>NW_026575025.1:10494092-11694092 GCF_905146905.1 Nyctereutes procyonoides
GGAAGAGATGGCAGTACAGAGCCTCAAGAACTCAGGAGGCCTTAAGAAGGTCGTCCTCAGTCCTCAGGTGAGTGAAGTGTCAGAGAGCCACAGAAAGCACCACCCAAAAGGACTGGTGGGGACAGTGCCTGCTGCCTACATGGGACTGGGAATAGTGCCTAACCCACCAGCCTAACTAAAGATGCTCCTAACAGGACATTGGGGAGAGTACACAGAGGGTCCTGGGCCTAGTAGCACAGAAGACCACACACTGCTTCTGTCCTGCCTCATGAACCTGAAAAGCAACACCTGAGAGAATCAAACTGTTTCCCAGTACCTTAACTGTGTACCTAACAGAGCCAAAGATTTGTAGGAATACAAAAGAACCCTGCACCCAACAGGGTATGTTTTACGAAGTCTGGCTTTCAAACAAATATTAACAAGCATGTGGGGCACCTGGGTGGTACAATCACTTAAGCGTCCAACTCTTCATTTCAGCTCAGGTTGTGATCTCAGGGTCATGAGATCAAGTCCCACATGAAGATCCACATTCAGTGAGGAGTCAGCTTGGGATTCTCTTTCCTTCTCCTTCTATCCCTCCCGCTTGTACATGTTCTCTCTCTCAAAAAAAATAAATAAATCTTAAAAAAAGAAAAAGAAAAAAGAAATACAAAGAGAAGAGATATTCTCAAAATGAACAGAGCATCAGTGAGCAGGAGGGCAACTTCAAGAGATCTAACACATATATAACTGAAGTTGCCAAAGGAGAGGAGAAAGCAATGGGCACAGAAAATATATTTGGAGAGGGGCACCTGGGTAACTCAGTCAGTGTCTGACTCTTGATTTTGGCTCAGGTTATGATCTCAGGGTTGTGAGATCGAGCCCCATGCGGGGCTCCGTGATGGGCATGGAGCCTGCTTGGGATTCTCTCTCCCTTTCCCTCTGCCCCCTACCCCAAAATAAAGTACTGAAAGTAAAAAAACTACTGTCAACCTAAAATCCTATTCCTGACCAAAATAAAAATCTTTCAAAAAGGCATTTAAGGGGATCCCTGGGTGGCTCAGTGGCTTAGCACCTGCCTTCAGCCCAGGGCCTGATCCTGGAGTCACAGGACTGAGTCCCGTGTGGGGCTCCCTGCATGGAGTCTGCTTCTCCCTCTGCCTGTGTCTCTGCCTCTCTTTTTCTGTGTTTCTCATGAATAAATAAGTAAAATCTTAAAAAAAATAAAATTTAAATAAGATAAAATACATCTTTCAAAAGGCTAAATGAAAATTTAGACTGCCAATTTTTTTTTAAGTCTTTATTTTATTTTTTTTAATTTTTATTTATTTATGATAGTCACACAGAGAGAGAGAGAGGCAGAGACACAGGCAGAGGGAGAAGCAGGCTCCATGCACCGGGAGCCCGACGTGGGACTCAATCCCGGGTCTCCAGGATCGCGCCCCGGGCCAAAGGCAGGCGCCAAACCGCTGCGCCACCCAGGGATCCCCTAGACTGCCAATGTTAAAAGAGTTCATGACCTGCAGACCCACAACAAGAAATGCTGAAGGATCCCTTTCAGGTGAAAGGAAAATGCTACCTGGATACACACAAAGAAATGAAAGAAAAAGAACACTGACAATGGTAATTACATGAGTTAATATTCAACTAATTACTTAAATCTCTCTAAAAGATAACTAATTAAAAAAAAAAGGGTAACTGACCATTTAAACAAAAATAACCATAGTATAGGATTTATAACATGTAAAAGCAAAAAACCACAACAGTGCAAAGGTTGGGAAGAAAGGAATGGAAGTATACTGTTGTTAGGTGCTCACTACTCTCCACAAGCAGCATTATCACTTGAAAGTAGATTGTGATAAAGATGGATATTATAAACCCTACAACCACTAAAAATAACAAAACAGAGCTTTCTAGTTAATAAGTCAACAAAGGAGGGACGCCTGGATGGCTTAGCAGTTGAGCGTCTGCCTTCGGCTCAGGGCGTGATCCTGGAGTTCCAGGATCAAGTCCCACCATCAGGGTCCCTGCAGAGAGGCCTGCTTCTCTGCCTATGTCTCTGCCTCTCTGTGTGTGTCTCTCATGAATAAATAAATACAATCTTTAAAAAAGAAAGTCAATAAAGGAGACAAAGTGGAGTCATAAAAAAATGTTCAATTAATCTAAAATGTAGACAAATGGGAAAATGGAACAAAGTACAGAATGGGCAAAGAGAAGACCACCTCATGAAAAAGGGGTCAATTCATCAAGAAGACTTAACACTCCTACACATTTATATAACTAATAAGAGAGTTTCCATTGCAAGACTAGACGAAACCCATGCCTGTCTTAGGCACTTAGGTTCCTTCTGCCCCAGATCACCATGTGGCTAGATCTTTCTTAACATTCAGCTCTTGGCTCAAATACCTCAATGAGACCTTCTCAAAGACCTCCCCTCCCCACCCCCACCCCCTAAATCTCTCCACATCCCATTAACCTAGTTGACTTTGCTTCACCATACTATCCCTAGCTGAAATTACCTTGTTCTCTGAGGAACTGCTTACCTTGTGTTTTTCACTGCCTAAAGCAGGGCCTGGCACAGAGCTGGTGTTCGATAATTGGTTCACAAGGTGGGGAAAGAAGCAGGGGAGTGGGGGGCTTATGGGGGGGTGTAGGACAAGTCAGCTGGCTAACCCAGAAGCTGAAGGGACAAGGAAGACATTCCCTCTCAGCCCTGCCTGGTTCCCTCACCCGTCCATTGCTTCCTCAATCTTCTTCTTCCTCAACTCAATGAGTTCAGGGGTCTCCATTCCAGCCGGCACTGATGAGAACCCTCCAGGAGTAATAAGGCCACTGTGAAGAGAGAAACAAGCTCTGGAGTAAAGAGAAGGCCCCCAATGATAAACCACTTAAGAGGCCGACTCTGCTCTCCCCACCTGTCTGCAGGGGTAATAAAGCCTGTCTCATCTGGTTTGTCCTCATCACTTTCCTCCTCTTCCTCTTCTTCTGAAGACTCTTCATCCGATGGCTCCAGCTCCCCCCAAGGAGTCCTATCAATCTCCTCTTCCTCAGTCTTGGTCTGAAAGAGATCATTCATTCATTCAGCCAACATTTACTATGTACCTATCATGTGTCAAGTTATTGCAAACTGAATGTATATAAAAGTAAATACAATAATCTCTGCCTACCAAGAGCTCCTATTCTAGAAGGGAACTTGCTTTACATCTCAGGAACATGCATGCCTTCTTTCCAACTTTGGAACTTCAAAACACCTAGCTCCCTGCCAATGAATCTATAAACCAACCACCTCTCCACTTCCTGACCTGAAGACAGACAGCCTTAGCTTATACCTGAAATTCAGCAGCATTGGTTCCAAACACGTCCCCATAGAGTGGTTTCCCAGTCTCATCCACTGGGGGTTTGCCCCAGCCACCAGCATGGTACCCAAAGGAACAGCTCTGCAAGAGATGAAATGCACATCAGTTCCTCTACTAAGCTCCAGAATAAATACTGAAGCCCTGGAGAAAAGTCACACTACAAAGCACAGAACTAGCACTTGGTAACTGGAAATTATGATTTCAGAGAAGAGTTAAAAGTTATGAGGTATTACAAAGCAGAAGTAGTAAGCAAAAAAAAAAAAAAAAAAAAAAAAAAAACCCAGAGACAGCAGGATGGGGAGATGAGAGGCAGAGGGTAAAACTAACCTCAGCCTTCATGGTAGAATCCACACTGTCTGAAAGTAATTCAGGTACTTTATTTTTTTAAGATATTATTTATTCATGAGAGAGACACACACACAGAGAGAGAGAGAGAGGAGAGAGAGCGGAGAGAGAGGCGAGCACAGGCATAGGGAGAAGCAGGCTCCATGCAGGAAGCCTGATGTGGGACTCGATCCTGGGTCTCCAGTATCACACCCTGGGTTGAAGGCGGCGCTGAACTGCTGAGCCACTGGGGCTGCCCAATCAGGTACTTTAAAATACACGACTAACTTATTACTGATTTTTCCTAACTTGGGGAAGCTTTTAAAATCTTTTTTTTTTTTAAGATTTATTTATTTATTCATTCATTCATGATAGACACAGAGAGAGAGAGAGAGCAGCAGAGACACAGGCAGAGGGAGAAGCAGGCTCCCCACAGGGAGCCCAAAGTGGGACTCAATCCTAGATCCCAAGATCACACCCTGAGCTGAAGGCAGATGCTCAACTGTTGAGCCATCCAGGCAACTTAAAATCTATTTTTTAAAAGGGATAAATTTTTACTTGAAGTTTAACAATTACTTCTTTTTCACCTTAATGACTTTGCTATCTTTTAAAATTTTTTTTTTAATTTCACACTTCATATGTAAAAATTAAAGTGTAATGCCACTCTTGAGATAAAATTCTATCTGTCCAGCCATGTATATACCCAAGAGATATCTGGTAACACATTCACCCAATTTTAAATCTGGTTATTTCTGAGTGAAATTATAAGTGATTTGTCTTCCTCTTTGGACTTATCAATTCTTGTTGACTGTTTTATGGTGAGCATGTCAGGTTTTATAAAAAACAAAAACTGCTACTCTTTTTTTGAAAAACAGAGAGAGAGAGAGAGAGAGAGAGATGGAGATACGGTGGGATCAGAGAACAACAAAAAAAATCATCCTCTAGTTAAATAAGAATGAAAGGAAGGCCAGCACGCACCTCGGGTATGGGGGAGTTCAGCCCAGGAATCTTCAAATTGGGGTACGATGGGGGTGGTCCATATCGCTGCATTGCAATCAGCCATGGCGGAGGGACCTTGTGAGCATTCTGCAAGAAAAAGAGAACAGGATACCATCTGCCCAGCCCTGTCCTTTGTCTCCCTTCTGCCCCAATTCCCACCCTTTTCTTGGCATCCCCAGTCAGGTAACTGGCACTCACTGGTCCTACTGGCATCCCCAAGGAAATCCGTAGCTCATCAGACAGATCTCCTGGCTTCTTCTCCTTCAGTCGTGTTTCAAACTCCTTCCCCTGAGAAAAAAGCAGAGGACGCTGCATTATGAATGCCAGACACACACTGGGAATTCAACAGCAAGAGGATAGAAAAACAAAGATGAGAAGTCCCAATCCACACCAGATACAAAATCCTACTGGGAGCTGCGCTAGTGCCTGCTGTTTCTCATCACTCCTTTCCATGGCTAGAGTAGGAAAAGGAATAAAGGCCAGGAAGGAGGAGAAAAGCGAGACTCCCAGTGCCGACATGAACCTACTTAGAAAACACGGCCAGATTTAGGGCCTACTTTCTTGTCTGTAAAATGAAGGCACTTGATGGGATGATCTCCAAGATCCTTCCACCTTGAAAATTCCCTATCGTGGTGACTGCTATTTCAATGATCCAGAGAGGAAAAAAAAGAAACCTTTCTCCCACCCTCAATACTAATTTTTCTTAAAAGCATCTACCACCTGGCACCTCTGCCCCTTATTCAGTTATCACTTTCAAAACATGGACTCAATCTCTCCTCCAAAAAGACTACCTCCTTTAAGATTTCAAATCCATTCCATCCGGGAGGAGTTAATGAAAATTCTAAGGCTAAGAGGAGCCTCTATATCAGCTAAGAAAGCCTTTTCCACCAAGAGCTACACAGCCATGACCAAAGGCCCTGTCCCCGAACCTCATAGTACAGGTCCCCGTGGATGGTCAGCTTGGGCTTGGTCTGCCACTTGAAGAAAGCATCGTGCAGTTTCTGGTAATCAATGTCAATCTTTCCCATCTTGGGCCGAACCTTCTCTCGCATTTTGGACTTCATGGTCTTCTGTTCTTCCTGTGGAGAATGCCAAAAGACAGGTCATAAAAAGTATTCACCCAGTTCAGCTCTTTATAGATCTGGCTCTCCGCTCCCAAAAGAAATGAAGGGAAACTTCATAGATCTCATTCCAGAAGTCACCAAAATCCTTCCTGCTCAAACCTCTCAAAATTATATAATTTGTATCTAGCAAAACAGATGGATCATAGAAAACCATTTTCAGCTCTGTACGTTGATAAATATATTTTTTAAAGCCATCTGATCAAGAGACTGACCTCATTAGCTGCCTCTGGAGAGAACTGGGTGACAGGAGTCTAACAGGGAGGCAGTTTTCATCGTGTACTTTTATACCTCCTGAATGTTTTGCAGCCCACACAAATATTATCTACTCAAAAAATTTAATTTAAAAATTTAAATCTAAGAAGTTACACAACCACCATGAATCTCTAGCCACAAAGTGCATCAGGCTCCCTTGGGAACACAGAACTTCAAGTATAGCCAAAGTAGGAAAAAGGAGTCACTGTGTGCAGATCAAAGAGCTGCCAAAGTGCAGGCAGAGGAGGAATGAGGACACAAGAGGCAAACAGAGCCACATGGAATCAGAAGTCTCAGCAAGAGGCAGGAGAGCTAGCTCCAAACGGAGGCCAGGTCTGCTTTTCAGAAGTTGCTATCTTTCCCTCCCACCCTTCCCTCCCTGTGTCATATGCAGTGCTGACTTCTGGAAAATGGATTATTAGACAATTGAGAAATAGATGGACTTTGGGAACCACATTCCCAATTTTGAAATAGGTTCCTGTTAAGGATGTGGATCTTCAGGGCAGATCTGAGCCCTGGCCAGTCCCTTACCTTCTCCTGCAGGGCCTCCCGCATCTCCTGGATGCCTGTGCGTTTGATGAAGTCTGGCAGCTCAAAGGGGGGCTTCTCAATGCCTCGTTTGCCCTGTAGGTACTTGCGCTTAAAACACCAGTGGCGTGGTACAGGCACAGAATTCCGAGTGGCCTTGAGGTGAACCAAGAGCTTGGGGTCCTGCGCAGTAACATCATGCATCTCCACAACATCAGGCCGAGCCACAAGCTGGAAAACACAGCAACATGCCACTAGAAATCCGTAACCTCTCAGATCTAAAACTTTCTCTTCCTCAGAGGACACGTGCCTAGGTGACCCAGGCCTCCTTCAAAGCCTTCCTCCCTATCCCTAAAACAAGACCCCTGTGGATTTGTAGGAGCTTCTCATGTGGACTCCCAGCCATGCTCACTCTAGGATCTGCTAGATGAACTCAGGTCTCACCTGCTTCAGTTCAGCCACAGTGAAGCGATTCATTCGGCGCAACTTTTTCTTGGATAACTTGGGGGCTTCTGGCTTCTTCTCCTAGAACAAAACCATTATTTCTTTTGAGCAGGACTCTGAGGTGTGAATCACACTTCCCAGCTCACCCCAAAGGGATTCTCTGTAGTAGTTCATCATAATCCCCCACTGGATGCATCTCAGCCACCCATCTTGAAGCCCTATCCCCTGACCAGGAACAAGAGGGCCTCACCTGTTCGTCATCACTGCTATCGTCATCACTGTCCTTGTGCTCTTCCTCAAAGCCCTTCTTCTTGGGGGCCGTAGAGTTCTCCAGTTTGTCAAGTTTCTCTGGCTCCTTCTCTTTCTCCTTCTTCACGTCATCAGTGAGCTGAGGAGGCAGACAACATGAAAACTCCAGCCCTGTGTCCCTCTCTAGTTCCTGAACGCAGCATTGAAAAGATGCCCTCCTTTCCACATCCTTCCACATCCCCTTCCCTTCCCTGCTCAGCTCTGCCTCTTCTTAAGGCACTGCTCCCTGTACCTTGAAAGCCTCAAAGATCCTCTTGAAGAAGATGAAGTTGGGCTCATAAATTTCAGGCTCCTCAGTCACATACTCAATTTCAACATCAGCTGCCGGGGAGTCAGAGCCACGGGACCGGGTTGACTCTTTCTCTCGATCCCCGGAGCTCTCAGATGATACCCCCCGAACCCGCTGGGGCTTTTTCTTCTTCTTTCGGTTCCGACGCTTCCGGTTTTTCTTGCAAAAGGAAAACCAACTGGGTTGGAGAATCCAAGCATGATGTCTGCCCCCTAATCTCCTCGTCCAATTTCCCCAAGGGACTGAGGACAGAGACCATGAAAAGGTCTCCAAAGTTCTGCCCCTCTCAAGCTGTGTACCTCTTGGTAAATTACTGCACCTCTCAAAATCTCAATATTTGCAACTATAAAACACAAGCACACACGGTACCCTGAACTGCAAGGATTTATGATAATTAAATGCAAAATATCTATAAGATGCTTGGGAACTGGCACAAACAGCAGCTATTGGTCATTGGACACCTAAAACTGGTGCTACTTTAGTCCCCGGACATTCTTTCCAGACTCAGGTCCATCCCATACCTCTTTCTTGGAGACAGACACAGTGTCCTCCTCAGTCTCCGACGCAGACTGGCCCAGGGATGAGCGAGTGTCTGTTTCCATTTCCTCTTCTTCTGTAAGGGAGGAAAGTGGCCATCAATCTCCTCACATTGGTACCCTGACACTTGCCCACAGGGACTCCTCTTTACCAAGAACCAGTTTCTCTCTCAAACCCTCCTCAGGGAAGGGATGGAAGAATGCAGATTTGGCCCCTGCCTCTCCAGGTTCCATCCTGCAACCCTCGGAACACAAAACACTCACCCTGTTGAGAGTTCATCTCTTCCTGACGGCTTTCCTTCAGCTGCAGGATCTTTTCCAAAGCCTGGGGGATCTTGGGTCCCACAGAAGGGTCATCCATCTGCCATACACAACCCAGACAGAGATGATCTCAAGACTTCCATCTCTTGCACTAGAAAGGCTGCCAGCCAGGAGATGTACACAGCAAAAAGCAACAATACTAATTGGCCCAATCATCCCTCAGCACCCCTCAGAACCCTGCCCCAGAAATGTCTCCCAAATCCCACTTCCTGCCCTACATAAATATGCTTTAACGAAGTATGGCTCTCACCTGCCCCCCAGCCCCAGAAGTCCTCCTATCTTCTCTCAGAATCCTTCTCTAAAAATCCAGAAACAGTCCCTTCCTAAACCACACTCTCCTATCCCTAGAAAGAAATCACCAATCTCACCTCTCTATTCTCATCTCCAGGAGGTGGCGGGGGACCACGAGGCCGGGGAACCGGGGCCCCCATGGGCAAAACAGTGGGAGTGGGGCCCACTGGAGCAGCAACTGTGAGAAGAAAAAAATCCAGTGTCAGAAGACACAATGCTCATTTTAAAAATTACCTTCCTTGCTAAAGATCAGTTCAATGGTAACCCGTAGGGAAAGGGGTGGCTAGAAGGAGCCCAGGAGAACCTCTAAGGTACTAGTATTATTTTCTTTTTTCTTTTTTTTTTTTTTAATTTTGTTTCTTCCTCTAAGTGCTGGTTGTGGGGGTTGTTCAATTTATTACAATTCATTGGACTATATGCTTACAATATACGCACTTCAAAGAATATGTACTTACATTTAGGATTTTTCAAACACACTCCTTTCCCTTCCCTTCCATTTCCAGGGTCTTACCTCGAGGACCCAGAGGAGTGCGAACACCAATCTGGCCCATGTCTTGTGGGGGCCGAGGGACTGGGGTGCCCATCTTGGCAATCTCCTGCTGACGTTCCTGCTCCAGGAGCACAGCTGCCTATAAGAGAGATGTGGAGTGAATACACAGCTTGGAAATCCATTGGTCAGGCAGCCTCTGGCAAATGTAGTCTTTTAGCCAGGAGGCCCAAAGAAGAACAATCAGGTACCACTTGAGTTCTGACATCCTCACCATCCCCACCCTGGAAGGGTGATTGGACTATTGATCCAAATGGAAGAGGCCTCTCATCACAAAAGAAAACCCCTGCAAATAACACGCAAAAAAAAAAAAAAAAAAAAAAAAAAAAAAAAAAAAACCTGGGAAACTCATGGTTTCTAACGGAGAATTTAACATTTAACTACACACAGCCTTCTATTTTTTAACAAGAGCTTTTCCCCCAAGAGATTAAGTTATGTCTAAGGAACAATGAATTCTTTTCTTTTATCTGCTCCTTAAGATCTAACACATTCTAGGCAAAATCAGCACTTCATAATTTCATATCTATTCCTGTTAATGCTTACTTTCAGTATCTCCAGTAATGCAGCAGGGAACAACTGATAGAGTGCACCTCTGGGACTGCATGTCTCATGTATTATTCTCTAACTACCTCTATCACATTTAGTCTAAATCCCACACAATTGACTAAATTAATCCAGAGTCCTCTCATAGGTATCTAAAATCATATCACATAAGACTAATAAGAATTATCAGACTTTTTCTGTAATGGACTAAACAACAGATATCTTAGACTTTATGGGCCATTGCAAGGGTTGCAGTATGTTCTTGGTTTGCTAATTTTTTTTTCCTAACAATCCTCCAAAGATAGAAACATCATTCTTAACTTGCAGGCCATACAAAATCAGGTCACAGTCTGTAGTTTACCAATCTGGGCTCCAGAAAAGATGGGATTATCTGGGAGATACTGGAATTTAAGGATGAGGTAACCTCCATGGAAAACTTGAATGGAGCATCTTATTTTGGACACTAAGTACTAGAAGTGACGGCCAATGGAGGGAATTACCCGCTTCTGCTGCTCCAAAAGCTCATGTTCCTTCAGTGAATGATCTCCCTGCTTAAAAAAGAAAACAAACTCACATCAGCACCACTACCCCTCAGGCCAGGCTGCCACAACACTGCTTCTGGGGGTCCTCTTTCAGCCTGGGGTCTGTGTTCCAGTCGTTGGTCCAGACTTCCCAGAAGGCTTGGCCCCAGGATCCAGCTTTCTCTAAGGCTTCAATCCCCTTTAGGACCCTGATGAGACCTATGCCCAACCTGCCACCTCCCCTACCTGTTTGGCACGCTCCTCTTGCTGCATCAGCAATGCTGCCTGTTGCTGCGCCAGCTTCAGCCGCTCCTCCTCTGACAGAGCCACAGGCTCACCCACGCGGAGAGGAGGAGGTGGCCCCAAGTTTGGTGGGCGGGGACCAACTGCCATAGGAAAGCCAAGGCCAAGGCCTGGTGGAGGTGGTGGGGGTGGTGGAGGTGGTTGCAGAGGGGGGAGTCCCATGGGTGGTGGTGGCATGGGAATCCCAGAAAGCTGTGGAAAAAAAGTCAACATACACTAGGAACTGTTTATCTACTGCAGACATTTGCAGATACTATGAGCCAGGTACTAAAATTCAAAGTCAAGTGACAATTCCTGCATTCAAAAAAATATAATACCGATAGAAAAGAATACTAACTTTGGGGTACCAACCAAGGAAAGCTATTGACTCTCTCCCCAGAAAAACATGAACACAGATTGTGCATACAATTTCAAGAAATCCAAGGACACCTCTAATGGCCACCTGGGAACTCCTCCTCCCACCCACAGAAGTCAATAGATCCCAGATCAGAGTCTTGTCCTAGAGAAAAATTCAAATCCTGGCTCAGAAAGGAAATGGAAGTTGAGAAGACTTAAATAAACTGGAGCCAGTGTGTCCCAATGGCTCACTAAATATAAAAGATATGAAATAAAATAAGAGAGTGAGCCATAATGTCTCACTGAACAAAATGAGAACTGTGCCTGGTAAGGCAAAAAAGAGCTATTTCTAGCTGAAGGAGAATCAAGTCAGGCTTCTAAATTACTTAAGCTAAACCTTAAATGACAGGTAGTATTTGGAGAAGCAGACACTGGGTAAGGAGGTAAGGATCAGGACTAAAGGGGAACTGAAGAGCTCCCATTTCTCCCTGTCCAATCTGTTAGTGGCATCCCCAACACACTAACTGTGAGAGGAGCTGCCCTGAACAGAAGTCATCTTATAAAGTAGAACCACCTCCTTACCTGTGCGGACATGGGAGGGGGAGCAGCTTTGTCCCCATCTTCACCTCTCAGAACTGGGCGATTCAGCACGATGCCAGTCTGCAAAAGAGAAAGGACTCCAGGTCAGTCCAAGAGGAGCTGTTCCACAAAACGTCATTGCTCCCATTCATTCAACAAAATTTACCCACTGCCCATTTGCCAGAGCTTGAGCTAGGCACTGCAGAAGACCTATATATACAGAAATGATTACAACTGGTCAGGTAATGGAAAAAAACAAGCAGAAACAGCAAGGTACATAAAAAGCTAAGACCGAGTCCTGAGGGCTCATGGAGGCCTTCAGAAACTCGGCCTATCCTGAAGTCCCGCCAACACTTACCTGGCGCGTGTAGGTCTGCAGCCGCTCCACCAGCTCCTCGCGACTCCCTGATGGGCAAAGCACAAGATCAACGGGGTAGGTCTGGCCAAGCCGGCCGGCGGGACCAAGCCAGGCCCCAGCGGTCCGCCTCCGCCCCCCGGGTCTCCGGGGTAACCAGGCTCCGCTTCTCCCTGGGCCTACGCTACCCCGGCCCTTGACCTCCCGAGCTCCTCACCCTGGATCGGAGCTCCAATCTCCGCCAATTTGGCCTGAAGCTCCTGGGCAGCCCAAGCCCCATAGTGACCGGGAGGTGGCGGCGGCGGCAGCTGCAACTCTCCTTTGGGAGGCTCGGGATGCTCGGCCGCCATCTTAGCCGCAGGAAGGCGCGCGACCAACGCGGAAGTCCGGACCGGACCTGGGGCCCACTTGCCGGAACTTCCGGCAGCGCCGTACGCCACGTCCGCTGGAGGATTGGCAGGCGGTTCACATTGCGGCCCAGCCCCTGCGGATCTCCAAGCGTCCCCAGGATGCCAGGCCGCGAAGCCTTCTGGGAGTTGTAGTACGCAGGTCCCGTTCTCTGCGGTTCCGGCTCCCCGAGCACAGTGCCGGGCTGAAGCACCGGCAACACTGGGGGCTGGAGCAGGGGCGGGGCTGCGGGGAAAGATGGTCCCCGCCGGAGCGCAGATCTCCAGCCTTCCGACCAGGCTTTCAGCTCAGGCGTGAGAGGCCCGGACGCTTTCGTTCCTCAGGGAGGCCTGAAGGACTCATTCTGCCAGCGGCCGCGCGTTGTGGGCGCCAAGCGGGAGGTTGCAGCCGATGCCTGTGATAAAACAGTATCTGATTGTCTGCCCGCCCACCCCCGGCCCACGCATGGATGAATGGGCTGAAAGAGAATCGGAGCCAGGAGGGGAGCGGGCTGAGCTCCAGCTGCCGACCTGGGGGGAAGGGCCACACTAAAGCCCCTTTTTCCACCTATCAGGCCGGCTCAGATGTCTCCGCTAGCCTTTCTCCCGCTTTCCTTTCCTTCCTTGGAGTTCCCGTAACACGTACAAACATTTACCATTTGTTTTAAACTCTTTCTTGCCCCTTTGCCCCACCTCCCCAAGAACGTGACCAGGGGACCTGGTCTTTTTACTGTCTGGCAGCACCTGGCGTTCAAGAGGCGCTCAGTAATGATTAATGGGGAAAACAAACGAAACGATCTTTCGGGCGACAGGATGCGTCTTTTTTAGTCCCAAAAATGAGCTCAGGACTTTTTCTCCCCCTATCCCCACCAGCCTACTGGCAGAGTCGTCGCTGCCTTCCTTGCCCCAACAGCACCAGCAGCAACCGCCTGTGCACCTGAGGGAGGGATGAGCAGATGTTCCCTGCTTGTGTAGCTTCCATCTCTCTCTATCCTGACCCATCAATTCAGTTTCTCTTCCCATCTCTGCCACTAGCTCTGAGATCCTCTTCCCATTCTAGCCCTGTCCTCTCACTGGCAGGCTCATTGCCTGTGTGTGTGTGTGTTGAGTGAGAGCTGGGAAATTCAAGTAAAGTGGTCTCATTTTCCTCACACACACACACACACACACACACACACACACCCTTCATATCTTCTTTCTAGCATGCTCCATTTCACTGACTGCCTTCCAAAGAGAAGTAGCTGAGAACAGGGGAAAAATAATGGGATGCCAGGTCCAGGATAGATATGTGTATGACAAACAAACACAGACTGGGCCAGGAAGGTTGCTCACATCATAATCCTAAATAGGAAATTCTTTCCTCTTGCCCAAGCCTGCTTCCTCTTTCCATCACCACCACCATCTGAGTCTTCTGACACTCCCAAAGGAGAAGCCAAACCCAAAAAGAACAGAAGAAATAACAATGGTGCCCTCCCTTCCAGCTCATCAGCACACTCAGGAAGAACCATTC
The DNA here is from genome assembly GCF_905146905.1 of Nyctereutes procyonoides. Lineage (NCBI taxonomy): Eukaryota > Metazoa > Chordata > Mammalia > Carnivora > Canidae > Nyctereutes > Nyctereutes procyonoides. The sequence goes on from NW_026575025.1 coordinate 10,507,925, forward strand.
CTGACCCAAAGGAAGCATTTTTCTGCTCCCTGTAACTGGAGAGATGCTGGCAGGTCATCGGAGGCTGGAGGGCCCTAGGCATGTGTATGTGCTCGGAAACGTGATAGGGATCATTGAAGCAAGATAAACTAAAGTCTGATGGATGAGGAGGTGATGTAGCTAGGGCCAGAAAGGGACAAGTGGGGCTTCAATCATGACAACCCTGGGAACCAGGCAGGGCGGGACCTCCCATTGTGCAGAGGGGAAACTGAGGGACAGAGAGAAGCTGACATCCCCAAGAGGCCAAACTGAGACCACAAGCAGTTCTCCTGACTCCAAGAGAGTCTACATCGTAACAAGGACCCTCACACAATAGCTAACTGTGTGGGGCTAGAATGGAATCCAATCCCTTCCAACCCTGGTTTGGAGGAGGCTGTCCCATTTCCAGGATCCTTGCCATACTAGGCCAAGATGGCAGGAGAAAGCAGGGGTCCGTGAGAACCAATGAACTATATGTGGGACTGTTGGTGTCTGGTATGACTTTGAGAGGTACTCCCAAAGAGAGCTCCCAGGTGGTAGGAGCTAAGCACTAAGAAGGCAGAAAATTTGGGACTACCACCCCCGGTGCCCCCATGGGAGTTTTTACACAGAGCCTTCACATGTATCATCTCTGCAGCCTCCAGCAGCTCCAAGAACAGCTCTCTATTGGGAGCTGAAAGTATCCAGACCCAAGGACTTTGCTCTTGACTCTGGGACTTAAGTTTAACAAGGGTTGAAATTGGGTTCTCTGATTCCCAATACAAAGTGCTAAAGCTCTGGTCAGGAGTGAGTGGGTCTGGAGTCCTGCTGGAGAGTAGGAGTGGGTCAGCAGCAGGGGACTGCCTTAGGGGCTGGAAGGAAAAGGATCCACAGGAGTGTGAGGGCAGATGGGAGCAGACCCCAGGCTGGAGCTGTGCTTCTCTACTGGAGGTGGACAGAAGAGAAGGAGAGGAGAGAGAGAGAGCATGCCAGTGTTTGTAGAATACCTGTGTCTCTAACTCCCCCAGGACCCACCAGCCCAAGGTTGGCCTCTGGAGCCAGGAATGCCCAGCAGCAATGCCAGAGTATCCAGATACCTTCTGGGCCTCAGTTTCCCCTTATGTAGAGTGAGGGCAAGGAGCTGACTACATTGGTGTCCAGTCTCTGAAGGTTGCCGATCGATGCTGGCATCCGAAGATGCCACCGGGAGATTGTTCCTGGGCAGCCCGCGAGTCCGAGCTGCCCCCTCCCCTTCCCGCTCCTTCCCCTCCCCCTCCCCGGCAAGGCTGCAGGGCCCCCGCCCCCGCCCCCGCCCCGCCTCCGGTGTGCGATGGGGGGCGGGCGGCTGGCCGAGCGGAGAGGATCGGAGCCGCCACCTGATCCCATCCAGGCGCGGAGAGGCGAGCGAACCCGCACTCGGCGCTCAGGGCCCCCGGCGCCCTCCGATCCGCATAGATTTCGGGACAAGGGTTGGGAGATAGCGGCGACCACCCCCCCACTCAGGTCGGAGGCAGAGCCCTTGGCGTGAGTACTGCAGTGCCCGGCGTGGGGGTGGGGGACGGAGATGGACCGGACGGAGATCGTGGGTGGGCAGGAGAGTGTCGTGGGGCCCTAGTGCCTGGAGAACATGGGGGGGGGTGCGCTCTGCCCCCTGGGAAGCGAGAGAGGCCCGGAGTGAGAGGGGGAATCTGGCCTATCCCCTATGGTGACCAGATTCTGGTGACTGGATCCCTGGGGTAGGTGGGGACGAAATTGAGGGAATGGGAGCTGGAGGGGTGGTAGTGATGGAGAGAGGAGGATGAAGGGAATTCGGAGGCAGGGATGGGGGGGGGGGTGGCAGGGAGAGGGAGGTGGGGGGACCTGGCAGCAGGCTAGGAGGAAAAAGGAAGGAAAAGAGGGAGGTGGAAAAATAGATGATCTCCTGGGCTACTAATTTGCAACCCCTTCAGACCTTAGCCTCTTCCTCCTTAGTGCCCTGGGCAGCTTCCCTCCCTACTCACTGGGCTGTGCCATCCTCAAGTAAGGATGGAGTCTCCAGGTCATTCAATGGTCAGGTCCGGTGGTCCAGGCCAGGACACCCTCCTCTTCTAAAAGCACCCATATTGACCCAAGAGCCAGGATGGAGAGAGAAGGCTCATTTGGGAGTGGGTGGGTGTCCAGGCCAGTTTTTGAAGCTCTGGCTAGCTAGATAATTTTTTCCTTGGTTCCCCAGAGAAATGAAAGCAATTAGCAAAACCAGGCAGCAGCCTGAGGTAAATTGTTCTGACTAAAATTAGCACTGATATTCTGATGAGGCTGGGCATCCTGACCTGTCTGGGACAGCTGAGGGAAACTCTCTCCATGGAGCAGACACAGGGGAGACAAAGGGAATGGTTTGAAGCATGTGACGGGCAGGAGCCAGGGCCCCTGGAGCCCACCACCCACCCTATACTAGCCTTAAGATCATAGAGGTTAAGCCTAGCCCTGGCCAACCCCCATCCCCAGGTGCCAGTACTCTGACTCCATTTCCAGAGGAGGCATAGTGGAGAGAACTTGCCAAGAAAGGTAGGCCTCCAGGGTCCAGGTAGCACCCTCTCTCCGGACCTGGAATGTTTACCCTGGCCAGGTGCCCACCCAGAGGAGACAAGGTTATTGCTTTCAAATACCTGAAGGTCTGTCATGGAGAAAAATGATCTGTGTGGTCCAGGAGGGAAGCACTAGCAATCATGTAGAGTGGAAGGTGGAAGAGAACAAGCTGAGGAGGTGGTAGACTGAACCTAGCTGTCCCAGGAATAACTTTGACTAGCTGAGACTACTCAGAAACAGACCAGGCTGTATCTGAAACTGGTGAACATCCTGTCACTGATGGTGACCAAACAGAAACTAGTGCCCACCTTGAAGGGCTGGTGTCCAGGGATGATTCCCTCTTCCAAGGGGACCTCAGACTGGCTGGCCGGGTCCCCAGGGCTAAGACATGGAGGGAAGGGAGATGGAGAGGACCACCAAGTACTCTATTGTCCTTCTCTGTGTGGCCTGGTTGAAGCATTTTCCAGGGAAAGTCCCAGTGTAGCTCCCTCCAGGCATGACCTCCTTGGGTGACCCAGAGTCCACTGAAAATAGGGTACTTTTAGCAAGTTTAGCAGAGATGAGAATACGTTGGCCCCCTTCCCCCATTTAGCCTCTTTGGGAAACTCCCTTTAAAAAAAATAAAACCAACTTTTTTTTTTTTAAAGACTATTTATTTGACAGAGAGTGAGCAAGCACAAGCACGGGGAGCCGGAGAAGGGGAAGTAGGTTCCCCACTGAGCAGGGAGCCCAATGCCGGGCGCAGTCCCAGGACCCCAGGATCATGACCTGAGCCGAAGGCAGACACCAACTGAGCCACCCAGGTGCCCCCAGGAAACTCCCATCTTGTCACCAAATCCTCTAGGCAGGGTAAGTGGCAGAGGCCACAGACTCTGACTTCCTCCTGTAGGCTTCCTCACTGAGGCAGAGCCAGCCCTTCTCTGCCCCTAGCAATCCCTGAAAAGACCACAGGGCCTTAGACTTTCTCTGTTGTGCCCTTGGATGGCCCTGTGTGGCTGAACCCTTCACCTCCCTCAGCCCCAGGCAGATTAAGTCTGTCTGCAGGTTGGTGGAGGAAACCAGGTGATGGGGCCTGGAGAGAAAGGAAAGGCATAACCGGGACATCTTTCCACCCAAACAGGTTTAAATGTAATCCAGGATTAATGAGGAGCCAGGGGAGGTAGTGGTTAAGAAAAGGGAACTGAAAACTAAGCTCCAGGCCCCTGGGGAAAGTGATGGTCAAAAGTTTTTACATTACCTCATCCCTCCTGGGACCCAGGTGTCCTAGTTCCATATACATGCAAATGCCCATAGGGTTCCAGGCTCCCTCTCCCCATTCAAGAGGTGTGTGTGTGAGAGGCTGAAGCTGAACCTAGACCTGAGACCGAGGGCCCTGAGACAAAGATGCTACCCTAGTGGGGAGGCAGGCATTGCTGCTGAAGCTGACTTTCCACTAGCATTGCCAAAGGCTGCCCTTGAGCCAAGGTATTCATGCAGGGACAGGTGACTGGCTGGATACCAGACCCTTCTTCTGCCTCTCACTCCTGCCACTCACCTGAGATGGAGACCCACCTTCTCCTGGAAAATCTCAGCAGGACAATAAGGAGAAGCCCCTCTGTATTCCCCACACCCCCACCCCTCTCCTAGGCTGCCATGTCACGGCCTTGGCGGGGCACCTCTCACTGCAGAGGCAGCTGATGAGGCAGCCAGGGTTTCAGGTGTCTAGGGATGGAATCCAGATAGGGTTCTGGGATTTAAAGTCCTTCCTTTCTTTCCCACATGGATTTATTGGTCTTGGGCCCTCAGGGCAGGAGCTCAGCTAGGAAGGCCGAAGCCCATGCTTCGGGCTCAGAAGCATGCAGAACTGCCAGAATCCACAGCAGGGACGGGGAAATCAGTTTTCTGTGGAAGCAGCACATATAACGTCTAGGGGGACTAGTTTGAAACCAGAAAGAACAGGTCTGAATCCTGATCCTGCCAACAGCCTATGGGACACGTAGCACCAACACTTACAGCCTCAGTTTCCTGGTCTGTAACATGGGGAATAATATCTGTGTTACAAGTGTGGTGGGGATTACATGGAATTAAGTATGTAAGAGTACAGTACATGTAGTAAACCTGCAGTATTGATCCATTGCCCATGTCCAGAGAGCCAGAAGCTATAGGTCTGGTCAGTAGTTTCTTATGAGCTCAGTCTCTGGGGAGTCAAGACCAACTCTTGGCTGAAGCAGTCAGGCAAGGAGTCCTGAAGGAGAGAAACCTTGAATTGAGACTTTTGTGCTTTAAGCCAAGCCCTGGTGCTAAGGTAAGTCTACTGGGAAGACAGATACAAATGACCACAAGACAAAGATGAATTCGGGCCAGGCAGAGAAGCCGAGACAGGGCTCAAGGGAGGAGTGGCTACAGCTTGAAGAGCTGGCCACACCCCAGAGCCTGTAATTCCACCCAAGACTAAGTTATCTGGAGCAGTGTGGAGATAGAGTCTTGGTAATGGGAGGTAGGAATCTGATCTTCTCTGGCTTCTCTGCTCATTCCACCCTTTGGAGCTCTCCTTTGCAGCAGTCCTGCTGGGGCCCACAGCCCATTTCCTCTACCTGCTGAAAACCTGTTTGCCTCCTTCTTCTACTAGGCCTCTCAGGAATACTGGCCCTGCTACCAGAGCCCCAGGAGCCCCCATGAGTGCCAGCGAAGGGAGTCCTGGATAGCAAGGCCCCGGCTGGTCCAGGGCTGGGTACCCCATCATGCCACCCATCCTTCAGCACCTGCAGCAGGCCACCAAGATGATGAGCCGCAGGAAAATCCTGCTGTTGGTGCTAGGATGTGGCACCTTAAGCCTCCTCATCCACCAGGGGGCGCAGCTCAGCTGGTAAGGGGGCCGGGCCTCGGTGTGGGGGCGGGCCCCAGGCGAGTTGCATTCTTGCCTGGTTGGCAGAACTGGAGCTCTCCTTCCCATCCCTTTTATCTGCCAGAAAAGTGTGTCTTCCGCTGGACTTTGCCCCTTCCGTCTGTTCTAAAAGTGCTTTCTATACATTCTCCTTAGAGCCACACAACCTCCCAGAGCAGGGACTGGTCTTCATTGAAAGGTTGCTTGAAGTCATAGAGTTAGTCAGTGACTAACCTGGGATTCTAATCCAGTCCAAGTCCTTCCCACAACATCATGTTCTGAGTGTCTCCCCAAAGGACTGCAAACAACTTCTCATTACTTCTGCTGTGCTGGGCAAATCCCCTCACTTCTCCGAGCCTGTTTCCTCATCTATAAAATGGGAATGATGGTACGTGTGACCCAATTAGTCATCTTGATACAGAATCCAATGTGACAACCAATAGGAGCCCTTACCCTACTCCTGGCTCATTATGGGAACCCAACAAGTCCCTTCCCCTCTCAGGTCCACAACCTTCCCATTTTCTACATGATCTGCCTGTGAGAATGGTGTGAATGGGCTCAGTTCTCCTTGCTGGATGATCTGCTGGTCTTTAGGAGTATCTGTATAGATATTACCCTGAGCCCAAACCAGCCATAGATAGGAAGTCTTGGTGGCATTCTCAAAGGTGCTTAAAGTAATCCTCATTACATGATGCTTAGGATAGAAAAGAAACAAGAGTAACTCAAAGTCTGAAGGGAACTTACAGGTCACCTGTAATCCCAAGCACCTTTGTTTCAGGAACAAGGAAAAAGAAATGAAAGCTTCATGAAGGCTAGGATTATTCTTTGTTTTTTATATGAGTAAAATTCTTGAGCCTAGAACAGTGCCTAGGACATAGTACATGCTCAAAAAACAAAAACAAAACTTGTTCAATAAATGAATGAGGCTCCAGAGAACTTAACAGAATCACATAACAGATTGCCTCAAAGCTCATGCTACTCATCTATCAGATGAGGAGCCAGTGAAAAGTAAAAATAAGAAGACAAAGAATAAGAGAATATGGTGATTTTATCTGAGTTCCCAGATAATGTAAATGGTTCTTCCTCTGGTCTTCAGTTTCTATATGTGTAGAGTAGGCTTTCCCAAGGATCTCCAAGGGCCCCTGTCCTTATATTAGTTATGTATTTCTGTATAGCCAAACTACTTCAAAACTTAGTACCTGAACACATCAAACATTTATTATCGTGCTTCTGTGGGTCAGGAATCCATGTGTGATTTAGCTGGGTACTTCTTGCTCAAGGTCACATGGAGTTGCACTCCAGCTGGCTGCTGAGGATGCAGTCTCAAATGAAATTCTGATTAGAAGTGCTCCCCTTCCAGGCTCACTCGTGTGGTTGCTGGCAGCATTCAGTCCTTCAAGCAGAAGATAGACTAAGAGCCCAGTTCCTCGGGGACTGTTGCCACATGGTACCTCCCCATATGGCTGCTCATAGTACCGCAGCTTGCTTCTCCCTGCATGACTTATCCGAGAGAGAGAGAGAGAGAGAGAGAGAGAGAGAGACACCAAGACAGAAGCCATAGTCTTCTTATAATGTAATCTCCAGAGTGACATCCCATCGTTTCTCCCTATTCTATTCCCTGGTTGCATCAATAAGTCCTGCTCATACTCATGGGGAGGGAAATACACAAAAGCGAGAATACCCAAGGCCAACGGGGAGCACTGAAGGTCATCTTAGAGGCCACCCGCCATACCCCTCTACGGGTCTGTGGCCCATCTCAACATCCTTGGGGAGGGGCAAGGGTTGAGATGCACCCCTCTCACACCCTTACCCCTGCACACCCCGCCCCCCACACCCGACTTGGCAGGTACCCCAAGCTGTTTCCTCTGAGCTGTCCACCTCTGCGGGGCTCACCGCCCCGCCCCAAGCACATGACTGTGGCCTTCCTGAAGACGCATAAGACTGCGGGAACCACCGTGCAGAACATACTGTTCCGCTTCGCTGAGCGGCACAACCTGACGGTGGCTCTGCCGCACCCGAGCTGCGAGCACCAGTTCTGCTACCCACGCAACTTCTCGGCACACTTCGTGCACCCCGCCACGCGGCCGCCGCACGTGCTAGCCAGCCACCTGCGCTTCGACCGCGCGGAGCTCGAGCGCCTCATGCCACCCGGCACCATCTACGTCACCATCCTGCGCGAGCCGGCCGCCATGTTCGAGTCGCTCTTCAGCTACTACAACCAGTACTGTCCAGCCTTCCGGCGCGTGCCCAACGCGTCGCTCGAGGCCTTCCTGCGCGCGCCCGAGGCCTACTACCGCGCGGGCGAGCACTTCGCCATGTTCGCGCACAACACGCTGGCCTACGACCTGGGCGGCGACAACGAGCGCAGCCCGCGCGACGACGCCGCCTACCTGGCGGGCCTCATCCGCCAGGTGGAGGAGGTCTTCTCGCTCGTCATGATCGCCGAGTACTTCGACGAGTCGCTGGTGCTGCTGCGGCGCCTGCTGGCCTGGGACCTGGACGACGTGCTCTACGCCAAGCTCAACGCGCGCGCCGCAAGCTCGCGCCTCGCCGCCATTCCTGCGGCGCTTGCCCGGGCTGCGCGCGCCTGGAACGCGCTCGACGCGGGCCTGTATGACCACTTCAACGCCACGTTTTGGCGCCGCGTGGCTAGCGCTGGCCGGGCCTGCGTGGAGCGCGAGGCGCGTGAGCTGCGCGAGGCCCGCGAGCGCCTACTGCGGCGCTGCTTCGGCGACGAGCCTGTGCTGCGGCCCGCCGCTCAGATCCGCACCAAGCAGCTGCAGCCATGGCAGCCCAGCCGCAAGGTGGACATCATGGGCTATGACCTGCCCAGCGGCGGCGCGGGCCCAGCCACCGAGGCCTGCCTCAAGCTGGCCATGCCCGAGGTGCAGTACTCGAGCTACCTGCTGCGCAAGCAAAAGCGCAGGGGCGGCGTTCGCGCCCGGCCCGAACCAGTCTTGGACAATCCTCCGCCCCGGCCCATCCGGGCACTGCCCCGCAGCCCCCAGGGCCACTGACCTCAGAAGAGTCTGGGTCCTACCCTGCCCGCCGGGAGTCCTGCCTAGGACTGCCCCCAGCTCCCCCCTCGTCAGGCCCCCTTCTGCTCAGTCCTTGGGGCCCCGTCTCCCAATCTGAGCCTGCCTCCCTAGGGTGAGTTGAACCCCACTTCCGTGGAGGGTGCTGATAGGCCCGATTGAGCTCCGGGCTACCCATTTGTCCTTCCTTACTGGCTGGTGACTTTGGCAAGAGGTCTGAGGCCTGTCCAGAACTGACCACCCTGCCTTTTTCTGTGGGTTGAGCCCCACACTTGTCTTTTCCACGCGGGTAGGCCCAGGCCTCACGCAGAGGGGGTGCTGAGCCCTGGGAAAGGCTGCTTTGCCCGTCAGCTTCCCCAGGCTCTTGCTCTTCCTCCCGGGGGTCAGAGACACCCCCCACACACTGTCTGTCTTCCAGGTTCCACCCTCCCCACAGACCTAAGCTGCTCCCAGACTCCCAGAACCAAGAGTTCTTGGGTTGGGCTTTTTGTTTGTTTGTTTTTTCTTTAATAAAATACCTCTAAAAGACACAGGTAGTATGTCAGTCACTGAAGGTTAGATTTCCCATGTTAGAGGATGAGGCAGATGCCCAAAAATAGCAGCTGTCACTGTCACCATGAGGAAAGGGGCCCCAGGCTCAATCAAGCTCCTCCACTACTTTTCCCAGAGGCTCACAACAAACACCCCTTGACTGGGCTCACGGAAGCAAACTGGCCGCCTCAGCTCCACTATTTTCCTTTGAGAAAAATCTAAATAATTGCTTTTCATTTAATTCAGCCCCACTTATTGAGCACCATGTCTAATGGGGAACATAAGTGAGCAAGGCAGATAGGGCTCATGGGGCTCATGGGGTGCTCTGGGAGACATTGGAACTGGAGCAGAAACTGAAGGAAGGATGGGACAGAGGTCCTGAGTAGAGGGAAACAACCACCTCAGGCTGAGCAGAGGCTGAATGGAGGATCATATCCAGTTAGGAGGTGCTCACCTCAACCTCCTCCTTTTGAGTCACCAACTTCACTACCAGCCCTTCCACAAGGAGAAAACACCCCGACTCAGATGAGGACCATTCCCTCCCCCCCCCCCCCCCCCCCCCCGCCCAGTGTTCTTTAGCACAGCAAGACATCCCACACTTGCACATGAAACTCTTAAGAGACTAGCAGAGGATCGGGACTTTTTGTTACTTTCTTCAGAGCTATGTTGACAGATCTGGACAAGTAGTAAAAATAATAGCTAATGTGGTCTACTGTGTGCCAGCCATTGTTTAAGGGCTTTACATACATTAACTTACCAGATGGACACCATCTATGGTGATAGAACTGAAACTTGGAGAGATTAACACTCAGGGTCACACAGCTAGGATCTGAATCCAGACAGTGTAGCTTCAGAATCTGTGCTCCCTAAGTGCTATCACACTGTCATTTGAATAAAATAGTTCCCATGCCCTAGGCTAGGCTGACTCCCAGGACCTTCCCTCAAAAGAATGTAAAGTGAAGAAACCAAGACATTGCTATCAGCTCTTTATTTTATTCTTCACAGAGACAATCGTTGACCTGTTTGACCTGTTTGGACGATGAAGATTGGAATGGTTAGTTGACAGTTTGGATGGCAGTTTCTGGGCTTTAAAAAGAGGCTATTTTTATAGCACCCCACTATTTACCAGTAGAACTCTGGAAAAGGCAAAAGGCAATAATTAGAGATGCACAAAGTTGTAATTACGTTTCTGGCATTAAGCAGCAGTAAAGAATTGTACTAGACTCAAAGTCTTCTATCCAAAGAAAACCATGCTCTGGACTTTTTTTTTAAGATTTTATTTATTTATTCATGAGAATGCACAGGGAGGAGAGAGAAAGGCAGAGACAGGCAGAGGGAGAAGCAGGCTCCATGCAGGGAGCCTGACGTGGGACTCGATCCAGGGTCTCCAGGATCACACCCTGGGCTGCAGGCGGCGCTAAACCGCTGAGCCACCAGGGCTGCCCCATGCTCTGGACCCTTAACCAAGAAGGGGTCTGTCTGCCACTGCCTTTCTCTAGCCCTAGCCTCTGGTCATACCTTTGCCAAGAATAACCTTCACCTTGTCCTGGATCCTCCTGGAAAATTCAGACTTGCCTTTAAGATCTGCCTTGATATACCTCTCCTGCCTTCCCAGCCCCTCAGACTGATGGGCCTTCTTTTATAAACTTTGCCCCATTTAAGGAGAGAGCACAATTCTGGACCTAGAAAAATCTGGATTCAAGAACTAACTGGAATAATCTGGAATCATCAGGCCCTGGGAGAGGGTTTCTCTGTCCAAGCAAAGGCAGACCCTAAGTAGGCACCAAATCGAATCACCTTCAGTGATTAAGCAGGGCAAGGGGATGGGAGTGGAAGGCTCTGGGACTCCTTGGTCCAAACACCTTCAGATTCAGCTACAGGGAAATAGGCTCCAGCTTCTGGGTCCCCAGTACCTTGCAAAAAGGCATTTTTCAACACACATGTGGTGCTGTCCACTCTGTGCCCACTCTGCACATTTCCAGAACTGGACAGTGGGTGGAATGTGGTTGCTGCCTCGCGGAGCTTACAGTAAGGTCTGGGACATGTGTGTATGCAGCTACCTTGATGACAGTGACTTAATGGAGGCGATTACTTCCATCCATGCTTTAGAGTTCAAACCATGACTCTGCTGCCTACTCATTCACGACCTTGGTCTTACCATTTGAGCCTCACTTTCCTCACCTATGAAATGAACCATTCCTAAAACAAGCACACAAACAAAACAACAAAAAGAAACGAACCACTTCTGTCCTGAGCTTCGTGAACAGTATTTGAGATAAGGCACTTAGCACAGTGCATGACACAGGGAAATGTTCCCCAAGTAGCAGGTCTGGTGCCACCAGGGCTCCTCCAAGACAGACACCCTTCATGTTGTTGGTGCTACAGGTCAGCACATCTGTTCTATGGGTTTACCGTCACATAGAAGCATTTTGAGGTAAGGGTGCCTTTTTCTACTTTGCTCAAAGGCGCTGTATGGGCAACAGCAGCCTTGATTTTTTGAGTAGAGAAGATGTGCCAAGTGTCTCCTGGGCCATCCACATGGAAGTTCAGATTGTCCTATGTGGGATGCTGGAGTGAACGGAGTGGCTACAATGACAGTCAGGGGAGGCTGGGCTGTCCCCACAGCAGAGGGGTCATGATCTCTATCTGCAGCTCTTCCCTGGCTGGCTAAGCAGCACCTCAGGTAGGGAACTCTGTTATATTTGAAGAGGAGTCACTGAAGCCAGCAGGAGAAAGGTCTATAATTGCAAATGCTACTGGGAGAAGGTGCATGGATAAGAACAGTGACACCAGCTAATGTCTCCTGAGCACTTATGATGGGCTGAGTGTTCTCTGTGTCTGTGTATTTTTACTCACTTGATACTTTCACCACCCTTGTGAAGGAAGTGTTATTCTTTATCTCCCTTTCACAGAAGGGAAAACGGGCACTAAAAGGTGTGGTGGCCCAGGTTTACTGGGCTGGGAGAGGCTGAGCCAGGACAGAACCCAGAGTGCTCAGAACCCCCAAGCCCCAGTCCTTGACATTGGAATCTATTGTCCTGCCCCATCAAACTCAAGAGCCTTCTTCTTCTTTTTTTTTTTTTTTTTCTCAAGAGCCTTCTTATAGGATACCTGGATGGCTCAGTTGGTTGAGCGTCTGCCTTCAGCTCAGGTCATGATCTCCAGATCTTGGGATTGAGCCCCATACTGGGCTCCCCGCTCAGTGGAGAGCCTGCTTCTCCCTCTGCCTTCCCCCCTGCTCATGCTTGTGTGCTCTCTCTCTCTTTCCCTCTCTCTGAAATAAATAAATAAAATCTTAAAAAAAAATAGCCTCCTTATAGGAGCCTCCTGCGAACAGCCTTGAGTGGGAGAGAGGGGTAGAGCCCAAGCACTTTGGGTGCCTGGCAATCTGCCAACATGATTGGGCAGCTTCTCAGGCTGTGCCAGAGAAGCAGAGAGGGACTGCAGGGTAAGAACACCGGAGTAGAGGGGCAGCCCCCGAGGGCATCCAGATGAAGGGAAGGAAGAGAGGAGGGGAGCCAATGAGGGGAGGTGAGACTGGCAGCCCCTTTCTTAATCTCAGAGACCTGAGATTAGCTCCTCTGACCAGAAGAACTGCAGGAATCTGAGGGCCATGGCTGGCCATAGGCTCTCCTCTCTAAAAGGTCCCCCTGCACCCTCCAGTGAGCAAAGGAGAGGACAGGACCAACCTCCTCATCCCCACTCTCCACTCCCATACAAATCTCATAGGATTTTCACAACACTCAGGCAACAGGGGAACAGGAATCACAGCCTAATACCCCATTACAAATGGGAAGACTGAGTCCCAGAGAGGGCATGTGGCTTCCAGAGTGGCCTGGACACTCTTCCAGGGCAGAGACAGGAATGGGGACCCTCCCATCAGCTGGAGCCATAAGAGGCAGGATCCTGGTTCCTCTCTCCCAACTTTGTTTCCAGCCTAGAGCACCCCTCCTGGGCGTTCCCCAGACTCATCAAACCCATTATGTTCAAAACCAGACCTCTCACCTTTTGTTCAAAACAGCTCCTCCAGTACTCTCAGTTTCAAGGACTGGCAGCTCACTGAAGCAGAAACTGAAGCCCCAATCTTTGATGTCTCCTTAATGTCTCCCTCACCCCTTTCCCAGTACCAGCTATCATCACATTCTATAGATTCTGACTCCTGAATAGCTGGCATCTACCCATATATCCTTCTCCACAGCACCTGTGTTGGTCCAAGCCATCAGTTTCTCTGTGGGTACTCGGATGACCATACTTAACTGACCTATTTGTCTCAGGCTCCCCAAGGCAGCCTCCTCTCTGTATCCAGAGTGATCCTTCCTAAAGCAGCCAGATGTTATCATTCCCATTTGAAACACTGCCCCTCTTACCGGCCCACAAGGCCCAGTCTAGTCTGATCCCTGAACCCCTAAAAAAACTTTTTTAAAAAAGATTTTAGGGCAGCCCCGGTGGCTCAGCGGTTTAGTGCCGCCTTCAGTCCAGGGTGTGATCCTGGAGACCCAGGATCGAGTTCCACGTCAGGCTTCCTGCATGGAGCCTGTTTCTCTCTCTGCCTCTCTCTCTCTCTCTCTCTCTCTCTCTCTCTCTCTCTCTGTGTGTGTGTGTGTGTCTCATGAATAAATAAATAAACTCTTAAATAAAATAGTTTATTTATTCATGAGAGACACAGAGAGAGGCAGAGAGGTAGGCAGAGGGAGGGGCAGGCTCCATGCAGGGAGCCCAATGTGGGACTTGATCCCAGGATCCCGGGATCATGACATGAGCCCAGGGCAGACATTCAACCGCTGAGGCACCCAGGCATCCCTAAAAGAACTTTTCAGCTACATCTCCCATTGTTTCTCTAACCCATTGTGTTCCAGCCACACTGGATTTTTTTACACACCATTCCCTGAATGCAATGATATGCCAAGTCTGGCTCTTACTGGCTCTTGAAAGCTGAATTTTGCTAGCTAGTTGTTAAACACATTAAAATTATAATAAAAATAAAAATTAAATTATTAAATTATATAGACTTATCAAATAAATTATATTAAGAGCAAAGTTAATAAGTACTGGCAACTCATTACTTTCTAATCAGTTTACTAGATTTTACTATTGTTTGTGCTCTTAAGGTTATTTATGTCTATTTTATCTGTCTGGTGGAAATCCTATAGAATGATGTGCTACTTCACATTTCTTCCAAATTTTTCATTGGTGGCATGAAATCAGCCATAGTGGAAATAGTTACAATACAAATCAACAAACACTATAGACCAATTGATTCATTGTTTTGTTGATCATCTAGACCAGGGTTCAACAAACTATAAGTCAAATTTGCCCCACTATCTGATTTTGTAAATAATTTTATTGGAACACGGCTACACTCATTCATTTATTATTTTGTGGCCGTTTTGCACAATAGCAGAGTTGTGTAGTGCCTATAGAGACTGTATGGCCCCCAAAGACTAAGATATTTACTCCTTTGTCCTTCATGAAAAAAGTTTGTTCCTCATTGCAAAAATGAAAATATATCAGCCAGGGATCCCTGGGTGGCGCAGCGGTTTGGCGCCTGCCTTTGGCCCAGGGCGCGATCCTGGAGACCCGGGATCGAATCCCACGTCGGGCTCCCAGTGCATGAAGCCTGCTTCTCCCTCTGCCTATGTCTTTGCCTCTCTCTCTCTCTCTCTCTCTCTCTCTCTCTCTCTGTGACTATCATAAATAAATAAAAAAATTTTTTTAAAAATCCTGTTTTTTTTAAAAAAAAAAAGAAAGAAAATATATCAGCCAATATTTACATCATAACTACACATGAAGAGATGGTGTTAAACATTTACCAGCATACCACTGCCCAAACCTGCTGGGCTCATTCATACATCCATTCTTTGCATATGATATTCCATTTGCCCACAATGCCTTTTCTCTTTTGATCCACCGGGAGAGTTCCTACCCATTATTTTTTTTTAAGATTTTATTTACTTATTCATGAAAGAGAGAGTGGCAGAGACATAGGCATAGGAAGAAGCAGGCTCCCCACAGGGAGCCTGTGCAAGACTCTATCAATCAAAGGACCTCAGGATCACAACCTGAACCAAAGGCAGACGCTCAACCACTAAGCCACCCAGGTACCTGTTCCTACCCATTCCGTAACATGTCCCTTTCCCCATGATCCTGTATCAGTTAGCAATGTGCTGTGTAACAAACCACCCCAAAATATAAAGGTTTTAAAAGACTTATTCTCATCAAGTTATTAGTCATCTAGGTGGTTCTGCTGATCTGGGCTGGGCTTGACTGATCTCAACTGTGCTCACTCACAGTCCATGGTCAGCTGGCATGATGCCTGGGATCTGGGTAGTCTAGCATGGCCTCAACCAAGATGGTTCAGTTGTGTTCTATATGGTCTCTCTTATCTTTAGTAGATGAGCCTGAGCATGTTCTCGTTGCCTAAGTGTGGGTTCAAGAGAGCAAGGGAAAACAGCAAACTTGAGGCTTTCAAAAAACACTCCATCAATTCTGCCACATTTGATTGGCCAAAGTAAGTCACAAGACTTACTTTTCCCTGCCCCAGAGTCAAGGGGTAGGGAACTACCTGCTACAGAATCCCATTTCAAGAGGCATTATGGATAGAAGGAGGATGCTATTTTTACATTCAATCTATCATACTACCTTCCTTTTTTTCCTCCAGCAAAGGAGCTTCTCCTGATGCTGGGTTCATACCAGCACTGCCAAGAAGTAAAACCAAACCTGTCATAAGTACTTTATAAGGAATCTACAGAGATGTTGATTTATTTACCTTTGTTCACAAAGGGACAGGAGACATGCACTGAACTCTAAGTTTCTTCTAACAAAGAAAATGGCAATTTGTGTATCTTTTAATGTTATTTTTTGTAAGTCACTTTTATTTTATTTTTTTTAAGATTTTATTTATTTATGAGAGACACAGAGAGAAAGAGAGAGAGGCAGAGACACAGGCAGAGGGAGAAGCAGGCTCCATGCAGGGAGCCCGACATGGGACTCAATCCCTTGTCTCCAGGGTCAGGCCCTGGGCTGAAGGCTGCATTAAACCACTGAGCAACCGGAGCTGCCCTGTAAGTTACTTTTTTTTTTTTTTTAAGATTTTATTTATTCATCCATGAGAGACACACACACAGAGAGAGAAGGAGGTAGAGACACAGGCAGAGGGAGAAGCAGGCTCCACGTGGGAGCTCGATGTGGGACTCAATCCCGGGACTCCATGATCACGCCCCAGGCTGAAGGCAGGAGCCAAACCACTGAACCACCAGGGATCCCCTGTAAGTTACTTTTAAAAGTGATGCTTTTAAAGTATCAACCTGAATTTGATCAGAGAAACAAAATTACCAGGAGTGGTTATATATGCCAAACGTGTTCTAGGAATAAGACCCTACATGATTGTGAGAGCTGATTATGTAAGACTGTTGTCTTTTTATCTTGTGCTGGAGCCTGCCTGGACAGCAGGCAGGGAGTTGAGATGACTGTGAGGTGGGGGAAGTAAGAGCAAACTGGCATTTGTGAGGGTGACCTAGACCCTACAGGATGGACCAGAGCCCACATCAGTCACTCTCCACATGTAGGGCTGCCACTTTGATGATGCAGGTGACTTAAAGGGGAAGCTGGCATTCTGTCAAGAAGCCAAACATGCACCAGAACAGCAGTGACAGGAGTTGAAGGAGGATCTGGCATAAGCTGGAGGAGCCGGAGACCCAGCTGCTGCCCCATGCCAACACGGTGAGTCCCCAGATAAGGGTCTTTGTGAAGGAGTTACGACTATGCCTGGTGCCCCCAGACCAACCTTCCTAGTGGGAAAGGGAAGATTTTTTTCCTACTCAAGTTGTATGTTTTCCATATGACTCTTCTTTAACTTCTACTTTCCAAATCTTGCACAAAATGTCACTTGTGGCCAACACTAAGTCAGAACTATGCAGGGGAGAGAAGTCTGAGAAATAGAGCTCCAGCTTCACTAAAATCACATTGTACTAAGTCATTGTAGTTTCAGATGTTAATTTGAATATTATTATCCGTGGAAACCAATTAGCACTGGAGGCCTTTAGAGATTAAAGGCCACATTCCTAAGGCCCTCAGATTTGTGCTGTAGTTATTTCTCCCATTCCAGAATTTATTGTGATATTAACGCTCAGTAGTTGGCAGACTCTCCTAGTGGTTTGCTGCTCTAGAGTGGGCTATTGTGGTCAAAAGGGTGGGGGAGGAGCAAGCGGAAACTCCTGGAATTGTCTTCCCAGCCTTGACAAATTATAAACCAAAAGTGATACCAAAACTCTGGAGAGGGGCACCTGGGTGGCCCAGTAGTTAAGCGTCTGCCTTCAGCTCAGGTCATGATCCGGGGTCCTACAATTGAATTCCACATCGGGCTCCCCCGCAGGGAACCTGTTTCTCCCTCTGCCTATGTCTCTGCTTCTCTCTGTGTCTCTCACAAATAAATAAAAAAATTAAATTAAATTAAATTAAAAACAAAACAAACAAAACAAAACAAAACAAAACAAAAAACAACTCCAGGGACGCCTGGGTGGCTCAGTGGTTGAGTGTCTGCCTTTGGTTCAGGTCATGATCCCAGGGTCCAGGGATCAAGTCCCACATCCTCTCAGGGAGCCTGCTTCTCCCTCTGCCTATGTCTCTGCCATTCTCTCTGTGTCTCTCATGAATAAATAAATAAAATCTTAAAAAGAAAAATTCTGGGACAGCCCGGGTGGCTCAGCGGTTTAGCACTGCCTTCAGCCCAGGCTGTGATCCTGGAGACCCGGGATCGAGTCCCATGTCAGGCTCCCTGCATGGAGCCTGTTTCTCCCTCTGCCTGTGTCTCTGTGTCTCTGCCTCTCTCTCTCTCTCTCTGTCTCTCATGAATAAATAAATAAAATCTTTAAAAAAAAATTCTGGATGGGATCCCTGGGTGGCGCAGCAGTTTGGGGCCTGCCTTTGGCCCAGGGCACGATCCTGGAGACCCGGGATCGAATCCCACGTCGGGCTCCCGGTGCATGGAGCCTGCTTCTCCCTCTGCCTGTGTCTCTGCCTCTCTCTCTCTCTCTCTCTCTCTCTCTCTCTCTGTGACTATCATAAATAAATAAAAATTTAAAAAAAAAGAATATTTAAAAAAAAAATTCTGGAGAAAATGTAGAGATTAAAACCACCATTAGGGATTTGACAGAGGCATATCCTTTTAGAACTGACCTATTTGACAGCAGGAAAGCAAAGTTAATGATGTGGCAGTGCCAATCACAGTTACAATTCTAGATTTGATATCATTATTGCAGAAAATCAATATAAATGCCAGCAACTGGTATATGGCTATTGAACTAGTAGTGAATGCTTTCTCTTACATTCCTACAAGTATGGGAAATTACCCTGTTTGAGTTTACATGGCAGGAATAACCGTATCTTGTTGTATCAGTATCAGTAACAGTATCTTACTGTCTTGATCCTGGCTTATTCCATTCTATGGCAAACTGCAAAGTCCAGAGGGACTTTGACAGACTTGACAATACAGAACACCATGCTGATACACTCAACTGATGCCATTATGCTAAATAGGTGCTGTGAATAGGAAAGAGCATGAACCTTGGTGCCTTAGACATGTGTACCAGAGATGAACCCTGTGGAAGTTCAAGGACCTGACACATCAGGAAAGTTTCTAAGGGTCCAGAGGTCTGGGAAATGTTGGATATCTCTTCCAAAGTGAGAGATGAGTTGCTCCCCTTACATCATACACCATGAAGAAAGAGGAGCAATGTATGGTATACCTTTTGGATTTTGGAACCTACATATATCATATTTGGGCAAGCTGCTTTGACTTATTTGCTAGGGCACCTGTACATCTGACAATGTTACATTTTTTTTTCTCATTTAATGGGTCTCAAAATTCTGTGACAGATTTTTGGTCAAGTTGTTTCCATTAAAAAGTACTGATTTTGGGATCCCTGGGTGGCTCAGCAGTTCAGTGCCTGCCTTTGGCCCAGGGCATGGTCCTGGAGTCCTGGGATCAAGTCCCACATCAGGCTCCCTGCATGGAGCCTGCTTCTCCCTCTGCCTGTGTCTCTGCCTCTCTCTCTCTCTCTCTCTCTCTCTCTCTCTCTCTCTCTGTCTCTCATGAATAAATAAATAAAACATTTAAAATAAATAAAAAGTACTGATTTTTAAAACTAATAACTTAAAACTGCCACACACACACACACACACACACACACACACACACAAAACAAATGGTCCACAAAACATTCTCCTTTCCTTCTGAAGGCTTCATGATGCATCGTTATCATTAACCAGTCTTTTACCATTAAACTTAAATGGTGGGGAATCCCTGGGTGGCTCAGCGGTTTAGCGCCTGCCTTTGGCCCAGGGCGCGATTCTGGAGTCCCGGGATCGAGTCCCGCGTCAGGCTCCCAGCATGGAGCCTGCTTCTCCCTCCTCCTGTGTCTCTGCCTCTCTCTCTCTCTCTCTGTCTGTCATAAATAAATAAATAAATCTTTAAAAAAATAAATAAAAAAAACTTAAATTGCCAATTGACACAAACAGTTCTGAGACCATTCTTCCACGATTGATTAAGACTGGGGTGGCAGGTATTGGGGATAATATTCATTTAGCCTTTTGAGCTTTCCGGGCAGACTTGGTGACTTTGCCAGCTCCAGCTGCCTTCTTGTCCACTGCTTTGATGACACCCACATAAACC
Organism: Nyctereutes procyonoides; assembly: GCF_905146905.1. Classification (NCBI taxonomy): domain Eukaryota; kingdom Metazoa; phylum Chordata; class Mammalia; order Carnivora; family Canidae; genus Nyctereutes; species Nyctereutes procyonoides. Next base: position 10,527,585 of record NW_026575025.1, read on the forward strand.
GTCTGTCTCATGTCACGAACGGCAAAACTGCCCAGAGGAGGATAGTCAGAGAAGCTCTTAACACACATAGGCTTCCCAGGAGCCATATCAACAATGGCAGCATCCCCAGATTTCAAGAACTTGGGACCATCTTCCAGCCTTTTTCCAGAATGACAATCTCTTCTCCATCTCTTCTCCTTCAGCTCACTTGCAAGCAATGTGAGCTGTGTGACAATCCAACACAAGTGCCTAGCCAGCACTGATTTGGCCTGGATGGTTCAGGATAATCACTTGAGCTGTGAAGCCAGCTGCTACTATTGGTGGGTCATTTTTGCTGTCACCAGCCACATTGTCATGACAAACATCTTTGACAGATACATTCTTGACATGGAAGCTCACATTGTCCCCAGGAAGAGCCTCACTCAAAGCTTCATGGTGCATTTCAACAGACTTTACTTCAGTTGTAACATTAACCGGAGCAAAGGTGACCACAAGCCAGGCTTAAGAACAGCAGTTTCCTTTCGGCCCACTGGAACAGGACCAGTACCACCAATTTTGTGGACGTCCTGGAGAGGCAGATGTAAGGGCTTATCATTGGACGAGTTGGTGGCAGAACGCAATCCAGAGCTCCAAGCAGTGTGGTTCTGCTGGCATTCCCATCTTTAAGGGGGCCTTTCTGTCCCTTGAACCAAGGCATGTTAGCACTTGGCTCCAGCATGTTGTCACCATTCCAACCAGAAATTGGCACAAATGCTACTGTGTTGGGGTTGTAGCCAATTTTCTTAATGCAGATGCTGACTTTCTTAACAATTTCCTCATATTTCTCCTGGCTGTAGGATGGCTCAGTGGAATCCATTTTGTGAACACCAACAATTAGTTGTTTTACATCCAGTGTGTAAGCCAGAAGGGCATGCTCAAGGGTCTGCCCATTCTTGGAGATACCTGCTTCAAATTCACCAACACCAGCAGCACAATCAGGACAGCACAGTCAGCCTGAGATGTGCCTGGAATCATGTTTTTGATAAAGTCTCTGTGTCCTGGGGTATCAATGATGGTCACATAATACTTGCTGGTCTCGAATTTCCACAGGGAGCTATCAATGGTGGAACCACGTTCACGTTCACCTTTCAGTTTTATCCAAGACCCAGGCTTACTTGAAGGAGCCCTTTCCCATCTCAGCAGGCTCCTTCTCAAATTTTTCAATAGTTCTTTTGTCGATCCCACCACATTTGTAGATCAGACGGCCAATAGTGGTAGGCTTGCCTGAATCTACGTGTCCAATGATGATGATGTTGATGTCTTTTCCTTTCCCGTTTTGATTTAGGTTTAGCAGTGGTTTTCATAACACCTGTGTTCTGACGGCAAACCCATTGCAAAAAAAAAAAAAAAAAAAAGACAATGTTACATTTGGACCTAAAAAAGGCTCTTCAAAAGTCCAGCCTGTAATGCAAGCTGCCGGACCTTATGGGCATTATGCCTAGTAGATCCAGGTGGCTGAGTTAGGTGTCAGCCAAAGATGCCACACAAAGCCTCTGGTCAGCCCCGATAGGAGCATCACAGCTAAGACCCTTAGAATTTTGGTTATGCTATCCTCTTCTAATAACTATTCTATATTCTAAACAGCAGCTCTGGCCTGCTACTGGGACTAAGTAAAGATTGAATAACTAATTTATGAAACATCAAGTGATTATTGTGCTCAAATCTGACCCACAGAATCATGAAACTGGATTTTCAGTTGCATCCCGTTAGAAATTGAAGTGGTATATGGGGCGCCTGGGTGGCTCACTCAGTTAAGCGTCTGCCTTCGGCTCAGGTCATGATCTCTGGATCCTCAGGTCAAGCCCCATGTTGGGCTCCCTGCTTGGGTGGGGGTGTCTGCTTCTCCCTCTGCCCCACCCTCTGCTTGTGCATGCTGTCTCAAATAAATAAATAAATAAATAAAATCTTTAAAAATAAATTAAAGTGGGGGGGGGTCACCTGGGTGGCTCAGCAGTTGAGCATCTGTCTTTAGCTCAGGGCATAATCCTAGGGTCCGGGGATCAAGTCCTGCATCGGGCTCCCTACGAGGAGCCTGATTGTCCCTCTGCCTATGTCTGCTTCTCTGTGTCTTTCATGGATAAATAAATAAATCTTTTTAAAAAGTAGTATGCATGATACTGGCCCCCGAAGATCCAAAAGGCACAAATAAACCCATGCAGGTGGTTCAGACTCCTATGGTATCTGCTTCTACTGCTTCACTTCCTTTCTCTCCATTTACACTCAAAGGTTGCAAGGAGATAAGGAAAAAGTACAAACCTGCCTTGTGTAAGACTCTGCATTGCAGGCCAGCAACAGCCAGAAGTGGACAGATGCTGCATGACAACACATTCACAGATGGCATTGAAAGACAGTGGTGAAGAAAAATCCTCCCAGTGGGCAGAACATTGGGCAATGCAGATGTTATCCACTTTGTGTGAAAGAAAAAAGAACCTGAGGTGCAGATTTATATGAACTCATGAGCAATATCTGATGGGCTGGCCACTTGCAGAGACCTGGAAAGTGCACAACTGGGAACTTGATCGCATGATGGTCTAGGCTATGGATGGCTTCTTAAAATGCTCACAGAATGAGAAGATATTTGTGTCTCATGTCAACTCCTATTAGAAGGCAATCAGTGGTGGAGTTTTCAACAATTAGATAAGATGACCCATCCTGTAGATTCAGTCAGCATCTTTCCCCAACCAAATTGATGCTTTCCCAACAGACCATGTACAGAATGTGAAGCCACCAAGAGATTTCTGTATTCTTTGTCCCAGTTTTTGCAGGTTTTATTTTTTTTTTTACTGTGGTAAAATATACATAACAAAATTTACCATTTAAACCATTTTGAAGTGCACAATTTAGGGATATTGAGTGCACTCACAATGTTGCGTAACCATCACCACTATTCATCTGCAGAACTTTTTCATCTTCCTAAACTGAAACTCACCCCATTTAACAATTTCCCGTTATCTGCTCCCCATAGACCCTGATAACCACTATTCAAACTTCTTTCTCCGAATTTGCCTATTCTAGGTGCCTCATTTAAGTGTATGATATCTGTTCTTTGGTGTCTGGCTTATTTCACTAGGCTCAATATCTTCTGGGTTTATCCATGTAGCAGGTGTCCACACTTCCTTTCTCTTTAAGGCTGAGTACCATTCCATTATATGTACATATCACATTTTGTTTAGCTATGCAGCCTATCATGCATATTTGTGTTGTTTCCACCTTTGGCTATTGTAAATAATGCTACTATGAACATGGGTGTACAGTTATCTGCTTGAGTCCCTGCTTTCAATTCTTTTAGTATATAGACAGAAGTAGAATTCTGGATTGTATCACACAGTTCTTTAAACACTCTCAAATAAACCAGTCTTGGTTTAAAAAAGTGAACCATTTTGCAGCATAATGGTTTCTTCATCTCCAAGAGTTTTTGACTCTCTGTGAAGGAGGCAATGTGTGTGACAACGTCAAGTTTTTGCTTGTTGGGTTTTGGTTGTTTTGTTTGTTTCTTTGTTCATTTTAACAAGAGCAGTGAAAACCCTTGTGAAGCAAACCCTTGATGGGAATACCATCAGTTCAAATGCCATGGCAATTCTTCCAACAGATCTTTTGAGTCCAGGTGTGAAGAAAACACTAAATATAGCTTAGCTGTTTGTTTCTCTGTGTCAAAGCTGTTTGCAGCAGAGAAAGTTTTCTTACTTATAACCCTCACTTACAAATCTTACACATGCTATATAGCATGGCATTTACAGGTGAAATACATGGACTCATCAGCCTGGACCAAGAGTCTGTTGTTTTTCAGTTTATTAACAAACAAACAGCTTTCAGCATCATGTGACGTCATCAGTACATCAACTTATTGCTCTTTCTGAGAGTAGAATCTCTTCACTTCTTTATTTGGCATCATATGCTACCATTTCATTCACTCTAATTTTCACGTGCCAGCATTATTAGGTTCTCTTGTCTACACAGTGAGTTCTGCTACCAAATAACTTGCTCTTTGAAACTTTCTACTGAACGTGACCTTTAAAATAAAAGTCTTAGGGGGATCCCTGGGTGGCGCAGCGGTTTGGCGCCTGCCTTTGGCCCAGGGCGCGATCCTGGAGACCCGATCAAATCCCACGTTGGGCTCCCGGTGCATGGAGCCTGCTTCTCCCTCTGCCTGTGTCTCTGCCTCTCTCTCTCTCTCTCTCTCTCTCTGTGACTACCATAAATAAATAAAAATTACAAAAAAAAAATAAATAAAATAAATAAAAGTCTTAGGGGCGCCTGGGTGGCTCAGTGGTTGAGCGTCCTATCCCGGAATCCTGGCATTGAGTCTCGCATCTGGCTTCCCATGGGGAACCTGCTTTTCCCTCTGCCTGTGTCTCTGTCTTTGTCTGTGTCTCTCATGAATAAATAAATAAAACTCTTTTTTAAAATAATATAAAATAAAAGCCTTAATCTGTTTGCTTTGAAATACAATTGATAACAATTAGCGCATCTACGTGTCAAATTTGTAAAGTTCTTTTCAATATTGTAAAGTTCTTTTCAATATTGCTGAAGCCAACACTGCCTTTGTAAATTGTAATTCTTTACTACTAACTCTACCAGATTTTTCCATAGTCCTAAGCTTTTCCTCTTTCATTTCACACCTCATAATGAAAAATCACCACATTGGACCATTAGACACATTTGTAAAACATAAATACTAATAAGACATACAATAAAAGGGCATAATAAATAACTAAACCAGAAACTTGCAAAAATATGAAATGAGGCTAAAATTCACTCCTACCCGGCATAATTCATGTTTTATAGTGTGTACATCAACAGCGAAGTGGCAGGGAGGCCATTGAGCCACAGTGTGTAAAAATTATTTATTTAGAAGGAAAATTTCCTCTGATTTTCTATCCTACCAGAAGGTTTGCTCCCATCAGACAGTCATCAGCGCATAAGGGGAGTTTGGGGAAAGTCATTCAGGAGGGCAAGGCTAATGTCATCTGTCTTCACACCATCCCATCCCAGCAACACAGTATGTACAAATGATCACCAGACTTCCTGAGCTCACCTTGAAAGCTCATGGATGAACACAGTTGCTAGACAGGGTTGAACGACCTCTAGTGGTATCTGAGGCTGCTTGGTTACTGACCATTGCTGAAAGCATTGGCATCACAGGGCACATGAAGTTAAAAAAAAATAATAATGCTGCTTTTTTCTTTTTTAAATCACAATACAGAACCCCTCGTCTGGAAACATTTCGAGGCCAATTCTGTGGTTCTGTGGAACACTGGTTGAAGACTCTGCCCTAGAGTGTTGATCCTATTTGCTTCTTGTATCCATACTCTGGCCCATAGGAAGGGGGAAAATGAGGGTTCATATGCCCAACACCTCAAATACAAGACTGGGAAGTTCTCACATTGTCTCTACTCTCTTTAGCCACACCTAAATGTAAATTTCATGGGGAAATGTAATCTCTAATTAGGAGGCCCTCTACCTAGGAAGAAGAGGAGGATGGAGTTGTGGTATAGTTAGCACTCCTTCCAGTCTTTTCTTGTCTACAGCTGGCAACAGACACTGAGCTCCTTGAGGACAGGGAACCTAGCAGCCAATGCCACTTGGTACTTGGCTGTGCCCAAGCACTCAGCAAGCAGCTGTAGTCAAAGGAATGACCTATGAGCTTCCAGAAGAGCTGCATTGGACAGGATGAATTCAGCGTACAGGAAACATTTTGCAGTGAGTTTCAGCAGGAAGACAAGACAGCATGGTGGTTAAAGGAAAAGACTTTGGAGTTAGTACTGACTTTAAGTTCTGATTCATTGGGACACCCGCGTGGCTCAGCAGTTGATCCTGGAGTCCTGGGATCGAGTCCCACTTTGGGCTCCCTGCATGGAGCCTGCTTTTCCCTCTGCTTGTGTCTCTACCTCTCTCTCTCTCTTTCTTTCTCTGTGTCTCTCATGAATAAATAAATAAAATTTTTTTAAAAATAAGTTCTGAAAAAAAAAAAAGTTCTGATTTATTGGGCTCATATATTCTCTGAGCCACAGCACCTTCCTCTGTTAAATGTAATAATATCCATCACGTGGGCTTATTATGAAGATTAAATTAAAAGTACATAAAGTAGGGCAGCCCCAGTGGCACAGCGGTTTAGTGTCACCTGCAGCCCAGGGCATGATCCCGGAGACCCTGGATCGAGTCCCATGTCGGGCTCCTTGCATGGAGTCTGTTTCTCCCCCTGCCTGTGTCTCTGCCTCTCCCTCTCTCTCTGTATCTCTATGAATAAATAAGTAAAATCTTTAAAATAAAATAAAAGTACATAAAGTAGATCCTCAGTAAATAATGTCTGATAGTTTTTTTTTTTTAATAATAATGTTAGGAGTGAGTTGTACAGTTAGGTAGTCAGGGCCAGAGTTCCCAACAAGAAAATATGGAGTCAGAACAGCTAAAATAAAACAGCACTGGCATCCTGTTTTGCACCTTAGACAAGACCACACTAACATTCTGCTTTGCAATCATTTTGCAGAAATAACTTCTGCAAAATATCCTAAAATAAGGTCATTAACCACAAAGCATTTGTCATGGGCAAGGGGCAGTTAGGACATAAGCCCCCAGATGTCAGCAAAAAAAGACCATCAGCACAGAGACATTAACCTAATAGGTAAAAGAAGAGCACTGGGTGGCTGGGTTGGTTGAATGTCTGCCTTTGGCTCAGGTCGTGGTCCCGGGGTCCTGGAATCTAGTCCCACTTCGGGCTCCCTGCAGGGAGCCTGCTTCTCTCTGTGTGTCTCTGCCTCTCTCTGTGTGTCTCTCATGAATAAATAAAATCTTTTTTAAAAACCCAATAGGTACGGGATCCCTGGGTGGCGCAGCGGTTTGGCGCCTGCCTTTGGCCCAGGGCACGATCTTGGAGACCCGGGATCGAATCCCACATCGGGCTCCCGGTGCATGGAACCTGCTTCTCCCTCTGCCTGTGTCTCTGCCTCTCTCTCTCTCTCTGTGACTATCATAAAAAAACAACAACAACAACAACAAAAAACCAATAGGTAGACAGATAAGTAACCAAAGCCCTGATTGACATGACTCGTCACATCCTGATTGCTTAAGATAACCCCCAAACTGAGAAACTCCAGGGGCGACCCTCTTGGGCCCTATTCCTCTCCAGGGGCTTTAGTATAAATCGCTCAACAAACTTTGCTTTGCTTTGCTACCACTCTTCGTCTGGTCCTGCCTCTTCATTCTTCAAAGCAGCGTGACCAGGAACCGAGGGCACTCAAAGCAGAGAAATCACAGCAATAACCCAATCCATCCATTGTTAATGATGGAGAGAGTAATAATACCAATGAACATTTGCTCTGCTTTATATAACTGCACTTTTTGATCCTATGAGATAGGTGTCACTATCTCCATTTCACAGCAGCAGAAACTGAGGCATAGGAATACTAAGCAACTAGCCCATGGTGACATACCTACTTATGCTGAGCTAGGCAGTTTGAACCCCAGAGCCAATTGGTCCCCCTAGGTGGGATTGCCGTGGCCTCTTAAAGTTCTTTCCACTAACAAGGCTAAACCAACTGCTGAGGCATATGGTGTCGCCCTGGGCTTCTTTGTCCAGTTTTGCCAATCTGGGTCACCTTAGGCCATCCCCCAACACAACTTTTTTATTTGATTTTTTTTCATCATGATAAGTGTACTCTTGAATCCCCATTACCTATTTCACCCATCCCCTACCCACCTCCCCTCCTGCAACCATCAGTTTGTTCTCGATAATTGGGAGTCTGTTTCTTGGCTTGTCTCTTTTTTCCTTTGCTCATTTTTGTTTCGTTTCTTAAATTCCACATATAAGTGAGATCATATAGTGTTTGTCTTTCTCTGATGGACTTATTTCACTTAGCATTATACTCTCTAGCTCTATCCATGTTGTTGCAAATGGTAAGATTTCATTATTTTTTATGAATGAATAATATCCCATTATTATATATACTATATCATGTTCCATTATATTATCTGCATATTCTTTATTCCATTATAATATCCACATATTCTGTATTCATTCATCTATCGAATGACACTTGGGCCGCTTCCATAGTTTGGCTATTGTAAATATTGTAAATAATGCTGCAATAAACAATGTGGCATATATTCCTCTGAATTAGTGTTTTTGTATTTGGGGAGCAAATATCCAGTTGTGCAATTACTGAGTCTTAGGCTAGTTCTATTTTTTTTAAAAGACTTTATTTATGATAGACACAGAGAGAGAGAGAGAGAGGCAGAGACACAGGCAGAGGGAGAAGCAGGCTCCATGCAGGGAGCCTGTTGCGGGACTGGATCCCGGGTCTCCAGGATCAGGTCCTGGGCCGAAGGTGGCGCTAAACCGCTGAGCCACCCAGGCTGGGCTAGTTCTATTTTTAATTTTTTTAATAAATATTTTATTTATTTATTCATGAGACACACACACACACACACACACACACACACACACACACACACAGAGTTAGAGACAGACACAAGCAGAGGGAGAAGCAGGCTCCATGCAGGTAGCCCAATGTGGGACTCGATCCTGGGACTCCAGGATCACGCCCTAGGCTGAAGGCAGGCGCTAAACTGCTGAGCCACCCAGAAATCCCCAGCCACCCAGGGATCCTCTATTTTTACTTTTTCAAGGAACCTCCATACTGTTTTTCACAGTGGCTGCACCAGTTTGCATTCCTACTAACAGGGCAAGAGGGTTCTATTTTCTCCACATCCTCACCAATGCCTGTTATTTCTTATGTTTTTGATATTAGCCATTCTGACAAGTGTAAGATTTTGATTTGCATTTCCCTGACGATGGATGAGTGACGTTGAGCATCTTTTCTTGTGTCTATTGGCCATTTGTATGTCTTCTTTAGAGAAATGTCTGTTTGTGTCTTCTGCCCATTTTTTAATTGGATTATTTGTTTTTGGGGGGTGAGTTTTATCAGTTCTTTATATATTTTGAGTACTAACCCTTTATCAGATGTCATGTGCAAATCCTTCTCTTCAGTGGGTTGCCTTTTAGCTTTGCTGTTTGATTCCTTGACTATGCAGAATTTTTTTTCTTCTGGTGTAGTCTCCAAAGTCTGTTATTACTTTTATTTCCCTTGCTTCAGGAGACATATCTAGAAATATTTTGCTATGGTTGATGCCAGAGAAATTACATTTAGGTCTTTAATTCATTTTGAGTTTATTTTTGTGTATAGTGAAAGAAAGCAGTGTGGTTTCGTTCTTTTGCATGTTGCTGTCCACTTTTCCTAACACGATTTATTTTTTTTAATTTTTTTAAAATTTTTATTTATTTATGATAGTCACACACAGAGAGAGAGAGAGAGAGAGAGAGGCAGAGACATAGGCAGAGGGAGAAGCAGGCTCCATGCACCAGGAGCCCGACGTGGGATTCGATCCGGGGTCTCCAGGATCGCGCCCTGGGCCAAAGGCAGGCGCCAAACCGCTGCGCCACCCAGGGATCCCCCCAGGGTTTTCTATATGATCTGCAAATAGTGAAAGTTTTACTTCTTCCTTACCAACTTGGATGCCTTTTATTTCTTTTTGTTGTATGATTGCTGTGGCTAGGACTTCCAGTAATATATTGAGTAAAAGTGGTGAGAGTAGGCATCCTTATTTTGTTCCAGACTTTAGGGGAAAAACTCTCAGTTTTTCACCATTGAGTATGATGTTGGCTGTGGGTTTTTCACATAAGCCCTTAACTATGTTGAAGTTTATGTTTTCTCTAGACCTACTTTGCAGAAGTTTTTTTTTTTTATCACGAATGGATGCTGTACTTTGTCAAATGCTTTTCCTGCATCAATTGAAATGATCATAGGGTTTTAAATCCTTTTTCCTATTGATGTGATATATCGCATTGATTATTTTGCCAATATTGAATCACCCTTGTATCCTGGGAATAAATTCCATTTGATTGTTGTGTATGGCTTTTAAAATATATTGTTGGATTTGGTTTGCTAATATTGCTATATTTTAATCTATACTCACCAGAGATATTGAACTGTGGTTCTTTTTCTTTTTCTTTCTTTTTTTTTTTATCTTTATCTGGCTTTGATATCAGGGTGATACCTCACAGAATGAATTTGGGAATTTTCCTTTCTCTTTTATTTTTTGGAATAATTTGGGAAGAATAGGTATTAACTCTTATTTAAATGTTTGGTAGAATTCACCTATGAAGCTGTCTGGCTGTGGACTTTTGTTTGTTGGGAGTTTTTTGATTACTGATTTAATTTCATTGCTGGTAATCAGTCTGTTCCAATTTTCTATTTCTTCCTTTTTTATTTATTTTTATTGTTTTATTTTTTATTTTTTTTATTTTTTATTTTTAAAGATTTTATTTATTCATTCATGATAGTCACACAGAGAGAGACAGAGAGGCAGAGACACAGGCAGAGGGAGCAGCAGGCTCCACTCAGGGAGCCCGACGTGGGATTCGATTCCGGGTCTCCAGGATTGCGCCCCGGGCCAAAGGCAGGCGCCAAACCACTGCGCCACCCAGGGATCCCCTATTTCTTCCTTCTTTAAAAAAAGATTTTACTTATTTATTCATGAGAGGCACAGAGAGAGAGGCAGACACATAGCCAGAGGGAGAAGCAGGCTCCCCGCAGGGAGCCCAATGCAGAACTCGATCCTAGGACCAGGATCACACCCTGAGCCAAAGGCAGATGTTCAACCACTGAGTCACCCAGGTGTCCCTCCTTCTTTTCAATGAATCCAGCTAGAGGTTTATCAATTTTGTTGATTCAAAGAAGAATCAGTTTCTCATTTCATTGATCTGTTCTATTGTTTTTTGTTATTGTTTTTAGTTTCTGTATCATTTGTTATTTCCTTCCTTTTCCTTGGTTTGGATTTTGTTTGCTCTTTTTTTTTTCCCTAGCTCCTTTAGATATAAGGTTAGGCTGTTTATTTGAGGCTTTTCTTGTTTCTTGACGTAGGCCTATGTTGCTGTAAACTTCCCTCTTAAAACTACTTTTGCTGCATCTCAAAGATTTTGGACCATTGTTTTCATTTTCATTTTCATTTGTTTCCATGTAACTTTTTTTCTAAGTTTATTCTTATTATTTTTATTTATTTATTTATTTTTAGTAATCTCTACACCCAAAGTGTGGTTCGAACTCATGACTCCAAGATCAAGAGCCCCATACTCTTCCAACTGAGCCAATCAGGCTCCCCTCCATGTAATTTTTTATTTCCTTTTTGATTTTTTGGTTGATACATTGTTTAGTAGCACATTATTTAACTTCCATGTTTTTGTAATCTTTCTAGATTTTTTTGTCATTGATTTCTAGTTTCTAGTCAGAAATGATGCAAGATATATCAATTTTTTGAATTTATTGAGAGTTGTTTTGTTGCCTAATATGTGGTCTATTCTGGAGAATGTGCATTTGGAAAGAATGTGCATTCTGCTGTTTTCAGATGAAATGTTCTGAATTTGGCTGTTAAACCCATCTGGTCCGGTGGTCATTCAAAGCCACTCTTTCCTTATTGATTTTGTTTGAATGATCTGTCCATTGATATAAGTATGGTGTTATGGTCCCCTACTATTATTGTATTACTATTATTTCTTTTATGTTTGTTATTAACTGTTTTATGTATTTAGGTGCTCCCATGTTGGTGCTTAAATATTTACAATTATTATGTCCTCATGTTGGATTGTCCCCTTTATTATTATAGTGTCCTTCTTTGTCTCTGTCACAGTCTTTGTCTTAAAGTCTATTTTGTCCGATATAAGTATTGCTACCCCAGCTTTCTGTTGATATCCATTAACATGATGTTTCACCACCCCCTCACTTTTATTTTTTAAGATTTTATTTTATTTATTTTAATTTTTAAAAAATCCTATAGCCGACATCATTCTTTTTTTTTTTAAGATTATTTATTTATTTATTCATGAGAGACACAGAGAGAGAGAGAGGCAGAGACACAGGCAGAGGGATAAGCAGGCTCCACACAGGGAGCTTCACGTGGGACTCTATCCCGGGACTCCAGGATCACACCCCTGGCTGAAGGCAGCGCCGTTGTGATCCTGGAGACCTGGGATCGTGTCCCACATCGGGCTTCTGCATGGAGCCTGCTTCTCCCTCTGCCTGTGTCTCTGCCTCTCTCTCTCTCTCTCTCTCTCTCTCTCTTTGTGTGTGTGTCTCTCACGAATGAGTAAAGAATCTGAAAAAAATAAAAAAATAAAAAAAAGATTTAGGGACGCCTAGGTAGCTCAGTGGTTGAGAGTCTGCCTTCGGCTCAGGTCATGTTCTCAGGGTCCTGGGATCAAGTCCCGCATCGGGTTCCCCGCAGAGCCTGCTTCTCCCTTTACCTATGTCTCTGCCTCTCTCTCTGTGTCTCTCATGAATAAATAAATAAACAATCTTTAAAATAAATAAATAATTTAAAAAGATTTATTTGGGGCTCCTGGGTGGTTCAGTTGGTTAAGCGTCTGCCTTCAGCTGGGGTCGTGACCTTAGGGTCCTGGGATCCAGCCCCACGTCTGCCTCCATGCTCAGCGGAGAGTCTATTTCTCCATCTCCCTCTGCCCCTCCCCAGCTCATGCTCTCTCTCTCTCTCTCTCTCTCAAATAAATAAATAAATCTTTTTTAAAAAAGATTGATTTTTGGAGAGAGAGCATACAAGCATGTGTGAGTGGGCACACTCACATGTGGGTCAAAGGGTCAGAGGGAGGGATCCCTGGGTGGCGCAGTGGTTTGGCGCCTGCCTTTGGCCCAGGGCGCGATCCTGAGACCCAGGATCGAATCCCACGTCGGGCTCCCGGAGCATGGAGCCTGCTTCTCCCTCTGCCTGTGTCTCTGCCTCTCTCTCTCTCTCTGTGACTATCATAAATAAATAAATTAAAAAAAAAAAGGGTCAGAGGGAGAGGAGAGAGAGAAGACCAAGCAGACTTCAGGCTGAGCATGTACCCTGATTCAGGGCTCAATCCCATGACCTGGAGACCAGGACCTGAGCTGAAACCAAGGGTCGGAGGCTTAACTCACTATGCCACCCAGGTGCCCCTTTAATTTCTTTTTTTTTTTAATTTTTATTTATTTATGATAGTCACACAGAATGAGAGAGAGAGGCAGAGACACAGGCAGAGGGAGAAGCAGGCTCCATGCACCGGGAGCCCGACGTGGGACTCGATCCCGGGTCTCCAGGATCGTGCCCCGGGCCAAAGGCAGGCGCTAAACCGCTGCGCCACCCAGGGATCCCAATTTCTTTTTTTTTAAGTAGTCTCTAAACTCAGCATGGAGCCCAGCATGGGGCTTGAACTCATGACCCTGAGACCAAGACCTGAGCTGAGATCAGGAGTCAAATGTTTAACCAACTGAGTCACCCAGGAACCCTTAAAGATTTTATTTTTAAATAATCTCTACACCCAATATGAGGCTTGAATTCAATTCTAAGATCAAGAGTTGCATGCTCTTCTGGCTGAGCCAGCCAGGTGCCCCTCCATCTCCTCACTTTCAATTTTTAAGTGTCTTTTGGCCTGAAATGAGTCTCTTGTAGGAAGTATACAGATAGGTCTTGTTTTTTATCCACTCTGTTACCCTAAGTCTTTTTTTCTTTTTAAGATGTTATTTATTTATTCATGAAAGAGAGAGAGAGGCAGAGACATAGGCAGAGGGAGAAGCCGGCTCCATGCAGGGAACCTGACACAGGACTCGATCCCAGGACTCCCGGGATCACGCCCTGAGCCCAAGGCAGATGCTTAATGGCTGAGCCACCCAGGCATCCATACCCTGTCTTTTAATTGGAGTGTTTAATCCATTTATATTCAAGGGAATTACTGATTGGAACACATTTATTGTTGTTTTGTTACTCATTTTATGGTCGTTTCTATAGGTTTTCTCTGATCCTTTCTTTTGCTCTCTTTCATGGTTTGTTGACTTTCTTTAATGATATACTTGGATTGCTTTCCCTTTACTCTTTGCCTATTACTGGGTTTTGATTTGTGGTTGCCATTCTGTATATAACATCTTCTGTATATAGCAGTCCATATTAAGTTGATAGTCACTTAAGTTTAAACCCATCCTTTATGGGGCAGCCCCGGTGGCACAGTGGTTTAGTGCCGCCTGCAGCCCAGGGCGTGATCCAGGAGACCCTGGATCAAATGTATTTTTAATTCCATTTATTGTGTTCTCGATCTCTGATTGGTTCTTTTTTTTTTTATGTCTGTGTTAAGGGTCTCACCGATATCTTCCACTCTTTCCTCAAGTCCAGTAAGTATCTTTATGATCATTACCTTATTTTGTGTGTGCGTGTGCATGTGTGTGTGTCTGTGTTTTGTTTTTGTATTTAAATAGGCTCCATGCACAACATGGAGCCCAAAGTGGGGCTCAAACTCATGACCCTGAGACTGAGACCTGAGCCAAAATCAAATCAGATGCCTAACCAACTGAGCCACTAAGATGCCCCTATGATCATTACTTTAAATTCTCTAACAGGAATATTGCTTAAATCCATTTCACTTAGGTCTCTTGCTGTGGTTTGGTCCTGTTCTTTCATTTGGGACATATTCCTCTACCTCTCCATTTTGTCTAGTTTTCTGTGTCTGTTTCTCTGTGTCAGGAAAGTCAGCTGCTTCTCTTACTCTTAACAGTAATAGCCTTATGAAGAAAAGGTCCTGTAGTGCCCTCTAGTACAGTGTCCTCTGCTCCCCAGGGCTCAGAGATTTAGGTAGTAAATGTGTGTTGTGTGTGCTCTGCCATTGAGTCCTGGCCTCTTTTTCCTTCAGTCTTGTTTTATGCAGAGGCTCTCCGTACCTACCTTAGGCAGTGTTTGGTCCCCCGCAGTGGTGGGGCACATTTTGACAAGGTGTGCAGTGGTCTACTTGCAAAATGAGACTTGCCCCTGCTGCCACCAGACCTGAGTTCTCACAAAAACATGTAGGTAGGAAGATGAGATGTTGACAGGGTTTGTTCTCCTGGAAGAGGGGGCATGCAGAAACAGGACTGAGGCTAGTGTGACTGGGAAAGGCAGATCCACCAAAGCATGAGGGAGCAGAGCTTGTTGTAAACAAGTTAAGTAGTAAGTAGTGAGTATTAGCTGCACTGGTTCCTGCAGGTGTCTGTTGTTTATGCCGGGGAGGGAGAGAAGGAAACAGCACCTGCTAGCTTCTTTGTTCCTAGCAGGGTCTCCCCATGATCCCTGTCTCTCCGGGTCATGCTTTGAGATTAGCAAATCACTCTTCCTCTTATCTGCCCCTGGCATTTTTCAAACTTCTGTATCTGCACAGCTGTGCTGTCTCTTTAAGTACAGGACTCCACTTCCTAATGCCCAGCTAGGCCCTACTGGAGTAGAGACTGCTGATTTTTAGAATTCCAGGCTTTAAGTCCTGCTGGCTGTAAGAACTCATGAAATTGGCCCCTCTTGCTTTCAAAAGCAGATGTATGGGAATTCATCCTCCCTATTCACGGGCTTCCTGGAGTGAAAGTCTGTTTTTCACCCTTCTCTACACCACTGGCTTCCTCCCCATTGTGGACAGCTATGGTCTGTTTTGCTTCCAAACCGTGTCTTCATCCTTCCTACCTTCTTCGATGTGGCCTCTTCTCTACCTTTAGTTGTGAGTTTGTTCTGCCAGTTTTCACATTGTTTTCTGGGTTATTCACACTAGATGCAAGTGTCATCTAGTTGTATCAGGGTGATGAAGTGAGCTTAGGGTCCTCTTACTCTTCCATCTTCCCAGCTGACCCTTGGGAAATAGTCCCTTCCCTTTTCTTGACTTCAGTTTCTTCACTTTACAATGAAGAGATTAGATACAATGATCCTTGATTCTGAACTACACCCCAGAAGGAGGCATCTGGGAATTAAACCTGGGAAGGGGCCTGCTGGTGACATCATAAAGGGAGAATTCCATGAGAAGACTCAAGATTTTCTAGAAGCCCAGTGCCACAGCTTAGGTGGGAAGCGTATGTAACTCAGGAAGAAGACTTTTGGCCCATATCTTGACCTCTCCTCATTCTAGGGTTCCCAGTATAGTCATGGATCAACACTTGTTGGTTGAAATGGCTCAAAAGGAGGCAGACACCAATAATTTGGATGTGTTATCTCACCCTTGCTCACCAATCCCACATCACAGATCAGGCCATAGTGGAGTCCACCACCATCATGAGTCTCATCATCACAGTGGGTCCCCCCATCACGGCGAGTCTCACCACCATGGTGGGTCCCCCCATCATGGCGAGTCCCACCACCTTGGTGAGTCCCACCATCTTAATGAGTCCCACCATCACAACATGTCCCATCATCATGGCACATCCCATCATTCTGGCAGGTCCCACCATCATGGCACATCCCATCATCCTGGCGGATCCCACCATCATGGCATATCTCATCATCATGGTGGGTCTCACCACCTTGGTGAATTCCAAGATTTTCATGACAATGCCTCCTCCCACCATTCCTCCTGCTCTCACCACTCCCACTACCATGGTGGGGCCCACCATTATGGTGGAACCCACCACTTCACATCCCTTGCCCTGACTCCTCATGGCACTGCTGTCTCCCATCATTCCAATGGTGAGGGCCACTTTGATGGTGAGTACCACCATGGTAGCAGAGGACATCATGATAGGCCCCACCACCATGGTGGGCCCCACCACCACAGTGAGCCCTGCCATGACAGTGGGTCTTACCACCACAGTGAGCCCTACCACCAGAGTGGGTCTTACCAATATGATGAGTCCTATCACCATGGTGGACCCCACCACCATAGGGGATCCCGCCACCATGGTGGGCTTTACCACCACGGTGAGGTTTCCCACCACAGCAGGATCCATTCCCAAGGTGAGCCTTACCACCATAAAGATTCCTATACATATGGTGGCTCTCACCATGACAGTGAGGCCTATTACAATGGTAGGCACCGACATCATGAAGCCCGCCACCATAGAGGGCCTCTTTATCATGGAGAGACCTTATCCCACCCTTCTTATGAGGGATCCTACCATGATCACATACCTCACTACTATGATGAGTACCACCAGAGCCACCGCAGTGAGCACCATGGCCACCATGGCAAGCACCACCATGGCCACCACGGCGAGCACCACCATGGCCAACACGGCGAGCACCACCATGGTCACCACGGCGAGTACCACCGTAATGTGCATCGTCAGGATTATCTCCGTGGTGATTACCGCTATGGGGAGTACCCTCATGGTAGCTCCCAAGGCTTTGGCCCACACAAGTCTCAGACTGTGGCCAGAGCCTCCCTTGGCTCTTCGCTTTCTCATTCAGTAGCCCTCCAGCCTAGCAAGCTCCAGATACAGCACTCAGCCTTCAGCCTGACTCGTTCCCTCAGTGCAGTGCACTCACATGGATCCCAAGTGTCCAACAAAGCCCACCCTCAGGATTCCTCCTCTAAAACTTCCTCAGAAAGCTGGACAGAAGAAGATGAACAATTTCAGAAGCGCAAAAGTAAGTTCCTGCCTGCTTCCCATCCCCAACTCCCACTGCCTGGATTGGCAGATTCCAATCCTGACTTGGATCCTGCACTGACCTCCCACAGATCATGAGGCATGAATCTTACCTGCATGCATATTCCATTGGCTATTCAGTCACCTGACTGTTCATCATCCAATCTCCTGGTCCTTAAATGATACATCTCTTCCGGTGACCAGCTGTTTGTTCATCCAGTCACTGCTGTGCATATATACACTCACTTCTCAAATATTTCTTCTTGTCTAATATGAGCGCCTGGGCCCTGGAAGTGCAGAGAAAACAAATCCTGCCCTCGAGGGGCTCCAAGACTGGAGGTGGTCACTTAAACAACAAATCCTAGTCCACCCTCCATACCAGGACAATTTCCACTGTCGGTTCTATTTGTCCACATTTCCCCCACTAAACTGTGAACATCTTGATAGAGATTGGGAACCAGTGTCTGAATGAGGCCTTTGTTTCAGGGCTTTGGCTATGAATGCACAACCCTCTAAGCTTGGCCCCAAGACATTCCGTAAACAGGGTAACAGTCTCACAAACAAGCATAGAGGGGTAGGTGCCTAATTGGATAGAAGTAGGGAAGGCAGCCAAAAGGAGGAGATGTTCAGCAGAATCCCAGAGGAAGAAGGAGCGTTCACCAAGAGGACAGGGTAGTGAGGAAAGTGGGGTTTTCATGTACACATTGCTACATGAGTAAAGAAAGGCCTGAAGCTGTAGAAGCATGAGCCTGAAATCTGCTTGAGCAGACCACAAATCCCAAACAGGCTGGCATCTGCCACGGAAGGGGTCAGTCAGGTCTGTGGCCCCAGGATCAGCACAGAGCTGGCATAGAGGCACTTCAGTGAGTAAATGGTAGGCACACAGGCAGGCATGAAGAGGAACCCCAACTTAATCTGGGAGGATGCCTGGTATACCCATGCTCCCTCCCACACAGACTTGACTCTCTGTCCCCCTTATAGCTGGCAGAGCTCAGCGGTCCCACAAGAAGCTGCACACCGTGGACCTCTTCTACAGGTTGTGGGAAAAATTAAGCTACCTCATTCGGGGCCTCCGGAGAATGCTTAGGAACCTGACTGAGTCCCTAGCCTTTGAAGCCTTCATCTTCCTCACTGTCTGCCTCAACACTATTATGCTTGTGGCCCAGACCTTCGCTGAAGTAGAAGTCCGGGGTGGTAAGAGCTGGGGAGCCCCTTTCACATGGAGGAGGCCAGAGATCTTGTTCCAGGCCTCTTGTGGGCCTGATCCAGTGCTGGATGATTTATGTAACTTAGCTCATTTGAGCCTTACCCCTGGGAAATAGACAACATTACCCAGTATTTTTTTTTTTAAGATTTTATTTATTTATTCACGAGAGACACACAGAGAGAGGCAAGAGACACTGGTAGAGGGAGAAGCGGGAGTTGATCCCAGGATCCCAGGATCATAATCTGAGCTGAAGGCAGATACTGAACCACTGAGCCGCCCAGGTGCCCCCAACATTGCCCAGTATTAAAGATGAGACTCAGAGATCTTGCTGAGGTCAACTAGCCAGCCAGACAGGCCCGCTGAATTGAACGATGTGCTGTTTGTGATACACCCACCAGGTGGTGCATCAACCCCAAACACGCAGCCTTGCGGGGCAGTAGGAGGGAACCCAGGTGGCCTAGAAGAGCCAGGAGACCCTGAGCAAGAGGCGGTGGAGGTGAGGGTGGAAAACCAGGCAAGGTGGCCTCTGAGGCCTTCGGCAGCAGGGTGGAAGAAAGGCCTACCACAGCGGAAATAAACTAAGCAGAGAATGCGATTGGTGCATTCTTACTCTTACCCTGCTCAGTGAATCCGATGTTCCTGAAAACACCATCAGGCAGACTGGTATTCTTATGGGACCAAAGTGGGTCTGCTGCTTGGTGAGTTCTAGACAGCCTACCCCAGGTGGAGCTGCCTCACCAGGTCATCTTTATTTGTAGAAATAAGTAGATCAACAGGAATAATTTCTAATGCTGTGACTCCCCTAGCAAGGGAAAGTAGGCTCCTTCTCCTAGGGCTTGGGATGAATACTGAGAGCGGTTTTATTTTTTATTTTTTAAATACTTTATTTATTCAGGAGAAACAGAGAGAGAGAGAGAGAGGCAAAGACACAGGCGGAGGGAGAAGCAGGCTCCATGCAGGGAGCCCGATGTGGAACTCAATCCTGGGACTCCAGGATCACACCCTGAGCCAAAGGCAGACTGGCTTAACCACTAAGTCCCAGAGAGCGGTTTTAACATTACAAAGAGGCTGAGGCACTCTGACTCTGAAGGCTGTCTTCCTCCACCGATTCTTTTTCTGTTCCTGCGGTTTTTTCTTCTCCCATTTCTAAAATGTAAGATTGACTGTTAGGCAGAAGCTGCTAGGAGTTTCCTGAGTTCAGGGAGTCAGTCCTGAGTTCAGGGGGTCAGGCCAAGTGATAGTATTATCATTGTTTTGCAGACAAGAAAACTGAGGCGCAGAGCAATTAAGATGTACAGTCCTCAGGGCAGAGCCAGGTCCTCCCTGAAAGGAACTGTGTGTGAGGTCCAGAGGGAAGGGGGAGAGAAGGGCCAGGGTTGCTGGGGATGGCCCCCAGGGAACCCCTTCTGTCTCCACAGAGTGGTACTTCATGGCCTTCGACTCTATTTTCCTCTGCATCTATGTGGTAGAAGCTGTACTCAAGATCATTGCACTGGGCCTCAAGTACTTTTCTGACTCCTGGAACAATCTGGGTGTGTGTATTTGGGGGTGGGGGCAGTTAGCCACTGGACTGCTATAGGGGGCTGAGGACAGAAGGGGACTGGCAGGCAGTGGTGGTGTCAGAGGACCACAGGTCTGAGTGAGGGCCTGTGCAGGACCCTGACGCCCAGCCCCACTGTGCCCTCAGACTTCTTCATCATGATCATGGCTATGCTGGATTTCCTGCTCTTACAGTTCAACTCCTTCACTTTCGTCTACCACCAAAGTGTCTTCCGGATCTTCAAGGTGTTCAAGAGCTTGCGGGCCCTGAGGGCCATCCGGGTCCTGCGGAGGCTCAGGTCAGGGGGGCACAGCTGCCCACTCTGGGGTGGGGATTCCACAGGACAGAGTACGCAGGCCTGGGCTTCTAGGGAACCTACTGGGACCTGTTCAGGGGAGACGGGAGCCAGGACGCTGTGGACTCCAGCCCACTTCTGATAAGCCTCCTGCCACCTGCTAGGATCAATCACTTCCAGAGAGTGCTGGACCCTCCCAAACCACTGGCAAAGCAGGGACCTTCTGTAGCTGCCAGCACAGATCCCCCACCAACCCCTCTCATTCATTCAGCTTCCCTCTCAACTTCTGCCCACAGCATCTTGACCAGCCTCCAGGAAGTGACTGGGACCCTGGCACGGTCCTTGCCGTCCATCACTGCCATCCTCATCCTCATGTTTACCTGCCTCTGTATCCTGTGCTGTGGGGGGGGGGGGAGGACAGGGGTTGGGTGGGAGCCCAAGGTGCTGTGATGGGAGGAATGGGACTCTGCGAACCTGGTTTGACCCTCAACAGCCAGTCCTCTTTTCTGTGGTGCTCCGGGCTTTGTTCCGCTTATCTGACCCGAAGCGCTTCCAGAGCATCTTCACCACCATCTTCACCCTTTTCACCTTGCTCACCCTGGATGACTGGTCCAGCATCTACCTGGACAGCCGGGCCCAGGGTGGGACAGGCCCCAGGCTGGGTGGAGGGCAGGGGCTTGGTGGGGTGGGCAGACCCCAGTGGATTGGTTACCCCATCTGCAAAGTGGGACATCTGATGTGCGCTGGCAGGGGTGTGACAGGGCAGGTGAAGAACTCACAGCTAAAACGACACCCTCTCTCCCAGGTGCCTGGTACATCATCCCCATTCTCATGATTTACATCATCATCCAATACTTCATCTTCCTCAAGTGAGGACCCCACCCCTACTTTGCTCCCTGGCTTCACCCCCACCCCCACCTAACCTTGAGGCACCCGTCCCCAGTCTTCTCCCCTTGGTCATGCCACAATGAGCCCAGAGAAGGGTGCGGGGCCTCTCCTACAGCCTCCTCCTCAGGAGTACCCCACTATCCACTCTCACCATCCCCAGCCTGGTGATTGCTGTCCTGGTGGATAACTTCCAGATGGCTCTGCTCAAAGGCCTTGAGAAAGTAAAGCAGGAGGTACTGAGGGGCGTGGGGCAGGTGGACCAGTTGGGGGAAACATGAAAGGGCGGCCACAGGGGCTGGGAGGAAGGGAGGAGGGGGCTCCAGGAAAGGGCAGACAGGAAGGGGACTCTGGCAGGACAAAGGCCTCTTCTTCCCAGAGGGCTGCCCGGATCCACGAGAAGCTGCTGGATGACTCACTGACAGAACTCAGCAAATCAGGTGCTGGCCCTCCTTCCACTGTCAGACACGGAATTCCAGGTTCAGTGGCAGAGTTTGAGAATCTGAGACTCAGGAAGACTTTCAGAGCCTAGAACTTTGGTCCAAATTTCCTTTTGACTGATTGTCAATTCTTGAAAGCCCCATTTGTGAAATGACTAATTGACCAAACGATGATTCATTCACCGAATACTCATCTCTTCTAATAACTTATAAAGGATATGGCACTTGGTTTTACATGGGATGGTTCCAGCTGCCTTTGAGGGTTTTGTCACAGTGTTACACACACTTGTCCAGAGTCACTCAGAGTGGATTGAGAGTCAAAAATCAAAGTTTTCTGCACATGTTCATTTTTACAAACCTGACTTTCTGAGTGAATTGATTTTGAGATAGTTGATTTGCTTCCTGCTTAAAGATTTCATAACCTTAGAATCTGAATTCCAAGGATCCCACTCTTAGGCTCATCAACACTAGAGGGTCTCAAGGGTCTCAAGGGGTCATTGGGTCTCAAGGGGTCACTGGGTCACTGCTTCCATCAGGGATAGACACGTAGGGCAAAAAAGCTTAAGCAAAAAGAGGAATTAATTGGCACAGTGTACTTAGCAAATTGAGGATGTGTGGGTTTTCAGGAATGGCTGGATCCAGGATTCCGTCTCTTTCCATCTCTCTGCTCTGTAGTCCTCTGCATGGCTTTGTGTTTATGGTGGCCCTTCCCTTGTGGGGGGAACTCGGCCACCTGCCACTCTAGTCCCAAATCTTCACAGGTTAGCCATCCCTATCATGCCAAGCAGACACTTCCTCTTCTTCCAGTATTTAGAGCAAAGTCCCAGAAATGAGTCTTCTTTACTTTGGTCACCTGACTATCTTGGAACCAATCACTCTGGTGGAAAGAATAGGCTGTTCTGATTGGCCAGGCCTGAGTCACATGTCCTTAGATGTGGGAGACAAGGTGGACGCAAAAGGGACAGGAGTAGTTCCTTAGGAAAAGTAGGGGACTTTTACCAGAGGGAGAGACAAATGAACAAACAAATCTGATGCGCACTCCACATCCAGAGAAGCCACCTCTCTGAGGGCATTGTGGACATAAACTCTTTTAACCCCCTCTGAATACCTCTGTGACACATTGGATTTCTTCCACCTCCTCTCAATCCAGGCATCTTCTTGACTTTCCTCCTTTTTTACACCCAGAACCTGAAGAGGTAGTGAGTGAACACACCAAACAGAAGCAGCTCATTGAGAAAAAATTTGGGACCATGACTGAGAAGTAAGGAGATGCAAAGAGAGGGGAGGCCCGGTATCTGAGGGGAGAGGTCTGGGGTCTGACCCATGGGCTGGCAGGGCAAGAGACATTGCCCACCTTTCTGGAAGGGGGGTGTGGAACGCCAAGGCCCATGTAGAGCCTATGAGTGGAATATGGAGACCGTAAGGGGCTGCTGCTCACCTTGCACTATCTTCTGCCACCAAGAGAATCCCACCAGCAGTGCCTGCAGGGCCATGAGAGCCCCTCGGAGGCCAAGGGCAAAGGGATGGCAGCAGGGAGGTCCTGGATGTACAGTGATTCTGCTCATCTGTTTACTCGAGAAACATCCCTGCCCCTTGCTCTGGGTCAGGCCCTGCAAGGACTCCCAGACACAGACTAGCCCCTGCCCACAAGAGCCCTGCCCACAAGAGCCCTGTTGTGCTGGGCCGTGAGGGTGGTGGACTTTGGCTAGGTGGAGAGGTGAGGAGGCACATCAAGGAATAGCTTGGGTAAAGGCCTGGGAGGCAGATGGTCAGCACCCATTCCTGTCAAATCAGTTGGACAGCTGGGGACTCGTGGCTGTGCTCATGGCGAGGGCACCTTGGCATAGACTCATGCTTTCTGGCTCTCAGGCCTAGCTCTGCAGAGAACCTTCCCTCTGAAAGCTGGGTCCCACTGCACTTCATCCATACTGGCTCTAAACCATCAGACAGGACAGCCCGACTATTGGTAGCCTCTAGCTCCTTCTCACCTGCTATCCTCACTCAAGCCTCAAAGGCCCTCTGTGACCCAGCCTTTGCCAACCTCCCTTGTTTCCTTGGCTACTACTTCCTGCTGTCCCCACACTGTTTCCCAAGGGCAGTCCATCCTTCTCCACCTCTGATGGAGATCTGTTGTCCACACTGTTTGTCCACACTGTTGTCTCTGCCTGGAATGTTCTCTGGGTGCCAATGCTGGGCTCAAGCAACCACCAATTGGGAGACCCGAGTTCCAATCCTACTTGCCTCACTTCCTGGCCTTCCCGCCCCCTTCCAGGTTCCAGCAACTTGCCCACTGGCCTAGTGAACCCTTGGCACTTCTGTAACATTTTCTTGGGGGTTTCCTGGCCCCCAGACTCTTCCACCTGGTCCACCTCCACAAAGGGTGCCCTCTGGTTTTGTCTGTTGGTTGGTTGTTTTATTTATTTATTTATTTATTTATTTATTTATTTATTTATTTATTTATGATAGTCATACAGAGAGAGAGAGAGAGAGAGAGGCAGAGACACAGGCAGAGGGAGAAGCAGTCTCCATGCAGGGAGCCCGACGTGGGACTCGATCCCAGGTCTCCAGGATCAGGCCCTGGGCTGAAGGTGGCACTAAACCACTGAGCCACCCAGGCTGCCCTGGAAGTCTTTTCTGATCCCCAGTACTGAATGAGGTTCTTCTCCTCAGGGACCCCCAGCACTCTGTTTATACTTATCACAAAATAAACACTCTTGGTTCACTTTCCTGGCCCTACCATAGACTGAGTTCCTTAAGGACAAGTATTGTTTCCCATTAATTTGTGTCCTTGGAGCTCCTGTCAGTGTTCATTGATTTCAGTGTCATTTGATGGATGGATTTATAAAACAGGCAGGTGATGAGGGAGTTAAGAGAGGGGTAGTTGGCTGGATGAATAGTTGGGGGGAAGCATGGTTAGGTGGATGACTGCACAACCTGATGAGGGAGTAGGTGGGTAGGTCCAGGGAAGAGCGGGTCAATGGAGGGATGTGGTGGTTTGATGAGTGAGTAGATGGCTTAGGGAGGTAGGAGGATGAAGGTGGGTGAGTGGGTGAAATAGAGAGGTGTGGGTAGTTAGAAGGGCAAACACATGGGTGGGTGGATAACTGGATAACACTACTAAGTGATGGATATAACTGGGAGGGGAAACAGCAGTTAGAACCCTATGTGGTGGGGCACCTGAGTGGCTCAGTTAGTTAGGCATCTGCCTTTGGCTCAGATCATGATCCTGAGGTCCTGGGATGGAGCCTCACATCACTGGGTTCCCTGCTCAGTGGGGAGTCTGCTTCTCCCTCTGCCCCTCCCCCTGCTCATGCTCACTCTCTCTCAAATAAATAAAATCTTAAAAAAAAAAAAAACAAAAAACCCTGTGTGGCACAGGCACAAATTGGGGCTTTTTGTTTGTGGAAAAGGAGAGATACACCATGAAAATTCCCGCTTGGGAAAGTTGCAATGGGAGGCTGGTGGGAGACAAGCAAGAAGAGCTGTCTGGGGGGCTCTGGCAGCCCAGAAGACCCTGGTAGGGAAGTCAGCTCAGGCTCCCCTCTGCCCCACTCTGCCCCTCAGGCAGCAGGAGCTCCTATTCCACTTCCTGCAGCTGGTGGCGGGGGTGGAGCATCATCAACAGAAATTCCGCTCCCAGGGATCTGTTCTTGATGAGATTGTGGACACTGCGTTTGAGGTGAGCCAGGCAGCACCAGAGGAGAGGGGCCAGAGTGGGGGGACCCCAGAGGGCCAGGCGCGGGAGGCTTGTGCCCAGAGTGCCCCGAACAGTCACATGGGCATGTGTGGGGGAAGGCGGAGGCCAGTGCCAGCTCAGTCACCCTCCCTTCCTACCCCCAGGCTGGAGAAGAAGACTTCAGGAAGTGACCCCTGGATGGAGACAGTCCTGGGATGCAGATTTCAGCCTCTGGCAAGCTGCCTACGGGATGGGGGGGAGGGGGGGAGGTAGGGGGGTGAAGGTCAGGACGAAAGTCCCCTGATCTGCTGGAATGATCTCTGGCCTGCAGGGCTGGGCCCTAACAGAATTTTAAAACCCCAAGTGGCTCTGTGTCTTCCCTGGTGAAACCAAGGCTCAGGGCAGGGGAACTGTGCACATGGATGTGTATGCACTGGTGGTGTGTGTGTATGTGTGTATACACGTGTCTACACGTGCATGTGTGTTGTGTGTGTACACATATTGAGTGTGTTGTGTGTGAAAGGCGGTCTTCTTAGTCCCCTCCAGGGCCTGCATTAGCAGCAGCCAGAGAGGTGACTCCGAAAAGGACCCAGGCTCAGTGCTGGAGGGGTGAGTGGGCAGTCACCTTGCTTTGGGGAGGAAGGCCCATCTGGCCCAGGAGTTGGGAGAAAAAGAACCAGCTAGAACAGCCCCTGGTTGTCAGAGCCTAGAGGCTCTAGAAATAGGGGCTCATAGCCCCAGAACTTGGGCCTACTAAGATCCTCAGAATCCAGTACAAGAATGCCAACTCAATGAGGATGGCATGCACTCAGAGGTCAGAGGTCATTACCATACCCTGCCCTGCCTGGGATCAGGCTAAAGAACCTCAGTGAGAGGAAGTAGGGGTGGAGGCTGCTCAAGTCCTCCTGGTCTTAGGCTGGTGGTGGGATTGCATGTGGGGCTGGAAACTTCACTGCGTGTGTGTGTGTGTGTGTGTGTGTGTGTGTGTGTGTGTGTGCGCGCGCGCGCCCTGGGGGGAAATGGATGAGCCTCTATTAGAGGACAGCAAGGAATGAGCCTAATGGTTGCTCCCCATCCTGCCTGGTCTGGGGTTTAGATGAGTCCCCCTTACTTTTAGTCTGCCCAGAGCCCCTGTCCCCATGGCTGGGGCTGGAGGTGAGGCTCTAAGCCCATGCAGGGTGCTAGAGAACTAGCACTGAGTCAGGCTCGAGCCCAGCCCTGGCCCTGGGGGCTTCCCAACCGGAGTGGAGTGTTAAACTATCTTTAGCGGCCACCTCATCTCTCGCAGAGTGAAGCCCGGGTACAGTACAGGCTGGAGGGGGTCAGGAGCAGGACTCCAGAGTAGGGGCCTGAGGGGCAACAGTTGTGCCAGGTTCCCCCTACCTCCAGGCCTGGACCAGACAGTGGTGAAGACTCCAGGCCCCAGGAGAAGAGCAGCACCTCCCTCTCAGGCCTGGGTGAGATTACCGCCTGGCCCAGGACCCGGGGAGAGACTACAGAGGAAATGGTTTCTGGAATGTGGGCACAGACTCCGGGGGTGGAGAGGCCACCTGGCAGATATCTGCAAGCCTTGCCTCACCCACCACCTCACACATTCATTCAACAAGCATTTCCTGTCACTTCCTAGTGCCAGCTCCACGCTGGAGGCTCCTGCTGGGTGGCTTGGGGTGGGGGCGAGGGGGCTTCCAAGCAGTGGCCACATTTCAGGGCCCCTGGGCTGACTGAGCTGCCACATCTGACAGGCAGGGGCAAAGCAGAGCTGATGTTTTCCCCTGAATCCCTAGCTTCTGTCAGACTCAGCCCCTTGGCTCCTCAGACTTCCTCGTGCAAGTCGCCTCTGTTCTCCACTTCCCCAACTCTATGCCAGGATGGCCTCTGAGAACAGAAGGCAGGGCCTGGGATCTGGTGCCGTTCCTCAGGAGGTCCCAGCGCTGGGCAGGGAACCGAAGGCAGGCACAGTGGCAGATGTGAGGCCTTGCCTGGAGCAGCAGAAGACAGAGGCAGTGAGCATTCTCCACACCCACAGCCACAGCAGTTCTGCTGCCTGGGCCTGGTGGGGCCCACACCTACTGCTCCCAAGGGATCCAATTACTGACTTGCCTTTTCCAGGTGTGGGTGTGTGTTTGTGCACCTGAGGCACAGCTCTGGGTGGGGCATGTGGGTCTCTGGGGCTGTGTGTGTGGAGGTCTGTATACATCTCCAGGTTGGTTGGGGAGGAGGGTGTTCCTTCTGTGTGTGTGTGTGTGTTTCTGGGTTTCTAGGCTGTGTGTGCCTGTGATTTCCTGGACATGTGTACTTTGGGAGGATCCAAGGGTGTACTGTGGTTTCTGTGTCTGTGTGTGTGTATAGTGAGAATGATTTGCAGCCATAAATTCAGTTGTGCAAAAAATGTTGCAGTTCTATTTTCTTTCAATGACATCACATTGCATCTGTCCCCTCATCGTCCTGTGGGCAGATTTGACCTTGGTCCCCTTTGGGCTTCCTGTCCAGCCCCTTCCAGGGGTCTTGGCTGGGACAAAGCACTGGGGAGTCCCTCTGGCATATGGCCCGCAGCCTGTATTGAAAGGCCTCTTGGCCTGTGGGGCTCTGCCATTGCTGGCCCCTGGACAGTAGAGGAACCTCTCAGGTTGGGAGCTCGGCGTCCTGGGGCCTGGATGGCCGAATTCAGCCTGTGCGACCCTGAGTCCTAGCAGATGAGTGAGAGCAGAGCTCAGGCCCTCCTCAGAGTAGTCACCAACTTCTGCCCCTGTCCGTTTTTTTTTTTTTTTAAGATTTTATTTATTTATTCATGAGAGACACACACAGAGAGAGGCAGAGACACAGGCAGAGGGAGAAGCAGGCTCTATGCAGGGAGCCTGACGCGGGACTCGATACCGGGTCTCCAGGATCAGGCCCTGGGCTGAAGGCTGCGCTAAACCGCTGAGCCACCCTGGCTGCCCACCCCCCCACCCCGGTTTAGTCTTGAGGCATCATCCCTCTCCTGTGGCTTTGTCTCCTACCCTTTAACTCAGAATATTCAGAGTCCTTGGAGGTTAGGTCCTCTGTGTCTATGATGCTAGGGTGTTTGGAAGACTCCATATTTGGGAACTGAAACCTCCAGCACTGTATAGGTTAAGACAATAGAAGCTCAACTGGGGGTGGTATGGACTCTCTTTTGAATGGGGAGGGGGCGCTGCCAGATGAGGCACAGGAGACAGGAGAGGGGGGTCATGGGGAGGAGTGAAGCACTCAGGAGAGTCCAATGCAAGAAGCAGTGCTAGCAATTTATTGTGACAGATATGCCCATAGGCCTGAAGTGCCTTCCCAGGATGCACCTGTTTTTCCCACATCCAAAGGGGTCTACTATATGGTCACACAGTTATGCTTTAGAAGTTGGGAGGAATTCTCCCAGGGGATCACCAGGATCTCGAAGTCACAGCGCAGCTTCTGCAGGGAGAGCAAGGAGAGGATGGTAAGTCTGGGCCCAAGGCAGGACTCCTCGCAACTGCCACCCTCAGCCTGTGACACTCTCCTCTGGGGTGTGAGAGGAACAGTCATTACTGGCCCAAAGGGACAAGGAGCCAAATGGCCAGGACTACATCCCAGATCTTTTTTTTTTTTTTTAGATTTTTTTTTTTTTTTAATTCATGAGAGAGAGAGAGAGAGGCGCAGAGACGGCAAATGGAGAAGCAGGCTCCATGCAGGGAGCCCGACGTGGTATTCAATCTTGGGTCTCCAGAATCACGCCCTGGAGTGAAGGCGGCACAAAACCGCCGAGCCATCCCGGGCTGCTCCTAGATCCCAGATCTTTCTAGCCCAGTCCAGTGAGAGAAGCCCCAATCTCTTTCTCTCTGCACCACACCCTGGCCTGGAGGTTGAGTCATCCAGAAGGCAGGGACAGGTTCCACCAGGTTCAGTCTGGCCAGACAGACCAGTTCAGGCTGGACAACCTAGGGTCTTGTTTGCTGGAAAGTGGGGTGCAGGACTATTACCTCCTCCTGTACTCCTGTGGCCAGGGGGCAGGTAGTGACATCTATGCGGTCTCCAGTGGCCATATTCTTCCGACAGGCTGTACTCCCCAACTCAACAGTCAGGTAGTACTTGACACCAGCCACCAGCTGGGGATGGAGGACAGGAGCAGGTCAGGGATTCTGGATGCCCTTGACCCGGACCTCTCACCTCTCTCCACATTCAGCACACTGGCCTGGGCCTCAGGATTCAGACCCTGGATGGGGAAGTTCTGGTGGGGATTCCTGGGAAGACAAGCAGAGGCCTGGGCCACGCAGGAAGCTGAGACCCAGGGGGGTGCAGGCATCCTGAAGCCCACTGCCCTATCTCCCTCACTCCCCTCTCCCCAATCCACCCCTCAGAGCAGGAGCACCTTGAGGCTAGCGAGCCACTGTGTAAGTCAGGGCTAGATCCTATTGAAATATAGATGTGTTGTTCATAAATTTGTGGCATTAATTGAACTTAAAAAATACATTGTATTAAAGTGTCCTGAATACTCTGGTGGCATCCCTTTAACCTGGTCACAGTGTGAATGCCGCACTGGTCTTGCCCTAGCCAGCGCCCCACCACCCCCACCCCTCGCTCCTGTCCCACGCCCCCCCTCCTCCCCCCTGCACACCTGGCTCTGCGCCTTGAGGATGTTGGTGTCTCGGAAATAGTAGAGACTGTTGCTGCCCATGTTGTAGCTGGCCACGGCCGCCTGCGCTGCCTTCTGCACCTGCGGGTCGCTGGGCGACAGGTCCACGCGTCCTCCGACCAAGTGGTTCCCGGGGCGGGCGCGGGCGTCGCGGAGCAGCGCCAGGAGGCAGAGGGCGAGCAGGCCCAGGCCCAGCGCCCGCGGAAGGCTCGGAAGCGCCATGGCCGGCAGTGCTGGGCCGGCGCGAGCTCCGCTTTTACCGGCTCGAGGCCCCGCCCGCCCCGCCCCGCGCCCCCGCGGCAGCAGCCGGGAGGGCTCTGGGGCCTGGGCGGTGTGCGAGGCCAACTTCCTCCCGCCTGGGGGCAGCGGGAGGGCCCAGCATGCCTGCCTTCCTTCCAGGGACATACCCGGTTCGGTGAGGGAAAGGACAGGGAGTCCCTGCCCAGTGCCCACCACTCAGTTCACAGGAGGCCCGACGAGTATGAAATACCAACAACTATTAGCGAGCTGTTACTATTGCCACTATTTCCTGGCCGTGGAACCTAGAAGAAATTACTTAACCGCTTGCAGCCTCAGTTTTCCTCTCTGTAAAATGGGTCGTGTGAGGACTCAACAGGTAAAGTGCTTAGAGAAGGTCTGGTCCTCTAAAAACAGCAGGAGAGGAGACTGATGTGCTGAGCCAGGTGCTGTGTGACCCTCTTGGCCAGAAATGGAAATTAGTAATGTTTCTACTTTATGAAGAAACAGGAGGCAGAGAGGAGAACTGAATTGCCCAAAGACACCAGCTAGTAAATAAATGACACTAGCTTTTGAGCCCAAATTCAAGTCTATGCTCTCAAACCAGACTGAGCCCAATGTATGAGGATGGCCAGAGAGAAGGGTGTGTGTCATAGCAGCTCTGCCATTTCCTGACTGGCGACTTAAGACAGGTCCCTTGGCCTCCCAAGGTCTCACTGTGGTGAGAGAGGTGACAACTCTTACCTGCTGAGGTTATTCCAGCACTGGGCTACCCAGAGGTGAACTGTGCATGCTGGAGGTAGCAGCAAAATAGGCACAATGAGTTTTTCAGAAAAACAGGTTTAATAAACAGCACTGAAGTAGCTAACACGAGAAGAGTCTCAATCTTGGTGGACTATGTGTTTTCGGGTTCACTGTAGCTTATACTTTTAATCACTTGTTGCTGAGGGGAGGTGGGACTTTTCTGCCCTGGGACACTGAGGCCTTGTCAGTGCTTAAGGCCTCCAAGGATCCCGCTTGGGGCTTGGAAGAGGTAGTGGTTTACAATATCTGGCAAACGTTGGTAGCTATTACAATGATGAATATTCTAAGCAGGCATAATTCTGGGCCTCTCGGAATCCCAGGACCAGGAAGGGCAGTGATTTCCTCTTTGGGAGACCTGGCCCAGCTGCTCCCCACCCCCTCAGCCCAGCTGTGAAAACCAATCTGAGATTCCAAGGAAGAGTCACAAGTTGCAGGCTCAGGTGTCTGCCTTAAAGGGACAGACCCCAGTTTGTGGGAGAGCTGGCTCAAGCTTGGCTTAATGAAGAGGCAGAAACCCAACCTTAGAGAACCTGGGAGGGGGTAGAGTAAGAAGCTCAGGACCACTATGATACATGGGGCAGAGGACGGAGAGGCAGCCTCCTGGGGCTCTCCCAGGCCTGCGTTGCCATTACTTGGAGCTCAGCCATGGCCACACTTAATCTCCAACAGCTCCCTGGAAAAGTAGCCAAGGCGAGGTCTCTGATTCACCAAGGGCCAATGGGTCCCTAGCTCACTTGCCCCCACCCTACCTGTCACTACTTCTCACTGGTGCAGGAGGGTACCGCAGGTTGTACCATACCTAATGACCTCCAAAGACCTTTCACATGGGTCTATCACAAGCACTCTTAGGGAGTAAGCCTCAATTTCGTTTTTCAGGTGAAGGAAGTTAATCAGGTCAGGTCACTTGTCTAAGGTCACACACTAGGAGTGGTTTCTTGGTGGGCCAAGGGGGACTGGGAAGGGAAATCGACAATTACTGGACTTCTGATAACATGCCAGGCCTTGAACCAGGGCCTCCACACACTCACTCATCCTCATAACTGCTCAGCAAAAGCTGTTTTACTAGAGGGAAGGAGGGCTGACTTTTTTTTTTTTTTTTTTTAAGATTTATTTATTTGGGGTTGGGGGGCTGAGAGAGAGGGAGTCTTAAGCCGACTCTGTGCTAAATGCAGGGTGAGACATGGGGCACAACGTGGGGCTTGATCTCATGACCCTGAGATCACAACCTGAGCCAAAACCAAGAGTCAGACACTTAACCAACTGTACCACGCCGTGGGGTGACATTTAAATAACCTCCTACTAACATTCTGCTGGTCGCAGGTCTGCTTTCTCCAATACTCTAAGTCTTGGTCCTTTGTCCTGGAGGCTAAGTTGGGACTGGATCTCTGAAGCCACGTTGTCACAAGGTACATTCTAGATGCCCTTTGTCTCCTGCTATTCTAGGACTGAACCAGGAACTTGTGTGGGATGCATTAAGGGACCAAGACAAGGTGTTTCAACTTAACGTGTCACAGACACTGCCTGAGACCCAAGCGAGAGGTGAGAAAGCGGGCTCCAGCCCCTTCAGGGACAAAGCCTGTGGGCGAGGCAGAGAAGAGCCCACGGGGAGGAAGCAGAACAGGCAGCACATCCCACGGGCTTCTGCTGGGTGGTTCATGCCAGAACCATGGGAGTCAAAACCTGACAACCAGCATGGGCAGGAGCCATCAGAAGGGTGTTGTGGAGGAGGAGGGAGCCTCCATTACCTCCCAGAGCATCAGCAACAATCTGGCAGTATCAGGACTGAAGTAGGGGAAGACCATGGCCCTGCCAAGCTCCTGCCTAAGCACACCAGGCCTGTATGACAGTGTCACAACACAAAGGGTCAAGGCTGAGGGGACTTTGAGGTGACCCTGGACCCATCTGGGAGAGTATCAGAAACATAGCCTGAAACTCTAGGGACAGACAGCCTGAATTCCCAGCTCAGTCTGGGAGTCAGGCCGGCACCCTCCCACTAACATAAGCTGAACACAAGCTTGTGTTAGTGGGAGTAACACAAGCTGAACCTTACTCTGGCCACCTGGCATCCTTCCAGGGTGGCTGCTCACTTTCCAGACCCAGATCTGAACTGAACCCTCATGATTTCCAAATAATCACATAATTGCTCTATTCCTGGGGCTTTACTTTTGGTTTCCTTTTAGTCTTCTACTATTCTGAGATGTAGCTAATATACAGAAAAGCACACAGAACATATGTTCAGTTAACAAATAGTCAATGCCTGTATTACCACCACACAGGTAAAGACATGGAAACTGCCACCCTCACCCCAAGCCTCCCCATTCCTCACACCTGCTTCCTTCCCGCGAAGGTAACTAATACCACTTCTTTCTACTATTGATTTTTGCAATAAGGATTTTCTTGCTTTTTCTAGTTTTACCATCTATATAGAGATTAATAAGCAAGAATCCACTTAACTTTATGTGAATGGAATCACACAATTTGACGTTTTTTTGTTGGCTCAGCATTGAAATTCACCTGTCATTTGTTCGTTGTCACTGGTATGGACAGCCATTAGAGTCGGTCCAGTTGGGGGCTGTTATAAACAAAGTCGCTGTGAACACGAATTTAGGTGCAGGTATGCAGAATGTCCTTTGAAACAGCTCCAGGAGTAGAATTGCCAGGTCACAGGATGGGTCCTATCTTCAGCTTCACTAGGAAATGCCTGTTTTCCCCAAGGGTTCAGATCAATTTCTACTCCCACCAGATAGATGTCAGACACTCTTGCTCCATTCCATCAGCACTTGGTATTGTTTGACTTTAGAATTTTTGCCAGTGAGTATATAATGGCATCTCATTTGCATTTCCGACTACTACTGTGCCTGAGCACTTTTTCACAAGCTTATTCACCATTTGGACATTCCTCTCATGGCTGCTTTACAGGCCTTTTTCTCTATTGTGTTATCTGCTTTGTCTTTATCATAGTCATGTTCTCTGGATGCAGTCTTGTGTTAAGTGTGTTGCAAATGTTCTTTCCCACCCTGGGTTTACATTGCTACTCTCTTTGTGGTATCTTTATTTTTTATCTAAGAATTTTATTTATTTGAGAGTGAGAAAGCATGAGCAAGGGGAGGGGCAGAGGAACAAGTAGGCTCCCCGCTGAGTGGGGAGCCCAATGCGGGGGCTCAATCCCAGGACCCTGCAATCATGACGAGCCAAATGCAGATGCTTAACCAGCTGAGCCACCCAGGCACCCTTCTTTGTGGTATCTTTAGGCAAACAAAGTTTCTATAAATGGAAGTGAGTTTATCAACTTTTCCTTAATTTCTCCCTACCCTGAGGTCATGAGAACCTTCTCGTAGTATCCCAATTTTTGCATTTAATACTTGTTATTCTCTCCTCACCAGACTGTAAGCCCTCTGAGGAAAATTCTGTAAGCAAGTAGTTCTCAATGATGCTCCGCAGAAGGAATGAAATGTAAGCAGGGCTAGGTGCTATACAGCTAGCATTTTATACAATCCTTACCACCTCATTTTCCAAGTGGGGAAACTGAGGCTCGGAGAGGCCAAGTGACATGACCAGGGAACAAAGGGCCCTCAGGTACATGGGTTTTGAGTTACATTTTAAGAACCAACCTGACTCCTTCCTAGCAGTAAGTCCACGGTCATATTACTCAGTCTTTCTGAGCCTCTGGTTTCCTCACCTATAAAAGAGAAAACAACTACTTATTACTGTGGGAGAAAAAAGTTTTGCAAAGATCTTAGCTGTGGACCTGGTTCGTACTAAGAGTTCAACAAAGACCAGAACAAAAACGTACCCAACTAACTCAGGCCCCTACAACTGTGATGTTTTATGTTTTTTCTGCCTCCCTAAGAGGACCAGCCAGACGACCAGAGCCCTGCCCACTTCTCCTAGAGGCCAGGAGAGTATATGACGATTGGCAGACGAACTCTAACCCACATTTGATCCACCCTCTTCCTGGTATTCCTGACTCCCACTGATTTTTCCACCAGGTGCTGCCTAGCCCAGCTGTTGACTCGGTTGGTATCTGGAATATCACAGCCCACCCAGATCCCAGGAAGGGATCAACCCACACTCTTTGCCAGATTACTAGGGAACACTCCAAGGCACCCGGCTGAGGCCCACATGGCTGCCCTCCAGAGTGGGAAGGAAGCTGCCAGTTTCGATCTGTACTGATAAAGGAGTGTGGCAGACCTGGTCAGTCCCTGGGGAAGTCCCAACCCACCTGCTTTTCAACACATGAAGCCCAGTCATGAAGGCCACTGACTTTATTGATTTAAAAAACCTTACAAGGACAGTGACTGTTCTGCCAAAAAAGGAGCCAAATAGCATAAAACAGACCAGACTAGTGGGGGTGGGGGTGAGGGAAGGGCCAGGAACTCACTCGGTAAAGCTGATAATTGTTGACATGAAACTGGCAGGGGGAAGGAGTGGGGAGATGCATGCAAGAGTGAGAATTTCAAAAAAGTTGAAATGGTGAGAGGAAGAGAACTCCCAAAGACCTTGAAGTACATCAGAAGTGAGTACAACAATAGCAATCTCTTCCTTTGTAGAGGACAGGGGAGGAGTTCCCACGCGGCTGCAAACTCGGGAGACTCCATGCTGGGGCTTGGGACTGGGGGCTATCCAGAGAGCCTCACAAGAAGGCATCGCACCACTCTCGAAGGCACCCGAAGCAGTCCCGGGACTGCTTAGCATTGGCACCACATGTGTCCTTCAGCCATTCCCGGAAGAGATCTTCATCTTTCTTTAGCACCAGAAACTGGCCAAGGACCACATAGGCCTGCAAACGGGGAAAGGGCATGCTGCTAAGTGTTCCATGGGACCAAGAAAGAACAAAGCCACTTTTGTGGCATCCAAAGCACATGAGCCTAGGAAGTGGGCAAGCTGTGGCTATCTCCTCAGGCCACCCTCAACATCTACTCTCACTTTCCTCACCCACAAAGTGAGGCCACCCTCACCCCATCCCCCAGGTGCATGCTTCCACCCACACCTTGTCAAAGCCCCTTTCCTCCAGCTTCTTGCCCAAGACTTCACCAATCCCAGCCAGGCTCCCCACTGGCTTTTCCCCCATGGGCTCCGCCACGAAGTCTCGGTGCTTTTGGGAGGTTGTCATCTTGATCAGCTTAATCTGGGAATCCCAAGAAAAGGTAAGTTAGGGATGCAAACCAGGAACTCCCAAGGGCCCAGTGACAATGTTATTTATATTAAGTGAAAGCTAATCCAGCCATTACGGCTGCTCACTCAGATCTCCTCGGTTCATGGGTAAGAGAACTGAGGTCCAAGAAGAGCCTTTTTCCCGCTAGGCAAAAGAATGGTTCTCTGTGGGAACCGGGTTCCAGCCCCAGGGGAAAAACTAGCCCGCCCTCACAGGTGGCGCACGCGGGGCAGCGGGAAGATTCCCAGTCGGTAGCCTGGGTCCTCCTTGAGGCTGTCACTCCCTCTGTGACCTTGTTGGGCTAAGAAGGGAGCAAATGAAGGGTCTCTCGGTCCCACTCGCCCGCACGCACCGCTCCCAGAGCGAGGGCACTAACCCAAAAGCGTACACCCACTCCTCCAGCCCCGCGTGTCCGCACTCCCCGCCCCCCGCCCCCTCCACGCGCCGCCGCGCCGCGCCCCGCCCCCTCCACGCGCCGCCGCGCCGCGCCCCGCCCCCTCCACGCGCCGCCGCGCCGCGCCCCGCCCCCTCCACGCGCCGCCGCGCTGCGCCCCGCCCCGCCCTCTCCCCGCACGGCAGCCGGGCCGGCTCCGAGGGCGCTTTCTCTGGCCGGCTACTCGGCTAAGGCCCCTCTCCTCCCCTCCTCCCCGCACCTTCTCCCGCGTCCAGCTCGGGCCCTGCTCCGCGGCGAACGCTCACCAGCAGCTCCGGCTCCCGTAACGGCTCCTACCGCCACCCGGCTGCTCCCACCGAGATCTCAAACTCACTAGAACTTTCTTCCACTTCCGCTTCCGGGTCGTCTGTAGAGCCGCTTTTAAAAAAAATTCCTCTGGGCACTTCTAGCCGCGTAGAGCCATAGAGAGGAAGCGCTCCCGACCTCAACGGCGCCCTTACTAGGCACCGCTTGCGGGTTGCCTCGCGGGAAGCCCAGCTGCCTTAGGTGGTCTCGCCTCTCGGGCAGCCTGTCCCGTCTCAGGGACCTGAGGCTTTGGAGAAAATTCCATTCCCCGCTGCGCGGCATCGGGAACTCAAGAACTTGACCTTGGCCGACCCGGAGGTGGGAAGAGTTAGAGAGACGGACAAGGCGGGGAGGGCGGCTGGTGAGCTTCCGAGATAGCCCCGGAAGTACGGTGTTGGGAAGGGTCCGACTCTAGAGTGCTAGTAGTCACCCGGCTCGGAGGAGTCGGAAGCGCGGGCGACCTGAGTGTGCGTCTGCCTGCCGGCGGACCCCTTTGCAGTGCCCTCGTTGGCTCAGCTACGAATTGAGTCGTGGGCGAGCCGCTCTCAGCGTCCAGTCTGGAGAACAAGGTCGTTCGGGCACCGCCCGTGGGAGACGAGGGCAGAGGGTAAGTGTCGGTCTCTGAGCGTCTTTCTTCCAGGATAGGGAAGCGGGTGGGCAGGGGACGGCAGCTAGAGGTCACACCTCGGAGTTTCCTTTGGAAACCATCAGCCTTCATGGTGCCGGTCCTCGTCTTCTCAGTACCCACGTCAGAAACCTGGCAGTGGCCGCAGACCGAGCCGGCTTACCCGACTTTTGTTAACTCGTTCCTGGAGTGGACCATCGCGCTGTGATCTCACTGTTTTTGACCGTAGTGTGTTGATAAGCTGGGCATCTGTGTTACGTGGCTGTGCTACACATAGGATGTACGAATATGTTGAGGAATATACAGTTTATCTCACACTCCTTCCTGAGAGGTTTCCGCAATAACTTCTGTAGAACCTGGTATTCGGTTTCTGTGATTTTGCCAGTGCTTGTGAGTTGTTTTTGTTTGCCATACACTGTTCTAAGTGCTCGGCTTGCATTATTTTATTCTATTAATAGTGATTGGGTTTAACTATTATTTTTTCTCTGAAGCTAGTGAAGTTGAACAGCTAGGAAAGAGCCAAGGAAGGATTTGAATCCTAGTAATTAGGTTTTATTTACTTACTTATTTTAAATATTTTTATATATTTATTCACGAGAGACAGAGAGAGAGAGAGAGAGAGAGGCAGAGGCAGAGACACAGGCAGAGGGAGAAGCAGGCTCCATGCAGGGAGCCTGACGTGGGACTCGATCCCAGGACTCCAGGATCACGCCCTGGGCCAAAGGCAGGCGCCAAACCGCTGAGCCACCCAGGGATCCCCCTAGTAATTAGGTTTTAGAGTTCATGTTCTTAACCAGGACACAGTCACTCCTTAGTAAAAAGGATCTCTCCATTTTCAGAACAATCCTGGGTTCTGAACTTGTCATCCAAGAAACTCAGGAGTTGACAGTCTCTGCGTCCCTCACCCCCCTGGGACAGGACCCAGCATGTCTCAGGCCACCAAGAGGAAGCATGTGGTGAAGGAGGTGCTGGGGGAGCACATGGTGCCCTCTGACCAGCAGCAGATTGTGAGGGTGAGTGGCATTGGGCACAAGCTGCTCTGCCTCCCCATCCCTCTACTCCTCTTGGGCCCTTGTGATGGGGGTAGGGTGTAGCACAGCTTACTGGGTATTTGAGCTGACTGATGAGGCTGATGAGTTCTTGGTCACTCTTGGACCAGGTACTCAGGACCCCAGGGAACAATCTGCATGAGGTGGAGACAGCCCAGGGGCAGCGCTTCCTGGTGAGCATGCCCTCCAAATACCGTAAGAACATCTGGATCAAGAGAGGTGAGAGAGGTAGCCCTCTAGGAGACAACTATTTCCTGAGAGCTTGGCTTTCCCCATTACAAGCTGGATCAATTATGTTTTTTCTCCTCTCTTACCTGCAGGGGACTTCCTCATTGTTGACCCTATTGAAGAGGGAGAGAAAGTGAAGGCTGAGATCTCCTTTGTGCTCTGCAAAGACCATGTACGCTCTCTACAGAAGGAAGGGCTCTGGTAGGGTAGTTCTTTTGGTCATTGGCTGCCTCATTTCTGGGGATACTGACTTCTAAGCTATGGAATTGTAGGAAGGAAAATCATAGCATCCCAGGCAGGGATAGCTGGAAACAGCTTTTTTGCTGATCCATTTTTCTGTCCTTTCTTACCCTGGCTCTTCTCTTGGCACAGGCCTGAGGCCTTTTCAGAAGTGGCTGAGAAACACAACAACAACAGGAACAGGTGAGAAACAAGCCTTATGATAAAAAATAGGGATTTAGGCTTTGGTACCTTGAGGGGAAAATAGAGACATTCTTTCTTCCTATGTAGAATCCTTGATGAGTGCTCCTAAATATGTGGATATGAGTACAGCTTGAAAGTGAGATGCCCCAGATTAAGATTGTGGCATTGCCACTTGTAAATGAATCATTTTAAGCAGGTTACTTGATCTCTTAAGCCTGGATTTCTTTGCCTGTAAAGTGGGAGCTTTGTGAGGATCAAAGGAGTTAATGCTTATAAAATTGCGTAGCATAATACTTGGTATATGGGGTGGGTCCACTGAACATTAGTTCATGGTTGTAAAATCATTTTTGTTAAATCCAGTAGTTCTAGCAAACTTTTGATATGGGCTGGGAGGTATAGTCTTTAGAGAGCTTTTTTTTTTTTTTTTTTTTTTTTTTTTTAAGAGAGCTTTTGTTGGCCATATGATCCTCCTTTTTGTGGGGTTCCTTGATTGCAGACCTATTTTTCCCAGAAGGCATTGGGTTAACCCTGTCCCTTTTCCCCCATGCAGACAGACTCAGCCAGAACTCCCTGCAGAGCCACAGTCATCAGGAGAAGAATCCAGCTCTGAAGATGATTCTGATCTCTTTGTTAACACCAACCGCAGACAATATTATGAGAGCGAGGAGGAGAGCGAAGAGGAGGAGGCAGCCTGAGTCCCTGGACCCATTTCTCCCCTTGCTCAGGGACGAGTACTTGGCTCCTCTGCGCTTGGACGTTCTCAGGGTGCTCTGCAGTTCTCTACCCCCTCCCCCTACACGGGGGACAAGGCAGGGCCCCTCTCTGAACTGATCTTCTGCTCAAGGAGAATTAAACCCCTGGTGGGTAATGACTTGTGCTGGTGTCTGAGTGGCTCTTTGGAGGGAGGAGGGACTTGTGGTGAAGTTAAAAACTGCTCCTTGATGGGTCCCCCGGGTGCAGGTCCTAAATGGGTAAGAAATGGAAATGGCTGGAACCTTTCCTAGATTCTCTCTCTCATTGAGCACTCGTAAGCACCAGGGCCTGTGCTGTGCCTTCTGGCATGTATTTAATAATAACTGGGAGCAATCCCTCCTGTATTGCATGCTTACAATTAGTACTGACTCAGCCATTGAGGAACACAGCTCTAGGACCTAGTGCCCCCTGCCTCTAAGAGACACTCAGGTTGAATTTCATAGTGCCTCGTAAGCTGCTTTTCCTGGCTTTCTAGTCACTGTGACTATAGGAGTGCCCACCTCCTTAACTGCTGTGTATGTCCTCTGATCAGTGGCTTTTCTGTGGCTACTCAGACATCACTCCCCAGCTCTCTTGCAAATTGTCATCCCTCTTTAAGCTTTTACCTCTGGCTGTGTACTCCTTCTCCATTGTTGACATTGATCTTCTAATCACCGTTCAGATTTTGAACACTTTAACTCCTGGCTTAGTCTTCCACCCCTGTTTCCACCACCATTTTCTCCACCCCATGGATGGGCCTATTCAGTCTCATTGGTGCCTACCTCATTGATCACTCCTTGCACCCCTGATGTTGATAGGAGTTGCCACTCCTCTTGAATTCAAATATCTGTAAAATCACCACCTCCTGGTTTTCGTGCTTACCTGCTCAACTCCCTTCTCTGTATCCTCAACCACAACCACCCCCTCCCCCGCCCCAACACACATTCTTACCATTATTTTCCTATCTTCACTTCCCTTCCTTGTGCAACATCGATTCCACCTACACCTTCCACTCGCTTGTCTCCCTGCTGGTTCATCTAGTAAGATCTAACCCTGGCTAACCCAGCTATTCACTTCTGTGCCTGTGTTCAAGTAAATGCTAGAGAAAACAGCCAACCTAACTCACTAGTTTTACCTTAAATTCATAATTACAAACCTCAGGTGGATGCTCAGCACTGCCTAGCAGATCTCTGGGATGTTTTACTTCAAAACTTGTATGTTGTCTACCAATTCCCCCTTCCCCTGTTATGACCACATACTTCATTATGTGTCCTCATTACCCACCCTACAAATGTGCTCATGGATTGTCCTTTAACTTCCCCCCATGTAATCCAGTGGGACTTAAAACTTTTCTCTTGTGCCCTGGAGCTTATCGTCTTGTTTAAGGACTTTATGTGAGTTTTGTTTTTTGCCATCCTCTCTACTGGATATGTTAGTGGCAGAGGTGCTATAGAATCTCCTGTCTGAAACAATCTGAAAAGCCTGTCACTGTTTCCACATCATCTCCAGCTACTGGTTCATTTATCTGTTCCTTGCTCACTTTACCTTATTTTATCTTAGTGGAGCTTTAAATATATACATGTCTATATATTTGTATGTATGTGTATATATACAAAAAATAAACTTCAGATGAGTTAAGGATATGTATGTGTGTATGTGTATCTAACTTGTCTGAAATTTATTTTTTATGGGAGGCAACTTTTTTTTTCCTAAAGGGGTAGTTATTTGTCTCTATACCATCTGTTGAATGGGTCATTCTTTACTCACAGATTTAAAGTACCTTTTTAAAATAAACTGAATTCTTGCATACATGTGGGTCTCTTTTTGAAGTTTCTCATCTGTTGATGTATGTGCACATACCACATTTTATGGCATTACTTAATCTGTCTCCCTCATCCTGGCCCACTCCTCCTTGAAAATTTCCTGTTTTTTCTTACATAACTTTAGAAGGAACTTGGCAATTTGCATTTAAAAATCCTTTTGAGATTTTCATCAGGGTTTTAAATCCCATAGCTTGATATGCAGAAAAATACTATCTTTAACAGTTTTGAATTTTCCTACCAGAAATGGGGTATGTACTTGCTTTTATAAGTTTGTCTTCATGTGGGTCCTTCACATTTCTGGTTCGATTTAGTCCTGGGAATTTTAGGGTTACTTGTTATGAGTGGGATCTTTTGAAATTACATTTCTGCCCATCACTGGCATTTAGGGAAAACTCCATCCTTGCTTACCTAGTTGAGCTAATCAAATTCTTTTGTTCTCATAGTTTTTCAGTTGATCCTCTTGACTTTCTGGGAGGTCCAAGTATGTTCTCCTAGTGGTAGCTTTATCCTTTACACTTGTTTCTTTTTAGGGGTCACAGAGGTCAGGGCCTCCAGTATAATGTTGGGTGGTACCCTCGTTTTTCTCCCAGTGGGAACTGTTCCCATAAGTCACGTAACACAATTCTTGTATTAGGTGTCTGGTAGATAACCTCCATTAGGCTAAAAATGTTTCCCTCTGTTCCCAGCTTACTGAAGGCTTTTCCCCTTTATTTAATAGCAATGATTTCGATGTCTATTGAGATAACCAAAAGACTTCGTTTTATTATTGAGCTGTTTCTCATGAACAGACTTTCTCATGCTGAGCTGTCCTTGCAATTTCATATAAGCTCCACTTAGAGTGTTTATTTCTTTAGGATTTTAATATTTATTTCTGGGCCAATTTTACTTCTTATTTTAATGATTTCCCTGTCCCAATTTGGTATAGCCCCATGCTATCCTTGTAGAATGGATTTGAAGACAGTTAATCTATTTCTTTGTTCTTAAATAATTTGTAGAACAGGAGTTTTTTGTTGTTTAAAGTTTGGTAGGCTTTATTTATAAAAACATCTGTGTTTGGTTCCTTTTTAAGGGGTAGATACTTGACTGCCTTTTTTTCTTTTTTTTAAGATTTTATTTATTCATGAGAGACAGAGAGGTAGAGACATAGGCAGAGGGAGAAGCAGGTTCCATGCAGGGAGCCCGATGTGGGACTCGATCCCAGGACTCCAGGATCATGCCCTGGGCCAAAGGCAGTCACTAAACCTCTGAGCCACCCCGGGATCCCCCAGGGACAACCTTTTGATAAAACCAACAGACATTTGTCCTTTATTCTGTGTATTTTCTTTGACTAATTTTGCAAGATGTTTCTCTACATTATTGGATGTATTGGATGTTTCCTTCTACTTCTTTGCTCATTTCTACCTTATTGAGCCATATGCTTAATTTCAGTCTTGTTTTCTAACATTTTTATGGCTACAAGTTTTCCTCTAAGTACTCCTTTGACTGTTACCCACTTGGTCATGTGATTGTGTGATTTTTTTTTTTTTTTGGCACTGTATCTGTAAGCCTGGCCTTAGATTTTTCTTTAGCCCTCAGTGATTGTGTGATTTACCTAATAGCCCCTGTTTTCCCCCTAAAACCTTTTCATCTCCACTTCTCCATCTCTCTCTCTCTCTCTCTTTTAAAGATTTTATTTACGGGCAGCCCCGGTGGCTCAGCGGTTTAGTGCCACCTTCAGCCCAGGCCTGATCCTGGAGACCCGGGATTGAGTCCCACGTCGGGTTCCCTGCATGGGGGCTGCTTCTCCCTCTGCCTGTGTCTCTGCCTCTCTCTCTCTCTCTCTGTGTGTGTGTGTGTGTCTCTCATGAATAAATAAAATCCTTTATAAAATATTATAATAATAAATATAATAAATAAATAAAGATTTTATTTATTCATGAGAGACAGAGAGAGGCAGAGACCTAGGTAGAGGGAGAAACAGGCTCCCCAGGGGGAGCCTGATGTGGGACTCGATCCTGAAACCCCGGATTACGACTGAGCCACCCAGGTGTCCCTCCACTT
The DNA here is from genome assembly GCF_905146905.1 of Nyctereutes procyonoides. Taxonomy (NCBI): domain Eukaryota; kingdom Metazoa; phylum Chordata; class Mammalia; order Carnivora; family Canidae; genus Nyctereutes; species Nyctereutes procyonoides. The sequence goes on from NW_026575025.1 coordinate 10,571,515, forward strand.
CTCCATCTCTTATTGGCCATTTAGCTCCTGTGGGTTGGAGCTAAGAATCCTGTTGGAGGTAGAGTCCTTATGTTCTGCATAGTACTTATTCTCTGAAGCTGAATTCCCCTTCTGTTCTCCCAACTTAGTGGCAGATCCTAACCATGAGTTGAGTGAATAGATCTCCCAGAGTGAGCTGAGTGTTCTGAGAGCCCCTTCTTCCCCATGTTGTGGTCAGTCCATGTGATTGGTCACCTAACAATACTGACACATCCTGCAGTTAGGTTTAGAACTTGTGGCCCTTCAGGCTCAGCATTTGTATCATGTTAGCACCAACCTAAGAGCAGATCATTTCCACAAAAGTTTCCCCACCCACTTCACTCATCCAGCCACCCATATATATGTGCCAAGAAGCACACATGGTGATCTGAGTTAGTCATGTTTTTTTTCTCCTTTAACCTGTAAGTGTGGTAAGAGACCTTGACAGTTCTCACCTCAAAACATCCTTGCTTTCTAGAATAAAAACAGTCATGATATATTTTTCAACATATTGCTGGATTTGATTGTCTGATATTTGGGGGCATTTTGGCATTCAGGTTCAAGTAAGATGGTTTAAGTTTTTTCTTTCCTGTGCTACCCTTGTGTCTTGATATCAAGGTTATGCCAACCTTATAAAATGAGTTAGTATTCTCTCTCTTTATTTTCATTACAAGGGTTTGTATCAGCCTGGAATTTTGCATTTCTGTAATTCATGGTAAAACTTGTTGTAAAACCCATTATGCCTGGTATTTTTAGGGTGGGTGGGAAGATTTTTTTTTTTTTCCCCACCTGAGAGAGTATGAGCAGGGTAGGGACAGAGGGAGAGAGAGAATCCGTTTTTTTTTTTTTTTAAGATTTTATTTATTTATTCATTAGAGACACAGAAAGAGAGGCACAGACACAGGCAGAGGGAGAAGCAGGCTCCATGCAGAGAGCCCGATGTGGGACTCGATCCGGGGACTCCAGGATCACACTCTGGGCCGAAGGCAGGCACTAAACCACTGAGCACCCAGGGATCCCCGAGAGAATCCTAAGCAGGCTCCACACTCTGCTTAGAGCTGACACAGGGCTCGATCTCCTGACCCTGAGAATATGACCTGAACCAAAATCAAGAGTCAGACGCTTAACCAACTGAGCCACCCAGGTGCCCTAGGTGGAAAGATTTTTAACTCTAGATTTTTGTTGATAATAGATTGATTGCTTGGGTTTTCTGTTCTTGAGTCAGTGATACTTCCAAGGAAAAAGCATTTTCCTATTTCCTCATTTATGGTTTCAAGTTTATTGCACAGTTATTTGCAGAATTGTCTTGTTTGTAATCTTGATTGTATCTACAATATGTCCTCTTACTATATCTAATATTATTGCACTTTTTCCTTTTTTTGTCCCATCACTTTTGAAAGACATTTCTTTATTAGTCTTCAGAGCGCCAGCCCTTTGTTGTCATTTCTCTTCACTGAGCTTGTTTATGTATTATGGATTTCTGCTCTTACGTATTTCCCCTTTCCTCACCTTCCCTTGGGGTTATTCTCTGGCTCTTATTCTAACGATTGAGGTTGGATGCTTCAGCTTTACCTCCTCCCCAACCCCAGCCTGAAGAAAAGGGAAGAATTATGTGCCCTTTGGTGGGGCCACCACTTTGTCACATTTTCCAACCTCTATTTCTCTCTACATACAACACATGTGGTTTTCACATGGAGTTGTTGGGTCTCTTTAACCTCTTAATTTAGAACAGATGTCTTAATGTTTTTTCTTTTTTTTTTTTCATTAAATGAGCTTTTTTGACAACTCAGGCTGATTTCTTTTCTCTCTTTTTTTTTTTTTATAAAGATTTATTTATTTATGACGGACATAGAGAGAGACAGAGAGGCAGAGACACAGGAGGAGGGAGAGAGAAGCAGGCTCCATGCTGGGAGCCTGACGCAGGACTGGATCCCAGGTCTCCAGAATAGCGCCCTGGGCCAAAGGCAGGCGCTAAACCACTGAGCCACCCAGGGATTCCCCTCAGGCTGATTTCTTATGAAAATGTCCTACATTTGGATTTGTGTGATTGTTTTACATACTTAAATTTAGGCTAAACAATTTTAGCAAAAATAGCCTAGAAGTGATGTGTGCTTATTTGCATATCATAAAGCACATGATGGAGAATATCCAATTATTGGTGATGCTAATTTTTGTCACTTGGTTAAAGAGATGGCTTCTGGATCATTTTCCTACAAAGGTACTATTTTTCCATTGTGGAACAGTCTTATCCTTTAAGGCCAAAGTGTCCTTTGATGCAGCTCTATATGTATTTGTTCTTAGTTTTTTTTAATTGAGTCAAAGACAAAATTTCCCACCATAACCATTTTTTAGTATACAGCTGAATAGTGTCAAATACATTCACATTTCTGTGCAGTCTCCTTTTGTGACTGGCTTGTTTCACTCAGCGTAATGTCTTCAAGGTTCATCCAAATTGTAGCTCATGTTAGAGTTTCCTCCCTTTTTAAGGCTGAACCATATCCTATTTTATGTATAAACTACATTTTGCTTATCCATTCTTCCATCGATGGACTCTTGAATGCCTTCTACCTTTAAGCTATTGTGAATAATGCTGCTATGACATGGGTATATAAATATTTCTTTGAGACCTGCTTTCATTTCTTTTGAAGATACACCTGGAAGTGGAATTACTGGATAATATGGCAAATCTATTTTTAATTTTTTTAAAGAACCACCACCATGCTGTTTTCCATAGTGGTGGCACCATTTTACATTCCCACTAACAGCACACAAGGTTCCAGTTTCTCCACATTTTCACCAACACATTAGGTTCTTTTTTCTAATAGTAGCTATCCTGATAGGTATGAAGTATCTATTGTTTTAATTATAGTCTAGTTTTGAGTGTTTTCTAATTTCCATTATGATTCCATTTTGGCCCATAAAATATTAAATATTTAGTTGATTATTTTTAATAATGTAAGCACCTTCAAACCTACCACTACAAAACAAAGGCTAGGACTATACAATGACCCAAGCAACCATTTGCTTCCACCTCCTGCCCTAAACCCTGCTCATCCCACTTTGATTCCCCCACCCGAGGCAACCAGCTTGAACTTCAAATATGCTTTTTTTGTCTTCTTTCCGTGTGGTTTTCTTGTATCTATGTTTTTTGTTGTTGTTTTTTAAAGATTTTATTTATATGAGAGAGAGCACAAGAAGGGGGAGGGGTAGAGGGAGAAGCACACTCCCTGCTGAGCCTGTGGGACTCGATCTCAGGACCCCAGGATCATGACCTGAGCCCAAGGCAAATGCTTAACCAACTGAGCCACCCCGGTGTCCCTACATGTGCTTTTTTTTTTTTTAATTTTTATTTATTTATGATAGTCACAGAGAGAGAGAGAGAGAGGCAGAGACACAGGCAGAGGGAGAAGCAGGCTCCATGCACCGGAAGCCCGACGTGGGATTCGATCCTGGGTCTCCAGGATCGCGCCCTGGGCCAAAGGCAGGCGCCAAACCGCTGCGCCACCCAGGGATCCCCCTACATGTGCTTTTTAAAAGTTTTTTTAACCTTGTGAAAAGGATAATATGCTGAATATCCTATTTGGAGGCTGACATTTTATTTACTATCACATTACTTTGATTTTCCTAATTGCTGTATATTGCCATTGTTCATTTGATTTGACTGTCAATAATATTTCCTCGTGGGACTATATCACAATTTATCCATTCACTCTTCTGCTGGTGGCCCTTGGGCTCTTTTTTTTTTTCCCCAATTGTAAACATTCTTGTAGATATGTCTGGGTATAAAATTTCTTCCTGGGACAGTTCTTAGGCATGGAATTCCTCAGTCAGAATTTTAGGTTATGCTGCTGAATGTTTTCCAAAGTGGCTACATTAGTTGACATTCACCAACAATGGATCCCTGAGGTGGATTTAATGATTTCTCCCTGTAGCCTCTCAGTTTTTGCTTAATGTATTTTGAGTTTATGTTATTTAGTACAACGTATTTAAAATTGCTACCTCCCTTTGTGAATCGAACCCTTCTTTATGGGGTGACGCTTTCCATTCCTACAGATGCTTTTTATCTTAGTTTGATGGTGGTATAACTCCCTTAGATCTCTTCTGCTTAGTATTTTTATTTTTGTCTGAGAGGTTATCTTCCATCCTGTTACTTTCAATCTGTTCATGTCCCCAGGCTTTACCTGTCTCTAGGACATGTATCTGGATCCTTAAAAACAGAATCACTCTTTTTGTTTTAACTGAAAGACTTAGCTCCTTTAACTTACTGTAATAATTGGTGTGTGGGGCCCATCTGTCATATTTGGATGACAGTTTGGATGGATATAAATTTCAGGATTCTAAATTCTTTTCCTTTAATACCTTGAAAATATTACTCCATTTTCTTCTTGCTTTCAATGTTGCTATTGAAAAATCTGATGTTGGTCTGATTCTCGTTGCTTTGTATGTCATATGCTCTTTCCTCTCCGTGTTATCTCTGATATTCTTAAAGTTCTAGATGGTGTATATAGATGTGAGGTTTTGTTTTGTTTTGTTTTTTAAAGAAAGGCAGACTGCCACATGCAGTGCCTCGTTTGGATGTGTCTAGAGTCTTGGAAGCTTGACTACTGCCCTATGTTCTCCTACAAATGGACCTCAAGGGCTTGTTTGGAGGTTCTAGCAGGGGAGCACAGCTACTATATATCCTTGACCGAAGAGGAAGCCTCCTGTATCAGGGAAGGTTGTCCTCTTCAGCTGAGTGTAGGGACACATGTGGAGCAGTAGGGAGGAAGGGGACACACACCTAGCCAACCAGATCAGCTGAATCAACCCTGGCAATCAATGGGGAGAGACTTGATCCCAGGTCTCCAGGATCACGCCCTGGGCTGAAGGTGGCGCTAAACCGCTGAGCCGCCAGGGCTGCCCTGTACAGTCATTTTTTTTCTTCAATCCTTCCTCTTAGACTTTCTTAGTCTGGTCTTGGGATTTCTCTGTTTTATGCCTGAAATGTGTCCCTTCTGTCGGACATCCCATCTGTTATGTTCGTTACTTCCACTCAGGCTGGCTTTTCTAGCAGGCTAAAACTGCAGCTGACCATACTAAATGTCCTTCATAGAGGACTCTGGAAGCCAGTGGCTAACACTTCAGCAATAGCCCCGAGGCACAAGGCAGCGAGGGTATTTTCCCATCAATGCACACTAATCATGGTTGGACGGCTGCTCCTGGGGGCATTAGCTTTCAGCTTGCCCATGCATGGGTAGACCAGGCCATGGTGACAAAGCAAAGTCCTCAGACTAAGAGTTGCAGATGGCAGCCATGGAAATCTGGCCAGCATGCATAGATTTTGTGCCAAGGGGTATGTGCAGGGTTCTTAGCTACAGGAAGAAGACCATGAAGGCAAACCCCTGAGTACTGGCGGAATAAAATTTCCAAAGCAGAGACTAGTTCCATGGGGTCTGAAGGAGACAAGGCTCAGTGGCAGTACTTGGTTCACAGCTTCCCCATCTTCCAGAGCTCCTTGCTGCAGAGGCCCTTCAGGCATGGTCTCTTGTCTGCTGGCCCCTTTACTAGAAGGTTTTAGTAAAATTCTTAAATGTAGAGTCTGCTGCCTTCAATATACAAAGAAGCTAAACTGGTATAGGACTTGTTACTTTGCCAGCAATTTATCCTTAATAGTTGCCCAGATGTCCCCCAGGGAAGTTACCAGGCTTGCATGACCCTAGATTTTGCCTTCACTCAAAGCCCAACCATCTCTTCCTCCCCGTATCTGAGGAGCATGCAAGCCTAGCTGGGCAGTTTACTTAGTAGGAACGAGGGTCCGTATGATCAAGGTAGTGGAAAGGCAGGACAGCAGCCGTAGCTCACACTGTGCTCCAGTGTGATGCATGGATGACACACTGCAAGAGACGCCACCATCCCAACGGAAGGCATTAAGGCACTTTGCATACCTTGCCTGGTTACCCAGAGGAACGAAGCACTAGTGATGTCCTAGGCTGTCTCTTGAGTGCCAATAGTGGCGACAGTTTTTTCCAGTTGTTATGACAGAGTCTGCTGCTGCTAAAATGTGTCTGGTATGTAAACCTTGGTCACTCAGAGTGAGGTGCCAAGCACCAGAAAGAAACCTTTGTTCCTAACCAGTACCAGTTGTTCAACAGGGAGATGGTCCCAGGTGTCACTCTGTTCTCATTCATTCTGAAATGCGAACAGCACTCCCTTTTCCTCCTCCTGATTTGAGCCATGGTTGCAATCCTGGGACCTGGGCCCAGGGCCCACAGGAGGCTGCTGGCTCCACATTCTGTCAGGATTTCTAGAAGCAACCAGCAGAGGACACCATTGGCACGTCCAACTGGCGAGGCAGCACCTGCCCCAGCTCTGTAGCACCCAAACCGTCCCTTCAGACTGACTATAATCCCAGAAGGGCAGCAGCACCCCACGGAAGTCACTCACGTAGGCACTAGCAGTCCCCTCCCCTCTGAAAGATACAAAATGGAAAGAGGTGGGAGCTGCCCTTATCTTTCAGTTTTCAAGTCCCCAGTCAGGGTGCTGGGGATTCAGCAGTACCTGTCCCCCTAGAAACCCAGTTTCAGAAAATGGTATGGTCAGGCGGCCATACAGGACTGGATGGAACAAGGGGGAGGGGACAAGACCTCAGAACTCTAAAGGGATGTCTTCCCCAGAGGCCTCAGCCCGCTCTCTCAAGTGTTCCCCTCTAGATATTGCTGAAGCTTTCAGACTCTTACTTCCCTTGCCTCACCTCCCTTGGCTTGTCTCCAAAGCCTCTGAGTGCTTTCCTCTTCCATAATTTAGCATTTTGGTAATCAAGGTCTGCCTTACCAAACCATCTGTGGCCATACATATGAGAGCGGCTTTTGCAGGGAGGGCCTCTGCTTTCTTGGTTCTTTCTGTCCAAACACTTTTGGGAAACCCCACCCCAACCCTCCTCATTCCCTAGGGCAGAGCATGTAGTGGCACAGTGAACAATTTTACTTCTCTTAGTGTCTCCCAGAACAGAAGGACAGAGACAGGAAAGGCCAGGGGTCTGAGGAAGGGTGGGTAAGGTGGTGCACCCACACTGGGCAGGGGTATGTGAAGTTTGGAAGGTACAGGGCTTGTAATGCCAGGCTAAGGGATTTTGATGAGAACCTCTCTCTCTTTCTTTTAAAAGATTCATTTTAGGGACACCTGGGTGGCTCAGCAGTTAAGCGTCTGCCTTTGGCTCAGGGCATGATCCCGGAGTCCCAGGATCGAGTCCCACATCAGGTTCCCTGCATGGAGCCTGCTTCTCCCTCTGCCTGTGTCTCTTCCTCTCTTTCTGTGTCTCTCATGAATAAATAAATAAAATATTTTAAAATAATAATAATAAAAGATTCATTTTATTTATTTTAGGGAGGGAGAGCACAAGCAGAAGGGGCAGAAGGAGAGGGAAAGAGAATCTCAAGAAGATTACATGTTGAATGTGGAGCCCCCACGCGGGGCTCAATCCCAGGACCCTGAGATCATGACCTGAGGCGAAGTGAGACACTTAACCAACTGAGCCACCCAGGCCCCCCCAATGTGCAGAATCTCTTGAGATGGCAGGATCTGATCCATCAGGTCTGGAAAAGGGAGACAGGTGTGGCAGAAAGGGCTGTGGCCCAGCCTAGCCCTAGTGCAGCCCCTGAGCAGGGCTGATTCTGTCTTCCCAAGGTGTTGGAGCTTCAGAGAAATGGCCATGGAAACTTGGACTCACCCCAGCCCGGTGAGCAAGGATGGCCATCCTATCCTATACCAAGGCGAGGGCATGCAGACCAAAAGAATATAGGAGTTTATCACCAACATACAGAAGGAATTTCCAGAAGGTGAACTTCAGAAAGAAGGAAAATGACTCTAGAGAAGAGACCTGAGAGGCAAGAAGGAATAGTGGTGATGTCAAATTTGGGTAAGGCGGGGGGGAGGCGGCTCTTAAAAAGTCAAAGTACTAAAAAAAAAAAAAAAAAAAAAAGTCAAAGTACTGGAGAACACAACCCCTTAAGAACAGGGGTAGTAATAATGTGTTATAAAGGTTTTAGGGCACCTCGTGTCTCAGTGGTTGAGCATCTGCCTTTGGCTCAAGTCGTGATCTTGGGGTCCTGGGATCGAGTCCCACATCGGGCTCCCCACAGGGAGCCTGCTTCTCCCTCTGCCAGTGTCTCTGCCTCTCTCTCTGTGTGTCTCTCATGAATAAATAAATAAAATCTTAAAAAAAAAGAGAAGGATTTCATACCTGTAGGGCAAGTTTGAAAAATTCACCATATAGTGCTAGAACCCCACTGGAAATCTCTGTTTGAAGCAACTGTAGCAGGAAGACACAGGTTACAAGCCTGGAAAATGACAGACCCTTAAAGATAGAAAGAAGAAAAGCGAGCTTCTTACTAGTTCCTTACACTTCAAGTGAACAGAAGAGTTTATGGACTTTCCTCCATTCTCACGCTGGATATTTGGTGACTTACGTAATTATTCAAAACAATGCTTGACATATCTTAACATGAACTTAGTATTTATTTCATAAGACAAACTCCCTGAAATGTAAGAACCAGCTTATAGAATAATACAATGAGCAATAGGAACTTGTTTTAGCTTAACATTTTTTTAATGAAGCAATTTACAATCTTATAAAAGGAGCCAATGTTTCTGATAATTTTTGCTCCTTCATAATAAGGGGACTTATATTTTTTTGCCTTCACCATCTTTAATCATCTTTCCAAACTCTTATTTGGTAATTATTCAGGAACTCCAATTGTGTCCAGGTCAATCTTGGTATTTTATATTATCATAGGGAGTTATTCATTCCCTCTGAATTATCCAGCTGGTTGTTGTACTTTTTCTCAGGACATTCTCTAGTGATTATTTTTATTTCTCCTGGATCTGTGGTAATGAACCTGCACCAGTCCTCTTTCTCAAGCCTATGTATCTTTAAAGTTCTGTTTTGTTTTTTACTGTGAGTGTTTTATTTAAGCATTTTTGTTTACAAAAATATGGAACAACTCACCAATGTGCTGTGTCATCCTTGTGCAGGAGCCATGCTAAATCTTCTTTATTGTTCCAGTTTTAGCACATGTCCTGCTGAAGCGAACACTTTAAGTTTCTTTTTTCTTTTTCTTTTTAAGATTTATTTGTTTTTTTTTTTAGAGGGGGAAGGGGCTGAGGGAGAGGAAGAGAGAGAGAATCTTAGACTCTGCGCCAAGCATGGAGCCTAATGTGAGGCTCGATCTTACCACCCTGAGATCACAGCCCAAGCTGATTTTAGTATATGTGCTGCCGAAGCAAGCACCACAGCCCAAGCTGAAATCAAGAGTCAGACGCTCAGCCAACTGCACCACCCAGGCACCTGCACTTTAAGTTTCTTACTGAAGGGACGCCTGGGTAGCTCAGCAGTTGAACTTCTGTCTTTGGCTCAGGGCGCAGTCCTGGTCCTCGGATTGAGTCCTGCATCGGACTCCCTCATGGAGCCTGTTTCTCCCTCTGTCTGTGTCTGCCTCTCTGTGTGTGTCTCTCATGAATATATAAGAAATAAAATAAAATAAAAATTCTTATTGAAGAATAGGCATACAATAAAGTACACAAACAATAAGTATACAGCTCAATATATTTTCACAAAGTGAGCAAATACTCATGTATCCAGCATCCAGATGAAGAAATGAAACATGTCCACCCCGGCTTCCTACTTGCTCCTCGTTGCTCCATTTCAATCTCTATCCCCCAAAACAATATACTTACTTCTAACAGTGTAAATTACTTTTGTCTGTCTTTATAGTCATGGAAACAATGTGTACAATCTTATATGTGGCTTATAGTGTACTGTGTCTATGAGAGTCACCCATGGCTTTAATTCTATTATATGAATATCCACCATTTATTTGTTCTACTTCTTTTTTTAAAGATTTTATTTATTTATTCATGAGAGACACAGAGAGAAACAGAGAGGCAGAGAACAGGCAAAGGGAGAAGCAGGCTCCATGCAAGGAGCCTGACGTGGGACTTGATCCAAGGTCTCCAGAATCACGCCCTAGGCTGAAGGCGGCGCTAAACCGCTGAGCCACCCGGGCTGCCCCCATTCCACTGTTAATGGACATTTGGGTTGTTTCCAGTTTGGGATGGTAATAAATAGAGCTGTTCTGAACATTTTTGTTCATGCTTTTGGCTGAACATACATTTTCCTGTTGCTAAGCCAACATATTTTTGCTCTCTTCTTTTTAAGTTTTATAATAGGAATTTTCAAATATCCTCAAAAGTAGATGAAATGGAATAGCAAACCCATGAAACCCATAACCCAGCTTCGATAAACATCATCCTGGGAGCCCAGACTCATACGTCCCCATGTTTTTTCTTTTCTTTCTTTCTTTTTCTTTTTTTTTTTTTTATTAAATTTTTATTTATTTACTATAGTCACAGAGAGAGAGAGAGAGAGAGAGAGAGAGGCAGAGACACAGGCAGAGGGAGAAGCAGGCTCCACGCCGGGAGCCCGACGTGGGATTCGATCCCGGGTCTCCAGGATCGCGCCCTGGGCCAAAGGCAGGCGCTAAACCGCTGCGCCACCCAGGGATCCCCTTTCTTTATTTTTCAATGTCGGAGGAACTTAAAGCAAATTCCAGATCTCATTCCATCCTCCTGGTTGTACACATTGTAATGTACGTATCATATGCATAATATATGCACACATATATGTTTCTTTAGCAGAGAAGGATTTTTTTCTTAACATAACCATCATGCCCGTATCATACTCAAACACATTTCCTGATTTTATAGTCTGTGTTCAGATTGCTCTGATAATCTTAAAAATGTTTCTCTATCCTGTTTGTGTGAGGGTCCAAACAGGTTCTGTCTGCATTATTCATTCCTGTGGATGTCTCTATCTCTCTTTCATCTATCACAGTCCCCTCTCACCATTTCTCATGACTTTTATTTTTGGTGAAATGAGTTCACTTGCTTGCGGACTGCCCACGCATGATTTGGCTGATTGCATCCTCGTGGTGATGTCTAATGTGCTCTGCTGCCCGTTTTCATGTAGACCGGTAGGTACATTTAGAAGCTGTTATTTTGGAAAGAACACTTCACAGGCGATGCTTGTGCATCACTTCAGGAGGCGTGTTCTGCTTTTTGTTTTGTTTTTGCTTTTAAATTAATATATCTTTATTTTAAAATTTTATTTAAATTCAGTGAATTAACAAATAATGTCTTATTGGTTTCAGAGGTCGAGGTCAGTGACTCATCAGTCTTATATAACACCCAGTGCTCATCACATCACGTGTCCTCCCTCATGCCCATCCCCCAGTTACCCCGTCCCCCAGAGTGTTCTGATTTTAATGATGTGACAATTGACTCATGGGTTCAGGAGTTGTTGGCAAAATGCACCAGTTATAAAGTCCCCTATCAACCTTCATGTGATGGTTTTAGCAGCTGTTGATCATGCTCACCTACATCCTTCATTAACTAGGCATTATGAAATGGTGATTTTTCTAATTAGATCATTAGTTCCGTAGTCTTAGCTGAAATTTTTCTAAAAGGAAAAGCTTTTCATTATCAGCTATTTGGTTACCCTGAAATATAATCAAGTACAAGACAGGCAAGAAGTCTTGATTTTTTTTCTTTTTTCTTTTTTTTTCTTAGCACCAATTTCAACATAAATATTTGGTGCCTATACTAGCCAGAGCCCAGTCAGGAGACAGAAACTAACTATACCAACTACTTCAGTGGTGAAAATATCATCTAAAGAAATGTTAAACGAGGTCTTTAGGAATTAAGAAGGCAGAACAGTGAACAGGGAGGTATCACAGAACAACTAGAGGGAGAGGGAGCTCCCCTAGAGCTGGGGGAGAAAAGGGAAGAGTTGGGGATGATTAGACCTCAGAAGCGGGCAGGCGGGAGGGGCCCCACAGAGCTGGGGGACCAACAGCCCCGGAGCACTGCTCAGCTGAGCCGCAAACCCCCAGCACTTCTCATCCTTGTCCTAGTTGTAGAGGAGACCTGGCGGGCAGGGGGCGGGGGTGGGGGGGTGGGGACGGACAGGATACCTTGACACCTTCATTACCAGCATTGTGCCCAAGCAACCTCTCAAAGTGACTGAATTTTAAAAGTCTTATTATGAACTCATGATTTTTTAAAAATGTATTTGAGTGTGTTTGAACCCATGCAGTCATTAATACTTTTGATGCTTAAATCGTCCCATCTCTGGCTAGTGGCAGTCCCTTACAGGTGGCTCCTGTGTCAATTTGACAAGACCCCAATAGTATTTCATAGCTCCCTTGCTGTCTAGCGTGATATGTCAGACTTTTCTTGCATATTTTCTGCCCCACACCCAGAGTCAGCCTTTCTCCAAAGAGCCCTGGTTCCTTTTAGTGGTGGGTGTCATTTGAAGAGTGTTGCTCACTGAGTTGTCTTTGCTTGGAGGTCTCTGCAGTGGACAGAGCTAAGAAGAATGTATTTCTTTTGAAACAAAAAATGAATTACGGGGGTGCCTGGCTGGAAAGTCTAAAAAGTATGCCACTCTTCATTTCAGGGTCATGAGTTCAAGCCCCATATTCAGTGTAGAGCCTACTTAAGCAGGCAAAAAACACAAATTATGACTTCATACTGATATTTATAATTCAAAAGTAAGATTACAAGATTGTATATAATTTTAAAACATATCTGTTATGCAAAAAAATTTGGCTAATAATATTAACATTATTATTTATTAGCTATGTAAACATATGTGTTAAAATAGCTACACCACTATCAGTACTAACAATAAACACATTATTTAATAAACTATTAAACACATTTAAGATTTCTTAAATTTAATTAATTTCTTTTTTTTATTTTTTATTTATTTATGATAGTCACATCACAGAGAGAGAGAGAGGCAGAGACACAGGCAGAGGGAGACGAAGGCTCCATGCACCGGGAGCCCGATGTGGGATTGGATCCCGGGTCTCCAGGATCGCGCCCTGGGCCAAAGGCAGGTGCTAAACTGCTGCGCCACCCAGGGATCCCAAATTTAATTAATTTCTTAATGGTTCTTTTTTCCTCAGTAGATATCCCAGTAAGGGTGCAAGGTCAAAATGATGTATTTTAAAATCATTCAAGGGGCTCCTAGCTAGCTCAGTTGGTGGAGTACACAACTCTTGATCTTGGGGTCATAAGTTCAAGTCCCACACTGAGGGTAGAGATTACTTTAAAAAATAAAATCTTTAAAAAAAATTTTTTTAAGATTTACTTATTGGAGGAATACCTGGGTGGCTCAGTGGTTGAGCGTCTCCCTTTGGCTTAGGCTGTGATCCCAGGGTTCTGGGATCAAGTCCCACATCAGGCTCTCCCGAAAGGATCCTGTTTCTCCCTCTGCCTATTTCTCTGCCTCAGTGTCTCTCATGAATAAATAAATAAAGTCTCTTTTTAAAAAAAAAAAAAAAGATTTATTATTTGAGAGGGAAAGAGAAGGAAGAGGCAGAGAGAGAGAGAATCCGGAAGTAGACTGCCTGCTGAGTGTGGAGCCCCACATGGGGCTCCATCCCAGGACCCTGAGATCATGACCTATGCCAAAATCAAGAGCCAGTCACTTAACATATTGAGCCACCCAAGCACTCCCTCCAAAATGAAACCTAAAAAAATAAAAATAAATAAATAAATAAATAAAAAGTGTCTCCCTCAGGATCAGCTGTGAAAATCTCATTGCTTTAAAAACAAAATCATTCAAAATAATTCTTTGTTATGCTGTGTTGTTTATGCAATCACTTGATATAAAATTGGGTTCATTTGTTTATTTACACTTTTAGGGACTGCTTTATTAACTTAACTTTTAAAAAATAATGTGGGGCAGCCCAGGTGGCTCAGCAGTTTAGCGCCACCTTCAGCCCAGGGTGTGATCCTGGAGACCCCGGATAGAGTCCCACGTCAGGCTCCCTGCATGGAGCCTGCTTCTCCCTCTGCCTGTGTCTCTGCCTCTCTCTCTCTGTGTCTCTCGTGAATAAATAAATAAAATATTTTTTAAAAAATAATGTAAAGGGGTGCCTGCGTGGCTCAGTGAGTAAAGCGACTGCCTTTGGCTCAGGTCATGATCCCAGGGTCCTGGGATGGAATTATGCATAGCATGGACCTCCCTGCTCAGCCGGGAGTGTGCTTCTCCCTCTACCCCTCCTCCCTGCTTATGCTCTCTCTCTCTCACACACTCTCTCAAATAAAATCTTTAAAAGATAAGTAAATAGAAATAATGTAAAATATTTACCTGGTTTCAAAGTTAAAATTAGAAAACAAGACACATCAGAGAAGAGCAGACTTCTTCCATGTCTCCACTTATTTTTTCTTCCATTGTTTCTTTTAGATGAGATTATTTGAATATATTAATACTCCCTCCCTTTGCTCACTCTAAAGTTCAGAGGTCTGTGTAGCTTTAGCAGTCTCGATTCTTCAAGCTTTTGCTCTTAGAATTTTACAAGGAACATATACTCCTTTGAACAAAAAACAACTGGACTCTAAAAATAACTTTTAAAACGATGTCTTCTGAGACTGAAAGCCTTTAGGTGGAGCCAGGCCAGAGAAGCCTCTGCTGGGTGGGGAGTGGGTGCTGCAGCCCAAGCAGAGTGAGGAAGGCATCCCTGCCTATCAGTGGGGGTGAGGTTTGAGCAGCCTGGGGGCCTGGAGGACTGGGGGTGGTAGCCAGTGGGGGCAAGGGGAGCCTGAAGGCAGTGAGGGGCGTTGTGGGGGTGGAGGGAGGAAGACAGCTGCACTGGGGGCAGAGGTGGCATCAGTGGCCCAGCCAAGGAGCACTGGAAAATGGGTGAAGTGGGAAGAAGTGGATGATGGCCAGGAGACTAGATACATACTGGAAACTGATCCAAGAAGTCAGTATCTTGAAGAGAAAGGGAGGCAGGCTCCCCATTATCAGAGAAGGGCATTAGATGTGAAAAGAAGCAGCACAGAATGAGCCCTGTTGGTGTTGGACTGGAATTGGAGCAATCACCATTTTCAATACCTGCAGGTACAGAGAAATGAATACAGATGGAAGGGTGATCTGTTGGGTTTTTTTTTTTAACTTTTATTTATTTATGATAGTCACACAGAGAGTGAGAGAGAGAGGCAGAGACACAGGCAGAGGGAGAAGCAGGCTCCATGCACCAGGAGCCCGACGTGGGACTCGATCCCGGGTCTCCAGTATCGTGCCCTGGGCCAAAAGCAGGCGCCAAACCGCTGCGCCACCCAGGGATCCTGATCTGTTGGTTTCTTAGCTCCATCACTGAGAGGGCTTGAGAGCGGGGACACCTCCTAGCAGTGAGCACACACAACACCCAGACCTTGGGTTTTAATACTGCCTTCACCAAAAGGAATTGGGTGCTCTGGGGAAATGGCCCATTCCAGGTGGAGGGCAGAGTGAGTGCAGCCAAACCTTGGAGCATTAAAGAATGACGGACACATCAGGGGCGCCTGGGGGGCTCAGTTGGTAAGCATCTGCCTTTGGCTCAGGTCATGATCCCAGGGTCCTGGGATGGAGCCCCACTTCAGGCTCCCTGTTCTGCGGGGAGTCTGCGTCTCCCTTTTCCTCTGCTGCTCCCCGTTTGTGTGTTCTGTTAAATAAATAAAATGTTAAAAAAAAATGATGAATGCGTCAAAAAGCTTCCAGGGGCTCCCACTGGCAAAACTTGGGAAATCTGAAGTGGGAGCTTCTCTCTCCATCTGGGAGCTGAGGGGCAGGGGCTCGGTGGGGTTAGGAAACACACCAGGAGACTGACCCGTCACCAAGGACAGAAGGAGAATTTGAATGCTCCTGGCGCCACACACCCCCTCCTCTGGTAAACAGTCCCTTCTGGGTCCTTGACATTGAAACCCCAGAGGCTTGAGAGTGCAGAGCCAGCCTCCTTCAGCAGCCGGAGCCAAGCCCCACCTGAGGACGCCAGTGGGGACACATGGGGTGCGGGCTCCAGGGGACAGTTGTGGGTTCAGCACCTCGGGTGCAGACAGGTAAGAATTCAGCCCTCCTGCTCCAGTCTGGGCACAGTCCATAGGGGCACCTCTTTCCTATTGCATGGGATACCCTGCCTGAGCCCCCAGGGTAGGAAGTGAAGCCCCAGGGTGAAGGCTTCCAAGTTCAGCCAGCACCCCTTTGGAGGGGGCAGGGAGAAAAGTAGGGACTCTGCTGGATCCAGAAGGGGGCAGGTTCTGGTCCTGTGGGCTTGACAGACCTTCCCCCACAACAGGAAACACAGAACAGGCCATTAACTGCTGGGTACGGTCCCTGGGACTTGACGGGGTTGGGGGGGGGACCCGGGAAGAGGGTGGGCACAACCCAGAGCCAGAACCAGGTCCCGCTGGAACCAGGAGGGGAGCGGTCCGCCCCTGCTCACTGCCCAGCTCCCGCCCGCTTCTGACAGTTGGCCTCTGTGCTGGGGAGCCCACCACGCTCCCAGAAGGGCCTCTTTGAGAGCTGAGCTGGGCAGGGGGTGAAGAAGGGGTCCCAGGTGGCCCCTGGGTCTTTTAGTGAGGGTGTTGGTGGGTGCTGGTGGCAGAGAAGGAAGATGCTGGGAACGGGCTAAATGGGCTTCTGTAAGTTACGGCTGTGCTCTCCGGAGCCCTTCTGAGGGGCCAGGCCCCATGTGGACGCCAGGCCTCCAGTCCTGTTCACACCGGGTGTTGTCCTAGCTCCAGGGCTGCCTGACCCATCAGACCCGGCAGGCGGTCTGGCCCTGCTCATCCCCCGCCTGCCACCAGCTCAGTCCATAGGTATTGAAGTAACAGAAAGATGAACGTCCTCAACCACGCTTGACACCAGCTCTGGAAGCCTGAGACCATGTCCCCTGTTTTGCAAGTAATACCGAGACTGGGGACCCAGTGGTAAGTCGCCCAAGGTCAGACAGCAGGTCAATGGAAAAGCCACCCTGCTGGCTCCGGCCCCCAGGCCCAGGCTGGGAGCTCCCCACCCTCACGGCAGCCTCGCAGTGGCAGTACCAGCCCCATGGGGGCCCATCTGGGCAGGTGAGGGTGCTGGGGCCCCTCCACGGACCAGCAGACCTGGGATGTGCCCTTTCCCTGGCTCTGCCTCCCCTGCGGGATCAGGCCTCAACAGATTTGGTGGCCCTGGGCTCCCCTATCTCATGGGGGCCGAGTGGACTCCTTGCTGCCTCTCAGCCCCAGCCAGATGGGTAGGCACAGCCTGCGAGGGGGCGAGCAGCAGGGGAGGGAAGAGCAAGCACCTGGCCTGGAGGTCAGCAGCCGGTGTGGGAAGAGGAAGCAGGCAGACAGCACCGTCCCGGGGGGCTTCCTGGAGGTGGCCCCAAAGTGTCCCCGGAAGCCTCTCCTAGTCCCTAGTACCATTTACTGTCTACTCAGTTATGAGGGTCAGAGTCAGGAGGCAGCTTGGGCCAGAATGGATCAGTTTGACCCTGGTCCACTGTTGCTCCAGACAAGGCCTTGGCCGTTTTCTGGCTCTGATGGTGGTGACAAAGTTCTAAGTGACCGCTGCCCGCAGAGGGGCCACATGAGCTCTGATTTGAGCACAGCCAGTGTGGGGGGGGTGGAGGGCCCGTGCCGGGCTCAGGCCTTGTGTGCACACCACTAGATGGGTCTCGTGAGCTCCTGGAGGAACACTGTGTCCAGGTGCTGCAAGCCTGCAAGCAGCCTCCCTGAGGGACCGGAGTGGCAGCCAAGGTGAAAATGACGTCAGAGGGAGACCCCACACGAAGGGTCGGCAAGCTCAAGGAAGTGCCATGTGACGGCTTGCTAGGTTTGTCACGCCACTGTCACTATGAGCATTCCCTTAGAGCAAGCAGCTGTGTTGTCCTTGCTCAGGTGCTTTCCAAGATCACTTAAACCAGCCTTTTCTTCTACTTTCATTAAAACAAAAAAAATCTGTGAACTGCCTGGAACGCTCTTGGGCCTCGGCTGGGGCAGGACCCCATTTCTGACTCCCATGGGAGCCCCTGGTGGCCCTGCCCTCCATTCGGGGCTCTGGCACGTTCCTGGGGAGATGTCCTTCAGAGCTCACTTCCCTGAGTAACCACATGTGGGGCCAAGGCAGCGAGGAGCGTGGTGGCCTCCTCACCCTGCGGGGAGCCCAGCCCATTAACCCAGAGTCCTGGGCCCCAGGCCGGTGGTTTGTGTAGCAACGGTCACTGGGAGACAGAGGTGCTAAAAACACCTCCACTGGTCCCCTAAAGCCAGCCCTGCTGGGGATAAGGTGTGACATTTGACAAGCAGCCAGGCACCGTAAGACATGGACACTCAGGGGTGAGGGGGTGGAAAAAATCAACCGACTGGCTTCTCTGGCCGGCTGGGGCCCAGGGCAGGGGTGCAGGACTGTCCTAGAGGATCTGGACGGTTCTCTCCCTCATCTCTTTTAGTTATCTGTGTCATTAGGTGGCCGGTCATACCTAGCAGACGCCAGACCGAAGCCACCTCTGAGGGGACGGGCTCACCTCTAAATCCAGTTGGATGAATGAATGAACAAACTCATTTAATCTTCACAAGATATCCTGTGAAACAGCTGTTTTGACAGTATGAATGACAGAACTAAGGCTCTGAGAAGTTGGGTGACTTGCCTGAGGTCACACAGCCACCAGGGCAAGCCCAAGGGCAGTGCTGTGGATGCTCTTCCCAGCACTGCCTGCCCCTCCTCCCAGGTCTGACCCTGGAATCTGCACCATGACGAAGGAGGAAAAAATAAGGAGGGAACTTTATTTAATATTAAAGTCGGGGAGGGGGTCAGAAGGGAGATCAGCTTCATTTGGTGATGGTGTTCCTGCGGAGAGAAGATGGGCATGAGGCTGAAAACCTTCCCACCATGTCAGGCCCAGCGCTGTCCCTCGGCCCTCCCCCCTGGGCCCAGCTTCCCCACTCACGCGTTCATGCTCTTGCCGCTGCCACTGAGCACGATGTACGGCGTCTTCTGGGCCTTCTGCTTCTCCTGGAGCAAGGCCACCGTGCCCAGGGGTGTGTCGCTGGAGCTCATCTTCTTCAGGAGCTGTAGGGTGCGGGCCAGTCAGCACAGGGCAGGAATGGGTCCCTGTCCACCAACCACCCCAGCGCCAGCAGATGTGGAAGCCCCCCCACGTCCCAGTGGGTCACCCACCGCCTCCTCATCTAGCTTCTTCATCCGCCGCTCTGTCTTCATCTTGCCTGAGCCTTTCCCGTGGAAGCGATGAGACAGCTGCCGGAAAGCCTGGGACACGGGCAGGAACCGTGTTAGAGCCACCTGTCCCCAGAGGGAAGGGCCATGGCCCTAGCACTGGGGGCTCCCCAGAGTCAGGGAGATGGGCATGGGGGCTGGATGTGCTGCAATGGGGGCACTTGGGATCCTGAGTGAGGCGGAGGCTGGGGCTGGGTTTGAGGGCAGCACACCCGTGATGGTGGGAGCTGGGAGCAGGTAAGGCAGGAGCAAGGGACAGTGAGCACACGTCAGCCCAAGGCCTGCACACCACCTGCCAGAAAGGTGGCCCCCCAGGGTAGGTGAAGCCATAGCGGGGAGAAGGTGGGCAAAGGAACCAAGCCTGTGACGGGGCCTGCTGTGCCCACCGGGACACAGAGGTGGCAACACTTCACCAGCTCTCCAGCCAGCGGTCGGCTGAGCCGAGACCCACAGTGCAGCTCTGCCTCGGGTGGGAAGGGCAGGGGCCCTGCCTCTCTGTGACTCGGTCACTGCCAGCCCTGCTCACCTCCTTGGGAGTGAGCTTCCGGCCCGTCTCATCCACGTATTCAATCTTCACGTCAGGTTTGTAGCCATCCTTCTCCTTGAAGTCCTGGGTAAAACCGCGGTATTCTTCCCGCCGGCTGTACTTGTCGTCGATGGCCCTGGACCGAGAAAAGGGACCCTCAGGGCCAGCCACTGCCCGCCCTGCTTGGGTTCTCGGTGGCTCCCAGCTGGCGCCAGCCCATGCCCCTGCCTGCGCTGCCACACTCACATCTTGTCCTCGATGCAGTACACAGCTGACGGTAGGGATTTGTTGGGTGCCTTCACCCGGGCCACCTTCTGTACCGTGGTTTCCAGCAGCCCTGGGGACAGGTGGCGGTCAGACTCCAGGTGGCCTGCCCTCAGGGGGTGCGGCCCAGGCCCAGTAAATATGGCAGGGTCCTCATGCCAGGGTCTCTCTGCGCCAGGGCCTGACTGCTTCAACTGCCCCGATTTTCCCCAGCTACACTGACACTTGAAAGGTGAGTGGTGCTTTGTGGGATTAAGTGGTAAAGTTGTCAAAAATGGAGTGACACAGAGCCAAGAGGCCGGATGCTGCAACAACTTCCCCCAAACTGGGTGCAGATGAGTAGCTCTCGGGTCCCAGGGGAGCGGCTCAAGGCCCCAGGGGGACCAGAGGAAGCTGTGCCAGCACTCTGCCCCTCCAAGGCTCACAGCCCCTCACCTTTGTTCTGACACAACAGCAGGGCAGCTGCCAGCCCTCTGTTCACGATGGGCTCCTCATCCAGGATGGTGGTGGAGGAGGCAGAGAACTGAGGGGGAGCACACGGGGACACAGGTGGTAAGTGGGCCGCAGGGGCTCCTCACCCTCTTGCCCCCATCACCCCCACCACACACCACTGTGGTCCTTCCTGGGACCAGGTGCTATGCCACAGTCCTGCCATGACACCATGAACTTTACAGAGTGAGAGAGCAAGGCTCTGGGACAACAGGCCACTTGCTCAAGGTTCCCCAACAAGGAAGGGGCAGAGCTGGGGCTGGAGCCTGGGTGGGTGGCCTCAAACCCCAGCCTCTACCCCTTCTGCCCGTGGGCTGCGGTCTCCTACTCTGCTATCCCCCCACCCCAGCCTCGTGCCCCGCGCCCCTCACATCCTGCTGCTGCTTCTCCTCGTCCAGGTTGACTGTGCTCCAGCCGATGTTCTCCTCCCCATCAGACTCAGAGCCACCGTTGGCTGAGCGCTCCTCGTCTCGCTCAAAGTCCTAGGGGTCAGAAGACCAGGGTCAGCCCAGGAGCCCCAGCCCCCAGCCAGCCTAATCCACTGGAGCATCAAGGCTTGTTACCAGCTATGCAAAACCTGACAGGGACCTGACCAGCACGGAAAACCCAAGCCAGGAGCGAAGGGGAAGGGATGGGAGGAGGAAGGGAAGGAGGAGAGGAGAGGTAGGCTGCCTGAAAACCCACCATGAGCTCTTCTTGCTCCTCCCGGTTGCCGGCCAGCCCATAGGTGGGGATCTCCCCCAAAGTGCGGCAGAACTCCGACGTGGCATTGAACACGATGGCCCCCTTCCGTTCTGGATCTTCGTCCTCCTCCCAGCCCCGCTGGCGAGATTCCAGCTTCTTCACAATCTCCACCACCTGGGGGAGGGAACAGCTGTGGGCAAACCCAGAAGTTTCTGGGGGAGGTGCCACTGAGACCCAGAAACCCAGAATCCTCCCTGATGGCAGTAAGACAAGCCTTCCTACTCTCCTACTGTCCACAGAAGACCTCTGACTGGTCTCTGCTTCCTCCCTGACTCCTAGTCCAAATTCCACTCTGCACCTACACCCATCTCATTCCTCTGCTGCAAAGCCATCGATGGCTCCCTTTGGCCCTTTAAATTAATATCCAAAATGCTACATGGCCCTTGTCTAAAGCCCCACAGCCTCACATCTCCCTCCCGGATCAGAGCACATCAGGGCTTCTTGCCACTTTATTACCATCCACCCTTCACCCGACAAACTCCTGTTTCAGGGCTCAACTAAACACAGCTTCTTCTAGAATACTTCTCTGAGGCCACAGGCTGGGAAGATGCCGTGTGGAACTCCAACAAACTTCTGGCACCCACCCCTTCTGCCCTGCTCCTCCCTCAGACTACCCTCCTACCCAGCATGGCTCCAAGACCCCTCATATATCCGCCCCAGACACCATCAACTGAACCCACTGTCCCCTCTGCTGACTGTATCATTCCCATAAGTAGACAGGGTGACCTAGTATTTCCACTCTTTCCACCCCGCAGTCTCGCTGCTTCCCCCTGACAGCACACTCCTGAGAGAAGTCTCCCATCACCATGCCACTCAACACCCCTTCCTTCCATGTTGTTACACAGTATTTATTTTTTTAATGAATTGCAACATAAATGTAAACAGGTTCTAATACACGTTTTTAAAATAATAACAACCACGCACACACCCAGGTACCCATCATCCAGTCTGAGAAACACTATTAATACCCTTTCAAAGCCTGAGTGTCTCCTTATCCCTTGTTTGTGGTCATGATTCAGGGGCTTTTATTTACAGTTTTTCCACATAAGGACCTATCCACAAACAGGGTATTATTTTGTTGTGCATTTTTTAAAACAGTATATCATCTGAATCTGATTCCCCTAAGATTTCCTTTTTAAAATACACATATATAGGGATGCCTGGGTGGCTTGGCGGTTGAGCGTCTGCCTTGGCTCAGGGTGTGATCCCGGGATCGAGGCCCGCATCGGGCTTCCTGCATGGAGCCTGCTTTTCCCTCTGCCTGTGTCCCTGCCACACACCCCGCCCCCCATGAATAAATGAATAAAATCTTTTAAATAAGTAAATAAAGAGATAAAATACATACATACATATATATATGTGTGTGTATATATATATATATATTTTTTTTTAATTCATCTTGACCTGAATGGCTGTATTTCTTAGCTTTTCACTGCAGAATCATATTCCACGATAAACGCATCTTAATCTAGCTTCCTTGCACACTGTGGATGGACTTTCTCTGTTATCACAAACAATGCAAATACAAGCAATCTGATGCTAGTCTCCAGGATCACAGGCAAGTGTGTTTCTGGGGGTACACGTGCAGGAGAGGGGACACTGGGCCGAAGGGCACACACTTGCCTGTACAGTAGGTCACTGCCCTCCCAAGCTCATCAGATTCCCCTACGGGCCTGCAAAGAGCATGTGTGAGAATTCTGTCTACCCCAGGGGCACCTGGATGGCTCAGATAGTTAAGCATTTACCTTCAGCTCAGGTCATAGTCAGGGGATCCAGGGATCAAGTTCCGCTTGAGCTCCCTGCTCAGCAGGGAGTCTGCTTCTCCCTCTCCTCCTCACTTGTGTTCTCTCTCACCATCTCTCTCTCTCTCTCTCTCTCTCAAAAGACAAACAAAAAATCCTTAAGAACTCTGGCTGCTCCAAATCCTGACACCTGATATTGTCAGACTTTGACATTTTTGACAAATGATGTGGGTATAACCTGGTCCATCATTAGTTTAGTTCACCTCTCCTTGACCATTAATGAAGTTGCACCTCACTGGGGGTTTTTTTTTTGGTTTTAATTTTGATTTAAAGAGAGAGAGACAGAGACAGAGAGAGAGAGAGAGAGAGAGAGAGAGAGAGAGAGAGAGAACATACATGAGCAGGGGTTAAGGCAGAGGGGGAGAGAATCTCAAACAGACTCCACACCCAGCATGGAGCCTGACAAGTGGGCTCAAGCTCATGATGCTGAAATCATGACCTGAGCCAAAATTGAGTCAGACACTTAATCGACAGAGCCACCCAAGCACCGCCCTCTTTGAGTATTTTATTGACCATTTATCCTTCTACTTCTGTGAACTGTCCATCGAGGTCTTTTGCCTATTTTCCTGTTTTGCCAATTTTTGTCTTTTGGACTCTTGGCACCAACCCACTGATGATTATATACATGTAGGCAAGAGTCTTCTTCTGACCTTCTTACATTCTTGATAACTTTTTAAAAAAACTTAAGTTCTTAATTTCTAAGTAAATATTTTTTTCTCATGGCTTATGTTTCACATTTATATCTTTTCTTTTTTCAAGATTTTATTTACTTATTCATGAGAGACACAGAGAGAGAGAGAGGCAGAGACACAGGCAGAGGGAGAAGCAGGCTCCATGCAGGGAGCCCGACGCGGGACTCGATCCTGGGTCTTCAGGATCACACCCTGGGCTGGAGGCGGTGCTAAACCGCTGAGCCACTGGGGCTGCCCTCACATTTATATCTTTAAAAAATCCTCTGTGACTACCCTTACTGGAGGTCCCTAGGGTAGTCAAAGTCATAGCCACAGAAAGGACAGTGGCTGCCGCGGGGAGCGGGGGAGCCAGTGTTTAACGGGGACAGAGTTTCAGCTTTCAAGACGAGAAGAGCTGGGGGGGGGGGGGATGGGTGTACAATGTGAATGGATTTAACAATTCAATAGAATTGAACATTTAAAAATGGTTAAGTTGGTAAATTTTATGTTCTATGTATTTTAATGTAATTTAAGAAAGGAAAAAAAAAACTTTCTCTGCAACAAAGTCACAAACATAATTTCCTTAACCTTGTTCTAGAATGTTAATTCTTTACTTTTAAGTTCTTTATCTGTAAATAAATTCTGTGTGAGATACAAACCCAATTTCACTTTTTCCCCCAAATTGGTAACTGGCTGTCCATACAGGCCTTGCTGAACCGGGTGCCCTTCCCACTGGGTCAATAGCTGTCCTATGTCTGCTCCTGGACCCTCTGCTTGGTCTTGGCCCTGTCAGTCTGTCCTTCCACCACTACTTCACCATCTTAGTTACCACGATGACATAAAGGGATCGCTGTTAGAGCAAGGCCCACCACTTTATTATTCAAGGCACCTTGGCTTTTTTTGGCCCTTTGATCTTCCAAGTAAACTCAGAAATAGCTTTTCAGGTTCCACAAAAATCCCTTTGGGATTTTTACTGGAATTGCATTTATTTACTTATTTATTTTTTAAAGATTTTATTTTCTCATGAGAGACAGAGAGAGAGGGGGGTGGGGGGCACCGGCACAGGCAGAGGGAGAAGCAGGCTCCATGCAGGGAGCCTGATACGGAATTCGATCCCAGGACTCCAGGATCATGCCCTGGGCTGAAGGCAGGCGCTAAACTGTTGAGCTACCCAGGGATCCCCTGGAATTGCATTTAATCTACAAATTAGTTTGAGGAAATGAACATCTTTACACTACCGAGTCCTACCTATGAACACAGTAGTTATGGACCGAAGTGTGTCCTCCCAGAATTCGTATGTTCAAACCCCACCCATGGGGTGACTGTATTTAGAGACAGAACCTTTAAGGAGATGGTTAAAGTTGAAGGATGCCATAAGGGCAGGGCTCAACCCAGTAGTTTGGTGTCCTCATAAAAGAAAAGGACAGCAAGGACATAGGCACTCAGGGAAAAGGCCATGAGAGGACACAGCAGGAAGACGGCCACCTATAAGCCTCAGGAGAAACCAGACCTACCAACACCTTGATCTTGAACTTCCAGACTCCAAAACTTTGAGAAGTAAATTTCTGCTGCTTAAGCCACCCAGTCTGTGACATTCTGTCACAGCAGCCCTAGCTGCCTAAAACCAATCTATTTATGTCTTCTTCAATGTCTTTCAAAGATGGACTGCAACTTCCCCCAAAGAGATCTATCTCACACAC
Source organism: Nyctereutes procyonoides (assembly GCF_905146905.1). Taxonomy (NCBI): domain Eukaryota; kingdom Metazoa; phylum Chordata; class Mammalia; order Carnivora; family Canidae; genus Nyctereutes; species Nyctereutes procyonoides. Next base: position 10,596,813 of record NW_026575025.1, read on the forward strand.
CATTTATTCCTTTTTATTTTGTTGCAATCGGCTTCTCTCTTATCCATTTTGTTATCACTTATCTATGCTACTTTACTATTTATACTGCTTTCACAAACAGTACCTTTCTAAAGTTATACTTTCTCTCTCTTGTTGGTGTGTGGAAACACAACTGGCTCTCATCTGGTAATCTTGTACCTGGCAGCCTTGCTGAAACTTGTGTGGTCTGGCTCTCAGTTCCCACCACTGCACCCCAGAAGACCACGATTTAGACAAGACCATCAGTGACCTCCATGTTGCCCAGTCCAAAGGTCAATGCTCATCCCCAATACCCAAGTTCTCTGGAGCATGTGTCACAGATGCTTACACGCTTCCTCTCAAGAGCCACTTGTCACGTGACTTCAGGACCTTGTCATGTGACCCTCTCCTCTTTGCTACCCTCACGCACTTTCCCTTCTCCACACTCACTGTCCTGATGACTCCAGCTGATCCTAGGACTTTAAATGACTTCTGCATTTATAACTCCAGTCTCAGCCTTTCCCTTAAAGTTCAAATTCACATATCCAACTGCCTGTTCAGTATCAAATACCCCTAATAGAAAAGCACTTTTTATAAGACTTAACCAAAACCGAACATTTTGTTATCTCCCCCAGCTCTTCCCATCTCAGTAATGGCCTTACCCTCTCCTTAACTCAGCAAGAGGCCAGCTGTTCAAGTCAGAATTCTTGGGAGTCATCCTTAACTTCTTGTACCCACTCACAATCTTACACACAATCTACAAATGAATGCTGTTGATTCTACCCTCAAAATGCATTCCAAATACAGCCACTTCCTCCTGTTTCTGCGGCTACCATCACAGTCGACGTCATTCCAACTGGATGTCTGCAACAGCCTTCCACTGCTTTTCCTCCAAAGACAGAACTCTGATGGCTAAATCTACCGCAACAGCAAGTCTCTGCCTGAATGGCCCGTGACCATCTCCTTCCCTGTAACACTCCCTGTGGTTCCTGCCCCTGCAGCCATGCAGGCCTCAGCCAACTTCCTGAGCCAGCCCAGTGGCTCGTGTCTCAGGGTCTCAGGGGCCAGGTGCTCCCTCACCTTGGACTACGCCCTTAGAAGTCACTGATACTTACACTTCATCTGGATCTCAATGGTCACCTCCTCAGGGAAGCCCACCCTGACCAGAAGACCTAAAACGGGAACGCTTCTTCACTCCTCATCTCTCCACTACCTGGCCTTTTCCTGTCTCTGCTCACAGTGGTTTTCCTACTGGATGTTGTTTATGTCTTCTTTCATGTCCTCTCACTAGAACAAAAGTTCCACAAGGACAGACTTCTGCACTCTTGGTTATCCTGATTCACACCCCCTTTGGCTACCGCCCCATTTCTCTGACCCTCTTTGCAGCAGCGGTGGACAGCATACAGCCCACCACCTGCCCTTGCCAACCAAGCCTTTTTGGATCACAGCCATGCCCACTCACCACACCATCCAGGGCTGTGTTCCCTGCTGCAGCAGAGCACCTGGGTCACTGCTGCCGAGACCACCCGTCGCTGCACCTCCAACATTCGCACAGTCCACCTGCTCTCACTCTGAGGGACTGTCCCCAATTGCTGGCCTGGCTTCCTTACCTCCTCAGTCTTGCTGACTCTATTATTCCAGATCGGACCTGCCTCTCAGGAATTAGAAGACTCCCTACTCCCCCTCCTCAAAAGCCCTACTTGGCTGCTGTGCCGCCCACTCCCATGGCTCTCTTCCAGCTCAGGGGCTGCTGCTTCTCTGACCCCACTGCAGGAGCCCCCACGGGCTGGGCCCTGGGGACTCACTGCTCCAGTCTCTCCCCTCTGAGCTGGGAGGGGTAGGGTGAAAAGCGTGGACTTTGGAGTCAGGCTGTTCAAACCCAAGCTCTGCCACTTACCAGCCATGTAACCCCAGGTCACTTCCCTAAGGCCTCTATGCCTCAGTTTCCTCATCTATAAAACGGAGATAACAGAACCTTCCTCACAAGGTGTTGCAGTGAACATCAAGTCACTGGATATACAAAGCACGCAAGCAGGGCCTGGCCCAGGCAAGTGCCCACTGAGGGTCAACAGTGCCCATGGCCACAAGGCCCCACTGGCCTCTGCCCGGCTCACACTGCCAGGCCCTCAAGTGTTCTAGGCTACTCCTCCCAAGGACACCTGCTGTCTCTACCACCTGAGTGCCCAGTCTGCCCACCCACCTCCACCCTGAATCTCTGCAAGATTGGCTCCTCGTTGTTATTTATGTCTCAGCTCAAATGCCATCCCCTGCAAGGTCTCCCCTCAAAAGCAGACCCAAGACTCCAGCCCTCCAGCCATCTGCTCCGCTTTCCACAGACGGTCTGCCCAGCTCCAGGTGCTACCAGAAGTGCTATGTGCACATGTGCACACATGCTTACTGCTACCCTGCCCTCAGGCCACAGCTAGAGAGGCAGCTCCAAGAACACAGGGCCCCGCGCTGTCCTGCTCACCAGTGATACCCCCACCCCCGGGGACAATCCTTACTCCCAGGAGGAATTTAACACCCAGCCATAGAAGGAGAGAAGACAGGGAAGCCTCCAACTTTAAAATATCTTGAGAGCAAAACACTGGTTGATCTTAAAGAAATCTGCTAACAACATGACATTACACACACAAAAAAAGATCCAAACTGGAATGAAGGTGCCATGCTCCTGAGGACAGGTCACCATGGACACGCCTGTCGCTAAAGGCCCTGGCCCTGAGGAGGCCAGCATGCCCCACCCCACACTCAGCCCCTGGGCCCCCTCACCTTCTCACCGCTGTCTCGCAGCTGCTGGAGTTGCTGAAGCTGCCGCAGGCGGCGCCCCTTCTCCAGCTGCTTCTGCAGCTCCAGCTCCGCTTCATCCTCCTCCAGCACCTCTGGGGACCCTGACTGTGGTCCTCCAGCCTCTTCTGAAAGAAACACAGGGAAGCCCTGCTCAGATAACCTCCTTGCCCAGGGCCCCTCAGCCCGGCCCTTGCCACCCCCACCCTGCCCCCCGGCTGGACAGGCTCCTCACCCTCATCGCTGATGTCCATGTTCTCCACACGGGTGTCATCTGACTGCAGGGGCTGAGGTGCCGGTTCCTTGTCCTCCTCCTCTGGGGCCTCTTCATCGGCCTCAGGCACTCGGCGCCGGCCCCGGCCCCGCAGCCTGTGGGAAGAGGCCTCTCGGGTGAGTGTGGGCCCTAGGCCAGTCCAACCCCCATACTGCAACCTGATCTCCAAGCCCACCTAGACCCGAAGTCCCCATCTTGAGTCTGGTCCCCAAGAGGTAGCAAATCATCGGCCCGCACTACCACCTCCTTCTCTTTCTTGCGGATCTTCTTCACCCTCCGTTTGGTCTTTTTAAAAGTTACCTGAGAGGAAGAAAAGAAAAATGAGACATGAAATGGGGAAGGCGGGCAGCCATGAGCCCACAAGAATGAATGCTATAAAAAAAAAAAAAAGTTTAATTAGAAGGAGGTGGGGGAGCGAGGGGTGGGAGGAGCAGGCAAAAGAATCTTTTTTTTTTTTTTAAGATTTTATTTATTTATTCATTACAGAGAAAGAGAGAGAGACAGAGACACAGGCAGAAGGAGAAGCAGGCTCCACGCAAAGAGCCTGATGCGGAACTTGATCCCTAAACTCTGGGATCATGCCCTGAGCCGAAGGCAGAAGCTCAACCACTGAGCCACCCAGGTGTCCCGGAAAAAGAATCTTAAGGAGACTCACGTCCAGCATGGAGCCCATCACAGGGCTCCATCTCACCACCTTGAGATCATGGCCTGAGCTGAAATCAAGAGCCAGATGCTTAACTGAGCCACCCAGGCATCCCAAGGATGAATGCTTTTTTAGCATTCCTCCACACCAGCCACTGTTCTAAGTACTTTACAAACACAAACAACATGTGACATAAGGGGGATCCCTGGGTGGCTCAGCGGTTTAGCGCCTGCCTTTGGCCCAGGGCGCGATCCTGGAGTCCCGTGTCGGGCTCCCTGCATGGAGCCTGCTTCTCCCTCCTCCTGTGTGTGTCTCTGCCTCTCTCTCTGTGTAAATAAATAAATCTTTAAAAAAAAATGTGACATAGGTGTGACTTCATCCCACTTGTGAGATGAGGAAAACCAAGGCCCAGAGAGGCTAAGTTCCTTGCTGAAGGTCACCTAACTCTTGAATGGGAAGGCAGGATTGTGAAGAGAGAGCTCTTATTCTTCTGGTTCCAGAATCCTGCTCTTAATCACAAAGCCAAGCGATCTACTGAGCCAGAGATCTACCTCTGTGTTCACAATCATCCCAGATACAAAATCCACACACAGCTATAAAATTACCACTTACCCACATTGTCACTAATCCTCACGAAGCCCCTCAAGAGATGGCTCCCACCATTCCCATTTCAAACGGGTGCCACAGGCTCACAGTTAAATGACTCATCCAAGGCACAAGCTGGCTACGTGGCAGAGCTCGAACACAAACTCAGAACCATCTGTGTCAACAGTCCCTTTCTGTCTACAGCCATCGTCCCCCTCCAGCACCTCCCTAGGGCTGTCATATGCTGCTTACCCACGAGGGCCAAGACCCTCATACTCGCTCTTCCTCCACAGCTCCCCCCACAGCACAAGACCCCCAGAGAAGAGGGAGGAATCTCCACCCCAATTACAAGGTGCAGGTGGAGGCCGTAGGGCTCACCATCTCCTCAGGTGTGAGGTACTCAGAGGCGAGTCGAGGCCCCGCTGTGCTCAGTGACTGAGCCTGTAGTCGCAACTTGGCCCGGATCTCCTCCAGCTCCCGCTCTCGTAAGCCATCAGCAGTGCCACCCTGCTCCAGGCGGAACGAGTGTGGCCGCTCGCCCTCAAGCTCCTCATCATACTTGGACAGGATAGAGCGGGGTTTTTGCTGCAAAACAAGAGGTACAGATTGGGACCCAGCCTGGCTCCTGAAAAGCCACAGACCCCATCTTGCTGCCTAGCCTGCCTGTGCCAAGTCATCCACGCTCTCATCCTCTGCGTAGGGCAGGTAGTCAGGTTTCTTCTTCCGCAACTCCACATTTTTCTCCGCCCGCTCTTTATCTACTAGGTTCACGTTCACCAGTACATCCTCCTCCTCCTGCAGCACACCTGCGGAGAGGGCAGGAGCAACAGCCATTCATGTTTGCCCTCGATTCAGCAGGGCCTACGCCCCCAACCAGAGCACCCGAGCTCAACCCACCTTTGTCCTTAAGGGTGAGGATCACAGTCTCCCCTTCTCGAAAGGAATCAATAGCATGTTCCACAGTGAGGCCCTGTAGGTCCCGGGCACTGTACAGGTCCTACAAGGGAGGGGAAATGTCCAGCTAAGTCAGGAGCCCTGACCCATCCAGCCCTGGGATCCCAGCACCAAGTACAACAGCGCTTGGCACCCTGTTCTCAGCCTCACCTGCCGCCTCTGCCCAAACTCCTCCTCCACCAGAGTGCTGACTCCAAACTCTTGGTCCATCTCCTCCAGCAGTTTGGCCTATGGGATGAGAGAGGGGTAACCAATGACCTCAGGCCATTCAGCATCACTGGAAGACCCGTGGGACTTTACCAGGTGGGAGTACAAAAAACAAAAACAAACAAGCAAACAAACAAAAAACAGGGCAGCCCAGGTGGCTCAGTGGTTTAGCGCCATCTTTAGCCCAGGGCCTGGTCCTGGAGAGCCAGGATCGAGTCCCACATCAGGCTCCCCGCATGGAGCCTCCTTCTCCCTCTGCCTATGCCTCTGCCTCTCTCTCCTCTCTGTGTATTCTCATGAATAAATAAATAAATCTTAAAAAAACAAAACAAAAAACCAGCAGGCCTTGTAGGCCAGCTGCTAAGAATCCAAAACACCACTGTGCCATCCGTGCCACTGACCACGGATCTCCGACCTCTCTGAGCCCAGTCACCTCTCAAGGACAAGTCTCCTGCTTCACCAGCCAGGCAGGTTACCAGAGGCAATGAGCAACCACCCCCAACTGCCCAGGCACTCACCCTCTTCTCTGCCAAGTCCTTCTCCTTCTGAAGCTGCCGACTCCTCTCAATCCAGGCTGCAGTGTCATCCAGCCAGGGGTCATCTTCCCCCAGTGTCTTTATCTTTCTGAAAAAAGAACAAAGTGGCCTTCTGGGGAACCCCACTCCTGCTCCCCACACCTGACTCAAGAGCTCCTTGGCAGCCTCCTCAGGTTCTTCCCTTGCCCACCCTGGCTGGGACCTCCTCACCCCAGCTTTTGGTTCAGGAGGCGCTTTTCTTTGGCGGCTGCCAGCTTCTCTCGTAGCTCCTCTCGCTGTCTCAAGGCCATAGGATTGATGACATCAGCTGCCACGGGCTCCTCCTTGGTGCCCGTCTCTGGAAGGGGGGCCCAGACGTGAGGCTATGCCTGCCCATGGCTGGTGGGGAGAGGAGGGAGCCACTCACCCTGCCCCCTTCCAGCTCAGGGGGCCAGAAAGGGCCAGGAGAAGGGGAGTGAATCCTTCACCTCCCTCCTCCTACTTCCTTCCCGCACAGCATGATGGGATCCTCCACACCTTGTAAGCATCCTTGCCTCCCATCATGCATTAAGAAACAAATGAACCCAACACCTGCATAGCCCAGATCAGTTTGCAGCAACTACGCATGTATCTTGGTCTAGCTAATGCTGCCTCACAGCCAGAGCAAGCAACGATACTAGCCATATGAACTTAAAGAATAAGCCTATTCCCAGCCCTCCATTGTGACACCAATGAGAAGCCTGTGCCTATCCACAAGGATGTGTACACCCACACACAAACACACACAAGGCCACTAAATGGTGCTGAACCTGTGCCATAACCCCATCCTCCTCAAAGACCCCTTCAGATGGTCTTTCTCCTCCACCCAAATGCCCTCCCTCACCCCCATCCTCAGTCCCACACTCACCCTTCTTGACAGCATTGACTTCCAAGGGTTTCAGCCCCAACTTTGCCCGGAGTTTACTGAGGACAAGAGATACACATGTTAAGAGCTGCCAACAAAATAGGGACATAAGAGACATTTCTGGATAGAGAGTGAAAACAGGATGGAACTGAGAAGTCCTAAGGGTCCCCAAAGCAGAGACTGACCCAGGCAGCCAAGGACATTGGAAGGATGCTGGCCTCCAAATCAGGGAACACAGGCACTAGGCTTGGCCTGCCCCTAACCAGCAGAAGACCATCTTTCTCTTGGGTCTTAGGGTCTTTTCTGTAACTCAAATGGTTATACGTCATTTCCAATTCCAGTCAGAATGCCTTAGTGTGTGAATGGTCCCCCAGGAAACTGTCCCAGAAGCCCTCTATATCAGAAAATAAAAGTAGAAACATCAGGGAGACAGAACTTACTTGGTCTCCTCGATGCTAAGAGATGAGGCATCTCCTGAGCTACTTTTGGAGCTGGCAGCTGGAACAAGAAGTATAGTTCAGGAGCTGAACAAAGGGCCAACAAACCACATCTTTGGCTCGAGCTCTGCAGGGACCTCCCTCACCCATACCCGGGCCCTAGTGAGACGCTCGAAAACAGCAACCTTCCTCCATCTCAGTAGCTGCTTCCATCTCAGTCCCAATCTCTTGAGACCCCAACATAACCTTCCTTTCCTGCCCCAAAAGGTCCAACCTTTTTGCAGCCTTCACTCTGCCTCCTCTCCACTTCTGTACATTCTGTTTTCAGCCCACACTGCCCTCCTTGGCCTAACTCTGATAGACAAGATCCTATCCAAATGCAGAGACCAAATGCCACCTCCTTCTGAACTCCTATTTAATTATTGGTCAGAATGAACTGCTCTCTCCTGAACTCCACAGCTCATCACTCACTTCCAGGTCTGTTTCTCCCCACTGGTCAGGGACTGTGTTAGCAGCATGACTGTGTTCTCTGTGCAGTTCATCCAGTCAAGAAATACACTTATTGGTCCCTGTTTTGTGATGGATAGTGAGGATGCTGAGATAAAGTAGCTTTTCAGACTTCCTCTACTCATTTCTCAATCAGCAAGTAACTTCGGAACACAACATACAGACAGAGGCTAGACGCCACCAGATGGAACTTCCCCACCCAGGTGCTACCACCTGCTCATCCTTCCTGCGTCCCCACCCCATAACCTACCTCTTCCCCTATACCTCACCTGGACCCTGGATCCCAACCTTTCTAGGCTCTCTCCAAGGTCACCAGCCTCCTTATTTCTAAATCCAACGGATTCTTTTCAGCTCGAATTTCCTTTATTTTCTGTGGTGTGTGTGACACCATTGACTATTCTTTGCAACAGACCCCAGACCCCATGACACAAGATTCTATAGTTTCCTTTTCTGGATATTGTACCACCAAGCATTCTTATAGCCTCTTGCTCTACCTACTACGAAAATGCTGGCATTTTTAAGGTTCTACTGTCCACTCCTTACTCTCTTGCCAGGCTTCATTTGCCACCTGATTTACTTATGACTTCCAAATTGCTCTATCCAGCCCAAACCCTATCGGTTGCAATGCTCTCCACAACTGAACTCTCTCCCCTCAAAAGTCTTCTTCTCTCCCAAAGTCCTCAATTTCAGCAGACACAACCACCCACCCAGTTGCTCAAACCAAAATTTAAGGAGCCATCCTCATTTCCTTCTTACCCCCACCCAAGTGCTAAACTCTAATTCCTCCTCCAAAAACAGTTCTTCAATCTGTTCAGGTCTCTCCACCCTCCGCTGCCTCAGCACACGCCACTATCAATCCTCACGTGGCCTCCAGTCTTGACTATTTTTGAACCAGTTCTCAATCCAGGAACCTTTGCAAAATATGATCAACTCATTCCTCAGCTTAAATCCATGGCTCCCTACCACCCTCAAGACAAAATTCAAATTTCTGTAGGGCCCTTTGGGCTCCGACCGGTTTCCTATCTCTGCTATGAACCCTACCCGGTTTGCCCAATATCAGGTCTCTTCTTGGTTCTGCACAAGCTAGTACAACTTCATGGATTCATTCACTCAACAAATAAGGGCCTGTGAGGTGCCAATTTCGAGAAAACAGAAAACCTCTGCCCTCGCAGAGGTTAGTAGAGAGAGACAACTTTTAAACCCAAATAGGAAGACTCTTTAATAATTGCTGACGGAGACAGCGTCGGGGTGCCCGAGCCGCAGCGCTCGGCTCGCACCCAGGCCAGACCGCCCGCCCCGGGACACCCCGCCCCGCCCCCACAGGCCCCGCCCTCACCGGCCTCGTAGCCGTCATCGCGCTTCTCCCGCTTCACGCGCCGCTCTGAGGGCTCAGCCTGGCTGCGCTCCCGCCCGTGCGCGCCGCTGCGTGTCTCGGCTTCGGTCCCGCGCCGCCCGCCCCCGCGCTCGCCCCCACGCTCCCGACTCCGCTTCCGACGTTCGCCACCGCTGCTCCCGCCACCGCTGCTCCGGTGCTTGTGTTTTTTGTGCTCCCGGTGCCGCGGCGGCTGCTCGGTGGCGCCTCCGGTGCTGGCCGCCGCCGTCGTCCCGGCCGCCTCTTTCTCCCCACGGTGCTTCTTTGACGACCCCATGGTGGTACGTCCGCCCCGAGCCCGGCCGCCGCCGAGCCCCGACGACGCAAAATGGGAATACTTCCGGGTCGCCCGGCAGCCGCTGTCGTGTTGCCGGAAACCAAGAGTGGCTGCTTCCGCCGTTCGCCTCGGTGCCTGCCCCAAGGGCTCACGGGAAGGCCGGGATTGGAGCCCGGCGGCGTATTTGAGGAGCTGTTGGTGTGGGTGGCGGTCTTCAAAGTGCGTGCGTGCACCCGGTGTGGGGTTACAAGCCTCTGAACTATAAGCCCTTAAAGCCGGCATCTGGGAGCTGGAAGCGCCCCCCCCCCCCCGCCACCAGACGCTCCCTGCCTCACGGTTTTACCGGTTTTACCGTGCACCACGCCCGCCGCCCCAGTCGGCATCCTCCTGGTGGGCTCCACCCGCCCCCACCCCCTCGTCGTGGCTCCATCGGGTGTGGGACGCCGCAGCTTGTTTTGAGACCCAGCCCAGCCTCTGAGCCCCTACGCCCAATATCATCAAATGCTGTCTTTCCACCTTACTCGTACTGGGTTCTTTTTTCCTTGTTTTTTGTTTCTTTTTTTAAGATCTACTTACTTGAGAGAGCGCATAAGCGGGAGCGGCAAGGAGAGGGAGACAAGGGCCAGCTGAACCCTGAGATCCGGACCTGAGCCGAAACCAAGAGTGGGAGACGCCACCCAGGCACCCCCCTCACCTTGGATTGGGTTTTTTAATCTGTACTTTGAACCCCCAGAAACTGCAAAATTCCACACAGCACGACTGTGTATGTGAGCTCATTCCCACCCCCCTCCTTGGGGGCCCAAATTTGAAGTTACTTAGAAGTTAAAATCCCAAGGCGCATGGGTGGCTCAGTAGTTGAGCGTCTGCCTCTGGCTCAGGTCGTAATCCCGGACCCAGTTCCTGTCGGGCTCCCCAGAGGGAACCTGCTTCTCCCTTTGGCTACATCTCTGTCTGTCTCTGTGTGTCTCATGAATAAACAAAGTCTTTTAAAAAGTAAAATCGCAATTCACATAATTCCTCCTCTGACCCGCAACCCCCAGTTGCTGGGACTGGTGGGCCCTGTGCAAACCACTTGTTACAGTGTAAGATACGTACCCCTTTAAGGATCCAAACCTCCTCCCCTCCCACCCTGAGTTCTCAAAGGCAGAGGCCATTAGATCCTGCTCCCTCTTGAATTCCTAGGACCCAGCATAAATGTTGGAAATGGGAGTGGAGGAGTCACAGCTGTTGCTCTGTGAGATGATCCACTCAGGAGCAGAAGCAGAGCTGTGTGTGCTGGTGGGGGCAGCTCCACAACCAAAGCTCCTGGGTGATGGGGCAAGCTAAGCCTGCTGCTTCCTGCTACGTCCTACTCCCAATCTGCAGCCTCTTCCCAGCACCACCAGAAATTACACGTTATATTTCCCATAAAGCATTTAATTGTTATCTTAGGGGCTAGACTCTTGACTTGGGCTTGGAGTAGAGTGCCTGTTGGAGTGCCTTCTGGTGGGTTCTGTCTTTGGGAGGCTCTCAGAAGAGTGCTCCATTCTCACCTCCATTGACCTGTGGCTCCTTAAAGAAGAAGACACAGATAGAGACCATGGGCTCTAGTTCCCCACCCCCAGGCCCAAGGAGACCTGGGCTTTAGGGGTGGAAAGGCCATTATTGGCAATAGGGGTTCAGATCTGGCTTCTATGCTGTGAGACTCTGAGCAAGTGATTTCCCCTTCTCAAGCCTCAGTTTACTTATGAATAAGCTTTATAAACCTTGCTGTGCACCAGGTTGTCCTAAAGTATAAGGGACAGTATGCAGGGGGTGATTTGTGTGGCACTACCCTGTAACAGGGGCTTGGTGTGTGGCCACTCAGTTGGCCACAGATTCCTACACTGGCTCTGCAGTTTATTTGCTCCTGTGTCTTGGGGTAAGACATTGCCCCCAGGTCCTTAGTTTCTTTATTGGGATCTGGAGAACATAACCTGGGTCCTGCCCTCCTCGGGTGACACGGAGGGCGGGGTCTGGGTGAGGCCTTATTGACTGCTAGAGCTAGGCAGAGTCCTTCAGGCTGAGACAGTGGACCAGGCCAGGGCTGAAGCTTAGATTCAGGGCAGGTCAACATGGTTGCTCACAAGTTTTCTCAGTTTTTCCCTGGATGCTGAGCCCAGGAAGACAGGTGGGGGAGAGGCTGTAGGGCCCAGGACTGGCAGTGGCACCCCTTCTTCCAATAGCTGGGCAGAGCCAGTTCTCTGGCTAGCTAGATGGCCTCACCTGGATTTCCTGGAGGTGCCCTCTGTCTCCCCCTTTCCTGCCTCAGCCAGCAGCTGCTCCTCATCCAGTCCCAGTGCTGACAGCACTTGGGAGAAGCGCCGGGTCACCGTGAGCCGGGCATTGACCTGAGGAGAGATAAGGGTTCCTACTCTGCACCAAGGCTGCTGAGGACAAATAGCATTGTGATTACTGAAAGGTCCCAGGGCTCCCAGGTGGGTGTGGCCCAGGGTCCTATCTAAAGGGCCCACTCTCCCTACCCACTCATCCAATGAAAAGCACCGTTCTCAGTGAGGTGGCATGTCTTCCAGGTGCTAGCCCTCACCTGCATGGCCTGCTGGAACAGGTAGGGCCGGGCCTGTACCCTGTGCTGGATGTCCTGTAGCTCTGCCTGATACTGAGCAAAGCGCTGTCGCTCCTGGCGCCTGCAGGGAGATGGGCCTTTGGGCAGCTAACCATGAACACAACCTATCCCCACTCTTGAGTCCATTCATTCTCACTAAGGACTTGACATCCTCCCCACCCTTACCTTGCAAAGCCATTTCATTCCCATCTCCGCCCTGGATTCCTCCTGAGGTCAATGGGGTAGAAATTATTTGCTCCATTTTACCCATGATGAGCCTGAGGCCCAGGAGGGTTGAGGGACTTGTCCAAGGTCACACAGCTGGGGAGTAGAGACTGAGACCAAGTCTGCAGGCTGTGCAGCCAGGGCTCATCTAGCCTCCCAGCCACACTCACAGGGCGGGGGCGGGGCAGCACTGCCTTCGGAGCAACTGGGCATCTGCTTGCACAGCCTCTTCCCCCTGCGTTTACACCCCTGCACCCTCTCACGCTGCATCTGTGAGGAAGAAGCAGTGGCTATTGACCGTGGGTTTGGGTAAGGCCCCACTCTGGGCTCCGGGCTCAGTTTTCTCTGCACTATGGCAGGGATTGGACAAAGTTGCTACCATTCTCTGGGGTTCTTATAAGCACACAACTTAGAACACGGGACAGAGGAACAAAAGAATGATATTGCAAATGAAAGAACACATCCCAAAAAAGATCAAGGTTCCACAGGGGAAGCACACATCCGTTTACAAAAAATTGGTTTGCACATTTGTCTGAAATGTGCCTGCTTATCAAGCTGAATATCCAGGCAGCAAGAGGGGCCCTCTGGCAGGAATCCTGTGAAGGACCAGGAATCCTGTGAAGCATGTAAGCGAGGTCTTTGGGTGTGCCAGCAGCACCCATACACAGGAGCGGAGAAACAGACAAGACTCATGTTGGGACCTCTAACAAGTGTATAGGGCCCCTGAAAAACACTGCCTTGCCCCACCAGGGCCATTGGTGAAAAAGAGATGAATTTGAAAACCCATGGCCAGGAACAGAAGTCATTGCAAAATGGAGTCTTCAGCATTCAAGAGATAATTTCAGCAGTTACAAAGGTGGGGGTGGGAAGTGAGCTGGCATTCAGTCTGTCTCTCCTATGATGTCATGCATATTTTTCCCTTTTTGATTCTTGTTAGAATTGAGAGGAAGTCCATGTCTTGGAGCCCCAAGCAGAAAGGAAGTTGGAGAGTGGATGTCAGCCCTATCCAACATCTGGGAAGGAAAGGAAGGCCTTCCTCCCACAGGGCGACCTCTCTTGAGCCCACACCTCTTGTACAGGCCAGAGCCTTTGAGGAACAGAGAGAGCAAAAGTCACAGGTTATAAGGACTGAGAGACCCCCATGGAAAATACCTGCTCTCTAGTAGAAAATACAAAAGATGTGTGTGAAACACTCTTCTCATTCACATCTGTCCCTTGGAGTTTGAACCCTAGGCTTCCTGCCTCATTGAAAAAAATAAACACACAAACAATGAACTTGATGTTTCGCAAGGAGAAGGCATCTCCTTGATCACTGGCCAAGGATTCTTTTAAAACACCGTTGCCTTCTTAGATCCCTAGTTTTCTCATCTTCAAAATTGGAATAATAAGACTGAGCCTCCAAGAGTAGATGACCAGAACCCTGCTGAGTCCCTGGTGGCCCCACTGCAGAGCAGAGACCTCATCCCTGACCTAGCTCCTCAGGATGAAAGGAGATGAGGTGTGGAAAGGGCTGCCCTGCTGCCAGCTGCACCCTGTAGGTGCTCAATGTCCATGGCACTGGTGACCATATTTATTTGTATTATCTGTTTCACTGGATAGGGCATTCGGGGGAAGATCCCAGTGCCCTTTATCTACAGATTAGGTATTCAAGCACTAAGAAATGGGCTAGCAGGTTTGGCTAAGTGGCTTCCCAAGTTGAAATCCTAGTTTTGCCCCTCACTTGTGACCCTTGGCAAATTAATTGAGCTCTGTGAGCTCGTTTCCTCCTCTGTTGAATTATGGGACTGATAATAATGCCCATTTAAGGGTCTGTTATGAGTCTAAAAAAGATTTGCTTTTAAAGACACATTTGTCTATTTCTTCTTAATGGTCAACATATAGGAAGAGAATAAAATAAATGACTCTTCACCTGAAGCAAACAACGGTTGTCCCCAGGAGTGAGATCATAGGCACTGTTTATGTGCTATGTGAACTATTTTGGTTACATCTGCATTTTTATAATAAGCATGCCTAGCTTTTGAAATCAGAAAAAAAAATTTGAACATGTGGTAATGCATATAGAACATTCTGTGAGCTTGACAGCTGCAGGATTGTTATATTAACTAGGTGACCTTGGCTCAGCCCCTCCTCCTTGCGTGCCTCAGCGTCTTCATCTGTAAAGTGTGGCCAAATGGCCTGGCCCACCAGCCAGGGCTGGAGGATGGTTGTGGAGACTCATCCCTGGAGGGATATGAGGACTGTGTCTCCTGTGTCTTTCTTCTGGCATCTTGCACTGCCTTCCCTGACCTCTCCCCACCAGGGCCTCCCCAGCCTGGCTTCCTACCTCAGCTCCTCCAGCCTGCGGTGGGTGGTCCCTGATCCCCGGTTCCCTTTGGGTGCATAGGCCGCCAGGCAGCGAGCCACCTGCTGCTGTACCCGATGCTCCCGGGCCCTCCGCAGCTCGGCCTGCTGCCGCTCCTCCTCCTGCTGCCGCTCCCAGGCCTGCAGCAAGCTTCTTCAATAGGGAGAGGGAAAGAAGAGGATGGGAGAAGTCTGGGGGGAGCAGCAGTCTCATAGAGGCCAGGGGCAGGGAGAGGAGTATGAGGGCCTGCGGGAGGGATTGCAAAAGCCCAGAGAACCACAGGTCTGGGGAGTGGGTTTGTCATGGAAGTCTGACATGATGAGGGCTACATCTGGGGCTCGGCCCACAGGCCCACCTCAAGGCCTTTCCCTACCTTTCCTGGAAGCCTCCTCCCACTCCAGCCAGCTGTGTGCCCCAACTCTGAACACCCTCGGTCCTGTGGGGCTTGGTACACCTGTGATCTCACCCAGATTGCTCACTTCCCATTGCAAAGCAGCTCTCCTTGAGGACAGGGGTCAGACCTTGTTCTCTCTGACCCCCATCTCTGGTAGGAACTAGGTTGATGCCTTTTGGTTTGAGGTACAGATATATGAATGGAATGGATGGGAAACAGAAACAAAGTAGTGATGGGATCAGTGGATGGATAAAAGCGTGGATGAATGGTGTGGGTGGTTGAGTAGACAACTCTTAGCTCCACCTGGAACATTCTTTCCCTAGCTCTGATGGCCAGTTCCTTGTTAATTAGATCCTTGCTCAAATATCAGAGAGAGAGAGAGAGAGAGAGAGAGAGAGAGAGAGAGAGACTCCCTTACCACCCCTTCTACCCCCCAGGTATTTTCCATTTCTAGCTGTACATTTTGTTCATTTCTTTATTAATTATCCTTCATCCCAAGTAGAGGGTAAGCCTCATGAGAGCAGGGTTCCTTATCTCTTCTCTTCACTACCAGTGGATTCCCCAGCATCTAAAACAGTGCTTAACATAAATAGAGGGGATCCCTGGGTGGCGCAGCGGTTTGGCGCCTGCCTTTGGCCCAGGGCGCGATCCTGGAGATCCGGGATCGAATCCCATATCAGGCTCCCGGTGCATGGAGCCTGCTTCTCCCTCTGCCTGTGTCTCTCTCTCTCTCTCTCTCTCTCTCTCTCTCTCTCTCTCCGTGACTATCATAAATAAATAAATGAAAATTAAAAAAAAGGGGATCCCTGGGTGGCGCAGCGGTTTGGCGCCTGCCTTTGGCCCAGGACGCAATCCTGGAGACCTGGGATCGAGTCCCATGTCGGGCTCTCTGCATGGAGCCTGCTTCTCCCTCTGCCTATGTCTCTGCCTCTCTCTCTCTCTCTGTGTAACTATCATGAATAAATAAATAAAATCTTTTAAAAAAATTAAAAAAAACATATCCTTGTTTAAAAAAAAACATAAATAGAAACTCAGTGTTGCTGAATTCATGCATAGTTCAATCATGGTCAGACCAATAAACTTGTTTACTCAGCACATATTTGTTGAGCACCAACTAGATGCCATGTCCCGTGTAGGGCAGCAAGGAGGCCATGACCAATAAAATCTGGCACCTGTCTTAGGGATCTCTAAGTCTGCACCCAGGGATAGTCAGGCAGCCCAGCCTGCCAATGCAATGCCATGTGGCAAGAGCTATGGCAGAGGCAAGCAGAGGGGAGAGCTTCCCAGAGGGCGCCTACCTCGGAAGTTTAAGGATACATTGAGGGCAACCCCGGTGGCTCAGCAGTTTGAGCGCTGCCTTGGGCCCAGGGCCTGACCCTGGAGACCCGGGATCGAGTCCCACATCGGGCTCCCTGCATGGAGCCTGCTTCTCCCTCTGCCTGTGTCTCTGCCTCTCTCTCTGTGGCTCTCATGAATAAATAAAATCTTTAAAAAAATAAATAAATAAAGATACATTGAGTTAGCTGAGTGAATGAGGGAGAATGGCCAGTCCGGGAGATGAGGAAGGGAGAGCATGGCACATTCTAGCTATTCTCACCGGCGGGTGTGGGAGACAGGAGCCTCCTTACCAAGACACCTGGGCTTTGTTCCAAGTGCACTGAGAAGCGTGGGAAGCAAGCCAGGGATGACAGAGTCAGAATTGAGGGGTGCTATTGGAATGTTGAAATGGATTCTTACCTGCCACCTCTAACCAATTACCAAGACCTGCTGAGCCAGCCCCCAAATATCTCTTTAATGGATTCCCTTCTCTCTATTCACAGGGCCAGCTGGTTCAGGCCCTTATCATCCTTCACCTAGACAATGCAACAGTGCCCCTTCCCAGGATTCCCCTCTGCTCTCATTGTCTTTTGTTCAAGCCCCAAGCATAGCAGTTGTCTGACTCTACTGCCTTCATTGTTGTCTTGTCCATCTGCCTCCTTTCCCAGCAGACCTTGACTTTCTTAGGGCTGGGGCCACGTCTTTTTATCTTTATATCCTAAGGACCCAAGAGTAGATATTCAACATGTGTTGCCTTTGATCACTTAGTTAATCAATTAATGGGTGGATAGAGGTTGGAAAATAAATGAAAAGTGGCTTGTGTCAATAGACACCTGGCCAAGTAGACAGAGATGGATAGATGGGTGGGTATATGAATGGGTAGGTGGATGGATGGATGGATGGATGGGTGGGTGGGTGGGTGGGTAGATGAGTGGGTGGATAGATGCATCGATCTGTAGAAGATTGGATGACCAAAAGATTAGAGAATGGATAAATGAATTAATGAATGAGAGGATGAATGATTCAGTGTCTCTGGAGAACTGGCTCCTTCTCTACTCCCAGCCCTTTCTTCCCATCCTCCTTTTTCTTTTACCTTACCTGGTGGCCTCCTGTCGTTTGTGGAAGGTACGGTTAGGGAAGTTGGCAAACAGGAAAGTCTCTTCATCTCCCAAGGCATAGGCCTTCCCACTCCGATTGGAGGCCTGGACAGCAGCCCCCAAAGCCTTCCAGGACTGCTTTTGAGGGCCTATCCAGAGTGGGACTAGTCAGAGAATAGCCTCCCTCCCAGCCCACTGGACAATCCCGCCCAGCACTTGGAGCACAGTATAACCCTGTCTGAACTCCTGGTCCAGGTTGCTGGTTCCCCTAACTCTCTCCCCACCTTGTAGTTTCCTGGGGAACCCAGACATTGAAGCCCACACTCACCACAGTCCAACTCTTGCTGTAACTGCCTCTGCAGCTTCTCCAGGTCCCATGGCCCCTCCAGCTCCTTGGCCCTTGACTTCCTCCTCTGTGGTCTTCTGAGGTTGGAGCTGGAGCTGCTCCCTTTGCACTGCAGGTCATTTTCATCGGAGGCTGCCTCGCAAAAATTCTGCCCCTTTCTCTGAGAACCAGCTCTCCTTCTATGGAGGGTCCTATGCTTCCCCTCCTTGGCCTGCTCTGTCACCTCTACAAACTGTTCCTCTTCTAATATCAACCCCCTGCTGAAGAGTTGGGGCAGCTCCCCAGGGCTCATACCCCTCTCTATATCCTCAGAACCCAGGGCTTCCAGCTCGGTGCCTTCCTCAGACTCAGATCCTGATCCTGACCTCCTCCCATGTGGCTGGAGGTCATACTCACTGGGTGCCTCCAGTTCTTGGCTCTCCCCTTTGCCAGAACAGCCGGGGATGCAACCCCAGGCCCTGAGCTGCTGGCTTCTCTCCAGGTTTGGCCCCTCTGTTTTCCAGCAGAAGCCATGGGGCTCTGGGAGGGTGGTTGTGGACTTGTGCCTGGCCTTATACTGGGGGACTGCTCGGGGCAAGGACAGAGCTTGGTGGCCTGGGGTGGAGGTCGAGGAGAAGCTGGGCTGATGCAGAGCCTGGCCATTGGTGGTGAAGCTCTCCCAGGCCCACTGGAAGGGGAAGGAGGGTTTCCGAGGAGGAGAGGGGATAAGACTGAGGAAGGAGAGGACAGGGAGCAAGGGTCAAGGTCACGGCGCCGGCCCCCAGTGGGGCCTGCCAGCCAGTATCCCCCCAGCCTATTGCACAGTGGCTTACTCTTCAGCTTCAGCAGAGCCACGGTCTTTCTTATTCCGAGCCTTGGGCCTCCGGTCCTTCTTTGTCATCTGCCCTGTGCTCCGAGACCTCGGCTGCTGGCCCAGAATCACATCATCGCCACTCCCAAGCCTCCCCTAGGTGAAGACAGGAGAGGAGGCCTAGCTGCAAGCAGCCTCCTGGAGCATCCCACACCTCCTCCAGGGGACCCTCCTCTTCTCTGTACCATGGCTGGCCTGCTGGGCTCTTGTTATTGCTAAAACTGACTGATCACCACCTCAATTTTTAATATTGAACAATGCTGCTGAGTACCTGCTGGATGCTCAGGATTTTCATGCATCAACTCATTTAACTTTCCCAAGGACCTATATCCCACTGTTAACCCATGAGATCTTTTTTTTATGGTGAAAAAAATTTATATTTAGATTTATAGCCGGCTGGACTCAGTTTAGATGATCCCAATTTTGTTGGCAACATCCAAAGCATGATAGGAGCCAGTTGAACATATGCTTTCTCCTCTCCATCAGGCCTGATTAAGGTGTTGACCTTGGCCACATCAATGTCATAGAGCTTCTTCACAGGCTGTTTGATCTGGTGCTAATTGGCCTTGACATCCACAATGAACACAAGTGTGTTGTTGTCTTCTATTTTCTTCACAGATGACTCAGTAGTCAGGGGGAACTTGATGATGGCATGGTGATCAAGCTTGTTTCTCCTGGGGGCGCTCTTTCCAGGTTATTTGGGCTGCCTTCAGAGATACAGGGTCTTGGGTGGTCGGAATGTAGATGACATACGGATCTTCTTTTTCTGTGTGTGACTGTGCACATCTTTCAGCACCACTTTCTTAGCTTTCAAAGCGTTTGTTTTGGCTTCGGCTTTGGGAGGGGCAGGGGCTTCCTTCTTTGCTTTCAGGGCCATCTTCGTGAAAGGGCCCAATGAGATCTCATCTCATCCCAGATAAGAACACTGAGACTCAGAGAGGTGACATCACTTGACTAAGGATACCTAGCCAGTAAGTGGAGTCAGGATCTGAACATGCAGAGTCTGTCTCGAGAGCCCAGATTTGTCACCATGGTACGGTGCTGCCTCCATGTCCCAGATAGCTCTTTTGAATGCTCCATGGGGCCCTGGACTTGCTAAGTCAAGGTAGAGGAAGCTTATTATCTTTCCTGAAACCCTCCTCCTCCTTCTCCTGCAGTTGCCCTAGATGGCTCTCCTGGAAGCCTGGGAGTCATCCCTGGGTGTCTTCCTCATCCTCGCCTTGGACCCTTTAGGCCTCCCTGTGGTCCCTGCCTGCCTTGGGCCTTCTTGTCTCTCGCCAGGCCTCAGCTCCAGTTTCATGGCTTCTCCAGTGCCATCCTGAGCCCTGGCCTACACTGGACCCCAGGCAGCCAGGCTGCCTCCAGGCAGTTGGAAGTCCCCCCACAGGGCCTCCCTCACCTGCTCAGCTTGGGGGATGTCTGACAGGAACTTGAGCAGCCCTATGGTCATCCCAGGAGCCTGGGATGTCCTGCCCTGGTCTCCCTGAAGCCGCATGTCCTGCCCTGGTCTCCCTGAAGTAGTCCTGCTCGCCAGTTGGTGGGTGTTTCGCATATTGGTGTCCTGCCCGGACCCCCACCCCCATCTGCCAGCCTTGGAACTGCCCACCCCACCAACTCTATGGCAACCAGTTCTCAGTCAGCCTCAAGGGCTCTGGCAAAAAGCAGGCCAGGGAGGGTCAGCCAGGGTATGTGAGGTCAACTTCCTTCGGGGGTGGGGGGTAAAGTTCAGGATGATGCTGAGAAAAAGTCCAGGCCTGAGAGTCTTGAGGCCCAGGGCCAAGCCTACCTCTGCAGGACTCTTCGTTGACCTGGTATGAGTCCCCTGTCCTCACTCAGCCTGTGTCTCCCCCTCTATCTGTACAAGGGATCTCAAGACTTGACCATTTGGAAGGGTGCTCACACCCTCGGTGCCTGAGGGGGTCCCTCTCCCTCCACCTGCCTCCTGGGCTGCCCCTAGTACTCCAGCCCCAACTGAGGCCTTGCAAAAGCCAAGCTGAGCTCTCACAATAAGATCTTGTTCAAACCATTTGGCCTCCCAGGTCCAGACAGGGCAAGAAAAGCCAGTTGAACACCATGCCCAGGAGGGAAGCAGCAGGCAACCAGGACCCAGAGGAGGCTCTGGAGGAAGTCAGAGCATTTAAATCTCATCCCAAACTTCTAAGCGTCACCAAAATGCCTTGCCATGGTAAATCCCCATGGTATGCCTAGGACTGACCACTACCACCAGCAGCATAAGGATGTGGTGCCAAACTGAGCCCTAGAGACCCAGCGGCAGGGTTGGAGGCCTGGCTTGGCTGCTCACCAGCTCTGTGACCTTGGGCAAGTCACCTCTCCCCTCTGCCAAACTGGAAAGCATAGACCCATTCCATAGGTTAATTACAAAGATTAAATGAAATCATGAAGGCAGCATGCTCGGTAATGGTTCATTATCACTACTGCTAACAATGGCAGACTATTATTGGGGGGTAGCAGCACATGGTGGTTAAGAGAACACAGGAAGCACTGGGGTTCAGATCCAGCTCCCCTTGTGCCTCTGTGTCCTCTTGGGCATCACAGGGCTGGTTATGATGGCATCTTCCTCCTGGGGTCACAGTGAGACTTAAATCAGTTACTAGAGACAGGTACACCCAGAACATTCCCATGGCTCATCCTAACTTTTGTGGAAGAGCTGTTGCTCCTTAGCCAACCATGCGGCCCCAGTGAGACCAGTAAAGGAAGCAGAGTCCAGCAGATGCCCTACAGGCATGGTTTTCCTTGAGCTTTGTTTCTGTGGCCTCATATCTGCTCTCAGACTCCATCCCGGCAACACCTTTACAATGAGCTCACCCAGTGGAACAGCCTAATTAATGCTCCAGGTGAAGATTTCTTGTCCCTAAAATAGGCAAATTCTGCTCTTTCTGGTGGGTTGCCATGACCACCCCACTGCCTCCTCTATCAGATGTCCTGTGGAAGTACCCAGGTAGGCTGCTCCATTTCCAGCCCCCAGCCCCAATGATTTCCTGGACAAACTCTGGGCCACTTCCTTCCTTGGCAGAGGGCAGGTCTGGGTCGCTCAGGTTGGTATTTTTATGAGGTGCGTGCAGACCTCTTTTTTTACCTAGCCACTCTCACTTCTTAAGGGAGCTCATCCTGTCTGACACAAGCCATCCTTCACCTTCCACCTCCCCCCAAGTTCATATATGTCAGCCCTGCCTTCTCCCACAAAGTCCAGACTCCTATCCATCAGCCGTTTGACTCTCTACATGGAAGATAGGTAAGCATCTTGACTTGGCACATTGAAAGTAAGACTCCCCATCTCAGTCAAGGTCACATCCATCCTTCCTGTTGCTCAGAGCAAAGCCCCAGCAGCATCCTGGATTCCTCTCTCTCATACTCCACAATCCACGCAAGCAAACCTACTGGTGCCACCTTCAGAATTCATGCAGAGGGGCGCCTGGGTAGGTCAGCCGGTAGGGCATCTGCCTTCGGCTCGGGTCTTGATCCCAGGGTCCTGGGGTCAAGCCCCACATTTGGCTCCCTGCTCACTGGAGAGCCTGCTTCTTCCTTTCCCTCTGCCTGCCACTCCCCTTAATTGTGCTCTCTATCTCAAAGAAATAAATAAAATCTTAAAAAAAATTTCATGCAGAATCCAGCCACTTCTCCCCATCTCCTTCGTGAACACGCTCTCCCAAACCACCACTCTCTCGTCTGAATCATTGCAATGGCCCCTCCACCTGGCTTCTGCTCTTGCCTAATTCTATTCTGTACTCAGTAGCCAGAATGATCCTGTTAAGACCAGAGCCAGCCATGCCTTTGTTCACAATTCTCAAATGGATCCCATCTCTCACAGAGTAAAAGCCCAAGTCTCTACCATAGCCTCCTTGGTCCTGCTTGATCTGTCTGTCCCATCTCTTTGCAGGTGTCATCCCTGCCCCCATCACTCACTCTGATCCAACCACCCCAGTCAATCCCACCTCAGGGCCTTTGCACTTGCTGCTGCTGCTTGAAATGCTCTGTCTCCAGAATCCCTATGGCTCACTCTCCCACTTCCTTCAGGCTTCTGCTAAAATGTCCCTTGACAAAGACTACCTACGTGGCACTGTGCTCTTACTCTACTTCACTGACTACACTTCATATATATTCGTTTATTGCCTGCCCAAGGATGTGTCTCCAGCAATCAGCCCCCTCTGTTCCCAGCAACTTTTCACTCTCTTCAGAATCACTTCCATCAACACAAATGTGCTATCATATCCTTCCTGACCTCACCTCTCCTTCCCCAGTACTGCCCCTTTTCCTTGTTCCCCTTTGTAGCAAAACCCCCTGAAAGAGTTGATCTGATTTGCCAAGATCAATCTCCTCCTGTTCTCTCTTCAACCCGCTCCCATCAGGCTGTCACCCCCACTACCCACTGAACCTGCTCCTGCCTTGATCCCCAGCTGCTGGCCCTGTTGCTAACCCAAGGTGCCCTGGATCCTCTGGCCACTTCCCGGCTCCTTTGCTCACTCCTCCTCCCATCCAGGAGCAGGCTCAGCCTGCAGTCCTCTGAGTCCACACATTCACGCTCCCAGTGGTCTCATCCAGGCTCCTCTTTGAAAATACCATCTATCTGCAAATGAGACTCAAAGTTATCAGTGCTCCTGGTGTCTCCCTCAGACTTGGAATTCTATCCCTCTCTCCCAGATATCAAATTTCCACTCCACTCCTCTCCCCGGATGTCTTATAGGCATCAAGTTGAGCCCTCTGTCTCCCCCCACAGACCTTCCCATCTTAGACAAGTGGTTATCTATCCTCCCAGTATCTCGGGCCAAACCCTGGACTCTTCTTTTTCTTCCCCATCCTAACTGGGAATTAATCCTCAACGTCCAAGTGTATTCAGAATTGGAACACTTCCCACCACCTGAGTTCACACCACTTTCAACACTTATCTAAATTTACCATTTCAACCATTTTTAAGTGTCCCATTCAGTGGCCGCCTTTTTTTTTTAAGATTTTATTTATTTATGATAGAGAGAGAGAGAGAGAGAGAGAGAGGCAGAGACACAGGCAGAGGGAGGAGCAGGCTCCATGCAAGGAGTCTGATGTGGGACTAGATCCTGGGACTCCAGGATCACTCCCTGGGCAGAAGGCAGGTGCTTAAACCACTGAGCCACCCAGGCTGTCCCCAGTGGCTGCCGTCATCCTCCTCCTCCTCCTCCTCCTCCTCCTCCTCCTCCTCCTCCTCCTCCTCCTCCTTCTTCTTCTTCTTCTTCTTCTTCTTCTTCTTTTCTTCTTCTTCTTCTTTTCTTCTTTCTTCTTTCTTCTTTTTCTTCTCCTTCTCCTTCTCCTCCTCCTCCTCCTTCTCCTCCTTCTCCTTCCTCTTTTTAACTCATGAGAGACACACAGAGAGACAGATGCAGAGACACAGGCAGAGGGAGAAACAGACTTCTCACAGGGAGCCCAATGCAGGACTCAATCCCAGGGCCCTGAGATCATGACCTGAGCTGAAGGCAGATGCTCAACTGCTGAGCCACCCAGGCGTCCCTAATCGCATTATTCTAGTTACAAAATGTTGTGCCACCCTCACTGCCATCAGTCTCCAGAACAGTTTTTATCATCCGTAACTCAAAGTCTAACGCATTAAATAGTAACTCCCCATCTCCGCAGTCTCTGGCCACCACCACTCCATTTTCTCTCTGTCTTTGACTATTCTAGGGACCTCATATGAGTGGAATCATGTAATATTTGTTATTTTGTAACTGGCTTGTTTCACTTAGTATAAAGTCCTCCAGATTCACCCACGTTGTAGCCTATGTCAGAACTTCCTTCTGTTTTAAGGCCAAATAATATTCCTTTAATGTATTTACCACATTTCATTTATCCATTCATCTGTTGATGGGCATTTGGGTTGTTTCTAGCTTTCAGCTACAATGAACATTGCTGCTGTGATTGTAGATGTACAGACAATCTGTTCAGGTGTCTGCTTTCCATTCTCTTGGGTGTGTCCTCAGAAGCTGAAGTGCTGGACTACATGGTAATTCTACGTTTACTTTTTACAAAGATCTTATTTATTTATTCATGAGAGACACATAGAGAGAGGTAAAGACAGAGGGAGAAGCAAGCTTCTCACAGGGAGCTCGATGTGGGACTCGATCCTCGGACCCGGATCATTCCCTGAGCCAAAGGCAGATGCTCAACCACTGAGCCACACAGGCGTCCCTCTGTTTAATTTTTTGAGGCATCATCATACTGTTTTCTATAGCCGATCACACCATTTCACATTCACACCAGCAGCACACAAGAGTACCAACTTTTCTATATCCTTGCCAACACTTGTTATGTTCTGTTTTTCAGGTGGGGTTTTTCTGGTGGATTTTTGTTTGCTTATTCTTTGTTGATAGCAGCCTCCTTGTAGATGTGACCTGCAATGGTTTTGAAAACTTAAATCCAGGGCACCTGGGTAGCTCAGTAGTAGAGCATCTGCCTTTGGCTTAGATCATGATCCCAGAGTCCTGGAATTAAGTCCTGCATCCAGCTCCCTGCAGGGAGCCTGCTTCTCCCTCTGCGGGTGTCTCTACCTCTCTCTCTGTGTCTCTCATGAATAAATAAGAAAATAACATCTTAAAAAAAAAAAGGAAGAAAGAAAACTCAAATCCAAAGTCTTGCAATGGCCTATGGGGCCTATGTGACCCTTCATCCTCAGCTGCTTACCACGCCTCCCGTCTTTGCTTCTAGCTGTTCTATGGGATGAATCAGACATGGTCTCACCTCTGACCTGGCCCTTCCCTCTGGATGCTGTCCCCCCAGATAATTGTGTGGCTCAGTCCTTCACTTTTTTCCAAGGTAGTGCTCAAATGTCAACCTATCAGAGACCCCACTCTAACCACACAATTTAGACCTGCAACCTACACCATAACCACGCACTCAACCCCTCTTGCTCTGCTTTTCCCCATTGCACTAGTCTCTTTCTCACCTTACCCTCCTACTATGGACCGCCAGCCCACCAGCCCCAGATTCAGACTTTGATATTCTAACCCTCAGTACCTGATCATCTGACTTTATTTGGGAATAGGGCACTTAAAGAAGTGATCAAGGTAAAATGAGGTCCTACGGGTAGCCTTCACTCAACACGAAGAGGAGATCAGGACACAGACACACAGAGGGAAGCCCACATGAGGACACCAGAAGACAATGGCCACATGCTGGCCAAGGAGAGAGGCCTGAGAAGAAGTCCAACCTGCCAATATATTGATCTTAGACTTCTGACCTCCAGATATGTGAGAAAATAAATTCCCATTGGTTAAATTTCTATCATCTGTAGTACTTATTATGGCAGCTCTACCACACGAATACACCTTCAATTGAATCCACATATGTGTTCTGCTTTACTCTCTGTCATTCCCAGGTAACTCTCAGATCCCTAAGAGCAGAGTCTTTATTTCTGTTCACAGCTGTGTCCTCAGCCCCTAGCACAGAGCCCCCACACAGTGAACCCTCAATAACGAGTTTGTGAGCAAACAGATAAAGAGAAAATACACTGCAGAGTGCTATCATCTCAGGCAGAAACCTAGTGGGAATAATTTACACATGTTTTCAGATTGTTGCCTCTCACGCACCTTCCTTTGGCTTCCAGATTAGAACCCAGTAGCTGGTGGATAAGGTGATGTGAATGCAACATAATCTTACAGTAACTGATGAGCACATACACCAGCATTTTTTTATTTTAAGTTTTATTTATTTATTTTTATGTAATCACTATACCCAGTGTGGGGCTCGAACTCATAACCTTGAGATCAAGAGTTGCTTGCCTTCCTGATTGAGCCAGCCAGGAGCCCCAAACATTTCCCTTACTTTATTTTTTATTTTGTTTTGTTCTATATATTTTTAAAGTAGGCTCTATGCCCAATGTGGAGCCCAAACTCACAACCCCAAGATCAAGAGTCACATGCCCCACTGACTGAGCCAGATAGACATCTTTTTAAATATATACAGACATACATGGGAATAAAATATATCTCCCCTGAGGTGGAGCTCAGAAAGGAGGGAGGAGCAGATGGCGTGGAAGGCACTCTGTGGACTGGCAGGATTCATGTTGAAGCTTTGTCTTTGGGCAATTTATGGGTGCTCCAGAGACCTCTCTGGGAACTTTCAACCAAAGCTGCTCCCTCTGTCCCCAGCTTTAGCCCCAACTGCTGGCACAGGAAGCTGCACTCCTCTGCACCCAGAATGCCTTTCTCTGCACAGTCACCATCATCCCCATAGCCATCTGGCACCCCCTCCTGTCAAGCTGGCCACCTGGCTCACTACCCCCCACATCTTCTGCCCCCTGAGATTGGAGGGTTTACTTCACTCTTAGATCACAGGCAGCCAGCTCTCCCTGTGCAGACCTTCACCCAGGAGGGTGGCGGCTGCCCACTGTATCCCCTTTGCACTTCCAGTTTCTTGGGCACAGTCGGATTCTAACCTTCAGATCTTTCCAAATTTCTGGAAACAAAGTTTCCTGAGCCCCTCTCAAAGCCTGAGGAGGGAGGAAGCCCAGCTTACCACCACAGGCTTCTCCTCCTTGCCTCTGTCCTCTTGCACACCCCTGGTAGTGGGATGGGTGCTGGGGTGATGGCGCCCTCTTTGTTCCCCTCCTGTTCTGCCTGTTAAACCATCTGGGTCCTGCTTAGGAATGCTTGGTTTTCTTTTTATTTTATTTTATTTATTATTTGTGAGAGACACACAGAGAGAGAGGCAGAGACACAGGCAGAAGGAGAAGCAGGCTCCATGCAGGGAGCCCAACGTGGGACTCGATCCTGGTACTCCAGGATCACGCCCTGAGCCAAAGGCATATGCTCAACCACTGAACCACCCAGGCATCCCTAGGAATGCTTGGTTTTCAGTGCAAAAACTGAGACCTAAGACAGTGAGTCATTTTATTTATTTATTTTTTTAGATTTTGTTTATTTATTCATGAGAAACACAGAGAGAGCCAGAAACAGGCAGAAGGAGAAGCAGGCTCCCTGCAGGGAGCCCAATGCGGGACTCGATCCCAGGACCCGGGATTACATCAAGCCAAAGGCAGATGCTCAACCACTGAGCCACCCACGTGTGGCACATTGGATAGTTCTGCAAAATATGTTCCTATAAGCAAATTTGCTGGCTCTAAACAATTTACATTTTGATAATAACTAACCACTCCCCCCAATCAGTGTAGATTTCTATCAACCGTGTTTACATTCCCACCAGCAGAGTGTATTATAATTTTTAAAAATCATTAATTTGATAGATGAAAAAATATTATCTCATTGTTGCTATAACTTGCATTCCCTTTATTATCTGTGAGATGAGTGCATTTTCATAGCTTCATGAGCCATTTGTGAACCGCCTCCTTGTGTCCACACATTTCTCTTCTTCCAGTCCTCAGGAGCAGGGAGGTGAGTTTTCGGCATTCCTTATCTCACAATGACCAAAAATCAGTGATGGATACAAGGCCACTTCATTGTTTTGAGTTTATTTTTGTTCTCCTTTGTCTTCAATCCCCATTCCCATCCCACTTCAATATGAATGAATTGTGGGGAAATATCTAATATGATTTTTATGCGTTTGTGGGTTTAGCTTATATAAATGGTATTGTGCTATTGATCTCATTTTTGTTCCTTATTCTCTGAACACTATGTTTTTTAAAAAACTGTTGATTCTGGGATCCCTGGGTGGTGCAGCGGTTTGGCGCCTGCCTTTGGCCCAGGGCGCGATCCTGGAGACCCGGGATCGAATCCCACGTCGGGCTCCCGGTGCATGGAGCCTGCTTCTCCCTCTGCCTATGTCTCTGCCCCTCTCTCTCTCTCTGTGACTATCATAAATAAATAAAAAATTTAAAAAAAGTTTAAAAAAAAACTGTTGATTCTGACTGTTGCCTGGTGTTGCATAGTTTGCATCCATTACACATCACTAACCCATCCTCCTGAGGACGGATGCCAAAGTGGCCCCTGACTCTCGCTTCCACAAAGGACACTGCAGCCAGCACCCTTGTAAAGACCTCTTTGAACACTTGCACACGAGTTTCTTTCTTTCTTTTTTTTTTAAGATTTTATTTACTTTAGAGAGAGTGGGAGCACGAGTTTGGGAGAGGGGCAGAGGTAGAGGGAGAAGCAGACGCTGTGCCATACTGAGCAGGGAGCCTGACATGGGGCTCAATCCCAGGACCCTGGGATCACGACCTGAGCCGAAGGCAGACACTTAACCAACTGAGCCACCCAGGTGCTCCAGTGCACACAAATTTCTGTGGCTTATTTACCAAGGATTCAAAGTGTGCAGTCTCGGAAGAAATGTATGCCTCATTTCAGAATGTTCTCAAGAGACTGTACCAGCTTAAAGGCCTATAGAAGTCACCAAAGATTTCTGCCTCCTACACCCTCACCAAACATTGATATGATTTGCTTTATGAATTTTCACTCACCTGATGGTTATAAAATGGTATCTCATTGTAATTTTAATTGAATTGCACTGATTATTTCTCTGACCACATCGTCATTAATTTCTTGCCATTTTTAGCCAAATCTTCTGAGTTGCCTGTTTATATTCACTGTCCAATTCTCTATTGTGTTTCTTGTCTTTTCCTCATTGACCTGTAGAAGTTCTTTATTCACTAGATTGCAACCACCTGTCTGTCAATATTAGCTCTGAGAATCTTTGTGGAATAGAAATTCTTAATTTTGATGTAGTTGGATCCATGAATGTCTGAGTGGGGGGTTGTATTCTGGATGTCTTAAGATGTTCTTTCCCCATCCTTAGGTGGAGCATTCTTCTATATTTTATTCAATTAGGTTGTAGTTTAACATGTGCATTCAGGGCAAAATGCTCTATATCTTCCTTTTCTGATACTGTCTCTAGCCGGTTTGGGAGTCATATGAGGAACTATGCAGCGTTCTCTCAGTCCTTGCCTTTTGGTGTTTTCGTTTGTTTGTTTGTTTGTTTGTTTTGTTTTGTTTTTGTGATGCTGCTGCCGTGCTTCATACAGCTGATATGAGCAGTCCGTTTACTGCCTGGCTCAGTACCACAAACGCTGCCCATCCTGAGAAACCCTCCAGGAGGCCCGGGCCAGGGCTACCACCTGCATGCAGACCTAGATTTAGGAGCACACCAAAAGTGTAGAGGAAGAGGTTCTGAAGTGCTAGGGGCAGCCGCTGTCGCTTCATGAGCAGTTCTGTGTACATGGACGAGAGGCCTGAGATGAGGCAGTATAGGATGAAAAGCAGCAGTTCCAGTGGAGTGATATACAGGGGCATGGGGCCAGCAGCAACTGCTGACGGAGATCCAGGAGAGGTGTTCCCAGGGTCCTGGAGGCCACCAGCTGCATAACAGGCCCCTGCCACCATCAGCAGCAGCACTGCTAGGCCCTGAGGTGCTGGAGACAGAGGCAGTAGAAAAAGGCCATGCTTCCAATCTTGAGATTGCTCAGCACCTGGTAGGTGCTGGGGTCCATATAACGTTGAAGAGAGATCACTAGGTTGTTGTTAGCTCCATAGAATAGAGCTGATAGTGCAAATGGGGGAGCCTGGTGCCATGGTGTGGCCCCCTGGGGCCATGCCTGCCAGCCCACCAAGAGGGGGAAGGCACACAACAGTAGCTTGGTCAACTCAGTCAGCAGCACAGCTGAGGAGGGCTGGAAGGGCACTTTGCTGTTCACATGGCATAGTGCCAGCAATGGGGAATGGGCACCATACATAGCAGTGGATAAGAGTAGCATCAGGGTCCAGTAGGCCTGCCTGGGACGGCCCAGGCCTGGCATACCCCCGTCCTCTACACTCATGCCCAAACCAGACCTGGGTGGCCTGTATAGCTAGCAAGGGGGCAGTGGGAATTGTAACAAGTTTGAAGAAAATCAGTATGGAGCCAGCTCCCAGGAGGGAGGAGCTGTGGTACATTGCTAGAGAGTATACTGAGAATTAGAGTCAGCTGCAAACTCCATAGTCAGGGATGGAAGAGAAAGGGGCTGGTGGCTCTAGAAGCCACAGTTTCGGGGTCAGTCCCATGGGGTTAAGGAGGTGCATCCAAACTGCTGGCTGATAAGCCACCGTTTCCCCTCTGCAGGAAGGAAAGCAAGGATGAAGGCTGTGGGCAAGTTGGAGATAGCAAAAGGTGATAGGTCGGGAAGCCAAATATGGTGTCTGTGGTTGAAAGGCCTCTAACTGCAGGCCAGAGGTGCTCATCCTTTCTCCTCCATGGGATCCAGAGCTAGTCAGGCCCCTTTCTCAATGACTGAAGATAGTCCCTCAATGTCTTCGCTACATTCGGCCCAGCATATGCCTGAGCTGCATAGATGCCAGTGCAGGTACCCACAGCAAAGCCTAATACTGCCGATGCCCTCAGTTTGGCCACCACATAGCAGGCTAAGAAGCCCTTGAGGAATGGGGAGGACAAGAGCGAGCCCTCCTGGCTCACACCACTGCTGACTTCTTCCACACGCTGCTGCAGGCATTCCAGCTGGTTCTTGAGAAATACCAGGTCCTTAAGCTTGGGCAGAGAATCCTTGTCATCTGCCATCTTCCCCAGCAAACTTGTTGCCAGTCCTCGTCTTTTGGAACAACTCATACATGATAGGGACCATTTGTTCCTTGAAAGTCTGTGGAACATCCCTGTAAAAGTACCTCCATTTGCACTCTTTAGTATTGGAGTCTTAGATGATAATTTTCTCTACTGGTTACTGATCTACTGAAATTTTTGATATTTTTGTTCCAACTTTGACATTTCATATTTTCCTGGAAAGGCATTCACTTTAAGTTTTTATATTTACTAACGTCCAATTATTTGTAAAATTCTTTGACATTGTATTTTTTATTTTTTTAAGTTTTTATTTCATTTTTAAAATTTATTCATTTATTTAAGTAATCTCTATACCCAATGTGGGGCTCAAACTCACAACCCTGAGATCAAGAATCACAAGCTCTTCCAAGTGAGCCAGTCAGGCGCTCCCAATATTTGATATTTTAAACTTTTGTGGGACTCAGGAGTCAGATCATGCGGACTGTCCTATGAGAAGGACTCTACGTTTGTCTTAAACATGATGGAAAGTGTGACAGGATATTGGAAAAACCCATTTTGCCACTTTTGAGGAGGGCAAGAGCAGAGGGAGGAGGAGAGAAAGAATCCTAAGCAGGCTACACGCCCAGCACAGAGCCCTACATGGGGCTCAATCTCACAACTCTGAGATCATGACCTGAGCTGAAATCAAGAGTCAGATGTTTGACTGAGCCACCCTGGCGCCCCTTCATTTTGCCACTCTTGAAACCCCTGATGCACCTCAAGAGTATAAAGAAATAGGGATCCCTGGGTGGTGCAGCGGTTTGGCGCCTGCCTTTGGCCCAGGGCGCGATCCTGGAGACCCGGGATCGAATCCCACGTCGGGCTCCCGGTGCATGGAGCCTGCTTCTCCCTCTGCCTGTGTCTCTGCCTCTCTCTCTCTCTCTCTCTCTCTCTCTCTCTGTGTGTGTGTGTGTGTGTGTGTGACTATCATAAAATAAATTAAAAAAAATAAAAATAAAAGAGTATAAAGAAATAGAGTAGATCCTGAAAGGGAAACTTTGTGAGGAGATGGATTTAGAAAAGGAGCCCTAATACTGCCCTCAGGGAGTAGGACCAGGGACTGCCTGCTAGTCTCTAAGTCTGGGGAGAAGCACTTAAAGGAAGATGCCTGGAGAGCTCAGGTGGGCTCTCTGAAGCCATGGCAGTCCTGTAGGTCAGTGGTACATGAGACTTCCAGAATGGCTATGGAACCACAGTGGGAACTGGCCTGCGGCAAGGTAGCAGGAGGTCCTGTCCAGGTGGCTTCTGTTATCTGGCAGGGGGCACCCAATGAAGGTACGTGTGTGCCAAGCAAAAGAAAACTGGAGCCAGCCAAAAGAGAATCTCTGCCCACTTCCCAGGAGTTACAGTCAAGGAGGTAGCCCATAAAGGAGCTGTTAAGCCGCCACAGGGCAAGAACGCAATTTAAACACCTGCTACTCATAGAGTGACTGGCCATCTTATCCAGAGCCAATCAAGGAAGAACTCTCTGCACCCCCTACCCTCCTTCCTCCCTGTGCTCCAACAGCAGCAAGTTCTTAAACTGGGAGAGCAGGAGGGAAGGGAGGGAGACCTGACTTCCCTCTTCCTCATCAGCAGGGACCACATGGCTGGGGAAGTGGAAACTATCTCATCAAGTGTAGAGATTTGGCTACCATGCAAAACGGGCGGTCTAACAACTTATTTAGTGACTTCAGGTGATCATAGGACTGTAAGAAAACATGGCACAGAAAGTCATAACTTCATTTGTGGGAACAGGGAGAAATTCTCTTATGCATTTTAGAGGAACATTGGGAGACAAAAATAATCTTTAATTATATCCCATAAACCTTGTTTGGAGAAAGTAGCCTTCAAGCAAAGGATTTTGAAAGGGCGAGTGATGTGAGCTGATTTATGTTTGTATGTATGTATGTATGTATGTATTTATTTATATTAATTTATTTGAGAGAAAAAGCAAGGAGAGTGGCAGAGGGAGATGGAGAAGCAGACTCCCTGCTGAGCAGGGAGCCCAATGCAGAGCTCCATCCCAAGACCCCAGGATGGATCATGACCTGAGCCAAAGGCAGATGCTCAACCACTGAGCCACCCAGGCACCCCTGATTTATGTTTTTTTTAATTTTTTTTATTTATGTTTTTAAAAGGTCCTTCTGACTACTAGAGATTAGACAGGAGAGCCAGGGTGGAATGAGGGACTGTCATCTGGGAAAGACACTGGAAGGCTTGGGCCAGGAGAGGCAGAGAGAGGAGAGAAGAGGAGAGGTCTAGATATTAGAGCGGGGCCTGCCACCCTTCAGAGATCAGGAGAGGCCAGAGAGATGGGGCCATGGACACCAGAGAGCAGCCAGTGGGGAAGAATTGGAGAGAGTAAAGGCTCCCAGCCAAGCAAAGAAAGTGTTTCAAAGAGGGGGGAGTGACCAACTGTGACCAGAGCCACTGAAAGTTCAAGGCAAGACTAACAGCATTAACAACTACACTTGGCAACCTTACTTGTTTCCTAGGCCCATGTTCTGAGGACCAGATCCAGGAGGCTCACTACAGGCTTTGGCTGTTGGAATGTGGCTGGGGATGGCCTCTACCATACCACCCTCTACCTCCTCATGGAGCCCCCTCTGAAACTTTTCCTTTAGGATACATGTTCTTTCCCCTGAAGAACTTGCAGGCGCTATATGCTCCTTGGGTAGAGGGAAGAAGCTAACTCACTACATCTCCCTTTTTGTTTTGGCTGCTTTGGCTGCCAGGAAGCTCAGAGAAGAACATGATATTCAGTTAATAGATCTGAGAGCACATTATGGGCTTCATATTTATTTATTTATGTTCTTGAACCTGATCTTCACATCCTCTTTTAAATTATATCTTTATGTTTTTGATCTTCTACTTCTATTTTTATTTTATCTTCCTACTTCTTGTTGGAAACTACCTCATGTGCCTTGAGCATGAGGCAGGTATGCAAATTATTTCCATTCATTCAGCAAATGTACAGAGATGCCTTTTATATGTCAGGTCCTTTTGATTTGCGATTGACAGGACTATATTAAGCCAAAAAATGGTAAAATAAATGACTAACTCATGAAAAGGGCAAAGGTGTACCTGAGCCCAATTTTGCCTGGATGGCAGGACTCGGGGCCCCTTGCCTCCGTGTGTATAGGTGTGTGTGTAGGTGTGTGTGTGTGCGCGTGTGTATGTTACTCTCCTCTTCATTTCATCTCCATTTCCCTCTCTCTGTCACCTTCATTCTCTCTGATGGGAATGTTGGCTGCAGGGAGCACCACATTGCTATCCTTGGACCTTTGCCACCAGTGTGAAAAGAAAACTCTTCCCAGGTTGAAAAATCCTAGGGAAGGACTCTGACATGCCCTGCCTCAAGTCTTGTGGCCATCCCTGCACCAATCACAGGAACCCAGTGGGAAGGGAATGTGGACCAGCATTTCTGGCACTACCACCTTGTTGGAGTGGGAGGAGCAGTACTCTAAAGGTGGGGATGTGATTTGAGGTGTCCTGAAGGAAGATGGCCAGGGCAGACCAAACACCCACCACAGGCTTACCATGTGCCAAGTAACCAGGAGACACCGTGGAGATGCAGATGTGAATAAAACAAGCCCTCTGACCCTGAGATGGCCATAGTCCAACAGAGGGAGGTAAAACATGCAATGACGATTATGATAAAATCAGAACATGGGAAGAATCTCAGAAGAGCAATAGGCAAAGGATTTGGGGTATTCCAAGGAGGATAGAGGAACTTCTGATTCTGACCATGAGAAAGTAAGTTTTACCAAATTGATCCTTTTGCCACAAACAACTGAGAAACTGGACAAAGCGTTAGGAAAACTACTTCTAGATTTTAGAAAACTGACTGCACAGGACCGTAATCCATGAGAAAAGGGAAGCAGGTGAGGTAAGCCCTACCATCATTCAGGTCATCTACATCTGCCACCTGCCCAGAGGTAAATGCCCTACTACATGCAAGGAGGGGAATCCAAACAGGGTCCATCAGTCTCACTGATTAAGGAGTCAGAGATCAGAGTTTGGACAGGCAAAAGACAGGTAGAATTTGTGAGGTAGAACATTTAAGAACCTATGTAGAAAAAGAGCTCCAGGGATCCCTGGGTGGCGCAGCGGTTTAGCGCCTGCCTTTGGCCCAGGGCGCGATCCTGGAGAACTGGGATTGAATCCCACGTTGGGCTCCCGGTGCATGGAGCCTGCTTCTCCCTCTGCCTGTGTCTCTGCTTCTCTCTCTCTCTCTGTGACTATCATAAATAAATAAAAATTTTTAAAAAAAAGAAAAAAAAGAAAAAGAGCTCCAAACCTTGTAGAGGGATCCCCTTAAGCTTTAGGAAAAATACTAATTTGCACCTGGCATAAGGCAAAATTCCACAAAGCTGGACAAAAATACAGTTCAAGGGAAGAACAGGGGCACCTGGGTGACTCAGTTGGTTAAATGTGTGCCTTTGGCTCAGGTCATGATATTGGGGTCCAGGGATTGAGTCCCACATTGGGCTCCCTGCTCAGTGGAGAGTCTGCTTCTCCCTCTCCCTCTGCTGCTCTCCCTGCTTGTGCATGTGTGATATCTCTCTCTCTCTCTCATAAATAAATAGTCTTTTTTTAAAGATTGTATTTATTTATTCATGAGAGACATACGGAGAAAGAGGGGCAGAGACACAGGCAGAAGGAGAAGCAGGCTCCATGCAGGGAGCCCGATGTGGGATTCGATCCCAGGTCCCCAGGATCAGGCCCTGGGCTGAAGGCGGTGCTAAACCACTGAGTCACCTGGGCTGCCCTAGATAAAATCCTTAGAAAGTGAGAGAGAAGAGCAATTACTGCAGAGCTGAAGACAAATAATTCCCAGTTATTTGAATATCCTAGAAATTCTTCTACACAGTTCTAGAAATATTTGTAAGAAGATTCTCTAGTCAGAGTAGACAAATATCACTGAATACACAGAAAATTCAGTAAAGAACCAAACAAGCCATACTTTGGAAGTGAGCCTAAATCAACCGTCAATGAAAGCTACTCTAGGCTTGCCATAAAAGAGCTTGAAACAAATCTTGAAATGATCAAACCTAACCCATAGGTAACTAAATTACCAGTAAAAGTTCAATATTCTTTAAAGGAATTCAGCAAAATCCAGATTAATAATGTAAAATTCACAATGTTTGGCATTCCAACATTGGACTGGGTGGCTCACTCGGGCATCTGCCTTTGGTTCAGGTCATGATCCTGGGGTCCTGGAATCAAGCCCCATATTGGGTTCCCTCCCCAGTGGGGAGTCTGCCTCTCCCTCTCCCTCTGCCTGCTGCTCTGCCTGCTTGTGCACTCTCTCTCTCTCTAATTCTCTGTCAAAGAAATAAATAAAATCTAAAAAAAAAAATGAGAATCCAGAAATAGGAGATCTTACACTTATGGTCAGTTAATTTTAGACAAGGGTGACAAGACCATTCAATGGGAAAAGAATCGATGGGGATCAAGTCCCACATCAGGCTCCCTGCAGGGAGCCTACTTCTCCCTCTGCCTATGTCTCTGCTTCTCTTTCTGTGTTTCTCATGACTAAATAAAATCTTTTTTAAAAATTACACCATCAAGGAAGTGAAAAGGTAACCCACCACATGGGAGAAAATATTTGCAAACCATATATTTGATAGAGGACCTGTGTCCAAAATATATAAATAACTCTTAAAATTCAACAATAAAAAGGCAAATGACCCGATATAAAAATGGGCAAAGCAAGCACACAAAGAAAAAACAGAAACAGACTCATGAATACACAGAACAAACTGGTAGTTGCCAGAGGGAAGGGGATATAGGGATGAACGAAATAGGCAAAGGGGATTAAGAGGTACAAAGTCCCAGTTATAAAATAAATAAGTCACAGGGATTAAAAAGTATAGCATAAGGATTTTAACCAATAATATTGCAACAACATTGAACGGCGACAGATGGTAACTACACTTATTGTGGTGAGCCATTGCATAATATATAGAATCGGCAATTCACTATCCTGTAAACTAATGTAAACCTGAAACTAATATGACATTGTATGTCACCTCTACTTCAAGAAAAAGAAAAAAATCTTTAAAAATGGGCAAAGGATTTGAATCGATATTTCTCAAAAAAATACATACAAATAGCCAATAAGCACATGAAAATGTACTCAGCATCATTGCTACAAAAGAAATGCAAAATGAAGGAATGGTGGGCAAATAAAATAGTAAACAAACAGTTAATTCCAAATGGGCAATGTTTGTCTCAAGTAACAGTAATAGCATCTAATTTGTGGGAATAAGAAATGGGAAATATTAGATGACAATGGAATGGAAGGCAAGGTGAGAGAAAGAGACATAAGTGTAAGAGTCCTAAAGCCCTTTTGTGATTGGAAGGAGAGGAAAGATATCATTTAATTGTAACATCTTGTGTTAGCACACCTGGTAAAATTGTAGGAGTAGTTACAAAAAAAAAAAAAAGAAAGATAAGTTCCAAACTGATAGAAAAATAGAGAAATAATTAGGGAAGGAGATATTCATCAAAAATGTTAATCACTGAGAAAGACAAACAAGAAGAAAGAGGAAACAAAAATAGAGGAACAAGTAAAAATTTTTAAAGTCACATAATAGCATATTCCAATATATCAATACACTAAATGTAAATGTGCTTAACTTGCCAAAAAAAAAAGGAGAAATTCAATAAGCAAAAAAAAAAACAAAAAATAACAAGTGTCAGTGGGGATTTGGAGAAATTGGCATCTCGTGCTTTGCTGGAAGATAAAATGATGCAGCTGCTATGGAAGACAGTATGGTAATTCCTCAGAGATTCAAACATAGAATTGCCATATGATCCAGAAATACCCCATCTGCACGTATAGCCAAAAGAATTGAAAGCAGGGACTGGAATAGATATTTGTACACCCATGGTCATGACGCATTATTCACAGTAATCAAAAGCTGGAAACAACCCAAATGCCCCTCAATGAATGAATGGATACATGAAATGTGGTGTGGACATTAATGGAATATTATTCAGCCGTTTAAAAAAAGAAATTCTAGGGATCCCTGGGTGGCGCAGCGGTTTAGCGCCTGCCTCTGGCCCAGGGCGCGATCCTGGAGACCCAGGATCGAATCCCACGTCGGGCTCCCGGTGCATGGAGCCTGCTTCTCCCTCTGCCTGTGTCTCTGCCTCTCTCTCTCTCTCTGTGTCACTATCATAAATAAATAAAAATTAAAAAAAAACTTAAAAAAAGAAATTCTGGCATATGCCAAGATATGGATGAACCTTAAAGATATTATGCTAAGTGAAACAAGCCAGACACATAAATATAAATATCGTGTGATCCCACTTACATAAGATATCTAGAATAGTCAAAGTCAGAGATGGTAAATAAAACACTGCTTACCGGGGCCTGGGGATAAGGGGGAGTTGGTGTTTAATGGGAACAGAGTTTCAGTTTGGAAAGATGAAGTGATGCTGCAGATGGATAGTGGTGGTGACAGTCACACAACAATGCTTAAATACTTAATGCCGCTGAACTGAACATTTAAAAGTGGTTAAAATGGTAAATCATACATATATTTTGGTACCATAAAAAAAGGGTGTAAAATGGTGTACATGTGCCAATTAATAAGAAGAGCTTGTCAGATTGCATTAAAAATGCAAGACTCAAACATATTCTGCCTACAAGAAACCCACTCTGAATGCAAGGACACAGAGAGATTCAAATGGAAACAGATGGGGTAAGGTATATCACACAAACACTAACCCAAGACCGAAGGAAGGAGAGGCCACTTTCAGCCAGGCTTCCAGGAAGGACTCCTGGAGGATGTGACATTTGAGCTGAGCTTTAAAGGCTGAGTAGTATTAGGGTCTGTGAAGACTGAGAAAGCCCATGTGGCGAAGGCATTGAGTGTGTGTGTGTGTGTGTGTGATGAGTGGCACACAAGGAGTTAATTAACACAGTGGTGGAGGGAGGTGAGCTGGGTTGACAGTGTAGGTGCAGTTAGATAATTACTTTGGGAGGAGACGCATTTTCCAGTCATGAGGGCAGTAGGATTCAAACCCAGGGAGACAGGGGCAGCCAGAAGATTAAATCTGAGCTTGCAGAGAGGACTCTGGTCCCACAGTGGAGAAAGACTCAGCCCCAGGGACCCTGGAGGCAGGGCAGCCAGTGAGGAGTACTGAGGATGACTCAGGCGGCAGATAATGATGGTCTAGGAGAGGGAACAGCACCTTGTACCCTTGTATGGAAGGCTTAGAAGCAAGACACTGTTCCAGGTTGTTTTGTGGATTGTTAGCCTAGCGGTTCTCAACCCTGGCTTACATTAGAACCCCCTGGGGAGCTTTTAAAACTGGGCCTCCCAGGCAGTTAGATCAGAATCTCCACAGATGGGCCCAAGGCATCAGTAGCCTTCACAGATCCCCAGTGATTCCAAGTGCAATAAGGGGTGAAACCCCCACCCTCACCCAAGGTCAAGTACACAAGGCCAGGTCAAATGCCATTGCCTAAAACTGAGCCTGGCAGAAAACAGAGGGTCAAGAAATCTCTGTAGATCTCAGAGATTACAACATCCCCAAGAGATAGGGAAAAAGATGATGCCTGTTTCATAATAGGGAAACTGAGGCACAGAGAGGTCAGGTTATGTGTTACAAGGTTATATGATTACAAAGCTGATGAGTGTTGTGCTATAAAATACAGGGAACATCACCGCAGAGCCCAGACTTTTATGGGGTAATCTACTGCCTTGTATGTGGTAGGGGTGTGGAGGAGGCCCCTTCTAAGGGGCCCCTACCCCATCATCAGCTCTCCGTGCCTGCCGTCCCCCCTTCCCCTGCCCCACAAATGCCCAGCTTCACAGCAAGGTCAGATGTGGCTCCAGACAGAGGGGGCAGGTGGGGGCAGAGAATCCATGAGGCAGAAACACAACTTGAAGCACTTAAGGGGAGTGGAAGTGACACCGGGTCCCAGGGCACAGCCACCACAGGGAGTCTGTGGCCGGAAACCAGCACCATGCCTCTCGCAGGAACAAGGCAGGGGAAAGGACTCAGTGGCCAGGGCCACTCCTCTGAGGTCCTGGAACAGTGTGCACACTCACACCCTGTCTCCCTTCCCTCTCTGCTTTTTCTCCCTTCCTGGCACCTACCACTCAGCCCTTAGGTGTTTGTAACTTTTGTTTTTGGTCTGCCAGTTACACCATCCCCAGCGAGAACAGAAGTCGGAGGGGCAGGTGGTCAATTTGGGGGGGGGTATAGAGAAGGTGGTCAGTTTCATAACATAAAACAAAACAAAACAAAATGGGAAAAATAATCACCCAAAAGCCCCTCTTCCTGGTCAAAGTACTAATTCCACCCCTATATTCTTGCTCAATCATCTGGCTCTTTTACACAGACACAGTCTTACACTTTTCCAGTGAGTATTGTTACTTAAGCCATGATTCAGGATCCCACGGTGGGGATCACCATGTACTGAGGTCCCCCTTCACCACCCTGGGAGGATGGAAGACAGTGGAGGGGTGGCTGGAGCCAGTTCGGATTTTCCCAGGAAATGTGCCTTCTGCCCTGTGGTTAACCCTGGCTGACACTCAGGATTTGGGGCAGAGGGACTTGTACACATGCTGGTACTACTCACTCACAAACACACACACACACACACACACGCACGCACGCACACACGGAGACATCGCCCTCTTTAACAGTCATTGCAGTGAAGTCCAGATAGTTCTGCCTGCAGTTCCTGGTCTAGTTCTGGTTGGGGAAGTGGCTGTCAAAAGGGACAAGTCTAGTAGTTCTTGACTTGGGTTTTGATGTCTTCTGCCATGGTGCCGAGTCCCAAAGACATCCCTGAAGCAGCTTCCAGTTCAATGTGACCCTCAGCAAAGACCCCAGAGTCAGACCACAAGCTACAGGTTGTCAAATCTTTTGTGTTCCTCCCCAGAGCCCAGAACAGATGCCCAGAAATATTTGTTGAGTGAGTGAGTGATAAAAACATACAAGATCCCATAAATACTTCAGGGCCACTGTTCTCCTATCCTTGTAAGACACTGTCTAGGAGGATAAATGGGTTTAGCCAATTTTGGAGGATGACAATTGGCAATATCTTCTGTTTTTAAATTTTTTTTAAATTTATTTATTTATGATAGTCACAGAGAGTGAGAGAGAGAGAGAGAAGCAGAGACACAGGCAGAGGGAGAAGCAGGCTCCATGCACCAGGAGCCCGACGTGGGATTCGATCCCGGGTCTCCAGGATCGCGCCCTGGGCCAAAGGCAGGCGCCAAACCGCTGCGCCACCCAGGGATCCCAATATCTTCTGTTTTTATTTAAACTTGGGAGCATAGTCTGAAGTAGCCCATGCTTCTTGCTTGGGGCACTCCATGCATCCCCAGCATCTCCAAAAAAACTCCTTTTGAAATGAACCTTCCCTTCAGCCCATCCCCAACCTATCCCAGCTTTCCATAGGCCGCTGCTCTTATGTTTGGCACATGTGCTTCCAACCTGCTTTCTAGGCATTGAGCTCCATATGTAGCAGTGACCTAAGGCACTGTACTGTGTGCTTAGTTGTGTGCTGGGCACTTTGCTAAGCACTTAATGTATCAAATCTCATTTAATCGTCACATGTCCCTGAAGGAGTTGCTATTGTCCCCACCTTATAGATGAGAAAACAGAAATAGAGAGACCTTCAGTCAGTTGCCCCAGGCCACAGAGTAATTGGCAGAAATATGCAAGATTGTTGTTCTCCTCTAGGTTCAGTTTCCACAAACATGGCTCTGCTGTGTATCTTGTTCTATGTTTTTCTGTTTGTTTGTTTTTTTTATGATAGTCACAGAGAGAGAGAGAGGCAGAGACACAGGCAGAGGGAGAAGCAGGCTCCATGCACTGGAAGCCCGACGTGGGACTCGATCCCGGGTCCCCAGGATCACGCCCTGGGCCAAAGGCAGGCGCCAAACCCCTGCGCCACCCAGGGATCCCCTGTTTTTCTGGTTTTTATGCAACACTATATGTTTAAGCTTTGTCCACACTGCTATCTGACAGCCTCTGGCTCTTCACCACCTCAAAACATACCTAGGACACGTTTTTCTATTTGTGAGAGGTTTTATTCAGGAGTGGACCTGCCAGGGCACTTAGATGTCAAACAGCCCTTGCAAACATCCTGACTGGCTACACTCCCACCAAAAGCACCAGACTTCCATTTACCAGCTCTTTACCAGCTATCGTGTTTATATGGCTTCCTATTCTTGCCACTCTGACAGGTGTCATGTGTGATCTTCTGTTTTCCTTTGGAGCTCTTTGATTACTGGGGTGGGTGCAGAGACTTTAGTCCTCATTTCACTTTTTTTTAAAAT
This sequence comes from Nyctereutes procyonoides, assembly GCF_905146905.1. Classification (NCBI taxonomy): domain Eukaryota; kingdom Metazoa; phylum Chordata; class Mammalia; order Carnivora; family Canidae; genus Nyctereutes; species Nyctereutes procyonoides. The sequence continues at coordinate 10,639,242 of NW_026575025.1, forward strand.
GACATTTGAACATGCACATGCACACAAAATAGGATGAAAATGATTTCAGAATATACCTCCCTCTGATGAAAAGAAGTGAGGGTCACCCAACTCCTGCCTCACTCCTCAGCTACAGGGAATCCCCTACAGGAATCCAGAGCCACCTGCTGCTCTCACAAAGGCTCTGCCCGAGAAAGGAAGGACAAGGCCCCTGGCAGAGCATCTGGGTCACAGGTGTCATTCCGCTGCCACACCATGGCCTGGAAACTTGGTTCCGTCCATGTCCTGGAGCCAAACCTATTGCACCTGAGAAGGGATGGCCCTTGAGTGAGAGGAGGAGGCCATTTACTCCCATTTCCCCACTCACTGGACCCCTGGACCCCGCACAGGGCACACGTGGATAGGAGCTCCTCATGTGTCCACACCACTGCCTTCTTCCCCTTCAGAAAGCTTCTGAGTTCCTGAGACTTTGCCACAAAAACACATCCCAGCCAAGGCAGGCCAAGTATAGGGTAATGGTTCGACGATCAGGCTTCTGGGTGGTGGATGAGGTAGTGGGAGCCAGGCCAGCCCATAGAGAAACTTGACAGGACTAAATCACAATCCTCCGGGCCTTTGTCCTCACTGTCCTTCTGCCAGGAGCCCTCTCCTCAGATAGCTCCTTACTTAATGGGGTCCAATCTCACCTTATCAGAGTCTCCCTTGAACCCCGCATGGAATGGCTGGGGCCACCCTTCCTGCCCCAGGACTCCCTACTCCTCCCTCCTTTATTATGCTTTATTTTCCCCAGGGCATGTATTACCGTCTGATATCTCCTTATTGTCTACCTCTCCCCCTCAGGAATCAACTCTGAGAGCACACATAATTGTCATTACCTAGCATGCAATGGGGTCTCAATAGGTAGATAAAATTTTTATAAGGCTATGGTAAAAATGTGTACCTTAAATGTGCAGCTTTAATGTATTTTTATATACAAGCACCACCCAGTTCAAGCGGTAAAACATTTCCAGAGGGCTCCTTTGCGCCCCCAGCTGGCCAGCCCCATCACCCCCGTTTGTGGTACCATCATCCTGACTCCTGCTCCCTGTTCCTGAACTTCATTTGAATGAATTAGATCATAGTGTGTGTAGTCTTGTGTTTGGCTCCCTTTGCTCAACAGAATGTCTACAAGATCCGCCCGAGATGTTGCATGCAACAGTGGTTAGTGTTTTTCGATTGCCCAATATTCTCCCATTTCTTTATTCATGCTCTTGTTGTTCGGCATTTGCGTTGTCTCCAGCTGGGGGCCAGGACCATTCCTGGATGCATCTGTCAGTGGACACACTCCTAGAGGAACTGTGCCGCAGGGAAGCACAGTCAACAGACTCAAGGAGAAGCTGCCAGACCCTTTTCTGGGGTGGTGGCACCACCTGAGATTCCTACCAGCAGTGTGAGTTCTAAGGCCACTACTTTCCTCTCCAGCCCCCAGGGATTACATGCTCCTTGTTTCAGGCTCCCAATGGCTGGTCTGGCCTCTCCTCTTCCTGCTGGGTGCTCAAGGAACGTGTGCTACATGAATACTCAGGTGAACAACAGAGGGAGCCTTTCCACTTGGCAAGGAGGGCTGCGTCCATACGTTTCACCCAAGGGTGGCAGTCCCTCGTGGCCGTGCTGCCTCAGAAGCGGCTGCCCATTTCACATATTAGTCCCGCTTACACCATCCCAGGGTGGAGCCAAGGCTGGGCTGAGGCCTTCAGATAGGACTTGGCCCAAGGCTCAAGGCTCCACAGTGGAAATTGAGAACGAAAAGAGAAAATCATCCAGGCCCAGGCAGAGCTCTGCAGATGGGACTGCTGACCAGCTGCTGACTCCTGGTGCTGCCTGTGCTGCCTGTCGGGCATGGCCATCTTTCCCATTCCCAGGATGCACCAAGAGACCAAGCCCAGCCAGGGGTACGGTCTCCTAAGCCCCCCGCCCTCACTCAGGAGGCTGCACTCCTAACACTTGGCGGAGGTTGGGTCAGGCCCTTCCCAAAGACCTGGGAGGTCCTGGGGCAGAACCAGCCAGTTGGTCCCCACAGGTGGGCTAGGCCACCTTTCCCAGCTGCCCTCGGGTAGGACCTTGTGACACTTCCAGTAGGAAGTGAAGAGGCGATGGGCCACTTACAGTCCTGGCCCCCAAACACCTCTGTGGGCTATGAGCTTGTCCCTTCCGCACTGGCCTGACAGTCATGGGTTGAAAATGGTAGGACCACGAGATAGGAGCCCTGGGACCTCAGGTCCTCCTTGGAGAAGCTCTGCCACTGATCAGACAAATCCCATTACGAGTCTTATGTGAGCAAGTGATGAACATCCACTGCATTGGAGCTTATGTATTTTGAGTTTGTTGAGTCAACCCTTGGCCCCAACTAGTAACTACCAAGCACATTTAGTATAGCATATATAACCAACATAGGTAATCACCAGCCCCATTTAGATGAGAAAACTGAGACCCAAAGAAGCTATAGAACTTGCTCAAGGCTAGCAGCATTTGAATCCAGGGCCTGGCTCCCAAGGGTACACTCATCAGCCCACTGCCCAGACTGAAGAAACAAGCCTAGAACACAGAGACCCAGGCCACTGGCTCCTGGGTATCTCCCCCTCACCTGTGCCTCATCAAGCCTTTTGTCTAGAGGCTGCTTCCAGCACCCTGGCCTCCTTGCCTTCCTCCTGTCGTCCCCAGCCCAGGCACTCTGAAACTTCTCAGTGCAGAACCTCATCTCTGGACACAGCCCAGCAACCAGCTTCAAAGGTTCTCTTCCTCTCCCACCCCACTCATCACACTTGGCACGTGGCACACCCTCAACCAGGGGTCCCAGGTGTCCACCTACCCCTGGAGTGGGCCCAACTGACTGCTAGAGAAAACTCCTGCTGTTGCGCCGCTGGGGACCGCTTCCCATTCATAATCCCCATCAGCAAGAACTCTTCCAGTTGCAAGTAACAGAAAGCCAGTTGGCTTTGAAGGAGGAAAACGTTTATTGGCTCATGTGACTAAGAAGTCCAAGGTAAACAGGGTTCAGGCAAGACCAGGTCCTGGTGTCATCAGAAATCCGTATCTCTGAACCTCCCAGCTCTCTTGCGCTGACTTTGTTCTCAGTCAGGACCACCCCTTGGGGTGGGGAATGGCTTCCAGCAGCACCCAGCTTGCATCCTGCCAGCTTTGCTACCCCAATGTGGCCACTGTCACTCTCGTCAGGACTCCCGAAAGGGCTCCCTGCTGCCTCCAGTGCCATGGGAAACCTAGCCATCTTGTCAAAATCCTTCTCCAATGGTCCCGCCTAACGTCAAGGGCTCAGGTGTGTTGCCTGGCCTGCTAGGATCACGGCCCAGCCTGCACGATTCACTGCGGCCATAAGATGTGGTGCAACATCCATACCCCCTAACTTCAGGGAGTGGGATCAGCTGCACATACTACAGGTTGAAGAGAAGAGAGATGATCCCAAAAAGACAGCAATGGCTCTACAACCAGACGAGAGGCAGACAGGACCCAGGTGCCCCTAGGCTCCAGGTGCCCGGGCCCTTCCACACTGCCACCTGGCCTCCTATGCCCCAAAGAAGTCAGACACTGTTGCATAAAATCCGAATACCTCAGGGCACCTGGATGACTTACTTGGTTGAGCATCCTCTAACTTTGGCTCAGGTTATGATCCTGGGGTCCTGGGATCACGTCGGGCTCCCTGCTCAATGGGGAGCCTGCTTCTCCCTCTCCTCCCCACTCTTGCTCTCTCTTGTTATCACTGCCTGTCTAATAAATAAATAGATAGATAGATAGATAGATAGATAAATAAATAAATAAATAAATAAATAAATAAATAAATAAATAAATAAATAAATAAAATGCAATACAGCACAACACAAACCCCTGAATACCTCAGGACTCCTACCAAACCCACTCATCATCCTCCACTTCCCCCTGGTCAGGCCAAGACCAGCCTCAGGCAAGCTCACCTTACTGCATCAGTCTCCCTCCCTCACTACAGCTTGCATTTGTGTTACCTTAGAAAACAAAACCAAAAATTGTCTTTCTGTCCTCACTCTGAGCCACGGCTCTCATCTCTGCTTCTCAGGCCTGAGTATCACTTTCCCACCTCAGCTTCTTACCTCCAGCTCCCTCATCAACCATCACCCAGCTTTTCCTAAAGCCTCCAAGCTATTGTGACAGCTGCCTACCTCTCCCTCCTCCCAGACACACTTGGAGGCACCCCCAGTGCCCAGGGGCAGGGGGCAGGGGGCACCTGGGTGTGGCTGCTGTCCAGTCTCCCTGGGTGGCCTGCTCAGGCCTTCCCCTCTCCCCCTGGGGTGAAGTCACTTACTCTCAAGGCTCACACATTTGTCTCCAGTCCCCTACATGCCAGTACCCATCCTATGCCTCTCCACAGCAGCTTCACAGGCACTCCAAACTCGCCAGCCCAACTTGTGACCCTAACACCTAATCCTGCTCTTTCTCTGTGTCCTCCAGCTGGAACAGGGCCCCTGCCCACGTCACTATGGAAAGAAACCTAGCAGTCCCTAAGGGTTCCCTCCCTCTCAGCCCCATAGCCAGTCAGCTTGCCACACACTTAGATCTACTGAGAACATACACCTCAAGTCTACCCACTGTCCACCACATCTCCTGCCCAACCTCACCAAGCCCCTGCTCCCTGAAAGCACACATCTGCCTTGGGGACCCCACGATTCCAGGGTCTACTCAGAAATGGGGGTGGACTGACCAAATGGGTCACTCTCCTGCTCAGAAGCTGATCTCTGAGGCCCCTGACAATCCCACCTGTCTCTGCTCCCACTGCCCCTTCCCACATGCCCTTCATGGCACCAGGCACAGAGCTCTATAGCTTGCAAGGCCTCTTCCCATTGTTTGTCCAATCTGTCCCTTGCAGTAGCCTGGAGTAGGCAGAAAGATCTCTACCAGGGAGATAAGGAGAGGCCACTCAAAGATAGGAACCTTGCCAGGATCACACAGCAAAACAGGACAGGTCATCCTCCAGCACAACCAGTACCTCTGGCTCTAGTCCTCCACCACCACTCTGCCTTCTGTCAGCACCCCTGCTCCTACCCTGGCAGGACCATGGCCTCTGGAGCCTCCCTCCACTCAGCTGCTGCCCTGCCTACCACCACTTCTGGCCTCAGCTCAGCATGGGGAAAACAGGTAGATGTATGGGGAGGTGGCCACAAAGCCCTGGACATAGGCTGGGACAGACACTGGTGTTCCCTTTTATTAATTTTTTAATAAATTTAAGAACAGCTCTATCTTCTCTCCTCCCCCAGAGCAACTAAAACCAACTAAAAGGGGGTGTGGCCTGGGGGGGGCAGAGGGCGCTAGGAGTCATAGTCCTCTTCATCCTCTGCGTCAGGTGCTGAGGGGCCCGGGGGTGCTGGGGGCAGAGGCAGAGTCGAAGTGAAGGGCATGAAGGGTGTCGGGGGGCTGCAGGGCAGAAAGCAGAAGAGAAAGATCAGGCCCCTTGCCAGTGCTCACCTACCCCACCCTCGTGAGCATGGAGCCCCCGGCCTTCTGTACCCAGGGGCAGCTGAGCCCAGAGAAGGGAAGGACCCAGAGCAGGTCACACAGCTCCTGCCCAGGCCCCCTCCAATGGGGCTGGGTGGGGGCAGGGGAGGGGATCTTCTGACAGCAGCATTCTGCCTTTAAGCCCTCCTCAGTTCCTCCCCTCTCATCCACCAAATCTTCCACAAACAACAAAACCCAGTGGCCATAAGAGCAGGCCAGCCTTGAGGAGTCTGCTAGCCTCATCTGGTGCCCCAAGCTCATTACCTCTGAAAGTGGGCAGGGGGATGGCCAGCCTGGGGTGGCGCCTGGGGTGTCTCCTCTTCTCCCTCAGTGTCTGTGTCCTCAGACTCATCCTGGGAGCAAGGCAGGGGTCAGAAGTGACAAGAAAAGCATGAGCCCATCACTGGCGAGCCTAGATCCCTGGGAGTGGCAGGGACAAGACATTGAACTCTCTAGCCTTAACTTTACAGCCCTAATTTACAAAAAACCATAGGTGAGGATGGGTCCGGGTGTCCAGCCACCATGCTAGGCCAGATACAAGACCGCCCCCTCCACACCACACAGTAGACCAGAGGGCTGCGGGCCTCACTCACCTCTTGCTCTGAGTCCGTCCCTGACAGCTTCTTGTCCTTGCTTTTGCTTCCCATCCCACCATTCTTCCGGCCACTGCTGCCTGGCTTCCGACCCCTTTGGGAAGGTACAGTCCATCTGCCCAGAGGTCTCACCATCCCTGATCACCCCGTCCCAGTCACCCCCAACCCCAGTTGGCCTTGGCCTTCCTTGCCTGGACACCTGGCCCTGGCTCCCCACCTGCGGGTACCCTTGTCCCCATCCATGTGGTTGTCTTCCCCGTCTCCCTGCATGTCAGGCACAGAGGCCACCAGATCCTTTAAAAAGTCAAACTGCTGCTCCAGCTCAATGCACTGTTTCCTGGAAGAGGTGAGGAGAAGATGGAATTCAGCTGGGGCCCAGATGTCTGGGTTCTCAGCAAGGGACAGCAGGAGATATCAGGAGATGGATATCAGGAGGATAGAGCCTGGAGAACCTCCGTCCCATCTCCACTACTGAACCTTCTCGCCTTGCTACACCACCCAACCCCTCCTCCCCCAGTTCAAACCCACCCATATTCGAGGCGTTGCTGGTCTCCCAGCAGCCTCCCACCTCTCCTAAGTGCGTGAACTCCTGGGGCAAGGTTCTACTGGGCCCAACCAGCTCCCAGGCCACTCACAGGTGGGATGTGGTCATGGTCTTGGCGTTTCGGGACTGGGTCACCTGGCAAGCCTTTTTCAACAGCGACTCTAGGAACAGCTCGAGCGCCCGGGCTGAGGAGCGTCAAGGAGAACACGGGTGGGGGATCCCCAACCTAAACAAGGCGACCCCGGGCTCCCTCCCTACCCCAGGTCCCTCAACCCGGCCAGGCCCCGACAGGATACAGATGATGACAGGCACTGCCGCCGCCACCTTCCCAATCTCTTCGTCAGTTTGCATGATCTTCTTGATCCGCGCCTGGGGAGGGGGCAGAAAACTCGGACCCTGTCGCCTCCATCCCAGAAAGGGGTGCTGGGGGCTAACGAGAGAGGTTATCCCGGGAGAAAGAGGGCTGGGGACACGGACGCCGGGAGGGCACGGAAGGGGGCGGGGCGTTCGTACCCCGAACACCACGGTGCGCCCGCCCCCCCACGCAACCTCCCCAAGCCCGGCTCGGGCCCGAGCCTCCAAAGAGCCCGGCCCGCTCCTCCGGGGCCTGGCCACGTGCTCACCGGCGGGAACCGCGCGTTATACTTTTTCTTCTTGCTCGGCATCTCAGGGCCTCTCTCGCCACGCCGGGCCCAGCGCCGCCGCCCGCAGCTTCCCGGCCCCCGGGCCTGCTCGCCACCCGCCTGCCGCGGTTCCCCCGGGTCCTGGTGCCGCCTGCTCCGCCCCCGCCGCTCCCCACGCGGTCCTAGCGCCGCCGGTCAGGGCGCCGCTCGCAGGGCCGGAGCGCCCTCCCCTTGGGGCCTCCCGGGCGGTGCGCGTCGATCCGGGACCGGAGCGCCACTCCCGCCGGCCCCCAAGCCTAGGAAAGCGAACGTTAGCCCCGCCCCCGAGGCCCCGCCCCGCCCCGGTTCCCCTGGCGGCCCCGCCCCCGGGGTCAGTCCCTCCCCTCGTAGGCCCCGCCCCGCGGCGCGGGCGACAGGCCCGGTGGCCCCGCCCCGTGCTGCGCTTGTCTATAAAGTTGTTGTTGAGGCGGCGGGCGCTAAGATGGCGGCGGCGGCAGCCGTGGCGGGGGCGGGGCGCGGCGGGGGCGGCGGCGGCGGCGGCGGCGGCGGCGGCGGCGGCGCGGAGCCCCGGCAGGAGCGTAGCCGGGCGCGGGGCTGGGCCGGCGCCGAGCGCGGCGAAGGCCGGAGGTGACGGCGGGGCTGCGGGAGGGGGCAGGGCTGGGCGGGGGCGCGGCTCGGGCTGTGGGCGCTAATGGCGGCGGGCGCGGCGGGCCCGAGGCTGGCGCTCTCGTAGGCTCTAACAAGCCTGGGTTCCAGGCCGGCTGTCGCCCCATTGGCCTCGGACTGGTCACGGCTCTTTCCGGGCATCAATGTGCTCGTGCTCAAGTAGGCCCGACAGCGCCAGCCCGGGAGGTCTGGTCCTGCTGGGCCTGCCTCAATGCTACGCGAAAGTGCGCTTCTCTGCCTCCCTCCGTTGAATCCCAGCGATCGGGATGCCTGCCAGTTACTGACAGGGCCGGGAGGTGTAGCTGGGCCGGTTGCTCCCAACCTGAATTCACATTTCGGCCCCTGTCATTCATTGCAGGTGTGACCTTGGGTAGGTCACTTCTCTCTGAGATTCAATTTTCTGGTCTGTAAATTGGGGAGAGTGGTAATAGCATTAGTAATAACCTTTATGCAGCGCTTATTCCACCTTAGGCGTTTAATGCTCCATAGCTCTACGGGACAGGAACAGCTTTTGTCCACTGTAAAGATGAGGCAGCTGAGGCACCAGACCTTAAGTCTTGCCTAAGGCCACGGAGTTTAATTAAGCCCATTGGCTGCACCAGATAGGGCCCAGCACATTGTACGTCTGTCCTGGACCTGCTCTAACTCTGTTCCTTCATGGCAGGATGGAGCCAGGTGAAGAGATGGAGGAGGAAGACTCTCCAGGCGGCCGCGAGGATGGCTTCACTGCAGAGCACCTGGCCGCAGAGGCCATGGCAGCTGACATGGACCCCTGGCTGGTGTTTGATGCTCGCACCACACCTGCTACCGAGCTGGATGCCTGGTTGGCCAAGTACCCACCATCCCAAGTTACTCGCTATGGGGACCCTGGCTCACCCAACTCTGAGCCCGTGGGCTGGATTGCAGCATATGGGCAAGGCTATGTCCCCAACTCGGGCGATGTGCAGGGCCTGCAGGCAGCCTGGGAGGCTCTGCAGACCAGCGGGCGGCCCATCACACCAAGTACCCTGCGCCAACTGGCTATCACCCATCATGTGCTGTCTGGCAAGTGGCTGATACACCTGGCACCTGGCTTTAAGCTGGACCACGCCTGGGCTGGCATTGCACGGGCTGTGGTTGAGGGCCAGCTTCAGGTGGCCAAGGTGAGCCCACGGGCCAGGGAGGGTGGGCGCCAGGTCATCTGTGTTTACACCGATGACTTCACGGACCGTTTAGGTGTACTGGAGGCAGATGCAGCCATCCGTGCGGCAGGCATTAAGTGCCTGCTCACCTACAAACCTGACGTCTACACCTACTTGGGCATCTACCGGGCCAACCGCTGGCACCTCTGCCCCACTCTCTATGAGAGTCGTTTTCAGCTGGGGGGCAGTACCCGTGGCTCCCGTGTGCTGGATCGCGCCAACAATGTGGAACTGACCTAGTGTGGCCAAGTTGGGGGAGACCATGTTCTGCCCCCCCCTCCCACTCAGCTCCCTGCTAGGGTTGGATCCTCCTGTCTTCCTCCTCTTTGTCCCAAGGAGTTTGAAACCCCTAGCTCTGAGGACCAGGTCAATCGGGAACTGCCTGCATCTTTGGTCCCTTTGAACCTTTGCCCTCTGTCCAGGGCTGACTCAAGTTCCCACCACCTGGAGGCTCTGGCTCCCTGAGGGCCGGACCCTCAGCCTGTCTTTTCACTGCTGCTCCCTTCTGTCATCCAGGACCATGGGCTGGGTACAGATTCCCAGGAGAGCCTTCCTTAGCCACCCTCCTCCCCAGCTGTACCTCCCTCTCCTGCATCCTTTCCTTCTCCTCCCTCACAAGAGAGAAAACTAGTGCTTCCAGTCCCTCTTGGAGCCTTCATAGTCCAGGGGGCAAAGGCCCTGCAGGCCTAAGCATGCTATTTTGGGGGTGGGGTGGGGGAAGGGTGATTGTACCCACTCAGCCCTTGGCAGAGAGAGGGGATGCCAGGGCCATGGACATGGGTCCTGCCCCTCCCTGCCACCTCATACAGCCTGCACCACCTTCCTTCCTTCCCTGCACCACCTTCCTTCCTTCACTACCTTGACATGTGCCTGCTCCTGGCATTTCAATAAAACCCAGTTTGGGTCTGTGTCTTGAGTGTTTTTTAAAATACTGTGTTGGTGGTTACCTGCTTTGGTCTCTGGAAAGAAGCTGGGCCAGGAAAGCCTGCTTCTCTGTCCCTACATGGGCACGCCTAACTGCCTCCTATAATAAGATTCACCTCACTGCCAAGACTGGGAGCCTCTCTGAGAGCCTCTGCAAAGCCAGTCCTGCTTCTCCTCCATCCCAAGAATCAGAATCGGTTTCTCAGTGGTTTCTCATAAATCTAGGGGCTTGAACCAGCAAAGTCTGAGAGGCTACCGCGCAAAGGGTGTATTTGCTTGGTCCTGGCATTTCTAGGTTAGGGCATATGGTCTGGTGAGTAGAGGATGGGCTAGGTTTCAACAGCCTAGGTTGGACATCTTCATATGGTGAATGATGTGTACAGCCATAAGGAACTCACATCTAAGAACTCACTTCTCCCACCCTGACTGTCATGGGCCACTGGACAGTTTGCAAGGCACTTCCATATGTATTATTTAAGTCTCATGACCTATTCAGAAGAAGATATTGGTCCCATTGTGTGGTCAAGGAAATTGAGGCCAACAGGGAAAAGGATATCTCTTGGGGTTATGCGGTGAGTTGGGCAGAGTAGGACTTACACCCCAGGCCCTGCCTCCTGCCCAGGCTGATATCCAGGCCTCACCCACAATGAGTTCTTCACAACCGATAGGGCACGTTCACTCACTGAACTTGGACAGCACCGTCCACCTGAAGCTGCTGGAGCCTGGGAGCCTGGATCCACATCCCCCAACCCCATGTCTGGCCCTGGCCCTGGCCTTGGTTGGAGGCCAGGGTTTCTGGCAAGGAGCCCCTTGGGACGCTGCTCTCGTGCCGTGCCGGAGCTGACTCAACCTCCAGCAGCCTCACCAAATTGGAATTTGGAGCAGGGGAGCGGAGATGCCACTGGGCTGACTGGATGGAAGTGGGTGAGTCATGAGATGCTGGCTCAGCCCCCTCCCCAGCTTCCTCTTCACCCTGTTTCTCCAGGGCTGAGTTCCCTCAGCCCAGCCCTGGGAAGCCCCAGAGCTGGGTGGTCTCTGGCTTGGAGCCCATTGCCCGGCCTCCCTCAGACAAGTGATGCCTTGCACTTGACCAAATTGATGCAGGGCTCGGGGGGATCCTGCCGGATCCTGGTGGGACCCATGAAGATGCCCAGGTGGTACCAATAGCACCTGATTCTCCTTTCCTAACTAAGCATTTCATACACTCTTCCTCTTTCCTCCCTCCTCACAGCCCTGCCTTAACCGAATCCTCACTCTCTCCCTCCCACACCACTGCAGCTTGCCACCCCTGCCCCATTCCCTCCCTGCAACCCCCCCATCCCCTGACAGCCAGCTCTCCTGCACAGCCACCCGTCCCCCTCTCCTATTCAAAGCCCTTCCATGGTTCCCCATGGAAACAACATAGAGTCCACTCTCCTGAAGTGGCCATGACCCTAGACCCCTGCCAAGCCTCACTTCCCGCCTATGCTCACCCCACTGGAACCAACTGGCACTTCCTTCACCCCTTGGCATGCAGCCCTGGGCCTCAGGCTGTTCCTTCTGCTTGAACACCTGTCGTTCAGCAAGGATCAGGAGGTTACTTATGTAATCACTTGATTGATGTATATCTCCCACTGGTCCCTAAGCCACGTGCCCAGACTATGGGGCTCAGTAAAAGCAAGAACGACACTTAAAGCCCTGTCCTGAGAACCCAGCACGGGGCTTGGCCAGAGCAACCTCTCCATAAGTTCATTAAACTAAAATCCGAATCCAAATTCCAATCTGAATCCAGCCCCTGCCTGTTCCTCTGGACTCCTCTCCTTCACTCTCTGCTTCACCCTCTTTGTTGCAGAAGTATGAGCTGCCTTTTCTTTTCTTTTCTTTTCTTTTCTTTTCTTTTCTTTTCTTTTCTTTTCTTTCTTTCCTTTTTTTTTTTAAGATTTTATTCATTCATTCACGAGAGACACAAGGAGAAAAGCAGAGAGAGAAGCAGGCTCTCTGAAGCAGGCTCCCTGAGAGAAGCAGGAGCCCAACATGGGACTGGATCCCAGGACGCCGGGATCATGCCCTGAGCCCAAGGCAGACATTCAACTGCTGAGCCACCCAGGCGTCCCTGCCTGTTATTTTCTTGCATGCATACTGGCCTTTCTCACTTTTGTGCCCTGCTCATGCTGTCACCTCCACTTGGTGTACCTGACCCTCACATGCTTTCCTGGCTGAACATACCTCAGACCTACCCCCTCATCCTCCCAGAGATTTCTCCTTCCCCATTCATTGCACTCCAGGCTCCCATAACACCCACTACCCTGTGGCTCCCTGTGGGGTCCCCCTGTGGACCCTTGGGGTCTGGGGTCCCCCAAGGATGGTGGCTGCACTTTTAAACCGCAAGGTGTCTTCAGAGTCCAGCATTGGACCTGGCCTAGCCCAAGTGCCACATAAGCATTATTGAATAAATGAGTGATTGAACAAAAGTCATTCTCTGTCTCCGGGCCTGTTTCCTCATTCCATTCATAAAAAGAGCCAGGCACCATACAAAGTGTTTCCCTCCATCGTCTCATCGAAGTCTCACCTCACCTTGTTATTATCACTGCTTTGCAGAAGAGGAAACTGAAGCCCAAAGAGGTGCAATAATTGGTTACAGGTTACAAAGCCCTAAGTGGCAGAGCCAAGATTTGAAACCAGGTCATCCAACTCCAGAGCACCTAATGGCATTGCTGAGCTCCCACTATAGAAAAGCGCTGTTGGGGTGAGGCTGCAAAGATAAGTAAGCCCCAACAAGGACTTAGGATCCGATTTGTAAAGCTCACAAGTTGGGTCCTCAGGATGCCTGGGGAGAACAGACTGGGCCAAGACTAAGCTTCTTGTTTTACTGGTGGAGAAACTGAGGCCCAGAGGGTACCTGGGCCGGAAGGATCTACCAGGCCTGTGATAAGGACAGACCAACAGTTTCCCTACCAGGCCAGGGGCTCCCCAAGACCCACCCTCTCAGGCCTGCCTGCCTCGAATTGTGAATTCTGCCCCTTTTGAAGTAAGGAAACAGCCCAGCCCCCGGCGGGCGAGGCTGAGTACATTTGAACATGCCCCTGTGCTTAGCCCTCTTATAAAACCACGGGAAGGCTGAGTGAGGCCAGGGCAAGGAGACCCCACACACTCTCTACCTTCTCCCACTCACATGTCCTGTGTGCTCCAAACCCCAGGGAGGGGCCCTGGAGAAACTGGCTGGGGAATGGGGGGATTATCTGCCTGACCCCTGATTTCACCTGGCGCCAGGGGCGGAAACAGGGAAGCCAAGAAACAGCTGAGTTGGGAGAAAGTTTCAGCTGGGGCTTTGACAAGGTTTGGGGGATTTTCCCAGCAGGGCAACTGCACCCCGCTCCCGCCCGCTGGGAGGGGCCCTGGCAGGGCTGAGGCTTGGCTCACAGGCTGATTCATCCAGCCAGGGAAACTCCCCACTTCTCTGACAGGCAGCCCCCAGACACCGACGGGGTGCCTTGAAGGCACATAGCCCAGAAACCCAGCGAACTCATTTTTCCTTGATTATTGGCTTCCCAGAAGGGTGTGAAAACCCCCAGGCCGGACAGAGGGACAGAGTCAGGCTGTGGGGCAGGGCATGCAGGCAGTTTCCGGAGCAGTGACCTCAAGACTGGAACCAAAGCAGTGGCCAGACAACGGGTGCCTTGGACCCTCTCCCCTCACCCATTTTTTTAGTTGACAACACTGAGGGTCAGACAGTAAGAACAAATGGGCACACAGACTTAGTCGGTACCTGGCACTCCCTCATGCAGTTTGCGAGCGGTAACTCATTTTGGTCCTCACAGCCCTCATGTTACTGAGGAAAAAACAGCAAGTCAGAAGAGATAAAGTAACTTGGCCACAGTCAAGGGTAGAAACGCTCTGGCAGCTTCCACATCCCCCAGAGTGCTCACACAGGGAGCCGTGTCCCTGGTCACTGAGCAGCTTTGGCTCCTGGGAACTCTAGAGGACAGAAATGTCACCTGCTGGGCCCTGGCTCCTCCCAGGCTAAAAAGAGAAAACTTGTCCAGCAGGGGAAAAAAGAAAAAAAAGACCGCCTCAGAGGTTAGGAGAGGGCAGAGAAGCATTCCCGCCAAAATCTTCCTCCCTAGGAATTTGACTCCTTTCCAAACCCCCATCCTTTCCTCTGGAGTCAGAGCCTCCCTTTCCGGTCTGCCAGCCTTGCTCCCCGATGCCACACATACACTCACACAGGAACACACTGGCGGGCACACTGAGACTCCAGCCTCCAGACCCCTGCCCCTTGGCCAGGCAGGCTGGGGTCCTGCCAGGTGTTGAAGGGGTCCTGAGAGTTGTGGCTTTACGGGGCATGGCCAGAGGCCCTCCACAGGCAAGTTCTACCCCATCTGGCTCCCACTCATAGGCTGCATGACTCATTCCCTTACCCCCCATGACTCAGTTTACATGGGTGCCCAGAGATCCTCCCAGTGAGGGTGGAGTGGTTTATTGGCCCAGCCTAGGCCTGCCAGCCTTTTATCCTAGGATGAGCGTTTCATCCCCCTCCTGGCCCAGAACAGGAGCACCGTGGAGCCCAGGGGTGGGGGTAAGCCTCAGGTCCAGGAGGGTGAGGAGAGCCCAAGAACTGAGTAACAGGCCCTAACTGCTCTGGGCTTGGGTCTGCAGGGAGCAGGAGTTGCACCGAGAAACCTAAAGGGCTATGTTGCGTGGGCAGAGCCATACTGGGCACTGACAGAAGAACCTTTGATGCCCTGCAGAGGGAATGGTCCACATGGCACAAAACACTACAGCAAGAAAATGCTCACACTTACTGAGCTCTTCCACAAGAAACCAGTCCTGTGCCAGGTGCCATCCACACCTTCTCTCATTTACTCCCCCCAACAACCCTGAAAAGCAAGTTGAAATCATTATATCATTTTCACAATGAGGAGACAGAGGCATAGAGAAGTTAAAGGAATGGCCAGAGGGATGTCTGAGTGGCTCAGCGGTTGAGCATCTGCCTTCGGCTCAGGGTGTGATCCCAGGAGCCAGGATCAAGTCCCACATCAGGCTCCCTGAAGGGAGCCTACTTCTCCCCCAACCTGTCTCTGCCTCTCTCTGTGTGTCTCTCGTGAATAAGTAAGTAAATCTTAAAAAAAAAAAAAAAAAAAAAAAAAAGAGGCCAGACCTGGGACTCGAACCCAGGCCACCAGACTCCAGAATTCTTGTGGTCATCCTCCCCTGCTTCCCCAAGCCATCCTGGTTGTAGCAGGGGTAAGGGACCTGATGGTCTACCTTGCCCCTCCCATAGGGCAGATCTCCATGGAAACTTCTGGTTTTAGGGCTCACAGCATGTAAAGTAGTCATCTGCAAGAAGAGAAAGCAGGGGACGCCTGGGTGGCTCAGCCCTTGAGCATCTGCGTTTGGCTCAGGGCATGATCCTGGGTCCAGGGATGGAGTCCCACATCAGGCTCCCTGTGAGAAGCCTGCTTCTCCTTCTATGTCTCTGCCTCTTTCTGTGTGTCTCTCATGAATAAATAAAATCTAAGGAAGGAAGGAAGGAAGGAAGGAAGGAAGGAAGGAAGGAAGGAAGGAAGGAAGGAAGGAAGGAAGGAAGGAAAAAAAAAAACAGGATTCCAGAGGAAAAGAAATTGGCCTGAGGTTGCAGAACAGATCAGAGATGCAGTCGACTGGGACCATGTCCTTTTTTTTTTTTTTTTTTTTTTAAGACTTTATTTATTTGGGAATCCCTGGGTGGCTCAGCGGTTAAGCGCCTGCTTTCGGCCCATGGCGTGATCCTGGAGTCCCAGGATCGAGTCCCACGTTGGGCTCTCTGCGTGGGGTCTGCTTCTTCCTCTGCCTGTCTCTGCCTCTCTCTCTCTCTCTCTCTGTTTGTCTCTCATGAATAAACAAATAAAATATTTTTTAAAAAGATTTTATTTATTTATGAGAGAGAGAGAAAGAGCACAGTAGGTGGAGGGACAGAGAGAGGGGGAAAAGCAGGCTCCTCACTAAGCAGGGAGCCCAATGTGGGGCCTCAATCCTAGGACCCCAGGATCGTGACCTGAGCCAAAGGCAGACGCTTAATGCAGTGAGCCCCCCAGGTGCCCCTGGGACCATGTCTTTGATGCTCTCCAGGATGCCCTGGGCTGGAGAGGTGGCTGGTGGGGGAGGGAACCCCAGGACAAGAATGGGGACATGGTAGCCCTGTCCCTAACTCCTGCTCAGTCCAGCCTCTTTCCTGCTTGGGGTCCTCATCTGCCTCATGGGGACAGGACTGCCATCACAGCAGGGTGGCATGAGCCTCAAAGGACTGCAGAGGGACAGGCACAAGTGTATGCTCAATTGGCATCTGGGGACTGAGTAGAGTGATATCCAGACTCTGGAAACAGCAGCCCAGCCTCCCTCTTATCTCATCTTCTTCCTCTCCCGGGGCCCACCATATGACTCCCTCTGACCTTGAAAGCCTGGATGGCCAGGCCCAGAAGACCTTCCCATGAGAGACTCAGCCCCCTGCAAACAGGCACAGTTCACTTCCCTGTTCAAACACCACTCAGGAGTCCCCTTGTTACCCAGCCCAAGTCAAGTTCCTTGGCGAGGCATCCAAGACCCTGGCTTAGGCCTTACTCTGCCCACCCTTCCAGTTCACAGTCCCAACAAACATTCCAGCACATGTTCTGGACCTGAGTGTCCCCAGGCCTCCTGTCTCTCCACCCCCAGGCCTTTGTGCCCACTGACTTCAACCCCAGGAATAGCTCCCACAATCTCAAGGATTCCTCTGCCAGGAAGCCTGCCCTCCCTAGTGGGAAAGCACCCTTGCTTCTTAGGGGCCTCCTATAGTGTCCCTGGTGCTCTCCAGCTCCTGCCTCCAGCATTGTCCACCTACTGCCAGGGCTGTTTTCTTCAGTGTCTGATCACCTCTCTGCACTGTACGTGCCTTGGGGCCAAGACCAAGTCTTTAATCATCCCTACTGCCCCCCTCCACAGCCAGCTCCATTCAACTTTATATTCCATTAATTCAGGAGAATGGATATAGAACTGGTCCATCATGCAATGGGATTGGATTCAGCAAGCGAAAGGAGTGAACTACTGCTCCACACACCTGGATGAGTCTCAGACAAAAGGTGAGAGAAAGAAGGCAGACACAACAGAGCATGCATGGTAGGATTCCACCGACGTAAAAGTCCAAAAGAGATAGAACTGATGTATGGCAATAGGACTGAGATAAGTGACTTCCTGGAGGGGAGGAGAGATTGACTGCAAAGGAGCAGAAACTCCCTTGGTGAACATCAAAAGCAAACATGCATGTACCCTGTGACCCAATAATCCCATCCCTGGGCACTTATCCCAGAAAAATGAGTGCAATCAGCCACCAAAGGACACATCCTTTTATATTAAGTTCAAGAACAGGCAAAAGTCATCATCAAGGGTAGAAGTCACAGTAGTGGTACCTATGGGTGGGGAATAGTGACCAGAATGGGGCACAAGGAACTTGTGAGCTGCTAGAAACATCCTCTGTCTTGATCAGGGCAATAGCACCATGGGTTTCCATACCTGTAACAAGTCACTGAGCTGAGTATATTTTATGAGTGCACTTCACTAGATGTATATTAAACTTCAATTTAGGGGCACCTGGGTGGCTCACTAAGTTAAGCATCTGCCTTCGGCTCAGGTCATGATCCTGGGGTCCTAGGATCGAGCCCCAAGTTGGGCTCCCTGCTCAGAGGGGAGCCTGCTTCTCCCTCTTCCTTCCTCTGCTCATGCTTTCTATCAAAAAAAATAAAATCTTCAAAAAAATAAACTTCAATTTAGCCAGGAACCTAAATATAAAAACCAAAATTATAAAATAATTAGAAGAAAACATAGGGGTAAATGTTCAAATTGGAACATTCTTAGATCTGACACTGGAAGAATGAGCAATAAAAGTAAAAACAGGGACACGTGGGTGGCCCAGTGGTTGAGCATCTGCCTTTGGCTCAGGTCCTGAGGCCGAGGTCCTGGGATGGACTCCTGCATCAGGCTCTCAGCAGGGAGACTGTTTTTCCCTCTGCCTATGTCTCTGCTTTTCTCTGTGTCTCTCATGAATAAATGAATAAAATCTTTTTTTAAAAAAAAAGTAAAAACAGGGATCCCTGGGTGGCGCAGCAGTTTAGCATCTGCCTTTGTCCCAGGGCGCGATCCTGGAGATCCAGGATCGAATCCCACGTCGGGCTCCCGGGGCATGGAGCCTGCTTCTCCCTCTGCCTGTGTCTCTGCCTCTCTCTCTCTCTCTCTCTCTCTCTCTCTGTGTGTGTGTGTGTGTGATTATCATAAATAAATAAAAATTTAAAAAAATAAAAATAAAAAAAGTAAAAACAAATTGGACTTCATAAAAATTATAAAAACTTTTGCACATCAAAGGACGTTCTGGAAAATGTGAAAAGACAATCTACAAGATGGGAGGAAATATTTGCAAATCATATTTTTGATAAGGGTTTGATAGCCAGAATATATAAAGAACTCTTTTAATTCAACAACCACACACACACAAAAAAAAAAAACAATTAGGAGTGCCTGGCTGGCTTAGTCAGTAGAGCATGGGACTCTTGATCTCAGGATTATGAGTTCAACCCCCATGTTGAATATGGAGCCTTAAAAAACATTTTTTTAAAAAAAATAGATGAAGAACATGAATAGATATTTGTCCCTAAAATATGTAGAAATAGCAAACAAGCACATGAAAAGATAATCATCATTAAGGAACATGATAGGCTATTAAGGAAATACAAATTAAGATAATGAGATACCATGTCAGACCCTCTAGGATGTCTTTCATTTCAACAACAGAAATAATAAATGTTGGCAAGGATGTGGGCAAATTAAAACACTTATACACTGCTAGTAGGAATGTAAAATGGTAAAACAGTCTGGCAGTTCTTCACAAGGTTAAACAGAATTACCATATGAGCCAGCAATTCTCATACCCAAGATAAATAGAAACATATGTCCACATAAAAATTTGTAGCATTAGTCATAACACCCCAGAAGGAGAAACATTCAAATATTCATCAGCTTAAGAATAAATAAATAGTGGTATATCCATACAATAGAATATTATTCAGCAATAAAAAAGAACAGAGTATTGATACATGCTATGACATAAATGAGCCTCGAAAAGATTCCAGTAAGTGAAGGAAACCAGATGCAGAAGGTCACATATTGTATGATCCCATTTATATGAAATAGGCAAATTCATAGAGATAGAAGGAGAATTTGTGGTTCCCAGGAGATGGGATTGGGAGTGATTTCTTCATGGGGATGGGATGATTTTCTGGGATAATAAAAAGTTTTGAAAACTAGAGAGAAAAAAAAACCTAGAGAGAAGTGGTGGTTGCACAACATTGTGAATGCATAAAATCCTATTGCAGTCAACACTTTAAAATGGTTAATTGGGGGGATCCCTGGGTGGCGCAGAGGTTTGGCGCCTGCCTTTGGCCCAGGGCGCGATCCTGGAGACCCTGAATCGAATCCCACGTCGGGCTCCCGGTGTATGGAGCCTGCTTCTCCCTCTGCCTGTGTCTCTGCCTCTCTCTCTCTAACTGTGTGCCTATCATAAATAAGTAAAAAAAAATAATAATAATAAAATAAAAATAAAAAAAATAAAAAAAATAAAATGGTTAATTGGGGATCCCTGGGTGGCGCAGCGGTTTGGCGCCTGCCTTTGGCCCCAGGGCGCGATCCTGGAGACCCAGGATCGAATCCCACATCGGGCTCCCGGTGCATGGAGCCTGCTTCTCCCTCTGCCTATGTCTCTGTCTCTCTCTCTCTCTCTGTGACTATCATAAATAAATAAAAATTTAAAAAAAATAAATAAAATGGTTAATTGCATGTTATGTAAATTTCACCCTCATTTATAAAATAGACTTTAAATTATTTATTTTTATTGTTTTAATTTATGATAGGCACACAGTGAGAGAGAGAGAGAGAGAGAGAGAGAGAGAGAGAGAGAGAGAGGCAGAGACACAGGCAGAGGGAGAAGCAGGCTCCATGCACCGGGAGCCCGACGTGGGACTCGATCCCGGGTCCCCAGGATCGCACCCTGGGCCAAAGGCAGGCGCTAAACCGCTGCGCCACCCAGGGATCCCCCTAGACTTTAATTTAAAGAGCAAATCGGTGTCTGGGTGGCTTAGTGGGTTAAGTATCGACTCTTGATCTTGGTTTACATCATGATCTCAGGATCCTAGGATGGAGCCCCAAGTCTGGCTCCACGCTCAGTGGGAAGTTGGCTTAAGGATTTCTCCCCAGCTCCCTCTGCCCCACCCCTATCCCTCCTCTCTATTTCTCTCTCTCTCTCTCTCTCTCTCTCTCTCTCTCTCTCATACATAAATAAATATTTTAAAAATAAAAAATAAGAAATGAATGGAAAATGAAACACATAAGCATCACCTCCAACATCCTGGGGACATTGACAGAACTTGCTGGGTGCCAAGCACACTCATCCATCATCTCCTTTTGCCTCACTAATTGTCTCCTTGCAGCCCCATAGAAGTGGGCATCCTTTGGGGCTCAGAGAGGGAAGTGACTGAGCCAAGCTCACACAGGGTGCCAAGGGACAGTGCCCTGGTTTCTCAGACTCCAGACTCCTATAATCATGGTGGCCCCTTGGCAATCCCTTGGGATTCTTGCCTGGCCTCCCTGAGTGGGAGCTGGTGAGGTCAGGGACCAGGAACGTTTCTGCAGCCACGAAGCAGGAGTTAGTGATTGAGGAGCTTGGAATGTGCTGCCTCTGAAAGGACCTCCTTGTGGCTCCACCAACGGTTAGAGCAGGAAGGGACTTTCAGAACCATGTAATCACACACACAGATTTGAGACCTGAGCCCCTGCTCAGTCACTGCCCCAG
This sequence comes from Nyctereutes procyonoides, assembly GCF_905146905.1. Classification (NCBI taxonomy): domain Eukaryota; kingdom Metazoa; phylum Chordata; class Mammalia; order Carnivora; family Canidae; genus Nyctereutes; species Nyctereutes procyonoides. The sequence continues at coordinate 10,660,097 of NW_026575025.1, forward strand.
GATGCTGGGGGAGTGGGACAGCGTGGTGGTTCTGGATCTGGCATGTATATGCAGTCAAGGCTGACCTGTCAGTCCTCACATGTGCCACCATCTGGCCACCTTCCTCACCTCAACCCATCTCAGCCAAAGAGTTCGAACATCAGTCAGTGTGAGTGCACTGCATGGTTGCCCTAGCATGTGATCAGAACCCCAAGGGCTCCCATTTCTGACGTTTTTTTTTTTAATTTTTTTTTATTTATGATAGTCACACAGAGAGAGAGAGAGGCAGAGACACAGGCAGAGGGAGAAGCAGGCTCCATGCACCGGGAGCCTGACATGGGATTCGATCCCAGGTCTCCAGGATCCCGCCCTGGGCCAAAGGCAGGCGCTAAACCGCTGCGCCACCCAGGGATCCCCCCATTTCTGAAGTTTTTACTAACATGTCTATTTATTTTTGCCATTTGTCAAGTTCTTACTATCCACTGGGCTAAACATGTGATATAATTTTATTTCTATTCTCTAACAGCCCTGAGACGTAATTACCTTTATGCTTCCATTATACAGAACAGGACACAGAGGCTCTGAGAGATTGTGTGTGTCATCTAGATCTCACAGCTGGCAAGCAGCCCAACCAGAATTCAAACTTCAGAACCCAGAGTTGTCTGATTCTGGCATGCACATTCTTTTCCATGGATCACACTGCCTCAAATCTCTCTCTCTCTCTATCTATCTATCTATCTATCTATCTATCTATCTATCTCATCTCTATTTTTCTTATGCTGGTAAACTGCTGTTGGTTTATTTTCTTTTTAGAAAAAGACAGGCATTGAATAGAACAAGGACAAGGGAGAGGCACCAAGCTGGTAACCGCCTTGTGAGTACACAGCACTTTATAGCTTACAAAGCACTTTCACATTTATGATCTCATTTGATCCTATAGCAACACCATGAGGTCAGCAGGAGGCCCAATTATTCCCATTGGGACTGGGACTCATAGGGAAGTTAACCCAGCCAGGGCCACAAACACAGAAAATGGTAGTAGCTCTGGGACTGGAAGCCCAGGGCCAAGCTGGCCTGTCTCTGAGTCCTGAATGCACCCACAGACTCCTGGCCTGAGTCCCCAAGGAAGGCAGCCCAGACCCTCCTTCCCTGAACTCTTTCTTCCCTGTGGACAAAACTGGAGCTGATCAAATGGAGGTAGCAGTGGAAAGCAGGAGAGCCCAGCTCTCTTTCTATAGTTGTGTGACATTGGCAGCTCTTTAGTCTTGCTGGGCCTTAGTTTTCCCATCTGCAGAGTGGGAGGAAGTAGAGAAGCTTTGGGATGGTCCTCTCAGCACTGATGTTCTGCACCCATGAGAAAGTTATTGAGAGGGTCTTTGAGAAATCTTGCCTGAGCCTGGGCTTGGACCCACAGCCCTTATTTGACAACCTCCTTCAGCTACTCACTTAGTGATATTAGGCACTTCATTTCAACATCTCCCAGCCTTAGTTTTCCCATCTGTAAAATAGGGATGATGACAGTACCTACTACTCCCCAGGGCGGTTGGCCTTGGTTGTCAAAATTTGGCCCTGGCCTCACATTCAAACATTTGACATAATCTCCAAATAAGGCTTCCAAGCCTTACCTGGCAGTGTTTAAAGACCAGTGGCAGTATTTAAAGAAGATGGCATTTATCAGCCCACAGGACAACTGTGTCCCACTGCAGGCTCTTACTGCTTATAGGGGCTCTGAACTAAATCTTGTTACAGCTTCCAAAATTAAGTTATGAGTAGCACAATCAGGTTGCCTTGTATTTGTGGGTAGTTCAAACCATTAACTGGCTCATTGTAAACATCTAAAATATACTACCCCGTTGGTAACCCTAGTTTATCATTTGTCCACTTTTAGTATGCCTGAACCTTAAAACAATGCCAGCAAAAGGGCCTCACGCCACCACTGTGAAGCCTTGGATGGCAGTAGCCTGGTCCCTAGCATGAAGTAAGCATCTAGTAAATAAAAGAATAACCACAACAAGCACATTTATAATCCACTTTACTGTTTCCAGACCCTTTCCTCATTCTTCATTCCAACCTCCCACGTGCTGCAAGGCGTAATTATTTCGTCCCATCTGAAGGAGGCAAAAACTAAGGCGAGACCAGGCGGTGAATGGGCTCCCGGGAGTGGGACCGCGGCCCAGAGTCTGGGCTGGCGGGCGGGACGCGGCGGGGCGCCCAGCTGCAGGCAGGTGCGTAAATCCGCGGGGGAATCCTCGGCTCCACCTGGGCGCGGCGAGGAAATTGCACCATGTATGGGCAACTACGTCAGAGGGGGCAGACCTGCCGCTGTTGTAGGGGACGCCAGGTCCGTCCCCTTCCCTACCAAAAGGCGGCTACCGGACTGCGGGAGGCGTAGAGAAGTTCAGCGCGGACTGGCAGAGGGCGGTGCGTCTGGGGAGGTGGAGCCGCGAGGTGTCCAGCGCCGTTGAAAATCGCCCGCTCCTCCCCCCCATCCAAGTGGTTCAGCCCGAGAACTTTTCATTCATAAAAAGAAAAGAGGAGCAAGTGAGTCAGAACCCAAGCAGCCGACACGGACCCCACAGAGCAGCCAGCCAGGGCATGTTCCGAGACTTCGGGGAACCCGGACCGAGCTCCGGGGCCGGCGGTGCGTACGGCGGCCCGGCGCAGACCCCCACTTCAGGCCAGCAGGTGAGAGGGCCCCACCGCCTGGGCTTCCCGGGTGGACAGCGCCTGGGACGCTGCGGTCAGCTCCCGCACGCTCTGGGATGGGGCCGGGAGCAGGAGAAGGGTCTGGACCTGGGTCCGCGGCAGTGGCCGTGGCTGTGGCCGCGGATGCTGCTCGTTCTCCACCGTCTGGAGCCAGGATCTGCGACCGTCTCCTCTCGCTCGCCCCTTTTTCCTTCGCTGTCTGCTGTCATCTGTCCCGCCGTCTCTGTCACCTTCTTTCCTCTCGTCCACGCCTAATTTCTTTGTTCTGTCTGCGTCAGAAGGGCGCCCCTTAGTCTGAGATTAGTCCCGGCTCGGACGGGATCAGAGGGTCTGATCCATCTCGGACTAAATTCTCGGGATCCCGTACCTGGGCCGAGGCCGAGAAGTCCCCACACCGAAGGGAGGCGGGATCCAGCGGCAGGCGGGCTCCCACAGCCTGGGAATCCTCAGCACTGTCTGGGAGTCCGTGTGTGTCCACTTGTCTGTCCCTCTCTACCCTGTCGCCAAGGCCCTATCCCCTTCTCGGCGCAGTGCAGCCCGGTGGGCTCCGGGGAAACTGGTGCTCCACACCTTTACAGGCTGGGGCCAGGGGAGACTGCGAGATGCCGCGACGTGCGCGTGGTCTTGCACCAGGCAGCTCCCGCGCCCCCGCCTCTCGGCATCGAACGGCGCCCTGCTGCAGGCTGGGGGGACTCGGGTGGTTGCAGGTGCCCATTTCCTGTCGAGGGGCAGCGCGCACGTGTCGCTAGGGGAGGGAAGGAGCGGCGTCCGTTCTGCCGAGTCACAGCGGCCGAGTCACGGTGGCTGACTCACCCGGGGCGCCCCTCCCTTCCTGGCCCGGAGCGGCCCTGGCCCGGGCTACATCGGGAGCGAGAGGTGCCGCCAGGGGTGACTTCGTCCCGGAACTGGGGTCACTGGGCCACTGGGCCCGCAGCGCCGGGCTTGGGACACCGCTGCCTGGACTTGCCTGGGCTTGTGGCACACTTCCGGGACGCTTGGGCGCCAGGGCCCAGCCCCAAGGCTTGAACCCAGTTCTCTTCCCGGAACACTGATCCCCCATCTCAACTCTTTCCTCAGATTTCTGGCTAAAAGAAAATCTTGGCAGGTAATACATAGAGTACATACAGTGCAGCTTGCATGGTTCGGGGAGGTTTCTACCTCATTAACCGTATTGTATTTCACAGAATCGAAGAATTCATTGATTTGAAAACCCACACCATTGTTTTATGTCACTAAATTTTCCTAAAGTTGCCAATCCAACTATGATTTAGAGCTATTAAAAGGCATTTCTTAGCATCAATGAAATGCCATAATCCTCACTTACACCAATATTAAAAACAAGGAAACCCAGGCACATTGAGGTTAAATAACTTGCCCAGAGTCATGGCCAGTAAGTGGCTGAGCTAAGAGCTAACTGGGACAGCCTAAACCCAGGGCAGTGGTTCTTGCCACCACAGCCTCTGTGCATTGGACACCTGCCACTTACCAGGCACTGTCACACACATTCTCTCACTGGATTTTCACAGCCACCCCTGGAGTTAGGAGCTGGAATTTTTCTTTTTTTCTTTTTTTTAAATTTATTTATTTATGATAGTCACACACACAGAGAGAGAGAGAGAGAGGCAGAGACACAGGCAGAGGGAGAAGCAGGCTCCATGCACCGGGAGCCCGATATGGGATTCGATCCCGGGTCTCCAGGATCGCGCCCTGAGCCAAAGGCAGGCGCCAAACAGCTGCGCCACCCAGGGATCCCATGAGCTGGAATTTTTCTATGCAGATGGGACTCAGGCAGAGTACAGGAGTAGCTGAGAGCCTAGGTGCCAGGGCGAAACTCCACTTCCTACTTACTGGCTATGGATCTATGGACAACTGTTTTTCTGTCTGAAAATGAAGACACTGTTGTGCAAATTATGAGTCAGTATTTGTAAAGTGGTTGGGACAGTGCCTGGAATTCATATGTTATATGTATTAGTTCTGACAGGGAAATGAAGGCACAGCAAGGTTATGAGACTTGCCCAAAGTCACACAGCTCCCAAGCAGGGATTTGTCACCAAGTTAGTCTCTCTGTCAAGTTGTACTCTTTCTGGTCATACGGAACGAGCAGCTGCATTGACGGTGGATGAAATTGTGGCTTCTGTCCTGTTGAAGCACCTCAATCTACACAGACTTCATCCTTGGCTTTCTGTTTCTTATGCCTCAGAAGTTCCACCTCGTGCCAAGCATCAATGCTGTGAGTGGCAGCCAGGACCTGCAGTGGATGGTGCAACCCCACTTCCTGGGACCCAGCAGCTACCCCAGGCCTCTGACCTACCCCCAGTACAGCCCCCCACAGCCCCGGCCAGGAGTCATCCGGGCCCTAGGGCCACCTCCAGGGGTACGTCGCCGACCCTGTGAACAGGTAAGTAGCAAAGGCATTGCACTGGTTCTGATGCCCATAGGGGTGCTGAGGTGCAGAGGACAAGTTCTTGGCCAAAAGAACACAGGCAAGGCAGCCTGGGTGGCTCAGCAGTTTAGCACCGCCTTCAGCCCAGGGCATGATCCTGGAGACCCATGATCGAGTCCCATGTCGGGCTCCCTGCATGGAGCCTGCTTCTCCCTCTGCCTGTGTCTCTGCCTCTCTCTCTTTCTCATGAATAAGTAAATAAAATCTAAAACAAAACAAAAAAACACAGGCTTAGAAAGGGAGTGCTGGGGAAGAAGAGCCACTGATGACTCCTGGCCAAGGCCGAGAGTAATGAGCCCTTGGGGTGATCCAGAGGGCAAGAGGTGATTCTAGGCTAGGGAAAGCTTTCTGAAGCTGGAGGTATATTAGCCCAGAAGGATGGGTAGGATCTTCATAGATAGAGATGAAAGAAAAGACATTTCAGGGAGCGAGGATGGCAGGAACAAGAATGGAGGTAGAGGTGAGGATGTGTAAGGTGTACATGTGGAAAGGTGTGTGGATGGTAGAGGGTCTCCACCTGCTGAGATGTATGCTGTCTATGTGCTGGGGAGGGAACAGAAAGGGGAGGGTTCCCTGTAGCTACTCTCTGGGGCTGTTTCCCTATCTCATTTAATCTTTACAAATAGCCTCTAGGGATGCACTCTGGTTTTCTCCACTTTACAGCTGGGAAATGAAGGCACAGAGGTAGTCACTTGCCCAGATTACACAAGTAGTGAGTAATGAGACAGGTCTTTTCAATTCTAAAGTGAGATCCTAACCATCAAGCCACACTATCTCATCCAGAGCTAACAAAGGCTCGAAGCAGAGTGAGTTGGGAACTCTTGACTCCCCAACCAGGGCTCCTGCCTTCACAATGCTAAAAAAAAAAAAAAAAAAAAAAAAAAATCTTTACCAACATAAATAAGAGATAGAGGGTCTTTAAGGGAGTTGCTCCTCTTTCATTTTGGTTTATGAGACTATACTGGAGTGAGACTTACTCATTTAGGAGCTTGCCCAGACAGCAGGGTAGATGAGAAGTCAGGATGTTGCAAAGATGAACAGTTAGACAGGAGTGGCTTTCCCAGAAACAGCAGGATTGGCAGTGTGACCAACTGGAGAAGAGGACCATGCTGTGAGGTCCCAGAGGCAGGCTCCTGGACTTCTTTAGCCCTGACCTGAGGGTGGCTATTTGTTTCTGGGACTCCTAGACAGGGGCTATGAGCTCTAAGTGGGGTTCTTTGTGGGGGGCTGGTCCCCATCAGCAGGGCTCTCAATATTGAATAGAGTGAGTAGATTTTAATTTCTGCTCTGGGACCATAAAGGAGTTATCTATCCTCTCTGGGCTTCAGTTCCTTATATGGAAAGTTGGGTAAAGAATCTGTGTAAAGCTCTTAGCCGGCATGTAATAGGTTCCTAATAAAAAACAACTTACTAAATAAATAAATAAATAAGATCTAAAAAATAAAAAACTTACTCAGCAGCAACACTCATTAACTCCTCTTAGTGCTTACAAACCCCTGGGGAAGAGGACACTTGGGTGGCTCAGTGGTTGAGTGTCTGCCTTGGGCTTGCTGGTGATCCCAGGGTCCTGGGATTGAGTTCCGCATCAGGCGCCCCGCGGGGAGCCTGCTTCTCCCTCTGCCTATGTCTCTGACTCTCTGTGAGTCTCTCATGAACAAATAAAATCTTTTTTTTTTAAGGGGGGGGGTGGAGAATGAGGGTCCTTCGAGAAAGAGCAGCTGGGTCCCAGAGGCTGAGTAATAAAGGCTACTTCTGGCTGGGCAACGAGAGGAAGCTCTCTGTAAGAGTGGGGGTATCTTAGTTGAGTCCTGAGAGATGACGGGGGTAAAGGTTTACGGAGTGTGTGGTGGCGATGGGGGGGGGGGTTGCTTCTGAAAGAGGAACCAAAGGAGGCAAAAGCTGGGTGCGAGGAGGAAGAAATCTGATTAATTCAATCTTACTAAAGCGTGAGTGCGGAGAACCAGTCGCGGCGCTGTGATCCCTGAAGCGCAGGCTCGCGGGTCCCCGGCACTGCCATGCCCACCGCAGGGTCCTAGCACGGGGCCACTGCACAAGGCGAGTGCCGGGCAACCAGAGGCCCAGGGTCTACCTCACTATTCCCTCTACCCGTCCAGATCAGCCCCGAGGAGGAGGAGCGCCGTCGAGTGAGGCGCGAGCGGAACAAGCTGGCCGCGGCCAAGTGCAGGAACCGAAGGAAGGAACTGACCGACTTCCTGCAGGCGGTGAGCACCCACCGGTGCGGAGGGTGTCCAGGCCGCGGCCCACCGAACCTCGGACGGGCGCGGCTCCCCTGAGCTTGCAGGGCCCCAGAGGGGCGCCGGTATATTAAGTCCCCTTCCCCCAGTCCCCGCTGGAGGAGCAGTCCTTCGGAGAAAACGACGAGAAAAATGCGATTAGAAATTAGTTACCGCGCGTCTCACTCCCAGAAAAGCAGAGGAGAGTCAAAGTTTCCGCGGACAATCTCCTTCTAAGATGCTCCCGGGCCCGAAGGGAGTCGTGCCCATTTTCTTCCAAGGGCTCATGGGAGTTGTAGTCCAGACTCGCTGGAGACCCCCCTCACCCCCACCCCCCACTCCCCCAATTACCACCACCTCCTGAGGCTACGCGGTACTCAGCCCTCATCTTCTAACTCCTCTCCTAACCCTCTGCAGGAGACCGACAAACTGGAGGACGAGAAATCCGGTCTGCAGCGAGAGATTGAGGAGCTGCAGAAGCAGAAGGAGCGCCTGGAGCTCGTGCTTGAAGCCCACCGCCCCATCTGCAAAATCCCGGAAAGGGCCACGGAGAGCGACACTGGCCGCGCAGGCGGTCCTAGCAGCCCACCAGCCACCTCCGGCCCTGTACCTTGTATCTCTCTTTCCTCGGGGCCTGTGCTGGAACCCGAAGCATTGCACACCCCCACACTCATGACCACACCCTCCCTGACTCCTTTCACCCCTAGTCCGGTCTTCACTTACCCTAGCACCCCTGAGCCCTGCGCCTCAGCCCATCGCAGGAGCAGCAGCAGCAGCGGGGACCCATCCTCTGACCCTCTCGGCTCCCCCACCCTCCTTGCCTTATGAGGCACCTCAGCCCCGGTACCCGGGGATGCCACTCTAGCCAATGTCTCCCCACCCATTGGTCCAGCTGGTCTGGACCATAATCCCATGCCCTCTTCAGCAGGTTCTTCTCCATTCCTCCAGATGACACTGAGCATATTTTGCTTCCTAGTAGAGCCAGCTTGGGGTCATGTAATTGCCCACTGTTTTTCCAGAGCTGGCTTCTTTAGCACAATTTGCACTAAATCAGAGACAAAATATTTCCCATTTGTGCGAGAAAACTCCTGGCAACCAAAAAGGACTTTGTAGATCCCTCAGGGTCCTCTAGAGCCCTAACCCCCTTCAGACCACCACACCTATAGTCTTCATCACCCTCTTCCTGTGATCCACCCAATCCTACTCTGACAGAAGGTGGTATTCTACCAGCCTAGAACACTAACTCGCCCAGCCCCACACTGCCAGCAGCACCAAGTGATTGAACCAGGGCATTCTGCTGGCCCCTCCTGAATGGTAGGAGAGTGCCAGAGGCTTCTGTGACGAGCTGAACTGCAGCCCCCCCTCCCCCCACCAGCTCTGAGAAGACTTTAGCTCCAGGGAATCCAAGCCTCCACAACGAAGGCAGCTGCTATTTATTTTCCTACAGAGAGTATTTTTATACAAACCTGCCAAAATGGAATAAAAGGCTCGAAGCTCTGTCCTGGTCTCACTGAACCCAGAAGCAAAAGGGAGAACATTTCGAACCAGAAGCCCTAGGCTCTGGTCTCAGTTCTACAGACTTACTGCATGACTTTGGAAAATTATTTGATATCTGGACCTCAGTTGTCTTATCTGAGGAATTGTTACATCTGCTATGCCTCATCTCCAGGATTGAAAGGAGGAATGGAGTGCTGCTGGGTGCAAACTAAAAGGATTATCTTTCTCCTGATGGGGGCCCACAGCTTGCCTGCGTGGGCCACAGGAGGGCGCTCTTATGCCCTTTTCAGCCTCGGGGGTGGCCGCTGAGTGGGTTCTAGGCCCCCAACACCTGCTTCCTGCCCCATTGTCTTGGACAGGAAGGAGCCGGGAAGGGAGCTGGAGCCACTTCAGGGGCCGGATTACGGCCCCTCCGGAGGTCTAATGGGGGGAGCTAGGGGCTTACCACCGTCCCACATCCTGCCCCAGGCTTGAGGGAGTGGGGGAGTCAGCCACCTTAGTTTTGCAGCCCCTCCGGACGGTAATGGTACCCCGTCTCAACGTCCCCGCCCTCGTCCCACCCCGGGGAGTCCCAAACAGACGCAGCCCAGGCCAGGGGCTCTGCTTCCGTTCCAGTTTATTAGCCCCCACCCCGCTCCCAGCACGTCCCTCCGCTCCAGCCTCCAGTCTCCCTGCTGCCCCACCAAGAGAAAGCAAGGGGCCCTCCTCAGTGCCAGAGTTTCCAAATCCATGCCAGCGGCCCCTCGTGCACAGGCGGGACGGCGTCCAGGTCCGGAGGTCCACCGCAGTCCCGGCGCTTGGGAAGCAGTCTGGTCGGGCGTCGACGTGAAGGAAGATGAGCCTCAGTCATCCGGGGAGCAGGCCAGGGGCAACTGATCTGGACTGCCCACGCTGCCGGTGCTGGAGCTTCCATCGCCCAGGTCGCGGGGCCCGCAGGGGGGCAAGGCGAGCTCGGGTGTCGGCCCGGAGCTTGAGCCGCCAGCGCCGCCGGGGCCGCCCCGGGGGCCCCACTCCTCACCCAGAGCCAGGCAGAGCTCCTTAAGCGCCAGGTTCTCCCGCAGCAGCTCCTCCTGGCGGCCCTCCAGCTCGGCCAGCTTCTGCCAACAACCGCCCAAGTCCTCGCGCACGGCTCGGGATGCTTGGGTCCCGAAGAGCTGCCACTGGCGCGCGGCGCGCCGCCCGCGCTGGCGCTCCGAGTCCAGGAAGCAGCAGAGGTCGCGCAGCTCGCGGTTCTCCGCCTGTAAGCGCCGGTTGAGCTGCTTGAGCTCGCGGATCTCGCCCAGGTGACCCTGCAGCTGCCGATTCACCTCCTGCATGAGGCGGCCGCGCTGCACCAGAGCCGCCAGGCGTGCCGCCTCCTCCCGCCGCAGGCGCCGCACCAGCTCTTCCTTGCCTAGAGCCGCCATCTCCTCGTCCGTCAGCTCCTCCAGGCCGCCCGCCTCGGCCTCCATGGCTGCTCAGGCCTCTGGAGCATCGCCTGTCCGCCGCCGCGGCCCAGGAGCCCACGTCGAGCTCTGCGCGCTCCGGGTCGGGCTCCCGCTCCGCGGGCGGCAGGCTGTGGCGGGGTAGCGTAGGCTGCAGCAGCCGCCCGGGCGTGGGCACGCGGCGGGGCGCGCGCTGGGGCGGGGCCGTATGACGTTAAGGAACGACAGCCAATCCAGAGAAGGCTCTCCTGAAAGGGGCGGGGCTTGAGCACGGAACACAGAAAGAGCTAGCCCCTTCCCCGCCCACTCCAGACCGAGGAGTGACCCTTCCATACGCTGGGTGCCAGCGCCACCACTCTCCGCGACAGGTAACCCTAAACTAGGCGCTTCGTACTTCCCAGTTCCAGACTTCCTCAAGCTCTAGCCTAGGCCTCCTGACTCTTTCTGAGAACTTAGACTCCGGTGTCGGCCACCAACTCTCAAGCCCACCCCTGACGGAACCCAGAGGGGTGTCGTCTCCAACTTTTCTAGCTTAATTCATGCTCGAGAGTCTCGGCTCATTGAACATCACTTCCAGCTCTTCGGAACCCGGAGTCCAAACGTGCCTGGCTCACCATCAGGCTACCCTCTTAAGGATGGTTTCCTGTCCAGGGTGGGGGCGGAGGGTGGGGAAGCACATACTGGGATTCATCTATTCAATAAACTTTTATTGTGTGCAAAGCTCGGGCAGAAATAAACTTGACTGAGATTCTGATCCTGTCCTCAAAGAGGTCATAATTTAGTGGGGGAGACAGGCTGTGTTAAACAAGAAGTAAACGCGGGGAGAGACATGGTCCAGAAAGGTGTCCCCGAAGAGGTGGTGGTAATCTGAGGGGCCCTGAAAGATGTGTAGGACTTTGATGAGTAAAGAGCTATTTCAGCAAGCAGGAATAGCATGGTGAAACACCCTGGGGCCTAGCTGCTTTAGGAACCCTGAGAGTAGCTCATTGTTTTCAAAAGATGGGTGTGTGGAGAAAATGGTAACCTGAGGGAGAGAAGCCACAAAGGTAGTTGGCAGGAACGTTGCCACAGGCAAGTAGGATTTTAAGCAGGGGAGTAACATTTTAAAATATACACTAAAAAAATTATTCAGGCTGTTCTGTGTGGGATGCACCATGGGGAAGAGATGTAGGCAGGGAGATTAGTAAAAAACACTGTGTCAATGGGCAAGGTAGAGCTATGCAGGACTGGGCTGGAACAGTGCCCGTAGGGGTGGAGAGGACGAAACATCCTAGAAATATTCAGGAAGCAAATCAGCAGAACTGAATGTGAAGAAAGAGGACTCTGGGAGAAAACCCAGGGTTCTGGCATGAGAACTGGGTAAATGTTGGGACTATCACTGAGATAGGAACGCAGGAAAGAAACCAATTGGAAAAAAAGGCTGTCTAGCTTTTGAAGGGCCTGTAGGGAAACAGCGTAGAAAAACAAGCCCTCCTGATGTGGACTTCCCAGGCAGAGCTCCGAGCTCCGAGTAAGAGAAGTCATTAGTGCGGGGCGGGGTGGGATGTGGGCGACGAGGGTTAAAACCAAAGGAGCAGAGGCCCCATGCCCAGAAGAGGTCTCACCCGCAGGATGGACTGAGGAGCTCCCAGCAATGGCCCTTGGACATTAGGTCAGACATACTTTTTGCAGAGAAAAGATTCAGGACAGAGATCTGTGAAACTCCTACATTTAAGACACAAGTCAAAGTAGGGAGGCCCAGAAAAGGGCAGAGAAAGGGGAAGATGGGGGAAGGTGGCCGGCGCTGGGGCCACTAGCTGTTGGCCTCGACTCCCCTGCGCCTTCCTGCAACCCCGGCCAGAAGACGCGCGGGGGTGAGGACGGGGGGCGGGGACCCGGGGGTTACCCCTCCCGCTGGGAGGAGGGGCTACTCCTCCCCCTTCGCCGCGTCTGCCCCACCCTCTCTGTCCCGGAAGTGGTCCTTCTCTGGCTCCGGGTGCCGGGAGCCGAAGCCCCGCGCTCCCGGAAGTAGCCTGCCGGCGGCGCGCCGGACCCGGGGAGTGCTCGCTCCAGCTGGGGCGCTGCGGCTGCGCCCGGGTCCGGGCGTCGCCATGACCAGCGAGCTGGACATCTTCGTGGGGAACACGACCCTCATCGACGAGGACGTGTATCGCCTCTGGCTGGATGGTTACTCGGGTGTGTGGGGGGCCGTCTGCGGAGCGGGTTAGAAGAGCGATTGTTTGGGATGGGAGACGGAGCGGGGCCGGGAATTCCGTCCTGTGGGGAACTGGGCAGAGGGAGTGAGGGATGTTTAGGAGTTGGACTTGGAGTTGGGATCCCCGGAGGGCCTGTGGGTTCGCGGAGCGGGGCCTAATGCTATCGCCCACTCCCCAGTAAGTGACGCAGTGGCCCTGAGGGTGCGCTCGGGAATCCTGGAGCAGACAGGCGCCACGGCAGCGGTGCTGCAGAGCGACACCATGGACCACTACCGTACTTTCCACATGCTCGAGCGCCTACTGCACGCACCGCCCAAGCTGTTGCACCAGCTAATCTTCCAGATCCCGCCCTCTCGACAGGCACTGCTCATTGAGAGGTGGGGATGCCAACCGAACTGACCATATACCCATTTTGCAGGCCGAAACTGAGGCCCGGGATGGGATGGGATGGGACTTACACAAGGTCTAAGAAAGTTGAGACCTTCTCAACTGAGATGGTCTCAGGAGGGACCAAACCTGGGCCCTGCCGGACTCCCTTTCCCCTCCTATGTGGAAAGTCAGTGGTGTCCTCTGCCTCCACGCAGGTACTATGCCTTTGACGAGGCCTTTGTGCGGGAGGTCCTGGGCAAGAAGCTGTCCAAGGGCACCAAGAAAGACCTGGATGACATCAGCACCAAAACAGGCATCACCCTCAAGAGCTGCCGGAGACAAGTGGGCACTGCACCCCTGCTCCCCAATGCAACATCCCATGTCCAGTCTGCCCCTTCACTCCATCCCTTTGGTCACTGCCCCAGCTCCATTCTCCTCCCTCACCTCTGATTGTGGGGGGGCTTCATACCCAGTCTCCTGTCCCTTCTTTTGCTCCTCCAAAGCATCTCCTACTCTCCTGTGGGAGCTACTCTTTCAGAAGCTCAGATCTGACCATAGCTTTTCCCTCCTCAGAAACTTTAATTGGCTCTCCCACTCCATCCTGGATAGTAGCCACATTCCTTGGCCTTGACCTTCATACTCATCCATGGTCTGGTCTCTGCCAGCCTTTCTCAGCTTATATTTCTCCAGCGCCCCTGCCTTTCTTTTTGCTCCAGCTACTCTTCCCTGGAGGGTACTATTCTTGGCCTTATCTACCCCTTGAAATACAAAGCAGGGAGCCAGATGCCACCTACGCAAACCTTTCTGGTGGCCCAAGAAGAAGTAACCCTTCTGGGCCTATAGTATTTTTTCTGTGTCTTTTGTGCACTCTTTCTTTACAGTTTAGCATTTGCTCATTTTTTACTTCCTGGACCTTAGCCAGGAGGATCAGTTTCAGCACAAGGTTGCGAAGAACTGGAGAGCATGATGCTAAAATAGGGGAATTCAGAGATAGAAATGAGTAAACATTTATCCAAGGCAAAATGGTTGAATTGGTAACAGGTATTAACAGTTAATAGTTTATTGAAGAATACCACATGCTAAGTCTGTTGACTGGATAGATGGCTAGGTAAGGGGAGGGATGTTTAATAATCAGTTTATTGGATAACCAATCTCTGACAGTCCTCCCTCCTCCCCTAACTGCCCTACAGTTTGACAACTTTAAGCGAGTCTTCAAGGTGGTGGAGGAAATGCGGGGTTCGCTGGTGGATAACATTCAGCAACACTTCCTCCTGTCTGACCGGTTGGCCAGGTGAGGGGGGTCGGGCAAGGAGCCAGCCATCTCCCCTTCCTGCACCCTCCTTCCTTGGGCCGTGAAGCAGGACCACCTTCCCCACCCCAACCCACTTGACCTCCCTGCTGCATTGGGGGGATGGCTATCCTACGCCTGGCCTGCACTTTGGATCAAGCTGGCCTGGCTTCAGATCCCAGCCTGGCCATTTACCAATGGAACTGTTGTGAGATGCCACACATAAAGCCCATGGTATAACCCCTGGGGCTTAGGAAGTGCTCAGTAAATGGTAACTGTTATCCTCAGGTCTTCTTCTGTACCCCTTAGGAGACCTGGGCTGAAACCTCTGTACACAAACAAGGAGGCCCAGAGAAAAGTGGCCTGAAGCATGTCATGTAGTGAGCTGGGGCAGAGACAGGCTAGATGTCGGATGTCTGGCCAATGTCGCAGGTGCAAGCTGCTTGCTAAAAAGGAATTTGAAACCCTGACAGGCCCACTTTCCCCTTCCTGCAGGGACTACGCAGCCATTGTCTTCTTTGCCAACAACCGCTTCGAGACAGGGAAGAAAAAGCTGCAGTATCTGAGCTTTGGTGACTTTGCTTTCTGTGCTGAGCTCATGATCCAGAACTGGACCCTCGGAGCCGTCGGTGAGGCCCCCACTCACCCAGGTGCCCGGATGCCTCTCCACGCTCTCAGAGCCTAGTTCCCCACCAGCACTTTATCCTGCGGGCCCCATTTTCGGGCATCCTTTCTTCAGTGCCCACACCACAGCCGCCACTGCTCATAACCCAGTGTCCCACACCCAGCTTGTCTGTGCACAAAGAACCTGCTGCTGGTCTGTGGCCTGGGGTGTCACTTCACCTTTCTGATACTTCCTTTTCTGTCTTGTGGGGGTTTGTTGAGGTGGTGGGTGTGTAAGGCTCCGGATATCACTGGAGGGGTTTTTATCCCACCCCAATTACCTTGCTGGGCCTCCCCCAGACTCCCAAGTGGATGACATGGACGTGGATCTAGACAAGGAGTTTCTCCAGGACTTGAAGGAGCTCAAAATGCTTGTGGCTGACAAGGACCTTCTGGACCTGCACAAGAGGTGATCCTGGGGAGGCCACAGGATGGGGCCTGAGTCGGGGCCCAGGCACCTCTGGGCTTACCCTGTCTCCCTGTAGCCTGGTGTGTACTGCTCTTCGGGGAAAGCTTGGTGTCTTCTCGGAAATGGAAGCCAACTTCAAGGTCTGTGATCCAATCCAGCCTCTGTTCCTTGGGCATCTTCACCCTCCCTGCATTGTCCCCACTGGGCACCTTTGCTCATGCTGGGGATTGACCAGCAGGTAGCCCTGTTGCTCCTACCCACCTGCTGGAGGAACATTGGGGAGCTATTTGATTGAGGGAGGTAGATAGATCTGGGGAAGGGCCTGCCCCTCCTGCAGCCCCTGGGCTCAGCCTCTAGCCTCTGGGACAGAAGACAGACCTTCCAGGCTCTCTGCTTCATAGAACCTGTCCCGGGGGCTGGTGAATGTGGCTGCCAAGCTGACCCACAATAAGGATGTCCGAGACCTGTTTGTGGACCTTGTGGAGAAGGTGAGCTGGCCTGCCCATTGCCCTCTGATCCCCAACCCAGCCCGTCCCTGGGCTGTACCAGTGCTAGATGTTTCCTTGGGCCCACAGTTCGTGGAACCGTGCCGTTCTGACCACTGGCCACTGAATGATGTGCGGCTCTTCTTGAATCAGTATTCAGCATCTGTCCACTCCCTAGATGGCTTCCGGTGAGAGATCCCAGGCTTCCCCTGCAGCTTGGCCTTGCTGTAGCCAGTCTTCTGCCAGAGCCTAGCCCTCCTGCAAACTCTGGGTTCTCCGTTGTACCCTGGTGGGGGGAGTCTTTCTGTGTGTCCCCCACCCCCATTAGAGGCTGTGACCTGACCTTGGATAGGTTCCTGAACCTCTTCACACCTCAGTTTCCCCTGTAGAACCGGAGGATAATGGTGATAATGATCATAAGAACAGTGTGAGGAGTGAAGCAGCCTTGGGTATATGAAGCTTTTAGAGCAGTGTGTCTGATGTGGTGAAAATTAAGGCAATGGTTGCTGTCACTTTCTGTTGCAGGCACCAGGCCCTCTGGGACCGCTACATGGGCACCCTCCGTGGCTGCCTCTTGCGCCTCTATCATGATTGAGGTCTGCTCCCGCCACCCTACCCACATTGACAATAAAGCTGCTGTGACTTTGGAGGAACCTGTGCACGGTCACACAGGAGCCCACGAATCTGTCTCTGAGCATCACGGTGAACATGTATAGGGATGTATGTGCTTGGGGGGCACCCCATGGAGACTTGTCAGAGTATGGGGTGTCTGTGCTCTCCCCACCCCACCTGAGTTCACATACAAGACAGGAGAGCTCATCTTGGTTTATTCAAGCCATAGCAAGATTAGGAGAACAGGTAAAAGCCATGGGTGGAGGCAGCAAGGAGGCCCTGGGCATAGCAGGAGAGAGCTGAGGGCCTGCCTCACAGGCTCAGGGTGGACAGGACACCAGGCGCTTCTTCACCCGCAGGTCCACACGGGCCGTGACTGGGTACTTAGTGATGCCACACGTATTGTTCCCACGGTGCAGCCGGAAGTAGCCCTAGGAAGTCAAGGGGACATCAGGGCCAGAAGGTGGGGAGGGGCCTGTCCTTCCCTGTCCCCTGAGTAGATCACACTCACCTCCTCACCCCATTCAGCACCCCAGGAGTTCTTCAGGATCCAGTACGGAATTGGGTGGTGAGGACGAGGCCGGGATGAGCCTCCCTCTGCCTGCCTCCCTGCTACTGACTTGCTCTTCCCAAAACCCACAAGCAGGACAGAGTGGTCCACACGCCGGGGGTCACAGGTGGTATGCGTGGCCTGGATCACACCCCTCTGGTAATGCTGCAGGGGCAGAGGGGCTGAGTCTGGGGCCCTCCCCCCTCCTCCAGGGGTCCCCCCCCCAAGGCCTGACCCTGTCCCACCTGCAGTAGCTTCATGTTGATGGTCACAGTGATGGGGCCTTCGGTGGCCAGGTACCAGGCGATTGCTGGGGGTGGAAAGTGCCATTAGGCCCCGTTTGCTCTGTGCCCCCTGCTTTTAGCTCTACCTTCACCCCACCCCCCACCTCTGTGTTCCTCCATCTGTCTGTAACCCAGTCTCGTCTGTCCTCTATGCTGGTCTGTCTCTCCCTGTCATTCACACCCCCACCCCCCAACCCTAGGCCTGCCCATGTCTCCACTCTGCCCGCACCCTGCTCATTGCCCTGCAGCATGATGAAGTCCTGGATCCAGGCCACCTTCTTATACTTTTTGGCCAGGCACCTGTGGGGTTTGGTGTTCCCCAAGAATGGGTAGTCCTTTGCGCTGGCCAACCCACCTGGAGATAAAACAGGACAGAGGCTCAGCTCCTGAACACCCCACCCCAGCCCCTCACCCCCTACCCCCCAAAAGCTGCCCAGAGAGGCAGTGCACTCACTGTTGTTGAGGACAGTTATGAATGCGTCCCAGGTGAAGCCGCCCTTGCAGCCATCCCCACAGCGGCCGCAGTCAAGCAGCTCTGGTGTGAGAAGGAACGATGTGGGTTGACTGCACCCTGCCCCCCTGCCCTGTGCTTCCCCTCTACCCCTTCACATGCACCCCTCTTTGAGCCATACCCTGCACAGAGACTTCCACAGGCTGGTGGTATCTGATGCCCCACAGAGCCTCGATGTTGCCCGCCGCTGCCATGGCCCAGCAGCAGCGGCAGTTTCCCTAGCAGGGAAGGGGGTTAGTGAGCAGATGTCTGGCCATTGCCACCCCCCACCACCACCACCCAAGTTAGATTGGGCCAGCTGGGGGCAGATACCTGCTGCTTGATGGGTGAGATGATGCCGGGCAACTTCCTCCAGTCACAGGTGGGAGGCACTGGCTCCCCCCACTTTTCAGACCCTACCTTTCTGCCCACGCTGGGAGCCTCTCCAGCCATCCTCTGATGCCCATAGAACTGGCCAAACTCCTCCTCTGGAGGGTAGATGGGGCCACCAGAGTCACAGGTTTGACCACTTCTTCCCCATATTCTGCTTCTCCCACTCCAACCATCCACATCCTGTTAAATCCCCATGATACCCTGGGAGACGCACAGATACGGAGACCCAGAGAAAAGCCAAGTTTCTTTTTCTTTTTTTTTTCTTTTTTTCCATTGAGGCATTTTATTTGCACATATGAATTACATCCCTAGGAAAAGAATCCCAGGATTTTCCCTCCTGTGTGTTTTCATCTTGCTTCTTCGTGGTCCATGATGCCAGCTGAGGTTGTCAGTACAATGAAACCAAACTGGCGGGATGGGAGCAGGTTATTCTGCCATTTCTAGATCTTTCAGCTGTGCATCAAATCTGGGGCTGATCACTCACACTTGTTTAACCTGCCTGTGAGGTTCACAACAATTTTCCCAGCTCTGTGATCATCGATTTCAAATTCGCCAATGTAACCATGCTTCATCATCACAGTGAGAAATCAGACGATGACTTTGGAGCATGGCCTGATAACCTGGCACTTGCCTCTCTTTTCAGCGTTGTTGATGCTCTTGAGAGCATCTGCCAGGACGTTCATGCGCACCATTGTGGCGGTTCAGAGAGATGGCGGAAAGAGCGCCAAGTTTCTTCTTGGGATGCGTTCCCTTGTACTTGCTGCCTCACCCCTGAGCTAGACTGGGACCTAGACCTGTCCCTGTTTTTGTGACTTGGGGCGAGCAACCAGGCCTCTGGTCCTCAGGGTCTCTCTGGAGAATGAAAGCTAAAGGTCTGCCCTGCCCATCTGCCAGTATCCCTGGAGAAGTCTCTGTTTCCCCTCCTACTACCTAGGGCCCAGGAAGGGTCCAGTACCTGTGAGGTCACTGAATGGAGTCACCCCAAACTCGGCTGTGCCCAAATCTTCCTCCTCCAGCTGCTGAGCCTGGGCCAGGTTGTGTGCAAAGATGTCCAGACGACGAGCATATTCTGTACCAGAAGGGGGTTGTCCAAAGTTACCTCCTAAGACCCCAGAGGCAGGAAGTGGCCACTGCCAGGGCATCCCCACCCACACCCACCCAGGTGAGCATTGCTTCCTTTCCTGTGGCCCTTGCAGGCCACACTGCAGACGTCTGGGCCAAGGAAGTGGCTCCTCAGCCTCTCTAGGGCTGGGATTCCCCCAGAAGCAGTAAGGGGGACATCTCTACCCACCCACAGAGAAGACAAGTAAAGGGTCTGAAGGCAGAGTGACTCAGAAAGGGGCGTAATCAGAGGAGACTGGTTTCCTGCTGGGTTACTTTCTCTGCCTCCATTTTTTTTTTTAAGATTTTATTTATTTATTCATGAGAGAGATGAGGCAGAGGGAGAAGCAGGCTCCATGCAGGGAGCCTGATGTGGGACTCGATCCCGGATCTCCAGGATCACGCCCTGAGCTAAAGGCAGACACTCAACCACTGAGCTACCCAGGCGTCCCTCTCTGCCTCCATTTTACACCTCTAACTGTAGCTTCAGAGCTGGAACATGAAGGTGGGGAAGGATGGGGGGTGGGGGGATATGGATCCATGGCTTGGGCAGCCTGGGCTGAAAGGTCCCCTCAGATGATCCCCCTATGGTACAGAGGATAAGACCCAGAGAGAGGGCAGGAGCAGGGCTCGGACCTCATGGGCATGGAGAGAGAGTCCCAGCTTGAGCGCAAAATAAGTATCCTTGGTGTTTCTGAATGAACTCCTGTCTAGATGCTAGTCTACCTTCTGTGTGGAGTGACAAGAAAATGGCTATGGAAACGATACCCTGAGACTAGGTAGTCCCCACCCCTACCCCAATGCAGCTGCTGCCTGCCTTCTGAGTTCATAGCAAAGAATGATCCTGTCCCCACTTATGCACTTAGGAAACCAGGGAGTATACCCACAGCCCTGTCAGTTATGCTGAGTGGCTTTGGCCAAGGCCACTCCCCACCCTGAATCTTAATTTCCTCATCTATTAAATGGGAGAAGGGGGAGTGGGACCAGAGATGCACATGCCCCATGATACCTTCTGGGTTTGAGTAACTCCGGTTGTACTGGATCTGGAACAACGCAAAGACCTGTTTCAGCTCCAGTGGCTGGGGAGCTGGGTCCTGGCAAGAAATCGAGGGGGTGGGGAAGAGCAGGTGAAGGGTCATTGCTGGAACCACACCTTGCCTTCCCCCGAAACGGATCAGGCTACGGATCAGGCTAAGGGATCAGCTGCTTAGCCTGTTCTGTCTCCCTATGTTAGCTTAGGCATATGTCAATCACCTCTACAGCTTCAGTTGCTCTGAGAAATGGAATAAGGCAGTTGTTTCTGAAAGGGTGAGCCCCAGGCATGAAACTTGTGGAGGAAGAGCATGGAAAGCAAAGGAGAGACACTTACCTGATTCTTGAGGGATCTCTTGATGCCATGGGCCAGGCTTGCCACCGACAGGGCCAGGAGGCAGGAAAGGTAGATAGTTAGTGCCATGGTGTTGCAGGCAAGAGTGGGTAGCAGGAAGCTGAGCAAACCACACTGGAGGGGCTGAGAGGGTGGAGCTAGAGAAACCACAAAGTGGAAACCATGTTGGGAGGGGGAGGTGGACCCCTTGAGCACAGGGGCTGGCTCAGGCCTTCAGTCTTCTGTCCTATACAGCCTTCAGCCTGCCTGTTTCCCCTCTACCCTTTTTCTTTCTTTAGCAGAGACCCTCTGCCCACTCCGTTCTGGAAGATTCTAGGGATAAAGAGATGGACTTTTCCTTAAGGAAATAGGAATAGAGAGATCCTAAGTGAGCAGTTACCGTGTATGGCCATTGGTGTCATGACAGGGAAGGCCAGGAGGCTCTGGGTGGGGATGGAGGGTGGTCATTGCTCCCCGGGGAAGCACTCTTGCTTGTCCTGGAAAAATGAGACAGCTGAAGGGTCACCCTCCAAGAAGCTTTCCCTGGTGTCAGGGGCATCCCCTGGTGTCGGGGGCAGCTCTCTGGCATCCTGCTGTGCCTGTGCCCACTTGGTATCTGACTCCCACTCACACCAGAAGCATCTGATGTGCCTGTGTCCTCAGCACCCAGGATGGGGCTAGGCAGGGAGCAGGCTCGCTGGGTGTTTGTAGACCTAACAATTGGTTGTCCTGGGTTTTAAATAGGAAAGTTCAGGGTCTGGGGTACAGTAAGTGGCAGCTACTGCCTCATTCTGTACCTCATTCTTTTTTTTTTTAAGATTTATCTATTTATTTATGATAGAGAGAGAGAGGCAGAGACACAGGAGGAGGGAGAAGCAGGCTCCATGCCAGGAGCCCGACGTGGGACTCAATCCCAGGACTCCAGGATTGTACCCTGGGCCAAAGGCAGGCGCTAAACCGCTGAGCCACCCAGGGATCCCCCTGTTCCTCATTCTTATCACAGTCTGGGGATGGGGATATGGGGGTTGGGTGGGCTTGAGGGGCCAGATTGACTGCTGAAGAGATGAGAGCAGGGAAAGTCAATCCCAGAGGTCAGGAGAAGTGTTGCAAGGAGACAATTGCAAATGGCAGCTACACCCACATCCAATAGTACAAAGTCTCAAAACTGAGTAACTGGCTATGCACCCAGCCATTCCCCTCTGGACCTCAGATCCTCATCTCTAAGTGGCAACAATTCCTTTGAGTGGAGTGACTATGGGCACCCATGACCCTGGCTGGCACAGAATGATGTTCAAATGGTAGGTCCTTAATACTCCACTTGGGAGGCAAAGAGCCCAGAGAGTCTTGGAATCACAATGACTTAAGTCCACATCCTTTCCTTACCACTCTGGCTGTGCCTGGACAAATCTCAGGCACACTCTCATCAGTGAAATAGGATGATACAAGTACCCCTTCCCTGGCAGGAGGATTGCACGAAGTGCATGCTGGTGGCTGGAAAGTTTATATCTTGAAGATTAAGAACTCTTATTATTTTTAAAAACAACTTTATTGAGTCATAGTTCACATTCCATAAAATTCAGCCTTTTAAAGTATTTAATTCAGGGGATCCCTGGGTGGTTCAGCAGTTTAGCGCCTGCCTTTGGCCCAGGGCGTGATCCTGGATTCCCAGGATAGAGTCCCACGTCCGGCTCCCTGCATGGAACCTGCTTCTCCCTCTGCCTGTGTCTCTGCCTCTCTCTCTCAAATAAATAAAATCTTAAAAAAATATATATACAATTCACTGGATGCCTGGCTGGTTCAGTCAGAAGAGCACAGGACTCTTGATCTTGAGGTTATAAGTTTGAGCCCTATACTGGGTGTAGAGATTACTTGAATAAATAAATTTTAAAAAAACTTTATATAATTCAATGGTTTTAGTGTACTTGCTTAACTGTGTAATCATCACCACCATTTGATTTCAGAGTATTTTCATACCCCCAAAAGAAACCATGTCAGCAGTCCCCCCTTCCCTTGGCAAACGTGAATTTGTCTCCTAGATTTGTCTAATTCTAGATGTGTCGTATTAGTGGAATATGAGGATGTATGTCTGGCTTCTTTCACTTAGGGTAATACTTTCAAGATTCTTCCTTGGTTTTAGCACACACATCAGTACTTCCTTTTTATGACTGAGTGACATTTCATCATATTACCACATTTTGTTTATCCATTCATCAATTAATGAACATTAGATTGTTTCTACATTTTGGATCTTATGAATAGCATTGCTATGAATGTTGTGTATAGATCTTTTTGTATGGACATGTTTTCAATTCCCTTGGGCATGTACATGGGGGTGAAATTTCTGGGTCATGTAACATTCTGAGGTCCTGCCAAACCGTTTCCCAAAGAGGACCATCTTAAATTCCCACCTGCAGTGAAGGAAGATTCCAATTTCTCCATTTCCTCACCAACACTTGTTAATGCCTGTCTTTTTGGTTTAGAAGAGCTATTCTTTTTAGCATCCTCGCCCCCGTGGATGTGAAGGATCTGGGGGGTGGAGGGGTGCACTCTCCAAGTCACCTTGAACCCCAAGGGCTGACCTCCGGACCCATTTGCCCCCGTCAGCACACCCTCCCCCTGGGCGGGGCTGCACTGGGGGCGACCGTGAGGCTAAACCCCGGGTGGGAAGGGGAAGGGAGGGCTCAACGATTCCCGCACTTCGTCTGCCCCCCGGCGGGAGATCCCTGGACACGCGGCCTTTTCCCGTCTGGTCCCGCCCTGAAACGTGGGCAGGAGGAGGCCCCGCCCCTTCCTGGGAGCCAACTCCGCCCAGTCTCCTCCCCGAAAGGCGCGCCCTCGCCCTCGGCTCTTGAAAGAAGGCAGAAACCCCGAGGTTGGGGGTGGGGACGCGTTGGGAAGGAGAGCCGCTGAGGCACTGGCACCCGACCCTGGCGTCCTGTACGTGCCAGTTCAGTCCTACCAGCCTTCTCAGGGGCTTCCCTTCATTCTGGGCCAAAAGGCAACTGCAGACCCCGCTCCCAAACCGTTGTGGTTTCGCAGAACGATTGTTGGGAGGAGGCCGTCCAGGAGTGAAGGGACCACCTGCGGCTGACAGCCCTACAGATGGAGGAGAGAAGGGACGCACCTGAGCAGTTCTGGGCCTGGGAGCGTCTCTTCCTCGGGCGAGGGTCTGGGGCCCCTGAATGAAATTTTGGTGTTCCCAGTATGACTGTACAAGGTGCACAGAGTAAAGGTCTGCAGGGCATAGAGCGAGGGTCTGGGAGCCCAAGGATTAGATGGGGTCCAGGAACCGAGGATGACATTCTGGGAGGCGCAGAGTGTGAAGGCCCAGGCATTCATTTGTGGGTGCGCAGGGCGGAATTCCAGGAGCCCAGATTTGTAGGGTCCAGGTGCGCAGGGTGACAAAGTGAGGGCCCAGAGGCTCTCGGGTGAGTTTGGGGGCCTGACATCAAGGCCATACACCCGGGATGGGGATCTAGGGGGACCCTGGCCCTGCGCCAGGAGGCGGCTCCGGGCAGCGCCGCGGGGGACCGGGTGGGGGCCTGTGGCTGGCCGGGGGCGGAGAAGCGGGGGGTCGGGGTCCCTCCCCCTGGCGCGGGCTCAGGAATCCGCCGAGGGGCGGGCGGAGGCGCCGGGGTGGGCCGCGCCGCGGCGGGCGGGCGAGCGGGGGGCGCTTCCTGGGGCCGCGCGTCCAGGGAGCTGCGCCGTCCGCTCGTCCGTCTGCCCGCAGGCACTGCCCGAACCAGCCGAGCCGCCGGAGACGCGGGCCGCGGGGGCGTCACGGGCTCAAGTGAGTGGCTGTCGGTGTGGGGAGGGCGCGAGCCGGAGTCTCGGCCGAGTCGGCGTCAGCGCAGAGCCGAGAGGCCCGCGCTCCTCCGCCCGCGCCACTGGGGGACCGGGCGGGGGCGGGGCGGCCCCGAGCGGGTGGGCCCCGAACCCCGGCCTGAGGGTGGAGTGGGCCCTGGGTCCTGGGAAGCTCCGGGGCCCCAGGCACGGTACGGAGCGGGGGGCGGCTGGGGCCAGGGTTCTGAGTTCTGGTACAGGGAATGGGGGGTGGGGGTGCGTGGCGGAAGCGCCCTGACCCCCCTTCCCTCCACTACCCCTCCACCACCTCCCAGCCCCCAGGATGCTCCCCTTCGCCTCCTGCCTCCCCGGGTCTCTACTGCTCTGGGCGCTGCTGCTGTTGCTTTTGGGAGCAGCGTCTCCCCAGGATTCGGAGGAGCCCGACAGCTACACGGTGGGGACAGTGGGGCCACTGGCCTGGGCCGGGCTGGGTTGGGACACAGAGATCAGGATCCTGGGGTGGCTGCTGCTGGGGAAGATTGTCCCCTCCCCTGATTGGTGTAGGAAGCAGCTGGGGGCCATTGTTTGGAGCAGGCTGGGAGGGTGGCCAGACTCAGGCCCTGATCTTGGCCTGGTCATCTGAAGGGGACTGGGGATGACTACTGGTCATCTCTGGTCCCTTTGTAGGAATGCACAGATGGCTATGAGTGGGACCCCGACAGCCAGCACTGCCGGGGTGAGTGTGCCCAGGAAACTGGGGAACTGACCCACCCCCAGGAACTGGGAAAGGGATTGCAAGCTCAGCTCCAAGAGCAGCACTGGGGAGCCTGATGACCTGTCCTCTGCCCAGCTTGGCTTGGCGGAGGCCAGCTCTGATTCTCTGGGGACCAGCTCAGCTAGGGGTGGAGAAGCCATGCAGGCCCCTCCCTCTCAGAGAAGCCCAGGACATCCTGTCCCCACCACTCAGTGGGCAGGAGAGCAGCAGGGCACTGCCCAGAGGAGCTGGGTCTTGGATACCTCGAACTACTCTCCCATCTGGCTTTGCCCCATCACGTCCTGGGAGGACAGTGTCTGCGGGGTGGGTAGGGAGGCCTGCCCGTCACTCTTGGGCTGAGCCAGGGCCCAGGCTATGGGGAGGGGTAGAGAGCCTCTTGGGGACAAGAGAATGGGGGTGACTATGGGAATAGCCCCCTGCCCCACCATTTGCCCAGGCAGGCCTTGAGGAGGGGTTCTGAGCAGGGAACCTTAGCTTGTTGAGTCGAGAGAGAAGGCCCTGCCTGGGTCACACAGCTTATAGAAGGCCGGGCTGGGCTCCCACCTGCCACCCACTTCACAGCCAGCCCAGGAGACTGGCTGTGCCCAGCAGACCCCTCTCTGCAGATGTCAACGAGTGCCTGACCATCCCCGAGGCCTGCAAGGGAGAGATGAAATGCATCAACCACTATGGGGGCTACTTGTGCCTGCCCCGCTCAGCCGCTGTCATCAATGATCTGCATGGCGAGGGACCACCACCACCAGTGCCCCCTGCTGAATACCCCAACCCCTGCCTACCAGGCTATGAACCTGATGAGCAAGAGCGCTGTGTGGGTGAGTGAGGGTCACCTTGGCACTAGGGCTTTCAGTCCACCTACTAAGCATCTATCACTGCAACTTAAAAACTCAGACCTCAATGGCTCTCTTGCTCAAAAGCCTCTTTAGAGCTATTGGGATTGCCATCCAGATCCTCACTCTGTGAGGTGCCTGCCACAGGTGGCCCCAGCTCTTGTCTCAGTGCTCTAGCCAGCATCTGGATCCCCCTCTCAACTGCTAGAGACACACTGCAAGGGCAGGCAAGAGCTCTGCCTCTTAGCTTCTGCCCTCTACCCACTTCCCACCCGTGGGTGCCACGGTCCTTGGAGGAAGGCCCTGGAATCGGTGTTTCTGGAAGTCTGGGCAGGGCCTTATTTCCTATGCATCTCTGGTAGGGTATCTCACAGATCAAAGATGCCCATCCTGTTGGCTCCCAGGCTGATGGGCTGTTATTGTGCTGTTGGGAGGGTCTAATCCATGTGCTCCTTTCTGGGGGGAGGCGGTGCCAGTTATCCACGTAACTGACGTGCACGGTACCTGACCTGTATCCTCCTGTGCTGAGGCATCTGGCATGATGGGTGGTGCGTGGGCTCCCAGGTAGGGGCTGAGTGGTGTCTCCTGCAGACGTGGACGAGTGTGCCCAGGCCCTGCATGACTGCCGCCCCAGCCAGGACTGCCATAACCTGCCCGGTTCCTACCAGTGCACCTGCCCAGATGGCTACCGCAAGATTGGGCCTGAGTGTGTGGGTAAGTCTGGAGGACAGCCTCTCTAGTCTCTGCTCTGTGCCCTTGGCCCAGCTCTCCCCCTAGCACCTGACAACCCCCCTGCCACCTCTGCCTTCCTGTCACCAGTCACAGAACTGTGAGCATCTGTGTGTGAGTCCTGGCTCACCTGACCGAGCTCAGACCCCCGGTGGTGAGGCCTTGAGTCCCAGCCAATCCATGCCCTCTGCCCCTTTCCCTTGACTCCCTCCCAGATATAGACGAGTGCCGCTACCGCTACTGCCAGCACCGCTGTGTCAACCTGCCTGGCTCCTTTCGCTGCCAATGTGAACCAGGCTTCCAGCTGGGGCCCAACAACCGCTCCTGTGTAGGTGAGGCTGGGCCAGGCCAGGCTCCTGGATCCTGGGCAGGGTGGTGTGGGGCGCAGGAGTTCTCTTTCTGACCCACCTGGGGAAGGTGGGCGCTCTGGGCTGCTCCTTGGCTTTCACCCTTCCTGTTTTTCCCTGAACCCTCAGACGTGAACGAATGTGACATGGGGGCTCCATGTGAGCAGCGCTGCTTCAATTCCTATGGGACCTTCCTGTGTCGCTGCCACCAGGGCTATGAGCTGCATCGGGATGGCTTCTCCTGCAATGGTGAGAGCTCCCTCTCTCTGCTGTGCTCCTCTGTGAGTCTCCCAGGCCCTGTTCCTGCCACACAGTCCTCCATTTGATGCCTTCCCATCCCATCCATTCTGCACCCGTGTACATCCTCTGTGTTCCACCCCAGGTTGATTGCAGGGCACCTACAGAACTTCCAGTCTGGGATGGAGGGGAAGGCACAGTAGGGAGGACTCAGTAGGGAGCATTGAAGCTCAGTGGGGAGACTGACAAAGGATGCGGCTGCTCCCCTCTTGGGAGTTAGGTGGACCTGCATCCTGGACAAGGGCCAGCCACTCTTTTGAGCCCATTTCTTCTGTAAAATGGATCGTCTTGAGGATGAAGTGGGAAAATGACAAGACAGGCTTCGTCAAGTCCCAAGCCACGACGTTTTAAAGTGAACTATCATTTATTGAGCGCCTTCCCTGTGCAGGGCATTAATTTCCCCTACATACTTGGCCTCATTTAATCCTGCCAACAATCCTAGGCTGTAAGTATGAATTTTTCTTTCCTCTGCAAAACGAGGATGGTAATCTCTCCCTCGAGGTTTTTGGCGACGATTGTTAAAGAAAATAATAAGCACAAAGCCCTTCAGCAAAGAGGTTAAGTGACTTGCCCAAGGTCATACAGCTAGGGTGAGGTCGTACCAGGGTTCCACTCTGGATCACTCATTCCTTGTCAGCTGGCCAGGTACCTTGTTTATGTTGTGCTTTGGGGTTGTATGGCCCCATTGGTACCTGGCTCAGCGCTAGACAGCATGAGGCTAACCAGAGCAGAAACCCTGGCTCTTGCCTATAAACTACCTGTTGGCAGGAGGGGACTGTACACTGAGGCTGGTTGTGGGTTGCAGGAATTGGGCAAGTTACCGAAAGCTTTAACAGGCTGGGCCTTAAAGTCTCATCTAGTCCAACCTGCTCATTTTATTGACAGGGAAATCAAGGTTCCAAATTCAATCAGGACTTACACCCAAGCCTCTAGATTCACAGTGCTTCCATGAGGTCTTGTATTGCAGAGCTGGGGCAGAGGTCTGGGAGCTGGGCAGTCTGAGCAGACCTTTATTTGAATCCTGTCTCCTTACTGAGCTTTGCATCCCCATCTTTCCATACTGAGCCTAACATATGGCCAGGCTCTCTCCGTAAAGCTTTGTGGGAATGAATTGAGAGGCTTGCCCTTGGCCCAGGGCCCTCATCCCTACTCTTCCTTAGATATTGATGAGTGCAGCTACTCCAGTTACCTCTGCCAGTACCGCTGTGTCAACGAACCTGGCCGCTTCTCCTGCCATTGCCCACAGGGCTACCAGCTGCTGGCCACACGCCTCTGCCAAGGTACAGGTTGCCCCAGTGGAGCAGGTAGGGTGGTATCAGGGGCTGGTGGCCTGACATCTGGGTTCCAGCCCCTTTCCCCTGACGCAGACATTGATGAGTGTGAGTCAGGCGCGCACCAGTGCTCTGAGGCCCAAACTTGTGTCAACTTCCATGGAGGCTACCGCTGCGTGGATACCAACCGTTGCGTGGAACCCTACGTCCAGGTGTCTGACAAGTGAGTCCATGGGACACCAGACCCCCCCCCCCGCCGCAGAAACTGCAACTCCCAGAGGGCTCTGTGGCTGACTGGCTGCTATGCAGGCTGTCTAGTGCTCCAGGGCCTATGGGAATTGTAGTCTTTCATGACTAAACCATGCAAACAGTTCTAGAAGGAGTGGGAGAATCCTTTGGGGATACCTAGTTTTAGGAATGGGACCAAACTTGGGGTATAGGCCAGGACCTCATTTGTGTCCCCATTTTGGGGTTTCTAGTCGCTGCCTCTGTCCGGCCTCCAACCCCCTGTGCCGGGAGCAGCCCTCGTCTATTGTGCACCGCTACATGAGCATCACCTCAGAGCGGAGTGTGCCCGCCGATGTGTTCCAGATCCAAGCGACCTCTGTCTACCCTGGCGCCTACAATGCCTTTCAGATCCGTGCGGGAAACTCGCAAGGGGATTTCTACATTAGGGTAAGGCTTTCCCCTAATTGCACCCCTCAAGTGACATGCATAATCCAAAACTGAATTCCAGGAAACCTTAAGTGGGAGATTTGGCTCTACCACCATGTCCCGCCCCTTTTCTCAAAGCCCTGTCCCCCCAGGAGGTGGAATTTCCGCAGAAAGGTAGGGGTATCCTAAATTCCCTTGCTACAAACTACAGGTTGTTAAATGCAGTTCCAATGAGGCACTTGGACACTGGGGTTTGAGTCCTGGCACTGGTTTCCATATCTGGCCTCTGATTTGTTCACTCTTAGAACAAGGCACTGGCATGAGAAGCCTGCCCAGGTAACAGGACACAACAGGGTCTGGGGAACACAAGCAGATGGAGCTGGGCCTTGGAGAGAGAGGCAGCAGGAGTTGGTGCAGGGGTCTGGCATCCAAGAATCCAGCTCGCTGCTGGTGGAGCTATTAGGAAGGAGAGGTCCAGGCATGACTCACGATGAGAGGGGGCCAAGGGTTTATCTGATATTAGTCCTTGTTTTCTCTTTCTGCAATTGGATGCTCTGAAGGGAAGTCAGCCAGCTCCAGGTCACCAAAGACCCCACCACTCCCAAGTTTCCCACCTGGCCTTGCATCATCAGTTGACCCTGATTAGACAAAAGAACTAGATGGAAAGTGTGGGAAGGCACCAGTGGGAAATTTCTGAGGGCAGGAGCCTGGGTGCATCAGTGACAAGATGTCAAGGGTATCAGAGCTGGATGAGAGCCTGGGGTCACAGCCTGCTAGGACTCTCCATTTCACAGCCAACTGATTGTGGGCTCAAGATATGGGATGGGGAGGTGAGGCTGGGGCAGGGGTCTTGGCATGTAGGTTGACACAATCTACATGTCCCCCACCCACTATGCCCTGCAGCAAATCAACAATGTCAGCGCCATGCTGGTCCTCGCCCGGCCTGTGACAGGCCCCCGGGAGTACGTGCTGGATCTGGAGATGGTCACCATGAATTCCCTCATGAGCTACCGGGCCAGTTCTGTACTGAGACTCACCGTCTTCGTGGGGGCCTATACTTTCTGAGGTGGGGGTGG
Source organism: Nyctereutes procyonoides (assembly GCF_905146905.1). Classification (NCBI taxonomy): domain Eukaryota; kingdom Metazoa; phylum Chordata; class Mammalia; order Carnivora; family Canidae; genus Nyctereutes; species Nyctereutes procyonoides. Next base: position 10,690,344 of record NW_026575025.1, read on the forward strand.
GGAGCCCTCAGGGAGGGAGAGGCTTCCTGTGGCCCAAGAGCCTGGGGCTCAGGGATGACTGTGCTCGGCTGCAAGGGCAGATGCTGTTGTGAAGAGTAGAAAGAGAAAGGCAATAAAGGGAGAAAGAAGGAGTCCTGGTGGCTGAGGTGGGTGGGTAACACTGTAGTGAACCCCTGGACTGGGGAAGTGGCTAGGCTGTGGGAGGCAGGCCAATCACCTAAAGGGGGGGTATCTCCATTCGGGCTCAGGGTGCCCCATAGATAGAAGTTGGGAACTGTGTCCCCAAGACCGGGATTGATCCATGTACCATGCACATCAGAATTGGTTTCTCTGAGAATGAAGGAGATAATAAGGCTACAGACTCCAGGGACCCAGCCCAGGAACTGGAGTTTGGTTTATAAGAGACCTGGGAAATTCTACTGTAGACATTGGAGGCCTTGGGTTCTAATCCCGGTTTGGCCTCAAACTATCAATTTGACTAAACCCTAGTAGATTCTTCCTGGGCATCAGTTTTCCAATCCATGAAATGAGGCAATTAGGATTAGTGCTTTCCACATATTTCTTTTCCAAAACACAGAACTTATTATGGAAGGATATTTGATCCTATCAGGGAACTCTGATGATATAAACTAGATTCAAAGTTGTAACGCCTCACTGACTCCATCTCCTTGGTGGTCTCAGTGCTCTCCCAGGGAACCCCAGGGTCCTTAGAGCTCAGTTTAAAAACCACTGGATCTGTTGGTCTCCCCAATTTCTGCCTGGATACTTCACAAAGTCCCTGGCATCACCTCCATAATACATCAAGCTGCAAATACTTATATTTTTATTGTAGCCCAGTGGCTTAAAAGGCTGGCTAGCCCATGAAGGCGGGGGGTGGTGGTGTAGTTGGCCTCACGGGATGGCTCAGGTCAGAGGGCTGTAGCAGCAGTAGAGCTGGGAAAAGATTCTGCTCAGAGCAGGCCCCAGATTCCTGCACAAAGAGAAATGCAGGTGAGGGTCAGACCATGAGCCAGAGCAACCCTGCCCCAGCCACTTCCTGTAGGTCCTTTTTCCTTGCCATCACCTCTGCAGTCGACCACACTTGATGGTGCTCAGCAGCATCTCCTGTTCCTTGGGGGTGACACACGCGTCATAGGCGGCCAGGAGGCTGGGGGTGGGGTGGGGTGTTTGAGTTTCTAAAGCTTGGCAACAGCGGACAGCTGGCCCACTCTTGAGTGGCTAGGCCACCATTACAGGCAGAAGGGGTCAGCGTGGAGGACAGGAGTCAGGACTGCTGCTGTACTTCCTGAGCCTTCCATCCAGCTCACCCTCCCTTCATGCAGCTGCAAATGTTCTCCAAGTGTGACTATTCTTGGCCTAGTCTTCATGGCCCAACCCCCTCATCCAGGAGCCTTCTCCGCTGCACCAGGCAGAAGCGCTCGCTCCCTCCTGTTGGCTCCCCTGGCCGCTGAGATACGGTCTACTCCTAGCTGACCCTGAGATACTGTCTACTCCTAGCTGAACCTGTCTTCCTTATCACCTGACCTCCACCAACTCCCCTCTGTCCACTCAGTCAGGTCCATGCACCCTGGCAGAGCCAGACCCCTCCGCAAAGCACTCACCTGGCAGGGGTGCTGTACTGGCCCACTATGGCTGCTGCCTTCTCCCCACTCACTCCCCGCACCTGCATCAGCTGCCTGGCGAACACCTCCTGCACACACTGGGCCTGGGATTGGGCGAGGGGAATGGTGTCAGGCGTGGCCTGGGGCTGGCCCGAGTAAGGAGGCACGGGGTACAGGCTGTACCTTGTTCTTCATGGCTCCCGCGTTGAAGTCACTGAAGGTGAGGAGTGAGCAGAGAGGATGTGGGGAGGGCCCAGGCCTTGATTCAGGATCCCCTGAGGTTCCCCAGGGGCGACTGCGTAGGGTATGGCCCTGAAGGAAGAGGGAACTGAGGCCAGGACAGAGCTCTAGGGGACAACTCCCTGCCATTCCTTGCCTAATCCTCGGCCTCAGGAGGCCAGTCTGAAAAATTGGGATCTTGCTCACTTCACTTCCTTGGGGGAGCATAGGACCCAAGGACAAATCACTTGCTCACCTGGTAGAGCCTCTGCAAGCCCAGCGTCAAGAGGGCTAGGTAGGCAGCTGACTCCTTGATGTCTGCTGTGCGCTTCACAAAGAAGCCATCGATGACCTGGAGAAGAGGAACCCACCCAAGAGATGATGGGAATTCTTGGCCAGAGCTGTGGACCATGGGGTTCCTGCAAGCCTTGCCTTGTCCTCTTGGCTCACCTGAGTGTTCGTGACAGCCTGCAGCAGCGTGCTCTCAGGAAGGCTAAGGTGGTGTGCAGAGCCATGCTCCTCCACCAGGTATACTCTGTGCCCCAGACCACAGCGCTTCAGCCGGAACTGGGGAGGTAGAGAGGCAGGGAAGGTCAGGCCTGGATGCCCATATGCTGGCTGTCTAGCATGTCACTCAAAATCATCACGGGACCCTGGTCTCACCAATCCACCTCCTCATCTTCCCTAGCTTCTCTGCCTGTCTCAAAGGGCCCCCACCTTTGCTCACACTGTTACCATTGCCTGGAAAAGCCTTCCACCATCTCAGAATGATGTCCATTCTTCAAACCTCTCTTGGCCTACACATAGCCTCTGTGACTATGCAGTCAGCCCAGCAGCCAGTACCTAACCTGAGCTGTGTGGTCCCACTCCTGGAGGTCTGGGTCTTATTTATCCTAGTTTGTAGGGGCTGGCTGCCCAAGGGGTCTTGAATATGCTCCTCAACCAGTTCAGTCACCCTGCACACCTACCATGCACCTGTAGGAGCGCAAGGGGTCTGATGTTGGGGCTGCCTGGGTGTAGCTCTAATGGAGGTGTGGCTGGAGCTATGGGAGCTCTGCCTTGAGGACACCTCTGGGCTGTGGAGGGGCCCTAAAGTGGACAGGAAATGGGGAGCACGGTGAGGCCAGTCTAGGAACCTTCTGCTCTCGGAAGCGGCCATCTATGATGCTGCTACACAGATCATCTAGCCGCTTGCGCTCCACGATGTGGTCCAGGACGAGCTCCCCAGGTCTTGCTGTCAGGAGACCAAGAAGGGTTCTATTGGCTTGTGCCCCCCCTCCCCCCACCAGGCCCTGCCTGTTATATCTGCCCCTGTGTCTACACCCCTTACCTGGGTCTCTGGGCCTGGTCTCCTGAGCCACCCACACAAAGTCCCCGACGTGCAACTTGCGCACTACATGGGTCACATGCAGCCGCTGTAGCTCCAGGAGCAATTTTGGCCTGTGCCCTGCCCTAGAATGGTGAGACAGGAGGCCTAGATCAGGGCAGGCCCCTGCCACCCGCCCCAGCATCCTCTCTCTTGCTTCTCTCACCCTACTCACCCCTTGGCTTCGCCAACGTCCACACACAACAGCACCCTGTACTCTCCAGGCCCAAGCTCCAGTGGCAGCTGCTGGACACTCCCTTCACTAGCACCACTACAAGGAGGGGAGGGAGGTGTTGGTGTGTTTTAAGGCCAGAACGCCAGTGCCAGGCAGTACCCCCTCTCCCCCCTGCAACCCACACTGGGTGGGGCAGCTTAGCTAGAGATGATGGAGATAGGATTGGGCCTCATTTCTGGGACCCTTCTGGCTCCTCTCTGTCCCCTCCCCCTCCTCCTCACAGCTCAGCAGAGGCCGCTCCTGGCACTTCTGGCTCCTTCCCAGGGGGCTCCTCTGGCCTGAAGCCCACATCCAGTGAGCTCAGGCCCTCTGACTCAGCCAGCTTCTGGGCCAGCTCCAGACCCTCCGGAGTCAGCGAGTACCTGGTAGATGAACACAGATCTCCCTTTTTCACTCAGACCTGGCAGGCTCTCCTGCTTGCCCCCAGCTAAGCTGGTCTCACCAGCCTTGGCGACCCTGCATAAACAAGTCCAGTGGCTTCCACCCCCACTGCCAGGCTGTGCTCTTGCTCCTCAGATCAGCTTCTTTTGGACCTGCCCAGGAATGTTTCCTAGTCTGCAACAAGCACATTTCAGACAAACTTCTTCCTTCTCTCTGGAGTGCTGTTCCTACATCTCTCCTCGATAAATTCTAAGACACGTCAAAACGCTGTGTCCTCAGCAAAGCCTTTCTGCTCTTTCAATAACCTGTGACACCTCCTCCTCCTCTCATCTACTGCTTGGTCTCTCAGATCCTCATGGTACTCCACCAATGTGGGCTCCTAGGAGTAAGGCCTCCCTTTCTACCCCTATCTCAATAGCATGAGGCCTGAGATTTGCTGGGTCAGAACATCACACACATTCTCCCCTCGCCCTACACACACACACACACACCTCCTGTATCCCCCTGTAGTTGACCCCACCTGGCTGGCTGGTGTGTCCTGAGAACCAGGTTCCTGTGGAGGAGGGAGCGGAGGGCTGGCCAGGGTCGAGTACTCCCAAGAGCCACCTGTCCATAGGAGAGGAGACCCTTAGAAACCTCCTGGTGCTACCACATGTCCAACTCGCTGGGCCCCATACCACTGCTTGCTCCCAAGAAGAGAAATCTCTGGTGGACTTAGGTTCTGTTTCAAAGCCACTCGGCTCTATCCTTTCCCATCTCAGCACTCACCCTGGGAGCTTTCTGGGCACATCTCTGCAGCAGCTCCTCCTTTGTTAGGAAACTATGGCCACTAGGATTCTGTAACCAGGACAGAAATGTAGTCAAGGCAGGTTCGGCGCAGGGGCCAGTCTCCTCCAGGAGCCTCACCACCTGGCTTCTCCTAACTCCTGGGACAGCCAAGTGCTCACCAAGCGTTCCCTGTAAAGCAGCAGCAGTACTGCTCGTGCTCCCGAGTGCCGAGCTGGCCAGTAGCTGCCAGAGCCTCCTGCTTTGGGCTGGGCTGGAATCTGAAAGACAAGACGTTTTGAACATGAAAACCAATCAGCCATCGTGGACTGAATCCCTGGAAGGGCTGAGGTTCAGGTTGTATCTCAGCAGGCTACATGGCCCCGAACAAGTCACTCAGCCGCCTCTCAGATTCCCTGTCTGTAAGATGGGTGGGATGATGGGACGGCCTGTCAGGCTGGGATGAGACGGTGGATGGTTGCCGGGATGGGAGTGGGCCGAGGGGTCTCATCTGCCTGACCCAGCCTCAGTTCTCCCATTCGCTACAGAAGCGCTAAGGCAACAAAAGCCGATAACAGCAATCTTCGGGGCTTACTGGTCTTGGCTCCCTGAATAGCCCAATCACAGAACTCTCAACTATTATTATACAATATCTCCACCTACAGAGAAGAAAACTAAGTACCAGAATAAGTCATTTGCCCAAGGCCAAGCGTCACTGGTGGCAGATCTGGACTCAGGGCTGCTAAGTCCCCACAAGCCAGAAAATCTTACTGCTCCTTCTCCCACTTTCCTTCTCACTCCCCTCGCCCAGTTCTCACTGGCATGGAAGAGTCTCGGACTCTCGCAGGTGGCCCTTCTGGGGTTGAACTCTTCTCTCCAGAAGGTGAACTCCGGGCATGGTCACCTGCGGGAGCAGAAGAGAGTCAATCCCACGGAATCCAGCAGGCAGGAAGGTCTGGGACGCTGCCAGTTCATGTGGTAGGTGAGGGGTGACGTTTTGCAAGCCAGCCACTAGCCTGCGGTCAAACAAAACTAGGACATGAGGGGGGAGCCTGAAGCTAAGGTATCCCAGGTGGTTTCGGAGGCTGCGCCTGGGGGAGGTTCAGGGGACCACCGACCCTGACTCCAGCGCTCACCCCCCGATGCTTTGTGCTGCTGCAGCCGCTGGTCCAGCATACGGCACAGCCTGTCTCCGAAGTGCTGCAAGATCTTAGCTTCCTTGCCGCTGCGCAGGGGCAGTGGGTACCGCCGGAGGGAGCGCAGCGCCTGGCGGGGGCAGGGGTACCGTACTGGGGTCAGGGCAGGCCTGGTTGTCCGGCTCCACCCCTACCAGTCCGCGTCGAGCCGAGACCCACCTTCTGAAATACGAATTGCGTGCGGCGCCCCCTGCTGGCTGCCTCGTCCCGCCATTCGGTTAGCCAGCGAACGAAGAGTGGGTTGGGGCAAACGGGCAGCGGGCGTTTCCGGCCCAGGCGGACCGACGCTGCCATGAGCCCCAGGGCGGGTCCTCTGGCGCTTCGCGCCGACCAGGCTGGGGCGCCGCCAGTTCTGGAGACGGGATTCGAACACCTGGCTCGAGAGTGAGGGCGGCACCTCTCCAATCACGTGGCCCCACGCGGGGCAATTACTAGAGAACAGCCTCCAGCTGCCCTCCCCGCTCCTGCGCTGCTTTAAGTGGTTGATACCAAGCGCTTTCCCTACGGCCTCTCGCCCCCTCGCCCCTCCCGGCCCAGGCCAGTCTTTTGGATCGGCCCCACCCAAACCCCCGGAGCCTTGACCCGCCCCTTCCTCCTAGCCCAGATAGGAGAGCGGGGTACTCTTTGTGCGGACAGACAGACAGACAGCGCCCCCGTGTGGATAGGAGGGCTGGATGGCAGTGATCCTTAACCGAGGAACCTGAGGTTGTCAGTTTGTCTCACCGTTGCTGAGGATGCTGGAGAGACGCTGGGCTTCTGAAAAGCCCAAGAGGTGGAGGGTGGGGCAAGTAAGTGCAGGCATATTTGTAGGAAGGACATCTAGAAAGACGTATAAGGGATGAAGATACAAAGGTAATGTAGGAGGAGCTCAAGGACTCTGAAGAAATGGTGATTCCGAGCTGGGTGAGGGGCGGGGAGATGTGGAGATCCAGCAGTGGGGGAGGGCACGAAGTCTGGGACTTTCAGGGAAGGTTAAAGCTAGGAGAACAGAGGGGAACAGAGGGCAAATAGAAGGGGGGCAAATGGGAGGTGCTGGGCCTCAGCCCGAGGTGGGGGTCTGAGATGGGCACGTGGTTAGATTCAGGGGAGCCGACTGAAGGTAAAAGCCCGGACGAAGGTGGAAGGGGAGAACACAGTCATTTTTGTAACTCATTGGAGGTGGGAGACTCTCAAGGAAGTTTAGGTTTAGGCTTTTGCAAAAGGGTCCCAGGTTGAGGGACACGTACAGCTGAGTTCGGCTTGAAGATGTCACCAGAGAGTTACAGCCTCCACCCAGCTGTTATACTGAAGTCGCGAGGAGGTGGTCTGCGGCCTTCGAGGAGTACGGAGGCTGGCACCCTAGCTCTAGGCCCGCCCCTCTAGACTCCGCCCAGCCGCGAACGCCCCCCCCCGCCCCCGCCCCAGCCCCCGCCCCGCGCGCGCCCAAGCCAGCTCCGAACTCCCGCCTCCCTCCCGAGGCTGCCTTATAAGGAGCCTCCATCGAGTGTGCGCGTTGGCCCCACCCCCTCTAGTCTCTTGTCCTAATAAGGGCATCTAGGGCATCCCGTGGCTAGGGGCGGGCGGGAGCGTGTCTCCAGGGTAACTTCGAAGTCTCTCTGCCCCTCCTCGTTGCTCTTGGAAACTCCGAGGCTTGAAAAAAAGTGGAGCCAGTCTCCTTTTCTGGCAGGGTCGTTTACAGGGCTGTGGGTCGAGCGGCGGCCTCCACCTGGGGCTTCCGGGAACTCGGGGGGTGAGCGAGCAGCGGGACGTCCTTGACTACAATCCCCAGCATGCCCTGCGAAGTCCCCCACTCCGGGTCGTGAAGACCGGGCTTCCAGCTCTTCATTTACACTCTTTATTCCGCTGATGGGATCTAGGCCCTCAGTTCCCTGATTTGCGACCCTTTCGGCAAAGACTAAGGCATGGTCGTTGTTCGAGGCCAAGGAAAACTTTCCGTAGTCCCCACCGGCTTCTTTTTCAGAAACTTAAGCTAACACAGCTGTGTCTTAATTTTTCCGAGTTTTAAGTTAACCGTATGCACGGCTGTTAACTTGAGGACGTGATTCGAGTCTGGCTTAATATCTATTCTTTTCACCGTGTCTAGTAAAAGGTGCAGTCTTTAAATTGACATAAACCCGTTTCGTGAATTTGCCATCTATCTTTAAAACAAGAACAAAGCTATATTCTTAAAGACTTCCTTGTAGAGTCTCTCTTGTGTCTTAATTTTATTGAAGTTGCATATGGTCTTTCTCAGGAAACGAGTGGCTCTGCATATGAAGGGTGCCCAAAGAATTGTTTATCGGGTTGAACACGCTTTACACTTGCGATTCCTCTTGCTCCAGGCCTGGATTCCAGGCCAATAAATAGTTACTTCGGTTCAGAAAAGCAAAATACTAAACTCAAAATTTTCAGGCCAGAAGGTGCCAAGATGGATCTTAAGAAACAGTTTCGCGGCGGTTAAAGAGCGGCGAGGTCGAGGGCTCATTTTCGGGTCACATTACCTAGAGCTAGGGGCCTCTGCCCCCCTGAGCGTTTCCTGGAAAAGTGGACCAATGGGCGTGCTCTCCGCGCCACAGCACCGCCCCCCCCGGCTGTCTCGAACTACGTTACCCAGCATGTAATAGGGCCCTGAGAGGCCGGCTGGCCAAAAAGACGGCGCAGGACCCTTGGACTTCATTTCCCGTCGCCCCGTGGGGTGAGCACCGGAAGCCCGCCCCGCCCCTCATTGTGCGGCTCCTACTAAACGGAAGGGGCCGGGAGAGGCCGCGTTCAGTCGGATCCCGGCGGCAGCTGCAGCGGCTCTCATCTTTTCTGACCTTTTTTGCTATCTCCCTTTCGCTTCCGGAAACATGGTGAGCAGCAGGCCATGGCGACTGAGGGGAGGCGTCTGCAAGTCGCTCGTCTGCGCGCGGGGGAAGGAACGGGGGAGCGACATCTGCACCCCCTCCCCCAGCGCCCCGGGCGGGATAAGGGTCTCGGGCTGAGGGGCGGGTAGCGTTGGGACGCGCGTGCGCGCCCGAGGGCGCTGGGGAGGGCTAGCTCGGCCGTCGCTCGCGCGCCCCCTGGGCTCCTTTCCCCTCCCCCACCGCGCTGGTGCGCCCGCGCGGATACCGGCGGTGGGGGAGGGGTCCGTGGTGCGCGCGCGCGTGCCCGCCCTTCGCGGAGCCGCCGGTGGCGCGCGCTGAGGCAAGTCGGTTCACGGGGGCGCGCGTTCGGCGGAGCACGCGGCATCCGAACCCTTCCCGGGGGTGTCGAAGGAAAAGCGCGCGAGCGGTCTCGGCGTGCGCGCCCCACCCAAGGGCTGTTCCTGTTTCCGCGTCACCCTCCCTCGGCTGGCGGGTCTGTCGAGAGCAGGTGGCAGGGATGTCTGCGCCCAGGAGGGGCGGGGGCAGAGGGCCGAGGGGGGATGCGGGGGCGGAGGGGTCTGCGTGCTAACGCTGGGGATTAGAAGCCTGCACCACGCCACCGGAGCCGCAGGTTTGCACCGCGGAGGTATCACGGCCCTGCGAGGGAGCCCACAAAGCGATCTGGGTTCTCCGCTCTGTACATCCGGCAAAGGCTGGAAAGGCACCGTCGGCCGGCGCCTGCGCACACGCACTGGCCCCACTACTGGGCCCGAAGCCCTGGACAAGCGGGGCCTTCGGCTTTCCCGGATGGGGCCTGAGGGTGGAGCCGAGTTTAGGGAAGTGACCCAGGCGGGCACCGCCCGGAAACCACCCCGCCCCCTGTGTTCAGCCCCAGGGCTACGAGAACTGAAGGTTGTGTAATTTGTCCATCCTCCGACCGGCAGCGGAGGGGACGGATACGCCAGTCGGTAAAGCGATTCTTCGGTCTTGAGGCCCTGGGGGTGCTACTGCCTCCAGGTACTGCTTTCTCTCCGGGTCCTAGTCGGGCCCAGGCGAACGTTTTCTCCCGCCTACTCCGGAAGCGGCAGAGTCACGTGGCCGGCTTCCTCTGCAGTTCCGGGAGTGGGGGGCGCGGCATATTTCGCTTTGGTCAGTAGCCCCTCTCTTGGCTCTCGTGTCCCCACCCAACACGACCCAAAATAGACGTTAAAAGAGCTCTTGAGGACGGTGCGCATTTGGGTTTGACCTGCTAACTTCTGTCAGCCACCTTTAGGTCCTACATTTTTCCCGAAAACTGGGAGTTAATGGGTTATGGTCTTAATTGGGGATTGTGATTTTTGCTTTGTTTGAAGAAAACCCAGGAAAAAGGATGGTTTGTGAACAACTATACTGAATAGTTATGACAGATTTAACGAGAACCGTTAAATTTCTCTGTGCCCTACCATTGTGGCGTTCTGGTTCTGTTTCCAGAAGAGGTGTCTATTCCCTGGGTGCCTGGGTCTCCTTTTCCTATCCGTGAAGTTTTAAGTCGGCACTGTTACCCTAAAGCTGAGATTGAGTACTGTAAGGAGTCAATAGCCTATGGATTCTTTTGATTCTGGGCTCACATCAAAGCCAAGGTTCTGCCTCTCAGAGATCTTCAGTTTCTAGATTGTAAAGTGTCAGATGAGGAGGAATTATGTTAAATTAGATAAGAGGTTTCTTCTGTGGCTGCCATTCTGGAGTTGTGTCTCACTTGGTCCTTGGACAGTGGTTTGGGTGGGAAAATAGTGACTCTTGTCTTGGGAAGGGGATTAATGATCTCCTCGGGTTGAGAACTTGTTGGCATCCGAGGTATATTTCTTAGGATTGCAAAGGAGGGACTTCAGGGGGGGTCCAGAAGTCTTTCTTTCATGAAAAATATGTGGCTTGTCCCCCAGGCCTCTGGCGTGGCGGTTTCTGATGGCGTCATCAAAGTGTTCAATGACATGAAGGTGCGTAAGTCTTCAACACCCGAGGAGGTGAAGAAGCGCAAGAAGGCAGTTCTTTTCTGCCTGAGCGAGGACAAGAAGAACATCATCCTCGAGGAGGGCAAGGAGATCCTGGTAGGTGATGTGGGCCAGACTGTAGATGACCCCTACGCCACCTTTGTCAAGATGCTACCAGACAAGGACTGCCGCTATGCCCTCTATGACGCAACCTATGAGACCAAGGAGAGCAAGAAGGAGGACCTGGTGTTTATCTTCTGGTGAGCTTCTCTGCAGGCACTTACTTCCTGTTACCTGCTCTGGCTCTGCCCCATCCTACTTTCTTAGGATGGGAACCTCTGTGGTTCCCAGTTAATGGAATTCTGAGGGAGGGTATTGTAACAAAAACACTTGTCAGTGAGGAACTTGATAAAAGCTTGAATGCTGGAGACCAGCTCAAGGGTTTCTTGAAGTCCTCTATTACTTGACGACACTTGCTAGACTTGGAGAGGGAACTTTGTTGCATATTCTCTGTTGTTTTCCTTCAGGGCACCTGAGTCTGCACCCCTTAAGAGCAAAATGATTTATGCCAGCTCCAAGGATGCCATCAAGAAAAAGCTGACTGGTAAGGGCCAGCATTGGTGCCATGCACCTTTTCACTCAGGCTTTGGCTGCAGGGTGGGATGAATGTCGTGGTATATGAGATTTCTCCCCCTCCTCTTCCCTGCCTGCTAGAAGGTAACCTTGTCCCTTCCATCTGTTCTGATTGGCTCCTTCCCAGCCCTGACTTCCCCTCCCCCAATGCGTCCTGCTCACAGATGCTCCCCTTCTTCCTCACAGGGATCAAGCATGAGTTACAAGCAAACTGCTACGAGGAGGTCAAGGATCGCTGCACCCTGGCAGAGAAACTGGGGGGCAGTGCCGTCATCTCTCTGGAGGGCAAGCCTTTGTGAGCCCCCTCCAGCCCCCTGCCTGGAGCATCTGGCAGCCCCAGACCTGCCCATGGGGGTTGCAGGCTGCCCCCTTCCTGCCAGACCGGAGGGGCTGGGGGGATCCCAGCAGGGGGAGGGCAATCCCTTCACCCCAGTTGCCAAACAGCCCCCTCACCCCCTGGACCTTCCTCCTCCCTCTATCCCTGACGGTTCTGGCTTTCCCAAACCGCTTTTGATCTTCTGATTCCTCTTGGGTTGAAGCAGACCAAGTTCCCCCCAGGCACCCCAGTTTGGGGGGGGCCTGTATTTTTTTTAACGACACCCCAGTTCCTCACCTGTTCCTCCCTTTTCCCATGCTGCCAACTTCTAACCGCAATAGTGACTCTGTGCTTGTCTGTTTAGTTCTGTGTATAAATGGAATGTTGTGGAGATGACCCTTCCTTGCGCCACCTGGTTCCCCTCCCCTTTTCCCCTGGTCTTGGCACTCATGGAAACAGGACCAGTAAGGGACCTTCAATTAAAAAAAAAACAACACACACAACAATAAAAAGGCTCACTAATGGGATGTTTGTTTCAGGGTTGGGGCCCAAGGGATCTTGCGGGGGAAGGTCTGCTGAGGTAATGAGCAGCATCTATCTCCTCTACACCTGGCCTCCATCCACCCCCTTCATTGGGCCCCAGAGATGGGCTGAGTCTCCTTCTGATGGTCACCACTCATAGGTGGTGCCTCAGTTGGGGCCAAACTGTTTAGGAGGTAGCTGAATGAGGGTGTGTCTGCTGCTGGCTGCAAGAGCCCTTTGGGCAGAAGTGTTGTTTTGTCTGAACTCTTTCCCCTGTAACTTCTTACCCAGGTGGACAGCTGGGCAGTGAGGGCTATTCTCCGACCCCATGCTCAGGCCTGCCTAATGGTAGGCTGTGAGACTGCAAGTTACAGAGTTCCTTTTGAACTCTTCTGTCTTTGGGGTTCTCTCTGGTTTTCGTCTGCTTGCTTTCATGGATGACTGACTCCTCTAAGAGGGCCGGGTCCAGTTGCTTCTATGAGTCAGAAGCCAAGTTGAGCCTTTGGCCTTCTGCAGATGTGACTGGAGTCCAGGGTGGGGCTGAGTCAGGTGGAGCCCAGGACTTCAGACCCAAGTGTCTTGGGTTCCACCTCCCTGTATTTAACCAAGAGGGTGTGTTGGCTGGAGCCACAAGCCTTTTACCAGCATAGCTGCAGGTTCTCTCCAACCTGTACTTTCGGTTTTCACATGCTTAGGAGGTTAAAGGTATTCTAGAATTCTCACCCTAAGGGTGTGAATGCAGGATTTATTATCTTCCCCCACCCTCTCACCTGAATTGGGGGAAAAAAAGGCATCCTGTTAAAGCTGGTTCCTAAGTTTTTTGGAGCTTGCCAGTACCTCTTAAGAGGAAAGCAGGAAGGGGTATTTTGATACTGCAGGAGTGGTGCCCTGGTAAAGTGTGTAAAGGTAAATGGTGGGCCCTGGTGCTGAGGGAAGTCAGGACAAAGAGGCCTGTTTGCTATATAAACCAGGCTTTTTATTTGAACAGGCTGGGGACAAACTCCAGGGGGTAGGGGGATGATAGGGTGGGCCAGGGCTGCCCCTCAGACTCTAGGAGAAGAGGAAGGTCCAGGCCCCTGGCCTCCCCTAGGCTGGGGTTCTTACCTGTGGCCAAGTCTGATACCCATGTTGCCCTATCTTCCTCTTGAAAGACCTGGCACCTTTGGGTGGGGTTGGGGGTGGGGCTTGGGCTTGCCCTGGGAGATGATGGGGCATGGCTAGTGGCTGCTGTGGTGGGGAAGGTGGCATCTTGTGGGAAATTTGGGGGACTTTTGTCTCCAAAGGCCCCACAGCAGGCTCTGGCAGCTCTAAGGCTCCCCCTTGAGGGTGAGAAGGGTGTTCCAGAGAAGCAGGGTGCTGGCCTGCACAGGAGGAGAGGTCCTTGATAGAGTGCTGTTCTTTCCATATTTCTAGCTCTTGTCACCACCCCCTTCCTTACATTCCTATCCTCAGCAATAATAGCTGCCATTTATTCAGGGCTTAGTAATGAGGAGGGAAGGGTCCTGCTCCAAGATGAAACAGCCCTGAAAAGTCAATGGCTGCTCACGGCTGCCAGACCTTCCCCAACACCTGCTTGCCAACACTTGGTAAGAACCTAGGGGTCTGGGACTGGGTGGCAGAAAGGCAGTGAGAGGCCATAGTGAGGGTGGAGGGCTCACCTTTGCGTGTTTGAGCTCCAGCTCTGCCAACTCTACGAGGTTCTTGCGGAAGGAGATGACACGGCGGGACTTGAAATCCATGAGCTCTGGAAAGAGGAGGGAGGAGAAATGGGGACCCTGGCAGGGTAGGCAACCCAGTTGCTGAGGCTCTGGGGCCATGGGACTTACCCTGCTTGGCTGAGTCAGAGAGACGCTCGAAGCGTTGGCAGCACCGTTGCTGGTGGCTCTCAGCAGTCCGCACTTCTCGGTTCCTGGTGCGTGCTTTGTCCAGTGCCTTGTTGGCGTTCTCATAGTCAGCCAGTGCTCGGAGCCGCCGGTACAGCAAGTCCTAGGGTCAGCAGAGGCACAGTATCACTGTTGCCTGAGGCCTCATCTACCTGCCCTCCCCTGCTGCTTCAGTCTTGTTCTCCAGCCTGAGGTTTGCTCTGGGGCCACATCTCACCTTGGCTGCCTGTGAGTCTCGCATGTAGTATCTCAGCATGTCTGACAGCTTAAGATCCTCATCAGATGCCACTCGGCCTTCCAGCTTCTGAATCAGGAAGTTTGGAGGCTAGGGAGGGAGCTTGCAGAGGAGAAACTAAGGGCTGGGGTGCTGCTGCTCCTCTCAATATCCGAGAGTCACTGATAACCACTGAGGTCAAACCCTGATGTTCAGGAGACCAGGCCAAGGAAAACTTCACAGAGGAATGGCTTCTGATCTGGATCTCGGGGGTTGAGTAGGAATCAGACAACAGCCAAAGGCTGTGCAGGTGTGCAAACCTTGTAAGTGTTCAGGGAACCATGAAATCAATGGGAGCACTTGGATGGCAGTGGTTGGATCCCAAATGTAAAATGTAAGCTAAGGGCAGTTTCTGGGACTGGCAGGGTCACTGAAGGGCCTTGAGCAGAGAAGAGATGTGATCCAATAGACAGCTGAGAAAGATTGGCACACTGTAGTGACTCTCAGAAGAGTTTAGGAAGTGTGTGTCTCGGGTGGGATGTTGACAATGCGGTGCAGCTTGCCAGAGGCACGTGGCACATCCTTGTAAATGCCGTGCCAGGCCTGGTTCCCACCCCTGCCCCCATTACCCCCCCACACATACACACACCTGAAGCTGTATCTCTATCCCCACTCCCATCTTAAACTAGGGTTAAACTGAAGGTGAGTCCAGGGTATCACTGGGCCCAACTTTTCACCAAACATTCCAAAATGATCCTGGAGCTTTCTCCTCTTTCAGGAGGAGAAATTTTCATTTATGCAAAGGATCACTGATTGGGTCCCCTTCCAATACAGAAGGCAGGACTCACCCTTAGCCTTTCGAAGAATTCTGCCAATTTGAGGAAGCTCCTAGGAGGCAGTGGGGAAGAGTTAGGGCAGGGGTCTTGAAGGGGTGTTGCTTAAAGCCTCCCTCTCTCTAGCGCTTTCCCCCTCCCAATGGCCTGCAGTGGGGAAATTTTCCCTTTCCCAAATCCCAGCAGGAACTTCTGCACCTCCCACCTACAGCTGATAGTACATCTCCACAGTGACCCCTCACGGGCAGACACAGTATTACAGGCATAGGGAGAGGACAGGAGGAGTGAGAGGGAATCCTCACATCTTCAGTTGGTTGACTTCTTGTACTCCCAGACTATTCAGTGCAGCAGAGATAGGAATATAATCGTCTGCCAAGCCTGTTGGGGAACAGCCCTCCATCAGACCCCTCTTGGTCTGGACATCAAGCCCCACCTGTGGTATTTGTGTCCTGCTCTTTTCTCTCCCTGCAGGAAGTAGGAATGCCCAGGAGAAGGGACAGAGAACCCAGGGCCCCCTGGGCTCTGCGTACACTTGTGGGAGTACATGACACGGTCTGCCCGCAGGCAGGTGTCCCGGATGCGGGTGTGGTACTCCAGCAGGAAGGTCCTCTCATGCTCAAAGAAGTCATCCACCTCCTAAGGGAGCCAGACAGGAGCCACTTATATTGAGTCAGCAGGAACATGGAAGCCATGGACACGAAGGGGTGGCACAACTTTCCTCTAGGCCATGCCCCACCAGTGGTTTCCCTCCCACAACCACCCTGGGCCTCCATCTTTGCTGCAGATTGAGGCCCTGGGTTGAATCCACAGAGGGGTCCCAGTGATTACCTTGAGCCCTGACATCCTGGTGATGAGGGCTTCATCTGCAGATTTAACAATATTCCTCAGAAATCCCCCAAGGAGCTCCTTCCTGTTCTTTCCTCGGACACTCAGCTGACGCACACACAGAGAGTAGGATGTTGGGGTAGGCATTTGCACTTCTCACCCCAGGCTCATGCCACTTATGGTGCTGATGAGACAGAGGCTTGAACCCATCTAGCACCCAGCCCCCTACCCCCAAGAGTGACCCCAGTGCTCTGGCCCAGCTCACATCCTGGCCATATTCCAAAAAGACAAAGAAGTTGTGGTCTCGGCGCAGGGTAGGGTGGGCTGCCAGGCGCTGCAGAAAGACCTCATGCATTGCAACTGTCTTCTTAAAGATGGCGAGATACTCCCTGCAGAAAATGGCAAGCAGTTGAAGGGCCTTCCTTGCCTCTGATTATCCTGCTCCCTTCCCCTCAGAAGCCCAGGAGTCAGAGGTCAGGGTCTCTAACCATAGGTGATGAAATCTAGGGATTCCCAGGAGGGGGGAGTGGACCTGGAGCTTCATCATAGACAAGGAAAGAAAGTAGCACTCACGCTTCCAGCTCCTGCTTCATTTTGGCAAACTCTTCCCTCGTGATGGAGCTGTCCCCCTCACCCAACTTTTGCAGCTTTTCCCTTGAAGCCTCAAAGTCTGGCCTTGGAGGGGCTGGGGGGATCTGCTCAAAGGAAGGACAGAGCTGGCAGTTCTCTCATTGCTGAGAAGGCCATCACCCACACCCGGAAGTGTGGCCCAGTCTTCCACCCCCACCCAAGCACCCAGGGCTGCCCCTCCCTGCCCCAGCCCACCTAGCCCTTTCTCACAATGAGACCGGCGTACTCCTCATTTTCCACATAGGCATCATGTAGCCAGATGAACTCCTCATGCTGTCGCACAACTGAGAACTCCATCTGGGTGAAGTGAGGGAGGCAGCTCTGGAAGCCAGGAAGCCTGTCTGAGGTGTCTGTCCTCCCCTTCCAAACCCTGCACTCATCAGGCATCCTGAGCACCCACTGTGGGGCTTCCCCAACCCCACATCCCAGGTGAGGCCCAAGGTGGGCCTGGGTGGTGCAGGTGTTGGTGATTTCCATCAGGACGAAGGATGGGGGATGCTTAGGACTTGGTGTTGGAGGCAAAAGGCAGTTGCAGACTAGACAAGATGCTTGTTTTCTCCAAGGGGCAGGGAGCAGGAGCTAGGTTGAGGAACAGGGCCCAAAGTCCAAGTTGGCATCTGCCCCCCCCACCCCCCACCCCAGGCTAGCAAGGCTGGGGGAAGTAGGCTTCTCCAGCTCTTGAAGCCTCCTGAGGCAGCTGTCCGAACTGCCCTCTCACTCCCCTGGCAGCCTCACCTTGGTTTGAACGGTGAACTTCACCTTGTCCCGCTCACTCACTGCATCAGAGATCTCCACCTGTAAGGAGCTGTCTCCCTGCAGGTCCACTGACACGGAGGAGGGCTGCTGGGGAGGGGAGGCCTCTGACATGGCTGACCACAGCCCCTTACCGCATCCTCACCGCAGATGTCACATCCTCCTGCCAAGCCCAGCTCAGCATCATTGCTTCTTCAATGCCCTGGGGTGGCCACCCCTGGAAGGATCCTGGTAAGTCACTGCTCAGGGCTTTCCAGTTACTCCACACTTTCATCCTTAGAAGGAGGCAGAATTCTGCCTGCTTTACAGATATGGAAACTGACACCTCCAAAAGTGAAATGTTGCCCCAAATCACACAGCTGCAAAGTGGCAGGGCGAGATTTGAACCCAGGTTCTCAAATTCCAAACCCCAACTACTTTCTCAACTACCCGTTCACCTTTTCCCCAACTGGTTACTGGTAGAAGCTGGTACCCTTTCACCAGGGCCTAACGTGAGTTCAGTAACAAGTTCTCACCCCTTTTGAGGGGATCCTGAGACCACTCCATTCGCTGCTTTTAGTGCCAAGAGGCATTGGCTTGTCAACAAAACACATGGATTTCTCTAAAAGAGAAAAGATCCATGAGGCACCAAACTACTACTAGATCATTCTTGGATTGAGCTCTCCTCCTCCTCCTCCTCCTCCTTCTTTTTAAGATTTTACTTATTCATGAGAGGCACAGAGAGAGAAAGGCACAGGCACACAAGCAGAGGAGGAAGCAGGCACCTCACAGGGAGCCTGATGTGGGACTCCATCCCAAGACTCCAGGATCACTCAGGAGCCGAAGGCAGACGCTCTAACTGCTGAGGCAGCCAGGGATCCCGAGCTTTCCTTTCCTTTTCCTTTTTTTCTCTCCTTTTCTTTCTTCCTTCTTTCTTTCTTTCTTTCTTTCTTTCTTTCTTTCTTTCTTTCTTTCTTTCTTTCTTTCTTTCTTTCTTTCTTATTTATTTATGATAGTCACAGAAAGAGAGAGGCAGAGAGGCAGAGACACAGGTGGAGGGAGAAGCAGGCTCCATGCACCGGGAGCCCGACGTGGGACTCGATCCCGGGTCTCCAGGATCGCGCCCTGGGCCAAAGGCGGGCGCCAAATCGCTGCGCCACCCAGGGATCCCCTCTTTTCTTTCTTTTCTTTTCTTTTCTTTTCTTTCTTTCTTTCAAGATTTTATTTATTTATTCATGAGAGACACACACAGAGAGGCAGAGACACAGGCAGAGGGAGAAGCAGGCTCCCCACAGGGAGTCCGATGCGGAACTCGATCCCAGGACCCAGGGTCACTACCTGAGTCAAAGGCAGATGCTCAACCACTGAGCCACCCACGTGTCCCTTGCATTGAGCTTTTCAACACACATTTATTGAACACCTACGATGTCTATACCACTGTGCCAAGTGAAAGGAAGAAGCCATTCTCCCTTCAAGTGTAGCTCCCAATATATAAACTGGCACCTGCGCCCCTCTCCCATCCCCTCAGTCTCTCCTCTCACAGGCTTTGGCACAGATTTGGCACACACTATGGACAACTATTCTGACTTCTCTCATCACAGATTATTTTTGCCTCAACTTAAACTTCATGTGAGTGCAATTATACAGTATACACTCTTGTATCCATGGTCTTTAGGGAGCTCCATCCACATAATTGAGTGCAGCAGTAATTCTCTTTCATTGCTGTATTGTATTCATATGAATGTCATAACTTATGTATCTGTTCTACTGTTGGTAGTCATTTAGATTATTTCAAGATTGGCCTGTTATGAATAAAGCTGCCATGAACATTTTTGCATACGCCTTTTATAGGGTAGGCATGTGTTTAAATGCTTTAAACTGCCAGTTTTTCAAGGTGATTGTACAAATTTATATTCCTGCCAGCATTGTATGAAAATTCCAGTTGTACCATATCTTTGCCAACACCAATACTTAGAATTGTTAGTCCTTTTTATGTTAACCATACTGATGGGGGTATAGTAATTGCCCATTGTGGCTTTAACTTGTATTTCCTGGTGAGAAATGACATTGAACACCATTTTATGTATCTATTGCCCATTTGGAGATCTTTTATAAAGTGCCTATTCAAGTCTTTTGATCCTCCTCTCCCCCGTTTCAAAAATAAGATCGTCTTTTTCTTTTTGATTTGTAGGAACTCTTTATATACCCTGGAGACAAGTCCTTTCTCAGTTATATGTGTTGCCATTATCTCCTACTCTTTCCATTGCCTTTTCACTCTCTTAATTGCTTACAGTTTTACAAGCTCCAGTATATCAGTCTTTTCTTTTATGATTAAGGATATTTGTGTACTCTCGAAGAAACTTTTGCCTACCCTCAGGTCATGAAGATAATTTATTTTCTTTTCCTCTACATTTAATAATTTTAGCTTTTATATTTAGGTCTATATTTAGATCCACTTTCATTTCATTTTGTATACAGTGTCAGGTATAGGTTATGACTCATTTTTGCCATATAATAGCCAGTCATTTTAGCACTGATATGTTAAAAAAAATCTTTTGAGTATTTATTTGCTTTGGTAGACAGCTTGCTAGAAAATAAA
The DNA here is from genome assembly GCF_905146905.1 of Nyctereutes procyonoides. Lineage (NCBI taxonomy): Eukaryota > Metazoa > Chordata > Mammalia > Carnivora > Canidae > Nyctereutes > Nyctereutes procyonoides. The sequence goes on from NW_026575025.1 coordinate 10,710,086, forward strand.
CTGACTTCAGGGCAGCCTGGGTGGCTCAGCGGTTTGGCGCCTCCTCCAGCCCAGGGCATGATCCCGCGTGGTTCCAGGATAGAGTCCCATGTCAGGTTCCCTGCATGGAGCCTGCTTCTCCCTCTACCTGTGTCTGTATCTCTGTCTCTGTCTCTGTCTCTCTCTCTGTCTCATGAATAAATAAATAAAATCTTTAAAAAAAGAAAATAAACTGATTTCATAAATGTTATCAGTTCTGTATCTATTCTGTTCCACTGATCATATGTCTGCACTTTTGATATATCACACTCTTGATTCCTGTAATTGACAAACTTGAAATCAGATAGAATTAATTTTGTTCTTTTTCAAAATCATTTTGGCTATTATAGGTCTTTGAATTTCTGTATAAATTGTAGACTCCTGGGGCAGCCCCGGTGGCTCAGAGGTTTAGCGCCGCCTGCAGCTCAGGGCGTGATCCTGGGGACCTGGGATGGAGTCCCACGTCGGGCTCCCTGCATGGAGCCTGCTTCTCCCTCTGCCTGTGTCTCTGCCTCTCTCTCTCTCTCTCTGTGACTATCATAAATAAATTTAAAAAAAATGTTAAAAAAAATTGTAGACTCCTGGGCAGCCCTGGTGGCTTAGCGGTTTGGTGCCGCCTTCAGCCTGGGGCGTTATCCTGGAGACCAAGGATCGGGTTCTAATCCGGCTCCCTGTATGGAGCCTGCTTCTCCCTCTGCCTGTCTCTCTCTCTCTCTCGCTCTCTCTTTCTTTTTCTGTCTCTAATAAATAAATAAAATCTTTTTAAAAAAATTGTAGACTCAGGGGTGCCTGGGTGGGCTCAGTCAGTTAAGGGTTTGCCTTTGACTCAGGTTATGATCCCAGGGTCCTGGAATCAAGTCCCACATCAGGATCCCTGCTCAGTGGGGAATCTTCTTCTCCCTCTGCCCACACCCCCACTTGTGTTCTCGCTCTCATTCAAAAATTAATAAAATCTTTTTAAAAATTATAGACTCAGCTTGTTAATTTCCAACCAAAAAAAACTTACTGAGATTTTTAAAAATATTTTTTAAGATTTATTTATTTATTTATTTATTTATGAGAGAGAGAGAGAGAGAAAGAGAGAGAGAGGCAGAGACACAGGAGGAGGGAGAAGCAGGCTCCACGCCGGGCACCCGATGTGGGACTCAATCCCGGGACTCCAGGATCGCTCCCTGGGCCAAAGGCAGGCTCTAAACTGCTGAGCCACCCAGGGATCCCCAAAACTTACTGAGATTTTCTTTTTTTTTTCTTACTGAGATTTTGATTGAGATTAAATTGAATCTACAGATCAATTTGGGAAGGATAGACATTTTTACAATTTTGAATCTTCCAATCAATCAATATGAAATATCTCCCCAATTATTTAGATATTCTTTAATGTTTCTCAGTAATGTTTTGTTGTATTCTCTGTAAAGGTTTTGCATATCTTTTGTTAGATTTACTCCTAGGTATTTTATGATTTTTTAAAAATTATTGTTGCTATTTGAAATAACATTTTTAAAAATTTCATCCCCTGGTTATTTGTTGCTAGTATGTAGAAACACACAATTGATCTTTATATACCACCTTTGTGTCCAAGAACCTTGCTATATTTTCTTACTGCTTTTAATAGTTTGTAGATTATTTTGGATTTCCTCCGTATACAATCCTATACTATAAAATAATGACAGTTTTAGTTTTTCCTTTCCAGCCGTATACCTTATTTCTTTTTCTTGCCTTATTGCACTTGCTAGAACCTCTAGTACAATGCAGAAATGGTGACATGGTGAAAAAGGAAATCCCTGACTTGTCTTTATCTCAGAGAGAATGCATTCAAAATGTAATCCTGGGGCAGCCCCGGTGGCTCAGCAGTTTAGCGCCACCTTCAGCCTAGGGTGTGATCCTGGAGACCTGGAGTCGAGTCCCATGTTGGGCTCCCTACATGGAGCCTGCTTCTCCCTCTGCCTGTGTCTCTGCCTCTCTGTCTCTGTGTCCCTCATGAATAAATAAATAAAATTAAAAAAAACAAAACAAAACAAAATGTAATCCTGAAGATGATTAAACCTGAATTAGATTAATGAGACCACCTTCTATGCCTAGTTTGGTAAGAACATTGATTTTTATCAATGTTTCCTTCCTTTATTGAAATATCAAATGGGTTTTTCTGTATATGTCCCAAATTTCATTTAATGATTTTCAAATATTGAACTACCCTGCATTCCTGGAATAAGGCCTTCATCATGAAGTATTATCTTTCTGTTTTTTAGTTTTAATTTTTAAAATATTTTATTTATTTATTTATTTATTTATTTATTTATTTATTTGAGAGAGAGAGAGCGTGAGTGTTTGATTAAGGAGAGGAGCAGAGGGAGAGAGACAAGCAGACTCTGCATTGAGCATGAAGCCCAATGCAGGACTTAATTCCACAACCCTGAGATCATGACCTGATCAGAACTCAAGAGCTGGACCAACTGAGCCACCCAGGTACTCCAAAGTATTATCTTTTTACATACTTCTTATTCAACTTGATAATATTGTTTGCGATTTTCCATTTATGTTCACAAGAGAGATTAACCTGTATTTTTATTTATTTATTTTTTAAAGATTTCATTTATTTATCTAACAGAGAAAAAGAGAGCACAAGCAGGGGGAATGGCAGGCAGGAGAGGGAGAAGCAGGTTTCTTGCTGAGCAAGGAGCCCAATGTAGGGCTTGATCCCAAGACCCTGGGATCATGACCTGTGCCAAAGCCAGTTGCTTAATTGAGAGCCACCCAGGCCCCTCTTTTAATGTTTTTGACAGGATTTTTTGTGGTAAAATATACATAACACAAAATTTACCATTTTAGCCATTTTAAAGTATACAATATATTGGTATTAAGTATATTCAGTTATCCATCATTGTCCACCTCCTCTTGACAGGTTTTTGTATCAAGGTTATGTTGTCCTCCTAAAATAAGTTGGAGTTGTGCCTTCTCTTTGTTTTGGGGATAATTTATATGAGAATGGTATTAGTCATCCTTTAATGCTTCAAAGAATTCACATGTGAAATTTATTGCTCAGAAAGGTATTTTTGGAAAAGTTCTTAATTATAGATTTACTTCCTATAATAGATACATGACTATTCAGATTTTCGGTTTCTTATTTCAGGTTTGGTAAGTTGCATTTTTCAAGTAGTTCGTCCATTTTATCAAAGTTCTCTCATTTGTTGGCATAAACTTGTTCTTAAATACTCTTATCTTTATAAGGGCTGAAACATCGCTACCAATGTGCACTTGATCATTCCTGATACTGGTAATTAACATTTTCTCCCTTCCTCCCTCTCAGTCTCCCTCCTGTTCTCTCTCTTTCTCTCTCCCTTTCTCTCACTTTTATCAGTCTAGCTAGATGCTTATCAATTTTTATTAGTATTTTAAACAAACTATTTTTGGCATTATTGATTTTCTATATTTGTATATTTATCTTCTATTGATTTCTGCTCTTTATTATTTCCTTCCTTTTACTTTCTTGGGATTTAAATTGTTCTTCTTTTTCTAGTTTCTTGAGATTGAAATGTAGATCACTGATTTTTCAACTTCTCTAAAAAATGCGTTTGAAGGTATAAATTTCCCTCTGGATACTTCTTTAGCTACATCTCCAGGTTTATCATATTTTCAAAATCATTTTTTAAAAAGATTATTTATTTATTTATTCATGAGAGACATAGAGAGAGAGAGAGGCAAAGACATAAGCAGAGGGAAAAGCAGGCTCCATGCAGGAAGCCCGATGTGGGACTTGGTCCCGGGATTCCGGGATCACACCCTGAGCAGACTCTCAAGCAGACACTCAATCGCTGAGCTACCCAGGCATCCCTCAAATTCATTTCTTTAAAAATTTTTCTAATTTTAGGGGCTCCTGGGTGGCTTAGTTGGTTTAGAGTCTGCCTTTGGCTCAGGTCATAATCCCAGGGTCCTGGGATCAAGTCCCACATCAGGTTCCCTGCTCAGTGGGGAGTCTGCTTCTCCCTCTCCTGCTCCCCCTGCTTGTGCTCTCTCTCTCAAATAAATAAATAAATAAATAAATAAATAAATAAATAAATAAATAAATCTTTTTAAAATTTTTCTAATTTTCATTATAATTTCTTCTTTGACCTATGAATTACTTAGAAGCACACTGCTTACTTTCTGAATATTTTGTAATCTATCTATCTTTTTGTTTTGATTCCTTATTAATTTTACTGGGACAGAGATTTCATCCTGTCTGGTTTCAAAACTTGTTGGTAGTTGCTTTATAACCTAACATATAATGTATTTTGGTAAATGTTTCCAGTGCACTTGAAAAGGATGTGTTTCCTGCAGTTGTTGGGTACAGAGCTCTAATTAAACCAATTAGATCAAGTTAATTAAACATGGTATTCTAAAAATTTTAAGGATTCAAAATCCTTACTGATTTTTTCTTTTGGTTTTTGGTCTGCTTGTTCTAACAATGGAAAGAGTTGTGTTAAACCTCTAATTGTAATTGTGTGTTTGTCTATTTCTCCTTTTAATTCTGTAATCTTTTACTCTGCATATTTTGAAACAATGCTATAAGTTGCATACAAATTTAGGATTTTTATCTTCCTGTTGAGTTGACTCTTTAATCATTATAAAATGTCCCTCTTTATTTCTAATACTTTTTGTCTTAGTCTACTTTGTCTGAAATTAATATAGCCATGCCAGCATTCTTTTGGTTAGCATTCTTTCTGTGTCCTTATAGTTAAAGTATGTCTCTTAAAAATACTTATTTTTAAAAAATACTTATTTATGTAAGAGAGAGTGTGTGCACATGTGCATGCACAAGCAGGGGGTTGTATAGGGAGAAGAGAGAGAGAGAATCTCAAGCTGACTCCCTGCTGAACACAGAGCCTAGTAAGAGGGTCAATCCCACAATCCCCCAAGATCATGACCAGAGCCAAAATCAAGAGTCAGATGTTTAACCAACTGAGCCACTCAGGCGCCCCTAAAGTATGTGTCTTTTAAAAGAATAAAGTTGTCCTTTAAAAATCCAATCTGGGGATCCCTGGGTGGTACAGTGGTTTGGTGCCTGCCTTTGGCCCAGGGCGCGATCCTGGAGACCCGGGATCGAATCCCACGTCGGGCTCCCGGTGCATGGAGCCTGCTTCTCCCTCTGCCTGTGTCTCTGCCTCTCTCTGTCTCTCTCTCTCTCTCTCTCTCTGTGACTATAATAAATAAATAAATAAATAAATAAATAAATAAATAAATAAATAAATAAATATTTAAAAAAAAATCCAATCTGAAAAAAAAAATCCAATCTGAGGGGTGCCTGTGTGGCTCAGTTGGTTAGGTGTCAGAATCTTGGTCTCAGATCAGATCTTTTTTTTTTTTAAGATTTTATTTATTTATTCATGAAAGACACAGAGAGAGAGAGAGAGAGGCAGAGACACAGGCAGAGGGAGAAGCAGGCTCCATGCAAGGAGCCCGACGTGGGACTCAATCCCAGGTCTTCAGGATCAAGCCCTGGGCTGAAGGCAGTGCTAAACCGCTAAGCCACCTCGGCTGCCCATCAGCTCAGGTCTTGATCTGGGGTTGTGAGTTCAAGCCCCACGATGGGCTCCACACCATGCTCCGCACTGGGCATGAGGCCTACTTAAAAAAAAAAAAAAAATCCAATCTGAAAAAAATCCAGTCGAACTTTTTTTTTAAGTAACCTTACATTCAAGGTATGGCTCAAACTCTCAACCCCAAGATCAAGAGTTGCATGTTCTACCAACTAAGCCAGCCAGGCGCCGCCTGAATATGTTTTTAATTGGAGTGTTTGGTCTATTCATAATTACTGTAACTACTGACATAAGCTATAAACCTACCATCTTGCTTTTTGTTTTTCTTTGCCTCATCTGTTTTTTTTTTGTTGTTGTTGTTGTTTCTTTACTCTTTTTTCCTTGTGTTCTGTTAGTCAAATTTTTTTTCAAATGTTTTTTATATTATTTCATTTTCTCTTCTATTTTTGTTTACATCTTCATAGTATTCTTTCCATTTCTCTCTATTTAAAGGAGAGTCTTAAAGAAGGCAATGATTACTCTAGAGGACAAGATCTAACCTACAGAGTTTGGGGATGCAACCATCAGTTTGAAAGCCCAGTACACATCTCATATGACAACAGTAACAACAACAACAACAATGACTTGTCTAAATAGTCAGATATAATAGCTAACACTTATACTTGAGCTTCCTATATGCCAGGCCCTGATCTAAGCATTTTACATATATTAACCAGGAATATGAATATAAACATTGAAACTGATATTTCCTACTCCATACTTTGTGTCGCTCAGCCCCTCTCACCTCTCCAAACTCCACTTGAACCCCACTCCTCACTTGGCTTCTCTGACATCCTCAGGGCAGTCTCCCCTTTTGTCTAACTGCAAATCACCCCTTATACACACAATCTGACTCATTGGTAAATGGGCCCCTAAGTCCCTTGTCTCCCTCCTGCCACCTTAGTATCTCTACTCTAACCTGTACTGTTTGGTAACTGCTTGAGGGAGATGGGACTTTAAGTATGGACCACAGCTACTCCATTCTTATCCTCAGCCACAGCCTACTTTGCACGTGCCTCCAACTCTCAAAAGTGTGGACCTCTGTGAACCCAAGGATGCTCGATAAGTATTTGTTGAATGAAATCAAGAGGAAAAAGTGAAGAATTAATGATCTTATGATTAAATGAACACAGATACACAAGTGAAGCCATTAGTGCTGAACTGGATTCCTCCTACCTTGGCAAAGGAGAAACTTACTCCATCCCCTTCTCAGTCTCTCTCCTTCTCCCCTCTTCTTCCCCATTAAGCCAGAATCATGAGTTAATTGGTCCTGGCGAGGAAAGGAGTGGCAGTGACAGGTCCCTTTACATCTGTCAGGGCAGGGCAGCCCGGGTGGCTCAGCGGTTTAGCACCACCTTCAGTCCAGGGCCTGATTCTGGAGACCCGGGATCGAGTCCCACGTCGGGCTCCCTGCGTGGAGCCTGCTTCTCCCTCTGCCTGTGACTCTGCCTCTTTCTCTCTCTGTGTGTGTGTCTCTCATGAATAAATAAATAAAATATTAAAAAAAAAACATCTGTCAGGGCAAAGGCAAACCCTGCCTCCTTTGGCATCCTCGCCAGCCCCCACGCAGGTGCCACAGAGGCGCCGCACCCCCGTATCCCCTTGCTCAGGTCTCTTCCAGCTCAACGCGTGCGCGCGAACACACGCACACACGCCCCACTCCCTGGTGGGGCCATCACTGGGTATCATGGAGTGAGATGGAGGTTGGGAGAGAGAGGGTTTGCATCCTTTCTTTACCTTGCTCTCCTTCCCAGCCTGACGCCCTTCCATCACCCTTCTCGGCTGCAGCACGCAAGTATTCCGCGGCTGGCCAGTGCCGGCCCGCTCCGGCAGTTTCGTCCCCGGGAGCGGGCCCGAGGCTCGGACCCTACCAGCTGACGGAGCCACTCTCCCCTCCCCGCCTGGAGTCACCTGGAGTCAGGCGTGGCTCCCGCCGGTCCTTCGCAGCCACGCCTTTTGATTGGGTATCAGGTTCGCCGTGAGCGACACCATTGGCTGCAGCACCTCTCGTTCCTGTGTTTGGCCCCAGCTTTTAGGAGGAAGCGCGGAACCTAGGGCCGGGAACCCGAGAGCGCAAAGGGCTGGGGTCGGGGGCCCTGGGGTTACGGAGGTCGCGAGCCACGTCAGCCCCCGCCCCCCGGCTGGCAGCCGGCCGCGGACGGCGTCTCCCGGCGGCGCCAACCGCCTCGCGCGAGCTGCGCGTGCGCACCAGCCCAGTGGCGCGCCCTCCAGGCGGTGGGCGAGGCGGCGGGTCGGTGGGCAGGGTGGGCAGGGTGGGCAGGGTGGGACGGTGGGGCGGGGGTGGGGAGGAGGGGGGGTTAGTGGACCAGGGACTAGGGTGAGGGTTAATGTCTGGGAGAAGGGGGTTCCGTTAGAATTTTCGCTCTGGGGCATGCGAGACCTGCGGGGTAAGCCGCACAGAGCCGTGAAGAGACGCGGCAAGGCCGGCGGCCAGGGCGCCCGATGCCAGGCCCGGGTCCACGGGTGGTGGTACCTGGAGCCAAGAAGCAGAGGGGCGCAGATGCTGCGAGAAAAATTGTGGGTGCCCTGGAACGGGCTCATTGTGATCGGGAAGAGAATGGAGCTCCTGGGTAGAAATACACAAAAGCCCAGAATGTGGGACCCAAAGCTTGACTCTGAATATTGGGGTCTGGAAGATGTGGAAAAGATGGTCTTGAAAGCGAAGTTAGGCCAGAATCAGGAAAGGATGGATGTGAAGCTACTGCACAGTGTAGCAAGTGCATTACAGGCTTCAGCAGGTTTGCGGAAAAATACCGCAAAGGAGTTGTGGGGAAAGGAAGACGTTAGAGGCAAAATAGACGATGAATCTGAGATAGCAGGGACTACCGAAGGGTCTAGGAGGGGGTCTGGGTTTAAAGAGAGGTTGAAGTTTACTGGGGTGGGGACCAAAGGAGGGGACTTGAGATCCAGACCGCATACACTCCGACAGAATGAGGAGGAGCTGAGGTCCAGTGGAGAGAAGCTGAGTCGAGAGAAGCTGAGGTCAAGCAGAGAGAAGCTGAGGTCAAGTGGAGAGAAGCTGAGGTCAAGTGGAGAGATGCTGAGGTCAAGTGGAGGGAAGCTGAGGTCAAGTGGAGAGAAGCTGAGGTCAAGTGGAGAGAAGCTGAGGTCAAATGGAGAGAAGCTGAGATCAAGTGGTGAGAAGCTGAGTCTGAGTGAAGAGAACCTGAGGTCAAGTGGAGAGAAGCAGGGATCCAGGGGAGAGAAGCTGGAAAGTAGTGGAAACGATTTGAGATCCACTGGAGATAAACTGCAGTCAAGTGCGGAGAAGTTGGAGGATTCAGGGATGGGAAGCATAAACAAAGAGACAGATGAAAGAGTAGTAGAAGTTGCTGGTGATGAAAAATTGATTAAAGTTACTGATGCAGAGATGGAAATTCCTTTGGAAAAGGTGGAAGGGAGTGATGAAGAGCTAGAAGGGACCAAGGGGGCAGTGGTGGTTGAGGAGGATGTCTTGGGTAGAGTGAATGATACAGCTGATGAATCTGTTTCTATGGAAGAGAGAGAGGTTATAGATGAAGGTGATAGTGAATGAGTTAGATGAAAGATTGAAGCTAAGGAAGAAAAGAGAGGCAGATAGAGGAAGTGTTGTAAGTCAAAGAGGAGAAATTAGAGCCAAACAGAGAATTATGGCCCTGAATAAGTAAATATAAGAGAGGAAAGGAGAACATGGGAATGAAGAACTTTTCAGGATGAAGGTGGAGGCTAGGACCAAAGGAAATGAAGAAGAGTGAGAGAGAAATGGAAACATTTTGAGGAGAATGAAAAGATCTAATGTGTTGCTACGTCAAGGAAAGGTAGAGATTATTTTGGAGAAGAGCTGTGACTGAAAGGCTTATTTTGAAATATTTGAGAAATGGGTTTGGGAGGGGCTAGAGGATTTAGTTTAAAAAGTGTGATTGGGTTTATAAGATAGAGAAAATATAGTGAGAAAAATGGGGAATTATAGCAGGATAAAGAGTAGATAAGGTTGTGAAAGAAGATGCAAGCTATAGTGAGCAAAGAACACTTCTGAGAGGATCCTGAAAAGGGATGAGGGGCTCCAAAGTGACCCAAGCAAGAGAAGAGAAAGAAATGAAGAAAAAAAGTAAGAAGTCAAGTCCTACCATAATGATTTATGTAGTTGTGTTTTAAAGTTCTTTCCTTTACTCTTTGTTTGCCCTTCTTCCCCTGTAAGTCAATTTTACAATTGAATGGGACAGGACTCTCACAGGGCCCTGTATATCTGGACCAGAATATTCCAGATTATTCTGTAGCCAGAATAATTGCTGGGCTTGCCTCACCATGATCACTATTTCCATGGGTTTCCTTTACCTCCACACATCAAATCTGAGTTGCTCATACTCGATTTGAAGTTACCTCAATAGTTTGTGTTATTATTGTTTCCATCTTTGACTTAGTTATTCATCTAATCACATGGACTATCCCCCTTGTGTAAGTTTCTTTTGGAGCTTTCTCCTATGACTTTCACATGCCATCCATCATCCACTTTCATCCCAGGGAACAGAGAAGACTCCCTAAGTGCCTACTGTCAAGACATCAATGTCAAAACTTAAGCTTTTTTTTTTAAGATTTATTTATTTATTCATGAGAGATACAGACTGAGAGAGAAAGGCAGAGACATAGGTAGAGAGAGAAGCAGGCTCCTTGCAGGGAGCCCGATGCAGGACTCGATCCGGGATCCCGGGATCACAACCTGAGCCGGAGGCAGGCGCCCAACCGCTGAGCCACCCAGGCATCCCAAAACTTAGGCTCTTAGATCCTGTTTGTCTCTTGGATGGGGATGTAAGAAATGACAAAAAGCAGCCATAGATAATTCGGATGAAATAAATATTTCACCGTTTTCCCTCCATATACTTTTTTTTTTTAAGTGGGGAGAGAGAGAGTATGGGTGGGGAGCAGAGGGAGAGAATCTTAAGCAGCTCCACTCCCAGGATGGAACCCGTTTTGGGACTCCATCTCATGACCCTAAGATCATGAGCTGAGCTGAAACCAAGAGTTGGACACTCAATCTACCGAGCCATCCAGCTGCCCCTCCATGTACTTTTAAAGTCTATAATATTTCTTTATTTTTTAAAGATTTTATTAATTTATTAATGAGAGAGAGAGAGAGAGGGACTCTGCCTGACATGGGACTCGATCCCAGGTCTCCAGGATCAGGGCCTGGGCTGAAGGCAGCGCTAAACCACTGAGCCACCCGGGCTGCCCCTCTATAATATTTCTGAGTAGAAACTTCATTATATCATAAATGTCATGACACAAATTTATAATAGGGTCATGTTTTTTAAGTTTTCTACATACACTTTGCTGATTTTCCCTACAGTCTCCAACAGATCTGTGAACCTGATGCCATATTTTTGTTCATGTAGTGAAACCTAATGATAATTCATTGATTTCATTTGTTCCTTGGCAATTTTTTTTTCTTTGAGTCCTTTGTCCTCTGGGTCTGATGTAGAGTGACTGTGTTCTAGGCTTGCTCCATAGCTGCTTTCCTGGGCCTTTAACACTTTTCTCTGTTCCTCTGTGTTGGATCTGATCTCTTACTGCCTGGATCTTAGATCTTCTCCCTCTTTCATGTTTTACAGCCTCATTTTGGCCAACCACATTAGCTAAGAGCTCACAGAGAAAGTGACCATGGGAGGTAAACTTTGTGATACCTTATCTGCCTGAAATATTGATTCTTTTCTCATATTTGATCGATTTATTGCAAGACAAAGAGGAGCAATTAGAGCCAAGCATAACATATTGATGTTGAATGGGTAAATATGAGAGGAAGGGAAAGCATCTGAATCTGTGAGGAGGGAATGGGATGAAGAGCTACTAGGGTTAGCTGTTATGGGACTCTAGGTTGGAAATATTTTCCCCTTAGAAAATGTAAAGTCATTGCCCCACTCTCTTCTAACTTCTGAATGTTGCTGTTTATAATTGCAGTTTTGTTCTTTTTATTTTTATTTTTCTAAATATTTTATTTATTCCTGAGAGACACACAGATTGGCAGAGACATAGGCAGAGGGAGAAGCAGGCTCCCTGCAGGGAGCCTGATGTGGGATTCGATCCCAGGACCCAGGGATCACAACCTGAGTCAAAGGCAGATGCTCAACAGCTGAGCCACCCAGGGATCCCAGAATTTTTTGTTTTTGTTTTTTGTTTTTTAATTTCAACTCCCTTGTTCATTGATCGCTTCTCTTTTTCTATATGGCATTTCTGTTTTTGTTTTGTGTACATGTTCTCTTTTTTTGTTTCTAAGTGATCTGCTTTTCATATTATTTCCCCTGAATTCTCCTCCCCCTTTTCTCGTGTGTGTGTATGTGTGTGTGTGTGTGTGTGTGTGTGTTGGAGGTTTTCCTCAAATGTTTGATCTTACTCCGTGTGCACTGATAGGACTTGTTAATTGATGGTCTTCATTCTTTATTGTTTTATACTGTATTTATCCCTTATTTTCATCTTGGTGGGGTTTGGAGATAAATGTATGTGTGTGTTCAGTCTGCCAAGTTTGACAAAAAAGTCTCCATTACATTTTGATTGTTCTTAATTGATTTCTCAAGGGTAGCCCTGATTTTCATCTTGAAGGTAACTTGATATTTCCTTTATGAATTTTCCTAGGTGAAAGTGACTAGCACAATGAACAAATAAACCTCGGCATACAGCAAACTGCTACATCAGTTATAATCATGCTGTAATTGCTCTCATCTTTGAAAAAGCACAAAACCTCTCTTGACTCCACATTCCCCTTTACCTACTGTCCTATTTTCCTTGCTCCCTGTGGTAGGCACAAAAGTGACCTCCCAAAGATATACTCACTTTCTAGTCCCAGGAGCCTCTGCATATTGCTTCATATGGCAGAAGAGTGATTACCTTAAATGGCAAAATATGCGATTAAGTAAAAGATCTTGAGAGAAAGAGATTATTCTGGATAATCTGGATGAACCCTAAATGCTATCACAAGTGTCCTTATAAGAGAGAGATAAAGAAGATCAGACACACAGAAGAGGAGGAAGCCATGTGACCCCAAAGGCAGAGGCTGCGCAGATTCAGCTACAAGTCAAGCAGTATTCTGGAACCACTGGAAGTTGGAAGGGTTAAATAATGGATTCTTCCTTAGAGACTTGTAGAGACTGTGTGTAGCCTTTGCCAACACCTTGATTTTGGACTTTTGGTTTCCAGAACTCTATTCTCCAGAGAGAATACATTTCTGTTTTTTTTTTAAGCCATGCAGTTTGTAGTAATTTGTTATAACAGCTCTAGGAAATGAATACATTACTTTTATAGCAGAATTTCTCTAAAAAGTGGTCTATGCTTACTTTTTCTAATCTTCTCATTCCTTTTTATCCAACTTTTTTTTTAAGATTTTATTTATTTATTCATGAGAGACACAGAGAGAGAAAGAGAGGCAGAGACACAGGCAGAGGGAGAAGCAGGCTCCATGCAGGGAGCCTGACATGGGACTCAATTCCAGGACTCCAGGATCATGCCCTGAGCTGACAGCGGTGCTAAACCGCTGAGCCACCCGGGCTGCCCAACAACTTTGACTTTTAAAAGAATTCAAACCTATTTGCTTATAGATGTCCAGCATTTTTTTATTTATCTGATTGTGTCCAGATGGTGTCATTTAGTTCATTATTCTATCCACTGTAGTTCTTATGTACTTGAAGTTGGAGCTATAGGCCCTGGTTTCTTTCTCTGTAGCACTTATCACCTACTGACTCAGAGTTTACCTTCTGTCGTTGTTTCTTTTTTTTACCTTTAAATTTTTTTAAAGATTTTATTTATTGGGACACCTGGGTGGCTCAGCAGTTGAGCGTCTGCCTTTGGCTCAGGGCGTGATCCTGGAGTCCCATATTGGGCTTCCTGCATGGAGCTTGCTTCTCCTTCTGCCTATGTCTCTGCCTCTCTTTGTGTGTCTCTCATGAATAAATGAATAAAATCTTACTCATGAGAGAGGCAGAGGGAGAAGCAGGCTTTTTTCAAGGAGCCTGACTTGGGACTCAATCCCTGGACTCTGGGATCATACCCTGAGCCAAAGGCAGATGCTTAACCACTGAGCCACCCAGGCATCCTGCTTTCTGTCATTGTTAATTATCTCTCCCCTCTAGAATGTGAGCTCCATGGGGAAATCAATATGTACCTGTTGGGTTATCTGTACTAATCTGCTGTCTAACCAACACATAGTAGACATTCAGCATGTATTTGTGGTATGAATTAAAGTCACATTCAGTAACTTTACCTGTGTCAATACTATTTCACATCTAGTAGAAATTGCTGTACTACTTTACCCTGTTCCTTAATATATTTTTTGAAGCCTCAAATGCCTGAAAATGTCTTTATTTCATTCTTGAGGTTTGTCTAGGTATATAGAATTTTCCCTCAGTAGTTTGAAGACATGTCCCTTTGTTTTCTCCCTTCATGCATGGCCATTGAGAGTCCACCTCCATTTTTATGCTTGAGTCATTGCACATGACCAGCTGATTTGTATATGTAGTCTGCTTTCTTCTCCTTGCCTTTGTTATTTCTGCTTATTTATTGATCAGAAGTTTATAGGTTACTCTTTCTTCCATTCTCTAGGAACTCTGATCCCATAGTTGAACAATAAAGTAGAGATACTGGGTGTGGGCAGAGTTGTAAAGATAAGCTACAGAAGGCGCAAACCTAGTAGTAGAATCTTTTTGGCAAGTGATAACAGCTAACACTCACTAAATACTTATAATAATCTAAATAGCTTCATAGGCACCATGCTAAGCACTTTACATGCTATCATTTAATCCTTCCAACAACTCTCTGAAATGGGAACTATTACTCCGTCAACTCTACCAGCTAGAAACTGCCAGGGCCATGCCCTGAGCCCAGGCAGCCTGATTTCAGAGTTTCACTGGAAACCACTCTCACGAACTGCCCCCTCTGTGCCTACTAGACAAGCCCCACTACTCAGTTTCCCAGCCTGCCAAAGCAAGGCCTGCAGTCCTGCCTAGGGGATGAGGAATGAGGCTGGGTAATAACCCTTCCATCTATTCAGTAAAGCTTGTTGAATGAATACTTCATGGCAAGTTTTTAAGAACATAAATGCCAAAAAGCAATGATGTTTATTTTCTTTCCCAGATCTCTACGTTCCCAAGATAGTCTACTCCTAGCCTCCTCCGGTGATTCTCTGAGGACCAAGAAATTGTTGCTTCTCTTATAGGAAGCCTATGCAGGCACAAGGTCAGGACAGTTGTGTGGGTCTCTCAGATTGCATTGCACGGTATGTAAATTATGAACCAAATAACCAGACTTGTTCTTTGGCTGGATTACATTTTTCTCCTGGGCTATCAGATGCATTCCACTGAGGCCACAGAAAGAAAAAATGAAGATCAAGACACCACAACACCACCACCTTGTAAGTGCAGATGTTTTCAGTCATCTAGGTAACTAGAACTTTATATATATAATATCCTTTTTTACTAAAATTAACCAAAATGAACAAATTTGAGATAATTGAGGGCTTCTGAGTGATTCTATGTATCTCCAGTATTCTTTTTTTTTTTAAAGATTTTATTTATTTATTTGACACACACAGAGAGAGAGCACAAGCTGTGGGAGCAGGAGAGGGAGAAATAGGCACCCCCCTGAACAGACAGCCCAACATGGGGCCTCATGACCTGAGCGAAAGGCAGATGCTTAACCAATTGAGCCACCCGGGTGCTCCTGTGTCTCCAGTATTCTAGTCTTTCTTTGGATATTCCCAGAGATTCCTGTGCCTTGCAACAAGATGTGCTAAAAATGACATTATTGTTTGGATTTAGTTCAAATGTTCCCTTTGCTAGTCCCATTGATTTATTTAACAAACACTGAACACTTACTATGTGCCAGTAAGGAATGTAACAAATGTATAAGACCAGGTTCTTGCCTTTGGCCTCATTCCTCTTGTTGAGACAAACATCTCTACAAGTAGATGTCCGTGCGTTGCGAGGTGGGCTAGGAAAGTGCTAGGTACTAAGTGTGGTGGAACTGCAGAAGAGGGAGGACCTGGCCATAAAATTGCTCAGGGGGGCTTCCTCATGGAGGTGACCACTTGGGGCTGGACTAGTGAGAACAATAGTGAGAGAATGGGGTCAACACTGGATTAGGAGAGGACAAACAAACATTCTCAGCAGAAAGAAGAAGATTGCTGAGATACAGTGACCTGGGCCTACATGACTCGCTAGGTTCAGGGCAAGAACAGTAATTTGGTACAACTGGAGCAGAGAGAGTATTATAGAGACTGGTGGAATGTGAGCTTGGAGAGCCTTGAGGACAGCCTTAAATTCAGGACTAAGGAAGTTAGCCTTTATTCTATAGGTGACAAGGAGAATGACACCATGAGATCTTTGCTTACATAGTTTACCAAGCTGAGAGTGCAACTGGCTGCAGGGTGGGTCAGAGTGGGGCGGTGAGTAGGTGCTCAGTATAGCAGGAGATATGATCATTAGATCATTAGAATGAACAGTTCAAGATAAAGAGGTCAAGGCTATGAATTAAGGCAGAGACAGTAGGGACAAAATCAGGGGATAGGTTGGTGAGGGGTTGATAAGTTTTATTGAACAAGATTGCTCATTAATTATGAATAGATGATGAGGATGGAGGCGCCAAGCTTACAGATAACAATAGCTGACCTGTATCATCCACTGCTTACTACGTAGTTAGGCACTTTGCATGCAGTATCTCATTTAATCCCATAATAGCCCTATGAAAGAGGTTGTATTACTCTCTGCATTTTATAGGAGAAGAAGTTGGAGCCTAGAGTGGTCAATCAAAGTGACAAGACATGTATAGTGTGGTAGTAGTTAGGATTTGAACTCAAAAGAATCAGCACCTTTAGCTACTATACAGTAGCATCAGCAGCTGACTGGATTTTGGTACTAAGTGATTGGAAAGTAAAGTGACCACTTCAGGAAGCAGTTAATGAGTAGCAGATTAGGGCCTAGAACCCACTGGAATCACCTTCTGCCCCCCACAGTTTATAGGCTACTGAGCACCATATGAAGCCAAAGCCGTGTTGTGTTTGATATATTGAATATTTTTAATTTTAGAACTAATTGATGCAAAACCTAATTGCTAATTTTAGAACATTAAAAAATCTAGAGATTCACATTAGAACCTGCTGGATTATCTTAAAAAATGAGAAGATCTGGGACGCCTGGGTGGCTCAGCAGTTGAGCATCTGCCTTCGGCCCAGGGTGTGATCCTAGAGTCTGTGATCTAGTCCCACATTGGGCTGCCTGCATGGAGCCTGCTTCTCCCTCTGCCTGTGTCTCTGCTTATCTCTCTTTCTGTGTCTCTCATGAATATATAAATAAAATCTTTTTTAAAAAAGTGAGAAGATCTGACCATATTGTGCCCATATAGCAACTCTTGCTGCCTATTCTGTGTTTCTTTCAGCTGCGACCTATGCTCCCCATTTGGCCAGCACCCACCAGCCTGGGGTCCATGCCCACCTCCGAAGGTGCTTGAGTTTGTATCTCTCAGCCACAAGCTGGTCCAGCTTGATGATAGGCTGTGTTTGTGCATTTAATCCTGTGTCAAGCCCAGGCTTCACTAATGGTTAAATACTCTCCTATGAACTTTAAAGAATACAATATAAAAATAACATGTTTTGTGGGTTTTTTTTTCCCTTCATACTGTGGGAACTGAGAAAAAAATAATTACCCACTCACACTTGAGTGCCCACAGGAGGCGGGTTACATACAGGTAGTACAGGACAAAGGTGAATGGTCAGAGTTCCTGAAACTAGCACCAGATAAAAGGAAATATCAAGCATACCATGGCAAATGGCAGACATAATGGCAGCTATACAAATCATGCTGTGATTTTTTTTCTGCTGAATTTGTTCAGTAATTAATTATTTGCTTGAATTTTGAACTGTGTACTTTAGACATATTATAAGGAAGCTTTTGGGAAAATACGTGTGCACATATGCATGTGTGTGGGCTGTGGGTGGGCCATAGCTTACATTCCATAGCTTGGAATTCTCTGCAGAAGTTCAATTTCAAAATATTATTTTTTAAGTTTAATGATTTATTACAGATTTGAAAACATGTTTCTGTAAAATTAACATGAGTCACAGGTTGGCAAACAGGTATTTTTCCATATTAAATATTTTGTTATGTCTAGGATGTAGTAACCCAGTGACAGTGGTCATGACATGGTGGTCATGGTTGGACAAATGACGGACTTTATGCTTGTGTGTTTGTCTTCCATTTGTAAACTACACTTAGAGACACAGCTTCAAACAAGTGTAAAAAAAAGAGCTGACAGCAGAGCTTCAGGAGTTTGACTCCCTCTTTTTTTTTAAGATTTTATTTATTTATTCATGAGAGACTCAGAGAGTGAGGCAGAGACATAGGCAGAGGGAGAAGCAGGCTCCCTATGGGGAACCTGATGCAGAACTTGATCACAGGAACCCAGGATCATGACCTAGCCAAAGGCAGACACTCAACCACTGAGCCACCCAGGCACCCGCAGGAGTTTGACTCCTAATCCCTGTTCTTTGTGTGTTACCAGACAAATTTCCTTCATGCCTGGCCACCTGATTCAGGAACTAGGGAAAGGCAGCTGTTGCTGCTGGGAATGAACTTTTCAGAGGCCACTGAGGTACCAATCTGGGATGGCCATTGGGTCTCAGAGGTTCACTGTCCATCTTAAAGGGTCATCTGTGTAATCAAACCACAATGACCCAACGCTCAATAAGCCAGCCCTGCAAGCTTTTCCCTGGGACCTAGACATAACTGTACAAGAATCATACTGCATATCAATTCAGTCTGTGGAGCCATTTGTACACAGTTATACTGGACTTGTCAGGCCACACTGCTGTTCCTTGGACTTTGACCCCTACCCAGCACAATATCCTTCCTCCTTTCCCTCCTCCTCAGACACTCCCTGCCCCCAACATACACACCCAGGGTGGGACCCCAGTGTGTGTTGGGGACAGTTCTTAAGTTCATTCTTGTCTGTAACACTCAGCATCCATTGTTTCTTATTTATATCATATAGACAAGTGCCCAGTACTAGGTATTTAACACCATGGGATTCATTTGTGAACAAGGTGGCACTTTGTTACAGTACTAGATAGACTGGTATTTTCTCTCAGTCACATTATAATCTCATTTTTGTAGTGTGGCTTAAAAACCTCAGGCTCCCCCAAAGATCAGCCAAATGCATGGTAAAATTCTACTTATTCATTTAACAGATATGTATTAGACATCTATTATTTGTTAGGCACCATGCCAGATGTCAGGATTAAACAGAGGACAAAACTCATAAATATCCCTGTTCTCTTGGAGCTTATGCTGTGACAGAAGGAGACAGGAAAAGTGTGTCAATATGTAATTTGAGCTAAGAATTTTGAAGAAAAACCAAGCAGGATAGGGAGAGAGAATGATCCAAGGCGGGGGTGGGGGGCCTGCTATTTGAGATAGGGTGGCTAGGAAGGCCTTTCTGATGAGGTGACTCTTGTAGCAGAGCCCAAAAGATGAAGAAGAGTAGTTTGAAGGAAGTCCTTCCCTGGGGTGGGGGGTGTGGTTTGGAGTGGGGGCAGAGGTGAGCAGGGGACAGATCCTTCAAGTGGCGAGTGGCCTGGCCTATTTGAGAAATAATAAGAAGTCACCAACTGAACTCCTGGACTCCACTGTTTTCTCGTCTGCAAGTCCATGGGCTTGTTGGGAGGAACAGATGAAATCATTTATAGAAATAATTATATCAACCATCAAGCACTGTGTCAAAGTTCTCTTTGTATTGACTTTATCACATTTTTTGTAGAGTGTCTAAATCATCAGGATTATAATTATTATATTACAACTCTGCCCTTTCATTTTTCTATTATTGTGATGAAATTTATATAACATATAATTATCCATTTTAAAGTGTACAATCCAGTGATATTTAATACATTCACACTCTTGTGCAACTACCACCCCTATCTAGTTTCAAACTTTTTCATCACCCCGCTCTTATGTTTTTCATATTTATGTTACCACTCTTGAGAAAAGATCCCCCCCACCACCACCACCAATATCTGACTTTGTCCTTCCTGTTTCTGGCTGGTGTTCACCGGTTCCTATGACTCATCCGTGTGTTTATTCAACAGATATTTATGGAGCATCTACAATGCAGTAGGTATGCTAGGTAGGTACTACTGAGGCTACAACAGTGACAAAGGACATACAGGTTCTTGCATTTAGGGGACTCAAAATCTAGTGGGGATTTAGACATTGAGGGTACAATTACTAGGAAATTAAATTAGATGCTTAAATGAAAAAATGCTTTGAAAATTGTGTTTAAAACATTTGTGGAATTTTTAAAAAATTTAAAAATATTTTATTTATTATTTGAGAGAGAGAGAAAGAACAAGTGTGTAAGAGCAAGCAGGGGGGATGGAGAAGGGCAAGCAGACTCCACATTGAGCTCAGAACCTGATGCCGGGCTCAATCTCAGGTTCCTGAGATCATGACCTGACTGAAATCAAATGAGCCACCCAGGAGCCCCAATATTTGTGGAATTATTAAAGCTACCAGCAGTGAGATGCCACTAGCTAGTAATGCTTAGGCTAATGTGACCATATTGTTTTTATAATTGTGCCCTTAGTTCAGAGACAATGGAAAGAAAGATCACCTCAGGGAAGTGATCTGGTTTATATTAGGGCAAAGAGCCGGGAGGTAGGTTAAGGTAAAAGCAGTGGTACCTTCATTCATTTCCTCCTGATATCAATCTATTGAGATATGCAAGGATAGCTATTGTTTTTTTTAATTTTTTATTTTTATTTATTTATTTTTTAGCTATTGTTAACACTGCTCCCATTTTATGATGTGGAAATGGAGACTTGGAACACTGTGCCTTGCCACATGCCACCTGGTGGGGATTTTATTTTGCTTTAGCCCTGTCTGGTAAAGCTGAAAAGCATTTTGCCCAGTAGGGGTCAGTAATGGTTGGAAGAAGACAGGGTTGGTTTGTATCCACCCAGCCTACTTGGTGTGCTCCCAGCCTTCCAGGAGAAGGCGCTGCTAGGCTGGCCTTGGAGTTGCCTCACCAGACTTCCTGGGTCCTGCCCTCCTGCAGCAACCCCCCCCCACTTCTCTCCCCCTACCCCACCCCACCCCCACCCTGACTCATGACCCAGGAAGCTCTCAGCACCCTCAGGCCTTTCTTGCACACTGATGCGTACATCTGTGTTTTCCTAGATGATTGTTTCTTAATCACACTATGAAATAACAAATCACAGCTGGGAACCCAAGTCACCTTGAGTGATGAGCTAGTGATCACCAAAACCTAGGTACAGCCCGCTGGAGCAGGGAGCCACAAAAACTGCTAGCCTGGTCCTCGTTAGCCACGTGGTCCAGCAGTGCCATGGCGGTGCCAACACTGCACGTCTGTCATGTAGGCGCAATCGTCGGATTTCTTTAGGCAAGGTGACCTGGCAGCATTTCCACCCCACCCACAGCTAGTTTCGCTTTCCTAATGTTGTTAAAAAGTGCCTTCTAACTGAAGTAGGGTGGTTGAACAGGTTCTAACTTTTTACTTAGTTTTTTAATATGGCCATTTGTTTGAGATCTCTTCCTCTTAGTGGATCTCTTCCCCGTATTCTCAGCAAGATGCCTATGACTGTCCTCTTTGGCATTTGTCCAAAGTCCAGGTTCTGATAGCTTTGGGTCTATGGTTTAATTTTAACCATACACTCTTCTTTTAGAATAATTACTTTTTAATCTTGAAAGAGCCAGTCTGATACAGAGCAGTAACATCTCCTGCCCGGGAATGAATAGACACAGTTTTGGTCATGTACTGCTAACCTCTCTCTTTTTAAAAGGGGACTGGTTTGGTGGGATAAAAGGGAAATGAAAATTGTGGATAGGGCAGTTTGAAGGAATATTTGAATGTCTGCTTTAATCAATCTTATAAACACCAGGTGTCCAAGGAGAGTGGGCTGAGTCGAGCACTGAGGGACAAGATGATTTAGAGGCCCCAAGTGAGGCCCTACGCTGAATGCAGCAGAGAATGACTTTTTCAGAGCTATCCTATGGGCAGCCATGTGGCCTCAGTTTTCTGGGACAATCTCAGTTTCTGAGAGAGAAGATAAACTGGCCCTTTGCCAGTCATGCATCAGACTGCCACCACTTCTCACTTCTGAAAATGTGGTCACCAGACAGGTCTGTGAGCAGTGACAGGCGTTATCTCCTTAGCAATGACCTTACCCAGGCAGTGAAGCAGAGCTGGGATCCCCAGAACTCCCTGCACTGGTGGGGATACCACTGATTCCTTTTTAACCTACAATGCAGGTCCTTTGGTAATAATTACCTGTATTTGTAGGACATTAAAGATTTTGATGCAGGGGATCCCTGGGTGGCTGAGCAGTTTAGTGCCTGCCTTCGATCCAGGGCGTGATCCTGGAGACCCGGGATCGAGTCCCACGTCGGGCTCCCTGCATGGAGCCTACTCCTCCCTCTGCCTGTGTCTGTGCCTCTCTCTCTCATGAATAAATGGATAAAATCTTAAAAAAAAAAAAAAGATTTTGATGCAGAAAGACAAATTGGTTACCAACCATTTTTGCAGTTTAGGTAGCAAACCTCTTTTTTGGTAATTAAAAAAATATCAAAGATGAAAAGAATATGGGATACACAATGGAGACCAATTCTAGAAAAAATGATTATGCCAGCTGAGGCAAACAAATTTGGGATGACTTCCTCATTTTACAGAATGAATCTTCAGCAGAGATTCATGCTTAGACTTATTTAAATGGGAAGGTCTTCCGGAGCACTTCAGTAGGAGGGAGGACGGAAAAACTGGATACTATCACAAGCTGTTACCAGTGGAAGATGAGTTGTACATGGAAATAAAGGGTCTGATTACCCAGCGAGTCAGTAAGGGCTGAGGCTTCCCTTTAGAAAAATCTGACCTTGTGCAGACTCTTTGAAGGGCAGGTGCAGAAAGCCAGGAATAGCCACACTGGCCTGATTGGTCCCACAAAACCTCCTGACTGTGTCTTCCATAGCTCCTTGCTGCTGGGCTTACTGGGTCACAACACACCATGAACGTCAGACCAGCACACTTATTGGTTAGATTTGATGCACGTAAGGAAAAAGATCATCCACTTGTGACCTAATCTGGCATAGCATCAGAACCTGGTGCTTCCCATTTCTCTCGCCTCTGGAAGGGTACTGAAGAGGAAAAGTGCAAGTTTCACGTGCCTAGAGGAAAACAATTCATATGGATATAAATTTTAAGAAAATAAAAAGGGAGAAGAAAGAAATCCAAGCTAATCTGGGATTTTGATCACCACTATGACGGTGTTTCTGTTTCATCATTCAGTTTCTAGCACGGCCTCCAGCTCAGACCTGTGCCACGGTGTCTCAGGAACCTCCTTCCCTGCTCAGGCCCTCTCCCTGTCCCCTGGGTGCAGTTACTCATTTGAACCTGGGTTGCAACATTCCAAGACACATCCCTCTTTCCTGATTCCTCCCCATGTACCTACCAAAGGCAGAGGTGTTGGGGTTGCACTCTCAGGAGGAGGCTAGACTTCCCGAATGGCGCTGTCACCCCCTAGAAAGGACTTCTATTTGGTGATTCTCCTTGAGGAGCCCTGGGAGGTAACTGGTTGGGTGCTGATTCTGTTGGGAGAGAGCACAGATGTAGGTGCCTAGCTGGTGGAGCTAAATTAGCCCAGGGAAGGGTGGGTCTGTGTCTCCAACTGGTGGGGGCTGGCAGGGTAGCAACAGGGACTTATGTACCATGAATTCTTAGGATGTTATGAAGATTTTTCCAAGATTCCCTTGTCTTAAGGTTTTTACTCATCCAACTAGCACCCACAGGATTGAGGCTTTCCCTTTGTCTTGGTGATATCCTCAGGATCACAGAAAACTCAGGAGAATGATGGAATCTGAAAAATACAAAACTCACGGAGGAGGCTTAATGTATTGGGGTAGATGTCAGAAGTTGTGGGACATTGGGGGTGGCTGTGGACTAAGGAGTCCATTTTGAGGTGTGAGGAGAACATTTCTGTGTTATCAGTGAGATATTTCCTCTAAATAATCTCGGAGAGAAAGGAGTGGAATCAAGGGCTTGGGTTGGAATACATGTAGTTGACCTAATTATAAGGTTAGCTGTCTGTTTAATTAATAGATAGTTCTCTGGTGTGGGTTAGCAAGGTCATGTTAGCCCTGGATATTAGCAGTGCTGTCCTAGGGCTCTGGAAAATTGGTGACAAAGTATTCAGCTTCAGGCTTATTTTATCTCAGCCTCCAGGCAGGCATGGATCAGAAATAGAGTAAAATATTGAAGCAGCATCCCAAATATTGGTTCTGAAAAAACAAACTGACTGGAAAGGGCAAGCATCTTGGATTCAGTCAGGGTAGCCATCCCCAGATGAATGATGTCACCCATGTGTGCCTCTTGGGAGCACCCATGGCTGTTTTGGATTTGTAGTCCTATGTGGGCCAGCAGTGCTGACAGGGTTGTTCCTGTGTTAGACCTACCTTGTCAGCAGGACACTGTTTATATGATTCGTCTGCCACATTGTGGCACATTATGCACAATCTCTTTCAAGTTCAATTAAATTAATGTTTAGAAATACTGTAGGCAGAAAAGGCCAGAAAGCACTGTAGCAAACAATGATTACTGAAATTAAAATACTTTGAACTAGAGCATTAGAGGATGTTGTGAATTTGTAGGAGTTAACCAGGATGGGTACCATCTCTTATGAGAAACATCTAAGTCTCCAAAGGATCTTGGGGCCATTTAAGCAGTATTTCGGATACCTAGAGTCAGACCAAGGATCAAACGTCACAGAGCACCTTTGAACACCAGGAGTTATCTCCCTCTACAAAACCCTGGGGACCGAATCCTTTAGGTTAGTTGCTTGTATGGGTGGATGAAGAAGCTCTGGGGAAGACGTCCTTGGAGAAAATTCTGGAGGAAATTTTCAGGACTGAGCAACCTATACCAGCCTCTTTGATGTCAAGAGTGAAGTAGTTGAACCCCTGACCTCACTACAAGATATGAAGAGTCACTCCAAATTTATAAGCTCATTAAACTTGTATTTTGGACTGTCTACATGTCCGGCTTTAGAAAAAACACATAGAATGCTCCAGCCACACCTTCTCAAACCACTTAGCTGAATTTTTGTTCTAATTACTCTAGCAAGCGTCTCTGTTATTTACAAAGTTTGAGGAACGCAGGGCAGGGAGTATTTGTGCTTTGGTATGCTTTCTAACACAGGGGGTCAAGTTCAGCCTTCTTTTGAAGTCAGTCTGCACTGTCAGATTACCAGAGACCGCCAGAGTAGAGGACCCCCCCACACACACACACACAATCAGCTGTCTCATTTGCTATGACCAAGGGCCAGTGTCCACATTTTTAGGTTTGTATGTACTTCTTTTTTTTTTAATTAAATTTAATTTTTTGAAAAGTAGGCTCCATACCCAGCATGAAGCCCATCATGGGGCTCAATCCCATGACCCTGAGATCAGGACCTGAGCTGAAACTAAGAGTAAGATGCTCAACCAACTGAGCCACCTGTAGGTGCCCCATTCACTTTGTTTTGATGAAATGAGAAGGCTCTACCCTTTTCCTTCCTTCTTTCTTTCCTTGGATATGAATAAGATCCATGGAATAAAAGTGATAAAGTGTTTTGAATTACTCCAAGAGTGCAACCTGACTCACTACTACCCTTGGATCACTTCACATTCCCCACAGTCTAGGGCTTCCATCTGCTACCCTGGGGGTGCTGCCCAAGAAAAAGCAAGAGGGGCTAGGTCTCAGCACCACATAGTACTATTGGTGGGAGCTGCTCATTCCTGACCTTGGCATCAACACTCTTATCTCTAGAAATAGGATAAATGGTAGTTCAGGCACTGTGTCTCCTCCTCGTGGGGCCTTCAGTCACCTCCAGTGTGACTTGCCAGGCTAGATATTACCTGCCCCTATTCCAGGAACTACTAAAAGGTAGACTCTAGGTGGAATGATCTGGGTGGAACCTGGGAACCTAGGATGCACTCTCACAAGATGTTTTCAAATAAAAGGCAGCAGGTAAATGGTGAGCCCTGCTCCCTTGTGTCTTGAGATGTCAGAACTCTTCTGGGAGGGCACAGTGAAGTCCTACCTTCCCTGAGAGCTTTTGCTCAGAACAGCCAGTTAGCCTGGGATTAGGGAATAGCAAAGTAACTGCAAGCCCTGTAAGCTAGTTATTGTTGTCTTCTTAGGCCGATAATGGTGTGACCTGCTGCAGATAGGAGTGTTGTGGAAGTTCAGTTTTGGCTTGGGCAGGTGGCCCTTTCCAGACTGGCTCTTCTTGGGTAGTGGATCTTCACTAGCCTGTGCTCTTTAGGGACGCTCCAGCCTCTCCTTTACCCTGAATCACCTTCCTTCATGGGTCATAAAGGAGTTAGATTTCTTGTAAGAAGAATATTAGATCTGTGTGACCCAGAGAAGGAGGAACCACTCTCCTTCTAAGGGCTATCCATCCATGGGAGAGCCTCAAGGACAAAGGGATCTTCTAGAGACTGTGTGTGTGTGTGTGTGTGTGTGTGTGTGTGTGTGTGTGTGTGTTGGGGGGGTGTTGCAAGAGGAGACTCTGGAGTGAGCCTAGAGCCAGTGGGAGCACATAACTCTTGTTGAGAGGAGCCTGGCAGTGGTGGAGGGAGGAAAGCGAAACAGCAGAGGTTAAGAGAGATTGAGACAATGGAACAGAGGCCATGGAATGTGCAAGTGGAGAAGTTCGATTTTGCTAATTAAAAGATTAACTAAAAGGAAATATGGCATTTATTTAGTTGCCAAAAGGTGTTCTCAGCAGAAACAAATGTATCAACTCTGCCTTGGGGATTGACAAAGGTTTAGTAGCCAAGGTCTTGAAAAGGAGAGAGACAGCAAGCTATAGATGGGTCATCTCTGTGCTTCTGTCACCAAAATTTGCCAGTTTGATATCAAGTGACTCTTAGTGTTTATATGTGCAAGTTTGTGCTATTAGATTGTCTTCTGAGCAATTTTGAGTTTTAAGAAAACATTGGCAAGGTCAACAACCAACAATTCCAGGAGTCTAGGTTCCACCCCAGCCTTCTCAGGGAAGATGAGGTCCTTCTTCCTACCCTTCACCATGTGGCACTCCTGTCATCCTTCTGCCAGGACACTTGCCCTTCCTCAGGAGAGCTGGACTCCTGCCCAGACTTTTGTAAATGTGTACATGTGTGTGCGTCCGTGGGGAAGGGAGAGGGAGGAGAGAGTTCTGCCCCTCTGTGGTGGTTGCCACCAGTCAGTGGAAGGCTTCGAGCTGAGGCAAGGTGAAGCAAGAGTGACACCAAGTGCCAAGAATAGGAGCTTGCTATGGCATCAGATGGTGTTTTCTCTCCTCAAATGATGGGAGCAGAAAGGCTTAGTTCTTGTCTGCAGCATTTATCTCAGATAGAGGGTGACAAGAGCCCTCAGAGGCTGGTTTGATGTCCATATTCCACTCTGTTCATTTAGATGAAAGGGAATTATATGCAGAATTGGGGCTTTGAGGGGGCAACTGGGTGGCTCAGGTGGTTGAGCATTGGACGCTTGGTTTTGGCTCAGGTTATGATCTCAGGTCATGATCTCAGCGTCCTGGGATAGAGCCCCATGTGAGGCTCCCTCCTCAGCAGAGAGTCTGTTTCCTCCCTCTCCCCTACTCCTCCCCACTGCTCATGCTGTCTCTCTAAAATAAATAAATAAATATTAAAAAAAAAAAGAATTGAGGCTTTGAATCGATTTTTTTTTTTTAAAGTCAAGTTGAGGGATCCCTGGGTGGCGCAGCGGTTTGGCGCCTGCCTTTGGCCCAGGGCGCGATCCTGGAGACCCGGGATCGAATCCCATATCGGGCTCCCGGTGCATGGAGCCTGCTTCTCCCTCTGCCTGTGTCTCTGCCTCTCTCTCTCTCTCTCTCTGTGACTATCATAAAATAAAATTAAATTAAAAAAAATAAAATAAAAAAGGTCAAGTTGAGATGTTTTGTTGGCTAGAAGATGATGCAGAGATCCAGGTTGCCATTTCCACCCCAAGCTGATCCTTCAGCTTCTTTTGGAGAATAAAGACCACAGGTGGGCCCTCCTTGCTGGTGACAGAGAGCTGTCAGGTTACTGAGGCAAGTGGTTGGTACCCTGGGTATGTAGGGAACAACCCACTTTGCTTGTTCAAAAAACACCACTGACCTACTTCTCTGTGTTCTAGAGGCTGCTCCTGGCTCAGGTTCTTGAGGGCTAGGAATCCACCCCATTAAGTGAGTGGGGAAGTAGGATGCATATTCTTAAGAAACGGCCCTCAGGGAGGGCCTGGGCACTTCAGTCGGGGGACAGAGAATTCTGTGGGCTGCTTAGAGAGGATCTCCCCTGGTGCAGGCTGGACTTGCAGTGACAGCCCTTCCTCAAACACCTTCCCCAGGGGAGGAATATGGCCAAGTTGGTATTTGCCTTCTGGCCAGTCCTTGTTCTCAGCTTGGAGCCTACTTGGTTTCTTACCTTCTTGGGAGATAGGAGGAAATAGATTTGTTTGTCCAGGTGCCACCAGTCCAATGACGAATTCAGGCACATGAGTGTCTTCAGGGCGTAGTATCAGATCTGGTCCCCCCTGACGTCTCTATTCCTGATCTGGGTGTGCTGTAAACAGCAGGTTGATTCAAAACTGGGAGGCATTGGGAAACCCTTTGGGTAGGAGATTTCGAAATGAGATTTAGACTGGAAAAAAAAAACAGTGGGGTGAGGTTCTAAGGAATAAAAGAGACAGAGAACACTCCCATCCTGGCTCTTGGCTGGATAGCGGGAATACAGAAGAGCCTAGAAAAGCCCAGAGTGGAAGGGAGCTGGACAGGAAAAGCCCAGCTGGACAGAAAAGCCCAGCTGGACAGGAACACATGGCCGTCCTTCACTCTTCCCCCCCACTGACTAGAACACACGTTCAGCCTAGGACATGTAAACACCAGCAAGGTACAGATAGATCAGAGGGCCCCACAGAAGAGACAGGGGCCTGGGGAGCAGAGGAGCAGAGTTGGCAGGAGGATTAAGAGAAAAACTTAGGGGATCCCTGGGTGGCACAGTGGTTTAGTGCCTGCCTTTGGCCCAGGGTGTGATCCTGGAGACCCTGGATCGAATCCCACGTCGGGCTCTCGGTGCATGGAGTCTGCTTCTCCCTCTGCCTATGTCTCTGCCTCTCTCTCTCTCTCTCCTCTCTCTCTCTCTCTCTCTCTCTGACTATCATAAATAAATAAAAATTTTTTAAAAAAAGAGAAAAACTTAGTTACAGAAAGATTTGAAAAGGCTTGTTGGGTCACTGAGGAGAGGACTAGGTAAAGCAAGGGGTAAAAAAAAAAAGCTCGTGAACGCAAACTTCAGTAAGCCCTGCAGGAGGGGCAGCCTCACCTCATGGACCAATGGGCTCTAGCTCAGAATACCCCAGGACGGGGTGGCTCAAGTGGTGGGTGCTTCTGACATGAAGAGCACAGAAGAAGATGCCACCTGGATCCAGAACCACATAAGGCGGCCATGGGAGGAAGGAGAGGGAAACCTGACAAACAAGGAGAGGAAGAGCAATGAAACCAACTCCAAAGAAGAAGAGGTAAACAGAAGGAAAGGGCAGGCCAGGTGGCTCAGCAATTTAGCGCCACCTTTGGCCCAGGGCGTGATCCTGGAGACCCGGGATCGAATCCCACGTCGGGCTCCCTGCATGAGGCCTGCTCCTCCCTCTGCCTGTGTCTCTCTGCCTCTCTCTCTCATTCTGTCTCTCGTGGATAAATAAATAGAATCTTTAAAAAAAAAAAAACAGAAGGAAAGGTAGGAGGGGCATTCTAGAAGAAGCAAGAAAGGAAGAGTGAAGATCCTGCTCCTCATCTTAAGGCCTTGGAGTGGTGCGGGCAAGATGGAGTCACCAAATGTGATCAGCCCTTGGAAAGCTTGTCATCTGATCAATAAATCCCTTTCATCTAGTGGGATGAAGAAAGTGGTGCTCTTTGAGGGTGTATGTTTAGCACCATACTGCGTAAAAAACATGCATGGCACTAGAAGTACCAGCTACTCAGTTATGAATGAGAGGGGTTTATGATTCATGAGCGTGCCTACCACCTCCACCCAGAAGCCATGACTTCCCTCGTCTCGTGCAGGGTGGGGACTCATCTAACCAGAATCACCACCCAGCCTCTCCCAGTCTCCTTAGATGACAAGCTGTGGCATCCTTGGTCCACCCAACTCAGCCCCCAAGCATCTTGCCAAAACATGAGTAAACAAGTACAGGTAAAGGGAGTCACAGACCTCTCCACTTTGGGCTGCTTCTCTTCTTTGCCAGTGCCCAGCACAATGCTAGCCAAGAATTTCTTATCACAGGCTATGTATTCTTTCCTTAGAGGGTAGTCAGAAGATCTCCAAACACCTTCCTCTGAGCTCAGAATAAGTTTATCTTCTTTTTGTTTTTGTATTCTATTACCATGGACCAGGACATCAGTTTGCCTAAGACACAGGGAAAATTGGCCCTCACCTCCTGCATATCCAGGATTCTCAACAGCCCACGTGAACTTGACCGGTTTGCAGTTGGCCTGCTTTCCTGCTGAGATTGAGGGAGAGATGGATGTTATTAAGAACATCTAAAAAAAAAAAAAAAAAAGGACAACATCTAACATTTGTTTAGGGATTTATACCTCACAAAGCAAATAATTATCTTATTTAATCCACACAATAATCCTGTGTTACTGTTACTTCCACTTCATAGACGTTGAGTCTCAGAAAGATAAAGTATCTTCCTCAGTGACAACTGGTAGACCTAAGATCCCTTCTCATTCTCTAACTACAAATCCTCTGGCCTCTCTCTACAAGGTCTTGGGCCCCTAGAGATTTCAGAGTTAACATCAAAATTGCAATTCCTATCAAAAAGAACACCCCCCCCCCCCAGTTCTGCAGCCTGAGTGACCTCCAACATCAGCCATCCTCAAACCCATTCATATCCTACCCCTATTTCCACAATCACCAGGTGGGAGAGACTTGCCACTTCTTGGAGAAGAGTTCATACAAACATAATGATTCATACATTTCCTCTGTCAAAGACTCTTTTAAAGTTACCAAAAAATTTTTTTTCCAAAAAAAATTTTTTTTAATTTTTTATTTACTTAGGATAGTCACAGAGAGAGAGAGAGAGGCAGAGACACAGGCAGAGGGAGAAGCAGGCTCCATGCACCGGAAGCCCGATGTGGGACTCGATCCCAGGTCTCCAGGATCGCGCTCTGGGCCAAAGGCAGGCGCCAAACCGCTGCGCCACCCAGGGATCCCTCCAAAAAATTTTCATTGCAAAATCAAAATGGGATCATCATAGGAAAAGTAAAAAATATAGAAAAATAAACAAGACAATAAAATCATAATTCTACCCTTGAGTAATGACTTAGTACTATGAACGCTTTGTTTAGTCTTCTGTAAATTTTATGATGTACACGTGGACTTGTGTTTACCAAAATGTAAAATGCTCCTACCCATAACACTGTTTTGGAATCTGCTTTTTAAACTTAATATACTGCAAACATTTTCCTGTTAGTAAATATTTTTATAACATATTTATGGATATGTAATATTTCATTATAGTTCTTTTTTAAATTTTTTTTCTTTTAATTTTTATTTATTTATGATAGTCACAGAGAGAGAGAGAGAGAGAGAGAGGCAGAGACACAGGCAGAGGGAGAAGCAGGCTCCACGCACCGGGAGCCCGACGTGGGATTCGATCCCGGGTCTCCAGGATCGCGCCCTAGGCCAAAGGCAGGCGCCAAACCGCTGCGCCACCCAGGGATCCCTCATTATAGTTCTTAATGGTACTCTAGAGTTATATATTTAGATTGTTCCTATTTTTTCATTATTATGACCAGTTTTATGATAGACTCCTGGATCTAATTTTAATTTTCATTTCTTTGATTATGAATGAAGTTGAATTTTTTCATATGATTTTTATCATTTGAAGCTCATTCATGAATAGCCCATCCATACTATTTACAGGTTTCAATGGTGTGTATTTATTTATTTTTTTACTTTTTTACTGATTTGTAAGAACTCTTTATATTGAGGCTGAAATTGTATCTGCTAAAAACTCATTTACATCATATTTCAATGCACCACTTTGAATTTGAGTACATACTGACTTTCCCTGACAATCCCAACCAGACCATGGAGGCTTTGCTCTTTTTCCTCTACTTTTTCTTTAACAAGTTCCTTCCAAAGTATATTTGGTAAAGGGCTCCTCTTCTTGTGCTCATCCCCACAAGCACCCCCCCACACTCACACCGCCATTCCTCTGCGTAGGACCAGTAAGGGTGGCTCCCATACCTCCTGCCCTGACCTCCAAAACCTTACTGCCTCCTCCTCTTACCCAGGCCTCTGGCTGGGGGGTCGTGGTGAACCCCCCCACCTCCGCTGTTGCTTACTGCTTCCGAAAACTCTGACTCGGGCCTCTCAGAACCCCCAGGGAAAATGGTGACAGAGAGCACTTAGGGAGTATTAGTACTAGAAGAGGATCGTCTTGCGGGAGAGGAAGTATTAGTAGGTCTGCTGTGGCAAGAATGAAGAGAAACCCACTCTCCAAGGACCCCTCTTGCTTCTGAGCAAGGCCCTCATGGCAGGGGTGCCCTGGCAGGGAGCCTGCAGTCCTCCTCCAGAGTCCCAGGCGGTCCGCTCCTTTGCCCTGTTATTACCGCTGGCAGGTTTGTTTGTGCCTCTGGCAACAGGGACGCAAGTCCTACCAGTTCTCCTGGTGTCCTGCCACACAGCCTCCTGCTTGGGGAGGAGGAGGGGCCCAGGCCTATTACCTGGAGTACCCCCTCCACCCAGAGCAGAGAGAGCAGAGGCGGGGGAGGCCCTAGGCAGGAGCCGGCTGATCAGGACAAGCCCAGGTGGTGAGGACAGGAGGAGTTTCTTCTCTGCTGAGATCAGTACCTTGGAAAACTGGGGCTGTAGGGAGGAGGTCAGGGTACACACGGGGGCGGGCAGATGTTGGGAGTTCACATCAGAGCTCCCTTGGGTTTGGACCGCCCTGACCTGCTCTCACTCCCCTGAGTGTCTCCCCTCCAACCCTTTCTCCTGGTTTGGCATGTTTGGGAGATGGCTGTGGCTGTGACTTGAACGGGAACAAGACACCTGGCATGTCTGTGGTAGGAGCTGGATTCTCACACCCTTGGCCTCTGTGGTCTCTGCAGAGGACTTGGGCTTTTTCCCCCTGCAGCTGGGCTTAGGAGTTTCCAGACCTCCTTCATTTTACATTTCCACACACTTTCTGGGAAGACAGTGTGATGCTCGGCATGGGAAGCTGGGGGTTCTAGCCAGGTGTCCAGTGGCCATGGTGACCTTGACAGCACATGACCTCTTTAGGGTTTACTTTCCTCATCTGGACAGACAGCAACAGTGCTGGCCTTGGGGCTGGTGCCTAGTACACCAGACGGGTGGTAGGTGGGTGCTCAACTGTGTCAGGTTTCCTCCCTCCTTCCCTTTTCTCAACCTACTGATGTGGGTGACATTGGGGAGCTTCAGAGATCTCTGCTTGAGGATGAGACCCTCGGGCAGCCTGGCTCCTTTCCTGCTGTCCTCAGTGCTCACGCACTCCTGCACCTGTCACTTCCCCCTACACGGACCTACCTGCCAGTTCCGTTTCCCCCAGCAGAAGCTGACCCCGGGAGCCCAGGTCCCATGCCTCACTCATCCTAGCAAAGCCAATGGATCAGCACAGTGCTTGACACAAAGTAGGTGCTCAGGATCCAGAGAAGGAATAAAGAACTGAAAGGAAAGGATCTCCCATTTCATAATCATTGAGAATCAGAGAGACAAGAAAGAGCTCAACTAGAAGTCCAGCAGACCTCAGGTGGAGCCTGGCCTCATCGCTCACCATCCACATGACCTTGAGCAAGATATTTATTCCCCCTGAGCCTCAATTTCTTTGTCTAAAAATAGAACAGTAATAGCTACCTCCTAGGGTCGTTGTGGGGATTAGTGATGATGTCAGATGGAAGCGAAGCTCGTTGCTGCCTGGTGCATAGTAGGAGCTCACTCAGTGGAAGCAGTGATTAGCTGCTATTACAGGACTGTTGACGTGTATGCCTGAAGCAAACTCGCTTCGAGAGTTCTGGGGTTAGCAGTGAGTAACACCGGAGCCCTGGGGAGCCTCCCTCAGTTTGGTCTTCCACCCAGAATGCCGTGGTCCTTCTCCCAGGAGTGATGAACCAATTGATGCCAGTGGGCAATGTGGCCTGGCAGCCTGGGCACAGAATAGCTCACCTGGTAGCACTTGCTGGCTCAGATTTCTTCTTCATAGGGGTTGAGGGCACTGACCCTAGGGTCTGAAGTCTGAGGAGAAGTCTGAGGGCTGGTGGTGCCCTCCATTTGCTACTGAGGCAGGTCACATACATCACAACTGGCTGCCTGCCTCTCTCCTGTGAGCACGTTGTAAGAAAACCTAATCTGCGCTTTACTCTACTCTGAAAGATTGATCAAAGTAGAAGTTCTCACCCAGTTGATATAGAGAGAATAAGTGAGGAATAAGTGAGGAATAGAAGAAATCAGTCACTTGATACCCAGCTTTTATATTCAGGAAACAGAACCCGGAAGATCTCATTCTCAATGCACTGCCCTGGCCCAGGACCCAAATCTGCACATCTGCTGGCCTCCTTGCCAGCACTGGCCCCTCGGGGTGGGGGTGGGGGGCAGGGCATGAGCACCACGTGCCATCATCAAGCCCACCACCCAGGAGGAGAGTTGCCAGACAAGTAGGGTGGTCTCAGGGGGAGCACTAAGAGGAGTGGACCTCCTAGCTACAGGAACTCAAAAAGGCTAGCAGGTGCTAGCCTGCAGGATGAGGGATGGAATATCAAAACAGACTCTAGAGGGATCCCTGGGTGGCTCAGCAGTTAGGTGACTGCCTTCGGCCCAGGGTGTGATCCTGGAGGCCCGGGATTGAGTCCCACATCAGGGTCCCTGCATGGAGCCTGTTTCTGTCTCTGCCTGTGTCTCTGCCTCTCTCTCTCTCTCTCTCTCTCTCTCTCTCTGTGTGTGTCTCTCATGAATAAATAAATAAAATCTTAAAAAAAAAAGCAGGCTCTAGAAACTCAGGAAGGGGCTGGCATAAGGAGCAGAGGAGGGTGCATTGGTCTGGACATGAAGAGGGTGGAACACCCTGGGTCAGGTCCCGAGGGCAATGTGGCCAGGGCCAGAGGCAGGGAGAAGGGGTCTGCTTCCCCTGGCAAATCCAGGTCTCCATCCAGCCCCCCAGCTGGTCTCTTTCCAGGGTTGTCTTTCCCATTTTGTTCTGTTCAGTAACATTTCACTCTGGCTCTGCTTTGTTGGGAATGGTAAACTGGCCTGGGAGTCATAACCACTGCACTTTGGCCTGACATTTTAGAAAGGTGAGTAGAAAGAGTCTTGAAGGTTGTTTTGTCCAGCTTTTAGTTCCATGACAGAGTCCTGTTAGAAATTGCTAACAGGGCACCTGGGTGGCTCAGTTGGTTGAGCACCTGCCTTTGGCTCAGGTCAA
The DNA here is from genome assembly GCF_905146905.1 of Nyctereutes procyonoides. Lineage (NCBI taxonomy): Eukaryota > Metazoa > Chordata > Mammalia > Carnivora > Canidae > Nyctereutes > Nyctereutes procyonoides. The sequence continues at coordinate 10,745,158 of NW_026575025.1, forward strand.
GATCCCAGAGTTCCAGAATCGAGTCCTGCATCAGGCTCCCTGCTCAGTGGGGGACTCTGCTTCTCCCCCTGCCCCTCACTCCACTCATTTTCTCTCTCTCTCTCTCTTTTTTTAAAGATTTTATTTATTTATTCATGAGAGACACAGAGAGAAAGAGAGGTAGAGACACAGGCAGAGGAAGAAGCAGGCTCCATGCAGGGAGTCCGATGCGGGACTGGATCCCAGGTCTCCAGGGTCACGCCCTGGGCTGAAGGCGGCGTTAAACTGCTGAGCCACTGGGGCTGCCCTCTCCCTCTCTCTTTGTGTCTCTCAAGTAAATAAATAAAATCTTTGAAAGAAAGAAATTGCCAACATATGGTTTTCCAGCCCTAGCTCTCTAGTGACAGTGCCCTGGGCTCCCCTCCACGCCCCCACCCCCATGTAGCCGTCCCATGGGTAAGCCATGCTGGAGCTTAGAGTCTTCTACTCCCCACAGTGGGCTCTGCTCCTGTCTAATCCTCACCTCTGGGCCCAGGTTATACCAGCGGGAATGACCTGGGCTAAGCCTTTCCCTCTGCTTCAAGCCAGGAGCCCTGTAGTTGGTCTTTGCCACCCACAAGCAGCTTCTCAGCCTTCGGCCCCTCCCCATCTCCCCTGCAAGGCGTTAGTGAGTCTCTTCAAAGGCCTTCTCAAGATGGGGGCCTAGAGACCTAAAGTCTTGATACCAGAGAGGGACTTTCAAACTCGGGAATCCATCTCATTTTATAGCTGAAGTAACCAGAAAGTGAGGTCATTTGCCCAAGGCCATGCGGACAGCATGAGACAGGGCTGGGGCTCAAAGCCATTGACTGGTGACCAGCCCACCATGCAAGGAGGTGATACCAGCTCTCTTGTCAGAATCTTGTCTCATCAGCTCTGACTGGCACCTGGGCAGGGTTCAAACCATGCCTCTGGTGTGCTGAGGGAACCAAGCAAGCATCCAGATGGCTGATGGAAATAGTGAGACCCCCGGCCCATACCTCCTCTCTGGGCCTGATCCCACTCTTCCTCCCCAAAACACCTTCCCCCTGCTCTGTTCTATTCAGATCCCCCGTTTTTCTCACCCGGCTCAGCTTGGGCTCCACTTTTTCCAAGAAGTCTTTACTCTTTCAGATGCAAAAGACTCCTTTTTGGGTTCCACCGCAGTTGTAGTGTGGTCACTGGTGTGTCCTTGGTTATATATTGACTTCCATTCCTCTCTTCTCCCTGCCTGGCCCAGGTGCATTTTCCCAGTCAGTGGAGGCATCTCTACTTTTCCTTTTTCTCTCATGGCACCCATGCTATAGGGGCTGGAGATCATCGTGGGCCCTTGAAATGGCACTGTCTGGCCTGATGCTGCTAGAGAAGGGCTCCTTGGAGAGGTGGCCCATGCTGGAGTCCTTCTAAAGAGTGGGAGAGAGAGTAAAAGCTCCCAGGGAGCCCCAGGAACATTCCCCTGCTTCCCCCCCCCCCCGCCTTTCTAGAAGCTTCTCTGTGGTTCCTAGCTCCTCCTATTTATACAGCAGTTAATCATTTGGGCTCCCAACAATGGTTTCTGCTCACCTAGGGACAGGTAAAAATAGGATTTGGTTGGCTTGTCATATTGAGAGGCTACTAGAGATAAAAATCCTCTATGCCTGCCTATTTCAAGTCATAAGGAGGAGTAGTGGCCCTTTTCAATCATCTGGGCTTCTCACAGGGAGCCTTACAGGTCAGACTCGTGTTTTCCTTTCTCTTCACAGCACTGGGGCACTAACCCTTTTCACACCTCCTGGAACCTCACATCCCAAGCCTGGCAACCACCTCTTCCTCATCCATCTGGAAGGGGCACATTGGAAGAACAGTGAGCTGAGCCTTGGGTATCACAGTACCCAGAGTGATCAGATCTCCCCAGGTGATCCTAGGTAGGTGATAGTGAAGGCCAGTAAATCTCTAAATTCTTGTCTAGTTTGAATTGCCTAGAGGTACATGCTGCCCCCTGGTCTCTGTAGCAACAGAGCACAAGGTGCTTGGAGCATAGTCCCCGAGCCAGGCTGTCTGGTTCACATCCCAGTTCCACCAGTCAGTCAGGAGGCCTTGGGCCTACTACCTAATATCTCTCTGCCAGCAATGATGGCAGCATCTTCCAGACGGTGGCTGAAAGATCAAGTGAGCTAATGTGGGTGAACAAGTGTGCCCTGGCACAGAACAAGTGCTCTGCAAATGTGGCCATCCCTAGAGCTAGGTGTCTGACTTGGAAGTGATGAGATCTTTGTGTCCTCATTTGGAATCACAGTCTTCCTTCTATGGCCCTGGCAGGATGGTAGGAAGAGAAACTAAAACTGGAGCCCAAGTGACTACATTGGCCTGGTAGAGAGCCACGTCTGGGTATGAGAGCTTCGGGCCAATGAAGCAAGCTCAGGGGAGGCCCTGCTGCCATGGCCACAGCAAAGCTATGGCCCAAGGGTCAGCAGGCATTCACTGCCGAGACCACGGGCAGGCTGCTTCATCTCTGCTGGTCAGATTCTTGTCTTGACTCAAGGCTCACTGGTAACCGTACAAGGGTAAAGCTTTGACTAGAATGCAACAACTGTTTTGATTAATTTCCCTGCAGGTGGAAAAAGAGGTCTATGAGACAAAAAAGCAGAAATGCAGAAAACAATAATTCTTTGATTTTAATAGTTGAGGGGAAAGTTATAAAATAAAATAGACAACACAGAGCGTTAGAACCCCCTCAGATTGCAATAACACAGGGATACAGAAATGTAAACGAAACAGAGCCTCCAGATAATGTTATAGAACTTCCAGAATACAGCAGCTCCCAGACACTCTAAAGTAAAATAAGACAGGAGTCTTCCAAAACAATCTATACACCGTCAGAGGGCTGTCCGAGAAAGCGACCCGATTCCTCCTCAGCAGCAGCCTCTGGGCTGGTTCTGCCTCGGGCTCAGCTCCACTGCCCAGTCCAGCCCACTGTGTCCTGTGGACCTCTTTTGAGAGTTTACCTTCTCATTCTTCAGCCGGCTGCCTCCAGCCCTGCCCCTCTCTCCCTTTTGACCCACACCCCTTTCCTGTTTTTAGCAGAAAATACAGCCAAGCCAGTAGAGCCTGGCCGATTTCCTCAGATGGAGCCAACCAGTCCCGGGGTGGCTCTCCTTGAAGGCTCACAACCCAGCCTAGCTGTTTGAAAAACAGTCCGCAGATAGATAGGCTACAAATAGAACTTGTCAGCCCTCTAATACCGTCCTCCTGAGAGGCTTCTGATGGGTCTGGTTATTATTCTGTCCCAATTTTTTGCTGCGGCCCTAGGGTTTTCCACTCAAGAAGGAAAAGGACAGGCCTTGCAGCCTGGCCCTGTCCTCTCAGTGTCTCAAATGGTGGACTCTGGACGTATCAGACTCATCACCCTATGGGCTTTCTCCTGCAGCTGCAGCTGGACAAACTCTTGGCCTCCACAATGGTGAGTTGCTCCACAAAAGGTCTGTTATTAGGAGGCAAGCAAGCTCTTGGTAACCCCCAGGCATGCCTTGAAAGGATGTGGGAGGGAGGCAGCCCTGAGGGTCAAGGAAGAGCCACTGTGGCATGGACCCCAGTGGAAGGGGAAGGAGAGAAAGCACAGCATATCCCTCAGGCAGGGCTGGAGGAGGGTCTTCAGTTAAATATCTCAGGAGGTATGAAGGGTAGGGGTGGCTCAGGGCAGCCCCCCTACTCCCCAGAGTCAAGGCACAGAGAAAGTATGAAATGTCCAGGATAAATAGAACTGCATGGAGAGGGAGAAAAGCCAGCTCCATCCTCTCTTAAAAGTAGCCACCATTGGCACCAAAAATATATTAATATCTGTACATTTGTCATCTTTAAAAAAAGGAAATAAGACTTCTTGGCACCTTGTAGTCGATTTCCTAAAAATGAGGTGATGTATGGAAAGGCCTCCTGTGTGCACGCACTCATCCATGTGTGTCTCCCTGTCGGAAGGGTGGACCCTGCCCCAGCAGCCCTGAACGTGAGACACACCGCTGCGCAGGCAGGGGCCAGCTCCCCCAGCACCTAGGTTTGCTGGGCTGCCCTTTCCTCTGATGTCCACAGGGCACCAGCGGTCGCCACCCCTGGGCTCCAGAGGAAGATGGCCACAGGAGCATCCTCATGTACCTCCTCTGGGAAGGGAGGCCTGTCTCTGTAGGTGTGCCACCTCAAACTGAAGGCAGCCTGGGCCCAGCTCCTGCCACACACTCACACACATCGGCCCAGGCTTGGAGAGGCCCCTGCCCACGAGACAAAAATGCAAACGTGAGCAGAGTTCAGCACGGGGGCTGAGTGAGCAAGTGTGCCTGGGGCTCCAGTCCTGGTCACCACATCCCGCGAGGGGCAGCAGGAGGGGGGATCGGGCCAGGCCGGGCCAGGCCACTTAGAGATGGTGGTTGCTCTGTAACAGAGAGGTGACAGTATTCTGCAAGGCCACAGCCACCTTCTTGGAGGTCTTACGCAGCAGTGGGCTGTCGGGGTGGTGCTCCTTCAGGTGGAGGACATGGCCCTCCTGGCTCTCGGATGTACAGCCACACTCTTCACACACGTACAGCTTGGCCCGCCGCTCCTTGTACGCGTACTTCTGCTGCACGCCGTGGATCTTCTTGAGGTGTGACTCCAGAGAGCAACGCTGCGTGAAGGCCTTGTCACACAGGCTGCATTTGTAGGGCCGCACGCCTGCAGGGAGGAGGAGGAGGGGGCTGGGTGTCAGGGACTTGACACTGAAAGGCCAGGCCTCCTGACTAGGGGGAAAGAAGAACGAAGGAGGCCTTTCCCGTGTCCTGTGTCCAGCTCCCTAAGTGACAGAACTGATGAGCTGAGGAGGGCTTGTGCCCTGAGCTCCAAGGTGCCTCTTGAGGCTGCCTGTTAACGAAGCCAGGCTGGAGCCCCTCTTACCGGTGTGGGTGCGGACGTGTCTCTTCAGGTCGAATGTGTCATTGAAGCCCTTCCCACAGTAGGTGCACAGGTGCCTCTTGACATCATTGTGACACTTCATGTGGCGATTGAGCATGCGCTGGTAGGTGAAGGCCTTCTGGCAAATGTGGCAGGTGAAGAGGTCTCCACTGGGCCCATCCCCCAGGGTCACCTGCAAGTGAGGAGGAGGAGCTGTGGCTGCAGGTGGGCATCCTGGGAGTATACAGACCCCAGCCCCCAGCCCCCCGGGGAGAACCGAGCTTGCCCTGCAGAGGCCACACCTCTGCACTGCAGGCTCACAGATCAGCGGTACTGGGGCTGGAAGGAACCTTTGGGTCCATCGTCCAGCCTCCTGTGGTCCCCAAATCCCCTTTCAAGGCTGCCAGCCAGCTCCTTTACAATCTCTAGAGATGGGCAACTGACTATACCTGTAGAAACAGCCGGGGTCACATCACCTGTTAGAAAGGGCTCGCTTCACTGAGTGAGCAGTGAGCTTGCTGCTGTCGCCCTGTCTGTTCTCATTCTATGCAGTAGGACAGGGGGGATGCCCGGGACATGAGCTTGCTGCTGTCGCCCTGTCTGTTCTCATTCTATGCAGTAGGACAGGGGGGATGCCCGGGACATGGCCTCTGTGGCAGCCCTCCTAGGCCAAGGCCAGTGCTCTGAGCCTGGAGTCCCGGTGCAGGCCAGCTCAGCCCCTTGCTTTTTCTTGAGCCAGGCGTGACAGGGTAGGATGTGAGGACCCTTGCCATCCTCACCACCATCTTGCTTATAAATACCTTCTTCCGTTTCTTTTCTAACTACATAAAATCTCCAATCTTTTCAGATGTAGAGATGAGTACCACGAGTACTGAGACCCCCTAAAGGGCCAATCTTGTTTTATCTTTCTCTCCCAACCTCCCCCTGGCCCTGGATCATTTGGAAGAAAATCCTGGCCACCCTCTGCCCCTCAGGAAGGACGCTGCTCAGAGTGCCAGGTGTTTGGCCGACACAGGGAGACATGGTCCTGACCCTCCATGTCCATTAACGTCCAGAGGCTGCCGGTGCTCTGTGGGTGGCCCTGTTGCTGGAAACTCCTCTTTTTTTTTTAATTTTTTAATTTATTTATGATAGTCACAGAGAGAGAGAGAGAGAGGCAGAGACACAGGCAGAGGGAGAAGCAGGCTCCATGCACCGGGAGCCCGATGTGGGATTCGATCCCGGGTCTCCAGGATCACGCCCTGGGCCAAAGGCAGGCGCCAAACCGCTGCGCCACGCAGGGATCCCTGGAAACTCCTCTTGAGCTCCCTAGGCTTCCTAGGTCACACCACCCCTCCTCCTCTACTGCTTCTGGCCCCTGGGGAATGCCCCTTGTTGCTGACTAGTCAAGACCTTTCGAGTCAGGACTCACTCCTCAGGCACATCTGCCATCCTGGGCCCTCTGCTCTCTCTCCAGGCCCTCCCTATGGACCAGGGTCTAAGGGATGAGAGGAAGGCCACAGGGGATCAAGGGCATGTGCTGGCTCTCCGGCCAACCAATGAGCACATGTCTGAGTGGTTCCCCTCTAGTTACCACACATGCTTGGCCTACACAGGGCAGAGAGGAAGGAACAGCGTTCACTGCCAGCTTTCTTCAGGCCTTTGGCACACAGAAGAGCACTACAAGAACTCTTCCACTAGATCACTGCTGCCAGGTGCTTCCAGATCCTAGACCTTTTAGGAATGCAGGCCTAGCCAGGGACAGCCTTGCTGTCTGCACGCTCCTCGAGAGCAGGAAGTTTCCTTTGCCTCAGACACTCAGGACTGTTCCCACTGCTGAGGCTGAATACAGTGGGTAGCTCCCCAGACTTTGCCCTAGATGCGAGAGCCTCAGATGCCATGCAGCTGGAAGTGGCACACCTGGGTTAGGTGGAGACCACCAGGCATGTGCCTCAATGGGTGGTTAACCCCAAGTGGACTCCAGAATTCACTCTGGATACAGCACGGATGGGAACCCAGGAGAAGGTGCTGAGCTGGGCTCATGTCTCCTGCTTTTCTAGGACTTGCAAAGAGGTGGCTCCCCTTAAGGCCAGAAACAAATGGAAACAAGACCTAAAATAGACTCCAAAGGGTGAAATGTCTCTGGAACCCTGCTGCTTCTTCCCAATGCAGGACATTGTTGCTTTAGAGCCACTTCTCTTATTTTCTACCCCTATCTGTGCCCTGCTGGGGTCACTTCTCTGCAGAAGCCTGGACCTCGATCCAAGGCTAGCCCTCTGCCTAGGTCTCATTGTGCCTGGTCTTGTGGGCTGGACACAGGTCTAGAGACACGCTCCTAGTCCCCAGAAACAATATGAGGCTCAGTACCTTCATCTTGGTTCGCAGGAAGCCATGGTCTCTGCTCTGGGGCTCTGCCAAACGACTGATGTCTTCAGAGGGCAGCTGGGCTACCACACAGGGCCCAGGGGCCACACCATAGCTGGAGTCCCGGAGGCTCATGTCCAAAACCAGGGGGCAAGTTGAGGGTTCAGCCACTGACGGCTCTGGCTCCTGGTAGGGCTGAGGCGGACAGAAGCCCAGACTGACTACAGAGAAAAGAAACAGCCAGGTGAGGGGCTAGGTGGGGGGAGAACAGGACTCAGTGGGCTGCCTGGACCCCGGAGCCTTCACGCCCTTTGCAGGCACATGGCAGAGAGGACTGCCCCCCACCCATATGTGCTGCCCCTCCCTCCTGCCCCATTAAGGTAATTACAGGTGACGCCCGCCAAGCACCACAGCCCACAGGCCTGCCCGCTGAGTAATTTGTGTCTTAGCGGAACTGGGAGGACTGAACCTGCCCTGCCAATTATCCCTCCGGAGCTGTCTGCCTGCCCCACCTGGGCCAGTCCCTCTGGATTCCAGGCCTCATCCATGCTTCTGCACAGACAAGGGGCAGCATTGGAGGCCCTGTGCCCAGGGATTCATCCCTGCTCCTGAAGGGTCCCTGGTGGCCTACGCCAGCCTAGGCTGCTTCTTCAGGCCGATTTAGCTGCTGGCCTTAGGGGGACTGGGTGGTCCTCCACACTGGCTGGCGTCTTTGGCTGCAGCTCATCAGGGTTCTAGGCTCCCCACTCCCACTGGCCAAGCTTGGCAGCCAAACAGGCCAGGTGAGGTGGAGCAGGGAGGAGGTCAGGGAGCAGCAGGTGGATGCGGTGTAACAGTCTCCTGGGCATTGTGCCCAGCTATTATGCAACCCTCCCCCACAGCAGGGACCGCTTGCTCGATGTGGCACAGTGAGGGCTGGGCTCCCAACCTCCGCCCTCCAAAGCACCGATACCTGGCAGCCCCTTGACGCAGCCGCTCCCCACGACAGACACCAGACACCTCACACTAAACGGGGCCAGAAAAGCCTGGTCCCAGTTGCAGAGTAGAGAAGAGGAAGAGCTGCCTGAGTGACACAGAGGGGAGAGGTCTCAAAGCTGACCAAAGCTGGGCAAACTAGCTAATGTTTTAATTTATTGGTATTTTTCTTCCCAAAAGGCTAAACTCTATACAGTTGACCCTTTAACAAGGCTGGGGTTAGGGTGCTGACCACCCCCCGCCAAGGTCAAAAATCCGAATATAACTTTTGACTCCCCCCAGACTTAACTACTCAGAGCCTACTGTTACCCAGAAGCCTTATCAAGGACAGAAACAGTCGAATAACACATATTTTGCATGTTCTGTGTATTATTACAATAAAGTAAGCTAGAAAATATATTAAGAAAATCCTAAAAGAAAGTACATTTACAGTATTATGCTTTATTTATCAAAAAAAAAAAAAAACCCACGTGTAAGTGGACCTGTGTGCGGACTTGTGTTGTTGTTCAGGGGTCAGCCATACTTAAAACCCATAAGAAAGGAACATTTTTCAAGCTTTGAAAGGAAAAATCAAGAGGGGACTAGGAAAGAATGAATGTGCTTCAGGAGGCCGAAGACAGGTCTCAGACCTGTGAACTAGGCCCTGTGCACCCTGTGCCTCCGAGTCTGGAACCCAGGGAAGGGCGGCCCCAGGACTGCTCCTGGGACCCCCCAGGTGAGGCTGGAGGCAGAAGGAACTACTAATGGAAGAAGCATGAATATGAAAGCACCTAAGTTTCGAAGTTTCCTTTGGGGAGAGGCCCTGGCTCTCGCCCCCTCAAAACACAACAAAGGTCTGACAAGGGAAGAATGTGCCTGCCTGCCGCCCAGAACCCGTTCTGCTGGCACTGGCGTCCGTCTGTCCGGGGGACTTTAATGAGCCACCTCATTCTGGGAGTTGATTCACCAGTGCCTGGCCCTGGCCCGGCCTTGGAGCTGGAGCTGGCTTGGTGCCTTTCTCCAAACCCTGGGAGGCTGGACGTCAGGCCCAAGCTCTCGGGGTCCCTCTGGCCTTCCCGCAGTGACGGCTGTCTGTGCATACAGGCCGGGGGCTGGGAGAGGGCAGGGGTGTGTCAGAGTGTTGGCAGCTTCTGATGCCAGTTTACCAGCTACTGGAGATCTTGGACAAGAATTCAAAGCTGAGTGACAATTTCCATTTGTCAATCCAGGTCGGGACACACAAAAACCTCTACCCTCTTCTGTCTTTCAGGCTCGGGTAGCGTAAGTGAAGCTCCTGAAAGCTGGAGCCTGGCCATACCACCAGCACAGGGAGCAGCAGAGGGAAGAGTGGCAGCAGGTGAGGGCTAACCAGTTTGTGCTCAAAATGAGTTGTCACTCTTTGCTCCCATGCTCCACTGAAGGGTGGCTGTGTTCCCGGTGAGGGTTCTGAGGATCCAGGCCAGTCTGAGAGAAGACCTATTTCCTGCGCCTGGCTCTCCCCTTCCACAGGAACCTGGACATGATGGTGCCAAGGAGCCGGGGACCTGCCCAGTCTGGCCTCTGAGCTGCCTCTACCCTGAGCCAGGGGTGGGTGAGGTTGCATGGGCAGCCACAGGGTGCCAAGGTGGGGATATTTGCCTCATCCCATCCACCCCGCCAAACCTGTCTTCCTGCCACCCCGTGAGCATGCCCCTGCTGCCACTGCACGCACGGGGGATTGCTCTTCGGCATGCCGCTCCTGTCACCGGGTATCACTGGGTGGTAGGAGGCAGGAAGCAGAACTGGTTGGGTCCTGCTGGTGCTGCTCTCTGTCCCCTAATTAGATGTTTCCGGCCAGGCGGGTGGCTGTGGCTACTCATCACCTGCCCACGGCTGTGGAACAGGGCCAGGCCACGCCAGCCTGGCCCTCTCCCTACTCCCTCAGGGGTTCCCGGGTTCCCCTTCTGGCAGTCCAGCTCACCTCTACTGGAGGACACGCAGGCCTGGGCCCAGGGCAGCTTTCTCCCCAAGGGCCGCTACCCCAGGCAGGGCCTCAGGTCAGGGCTGGGCACAAGGCCTGGTGCCGGCTCTCTAGGGGGAGCAGGTGAAGCAGACAGGAGGACGCCTAACCTCTGACCACATGGGGGTGGTGCTGGTGCTGACCTGGTGGGGGGTATGTGTAACTCAGCTCTGAATGGGGGGGCCACAGTGGAGACCCACGCTGCTGTTAGATGGCCTTGCCGCCTTATCAGGAAAGGCAGGGGTCCCCTGCGCCTGCCTCCCTGGCCCCAGCAGGTCACCCAGCAACACCTGAAAGGCAGCTAGTGCCAGCCGACTGGTGGAGGCGGGCAGCCCTGGAAACACAACGGGCCTGTTTCTCAGCCTGTTGCTTCCGTGCTGCGGATGCCAAGTTTCTCTTTCAGGCCATCTTTGTCTCCCTTTCCTGACTGCCTTTCACTGTGGGTCCATGTGAAGTCGACGCCGTGCTCCTCAGCCCTCAGCCTCGTGCCAGAGCGGGTGGCCCTGACCAGCCGCAGCCTGCCCTTCCATTTGTGTCTGTTTCCGGCCAGCACAGGGCTGGGCACCCCTGTGCAACCCCAGACCTGCTGAAGGTGGACATCCGCAGTGGCCATGCTTGGCTCTAGCCTTGCCCAGTGCCCGGAGGGCTTGCCCTCTCCTGCTTTCTTTCTGGGACCAATGGTCTGCAGGGAGTCCATCCAGGGGCACCCCGGTCTGGAGCGAACCACTTGGCAGCTTCTGGGACAGAGCCCTATGGGATAGGCAGAAGCCCCATCCAGGCCACTGCCCAGGCCCAAGTTGTTCTTCTGTCCCCATCCATGGTCTGGCTTTCTGTGCTCCCAGCCTTGCTCCCTGGAGAGTATGGCAGACATGTCCTTTGCTGCTAGCACTTCCCAGGAATGAGAAGAGCGACCCTCAGGGGAGTCCTCATCCTCCGCAGCAGCACCGACTCCCTCCCACCTGCACACCTGTGCTCTGCGGCCCAGAGCTGACTGAGGAGCCTGTCCCACCTCGGCCTGGCCCAAGAGTAGCTCCTGCTCCTGCACTGCCTAATCAGAGCCGGGCTGAGCAGCTCCAGTGTCCCATACCTTGGCCTGGCTGCCTCCCCGGGGTGGACAGGTGGTCGTGAAGTGGGAGGACAGGCTACAGAGGCCCCAATGCCAGGGGGCCTGGAAGAGGCCCTGGGATGTCCACATCTGGAAGTGCATCATTTCTGCTTCCAGGCTGCTCCCAGGCTCCTCTACCCTCAAGTACCTTACTGGCTTTTGGTGGTGGCTCAGCCAAGGGCTTGGGAGCGTGGGGCTTCATCTCTGTTTCTTCAGCCTCCCCTTCAGTCCAAAAGATGGAATTTAGCCCCTGGGCCCAGGTGCTTAGGCCCCTCCCCAAGAAGCCAGCATTACTCCCTGCACATTAATATTGACATAACAAAGGAGAAATGCCTTGGGAGATGAGGGGCGGGGAGTGCAGGGCTCAGGCCAGGCTCTTGGGCCCAGATGGGATATCCCAGGATAGCCTGCAATCTCCCTTCCACTATGACCTTTCAGCCCCATGTGCCCACTTCTGGGCTTTTCCCTTGGCTTTGGAAGGAGAGTGAGGCCAGGAAAAGGTTCTGCCCTGGGGGTGGGAACTTCTTGAATTGTGCCCCAGGGAGAGAGGCTGGAGTGCTGATCAGACTGGAGCCCTGAGCTTCAGTCGGTAAAAATGTCTCCTTCCAGGGCCTCTCAGATGCTTTAAGGGTCTCAGAGGGCCCTGCCAGGGAGGTCAGACTGCTAATGCTTCTCTGTTCCCCAGCTCCCCCAGGGCTTCTCCCAGTGGGAACAAGGTCAATGCTTAGCCGGTCACAACGTGCTGAGTCTGTGAGGTGGGGTGAAGGAAACGTGCCCAGCCAGCTCCTGGGGTCATGGTCGGCTAGTGATGGAATGGCTCAGTCAGGGGACAAGCCACCACAAAACACACTCCCCACTCTCCAGCCATCTGAGGCACCCAAGCGTGGCCCGAGAACATTCCCTTTCTCACTTCCAAAACCTGTGGGAAAACTCTCCAGTGGGCCACATGGCTTTGAGAGGTTAAATTAGTGCTTTGTCTTCTACCTTTTGCTTCACTCCGTAGGACTATCCCTCTGCAGAATGACGAGGGGGCAGATTCTCACCTGCGCCGCTGTCCCCAACCCCGACATCCGGCCCATCCTGTGGAGTGAGAGGCCGGCACGGCTCCGCTCCGCTCCGGTCACTTGGACAGCAGCAGCTGGGGGCACAGACCACCCAGAAGCCCTCCTCTGGGTCACCTGATGAGACAGCCCCTGGGGGGTAGGCTTCCCCCACCACTCCCACTAGCTGCTGCCACCAGAACTGTGTTGGGATGCAAGGAAGTCAATGATTTGAACAAACGGAATTTCTTTGTCCTTTGTAAGAGTCAACACATGATCTGTTACTGATTGGGATGTGAAATAAAACTAAAAATAACAGCACACGGAGTCTCCCGCAAGGCTCGGCTCACCTTTCACACAGTGCAAGTTCAGTTTATCAGATCCGAAGGAGTAGCTAAGCAGCAAGACAAACACAGGTGAGGGAGGAGACTGGAGCCGAGGGGGGCTCACTCCTCTCCTGGTGCTTCTGGAGGTAGAACACCCATCAGCCCCAACCCTCCTGCCAGGGAACTTGGTCAGGCAGGAAACTACAAACAGAATCCTGTGCCCACACCCTAATCCACCTCAGGTAAGCAGGCAGCTCACCTGCCTTTTGGTCTCAGTTTCCCCTTGTTTTAAGGAGGCTGTAGAGGCAGCGCCAAGGCGCCTGAGATAAAGTTAAGCTGTGAAACATCCCATCAGCTCCACAGGCCATTGGATCCTGGCGGATCAGGCCACAGAGATCTCACCACTACATCCACTGTCTCCACCAATTTATTCAGGGGAGAAACTGAGGCAAGGGCCCTTACAGGGCCCCTCACTGCCCTCATTTCACCACTTTTCTACAAGGCCTGGGGCGGTGCCACGGAGCCTGCGGATCAAGGGTCAAAGTCGGTTGGTTAATTACAACCTCCCCCCCCCCACCCTTGGAGGCGCTGGGCAGGGTGTGCAGCGCAGCCCCCGCCCCACCCCCAAGGCGAGGGGAGGGGGAGTTCCGAGGGAAGCTGGCTTTCTCCTGACTCAAGATTTTCTGGTTGGTGGGGGACAGAAGGCACAAAAAGGGAAAGATGCCACTGGAGAGGGAAACAACTCGGGTTACTCATTCAAAGGTGACTCGGGCGCTGTCAAGGCGTCCTCCAAAAACAAGCTGGGTGCACCAGCCGCCCCGGGGGCCTGGTCCCCAGGCTGTGGGCCGGGCTCCTTAAAAACACTTTCCACTCAACTGTGTCCTCTGCAACCACGTCCTCCGCAAGTAGGCGCGTTTCTAACAGTGGTGAGACCTGATCCCACCTCGGTCCTCTGGACAAGCCGGGGTAGAGCCGGGCGCCTTCCCCACTATCTCAGCGCACTCTGTGGGGCGGCTGGCCGGGCACCCCTCCCCCCCAACACGACCTTCTGGCCACCAGAATGTGGGAAAATGGAGAGATCAGTGAAGGTGACTTAAATGAGTCTTCTCTTACATTTTGCACCAATTGAGGCCGAAACTTTAGCTCGCTCCCTGCCTCCCCCCCAAGTGGCATCGCTCCAGTGCCCTCCTCCCGCCTCATAAAAGTCCCAGATTTCTGGATTTACGACGTGAGAGTGGAGGGTCGCCTGAGCGGTGACACACCCCGTTGCCTCCCCTGCGCCGCGGCTCCGGCCGGTGCAGGGGAGGGCGGCACCGCGCGGGCCGGTGCGCCACGGACCCGCCTGCCCCCAGCCCCGCCGCGGGGCCTGGGAACCGCTCTCGCCCCCTCCCGGCGGCCCCCGCCCCCCACCCGGCGCCTCTTCCGCCGCCCGGCCCTCCGCTCCCCTCCTCCAGCGCCGCGGGCTAACGGGGCCGCGGCCGCTTAAACATTAAATCGGGCGCCCCGGCCGCGCTCGCCGCCTGACTCGCGCCGCCGCGCTCTGCGCTCCCGCCGCCTGGACCGGCCCCCCGCCCCTCCCGCGCCGCAGACCAGGCAGTGGAGGGCTCGCGGCCGCGGGCTTGGCCTCACCTGGCACGTAGATCTCGCCGCGCTCCTCGTCGGGGAGCTCGCTCCAGTTCCTCTTGCACGTGGAGACGCACGGCTTCTTCACCAGAAACGCGCGCGGCATTTTCGAATCCTCCTGGCCCGGAACCGTCCGCTTCCGTAACTGGAGCCGGGAGCGGTCCCACCTTTCCCGGGCCGACTGGGGCGGGGGAGGGGAGCGTGCGGATCAGGGAAGGAGTCGCCGAAGTGCCCGCACGTTCTGCGGGGAGACCGTGCCCGGGACGGCGCGCGCCGGTTGGCAACCCCGCGGGGCCGTCGCCGCCCGCCCTGCGAGCCGAGGCCTTGCAGCCAGGTGCACCGGGCGGCGGGGAGGCGGCAGGTAAGCGTCTCCCGGCTCGACTGGCGTCCCCCGCGGCCGCTCGGGAAGTCTTAAAGTGCGAGCCGGACGGACGGGTTCACGCTTTATTGGCTCGCGGCGGTGTGTGTTGGTGGCTGGGGCGGGGTGGGGGGGTGATCTGAGCTAATTAGCTTGGAGCGTCCGGGGGAGCGACGGCGCATGCGTTGGGAAATAACGGTGACAACCCACCTATTTGTTACCTGTCGAACCGGTTTCCATTCCGCTGCGGGTGAGGTGGCCTCGCGGCCTGGGCGGGGTGGCCGGGCGAGGGCGGGGACGGGGGAGTGGGTGCGGGCGCGGGGTACCCAGCACCCGGCTGCCCCGCCGGCCGGGCCACCGCCCTCCCGGGACCTCCCAACCCGGAGCGGTAGCGTTCGCAAACGGAAGCTTCGGAGTTTCAGAGAACCGAGGAGGGGCAGGTGCAACGTTATGTGCACCCGCGCTCGCACGCTCTGCAGGTGATGAAATGAAACTCGCCCGACGGGACCCGGCCCGATTCTGCGGGTCCCGGGCGCCTGGGGAGGCGCGGAGCCCTCGGGCGGGAGCCGGCGGCCCGCCCACACTCGTTGAACCGGGCCTGGGCCCGGGCGGCCCGGATCCCGAAGGCCCGGCTGAGCAATTCGTGGTTCAGCCCAGAAGTATTTCCTGGGCTCTGGCTCCGTGCGGGAAGGCACGCGAGGCTCCAGGGGCGCGTAGGCCGGTGGGCGGGCCCGCGGGGACAAGGCGGCCACAGTACAAAGCGGAGAGCTGATCCCTGATCACTGCCCAGAGCCGCTCTCTGACCAGGGAAGTGTGGAAGGCTTCGTGGAGGAAGGGGCATTTAAACCTGAGTCCACTGAGATCCGAAAGACCGCAGTGCCTTAGTCCTACACATCCGCAAACACCCTCATCCTGGCTCCGAAAGTCCAGATTTCAAGTGCGGGCGAGGCCGAGGCGCTCTGAAGTCAGGCCCAACCTCCTTTGCCCGGTTGGAGCCACTGCAGGCAGAGGGCTCCCGTCTGCTCCCCCCCCCCCCCGCAACTCCCCCCCACAGCCCACCTTTGGCTGAGGTTCAGCCTGGTACACACACACCCTCCCCCTTACCCCCAGACCTTCAGCATGCTCTGCCCAGCCCCCAGGCTTAGCTGGAGGGAGGCCCAACCTCAGTCGGAGGGCTTGTTGCCTTCCAAATTACTGTGACACTTTGGCATCTGGGCTTCTCTTACCAGCTGGCCTACTGAAGTCTGGAATGGGACCCCTTCCTCTTTTTAGCTCTCCTCCTTCCCACATATAAAATAAACATTTCGGGATCTCCACCACACAGATACCTTTCCCACCTGTTAGATGTTTCCTGGAACCGATTAAGAGCAAATGAGTCCTATTCACAAAATTCACAAAATTCCAAAGTCAGGAGTCAAAGAGGAGCAGAAGGCTGGTGACCGATTTTGGGGCAGGCCTTTGCCATCCCCCCCCCCCAGGGGTCTCACAGGACCACCCCCTGGGTGGGTGGGCAAAGTCTGCACTTCCGGGGCAGTTGGGCCTCCTCCTACACTCCCTCCTGGGGCCTGTGAGTTTAGCTAAGGGGCTTTCCTCTCCAACCTGTTTCCTAGTCTAGCACCTAAGAATCCTGTCACCTACCTCCTGGGGTCACTGTGGGCTCCAGTGACAGTGGTGGCGGTGGCGCTGCTTGCCTCTTCCTCTCCCAGGGCTCTACCTTCCTGCGGCCCAAATGTATTTTATCGGTTCTCCATTTTTTTTTCCTTAAAGATTTTATTTATTTACTCATGAGAGAGAGAGAGAGAGAGGCAGGCTCCATGCAGGAAGCCCGATGTGGGACTCTACCCGGGGACTCCAGGATCACGCCCCGGGCTGAAGGCAGGCACTAAACCGCCAAGCCACCCAGGATCCCCTCGGTTCTCCATTCTTACCTGCACCCTTTTATTCAGCTGGCATGAAGTGAGCACCTACTATGTACTTACCTTTTGAATTTTGAATAAA
Source organism: Nyctereutes procyonoides (assembly GCF_905146905.1). Classification (NCBI taxonomy): domain Eukaryota; kingdom Metazoa; phylum Chordata; class Mammalia; order Carnivora; family Canidae; genus Nyctereutes; species Nyctereutes procyonoides. Next base: position 10,761,794 of record NW_026575025.1, read on the forward strand.
TCCTGGAGAAACAACATTGACCAACAGTCTGTCTAGAAGGTAAATTTGGTTAATCAATTCAACAAATATTTATTGAACGTTTCAGTTATACCAGACCCTGACAGGGGCGTGTTACACAGTGGGTGCTTAGTGGAAATTAAGTCTTCACAGATGACCTTGCACAAGAAGCAGTCTTTCTTGTTGGGGGAGTAGGTGGGTGAGAAACAACTCAAATGTCTCCAATTGTGGAAAGAATGTTACACAATGTTCAGAGAGAGGGATAGTCTCATGCTGTCCAGAGGCTGTGTCTCCAGTATCTACAGCTATACCTGGCACTAGTGGATTATCGATAAATATTTGTTGCATGAATGAATATCTCTTTTTCTTGACTCATGTGACCCATTCAGCCTTTTCTGTTCTGACTGTTTGGTAGAGGCATGGATACAGAGTAAATTTATTATAAGGAAAGCAACGGGGCAGGGCTGGTGATAAAAGGCAACTGACACTGGCTGTCAGGAAGAGATAGAGAGTAGTGGGGATGGTGGAGAATGTGTCTATCTAAAGGGGCAGTGACAATCATGTCATTTGAGCACAGGAACCCAATGTGGCCACATCTGTCCATTTTCAAAAAGAAGCCAAAAATCCAGATTTGTATGTGAAATCTACCAAGTTTTAACCAATGAGCCACCCAGGCGTCCCTGAAATCTACCAATTTTTAAAAGTTGGCTCAAATCAAAACAAACAAACATGGAAGGAAGCTGTCTTGTGACCAGGTGAAACGTGACAAGCCTTGGACCAGGGCGGCATCTGCGGGAATGGAGGTGTGGGCAGAGGCTGGATGATTTGGAGCTCCCGGGACTTGGCCGTGGGTGAGTCAAAATACCATTATGGGTCAGATTTGCCCCATAGACTGCTGGTGTGTAGTCTGTGGTTCACTAGCAGCTCTGGAACGAGACAATGTGCATGAACTTGGATAAACACCAAGCTAACCTGTGAGCCTCATGGATGAGGGCAGGCACCTTCTGCTCTGTTCATACAGTGTCAGACATCATTCATTAGGTCCTTAATTCTGTCAACAAATATCGAAAGCCTACCATTTGCCTGGCACTGATGATTCTGTGATGCAAGGCAGAAAGAGAAAGAAGGAAACTCTTAGGGGCACCTAAGTGGCTCAGTTGGTCAGGCATCTGGCTTCAGCTCAGGTCATGATACCAGGGTCCTGGGGTTGAGCCCTGCATGGAGCTCCCTGATCAGTGGGGAATCTGCTTCTCCCTCTCCCTCTGCCTGCTGCTCCCCCTGCTTATGCAACATGCCCTCTTTCTGTGTGTGTCAGATAAATAAAATCTTAAAAAAAAAAAAAAAAAGGAAACTCTTAGTGTGATCCATGACTTCGGTGATGGGATGGTGACAGGTGGGGATGCTGAGATCTGAACAAAAGGTAGGAGCCAGAGTGAGAGTGAGCCTTGTGCATGTGGGATGAACCAAAAGACGAGGTGGTGATATTGGGAGGAGATAGGAGGGTGTGGGAACTGAGGTTGAAGAGGCCGTGTGCCATGTCATGTGAGGCTCAGTGTGGTGGGAAGCCTTGGGGTCGGCTCTGGTAGAACAGAGTAGTAGAGAGACCAGCAAGGAGGCTACTGCAACTGTCCAAGCAGGAGGTGATGGTAGCCTGGGCCATCTGCAGACAGAGCCACGAGCTCTGATTCTAGGTGTTCTGTGTGGACCTCTCTTGTTGGCATAGTGGACAGGGAACTCCAGCAAGTGAGCCAGGACCACGCTCCCCAAGAGTGGTGGCCGACTCCCACCCGTGGTGCTGCACTCTGGCCTGAGAAGCCCAGAGAGAGCTGGGGCAGAAGTTAGATGGAGAAGGCTTGGAATAACCCCTTCCTGTTCTCAGAGAAAGCTTAGTAGGGGAACCCTGAGGGGGTGAAGGTGGAGCAGGGGCTGGGTGGCAGGGAGGCTAGAGAGGCTGAAGGCAGAAGTTCTTCTGGGCATGAGATGTGCTGGGAGGACAAGCAAGGCTGCCCCATACTTTTAGTCTCTGGGGACTCAAGCCAAGCCATCTAACCTATCAGGGCCTCAGTTTAAGCATCTGTAAAGTCAGGCTCCTAGTTCCAGCTCTGTTCCTCAGAGCAGTCCAGAGATGTTGATTTGCTTTTGCCCGGAAGTCTAGCAGCCTTTGAAAATGGATTCAGCCTTAAAGCAGGCTGATTGTGCCCTGGCCACCAAGGCCTCTGAGTGGCTCTAACAGTGGCCCTTCCAGCCCTGTTTAACAACTGCCTCCGGGAGCTGCAAAGCCCCTGAGAAACCATGAGTGCTCTGAGGACACCAACTCCTCCACCTTTGCTAAGTTCGGCTTCTGGGCCTCCCAACCCTCCCGCTGTCAGGGTGGGCAGAAGGCTCCTTAGGCGCAGCTGGGGGGCAGTAGCCAGAGGAGGAAGTTTCCAGGGCCATCTGGAGCCTCTGGGTCAGTGCAGGGAGAAGCCAAAGGTTCCTGCTGGAGGAGGCCAAGGAGCCAGGTGAGGCTCTCCACAGTGGCCACCAGACTTTATTCCATCCTCCTCGCAGAGACTGGAACCATCAGCTTCCAAGTACTCAGGGCCAAAGACCAGAGTCATCTGTCCCCGTCTTCCCTTACCCTCCACATCAACCCACTGCCAACTCCTGGGAGCACCCAAATCATCCGGCCTCTGCCCACACCTCCATCCCTGCAGCTGCTGCCCTGGTCCAAGACCCGTCACATTTCACCTGGCTGCAAGGCAGCCTCCTGAGCAACCTTAGCCCCCTTCCCACACTCCCAGTCAGCTGTCTCCCCTCAGCTGAAGCCCTGCAGTGGCTCCCTGGCAGGTGGAATAGGGTCTTGGAGGCCTGGTGCGCTCTGGTCCCCACTGAGTTCCTGGCTGCACTCCTCTCCCTTTCTGCTGGTTTGTGCGTTGTAGCCATGCCGCTTGCCCATCATCCACCCAGCCTGACAAAGCCTGGCCCTGCTCAGGCCTCTCCTCCATTGTGGCTTCCACACAGAATGCTTTCCCCCACTTGATAACTGGTTACCTCTTGTCATTCAGGTTCCAGGCAAGTGTCCCTTCTTCTGAGAGGCCTCTCTGAGCACCCCAGCTAAATCCTTGTCCCCAGCCACCTCTAGCCCATTACCCTATTCTGTTGTCCTTGCAGCATCTTTTAGTCTGTGAAATTTTGGTTGGTCCTGTTTGTTGTCTGTTGTCCCCTGTCCCCCTCCCCCCCACCCAGTGTAAATCCTGTATACAAAGGACCTCTTTCTTTTAACACCATTTTGTTTTATTTTTATTTTTAACACCATTTTAATAGCTTTATTTAGATATAATTCACATACTATAAAATTCACCTTTTTAAGGTATACAATTTAAAGGGTTCGATATCTTCACGGAGTCATGAAGCCATCACCACCGTCTTCCAGAACATTCTCATCACCCAAAAGAAACTCCGTACACAGCAGTCATTCCCCATCCCTCCCTTCCTCTCGCCCCTGGCATCCATGACTGCTTTCTCTCTCTAGACTTGCCTATTGATGTGTTCATTTTAAACCATCCCTATATCTCCAGTGAGCAACCAGTGCTGGGAAGATGGGTTGGTTATGTCCCCATTTTACAAATGAGAAAACTGAGGCTCAAGACCCCTCCGGAAACTGATTTTCCTTTTTTTCAAGCCTGGTGTCTGGTATCCTCCTCAGAGCTGGGCTACACTGGGGAAGCTGGAAACTCAGCAGAAAGAGAAGAAATGAGGTGTGAACATGGAGTGGGGAGGTCCCTGCTCAGCCACCTGGCTGCAGCCCATACTTGGGCCCTCTCGGGCTGGGAGGTCACTTTCCTGGGCAGGCTCACTGACTGCAGATTCAGGGAGTCTTCATGCCCTCAGTGCTGGTGGGCTGAGCTTAACTCTGTCTGGCCTGTGCTGGAGACAGACCAGTGCCACCCTCCCACAGGAGAACAGCACAGGGACATGGGGGCAGGCAGGTAAGGGAAAGGCCTATCCCAGTACCTGGACACCCAAGAGGGATGAGGGTAGCTGGTGCAAGAAGGACGGCCCAGTCAGGGGCATTGGGGGGCTGTTTGTTGAAGTTAGGAGCTCTTTGACTGGGCAAGTGACTGCATTTCTCTGGACCTTTGTTGCCTCATCTGTGCATGGTACCCATCCCTGGGGTACACCAGGTTGCTCTGAGCCTGGAAGTCCATGTGGATGCACCCACCACCACATTGGGAACCAAACACAGGTTCCCTCCCTCCAGACCCCTGACCCCAAGGAGCCAAGGCTCAGAAAGGCTGGCGACTTGTCAGAGGCTGAATGAGGGCCAAAGCCAATGGAAGATTTCCTGACCCTTTGAAGCCTGTCTCCTCAGCTGTAAAAGAGGTTTAATAATCATTCCTCCCTCCCTGTGAGTGGTGAGGGCTAGGGGTGTGTAGTTATCAGCACCCTCTGGGCCTCAGACAGGGAAACCAGACAGGCTCCTTGTTACCCTCAAGCTGCCTTCCCTCCCAGGGCTGCTCTCATCCTGGCCTCTTTCATCTTAGGTTTAATTAGCCAGGCTGCCCCACCCCAAAGTCCCTTGGGCGGGAGTCATCACTCCCATTTTATAGATGGGGAAACTGAGGCACCTAGAGGGAAGTGGTTTGGGGCTGCCGCCTGTGAGTCAACTATGGAGCCAGGGCCCAGAGGAATTGGGACTGGGCTTTCCAGCTGGACTTGTCCCTCGGGGTGGATCCCTGTCTCCATCCCCCTGGCATCCTCAGCACTGTGGGCACCCAGACAGCCTCATTTCCAGCTCTCTCTGCCCCACCACTCCCTACCACCTCCTATCTGGAGGACAACAGGATGGGGTAGGGAGGGGCCCGCGAAGCCTGGAGAAAGGAGAGAAACTGGTTGGCAACGCTAACATGGAGGCTCAGGTCTGTTTCATCTTCAAAGCCGCCTAATTATAGCCAAAGGTGTTACTGTAGCCCGTGTGGCCTGCACGCCCGCAGTTCTGGGTCCTGGAAGCCTGTCAATGGGGCATCTGCGGCGCAGTCCAGAGCTCAGGAGACGCTGCTTGGGGAGCCCCAGGCAAGTCCCCCTTAGGGTCCCCAAACAGCTCCGATCCAGCCCTCCGGAATTCAAGAATGCTGGGTCGATGCCCTCCCTGCTTGGCCCTAGGTCCTCAGTGGTGAGGTCGCGGTTTCCAGGTCTGGGCTCCGCAGGCGTGAGCCCCGTGACCTCCCGGGCCCTGCCACTCTGCACGTCTGCATCCCGTCTGCATCCCGTTGCTTCCCGCCTTCATCCAGGATTACGGCCTTGCCCTGCCCAGCTGCCCTCCCAGCTGTACCCTGGCGCGGCCGCCGCAACCCTTGCCGACCGTCGGCTGCTGGTGCGGCCTAAGGCAAAGGCCACCAGCTTCCGCCGCCGTGACCCCGGCGCCGCCGGCTCCGCGCCCCCAAGCCCAGCCGGTGGGGGACGGGGGCTGGCGTCAGAGAAGCGAAGCCAAACCCTGAGGCGCCCGCCCGACCGGTTCTGCCCGGGCTGGAGCAGCACTTCCTGCGGGCGCCCTGGGACCGCACCTGGCACACCCCGCAGCGGGCACCCCGGGAGCCCCAAAGACCCGCACCCTACTCCCCCCGCAGGGTGCGCTGCGCTGCGCCCGGACGCCCGCGGGGATGGGGGCGCGCTGGTTGTCATCCTCGCGGGCCTGGCGGGCGCCGAGCCGTGGAAGGCCCTGGGATCGCAGGGCGCGCGCGGACGCGACCCCGGCAGCGACCCCGGCAGCGACCCCGGCAGCGACCCCGGCAGCCGGGAGCGCGGGCCCACCCAGCCCCACCACCTCTGCCCGGGCCTGCGGCAGTTTCGGGGAAGGGGCGCTGCGCGCAGCGGGACAGTTACTCAGCCCCAGCGAAACCGGCGAGTCGGCACCTGTTGGCGGGGCGGGAGGGGGAGGCGGCCCCGTTACGGCCCCGCCCCTGCCGCCCACGCGCCGCGCGCCCCGCCCCGCCGCGCGCCGCCGCCCGGAAGGAGCCGGCCGGCCCGAGCGCCCGCGGCGGCTGAGTCAGACGCGGTGAGAGCGACGGGCCCGTTACCGCGGGCGCCGGGGGCCGGGGCGGCGCTGTGGTTTCGGTGCCGGCAGCGGGCGGGCGGCCTAATGAGCTCTCGGCACGCACCCCGCGCCGGCGGCCCTGCCCCGCGGGGACCCTTGGCTGCCCGCCCTGGAGTCGCCCCCGAAACCTCTCGGCTTCGTCTTGGGGTTCAGGCGCGGGGTTCCCCTGGCGTCTGCGCGTGGCAGGGGGCAGCTGGGATTCGAGAAGCGGCCCTGGGGTGTCGGTGGCCCCTTCGGGGTGCGCGCAGGTGCTCGGGCGCCCTCTGGCGGCCACGGGCCTGACCTTCCCTCGCTTCTTTGCAGGGATCTGGGTGCGGGACCATGGGACCCCGGGGCCGGGAAACCTGGGCCCAGCGGCTGGGCGCCTTCCGGGCCAGCCCGTCCGCCTTCATGGCCGGTCCCGAGGGTGAAGATCTGGGTTGTGACCTGCTGAGCGAACTGAGGAGTGAGAAGCTGAGCGAACAGACCAAGGTAGGCTCTGCGTGCACCCCCTGCCCTGGCCCATCTGGTCAGCTCCGTCCACCGCGCCCTGAGCCTCATTTCCGTGATTCCCACCCAAATCTCCCATCCCCAGGTTTCCTTGCTGGCCCTGAGCCTGGAGTACCCAGCCCAGCTCTGGCCGGACACCGCTGCGGCCGAGGCAGCCGCCACCTCCCTGTTGGACACCCTGGTCCTTCTGCCCCCACGGCCCTCGGCCCTGCGGCGACCCCTGCTGCTGGCGGCCACCACAGCCTTGGCGGCAGGAGATGCGCTGGGCCCCACCTCTGCAGCCTCCCTCCGGCTCCTGCCCCTGCTTCTTGGCTTGGCCTCCGGCAGCGATCTGGGACGAGGCTTTGGCCCCGCCTCGGAGCAGCGCTCCCTGCAGGCCACAGCGTGTGAGTGCCTGCGGGAGCTGGAGAGCTGCAAGCCTGGGCTGCTGGGTGGCCGCCTGGGGCTGCTACGGGGCCTGCTCGGGCAGGAAGGCCCGGTCCAGCCGCTCAGCCTGCTGCTGGCGCTTGCCCTGCGCAACGCCTTGGTGATACAGGCCAGAGCCAGGGCTGGCCTACAGGGCCTGCTCATGGCCGGGGATGCTCCCACTGTGGGCATTCCCTGGAACTGGGCATTAGCTGAGGAGGGGGCTGCCCACCTGCAGCCCCAGGCACCTGGCTGGCCGGCCACTGAGGTGCAGGAATGTGGCCTTGCTGTACTGGAGCCCAGTCCTGAGGAGGCCCGGGAGCTGCGCGCTGCTGTGGCCCAGCTCCTGGACACCTCCTACCTGCTCACTCCTGTGGCTCAGGCCCAGCTCCTGTGGCTGCTGGGCTGGGCTCTGCGGGGTCTTCGGGGACAGCCTCCAGTGCTCTTCAAGCCACAGCTGGTACGGCTGCTGGGCACGGCACAGTTGACACTGCTGCATGCCATTCTGGCACTCAAGGCAGCCTTTGGTGAAGCACTGTTCACGGCCCAGGACGAGGCCTTGCTGCTCCGTCGGCTCACCTTGGCTGCCCAGCACCCAGCCCTGCCCCTGTCCGCCCATCTCTTCTACCTGCACTGCCTGCTGAGCTTCCCGGAGAACTGGCCTCTAGGCCCCACAGGTGAGGAGGCCGCTCCACTGCTGCTCGGGCCCCGGCTATGCCGTGGCCTCCTGCCCAGCCTCCTGCATAACCCGATGGCCCTCCTGGCCCGCTTGCATCTGCTTTGCCTGCTCTGTGCGGACGATGAAGAAAAGGAGGAGAAAGCCCAAGATTGGAGCCCCCAGCATTACCTGGAGGAGCTACTGGCTGGCCTGCGGCAGAGGGCAGCCCTGGATGGGGGCCCTCGGGCCTTGGCCACTCTCTGCTTCCAGGCCTCATACCTGGTTGTTCGCTGCCTAGCCATGCAGCCTGCTGTGCTGACACCCTTGACCCGTGGACTGGCCCAGCTGTACCAGTCCCGGCCTGCGCTGGCTCCCCATTTTGTGGATCTCTTGGACAGGGTGGGCCCTGAGCTGGGGGAGCCCCTGAGAGTGGTATTACGGCAGGAGGTGGTGGCCAGGCCAGGCAAGGACGAGGCTCTTTGTTGGCACCTGCAGATACTGGCAAAAGTGGCAGATGGGAATGCTCAGAGTGCCACCCTAGGCTTCCTGCGAGCTGCGGCTGCTCGCTGCACGGACTGGGACCTCCAGCAGGCCCTGCTACAGGTGTGCCGGGCCTTGCTGCGGGCGGGTGTTGGGAAAGGCTTGGCCGATTTGCTGCAGGCATTGGCCAGGCAGTTGGAGGACCCTGACGGGCGGGACCGTGCACGCCTCTACTACATCCTCCTGGCCCACCTTGCGGGGCCCAAGCTGGGGGTGGCCCTGGGCCCCTCGCTGGCCGCACCTGCGGCCTCCTCATTGGTGGCTGAGAACCAGGGCTTTGCTGCTGCACTGATGGTGCAGGAGGCCCCAGCCCCAATTCGGCTAAGCGTGGGGCCCCGCAGAGCCGAGGGCCCAGTCCCCGTGCTACAGCTCCAGGTGGAAGTGCTAGAGCCAGTGTACTCTCTGGAGCTACGCTTCCGTGTGGAAGGACAGCTCTACGCACCCCTGGAGGCTGTCCATGTGCCCTGCCTGTACCCTGGCCGCCCTTGCCGTCCCCTGCTCTTGCCTCTGCAGCCCCGGCGCCCGGCACCCACGCATCTGGATGTGCGTGCCCTGTACACCACACCCAGCGGCCTCACACGCCACGCCCACCTGCCACCTCTGCTTGTGACCTTTGCTGACCTTTTTCTGCCTTTCCCTCAGTCCCCTGAGGGGGACAAGCAGGGCTTCTTTGAGGAGCTCTGGGATTCCTGCCTGCCCAAGGGCGCTGAGAGTAGCCTCTGGTGCCCTCTTGGGCCACGGGGGCTGGAGGCCTTGGTGTCCCACCACCTGGAGCCCTTTGTGGTGGTGGCTCAGCCCCCCACCAGCTACCATGTGGCCATCCACCTGCCCCCCAACTCAAGACTGCTGCTGCGACTGGAGGCGGCCCAGGTGGACGGGGTGCCGGTGGCCCTGCGGACAGATGACTGGGCTGTGCTGCCCTTAGCTGGGGACTACCTCCGTGGGCTGTCAGCCGCTGTCTGAACATGGATGCCAGCTCAGGTCCTCAGAGGGGCTTGCCCAAGGAGGGCACAGAGGCCCAGGACACAGTCCTGTGGCTTCTTTCCTAAAAAAACAACTTAAGTTCACTGATGACATTCACTGGTTTCTTTTCTTTTGAGCCCTGGTTGGGGGCATGCACACTGGGGTGGGGGAGGAGAGGCTCCAGGAATACTTCTAGACTAGGAACCTCCATACCCCCCTACTGCAGGGTTCCAGAGTTTCTTCCTGCCTAGCAGGTAGGAGAAAAAATATCCTTATTTCTGCCTCCCTGAGAGAGTCGGGCCTTGGCCCAAAGCCCTGCAGTAGCTTAGGAACTCGAGCCTCCTGGACTTGGGCCTCTTCACCAAGTGGCCAGTGCTTTTCAGTTCCAGAGGCTTGTAGGGTCCCTGCCCCAAGGAGCTCAGGCTGGCTAGGACGGCAGCAGCCCCTTTCCTTGGTGGGGGCTCCCCACACTGTGTTGACGGGACCCAGATCTAGGAGGGCCCATCAGTAGAGTTTGGGAGCTAAGAGAGAGTAGCCCCATGATGTGGGCTAACTCTGAGCTGACATTTCCTCACCCCAACACAACCTGCAGACCTAAGAATCTTCCTGGTGAGAAACGAGTCCCCCTCATCCTCTTTCCAAACATGTCAGATAGTTTGGGCTCAAGTATTTTGAGGCCGACTCTGCTGCCAGGCACTGAGCTGGTATTTTCCACATTCACTGCCTTTCTTCGTGCTTGCAACAGCTAGCAGGGCCCCACAGATGAAGAAATCTGTAGGCCAGAGGGGTTGAATGATTTTCCTGTGGTCACCCAGCTGGTTAGCAATCGTATTTTGTCATCTCGGACCAGGTTTCTATTGCCACATCGTCAAAGCGCAACCTGTACGGACCAGAGGGCCACCTCTGGTCCACCGAGTCCCCAGGCCTCCCTGCCCTAGGCCAGCCCTCGGGAGCTTGCAGGAGCAGCCATTGGCAGTGCTGGGCAGAAAAGGACCAAGGGCTGGGGCCTAATTGTTCTACTGGTGAAGGGTCTGTTCTGTGGGCCCTGCCTCGGACTCCCAGCCCACAGGTTCCTGGAGGCCATTCCTTCCCCTCTTGATGGTGGCAGGATGGGAACAGGAAGTAAGGCCTGGGACAAGCAGGGCTGGTGCAGGTCAGGTCAGGAGGTCTGTCAAAGGGCTGAGGTATGGCAGTAACTCATGTGATCTGAGGCACATGTGAATCAGGAAGGGGTTGGTTCTAGGAAACAAGCTTGTCCAGCTGTTTGCAGCAGACAGGGATTTAAGATAATTGACTACTTCCAAGGTGTCTGGGAAGGCCAGAGAAGGGGTGCCTCTGGGAGCCAGCCTCGGCACTGCCAAGTTCCAGAACAGACCACCCTGCTTGCAGTCCAGTTCCTCTCAGTGCCCAGATGTTGGGCCTGGACCCCGGAACGTGGGTGAGCCTGCCAGTACCGCCCCTTGACACCCACGAAACCTGAGCGTGCTGGCACTGCTACAGAAGGGCTGAGCTCCCAAAGCTGCCAAATGGCCCCGGCCTGGTTTCCTCTGCCCACATCATTCAGAGGGCATCCAGTGAGTGGGCCATATGTCTCCCACAGACCTCAAGCACAGGGAAGTCTGGAAAATGTCCTCAGATGTAGGAGGTAGTGTTAATCCTTAGTGTAAGTTTGAGGTAAAGGAGCTGTGTAAGGGCCCCAGATGGCCTCTGACTCTCCCACCCCCACCACAAATATGCCACAGTGGACCTCATATTAGGAGGAGCAGGAGGATGGGCACTGAGCATGGGCAGCAGCCGCAGTCCGGGGGCCGCAGGGGTTCTGGCGATAAGAAGTCCAGAAAGCGTAGCTGGCGCAAGGAAACCTACTCGGTGTATATCTACAAGGTGCTAAAGCAGGTGCACCCGGACATCGGCATCTCTTCCAAGGCCATGAGCATCATGAACTCATTTGTGAACTATGTGTTTGAACGGCTGGCTGGCGAGGCTGCCCGGCTGGCCCAGTACTCGGGCCGGACCACACTGACATCCCGGGAGGTCCAGACAGCGGTGCGTCTGCTGCTGCCCGGAGAGCTGGCCAAGCATGCTGTATCTGAGGGCACCAAGGCCGTCACCAAGTACACCAGCTCCAAGTGACCCAGGGCCTTCCATTAATAAAGAGTGAGCTGCTCAAAAACAAAAACAAAAACAAACCACATCGTACTGTATGTCTTCATAGCCACCTCCCCCCCCCCAGTCACTTCATTTTAACTACTTCACATTTTCAGCAAACAAATAAAGGTGCAAACAGGGTTTATTTCACATTAATATATTCACTGTTTTTTTTTTTTTTCAAATAAATAGGGAATTCTCTTTTAAATAACCATCTCCTCCCTTCTCGGCCAGTCCAGAAGCAAATGAAAGCAAATTTTAGTGCTTCCAGGGGGCATATCACCAATTATGCATGAAGCTTAAATGGACAAGTTTTTGTTTTTGTTTTTTTTTTTTTGTATAAAAACCAGAAGAGGGAAAGTTTATTTGAGATGCAGGATTTGGAAAGGCAAGCCTGGGCTTTTATTGGGAGTTGAAGTGTAAACATTTTTGAGTTCCCCTAAGATGTCTGGACTAACGTAACAGACTTCTTTGTTCACAGCCATGATTTATAATCTTAGATTTGTGACACCCCCGGGTGTCTCCACATATCTCCGGAGGTCCTGTAAAATTACATCCTCAGAATGCCAAGTAAAATAATTTAAATTCATTTAAAAATTATGCCACACATGTCTGCAGGCAAAGAAGGCTGTCCTGGAGTCATAAGAACACTTCTAAGTATTAGAAAAGCTTGATCCCTGTCGATTCCATTTTAGTCTCAACCAACTGATGAATAAAGGAATTGAGCAAGAGGAGACTGTGCGACTTCTGTTTTTTTTTTTGAAGGGTTTTTTGTTTAATACATCTGAAAAGAATGCATATACAAAGAATTGAGGGCAGCCCTGGTGGCGCAGCGGTTTAGCGCCGCCTGCAGCCCGGGGTGTGATCCTGGAGACCCGGGATCAAGTCCCATATCGGGCTTCCTGCGTGGAGCCTGCTTCTCCCTCTGCCTCTCTCCTCGCTCTCTCTGAATGAATGAATAAATAAATCTTAAAAACAAACAAAAACAAAAACAAAACAAAGAATTGAGGCATGAGAAAGCATTGGTTCAAGACTAATGAATCTACAAGAATTAGGATTTGGGGAAGGGGGAGAAGATTACCTAAATATTTTTAAAAATTGGAAACTACGACCAAAATAAGTGGATAATATCCCTATTAACACTTCATAAGAGTCTTCATAAGACTCCATGATTTTTTTTATTAAACCAGAGAGCCTTAACGAGCTACTCTAGGGTTCCTCATATGCAAAACAGAAATAAGGGGATTCCCCTGACTGGTCCCCGTGTTGTTAAATGTTCTCCCCACCCCCACCCCCAGCTTCTTCATGAAGCAGGTCTCCATCCTCCCAACTTAAAAGAGGATGTGCATCATTCCATAGACATCTATCTCCTAGCACCACCTCTCACATTTCTTCGATTCACCAGGTCTTCAGTTGTGTTCTAGGAACACTGTTATCATACACTATTAAGCTGGACATCTATGCTAAGCATATAAGACAATGACTGACGGGAAAAATGTTTTTTAATTACGTACTCAATCCATTTGGTGTATTTCAAAAGGTGCAATATTTTTCTTCATTTATCAGTGAAAGAAGTTAGAAATTAACTTCAAAAAAAATTCAGTAAATGGCAAACAAATTTCCCCCCTCATGTGTCTGTGTGACACTTCCCCTGGGGTACACACTAGGAGCAGAATTATTGAATCCTAAGGCATGCATGAACTTAAATTTGATTAAGAGATATCCAAATAATTCAAGTGTTTAGTTTCGCCTCCTGTCAGCATGCCTAGGAGGGTAGGGACAGACATGAGTGAGCCAGCCCATGACATCCACTACAGTCCACCCCTTTGCATGCTCGGTGTCCATGTACCCCTGCTCATATTTAAACTTCTTGAAGGTCATAGCAACAGCAACATGCTCCTCCACCAACCCCTCTTACAACCAAGACTTCTTTGCCAAGAGGGAAGAACCCCAAATTCCATCAGCCACTGGCCACCCATCTGGATGTCACCAATGCTCACCAGTTACTGGTTCTCCACTTGCAGGTACATCTATACCCTTCCCCACCTCCCTGAGGTTAGGCCTGGCCAGGAGATCAGCTCTGGCTAATGGAATGTAGAGTGTTGATTCTGGGGCAGAACACTCACTGCTAGCACTCAGCCTCCTGGCCCTCTCTCGCCCTGGCATGACAGTTGTGGAAGTGTTCATTGATGTGGAGGTGCTGGATAGTTGAGTCACAATCCCATCTCAATCTACTGTAACAAACACTGGATTATGAAGGCAATCATCAATAACGCACTTTATATGACACTGGGGAAAGGCATGGGAATTCTTTATTGGTTAAGCTATATTTTACTTGCAAGGAAGAAAGTATGGTGGAATGAGCTACAAGGCCATAATGGGGGCTTCCAGCTTTAGCAAATAAGAATATTGTACAGCATGTCCCGTTAACTTCAAAGAAACAACAAATAATTTTTTACTATCAGTATGTCCCAAACATTAGGACAAACTTTTTCCAAAAGAAAAGAGTTTCTAAGAAATTCAGATGTAATTGGGCATCTTGTATTTTATCTCTCAGTCCTAGACATATTTATAACTTGTTTCTCCTACAATCCACTCTATTTTTTTTTAACCTTCAAGGCTCTTTATCTAGTAAAGTGGCCTTCATCCCTGAGAGACGTGAGTCCTTGGTAAGTCTGCTTGTATTGAGTGTCTTTAGTTTGTTGAGTGAATGTTATCACTGGGTCTGGCAGTCCTGGGATTCTGCTTCCATTGTGTGGCAGCAACAGTTTCTTCACTGATCACCAGGACCAATCATCCTTCTGGAGCTGTTGTTTCCAAGGCACAAAGAGGGCAAAACGACAAGGTAGCGGTCTTCCCTTCCAGTTCAAAAGAACTACTGCTGTGTCCATCAGCATTCATGCTTGGGTACCAAGGACTCCAAACTAACAAGGGCCAGAGCTGGAGGGATGAGAAGCAGATATTTTGAGAGAGACTTCAGATTGCTTGATACAATAATGGTAGCAGTGCAGGTTCCCATCTCTCCCCATCCCCAAAATAATATGGATTAAAGAGAAGAGCAAGATACATTTACATAAAACCAAGTAACCCTTAGTATAACTTGAAGATACAATGCTCAAACTTAAAAGTACCAGTAAGTAAAAACAAACAGAAAACAAGTGACAGCGCACCATCTCCCACATCCTTGCCCAGCCTCACCCTGCAGGGCCCTGGGCAGACTGGCAGAGAAACCAGAAGAGAAGAGGGGAGCTAGTGATGGCCTATGCTTGATGGAAGACCTCATAGAAAGACGGAGTCCACCTGAAGTCTGAAAATGTGAAAACATGTCTGGAGAGGTCAGAGCTTTGACTACAAGGGATGGATTTCAAAGTACACGGTGATTTGAGCAGTGGTCTTTGAAACACACAGATTTGGGGAGAGCACCAGGCAAAAAGGAAGAGAGAAGTGTCTTAGATATTTGGCTGTCAAAGGGGAAGCAAATGGAGAAATGTCATGGCTCTGCAAGACAAAGGACCAAATCAAAGGACACACAACTCTTTCCCCACTCTCCAAACAAATCCATGAAAGCATCTGGACTTTGCAGTGTTGGCAGAAGAGGGATCAGTAGAGTAAGGATAAAACACCCAGCACCACAGAAATGAGCAAGAAAAGATTAGCAAGTTCATATGGAGTTATTGCAAAATATCAAAAAATGTATTTCATTATGTACCAACCAAGGAAATTTTACCACACCCCCGAATAAACAGCCTCAAAGCAGAAAAAAGCTGAACACAGCACTCTAAACATAACTAAATATACTCAAAACAAGTGTTTGTTTGAAGATATACAAAATCTACGATGAGAAAATTTTTAAATAGAAATAGATAAGACCTAGGAAAGAATGAAGGAGGTTGATTGAACTCAGGAGAGAAACGGAAGAAACAGACTATTATCTAGAAATACAGATTACATTATAAGATGCCCAAGGGAAAATGGACTCAAATAAATGTATAATAAGGGGCACTGAAGAAAGACAGAAAAACAATGAAGAGAATAAAAATGAGACAAAGAAGTAGAAGTCAGAACAAAATAATAGTAGCAGAAGATTGTCAAAGAAGAAATTCTATTTGTATTATTGGAGTCCCAGAAGAAAAACCAAACAACGAACCAACGAACCAGAGCTGATATTTAACATATAAGAAAACTTTCCAAGAGCAACAGATTTGCAAATTGAAAGGAACTGCTGGGAACCTTGAAAAATTAACCCATAACAACCAATGTTGAGACATATCCTCATAAAACTATTAGATTTCAAAATATTTTTTAAAGATTTTATTTATTCATTCATGAGAGACACAGGCAGAGGAGGGAGAAGCAGGCTCCCTGCTGGGACCCCAATGCGGTGGGGGGGGGGGACCGACAATGACTCAATCCCAGGACCCCAGGATCACACCCTGAGCTGAAGGCAGATGCTTAACCGCTGAGCCACCCAGGCATCCCAATTTCAAAATATTTTTTAAAAAGAATTCTCAAAAAAAGAAAAAAAAAAAGAATTCTCAAAGGGATGCCTGGGTGGCTCAATTGGTTAAGCATCCAACTCTTGATTTCAACTCAGGTCATGATCTCGGTGAGGTCAGGCTCTGGACTGGGCATGGCGCCTGCTTAAAATTCTCTTTCTCTCCCTCTGCCCCCTCCCATGCTGGCTCCCGCGACCTCTCTCTCTCTCAAACAAACAACTCAAGATCTTCAGGAAGAAAGAACAAATAACTTACAAAGGCAAAATAAATAATGGCATCAGATTTTAAAAAGCCAACCGACATACAATACAGCAATGGGACAGCATTTTTTTTTTAACATTCTATTTTCTAAAGTGTGAACCAAGGATTTTATATTCAAAAAGTTGTCCTTCAAGTATCAAGGTCATACGAAACAGTTTTCTGTTTTTTAACAAGTAATTCTGTAATTCTGCACCGATGAGCCAATCTGATAGAAAATGCACTTCATCCAACCAAGAGCTGAAGAATATATATATAAAGGACCTAAGGTGGGCAGCCCGGTGGCTCAGCGGTTTGGCACTGCCTTCGGCCCAGGGCGTCAATCTGGAGACCTGGGATCAAGTCCCACGTCGGGCTCCCTGCATGGAGCCTGCTTCTCCCTCTCCCCTCTCTCTCTCTCTCTCTCTCTCTCTCTCTCTCTCTCTCCCCGTGTCTCTCATGAATAAATAAATTAAATCTTAAAAAAAAAATAGGGAAGCCTGGGGCTGTTGTGTGAGCTGTTCATGCCACAGTCAGTAACAGAGGACTCATAATTCCAGATGCTTTCCCCATCTCCTCTTCTCCTGGGAACCTTCTCATAGGCATTTCTCTCCTCTCTCAGACCCTCAGGATGGGACACAGTTGGATGTCCCACCCAATGGCCAACACCACCCAATGGCCCTTAATCCACACCCATGGCACCCCACCTGCCCCTGGGGGCCTGCCCGCCTTTGCCCTGACCTCAGTATCTCTAGGGTCATGTTTGCCAAGGGGCAAACCTTCCCCTCAGAATGGGATGGGAAGGCCCACCAGGAGATGACCCTACAGGATAATATGGGAAGAGAAGGCCCAGAGACACCTAGAGTGGTAATGTCTAGGCAATCCTGGGGTAGACTTCTCTGCACTATACAAATAGCTCAATGCCAGGGTGGCTGAGCAGTTGAGTATCTGCCTTTGGCTCAGGGTATGATCCTGGAGTCCCAGGATCGAGTCCTGCATCGGGCTCCCTGCATGGAGCCTGCTTTTCCCTCTGCCTCTGTCTCTGCCTCTCTCTCTCTCTCTGTCTCTCATGAATAAAGAAATAAAATCTTAAAAAAAAAAAAAGGCCTAAGGCTAAAACAAAGGTGGCATGAGGGTAAATAAGTAGAAATATTATATATTGCGATAATTAATGTAATTAAAAGCATGGGAGGGATCCCTGGGTGGCGCAGCGGTTTGGCGCCTGCCTTTGGCCCAGGGCGCGATCCTGGAGACCCAGGATCAAGTCCCACGTCGGGCTCCCGGTGCATGGAGCCTGCTTCTCCCTCTGCCTATGTCTCTGCCTCTCTCTCTTTCTCTCTGTGACTATCGTAAATAAATAAAAAAATTAAAAAAAAAATAAATAAAAGCATGGGAGAAGAAGAGAGGAAGGGAGGAAAATAGGGTAAAGCTCGCTAAAGGTTGTATGAGTGACTCTCAGCTCTCGATTCACTCTTGCTGCTCTGTGAAAATAAACCTGGGCCCTTTAAATATTGGGCTTTGCTTCTGGCTCATTACTAAGCTTTGTCAGCAGAGGGCGCAGAGGAGCCACTGCTGAAGGGAGTTTTCCTTCCACCTTTGATGGACTCACTAGGTAATCTCCTGAAGCTTCTCCAGTACCCAAGGCTCCAGGCATCAAGCAGCTCTAGCACCCAAGGTTTTGCCAGCACCAGCCTCCTATAGTGCATGACAGTCAGCAGCCGCCAGCAGCCAGCAGCTTCCCAGCACCTTTCCTTGGACAGTTTTGCAGCAGAGTATCTGCAGTGAGACCTCTCCCCATAAACAGCCTTCCCTGGCCCCCTACAGAATGGTTTTCCAGAAAATTCTACCAGCACAGCCCACAGAAACTTCTCTTCACACTGTGAACCACAGGCATGCTTTGTCCAACTGGATCTGGATCTCAGACTTGTGGTTAGGAAGGGAGGTGCTCCTCCAGGTACGGCGTTGCCGTAAATGGGGGGTGAGGAGAGCTACTTCTTATATCTGGTATTTCTGTACTCTTCTATGCTCTTTGCAGTTCTCTTTTCCTATTACTGGGCAATGCCTTGGTACTTCAGTCCCCTGTTAAAGTTGATAATTCTTTATATTAAACTTCTCCTATTCAAATTACTGTGTGATTTCTCTCCTGGTTGGACCCTGACCGATAAATAGGAAGGCTTATATTTTTGTTGTAGTGTTTGCTTTTCTATTTATACCTTTAAAAATCCTCAATTTCAAAACCATTTTCTTTTTTTTTAAGATTTTTTATTTATTTATTCATAGAGATGCAGAGAGAGAGAGAGTGAGAGAGAGAGGCAGAGACACAGGCAGAGGGAGAAGCAGGCTCCATGCAGAGAGCCCGACGCGGGACTCGATCCCGGGTCTCCAGGATCACATCCTGGGCTGCAGGCAGCGCTAAACCGCTGCGCCACTGGGGCTGCCCTCAAAACCATTTTCAAAACAGATAAGCCACATAGAGTTTTGAAACTGAAGGTTTTTAAAAAGGTATAAATATAACACTAAACACTAGAACAAAAATATAAGCCTTCCTATTTATCTTATAAAATAAAGATTAGACAATATTTTTGTTTTTTAAAGATTTTTATTTATTTACTCATACAGATGCAGAAAGAGAGAGAGAGGCAGAGAGAGAAGCAGGCTCCATGCAGAAAGCCCAACGCAGGACTCGATCCAGGGTCTCCAGGATCACGCCCTGGGCTGCAGGCAGCACTAAACTGCTGCGCCACTGGGGCTGCCCATAAAATAAAGATCAAAGAAGAGGTTCCTGGGTGGCTCAGTTGGTTGAGCATTCAATTCTTGATTTCAGCTCAGGTCATGATCTCAAGGTCATGAGAGCAAGCTTCACGGTGGGCTCCATGCTCAGTGTGGAGTCTACTTGAGATTTTCTCTCCCCCTCTGCCTCTACCCCTTCCCCCCAATTGCACTTTCACTCTCTAAATAAATATATAAATAAGTTCTTTTAAAAATATATCAGGGGATCCCTGGGTGGCTCAGCAGTTTAGCGCCTTCTTTGGCCCAGGGCGTGATCCTGGAGTCCTGGGATCGAGTCCCACGTCGGGCTCCCTGCATGGAGCCTGCTTCTCCCTCTGCCTCTGTCTCTGCCTCTCTCTCTCTCTCTCTCTCTGTCCCTCATGAATAAATAAATAAAATATTTTTAAAAATATACCAAAGAATATACAGATCATAGAGAAATTTCAGAACCAGAAAAGATCCTGAATAGCCAAAGTGATGTTGAAAAAGAAAACCAAAGCTGAAGGCATCATAATCCTATACTTTAAGCTGTATTACAAAGTTTCAGTCATCAAGACAGTATGGTACTGGCACAAAAGCAGACACATAGATCAGTGGAACAGAATAGACAACTCAGAAATGGCCCCAGAACTGTAAGGTCAAGTAATCTTTGACAAAGTAGGAAAGAATGTTCAATGGATAAAGGACAGTCTCTTCAACAAATGGTGTTGGGAAAATTGGACAGAAACATGCAAAAGAATGAAACTGGACCACTTTCTTATACCATACACTAAAATAAATTAAAAATGGATGAAAGACCTAAATATGAGGAATCTGTCAAAATCCTAGAGGAGAACACAGGCAGCAACCTCTTTGACCTTGGCCATAGCAACTTTTTACTAGACACATCTCCAGAGACAAGGGAAACAAAGGCAAAATTGAACTACTGGAACTTCATCAAGATAAAAAGGGGAACCCTGGGTGGGTTGGCACTTTAGTGCCTGCCTTTAGCCCAGGGTGTGATTCTGGAGTCCTGGGATCAAGTTCTGCATCAGGCTCCCTGCATGGAACCTGCTTCTCCCTCTGCCTCTGTCTCTGCCTCTCTCTCTCTCTGTGTGTCTCTCATGAATAAATAAATAAATAAATAAATAAATAAATAAATAAATAAATAAATAAAATTTAAAAAGATAAAAAGCTTCTGCACAGTTATGGAAATAATCAACAAGACTAAAAGGCAACCAACAGAATGGGAGAATACATTTGCAAATGACCATCAGATAAATGGCTAGTATACAAAATCTGTAAAGAACTTATCAAACTCAACATCCAAAAAATAAATAGTCCACTTAAGAAATGGGCAGAAGACATGAAAAGACATTTCTCCAAAGAAGACATACAGATGGGGCAACTCGATGGTTCCGTGGTTGAGCATCTGCCTTCCGCTCAGGTCATGATCCCAGGGTCCTGGGATCAAGTCCCACATTGGGCTCCCCGCAGGAAGCCTGCTTCTCCCTCTGCCTATGTCTCTGCCTCTCTCTCTGTGTGTGTCCCTCGTGAATAAATAAATAAAATCTTTTTTTAAAAAAAGAAGACATACAGATGGCCAACAGACATATAAAAAAATGCTCCACATCGCTTGGCATCAGGGAAATACAAATCAAAACCACAATAAGATACCACCTCCTACCAGTTAGAATGGCTGAAACTAACAACTCAGGAAACAATAGATGTTGGCAAGGATGTGGAGAAAGAGGAACCTTCCTGCACTGTTTGTGAGAATGAAAGCTGGTGCAGTCACTGTGAAAAACAGAATGGTGGTTCCCCAAAAAGTTAAAAATACAACTATCCAGGGTGCCTGGGTGGCTCAGTTAGTTAAGTGTCCGACTCTTGATTTTGGCTCAAGTCATGATCTTAGGGTTGTGAAATTGAGCCCCACATCAGACTCCATGCTTAGCAGGGAGTTTGCTTGAGATTCTCTCTCTCCCTCTCCCTTTGCCCCTCCTCCTACTCTCTCTCAAATAAATAAATAAATAAATAAATTTTTTAAAAATGGAACTACCCTATGACCCAGCAATTCCACTTCCAGGTATTTATCCAAAGGATACATAAATACTGATGTGAAGAGGCACCTGCACCCCAATGTTTATAGCAGCATTATCAATAATAGCCAAAGTATGGAAAGAGCTGAAATGTCCACTGGCTGAGGAGTGGATAAAGAAGATGTGGTGGATATATACAATGAAATATTACTCAGCCATTAAAAAATGAACTATTGCCATTTGCAAGTTGGGGTGTGACTGTGGGGAGATTGACCACTTCACCTTGACCACATCAGTGCAACAGGTAGGTGATAACCTTCCAAGTACCTATGTTTGTGTGTAACTTACTGGGTGGCACAAAAGCAGGCTTGGGTGGCCAAGCCTGGTAAAACTATCAGGATGAACATGTGATTCTTTTAAATGTTAAAGATTTTTGTATAGGAAAAAAAATCCATGATGTGGATGAAACTAGAATACTCCCTTTTTTTTAAGATTTTATTTATTTATTCATGAGAGACAGAGAGAGAGAGAGGCAGAGGGAGAAGCAGGCTCCATGCAGGGAGCCTGACGTGGACTGATCCTGGGTCTCCAAGATCATGCCCTGGACTGAAGGCGGCGCTAAACCGCTGAGCCACTGGGGCTGCCCAGAATACGTTATTCTAAGCGAAATAAGTCAGTCAGAGAAAGTCAAATACCATATAATTTCACTCGTATGTGGAATTTAAGAAACAAAAGAGATGAACACAGGGGAAGGGAAAGAAAAATAAGATAAAAACAGAGAGTGAGGCAAATCCCAAGAGACTCTTAACTGTAGAAAATAAACTGAAGGTTGCTGGAGGGGAGATAGGTGGGGGATGGGCTAAAGGTGATGGGAATTAAAGGAGGGCACTTGTGATGAGCACTGGAGTTATATGTAAGTGATGAGTCACTAGACTCTACTCCTGAAACTAATACTACACCATATGCTAATTTGAGTTTTAAAAAATCTTGGCGAGGGGATCCATGGGTGGCGCAGCGGTTTGGCGCCTGCCTTTGGCCCAGGGCGCGATCCTGGAGACCCGGGATCGAATCCCACGTCGGGCTCCCGGTGCATGGAGCCTGCTTCTCCCTGTGCCTGTGTCTCTGCCTCTCTCTCTCTCTCTCTCTCTCTCTCTCTGTGTGTGTGTGACTATCATAAAAAAAATTAAAAAAAATCAAATATAACAAACATAATATACAATATTATGACAGAGAGTTAAGACCAAACATGCCTATTATATTGAGAAATGTAAATGTAAGGCTTAACTCACCTATTCTTAAAAAGTTCTTAACTTGGTTCAAATAGCAAGTTAACATGTTATCTATAGAGAAACACTTAGAGCAACATGATTCAGAGAAACTAAAGATAAGAGCACGGGGGATCCCTCGGTGGCTCAGTGGTTTAGTGCTTGCCTTTGGCCCAGGGTGTGATCCTGGGGTCCCGGGATCGAGTCCCACATCAGGCTGTCTGCATGGAGCCTGCTTCTCTCTCTGCCTGTGTCTCTGCCTCTCTCTTTCAGTGTTTCTCATGAATAAATAAATAAAATCTTTAAAATAAATAAACAAACAAACAAATAAATAAATAAAGATAAGAGGACGAACAAAGGTATACAGGCACATGGAAACAATAAAAAATCAGAAGTAATGCCCCTGATATAAAACAAAGTAGAATTCAAGTTGCAAAGTATTAGACATGACAAAAGAGGCACTTTTAAACATTTTAAACATTATAAGCCATAATTTACAATCAAGCTGTGACATTTGTCAATATTTATGCACCAAATAGCACAGCAAACTTTCTTTTTTTAAGTAATCTCTCCACCCAATGTGGGGCTTAAACTCACAAACCTAAAATCAAATTCACACACTCTTCTAACTGAGCCAGACAGACAACCCAGTAAACACTTTTAAGATATAAAAACTACAGAGGATGCAAATAAATATAGATGGAAATACACTAATTACAGGAGATTTTAATTCATCACACTTGGTGTAAGACAAATGAAGAAGAGGGCCAAAAATAAGGAATGAAAATAAGACATAAACAACATAATAATCAGTATAGTAGATCTCAAGGATGTCTGTTGAACTCCATAAAGGGAATTAAGAAAAAATTCCATTTATGGTAGCATCAGAAAGAATAAAATACTTCAAAATAAATCTGATAAAGAAAATGCAGGAGTTGCACATTGAAAATATAACACATTTCTGAAAGAAATGAACGAAGATGTAAATAATGGGAAGGCAATCCACGTTTATGGATTGAAAGACTGAATATTATTTTTTAAGGATTTTATTTATTTATTCATAAGAGAGGCAGAGGGAGAAGCAGGCTGCCTGCGGGGAGTCCGATGCGAGACTCCATCCAGAGACTCCGGGATCACACCCTGAGCCAAAGGCCAGGTGTGAGCCACCCAGGTGTCCCTTGGCAATGGTTTCTTAGATATGATACTAAAAAACATAAGCAGGAACATAGGTAAATTGAACTTCACTGAAAATTCTAAAACTTGTGCATCAATTGATAGAGACACTATCAGGAAAGTGAAAAGATAACCCACAGAACAGAAAATATTTGCAAATCATGTATCTGATAAGGTTATAATAGCAACATATATTAAGAATTATATTATGGGGCGCCTGAGTGACTCAGTTGGTTAAGTGTTTGGCTCAGGTCATGATCCTGGGATCCTGGGATGGAGCCCTGTGTCTAGCTCCCTGCTCGGTGGGGAGTCTGTTTCTCCTTCTCTCTCTGCCCCCCCCCACCCCCGCTTGTGCTCCCGCTCCCTCCCTCCCTCCCTCCCTCTCTCTCCCTCTCTGTCAAATAAATAAATAAAATATATTTTTTAAAGTTCTATTACAATTCAACAACAAAGAGACAAACAACCCAATAAAAAAAACGTGCAAAGGTGGGTGCCTGGGTGGCTCAATGGGCTAAGCAGCTGACTTTGGCTCAGGTCATGATCTCCGGGTCCTGAGATAGAGCCTTGAGTTAGGCTCCATGCTCAATGAGGACTCTGCTTCTCCTTCTCTCTGGAATGAGTTAAGTAAGAAAATAATAACAATAGATTAAAACCATTAGAATGAGTAAATATCCTTGAGCCCATGTTGATATAAGTAACTGAATGAATAAATGAGAATGGACAGCTCTAGAATTCCAATTAATCAATGTAGAAGGAATGTCTGAAATAGAAAATCACCACCAGGCAAACACCATAGTAGTAATAGTTTCAGGCAATCATCAGAGAATTCTTACATAGTGGGAAAAGTGTGATAAGGGACAGATTATTTGCATAGTCTCAAAATACTTCCATATAAGACACTTATTATTTATAAAACATAGTAACTCTAAAGGAGAGGACTCTGCAGTCACCACCTTCACCAAGTGATTGGAGTTAACATACTGGTAATAAGGGTAATGATGGGGTGCCTGGCTGGCTCAGTCTGAGGAGAGTTCAACTCTTGATCTCAGGGTTGTGGGTTCGAGCTCCACATTGGGTGTAGAGATTATTTCCAAATAAAATCTTTTTTAAAAAATGCAGTGATATGTGTTGGTAGAGAAGGGCATAGGAGCACTTCTGTGATATTTTTGCCAAAATTAAATATCTTCAATTCAGTTGGGAGAAAACATCAGGCAAACCCAAACAGGGATATTCTACAAAATAACTGGCCAGTGCTCTTCAGAAGTGTCATGGTCATACAAGAAAAAAAAAAATGATTAAGGAACTGCCACATATAGTAGAGGCTTAGAAAGCATGATAATTAGGTGTAATGTGGAATCTTAGGTCAGATCCTGGACCAGAAAATGTACATTGATGGGAAAGTTGGCAAAATTTGAATATTGTCTGCAAATTAGTTCTTAGTATTGTATCAGTGCTAATTTCCTCATTTTGATCATTGCACCCTGGTTCCATAAAATGTCAACATTAAGGGATCCCTGGGTGGCGCAGCGGTTTGGCGCCTGCCTTTGGCCCAGGGCGCGATCCTGGAGACCCGGGATCGAATCCCACGTCGGGCTCCTGGTGCATGGAGCCTGCTTCTCCCTCTGCCTGTGTCTCTGCCTCTCTCTCTCTCTCTCTCTCTCTCTGTGTGTGTGACTATCATAAATAAATAAAAAAAATTTTAAAAAAATTTAAAAAAAATGTCAACATTAAGAGAAGCCAAGTGAAGAGTATTTGGGAACTCTTTCGAGTTCTCTGTATTCTGTAAGTCTAAAACCAGTTCAAATAAAAGTTTTAAAAAACTGAGATTAAAAAAAAACTGTGAGATAATCATTATATATAAGAGAAGCCTACTTTTATCCCTTGGTTCCCAGATTCTCATATTCTGATCAAAAGTGGAAAAAAAAAAAAACCCACCACACCACACATAGGTCCTTGATTCAGAGCACGGTTCTCTGTTTTCTTAAATTCTGTATTTGTCTATTTGACATCTGTTAATTACAGGACTGAACTAACAGCCAAATTTGTTTACATTTCTCCTATAATCCAGAGCCCATACTCTGAAAACCACCTCCTCTATTTATTTCTCAAATACCAAGCCAATATTCCCTTGCCCTGAATCAGCCCAGGGCCAGGTACCAGATACCTGGGGACAGTCCCTATGCCCCAAAGTCCACCAGAATTATTCAAACTAGCCCATCCTAAACTGTTTTTTTTTTTTTTTATGATACTCACACACACACACACAGAGAGAGAGAGAGAGAGAGAGGCAGACACACAGGCAGAGGGAGAAGCAGGCTCCATGCACCGGGAGCCCGACGTGGGACTCGATCCCGGGTCTCCAGGATCGCGCCCTGGGCCAAAGGCAGGCGCCAAACCGCTGCACCACCCAGGGATCCCCCTAAACTGTTTACTCTGCCCTGCCTGACTTTCCCACAGAAGCCCTGAACAAGGCAATGGCCTATGCCTTCCCTTCACTCCTCTCCACCTCCGACCAAATCTGGTGCTTCCCCGTGAGGCCCTGTGTGACATGCCAAGACTCTTGTTTTCAGGGGAACTGTAAGTAACATTGAATTTTCTTTCAATGGCACTGACCTCTCCAAGTCGTCACTCAGTCACCACTCTAGATTGAAATTCACAGATACATTAGGATAAGGACATACCATATCCTATAGGGCAGCTGCTTGAAACTAGCAACAGATTGTCTCCCAGTGGGCGGAGTAACTGTTTTTCAGGAAGTTCCCCTGTTCTATAAAGCCTGCTGTCCTGAGACGGCTTGCAGGAAGACCTGTTTGGTCCCATTGCCTCACTTCTTTTCCAGCCAAAAGAGGTTCCATGCTTGAAAGCGGTGCTGTGGGGGATATAGCCAATTAAAATACTGGTTGGGGCACTCCGGTCAAGGAAAGAAAAGCCATCTCCAGAGTAAGCAAATTCTGGAGAGGAATTTCTGCCCCCTTCATAATAGAGGCAATCCAATGTAATCAAACTGAAACTGAGGGTTTGGCTAACCTCTTGGAACATATTCTGCTATATCAGGAGTTCAGTGCAGGTCTCTCCTTGTGGACTGTGGGGCATTTATTTGTGGCAGTGGTAAGATCAGCTTTGCTGGAGAGAAATCCATGTTGTTGAGCTCATTATGCAGCCTCTATCCCTGACCCATAACGACTTTTTTCATGAGTCTTTTGGGCAAGAATAGGCATGAATGGGAAATTAATGTGTCACTTCACACCTGTACAAGGTGCCCTTGTACAGGAGATAAAACATTACACTCAGACCCCATTCCAAGAAGTCTATGCACATACCTCTTTATTAGGCCTCTTTGCCACTAAGTTTCTCCTCCTCCTCCTCCTCCTCCTCCTCCTCCTCCTCCTCCTTCTTTTTAAGACTTATTTACTTATTTCAGTGAGAGAGAGAGCACACAGCAGGGAGAGACAGAGAATGAGGGAGAGATAAATCCAAGCGGACTCCCCACTGAGTGTGGAGCCCAATAGGGGCTTGATCTCAAGACCCAGAGATCACACAGACCTGAGCTGACAACAAGATTTGTATGCTGACACTGTGCCATCCAGGCGCGCCACTAAGTTTCTTTTTTCAAAATTGTATTGAGGTATTACTGACATACAATACTATATTAGTTTCAGGTGTACAACATAGTAATCTGAGTCACCAATTTTCTCATCACATTCTTTCCATATCCCAGAACATCTGCCTAAACTTAAGCTTCCACCATGAATCACTGCAGAGCAGTGGTTATCAACTGGGGGTGGTCTCATTTTCTAAGAGACATCTAGCAATAGAGG
The DNA here is from genome assembly GCF_905146905.1 of Nyctereutes procyonoides. Classification (NCBI taxonomy): domain Eukaryota; kingdom Metazoa; phylum Chordata; class Mammalia; order Carnivora; family Canidae; genus Nyctereutes; species Nyctereutes procyonoides. The sequence goes on from NW_026575025.1 coordinate 10,788,846, forward strand.
GAGACATTTTTGGTTGTCATAACTGTAGGGGACTTGGGGAGGGGCACTGCTATGGCATCTAGCATATAGAGGCCAGGGATGTTGCTAAACATCCTACAATGTAAAGGACAGCTCCCACAACAAGAATTATCCAGCCCCAAATGTCAGTACTGTCAAGGTGGAGAAATCTTTTTTTTTTCAACTTTATTTTTTTTAATTTTTATTTATTTATGATAGGCACACAGTGAGGGAGAGAGGCAGAGACATAGGCAGAGGGAGAAGCAGGCTCCATGCACCGGGAGCCCGACATGGGATTTGATCCTGGGTCTCCAGGATCGCGCCCTGGGCCAAAGGCAGGCGCTAAACCGCTGCGCCACCCAGGGATCCCAAGGTGGAGAAATCTTTTTTTTTTTAATTTTTTTAAAATTATTTATTTATGATAGTCATACAGAGAGAGAGAGAGGCAGAGACAAGGCAGAGACATAGGCAGAGGGAGAAGCAGGCTCCATGCACCGGGAGCCCGACGTGAGATTCGATCCCGGGTCTCCAGGATCGCGCCCTGGGCCAAAGGCAGGCGCCAAACCACTGCGCCACCCAGGGATCCCCCAAGGTGGAGAAATCTTGATGTAGAGCCACGCTGCTGGCCACCCTCTTTCTAGGCCAGGTGGATAACTAGATGTCCACTTCTCCTTCTGGACTCCTACCAGTGGTCTGTAATGATACAGCATTCTATGTCCAGTTGGTACTTAGGATGCACACCATCTAAAAGCCCATCTTGAACTTTTATTCCTTACTTAGTTGGTCATTGGGGACCTACCCATGAGGTCAAATATATAGTAACTAAGAGACTTGACTGCAAAGCAGAAGTGGGACCCTTGGGGTCATGAACAATTAACTCAAGACAGCAATGTAACATTCATGACAGCAGGGTAACAAGGGAATGTTACAAACTGAAACTGGGAATACTCTGATCAAGGTATCTGCACTTCCCTAGAAGTGGTATAGTGTTACTTGAAAGCAGACTTAGATTAATTATAAACATATATTGCAAACTCAAAGGTGACTACTAAAAATATTTTTAAAGTGTAATTGATACACTAAAAGGGGAGAGAAAGTGGAGTCATATAAAATGCCAATTAAAGACCAAGAAGACAGGATCCCTGGGTGGCACAGCAGTTTGGCGCCTGCCTTTGGCCCAGGGAGCGATCCTGGAGACCCGGGATTGAATCCCACATCGGGCTCCCTGCATGGAGCATGCTTCTCCCTCTGCCTGTGTCTCTGCCTCTCTCTCTCTCTCTCTCTCTCTCTCTCTCTCTCTCTCTCTGTGACTATCATAAATAAATAAAATAAATAAAAAAAAGACCGAGAAGGCAGGGGCTTCTGGCTGGCTCAATCAGTAGAACATGTGACTTGATCTTGGGGTTGTAAATTCAAGCCCCACAATGGGTACAGAGATTACTATATATATATATATATATATATATATATATATATATATATATATTAGATTTATTTATTTATTTGAGAGAGAGAGAGCGCGTGCATGAGGGGAAGCGCAGCGGGAGAGGGAGAGAGAAACCCGAGCATACTCAGTGCTCAGTATGGAGCCCAATGCAGGGTTTGATGCCACAACCCTGGGTCCACAATCTGAGCTGAAAGAAAAAATCTGACAGCCAATTGACTGTGTCATGCAGTAGCCTCAAAGAATAAAATCTTTAAAAAATCCAGTTGATTAGGGACACCTGGGTGGCTCAGCGGTTGAGCATCTGCCTTCGGCTCAGGTAGTGATTCTGGAGTCCCGGGATGGAGTCCCGCATCAGGTTCCCTGCGTGGAGCCTGCTTCTCCCTCAGCTTATGTCTCTGCCTCTGTCTCTCTGCGTGTCTCTCATGAATGAATAAATAAAAATTTTTAAAAAATATAAATATAAATATAAAATAAAGGCTGATAAGGCAGAAAGAGGAATATTTTTTTAAAGTGCCACAAATAAAATAGTAAAAACATGGTTCATATTAATCCAACTGTATCAATAATAATCACTTTCATCGTGAGTACACCAATTTAAAGACAGAGACTGTCAGCATGAATTAAAAAAAAAAAAGACCCAACTATATGCTGTCTACAAGAGACCCACTTCAAATATAAAGACACAGGGAGAGTAAGACAGATACACCATGCTGACACTGATCCAAAGAGAGCTGGACTAGCTATGTTAATTTCAGACAAAGCAGGCTTCAGAACAAGGACGTTCATAAGGGATAAAGAGGGGCATTATAGAATGATAAAGGAGCCAATTTTCCACGAAGACCTAACACTCTTTAATGTGTATTCGATGTACCCAACCACAGAACATCTAAACATATGAGGCAGGAGCACCTAGGTGGCAAAGATAGTTAAGGGTCTGGTCTTGATTTCAGCTCAGGTCATGATTTCAGGGTCGTGAGATCGAGCCTTGCATCAGGATCCATGCTGTGTGTGGAGTCTGCTTGGGTTTCTCTCTCCCTCTCCTCTGCCCCTGATGAGGCATGTGAGGCAAAAACTTGACAAAACTGAAAGGAGAGATAGACAAATGCACTGCTTGTGGGAGACTTCAATACCCTTTTGTAACTGCCAGACCAGCAAGCAGAAAATCAGTAATTATGTAGTTGAACTGAACAGTACCATTAATCAAATGGACTTTTTAAAGATTTTATTTATTCATGAGAGAGAGAGAGAGAGAGAGAGAGAGAGAGAGAGAGAGAAGCAGGCTCCATGCAGGGAGCCCGACGTGGGACTGGATCTGGGTCTCCAGGGCCACACACACCCTGGGCTGAAGGTGGCGCTAAACCGCTGAGCCACCCGGGCTGCCCTCAACTGGATTTTTTTTTTTTAAGATTGTATTTATTTATTCATGATAGACACACACAGAGAGGGAGAGGCAGAGACATAGGCAGAGGGAGAAGCAGGCTCCTCGCAGGGAGCCTGATGTGGGACTCCATTCCAGAACCCCGGGATCACGCCCCAAGCCAAAGGCAGATGATCATACTGAGCCACCCCGGCATCCCTAATCAACTGGATTTAATTATATAATACTTCTGTAGATTATAGAATATTTATAGATGATAGAGTATTGCATCCAACAGCAGCAGAATACATGTTCTTCTCAATTGCACATGGAATATTCACCAGGAAAGATCACATTTGGGGCCATAAAATACACCTTAATGAATTTAAAAGAATAGAAATCTGTTCTTGGACTGAATGAATTAAATTAGGAATCAATGACAGAAATATTGCTGGAAAGTTCCCAAATAGGGACGCCTGGGTTGCTCAGCAGTTGAGCATCTGTTTTTGGCTCAGGGTGTGATCCTGGAGTCCTGGGATCAAGTCCTGCATCGGACTCCCCACAGGGAGTCTGCTTCTCCCTCTGCCTATATCTCTGCCTCTCTCTGTGTGTCTCTCATGAATATATAAATAAAATCTTTACCAAAAAAAAGTTTCCAAATATTTGGAAATTAACCAACACACCCTTAAATAACCCATGGGTCAAAGAAGTCTTGAGAGAAATTTTAAAATATCTTGAACTAAACGAAAATAGAATATAACTTGTCAAAATCTTTGGAATTCAGTAAAAGTTAAACTTACAGTGAGGTTCCTGGCATTAAATACACATATTAGAAAAGAAGAAATCTCTACGAATCAATAATCTAAGCTGCTGCTTTAGGAACCTAGAGAAGGAAGAGTAACATAAGCCTAAAGCAGGCAAAAGGGAAACAATAACAAAAATCAGAGCAGAAACCAATGACATCAAAAGCAGGAAATCAACAGAGAGCATCAATGAAACCAAAAGCTGATTTCATGAAAAGATCATAAAAATTGATAAGCTTCTAGTCAGACTAAGAAAAAAAGAGAGGACACAAATGACGAATACCATAAATGAAAGAGGAGTCATCACTACTGATCCCACAGCCATTAAAGGGATAATAAAGAAATATTACAAGCAACTCTATGTCCACAATTTGATAACTTAAATGAAATAGACCAATTCCGGGGCACCTGGGTGGCTCAGCAGTTAAGCGTCTGCCTTGGGCTCAGGGTCTGCCTTGGGCTCAGGGTATGATCCCAGGTCCAGGGTTGGAGTCCCACATCGGGCTCCCTACATGGAGCCTGCTTCTCCCTCTGCCTGTGTCTCCGCCTCTTTCTCTGTTTCTCTCATGAATAAATAAGTAAAATCTTAAAAAAAAAAAGAAATAGACCAATTCCTTGAATGATACAATACAAAGCAAGAAAACTAGAAGAAATAGATTATCTGAATAGACTCATATCTATGAAAGAATTTGAATCAATAATTAATAAGTATATAAAATACAATAGTTACCATTATATACTGTTAATATATAACATATAATTATATATTATATGTATATAAGTTATATATATTTATAACAATAAACATGTGGGGTGATGGAAGTGTTACTTAACTGGATGGGAGGAACTCTCTCACAGTGTATACATGTATCAAATCATCATGATGAACAATTTAAATACCTTACAATTTAGCAATATGATCAATCTGAAAAAGATTTTAAAAATCTATTTAAAACTGAACAACAAAAAATAATTAAGGTTAATGTTAATTAGCCTTTCAAAAAAAGAAGCACCAGGCCCAGTTTGTTCCCCTGGTGAATAACAGTGGTGAAAACCCATAAGAAAGAAAGAACAATAAAAATTCTCTATAAACTCTTCAGAAAATAGAAGTGGAGGTAATACTCCAACTCAGGTTAGAGGGAACAGGGAAACACAACAGGTTTCTCTAAATATACCTTACTTTATGGATTTGACTTTGTAAATATGGGGGGAAACCCATACTTGTTAAGCAAAAGTAACTTTTTCAAAAGCTATCTGAAAAAGTCAAAAGCAAAATGAAAGGAATAATACTCACTTTGTATCCCATTGATGGCATACCCATAACCATAGGACTATTTCCAGTAACTTTTAAAAACAGTAATTGAAGGGACGCCTGGGTGGCTCAGTAGTTGAGCATCTGCCTTTGGCTCAAGGCCTGATCCCCGAGTCCCGGGATTGACTCCCACATCAGACCCCCTGCATGGAGCTTCCTTCTCCTTCTGTCTATGTCTCTGCCCCGCCCCCCCCATGAACAAATAAATAAAATCTTAAGAAAATAATAAGATAAAAAGGGATCCCTGGGTGGGCAGTGGTTTGGCGCCTGCCTTTGGCCCAGGGCGCGATCCTGGAGACCCGGGATCGAATCCCATATCGGGCTCGCGGTGCATGGAGCCTGCTTCTCTCTCTGCCTCTCTCTCTCTCTCTCTCTGTGACTATCATAAATAAATAAATTAAAAAAATAATAATAAAATAAAAACAGTAATTGAATTATATATCTCTAGTGGAATATATCTCAAGGACAAAGAGAACTCCAAAAATCAATGGTTGAACTATGTTTGTTAATGTTATTAGTTGTAGTGATGTTATTTTTATTCTGATACTATTGTGTATAAAGTGGGGAAAAAAGTGGATGAGAACTGGCATTTTTCATTGCAAGGCAAAAAAAAAAATGATACAAATGTACAAGCAATAAGGTTAGTAAAACCCAGTCGTCCTAGAGGTAACAGTAGGATCTCATGATGTATTTTCCCCTTAAAAAAGAAACTTATGAGGGACGCCTGGGTGGCTCAGTGGTTGAGCGTCTGCCTTCGGCTCAGAGCGTGATCCTGGGGTCAGGGATTGAGTCCCACATTGGGCTCCCTGCGAGGAGCCCGCTTCTCCCTCTGCTTGTGTCTCTACCTCTCTGTCTCTCATGAATAGATAAATAAAATCTTAAAAAAGAGAGTGAGAAACTTATGAAAAAAATAAAAAATAAAAATAAATTTATGAGGCACCTGAGTGGCTCAGTGGTTGAGTGTCTGCCTTTGGCTCTGGTCATGATCCTGGGATCCTGGGATTGAGTTCTGATCAGGTTCCCTGCAGGGAGCCTGCTTCTCCCTCTGTCTATGTCTCTGCCTCTCTCTCTGTGTCTCTCATTAATAAATAGATGAAATCTTAAAAAAAAAAGAGAGAGAGAGAGGGACCCCTGGGTGGCACAGCAGTTTAGCACCTGCCTTTGGCCCAGGGCGCGATCCTGGAGACCTGGGATCGAATCCCACGTCAGGCTCCCGGTGCATGGAGCCTGCTTCTCCCTCTGCCTGTGTCTCTGCCTCTCTCTCTCTCTCTCTGTGACTATCATAAATAAATAAAAATTAAAAAAAAAGAGAGAGAGAGAGAGAAATCTATATATTTCTTCCTAGCTTTGTCCACTGAAAACATCTAGAAACTGAAAACATCACTCAAAATTTCTAGAAACAATCTAGTGGCAAAGAGTACATCTAGTTTCACATTGGTTTAGTAAATACAATTTCCTTATAAGAAAACAAGGGATCCTTGGAGAAATGGATAATTCAAGTCTGGGGTAGGAATTATACAAGATGAGCCAGGAATATCTTGCGATTCTGGAAAACAAAAAAATAAATATAAAAGACTCAAGAAAGGTCGCATAAAAAGACTCAGGAGCTAACCTGAAGAGGCTTGCACAGGTAAAATGGGACAATGTAGGAATCAATAAGAATTATAACCACAGGGTGGCTGGGTGGTTCAGTCTGTTACACCCTCAAGTCTTGGTTTCAGTGCAGGTCCTCATCTGAGGGTTGTGAGACTGAGCCCTGCACCAGGCTCCGTGCTTAGCATAGTCTGCTTAAGACTCTCTCCCTTGGTCCCTGGGTGGCTCAGCAGTGTAGCGCCTGCCTTCTGCCCAGGGTGTGATCCTGGAGTCCCTAGATCAAATCCCAAATCGGGCTCCCTGCGTGGAGCCTGCTTCTCTTCTCTTCTCTCTCTCTCTCTCTCTCTCTCTCTCTCACTCATGAATAAATAAAAATAAAAATCTAAAAAAAAAAAAAAGACTCCCTCCCTCTCCCTCTTCCTCTCCTGATCTAGAATAAATCTTAATAAATAAATCTTTAAAGGAATAATAACCACAGTTAGCTAAATTATATCAAAATGTTAAAATCTATTACTTAATATTTTTTTAAAAGGTCACAGTTGGAGCATGCCAGGGAAACAACTTACCATTTTAAAAATGGAAATAAAAGGAAAGTATATATATAAAAAAAGAAAAATATCAAGCATTTATTTTGCTTTTCTTAAAATTACTCTATCAATGGGCAACCAGGTAGTTGATGAGGGGGAGTGGTCTTTAGAGAAGTATTATAGACAGTGAAAGAAGAATGATGGACTTAGAATATTGGTTTCGTAACCCCTAATGAATGAAGATATCTGGGTCATGATCATCTATGACTGCTAACCTCACAAAAATTGATGAGGTATTATGTATCCCTGGCGGAAAAAGACGCCACCCCTTGAAATAGTCTTGCCTCCCCCCCCCCAAGAATCTGATGAAACTTCTATATCTCACTACTAATTTGCAGAACAGATGACCATAGCAGTAGGAACACAATCACTAGAATCCAGACTATGGGAAAGTTGCAGAATAATAAATACAAAAATGTGGGGATCTCTGGGTGGCTCAGCGCTTTAGCCCCTGCCTTTGGCCCAGAGCGCGATCCTGGAGTCCCGGGATCGAGTCCCGCCTCGGGCTCCTGGCATGGAGCCTGCTTCTCCCTCCTCCTGTCTCTCTCTCTCTCTCATAAATAAATCTTTAAAAAATACATAAAATACAAAAATAAAATCCAACATCTACAGTTAAAAAACAGTTAGTAGTATAGTATATAACAAATCAAAAGGTAGCTTCACAATTATTGGTGAAATAGCAAAGCATTCCCATGAAAATTTCAGGAAAAAGAAAAGGATGTCCGCTGATACTAGTAACATGTAAGATTGTTCTGAAAGTGCTAGGAAGCACTACAAATTACACAATGCAATGAGGAGGCAAAGTTATCATTGTTTGGAAGTGGAAAGAACTAACTCTGGACAACCCAAGAAAGTAAAGTGAAAATTCTTAGAAATAAGAGAAGAATTCAGTACCTATCTGGTTTAAAAACTAATGTGTAAGAATCAACAGCTTTCCTGAAAACTATGCCTGCAGACCAAATCCAGCTCACTTCTTGTTTTTGCAAATAAAGTTTTTCTGGAAGACATCCATGCTTATGTATTGCATATTGTTTATAGTTGTTTTATTTTTTTTAAAGATTTATTTATTTATGATAGACATAGAGAGAGAGAGAGAGAGAGAGAGAGGCAGAGACACAGGAGGAGGGAGAATCAGGCTCCATGCAGGGAGCCCGATGCAGGATTCGATCCGGGGACTCCAGGATCGCACCCTGGGCCAAAGGCAGGCGCCAAACCTCTGAGCCACCCAGGGATTCCCCTATAGTTTTTTTAATGCTACAACAACAAACTTGAGTAATTGTGACAGGGATAATATGTGAGATTTGCCAGCCTCTCCTTTAGATAACTGATAGTTAAAAAAAAAATGGAAAAATGGGCGCTAGGGTGGCCCACTTGGTCAAGTGACCGACTCTTCATTTTGGTTTAGGTCATGATCTAAGGGTTTTGAGATTGAGCCCCACCTTGGGCTCTGAGCTCATCTTGGAGTCTGTCTCTCTCCCTCTGCTGTCCCCCTGCTCTCTCTCTCCCTCTCTCTTATAAATAAATTAAATCTTTTAAAAAAGTCTCTCCCCTTCTGCCCTTCCCAACTCCTCTGTCTCTAAAAGTAACAAAATAAAATGAAATGGAAAAAATCTAATTTATAATGGAAACAAAAACTACCTAGGAATAAACATAAAATATGTAATAACTATTATATACAAAAAAAAAACTTTAGAGTTGCACAGGCAGACATAAAAGGAGATAAGAATAAAGGTGGCTCAGTGGTTTAGCACTGCCTTCAGCCCAGGGGCTTGATCCTGGAGACCTGTGATCAAGTCCCAGGTTGGGCTCCCTGCATAGAGCCTGCTTCTCCCTCTGCCTGTGTCTCTGCCTCTCTCTCTCTCTCTCTTGAATAAATAAATAAAAAATCTTAAAAAAAAGAACAAATGGTATTAAAGAAAAAAAGAACAAATGGTATTATATATCTTATTCTTGATAGAAAACTACAGCAAGACACTCTAATCTGTTAGTACCCTCCAGCCAAAGACTACCAGGAACACGTGTTTATTACTCTTGTACTGTTGGGCATCTCAGTAAGATGGTGTTCAGAAAGGATTTACAGATTTGGCTTGTGCTAAGTGATTTGGGGAGGGTTTAAGATAGCCAGAGTTTTTCTCTGGATTGGATACTGTCAAGAAGGGGAAGTATTTCTAGGATGGGATATGTTAACAGATCTTACCCAGACAAAAGCTAAAACTGTAATTGGTAAAGTTCACTTATATTTCCCAACATGGTCGATGTTTCATCATTCTTGTGGTTTGACAATGTTCCTCTCTTTGTTGGTGTTCACATGACTATAGAGTGATCTTGTTTTTGTCTTGATCCCTCACATCATGCAGTGACTTGGTCCAATGTTGATACTCTGTGAAATTGTTCATGTTTAACAGAACACCACGGCCAGTACCTGGATGTCTGGAGGTGTGTTTAACTTTCTCAAATCTATAAATTAAATGCAATTTTAAACTTAGTTGCCAGTTACGTCTGTTCTTGTTTTACGAAAGAACTTGACAAAACATATTTAATTTGGGTATCTGAACAAACAAACATTAGGAAAGAGTTAATAAACCAAAAAAGAAATAGTATTGCGTAAACAAAAAAGACGTAAGAAGAAAAGATTGATTAATCTACTACAAAAAAATAAGTCAGTTTGGAGAACAAATCACAAACTCGGATAAAATAACTTCAACGCATTTGAGGAAGTGATGTCCCCAGTAAAACAAGCAACTCTCCCTACCAATAACATAAAGAGTACTTTCCGGAATAGCTTCGATTTTTTACCTTAAGAATGTACTCCTGAAAATCATTTTCAAGAAAAAAAGACTGGGATTTGAACACATCGAGGCTCGCAGAGGCTCAGAGGAGCCTCAAGGAAGGACTACGCTTCCCAGGAGGCTCTGCGCTGAGCGTCCCCGGACTCCCGACAGGCTCCGCGCGCTTTACGCGCCAGCTTTGGCCTTGGCCACCGAGCAGCGGAATCGGCGGCGGAGAATGGAGAGTAGCGATGAGGCAGCAGTCGAGAAGTGCCGCGTCCACTTGCGCCCCGGCACCCTGCGCGACGCCGCTAGCGCCACGCTGCATCTTCTGCCTTGCGAGGTTCTAGTTAACCGGCCCGCCCCCGTGGACCGCTTCTTCACCCCAGCCATTCGACAGGGTCCCAACGGTGAGTGCTCACCGCCGGACTACGACTCCCGGCAACCCCCGCACCCACGCCACGTTCTCCTCGGCGAGGAGTGGCGCGAGGGCTCCTGGGGATCGTGGTCCAACGGAGGTGGCGGGAGGGCCCCGGGGGTCTTGCCCCGCAAGGCCTGAATCAAGCCCGTACCGAGGCCCCGAGCCTGCCTTCTGCAGGACTCGAAGTGTCGTTTCGGGGCCGCAAACTACGAGGCGAGGAGGTGGTGGTGCCTCCCGGCCTCGTGGGATACGTGATGGCGATGGAGGAGCAGGGAGAGGTGTCGATGGAGAAGGACTTCTCGGAGGGTGACGAGCGAGAGGAGCAGGAGCGGGCAGGACCCCGCGAGGCGCTGGAGCGGGACTTCGTGAGCACGGGGGTGGAGGGGCAGGGCTGGAGAGTGGTGCGGGCGGCAGCGGTGGCCCTCATGTTGAGCCGGGCCCCTTCCTCAGGACCAGTTTATCGGAGCCATCGCCAGTTTCAGCCGCTTCACGCTATGGGGCCTGGAGACCATTCCTGGTCCGGACGCCAAAGTGCGCGGGGCCCTAACCTGGCCCAGTCTGGCCGCAGCGGTGAGTAGGGGGATGGGACCTCACTCTTCAGGCCCCATCCATTCCCTTGTGCCTTCAAGGGTATTCCTTGGACTGTCCAGAATCTTGTCCGAGTGGACTTGGGGCTTCAGGGCCGGGGAGTACAATGGGGCACAAGGAGCCTGGGTCTGACTGGATTAGACTGGTCAGGGGCTGGGGGGCTTCCCCACCTCTGACCTGTCTAGAAGGGGTTGTCATTCTGAGTAGCTGGGTCACTCCCAGAGTATGTGGGCCACCCAGTGTGTGTCAAAAACCCAATAGTAGAGGGGACTCCTGTTGCAGATTCACGCACAGGTGCCTGAAGACTGAGAGCCGGAACTTGAAATTGAAAGCCACTGGTTCCTTCACCCCAATAAACAAGCTCTTCATTTTGGAACCACTGATTCCATCACCCCAATAAACAAGCTCTTCACAGCACCTGCGACTTTGTGGGCACCTTGGAGTCTTCTAAGCTGGCACTACCCCTTCTCCCACAAGAAACTTTCATGGCTCAGTCTATAGAAATGATTTATTGCCAAGGAGCAGTGAGGGCGAGAGAGGCCAGAATTTTGCTGCCAGTACCCACCCCTCCTCCCAACTCCTACTTACAAAAGAAATTTTTACAGCCACTAGCCCTCTGTACAGAGTGCACCCACCCCCCATCTCACTGTACATAGCTGCTTGGCTCCGTCCAGTCCCTGCTTCATAGTAGGCCCAGACCTGCAGCCAGTTGACCTTGGAGTTGACCTGAGCCCTGAGCTCGCCTTGGTGCTGGGCAGCTAGCCCCTACCAGGCCTGTCCTCTCCTTATGAAGCTGTCCTCAGCCCCACCTCCCTTGGTGTGCCTCTTGGGGGCCCTGGTAGGGGTGGGATGTGCTGTCAGCCCCAGTTCTACTTTGTTGCCACTGCTATAGACAGTGCCTGGTCACCATTTTCCCCTCTTGCTCCAGTCCTTGGGAGTGAAGTGCAAACACTTGGAGTCGATTCGAAGGAGCCGCTTGAGCATAGCTCTTTCATGCCCATCCACGATGTCCTCAGACAGTGTGAGGATATACTGGCCCTGGATGGGAGATAGGACCAGAAGGGTCAGCCCATGTGGGGTGCAAACTCTGCAGCCCTACACACGCGTCTCCCCCTGCCTGCCTCCCTACCTTGTAGTAGTTGATGAGGTTGAGGTACTGTAGAGTAGAAATGACATCCTCCTTCTTGATGCTGGTGATTTCACTGATCTCGCTGTGGGAGGGCAAAGATCAGGTCCTCTGGAGGCCTTCCTCTCTGCCCCAAGCCCCCAGGAGCCCCAGGAATGAGGATGGGCCATGCCATGCACCCCCAGGGTCAGAAGTAGGGCCAGGCTCACTTGATGGTGATCTGTGGCCTCTCCCCGCTCTCTGACTTCAGCCCCATCAGGATCTCCAGGATGGTCTGGGACCAGTAGCTTCGGTAGGATAGGAGGCCAAGGTCTGAGAGGGGCTTCTCAGGGGTCCCCGTTTTCCCTTCCACTTTGGAGAGTTCATAGCCTACAGCAAGGCAGCAAGAAGGGGTGGGTAAGTGATCACACCTTCATGCAACTTTCAGAACATGGTTACAGGAGTAAACTGCCTGGTTCCCATCTCACCCTTGCCGTGTGGTAGTTCTGTGACCTGACATACGTAGCTAGTCTGCTGTGTCTGTTTCCCCAGAGAGCTAATGAGCATTCACTCTTCATCTCTGTGCTGTGGAGGGTACTGAAAGGAACAGCTATAATCCACCTGGAGGAAAACTCAGGAACCAGGGAAGTGCAGAGAAAATGACAAGAAAGGCAAGTGCCTGATTGTCATCATTCCAGACCATATCTCCTGGGTATGTGAGAAGGGAAGGCAGCCCCCACGTGTGGTCTGGGCCTCCAGGATGTCTGGATTTGCAGTCAAGTCAGTCCCCCTAGCTGTGACCTGGGGAGCATTGGCTGCTCCAGGACCAGGCTGGCCTGACTAGGTGTTGATAAGAAGCAAGGAGAGGCACTAATGTACTTCCCAGGTCAGAAGGCGGCCGTTCCACAGCAGGTAACTCACCTCTCCAGAGGCACTCTCCGACTGCTCTGTCCTCCTCTACCCTGCTGATTACTGGGCACTAGCAGGCAGTTCCCAGGGAGCCCCTCAGGCTGTGCAAAATCCTATATGGCTTCGTGTCTCTTGGCAGAGTCTTCATTCTCTCCCTCAGGGTCCTGGGGTGTCCTTCATTACCTCTATAAGCCCTTCTTCACCCTCAGTCACAGCTATGTGGGCTCACAGCCCTTTTTGCCTGCCCCTCCCAATCTTTATCAGCTAGTTTTGCCCAATCTTCTGTGACTTCCACCAAGCAGCCTGCTGGGGAGAGGGACAGAGAAGCTCCTGCTTTAGAGAAAGGAAGCCTGGAAGAGGAAGGGAGCACACCTGGGTCCCTACTTGACTTTGCTGGGCCTGCCAGTGTATGTGGGATCCTGCCACATCAGCCTCCCCAGCTGCAAGGAGCTCCTGGCCCCTCCCCAGTGAACATCCACCTGCCCTCAAGAACTGCCCGGAATGGGCACTCCCAGTGCACCTGTCTGCTCCTGCTGGGCAGAAGTGAGCACATCACATTGGTGTCCTTGCCCACATCCTATCTTCACGGAGGTCTGAGCTTCAAGGCTTGGATTCATTTTAAGTATCCGCCCACATATCAGGCTGAGGGCTTCCTGAGAATGTGACCCCATCTTGGCATCATTCTATTAATAAAATAACTCAAATGGATCATGACCTTGATCAAGTCAAGCCTCTGTGACTTCACCAAACAGCTAAGGCTCCCTCCTGTCTCTCAGGTCAGAACTTAACTATCCCAAGGGTTCAGTGAGTGGTGAGTTGAGTGGAGTGATATAAGATGCTGGGAAGCAAAAGGGGGCCTTGCGGGTGGGGAACATAGAAGAGTTCACGGATGATGAGGGGCAGAGTCCCTTGTGGTCTTTAAGAGACTGACCTGCCTGAATCCAAGGAGCAGAGACCAAATCCACACAAATCAGTGCTTCCTTATTTTTGCTGAGTTAACATCACGTTAGCACTTTGAACATCCACTATCTGCAAGGCTCAGGTGACAGCTGGGGAAATGAAACACTGGTCCTCACTCAGGGATTTGTATGGTGGCACATGAAGCACTGGTCCTCACTCAGGAATTTGTATGGTGGCACAGAACCAGGCAGATGAGCAACAGTGGCTCACCTAGTTTCTGCTGATGGCTCCCTGGACGGGAGCATATGAGTCAGATTTGTGAAAAGTTGGTTGCTTAAAACCTCACCCAAGGAAGAGTGAGGAGCTGAAAACCTAGCCCAGACAAGCAGGGTAGTTGCCCTGAGAATGGAGAAAGCCTTGGGAGAGTCCCACCTTTATTTCTGGCCAGCTCCCCTGGTAACAGCAGGGTTAACAATCATAGCAACCTAGCTTGTCTACAAGGGAGGCACAATGGCAGCACTGGCATTGAGCCTGGGCCCGCATGTACCCACCCCGGGCCCCTGGCCGGGAGCAAAGGTACTACTCACTGAACTCGATCAGCAGCTTGCCGTAGCCCCGGCGCTGGTAGGGAGGCAGGGTCAGGATGCAAGCCACATTGTAGTCTTCTGTGGATTCCTTTTCCTGGAAAGGGGAGGAAGGTGAGTGAAAAGGGGACACAGCTCAGGGCAGGGCCAAGAGATGATCTGGATGAGCACTCACCTTGGAGAAGTACCCGACGATGTGGAAGCCCTTGCAATCATACTCTGTCATGACATAGAAGAGGAAGGGATCTGTATCATAGTACAATGTCTTGTGGTCGAGGAAACACTTGGCCAAAAGACACAGGTTCTGGGAATAACTCTGCAAAGGAAAAGGCGTGTCACCACCCTGGGTACCCTGTCTTAAATGTGGTCATTTGGTTTCTTTACCCAGGGCTGATAGATGATGAGTCTTCCTCCCTGGCGCCTGACCCGTTCTATTAGGCTGTCCCTCCCACTCAGGCAGAGCTAATTCTCAGAGTCAAGGAGCCCATGTACCAGCTCTGTGATAGTGTCTGACCTTCTGTCTTGCTGGTGAGCTGGGCAAGTTTACCCCTGTTCCCCATACCCCCCCCTAAGTCTTGTCTGGGGGGTTTCCACTGCTCTCTGCTGCAGTAACAAAAGTCAATAGGTTGTGGCATGTCTAGAAAGACACTGCCAAGGCTTAGAAGAGGACCTCTACCCTGGTGACAGTCTTAGGAATCTACCTTTTAAAAACCACAAAACTCTCCCACCTCCAGTCACACATACTGGAGACTGATCTCCTAACCTACAATGGAGATCAGGTGTTCTGAAACTGAAAGTAACTGCCTTAGGGGTCTCCCCACCAAAAGGATTCATCTTGCTGCTTTGCTTTATTTACCTCTATGCACATTTTCTCCTGCATATGAGGCATGGCTTTTTAGCCAGCTGCTGGGCCATCAGGATGCCCAAGTCCACACAGAACAGTAGTGAAAGCAGCCTCCTTCCCTTGAGCTTCCTCAGCACCCAGGCCAGAGCTCCACCCTGTAATTCAAGATGCCCTGCTTCTCCCTTACTGCCCTCTTTGCCCCAGAAATGGTCCCACAGTCTTAACGGTCCAGATTACTCCCTTCTTCCTTCCCACAGACTAAGGCAGGTTTGAAGCCCAAAACCTGCAGTGACCCCTACTCCTCCCCCAACTGGCCACCTTCTCCCCACCTGAGCTCTGTATCTTGGAACAGCCTTGCCTCATCCTCTCTGCTTCTCAGCCAGAATGATCTTACCTTTCCCACCATCTGTACATCTACGACTGCCCTTCAGAACCCCACTCCTTGGGCTTCCCTTACCTATCTTATCCTTCATGTTAAGGATCAAAGATCATCTCCTATGTGAAACTGCTGGCTACCTCTGGGTCCTGATAACCCATCCTTTATTTCATGACACTTATCCCTGGGATCTGAGTGGATGTTGGCAGATCTGTTTTTGCCATGAACTGTGAACTCAAAGATTCTAATTACTGGTCATCTTTATACCTCCCACTAACTACCTCACAGCAGAAACTCAATAAAAATGGAATGAGCTAATCTGTTGGCCAGACTGCCTAGTATTTTCCTGAGCAGGAAAAAGCTGCTCGTTTAACTTTCCCCAGACCACCAGTGCCAATGACTCCCCGCTGCCCCTCAGCCACAGACCTTATTCTTCCGTCCATCAATCTCAAAGAAAGAGATGGTGCCCTTGCGGTAAATCTCATTGCCCGGGGGTGTCGCAGGTCACACTTGGTCTGAGGAAAAGAGGAGGATCAGAGGCAGGGACAGGGTGGGGGATGGTAGGAAAGCAACCTCCTTGGACCCCTCATACCAAGTGACGCTGCAGACACTTGAGACTACGGCCATATTTGAGGCAGAACTCGCAGAGGTAGAGGACGGGCAATGTGGTAAGTTCCTGTGGGTATGGGGAGAAGTACCACGGCTTCAGGCGGTGCCGGCCCAGCTCGATACACTCAATGTTCTTCATCCGGGTGACAATGTCGTCGTGGCTGCGGTCAGACACCAAGCTGCCAGTCATGCGTGGAGCGGACGGTATTCCATCTGAGCTGTCCTGGGAATCCTGCCCAGGCCCAGTGGAAAACACCAGGTTACAGAAGACAGCTCAAGCAGGACACCCGACAGCTCACACAACCCTTACATAGCTTTCCTTATTTTCAGAGTGTAACAACAACTCTATGGCAGAGGAAGGAAAAGGCTGGTACTACATTATATTCCCCACTTTCCAGATAAGGAAAGGGAAACTAGGTAAATTATCAATTGCAGTTTGAAAAAGATCACCAATGACTGATCTGAATCAGCTCTGCCTGGCTCCTAATCCTGCCAAAAACCATCACTGCCTACCACCTCTTGTTTATTTTTTTAAGTTTACTTATTTATGTATTTTTAAAAATTTTTTTTTAAGATTTTGTTTATTTATTCATGAGACAGAGAGACAGGCAGAGACATAGGCAGAGGGAGAAGCAGGCTCCATGTAGGGAGCCCGACATGGGATTTGATCCCGGTCTCCAGGATCACACCCTGGGCTGAAGATGGTACTAAGCCGCTGAGCCACTCGGGCTGCCCTATTTTTAAAGATTTTATTTATTCATGACAAGACACACACAGAGAGAGGCAGAGACACAGGCAGAGAGAGAAGCAGGCTCCATGCAGGGAACCCGACGTGGGACTTGATCCTGGGTCTCCAGGATCATACCCCGGGATAAAGGCGGCGCCAAACCGCTGGGCCATCGGGACTGCCCGAGTTTATTTTTTAATAATCTCCACCCAAGGTGGGGCTCGAACTCACAACCCCAAGATCACGAGTGGCATGCTCTTCTGACTCAACCAGGTGCCCCTTCTTGTTTATTTTTAAACCCATCAGTAAACTGTGCTACCTATATTTCCTCCTTTTCACCTAGCTTCCCTCTTCTTCAGACCTACCTCGTCAGTGCCCAAGCAATTTGATTTTCGCTTCCGTCCTGGCTGAGCTGCCACTGCCCTACGGGCTGATCCATTCTGTAGGTAAAATAATGAGAACAAGAAAGGAGGGTTGTGAGAGGAGCCTGATTGGGGCTGCCAGAGAGTAGACAAGAGGAAGAAAAAAAGGGTTTGGGGGACTCACCTGGGGAAAAACTGAAGCTGGGGCTGTCTCGCTGGGCACTGGAGTTGCTGGTGAAACCACCTCCACCTTCCGTTTCTGCAGAGAGAAACCAAGAAAGGTGGGTCAGAAGGTAGAGAAGGTGGGACCTCAGAGGAAAGCAAGGTCCCTGGAATTGCTGAGGGTACCGTTGAGCGGTGGTTGGGCTGCAGGCAGGAGCTGGAGGAGAGCGGCTGGTCAGGCTCGCCACCGGGAATGGCCTCCCGCTCCTTGGGCAGGTTGAAGCGGAGTGTGATCTGGACCGGGATTGGCAAGGTCTTCCCGCTGGCCTGGGCGGAGGCCGGCTGTAGAGATAGGTCCAGGGTCTTCCTCTAGGGTGGGGATGGTGGTGGGATGGGAAAGGGGAGTAGGGCCCCTCAGCATGATCAAGTCCCACCCTCTGCCCTCTCAAGGACACAGGAACAGCTACTGGACTCTGGAAGCTACAATTTGGCCCCCATCCTTTTGCAAGCTAAAGCCAGAGTAGAAGGGTGCAGACTTCTACCCATCCAAAAACCCCTGAGGCCAAGAGATGAGAAAAGTAGGAGGCAGGAGAGAAAAGGTGAAGCAGGGGACCTACTCACCACCTCTCTCTCTGGAGAGCCGGGGCGAGACCCAGGAAGTCCGTTCTTGGTGGGGGTCTTGGCCTCTTTCTTGGGGAACTGGATCTTCTTTAGGTCCAGCCGCTCGTGGGTCACCCATTCATCCAGGCGTTTGTTGACTGTAGCAGTGGGGATGGCTCAGGAAGGAATGCCAGAGACTGTTTCCCAACCCCTCCCCACAGCCCTACCTCACCCCAGCCCAGGACTCACAGTCAATGTAATGGACGTAGAAAAGCTTGCGGCCACTGATGTCCTTCACGCTCAGGATCTCGGCCAGGGCTGTGGAAACAACACAGGCAGGAGCCTTAGAGGAGCCAGGCGAAGAGAATTCACCCTCCTAAGACCTGATCTCCACCGTCAGGCCGATACCTAAGCCCCAGGACTTGGAGGCTTTCGCCCCAACCCCCTTCAATCACCAAGTGCCGCCCCCTTTCCAAGCCCCGCCCTATCCATTCGGAGCGGCAGAAAGCCACGCCCCTCCTGGGTATCGGCGCCCCGCCCGCCCCAGGATTATAGAGGCCCCACCCCCTCCCGAGGGTTCCGTTGACTCCCGCCCCTCGCCCTCAGGTTCCTTAGCCCCGCCCCCCGACGTCACTCACGCCACTCATCTTCGTTGTCCTGGTTCCGCCGAAGCACGGGCAGGCGGCAGCCCTCGATTATCTCCCCCTGGGGAGACAGCGCGGCGCCAGGGTCGGCTACTGGGGGGCCTCGGGTTCTACCCACCTCCCCTGGCTCCCTCCGCCCCGCCCCGGGCACCGGACTCACCACCTCCGCCATCTTCCCTCCCTCCACTGCCACTTCCGGCCCCTCTGGGAGACGTCACTTCCGGGACTGAACGCGCTGTAGGCCCGTGCCTCCTCAAGCCGCTTTAGAAGAAGACTTTTGAGAGACACCGCTGCTACCCTGGAAGCAGGCAGCCGCGCCGTTTGGCTGGCGGGAGAGTGGGGTGTTTTAAGTTTCGGCCCGAGTCCTAGGCAGAACCCCCGAAACGCGCTCGATTGGCGGAAAGCTGAGTCCGTCACGTGACGCCCACCGGGTGCGACGCCGGTCACGTGGATACGGAGCGGGTCACGTGCAACTAGGTTTGTGCTTCGAGGACGGCCCGGCTCGCGCGTCTCCTAGTGGCAACAGGAGGCATCGCCGGGAGGAACTGTGCGTGGTTGGCGCCGGGGGCGGGGAGTTGGGGGAGGTGTACTGGGGGGACTTGGGAAGCTGGAGAAGGGGGAGCACTGCAAACGGACCTTGTGCCTGGCGTTTTGTGGACTTCTTCCTTAGGTTGGGATTCAAATACTCAGGCTTGTTTTGTATATTTTTAATTTTAAAAATAATACTCATGCATACATTCAACAGATATTTAGTGATCTTCTAGCATGTACCAGGCATTATTCTAGGAGCTTCTACTACACTAAATATAATAAGCCTGATCTCATGGAGCTTACAATCTTGGGGATTGGGAGGAAAAAGGGGCATAGATAATAAGTGTATTTAATTTTTTTTTATAAATTAATTTTTATTGGTGTTCAATTTACCAACATACAGAATAACACCCAGTGCTCATCCAATAAGTGTATTTAAAATTAAATTATTTAGGGCAGCCCCGGTGGCGCAGCGGTTTAGCGCCGCCTGCAGCCCAGGGCGTGATCCTGGAGACCCTGGATCCAGTCCCGCGTCGGGCTCTCTGCATGGAGCCTGCTTGTCCCTCTGCCTGTGTCTCTGCCTCTCTCTCTGTCTCTATGAATAAATAAATAAAATCTTAAAAAAAAAAATCCCAATGGATAGTTTCCAAAAACTGGCAAGCAAATTGTCAAATGTGTATAGAAGTGCTATGGGTCAGTCACATGTAACTAATAAAAAAATCTTTTAAGATTTTATTTCTGAGAGACAGAGAGCACAAGCAGGGGAGTGGAAGAGGGAGAGGGAGAAGTAGACTCCACTCTGAGTGCAGAGCTCAACATGGGGCTCAATCCCAGGACCCTGAGATCATGATCCAAGCCAAAGTCAGACATTCAACCTACTGAGCCACCCAGGTGCCGTAATTCTTTTCTCTATTTTAAAAGTAGGTTCCACATCCAGTCTGGAGTCCATCACAGGGCTTGAACTCACAACCCTGAGATCAAGACCTAAGCTGAGATCAAGTGTTGGACACTTAACAGACTGAGCCACCCAGGCACCCCTAAGCAGTTTTTTAAAAAAGAATGAATGGGGGACGCCTGAGTGGCTCGGCAGTTAAGTGCTTGACTTCAGCCCAGGGCGTGATCCTGGATCCCAGGATTGAGTCCCACATCAGGCTCTCTGCTTGGAGCCTGCTTGTCCCTCTGCCTGTGTCTCTGCCTCTCTGTGTGTGTGTGTGTCTCTATGAATAAATAAATATTTTTAAAAAATAAAATTCAATTAAATTATTTAGTATATGAAGAAGTGATACATATTATGAAAACAACCCCCCTCCCCCAAAACAATGCAGGCCAAAGGAGATGGGTAGGTGGGTTGCAGTTTGAAATAGAGTGCTCCGGGCAAGCCTCACTGGAATGGAGTACTTGAGCAAAGCTTTAGAGGGCCTAAGGGATGAGCCATGCAGGTATCTGGGAGGAAAGTGTCCCAAAAAAACACCACAATAAAGGGGAGAAAAGTATAATCTCAGATCATCACAAGAAAATACCTGCAGTGAATGTTTTGTTTGATTGTCTTGGAGACCTGAGGTGGGCAAACTAGCTGGTAGGCCAAATCCAGCCCTTTGCTGGTTTTTTTTAAAGCCAGTGGGATGGTTTTGTATTTGTTAATGGTTGTGGAAACATCGAAAATAATATTTTGTGATACATGAAAGTTATGTGTTCAAATACTCCTCATTTACATTTTATCTATGAAGCCTTCACATTAAGATTGGATGATTGTGCTTGGGATATGTCCCATAAAACCTAAATTTTTTACTCTCTGGTGCCTTGCAGAAAATGTTTGGCAACCTCTGCTTTATATAGACTGTTGTGTTGTCTGTTCAGTACAAAAGGATATTCTTGATCGTGTATGTTATGCTGTTCCCAACTCATTTGCTTAGCAACATAAATGGATCACTTGTCACTAAATACTCTTTAGCAGTACTTCAATGGGTATGTAGTGTTTTGTTGTTTAGATGCATGTTAGCCACCATAACCAGTTTCCAGTTGTTGAATACTCCAAGTTACTTCTGATTTTCCCCTATTACATAGTACTACAAACAGCATCCTTCCTTATACAACTTTCCAGCTATTCATCCCAGCATGATTTGCATTGAAGATGTAAGTGGGGGAATGATTTTATCTGCATTTTGAAAAGATCACCCTGTTGGCACTGTCCTTGGGTTGAAAACCAGAACAGGACCAATGAGAAGATTGTCAAAATTGACTGTTCACTAATAAATCAGTAAATGTTTATCCAGGGGCTGATATGTATCACAGTTAGTACAGGTTCAGTCCCTGCTGCCTTGTCAAAGTCACCAGTGACCCCCCCCTGTCAATCCCATGGCTGCCGCTCTCCTCCAGCTCCTGTCTGCAGCCCAACCACCGCTCAACGGCACCCTCAGCTGAGTTTGGCGGGGAGAAATCTAAGCTGAAGATAGGAATTTGGGAAACCTTGGCATGTGAATGGTATTTAAAGCCATGAGCCTGTAAGGGGATCATGAAGGGAGTGGAAACAGACGTGAAGTCCAGGACTGAACCTGGACTCCGTGGACATTTAGCAGTCATGGACAGGAAGAGGAACAAGCAAAGGAGATAAGGCACAGCCACAAAAGTTGGATGGGAACCAGAAGGGTCTGGTATCCTGGAAACAAGGACAACAGTGTTTCAAGGACGAGAGAATGACCAACCATGCCAAATGCCACTGACAAGTGGATCAAGAAACAGCTATGGGATTGATTTTATTTTTTTAAAGATTTTATTTATATTTGAGAGAGAAAGAGCACAGCACGGGCACGGGCAGAGGCAGAGGCAGAGGGAAAAGTATGCTCCACACTGAACAGGGAGCCCGACACGGGGCTCGATCCCAGGATGACGACTGAGCCAAAGGCAGACGCCCAACCGACAAGGCCACCCAAGCGCCCCTCCCACTATCTTTCTTGTCCCTGCTAGTGATGATTTATCCATCCAGTTTCTCAGACCAAGAACCTTGAAGTCATCTCACTTTACCTTTCACTCAACCAGTCAGCAGATAGTCTAGGCTCTATCATTTCTCTCTGCCTTAACACTACTTCTCTGCTGCAAGCTACCACCATCTCCTCCCAGAACTATTGCAATAGCCTCATACATAGAAACAAGAGGGATCATTCAAAAATATAATTCACACCTGGGTGGGTCAGTCAGTTAAGCATCTGACTTCAGCTCAGGTCATGATCTCAGGGCACTGGGATCGAGCCCCTTATCAGGGAGTCTGGTTCTCCCTCTGTTCCTCCTGCCTGTGCTGTGCTCTCTTTCTCTCTCAAATAAAAATTCTAAACATTATATGTATACAATTCATACCATGTCACCCTGATGATCAAAGTCCACCAGTGGTTTGTCATTTACTCAGAGTAAAATCCAAAATCCCTGTATAAATCCAGCCCCATTACCACTCTGCTTCTTGTCCTTCTGTTACCTTACTCACTACACTCTATCCACACTGCCTCGCCATGTTTCCAGGACATAGCAGGAAGTTCCTTTCTCTGGTCCTTTGCTGCTTCCTACCTACAACATTTTCTCTCCATTTATCCACTTGGCTTAATCTCCTACCTCATTCAAGCCTTGGTTCAAATGTCACCTTCTCAGTGATGCCACTTTTGACCTCCCCAGGTAGGTCTGCCCATCCCCCACCCACCTCATTCCCCCCCCCGCCCCCTTCCTTTGCTTCATTGTCCTACATGGCATTGATTAGCTGTTGAACCATATATTTTGCTTATTCACTTGTTAACTGTCTTTCTCTCACTAGAATATAAGATCCCTGGACACAGTGTTTATATTGTTTTGTCCGTGTTGTTTTGTAGTGCTTCTTTCCAGTGCTGTTTTCCCAGCTTCTAGAATCGTGCCGACCGTCAAATGGACATGGTCCATGGTCCATGGTACATGGTCTCCCCAGTGAGCCAGAGATGTGAACTGATATTTACTATAGAGAGTGATTGGTCTTGTAAGATGGAAAGGAAAGCTAGGGCTCAGAGAAAACAGATCCAGGAAGGGATCCTAGAGCAGCTGAGATCTGACCTGCAGTTTAGAGGATGAATAAGTGTTGGCCAGAGGAAGGACTTGGGGACATTCCAGGAAGTGAGGACGGCAATAGCAAAGAGGGTAAAAAAGGAGAAAAGGAACAGCTGTTGAACAGGGCATAAGGCATTCAGCAACATTAATTGAGCACCAACCGTGTGCCATACCATGCAGGAGCAACTTGAGTGAAAACAAAGGAGGCCCCTGTTCGAGGGGGATAGACATGAGCAATTCACAAAACAAAACAAAAATAATCCATGTGGAGAGTGTCAGTGATAAAACAGTGAGATCTGGGGATCCCTGGGTGGTGCAGCGGTTTGGCGCCTGCCTTTGGCCCAGGGCGCGATCCTGAAGACCCGGGATCGAATCCCACGTCGGGCTCCCGGTGCATGGAGCCTGCTTCTCCCTCTGCCTGTGTCTCTGCCTCTCTCTCTCTCTCACTGTGTGCCTATCATAAATAAATAAATAATTAAAAACAAAAAACAAAAAACAGTGAGATCTGGCTGAGATTGAGGTACTGGTCAGTGTGGGCTTCTCTGAGGGCAGCCAGTCAGGATCTCTACCACCCAGAGTCTCACAATGCCTTGCTTCCAACTGGTCGAATGTCTTGGCCCATGTGGCCCGAAGGCCTACAGGGCTGAATTCAGGATGGCTTCATGTCAGTGTCATCAACAACGAAGTTCATGTCTTTCCACTGCAGCATTGTCATGATTACCTTCCTCCTACATCATGGTGGGTTCCTCTCATGATCACAGGACAGCTACCCCTAGCTTTCAGGCCTACATGTGTTTGAGGCCACAGCCAAGGAGAAAAATATTTTACCCACCTACTGAAGAGAAGTCCTGGGCTTCCCTCAGGGTGAACCATTTTAGGGCATGTGCCTCTGCCTCAGCCAATACCTCTTGTGAGGGGATGGAATTCCACTGGTTTGGGCAAAGCAGGTCCGTCCATCCAAGCAGCACAGCAGCTGGAGCCGGGAGAGGTTAGAACAGCTGTTGAGGTGGCCAGGATGGCCACTGCAGAAGCTGACCCATGACCTGAGACCTGAACAAAGAGGTAGATGAGTGGACAAAGAAGATGGGGTACAAACATACAATGGAACGTTACTCAGCCATAAAAATAATGAAATCTTGCCATTTGCAGCAACATGGATGGAGCTAGAAAGTATAATGCTAAGCAAAATAAGTCAGAAAAGACAAATACCATACAATTTCACTCATGCGGAACTTAAGACAAAAAACAAATGAACAGGGCACCTGGGTGGCTCAGTTGGTAAAGTGTCTGCCTTCAGCTCAGGTCAGGATACCAGGTTCCTAGGATCAAGTCTCACATCAGGCTCCCTGCTCAGTGAGGAGCTTCTCCCTCTCCCTCTCCTCCTGCCCCTACCCCCGTTTGTGTGCATGCACGCTCTTGACTCTCTCTCTGTCTCTCTCTCTCGCTGTCTCTCAAAATAAATAAATAAATAAATAAATAAATAAATAAATAAATAAATAATATCTTAAAAAACAAAAACAACAAATGGACAAAGAGAAAAAGAGACAAAAACCTTGACTCTTAAATACAGAGAACAAACATGGTTACCAAAGGGGAGGGGTGTGGGGACTGGGTGAAATAGGTGGAGCGGATTAAGAATACGCTTCTCACAATGAGCAGTGAGTCATGCATAGAATTGTTGAATCACTATATTGTACCCCTGAAAATAATATAACACCATAGGTTAACTATACTGGAATTAAAATTTTTAAAAAGAGTAAAGGCACCCTTAGAAGATCTGGAGGACATGTGTTTCAAGCAGCAGGAATGGCAAGTAAGGAGGTCAGCTTCAGCGGGGAAGAGAAGCCAGTGTGAGTAGGGGGGTTGATGTTCCAGGAGTCAGAGAGCTAGCAGGGCCCAATCACGGAGCCTTTCATGGCAGGGTCTCCAGGATCACACCCCGGGCTGCAGGCAGCCCTTAGCCGCTGCACCACCGGGGCTGCCCTGATTGAAGTTTTAAAAGATGACTGAGGGAAAGAACGTTGTTGAAGACACAACACACAAGTAGCAGCCTGAATGCAGCTGGTTCTTACTGCCATGGGCAGGGACTGAAGCTGCCTGCAGACTGAGGTGCAGCCCAAGCACGATGAGAGAAAAGGCCCTGCCTGGTGGGGGGGGGGGCAAAACCAAAACAAAACCAAAATCAGAGGGACAGGGGTCCTGATCATGTTGGGGGAGCTTGTGGTTCTCCATCCAGGCCCCAAAACTCTGGGGAGGTCTCAGATCCTGCCGGAGGAGAATACTTATTCCAAGAGCTTATCTCTTAAGAAAAAAATGAACATGGACTTGTATTTTCCAAAAGCATGCACTGCAGCTATGCCTAATAAGATCCCAATCCATTGGAATGCTTGCTGAATTCAAAGTGAGGATAAAGGATGCTTGGCATGGGATCCTAGGCTGAAGGCTTAGGTCTGGGAATCCCCAGCCTAGACAGCAGCAAGGCCAAGAAAATGCCCACTGGACTCAGTAGAGTGGCCATTGTAGATTTCAAGGGGGGCTCTTTGCAGAGGTGGTGTTAGGTGAAAGCTAGTATGTGAAGGGATTGAGGAAGTAGAAGCAGCAGACACCCCTTTAGGGTAGTTTGAATTTGAAATGTTAGAGAAGCTTAAGTGAAAAATGGAAGAAAATTATAAAAATCTTAGCTGTGGGGTGCCTGGGTGGCTCATTCGGTTAAGTGTCCAACTCTTTATTTCTCTTTTTTTTTTAAGATTTTATTTTATTTATTCATAGAGACAGAGAGAGGCAGAGACACAGGCAGAGGGAGAAGCAGGCTCCATGCAGGGAGCCCGGCGTGGGACTCGATCCTGGGTCTCCAGGATCACACCCTGGGCTGCAGGCAGCGCTAAACCGCTGCGCCACCAGGGCTGCCCTTAAGTGTCCAACTCTTGATTTTGGTTTAGGTCATGATCTCAGGGTAGTGAGATCAAGCCCCACATCGTGTTGGACATGCCTGCTTAAGATTCTCTCTCTCTCTCCTTCTCTCCACTCACCGAAATCAGGGGGGAAAAATCTTACAATTCTTCTACAATAGTTAAAGCTTAGCAGTCAACGTGGACACATTAATGCTTAGTGGGCAATCGTTAACTCACTGATGTCAGGTTGACAGCAAATGCAGAAATAGGAGTACATAAGGGAGAAGTCATCGTGATGAAATTAGTTTTGCTTTTAGTTGTTTCCATTTGCAAGTGTGGGTTCTCATAGTCCTATTCTAACAGTGAGGCATCATTTTTTAAAATTAATTCTGGTAGGGATCCCTGGGTGGCGCAGCGGTTTAGCGCCTGCCTTTGGCCCAGGGCGCGATCCTGAAGACCCGGGATCGAATCCCACGTCAGGCTCCCAGTGCATGGAGCCTGCTTCTCCCTCTGCCTGTGTCTCTGCCTCTCTATATATATCTGTGTGACTGTCATAAATAAATAAAAATAAAAAATATTTAAAAAAAATTAATTCTGGTAAAATATACATAACTTAAAATTTATTTGTTTTTTGAAGATTTTACTTATTTATTCATGAGAGAGACAGAGGCAGACACATAGGCAGAAGGAGAAGCAGGCTCCCTGTGGGGAACCTGATTTGGGACTCAATCCCAGGATCATGCCCTGAGCCAAAGGCATATTCAACCACTGAGCTACCCAGACATCCCCAAATATACATAACCTAAAATTTAACATTCTAACCATTTTTTAAAATTTTTTTATGATAGAGAGAGAGAGAGAGGCAGAGACTCAGACAGAGGGAGAAGCAGGCTCCATGCACCAGGAGTCCGACGTGAGATTCGATCCCGGGTCTCCAGGATCACGCCCTGAGCCAAAGGCAGGCACCAAACCGCTGCGCCACCCAGGGATCCCCATTCTAACCATTTATAAGTGTACAGTTCAGTGGTATTAAGTACATTTACATTTTTGTGTAACCATCACCACCATCCATCTCCAGAATATTTTTCATCACCCCCAATATGAACTCTGTACCTATTACCCAATAACTCCCCATTCTCTTCTTTCCTCAGCCTCTGGGAACCACTGTTCTACTCTCTCCCTAAGAATCGAATTGCTCTTGGTAACTGATGTAAGTGGAATCCTACAATATCCATCTTTTTGTAGCTACTTCAAAAAGTAGCTACTTCAGTAGTGTAGCTACTTCACTTAAATAATGTTTTTAAGATTCATCCGTGCCGTAGGGGGTGTCAGAATTTCATTCTTTTTTAAGGCTGAATAACATTCTATTTCATGGATAGACCACATCAGTGAATCCTTCTTGCAACTCACATACTAATAAGTCTATATGAAAAGTATCCTTTATACAAATCCTATGAATAATGTTCCAAGATCTAACACATTTTGGAAGTACAATAAGTCCTTAAATTGATTATTTTGACATGGCATTCCATGCCATTTCATGGCAGTGTAATACTGCACATCTTGCTAGAAGATACAAATGTTCATTATTCAAATACTACCTAAGAATGTTCACTGGAGTATTCCAGCATTTAAGTATCAGCTGTAGGTGGGGTGCCTGGCTGGCTCAGGCAGTAGAGCATGCAACTCTTGATCTCGGGGTTGTGTTTGAGCCCCATGTTGGGTGAGGAACCTGCTTAAAATAAAATTAAAAATTAAAAGATACATTTATTAGCTGTAGGCTTCAGCTGTTGCAAAAACTTCAAGAGGAGAAATCCAAGGAGATGAAGAAGATGTGAATGTGGTGAAATGCTGGCAACAGGAAAGCAGAAACTGGTCTGAAATCTGAATTAACAATATTGATTTCAACAACAAAACCAAAATCAAGACAAGCAGACAAAAGATACTCCTCATTAAAAAAAGGAAATGATGCTTCAACATGGATAGAACTGGAGGGTATTATGCTGAGTGAAGTAAGTCAATCAGAGAAGGATAAACATGGTTTCATTCATTTGGGGAATATAAAAAATAGTGAAAGGGATTAAAGGGGAATGGAGACAAAATGAGTGGGAAATATCAGTGAGGGTGACAGAACATGAGAGGCTCCTAACTCTGGGAAACAAACAAGGGGTAGTGGAAGGGGAGGTGGGTGGGGGGTTGGGGTGACTGGGTGACGGGCACTGAGGGGGCCACTTGAGGGGATGAGCACTGGTGTTATCCTATATGTTGGCAAATCGAACTCCAATAAAAAAATATACAGGGCAGTCTGGGTCGCTCAGCAGTTTAGTGCTGCCTTCAGCCCAGGGTGTGATTCTGGGGACCCGGGATCGAGTTCCGCATCGGGCTCCCTGCATGGAGCCTTCTTCTCCCTCCGCCTGTGTCTCTGCTTCTCTCTCTCTCTCTCTCTCATGAATAAATAAATAAATAAAATCTTTTAAAAATTTTAAAAAAAGAAATGGGCTTACATGAAGGATATATGCCCAAGTTGAAGTTGCTTGTGGACACCTTTTCAACAATTTTATCAAGGTCAATGAAAAATGAAAGAGAGGTTTTTACATCTAGAATATTTGTCACAAAACAATTATCAGGACTATCAGGTAGGCCAGTTAATACTTTGTATGTTCTATGTTTTCGTTTTAAGAAGTGGTAACCTCTAAAAATTAAGTACTCATTATATTTATTTCTTGGTAATTGGCTTTTAATTGGCATTGAACTTATTCATCTCCTTTTTAAAAAAATTGTATTATTTATTTGAGAGAGAGAGTGCACAGCAGGAGGGGCAGAGGGAGAGGGAGAGAGAATCTTAAGCAGACTCTGCACTGAATCCCATTCGGGGCTCCATCCCATGACCCTGAGGTCATGACCTGAGCCAAAACCAAGAGTTGGGTGCTTAACCGACTGTACCACCCAGGGGCCCTTCATTTCTCTTCTTTTAATCTTTTCTGTAATCAAATGTCTGAATTAGATAGAGATTATTTTTAGTTGTCATTGACATATATAGTCTTGTGATAATTGGTTCATAATGATAAACCTTTCTCTTTTTTTTAAGATTATTTATTTATTCATAGACACACACACAGAGAGAGAGAGAGAGAGAGAGAGAGAGAGAGGCAGAGACACAGGCAGAGGGAGAAGCAGGCTCCGTGCAGGGAGCCTGACGTGGGACTCGATCCCGGGTCTCCAGGATCATGCCCTAGACCGCAGGTGGCGCTTAACCCCTGCACCACTGGGGATGCCCTGATAAACCTTTCAATTACTATATCTTTTTATAGAAAGCTCTGAAATTCTTAGTACAAGTCTATTACAGGAAAATGACTCAATGTTTATGTTCAGTCATTTTTATTTAAAAATACATAAAATATTGTGAAAGATCCAAAATGACTTGTGCACTTGGTAGGATCATACATGGGGCATGGGGAATACATAGGTGAGTAAGAGGAGGGTGTTGGGAGAGAGAGAGGCCCCCTAGAGGCTGGAGACAGACCAGGGCTGATGCCTCTCACAGGAGATCCAGGACACTTCCCTTCCCATCTGGAGCCCTCCCTCTGACCTTTTACTGCTCTTCCTATTTGCCCCTCGACAGTGTGATAATGCATTCTCAGTTCAGATGACTCTTCCTCTGAACCTCCCAGCCCAGGTTGCTTGTCATCTGGTAACATGTCAATTTCTTTCCCCACCTTCCCAGACTCAGGCTCTGTGGAACCAGGGACATTTCTGCATCGTCCATCCCAATTTCCCCAGTGCCAGCATGGCACCTGCACAAAGGAGGCTCTCAGTGAACATTTACTGGAGAAATGAATGTGACCCCACAGTTATCCATAAATGGATAAGCCACAAAAGCTCGGAGCTTTGGGGACTTAACCAAGCCATAGAACCAAGGATTAGCAAAGACATCATTTGGACACAGACCCTACCTTCCAATCCACTATCGCACCCACTGCCAGCCCTGCTCCAGGAAACCCAGAGCCAATGGGCAGGGACCCTGGGAGCACAGATCCCACCTAAGCAGAGAAACCCAGGGTGTGGTCTGAGTGGCTACAACAGTGACTGCTGGGCAGGAGATCCTTTAGGTACTGTGAGTAATCTTAAAGTTTATCTGAGATTTTTTAATTTGAATTTAAAGGAGTGGGCTTTCCTTGTATTGTTGTTTTTTCATTATTGTTGTTACTAGGTAGCATTCATCTGGTGCTTGCTCTGTTTGTCCTAATAAACACACTTCTGCACATCAGGTAGTTTTCTGAATCGTAAGATTGAGTAGGGCTCTGCCTAGAATCATCCTGAAGATGGAGGGTTCAGGAAGGCTTTTTACAAGTTTTATTTTACCTCATGGGGTACCTAGGTAGATTAATTAAGCGTCCAACTCTTGGTTCCAGCTCATGTCATGATCTCAGGGTCCTGGGATCAAGCCCCATGTCAGGCTCCACACCCAGCATGGAGTCTGCTGAGGAGTCTCTCTTTCACCCTTTGTTCCTCCCCTCTGCGTGAGTATGCACACACACACTCTCTCTTTCTCAAATTAATTTTTTTAAGTTTTATTTCACCCTCAATATACTTTTTGCTTAAAAATATTTCTATTCTTAAGTTTTAAAAAATATTTCTATTCTTTGATTATAGACAACCATTACAACACCTGGTCTACCCTCAGTGTTACCATTCTGTTGGGTTTGTTTCTCTGGAGAACCTGATGAATTAGTGGCCATAACACATGTGTTTTTACGCCTATGTAGGATTGTAAATATGTGCAAATGTTTATACACAGGATATGTTTTCATTTGGTTTCTTAGTCACTCTTAGTGCTTGGACCAAATGTACTTTCCTCACTCAGCAATACCTCGTGGGACCCCCCCCCTCAAAACCAGGTGTTCAAGTCCTGCTTGATTCTTTAATGCCTATAATATTCCACAGGTGGAAGTCAGCTCTCTGGGGCCTTTTGCTTTGTTCTTGGTTTATGCCAACATGAACACAGCTACAGTAAATCCCTGAGTTTAAGGGATGGGTTTCCATGAGTGGGATTGCTGGGTTTGAAAGATTTTTCAGTTAAACTCATTACTAGCTAAGTGAGTGGATTTTTTTTTAAGCAATGAAAAATGTGTGAAAATTCCTATTTCCCTATATCCCCATCAGCAACAGGTGTTAGAGGCTTTTTTAATTTCTACCAGATTGATGGGTAAAGTGATGGAGTAGCATAACTTTAATTTGCATTTTGTGGCCTTTTGTCAGGTTAGCATCTTTCCTTCTGTTTGTTGGCCACTGGAGCTTCTCTTCTGTGAGTTGCCTTTCTATATGCTTAGCTCATTTTCTGCTATGTTGTTTGTCCCACCTTGATGGTAGAAATTTTGCTTTGCAAATATCTTTTCTAAATCTAGGGATCCCTGGGTGGCGCAGCGGTTTGGCGCCTGCCTTTGGCCCAGGGTGCAATCCTGGAGACCCGGGATCGAATCCCACGTCAGGCTCCCAGTGCATGGAGCCTGCTTCTCCCTCTGCCTATGTCTCTGCCTCTCTCTCTCTGTGTGTGTGACTATCATAAATAAATTTTAAAAAAAAGTTTAAAAAATAAATAAATAAATCTATCCTTTGTCTCTTTGCTTTGTGGCTGGCATCTGTGGCATGTGTACACTGAATTTTTTTTTTAATTTAAGTCAGAGATGGCAATCCTTCCCATGATAACTTCTGGGTTTGCAGGTTTGATTAAGACAGTCTTCTGGGGCAGCCCAGGTGGCTCAACGGTTTAGTGCCGCCTTCAGCCCAGGGCGTGATCCTGGAGACCCGGGATCGAGTCCCACGTCCGGCTCCCTGCATGGAGCCTGCTTCTCCCTCTGCCTGTGTCTCTGCCTCTCTCTCTCTCATGAATAAATAAGCAAAATCTTAAAAAAAAAAAAAAAGACAGTCTTCTCATTATTTTCAAGTTTCTCATGAGATTTTTATTATGCTATTTTTAACATTTAAGTGTTTGATCCTTCTGGAATTTATTTGGGAAACAGGTGTAAGAGACTGACCCAACTGTATTTTCTTCCAGATTAACAGCGAGCTGTGTGCCAGTACCTTTCATTACATAATTCGGCTCTTTCCTGCTGAATCAAAATACCCTATGTGTCATATATTAATCCTAATAAAATGGATTTGAACCCAATATATTTTTTAAGATTTTATTTATTTATTCATGAGAGACACAGAAAAAAGGCCAGAGACACAGGCAGAAGGAGGAGAAGCAGGCTTCATGCAAGGAGCCTGATGCGGGACTCGATCCCAGAAATCCGGGATCACACCCTGCGCCACAGGCAGATGCCCAACCGCTGAGCCACCCAGACATCCCAGTTGGAACCCGATATTATGTCCCTGATTTGGCTCCGTAAGTTTGTTTGTCTGCTTCTTTGCAAATTCTATATTGATTGTGTCATAGTGTCCTTATAATGGCTTCTTTCTGGGTAGGCAAGGCCCCGCATTATTCTTTTCTATGTATTTTGACTATTCCCAGGCTTAGTATTTTTCAGGTTAAGAATTAGGATCATTTAAACCATTTAAAAGAGAAAAATTGTTAGAATTCTAATTTATTTATTTATTTAATTTATTTATTCATGAGAGACACACAGAGAGAGACAGAGACACAGGCAGAGAGAGGAGCAGGCTCCACACAGGGAGCCAGATGTGGGACTCAATCCCAGGGCTCCAGGATCACGCCCTGGACCAAAGGAAGGCACTCAACTGCTGAGCCACTCAGGCATCCCTAGAATTCTAATTTAAATTGTGTGAAATATATCTACTAATTTGGCGACACATGACTACTTTATGCTATTTTGTCTAGCCAGTCAAAACCTGAGATACCTATTTGTTCTTTTTTTTTTTTTTTTTTTGGAGAGAAAGTGTAAATGCATGCATGAGTGGGGTGAGGGGATGGAGGCAGAGGGAAGAGGAGAGAATCTTAAGCAGAGGCTCCATGCCCAGTGCACAGCCTGATGTGGGACTCAATCTCACACCCTGAGATCCTGACCTGAGCCAAAATCAAGAGTTAGATGCCCAACCAACTAAGCCCCCCAGGTTTGCATTTTTAAAGTGTCTTTCAATGTGATATTATAGTTCTGTTCATATTGCTACATGCTTTCCTTAAAAATTTAGATTTATCTTTGATCCATTTTGAGTTAATTTTTGTATATGATGTAAGTCAAGGGTCCTTCTTCATTCTTTTGCATGTGGATATTCCGCTTCCTTGATACTATCTGTTGTAAAGACTCATTTCCCCCATTGAATGGTCTTTGTACTCTTGTTGAAAATCCATTGTCCACGTATGTGAAAGTTGTGGGGGTTTTTTTGACAGAGAGAATGAGTGAGCACAAGCAGGGAGAGCAGCAGGCAGAGGGAGAGAGAGAAGCAGGCTCCCCACAGAGCAGGGAGCCCAATGTGAGAGTCCATCCCAGGACCCTGGGATCATGAACTTGAGCCAAAGTCAGATAATGTTTAAGGGACTCAGCCACCAGGTACCCCTATATGCGAGAGTTTTTTCTGGGGTCTCAATTTTTTTTTAAAAGATTTTTTTATTTGAGAGAGTGCACAGGGAGGAGCAACGGGAGAGTAAAGAGAGAATCTCCAGCAGAGTCTATACTGAGCTGAGCGTGGAGCCCAGGTTGGGGCTCTATCCCATGATCCCTGAGATCACAACCTGAGGTAAAATCAGGAGTTGGACACTTAACTGACTGGACCACTCAGGAGTCCCTCTGGGGTCTCCATTCTATTCCAACCAGTCCATATGTCTATTTTTGGACTGCCCGAATTATACTACTTTTGGCTGTTTTTTTTTTAACCTAATCTGGTAATTTACCTTTTATAGTAAGCATTTCAGTCCCCCCACGTTTTGTATAATGAATGATATACTTAGCTTATAATCTGTCAATGTTACATTATGGTTTGAATTTATTTTGCGTTATTACTTTTTTTACTTTTATTTTTTTAAATAAATCTTATCTATTTTATTTTATTTATTTTTAAATTTTTTATTTTATTTTATTTATTTATGATAGGCACGCAGTGAGAGAGAAAGAGAGGCAGAGACATAGGCAGAGGGAGAAGCAGGCTCCATGCACCGGGAGCCCGATGTGGGATTCGATCCCAGGTCTCCAGGATCGCGCCCTGGGCCAAAGGCAGGCGCTAAACCGCTGCGCCACCCAGGGATCCCAAATCTTATCTATTTTAATGTTTGAATGTACTATTGAGAGTAAAAGTGATGTTACAGAAAGAACCCTTGCTTTGCCACTTACTAGCTATCTGATTGGACAAGTAATTTAACTTCTCTGAGCCTCAATTTCCTAATGTATAAGGTGTGAATAATTACACCTCTTTCAGTTGGTGGTTGTGACAGATAAATAACTATTGAATGTAAAGATCTCAGTAGCATAAGTACACAATCATAGTAGCTAAAATAAGTTTTGTTCAATTAAGGCATGTTTAGTTTGTGATATCATGGGGCCTTAGCACTGGTGAGGTCTTTTGAGTTTGAGAACCCTTCCTTGGTATCTTTTTTGGGGGGAGTGGTTAACTAGGTGCTTTGTTGAGGATGTGCATGAGTGTAGAGGCAAAAGAGGTTTGGGTTTGGAGTAGTTGACAATAAGAACTGGAGAGGGAACTGCCCAAGGGATGGGCTAAGATCAGGATGAAAAATGACTTCACTTTAACAGTCAGGGGGCTTCTGGTGTCCTTAGAAGATGGATCAAAGGGAGCAGGAACATTGCCGGGCAGAGTGTGGAGGACCTGGATGGAAGAGGATGTGCAAGAGAATCTGGGAGAATTGCTGGTTAAGAGTTGTTTAGGGGCTCCTGGGTGGCTCAGTGGTTGAGCGTCTACCTTCGGCTCAGGTTATGATCCCGGGGTCCTGGGATCAAGCCCCACATCAGGCTCCCTGCAGGGAGCCTGCTTCTCCCTCTGCCTATGTCTCTGCCTCTCTTTGGGTCTCTCATGAATAAATAAATCTTTAAAAAACAAAAAGAGTGGTTTAGAATTCAAGAAAGAAGCTGCTGCTGTGGAGTAGGTTGACTAACAGGGAACAAAGGAAGAATAGATGGACTTTGTGACATTAAAGAACATGCATCCTTGGGCAGCCCGGGTGGCTCAGCAGTTTAGCCCTGCCTTCGGCCCAGGGCCTGATCCTGGAGCAAGTCCCATGTTGGGCTCCCTGCATGGAGCCTGCTTCTCCCTCTGCCTGTGTCTCTGCCTCTCTCTCTTTCTGTGTCTCTCATGAATAAATAAATAAAATCTTAAAAAAAAATAAGGAGCATCCATCCATCCATTTATCCATCAATCTTTCTATCCGTGCAGTAGTCACAACACTGTTGAGAAAGCAGAGAATCTTTATTTTTTCCATAACTCAGCTTCATCTCTGCCTTGGGATCCACCATGCCTGGAGGGTGGGGGGACTAATCTTAGTGATTTTTGTGATGTGGTCTTGAATCTATGGTAAAGATGGAGAGAAAAGGGCCTAATGTGGAGCCATGGTATTGGTCATTTGACCTGATAGTTGAATGCTATAACTCCCTTTGGAAGAAAACATATTACCAGGGATAAAGAGAGACATTTTATAGTTATGAAAGGGGTATAGCATCAAGAAAACATAGATGTCCTAAGTGTGTGTATTCAATAAGAGTTTCTAAATTCATGAAGCAAAAACTGACAGAACCAAAAGGATAAACAGAAAAATGCATAGAAACATTAGCACTCATCTCTCAGGAATTGATAAAAACAGTACAGAAAATAACATTCGGTATATAGAAGCCCTGGTAACACTATTAACCACCTTGACCTAACTGATATTTATGGGCCAAAAATAGTCTCTGTTCCCACCAGTCAACCAGTCAGAATGAAAGACTTCATAATACATCGGTCCTAGATGGGTCTTGCCTCAGTAGTGAGGAATAATTAGCCAAACTAAATGTTGCTCTGGTCCCACCTAATAGATCTGTGTTATAATCAAAAATATACATTTAGTCTTTGTCTTGGTTCCTGGCACAGAGCTCATAAAACCCTTGGAATTTACTGAATGATAGGAATGTCTTTTGTTATTCATAGTAAGCCCCTTAAAGTGATACTCAAATTTGTGCTAATAAGGTGACTGTTGGTGGGACCCTTAATAGCTTCAGAATGGGAACTGGTAGCCAGAGGAACCAGCCATATGATTAGAGGGTTAGAACTGTTAACCCCACCCCCAATCCTGAAAGAAGGGAGAGGGACTAAAGATTGAATTAATTACCAATAGCCAATGAGTTAATTACCAATGGCCAATGATTTAATCAATCATGCCTACATAAGGAGATCTCCATAAAAACTCCTAAACAGGGATCCCTGGGTGGCGCAGCGGTTTTGCGCCTGCCTTTGGCTCAGGGCGCGATCCTGGAGACCCGGGATCGAGTCCCATATCGGGCTCCCGGTGCATGGAGCCTGCTTCTCCCTCTGCCTATGTCTCTGTCTCTCTCTCTCTCTGTGACTATCATAAATAAATAAATTAAAAAAAAAAACTCCTAAACAATAGGATACAGAGTTCTTCTAGAGGGTGAACATCTACACAGTCAGAAGGTGGTGAGTCCAGAGAATGCATGGAAGCTCTGTAACCCCCATACCCTCCCTTACACATCTCTTCTATTTAGCTGTTCTTGAGTTATGTCCTTTTTAATACACCAGTAATTCTAAGTAAAGCATTTTCCTGAGCTCTGTGAGTTGTACTAAATTATTGAACCTGAGGGCGGGCGGGGGGGGGGGGGGAGGCATGGGAAACCTCCAAATTTGTAGAACACCAGGCAGAAATGTGGGTAGTTTGGGCATCCCATCTGACATTGGCATCTGAAGTGAACTTAGTCCTGTGAGACTAACCCCTTATCCTGTAAAGGCTGTGCTAAATACAAATAGTATCAGAACTGAAATGAATAGTTGGATATTCAGTTGGGGCCAGAGAACTGGTTGGTGTGAGGGAAAAAAACTTTCAAAATCTTAAAAGCAAGACTCAAAAGGATCAAACCATTTTAAAGTAATTTAACTGTGCCCCAAAACACAAGTCAAGAATATTTATAGGTATACAAAAACATTCTAGTCTACCAAAAGGCAAAATTCATAATGCCTGGCATCCAACAAAAGATTACAAACATGCAAAAATGTAGGAAAAAGGACCCATAGAGAAAAGAAAAAAATCAATCAACTAAAACTGACCCAGAATTAACAGATGTTAGAATTGACAGATAAGGATACTTAAAAATATAACTATTCTATATGTTTAAAAAACTAATAAGAGGGGCACCTGGGTGGCTCAGTGGTTGAGTGTCTGCCTTTGGTTCAGGTCATGATCCTGGGATCCAGTCCTGCATCAGGCTCCCCACAGGGAGTCTGCTTCTCCCTCTGCCTCTGTCTCTGCCTTTGTCTCTGTGTCTCTCATGAATAAATAAATAAAATCTTAAAAAAAAAGCTAAGAAGAGACATATAAGATATAAAAATTCCCATATCAAATTTCCTGGGATGAGAACTACAATATCAGAGATGAAAAATATGCTGAATGGGATTACTAGATTAAACACTGCAGAAGAGGGCAGCCCTGGTGGCTCAGTGGTTAAGTGCCACCTTCAGTCCAGGGCGTCATCCTGAAGACCCGGGATTGAGTCCTATGTCAGGCTCCCTGCATGGAGCCTGCTTCTCCCTCTGTCTGTGTCTCTGCCTCTCTCCCTCTCTCTCTGTGTCTCTCATGAATAAATAAATAAAATCTTTTTTAAAAAAACACTGCAGAAGAAAAGATTAATGAACTTGAAGATATATCAAAGAAATTATCGAAATGAAACAGAAAAAGAATACAAAAACTGAAGTGTGTCAGTGAGCTGTGAGACAACCTCAAGTGGCCTGAGATGTGTGTGATTGGAGTCCTTGAATGAGGGGAATGGGCCAAAAAATATTTGCAGAAATAATAGCTAAAGATTTTCTAAATTTGATGAGAACTGTAAACCTACAGATCCAAGAAGTTCAATTTACTTCAAGCACCAGAAACATGAGGCAAAAAAAAAAACTCAAATCAAGACAGATTATAATCACATTGTTCAAAGCCAGTGATTAACAGAAAAGCTTGGAAGCAGTCAGGAAAAAAGTAATTTGTTATAACAAATAGAAATAAAGATAAGGATGGCAGCAGATTTCTCACTGGTAACAATGCAAGCAAGAAGACAGTGAAGCAATATCTTTAAAGTGTTGAAACAGAAAAGCTGTCAGTATAGTAGAATTCTGTACCCAGCAAATGATGACAAATAAAGATTTTTAAAGAAATGAAATTCACACCATAAGAAATGTAGGGAAAAAGATGTTAAGCCTTTTAAGTGGAAGGAAAATGACATCAGATGAAAGTGTGGGTCTACAAAAAGCAATGAAGTACACCAAAAATGGTAACTATGTGAATAAAAATATAAGATTTTTAATTATTATTTAAATCTTTTTAAAAATTTATTGATTTATTGAGAGAGAGAGTACACAAGCAGGGGGAGCAGCAGAGGGAGAGGGAGAAGTAGGGTTCCTACTGAGCTGGGAGCCCAGCTCAGGGCTTGACCCAAGAATCTTGAGATCATGATCTGAGCTGAAGGCAGATACCCAACCAACTGAGCCACCCACATGCTCCTACTTAAACTTTTTTAAAAGAGAAAAAAGGGTAACAAGTAAATATTTTTAACATGTTAATATATTCAGTAATCTATGTGAAATGGACAAATTCTTTGAGACACAAATGACTAGAACTGATTCAAGAAGAAGTAAAAAAAAAAGTAAAAAATACAGAATAGTCCTATGTCTATTAAAGAAATTGAATTCATAAAACCTTCCCACAAAGGGAATGCTAGGTCCTGTTGGTTCACTGGTGAATTCTACCAAAGTTAAAGAAGAAATAATACCAACCCTACACAAATTCTTTTGGAAACAGAAGAGAAGACACATCCCAGCTTGTTTTATAAGGCCAGCATTACCTTGCCTTCAAAGCCATGGCTATCACAAGGAGAGAATACGTGGATCAGTATCTGGCATGAATATAGACACAAAATTCTTTAACAAAATATTATCAAATAATCCCTTCTCTCCATTACTTGTATCTCTACTTGATATATTGCCACTGTACTTGACATATTACCTGTATCTTCCAAGTAGAATATAAGTTCCCTGAGTGCAAGGACTTTGTTTTGTTCATGGCCATTCTCTCCACACCACCATCCCAGAATTTAGAACAGTGCTTGATCAATACTAGATGCCAAATAAATATCTGTTGACTGATTAAGAGATGAATTCCCAGGTGATTTCAAGAGACACATTGTTGCCCTTGTGAGCTCAAGTACAAACGAAGATAATGGGACACATTTTAAAAAGATTAAAATGAGGAACCCCAGTCCTGGCCCACACTTCCATTTTTAAAAAGATTATTCATTTACTT
This sequence comes from Nyctereutes procyonoides, assembly GCF_905146905.1. Classification (NCBI taxonomy): domain Eukaryota; kingdom Metazoa; phylum Chordata; class Mammalia; order Carnivora; family Canidae; genus Nyctereutes; species Nyctereutes procyonoides. The sequence continues at coordinate 10,828,481 of NW_026575025.1, forward strand.
GAGAGAGAGCACAAGCAGAGGGAAAAGCAAAGTCCCCACTGAGCAAGGAGCCTGATGTACGGCTCAATCCCAGGACCCTGGGATCATGATCTGAGCCAAAGGCAGATGCTTAAATGACTGAGCCACCAGGCGCCCTGGGAATACTATTCCATTTTTATTTTTTATTTTTATTTTTATTTTTTTACTATTCTATTCTTAAATGTAACTAGGTATATGCCATTGATTCATTAATAAAGATTTAGTTTTTATTTTGGTAAAATATAGCATAATATTTATCATTATAACCATTGTAAATGTATAATCGAATGGCATTAAATGCATTCACAATGTCGTGTAACTATCACTACTATATATCTTTTTCATCATCCCCAACATAATCTCTGTATTACAAACAATAATTCACCATTTCCCTTTTGCACTCCCGGTAACCCTTAGTCTGCTTCCTGTCTTTATGAATTTCCTTATTCTAGGTCCTCATATAAGTGAAATCATACAATATTTGTCCTTTTGTGTCTAGCTTAGATCATTTAGCCATAGTGTCTTCAAGGTACATCCATGTTGTAGTATGTGTCAGAACTTCCTTCCTTTTTATGGTTGAATGAAATTCCATTGTATGGGGACATCTGGGTGGCTCAGGTCATGATCCTGAGTTCCTGGGATTGAGTCCACACCGGGTTCCCCTCTGGAGAGCCTCCCTCTCTGTGTCTCTCATGAATAAGTATATAAAATATTTTTTAAAAATTCCATTGTAGGGGATCCCTGGGTGGCGCAGTGGTTTGGCGCCTGTCTTTGGCCCAGGGCGGGATTCTGGAGACCCGGGATCGAATCCCACGTCAGGCTCCCGGTGCATGGAGCCTGCTTCTCCCTCCTCTTGTGTCTCTGCCTCTCTCTCTCTCTCTCTCTCTCTCTCTCTCTCTGTCTATCATAAATAAATAAATATTTAAAAAAAAGAAGAAGAAAAATGAGATCAGAGGACATACAGTGCAGTGTAATATTAGCATAAGAATATAAATATATGGGCAGCCCCGGTGGCACAGCGGTTTAGCACCACCTGCAGCCTAGGGCGTGATCCTGGAGACCCTGGATCGAGTCCCACGTCGGGCTCTCTGCATGGAGCCTGCTTCTCCCTCTGCCTGTGTCTCTGCCTCTCATTCTCTCTCTGTGTCTCTATGAGTAAATAAATAAAATCTTTAAAAAAAAAAGAATATAAATATATATCAAAACAGATCTATGGAACAGAATAGGGTCCAGAAATAGATCCTCACATATACAGTCAATTGATTTGAGACGAAGGAGTCAGGATAAGTTAATGAGGAATGGATAGGCTTTTTATTTTTTTATTTTATTTTATTTTATTTACTTATGATAGTCACAGAGAGAGAGAGGCAGAGGGAGAAGCAGGTTCCATGCACCAGGAGCCCGATGTGGGATTTGATCCCCGGTCTCCAGGATCGCGCCCTGGGCCAAAGGCAGGCGCCAAACCGCTGCGCCACCCAGGGATCCGGGATAGGCTTTTTAACAAATGAAGCTGGACCAGCTGCATATCCATTGGTGGGGGAGGGGGAGGAGGAGCTTTGATCCTTCATTCTTACCTATACAAAAACTAATTCAAAATAGATCATATAACCTAAATGCAAAACTAAAACTAATAAGGTATAAACTATAACTATAAAACTTCGTGAGGGCAGCCCAGGTGGCTCAGCAGTGTAGTGCCGCCTTCCATTCAGGGTGTGATCCTGGAGTCCTGGGATTGAGTCCCCCATCCGGCTCCCTGCATGGAGCCTGCTTCTCCCTCTGTCTGTGTCTCTGCTTCTCTCTCTCTCTCTCTCTCTGTCTCTCATAAATAAATAAATACAAATCTTTGTAAAATAAATAAATAAATAAATGAAACTTCTAGAAGACAATGTAAGAGAAAATTTTTGTGACGTTAGGGGTCTTTGATAGGACATAACAAGCATGAACCATAAAAGAAAAAATTGATAAATAAAAATCGACCCTTAGACATCATTTGCAAAATGAAAAGGCAAACCACAGCCTGGAAGAAACTATTTGCAATACAAGTATTCAGACTTGTATTCAGACATATAAAGAACCCTAAAAACTCAAAACAAATACAGAGCAAAAAACTTGAATGGAAACTTCACAATAGAGGATATATGAAGCCAGATACAAAAGAGTACTGATTGTATTGTATGATTACATTTTATGAAATTTTAGGAAAGACTAATTGAATTAATAGTATCAGAAAGCAGATCACTTAATGCCTGGAGCATGGAATGGGTATGGAGATTGACTGGGAAGAGGCACAAGGGAACATTTTGGAAAAATGGAAGTGTTCTATGTCTTGATTGTGGTGATGGACATTTATGTTTGTCAAAATTCATCAAACTGCACACTCAAAATATATGCATTTATTGTATGCATATATGTCTTAATAAAATTTATTTTTTAAAAATATTTTATTTATTTATTCACGAGAGACACACAGAGAGAGATAGAGGCAGAGACACAGGCAGAGGGAGAAGCAGGCTCCATGCAGGGAGCCTGACGTGGAACTCGATTCCGGGTCTCCAGGATCACACCCTGGGCTGAAGTTCGCGCTAAACCACTGAGCAACCAGAGCTGCCCTAAAATTGATTTTTTAAGTGAAAATACCTGCCCTGCCACTCTTGTACTGTGTCCTTGAGTGGGTGTCTTCACTTTTCTGTGCTTCAATTTGTTCATCTGTAAAATGGGAATAATAGTATCTCACAAGGTTGTTTTGAGATGTAGATGAGGTCCATTCGCATGAAGTGTCATGTTGTGAGCACTCCACAAAGGCTAGGTAATATTATTGGGGGAGGGCTTCCAGCCCCTGCTGGCACCTATGGGAAGTCTACTTGGTCCCTTCTGCATCTTGGCCCTCCCTACCATGAAGGCAGGGCCATTCCAGGTCTACCAACTCTTGATGCCAAAGCCATACAACTCTTGGTGGCAGGAGAACCCTTCTGTGCCCCATCCCTCTTGATGCCCAGGGACTCTGTGAGTCCCGTCAGATCACAGGGTCTCCCACTGACCATCATCCTTGAAGATATCCTTGACCTTGGCTCCAGCCCAGAAACATGTCACAGACATGGGGCTGTCAGCAACCCAATCTCTCTGGGTCCTATTTTTATTTCTGTACCTCAGCCAGGGTGGGGATTGGTTGGGGGGGCCTGTGATACAGGGGGACACCCCAACTTTTTGAATCCTTCCTGAAACCTCTGTTGTTCCTGTCATCTCTGCTCCTCATTGTCTCATGATTCCCTTCGGTAGGCATTCATTCTTCCAAATCTATTGTTATGACACTGAAACCAACATCATGAGTTCTTTTTTCCACTGTGCCCTGAGTCAGTGACTAGAGAGTCACAGGATAAAAGGAAGTGTGTGTGTGTGTGTGTGTGTGGTGTGTGTGTGTTTGACCTGTGATACTATCTCAGATGTTCTCCTATTCCAACTATCTGTTGGAGTAGGGTTGGGGAGGTGAAAAGGAAGGATGTAAGTCTGAGGGAACAGTCCCAACACTTGATCTTGGGCCATGGCTGAAATAGATTTTTGGGAGGCAGAAGAGGCCGGAAGCCTGGGGGTAGGTAAAGGGGACTGAGACAGGGAGTGGGAGGCAGTGAGAACAGGCAAAGAAGCTTTGGGCTGAAGAAGAGCAGAACGTGAGTTTAGTCAGAAGTGCTCATGCTTTCTGGCTAGGAGAGGAGCTGGGGACAGGTGTAGGAGATAGTTGGCAGTGGTAGGAGTGGGAACTCTGGAGTTTGGGAGAAGGTAGGGAGGCCAGTGAATTGGGCTTGTTTGCTGCCTGCTTGTTTGGTGTATGGAGACAAGATTTTCTTTCCTTTTTTTGCCAGAATTTGGACAGAATAAAGCTTTGGGATTACCCTGGACCTATGGCCCCTCCAAACCCCAGAAATAAGCCAGAGCATCTTATGTGGGCTCATTAGAGCCAGCCCAATGGCCTTGCTCTTTGTATTGCTACCTAATTTGGAACCACATTTTCAAAGGATCTTAAATTTGGAAAGCTGGAATAATCCAGAGAGACTAGAAGTGTGTGTGTGTGTGTGTGTGTGTGTGTGTGTGTGTGTGTGAGAGAGAGAGAGAGAGAGAGAGAAAGAGAAAGGGAGGGGGAGAGAGAGAGAGAGAGACAATAAGGAACTTATTGTCTATCTCCCCTTTTAAAATGCCAGCTCCACCAGGGCTACAACTTTGTCTTGCTCAGTGCTCTGTCCCAGGCACATTGTGAGTACACAGTAAAAATCCGGTAAATGAATGAGTCGAAATCTGAGGGGATTCCCTAGGATGGGGACTAGATTTATGTCTACTATAAGGCCCCATAAGGCAAAAGGCTGACCATCTAATGGAAGCCAAAAGGAGGCAGATTTTGACCTTATATCAGAAAGGACTTTGAAAACCCAGAGCTGCTTTGAGCATCATGTTGCTTGAACTAACCATATTGGAGCCAGAAGTAAACATGGAGGGATACTAGGGAAGATGACTCGCTTCAAGGTAGACCTGAAGGGCCCCAAGGGTCCTTCCCGCCACTGCATCTGGAATTTGGCCATGGTCACATACACTGTCGAAGGTAATTGCAACAAAATGTCAGTTTTCGGGATCCCTGGGTGGCGCAGCAGTTTAGCGCCTGCCTTTGGCCCCGGGCGCGATCCTGGAGACCCGGGATCGAATCCCACGTCGGGCTCCCGGTGCATGGAGCCTGCTTCTCCCTCTGCCTGTGTCTCTTCCTCTCTCTTTATGTGACTATCATAAATAAATAAATTAAAAATTTAAAAAAAATGTCAGCTTTCGGGATCCCTGGGTGGCGCAGCGGTTTGGCGCCTGCCTTTGGCCCAGGGCACGATCCTGGAGACCCAGGATCGAATCCCACGTCAGGCTCCCTGCATGGAGCCTGCTTCTCCCTCTGCCTATGTCTCTGCCTCTCTCTCTCTCTGTGATAACTATCATAAATAAATGAAATTAAAAAAAAAATGTCAGCTTTCCAGTCAGACAGAACTGGATTTTAATCTTGGCTTTTCCAGAAGCTGTGTTACCTTAGGCATGTTACCAATGTCTTTGAACCTGCTACTTCACATGTAATGTGGAGATGAATGGTACAACACCCACCTCAAAGACTGGCTGTGAGCATTAGATTCAAGTGACTACCCATGTACAGCATTTAGTGCAATGTCTGGCACACAACCAATTCTCAATGTTAGCTATTGTTACAATGCTGGAAATGGGCCAGGGGAGCTAGTTCCCAGGGCCCAGTGAACTAAGACAAGTCACATGTAAAATAAATCAACTGGTTGGCAGACAGAGAGGTGCAAGGCAGTGATTTCCTTAAATATCTAGGTGTACTTTTTTAGTTTGATATAATTTTGATTCATACATCCCCAAATTACCACTGGGAGGACAATACCAAGAGATAGGGAAGATGCCATTTTTAGGAGATTTAATAGAAACAGATACTAAATCCATAACTGGTACAGATATTTCTCATATGTGTCAGAAAAACTGACAGATAACCTGGTTCTAAGTCCCTTACTTAAACTGGAAGGTTTGAGGTGCTTGGCCTGCTCAGTCAGTACAGCATCTGACTCTTGATCTTGGGGTTGTGAGTTCAAGCCCCATGTTGGGCATAGAGATTACTTAAAAATAAAATAGTTTTAAAAACAAATAAATAGGAGTGCCTGGGTGGTGCAATCAGCTGAGTGTCTGACTCTTGGTTTTGGTTCAGGTCATTATCTCAGTGTCATGAGATTGAGCCCCCTGTCAAGCCCCACATGCAGCTCCATGCTAAGCATGGACTCTACTTAAGATTCTCTCCCCCTCTGCCCCTTCCCCTCACAGATAAATAAATACAACTTAAAAAAATAAATTAGTAAACTGGGAGGTTTAAGGACTACTTCTGGGACACCTGGGTGGCTCAGCGGTTGAACGTCTGCCTTCAGCTCAGGAGATGGTCCCAGGGTTCCAAGATCAAGTCCTGCATCAGGCTCCTGCATGGAGCCTGCTTCTCTTCCCTCTGCCTGTGTCTCTGCCTCTCTCTGTGTCTCTCATGAGTGAATAAATAAAATCTTAAAAAAAAGGACTAGTTCTGCTCTTCTTTATTAGAACAAGCAACTCCATAGGTGTTTACCTGGCTCAGTTAGTAGAGCGTGTGACTCTTGATCTCTCACAGTCATGAGTTCAAGCCCCACATTGGACATGGAGCGTACTTAAAAGACAACAACAGGATACCTGGGTGGTACAGTCGGTTAAGGGCCCGACTCTTGATTTCAGCTCAGGTCTCAATCTCAGGGTCATAAGTTCAAGCCCTATGTTGGGCTCCATGCTGAGCATGGAACATACTTAAAAACAATACAACAACCAGCTCCAACAAGAAAACTATTTAGATGATTTCATAGACAATATTTACATTGTTTTATTAAGCTCCTCTGTTCATATTTGTGCTAATCTTTGTGTTAAATTTTGTGTCAGTCATTTGTAGAAACAATGATTTTATCAATAGAACAATAAAATTGCAGTATTTAGCAAACACAATTAACATTAGGCCATACTCTTAAATTCTCAGAACAAGAACAAAGATAAAATGCTGATTTTGAGACTTCCAGGTAGAGCTAAACTCACAAGAAAGGCTGAATTAGGGAAGCTTTCTCAAGTTAAGCCTACAGGACTATTGTTTGATTTCTCAAACCACCACCAAACATGTGAATGTATACTACTAGCAGTAAATCCCAGCAGAGACAAGAAACCACTTATTGTATATGGTATGAAGTAAGGATTAAGTTTCTTTCCTTCCCACCCCACCCCCTGTCTCATTATTCCAGCACCACTTCTTGAAAAGATTAACCTTTCCCCATTGAATTGCCTTGGTCCCACTTTTGAAAATCAATTGATCATGTATGTATATGAGTAGATCTCTTTCTGGTCTAATTTGTTCCATTCATCTATAGGTCTGTCCTTAGTGTAAGGACACTTTCTTGTTTATTACAGCTTTTTCTTTTAATTTCAAGAAATCTTCTTTAATCAAAGTCCAATATACAGTTTTAAAATAAATTTGAGGAGCATTTAGGTGGCTCAGCCAGTTGAGCATCTGCCTTTGGCTCAGGTTGTGATGCCAGGCCCTGGGACCAGGCTCCTTGTTCATGGGGGGGCCTGCTTCTCCTTCTCCTCCCTGCTTGTTCTCTCTCTCTCTCTCTCTCTCTCAAATAAATAAATAAAATCTTAAAAATAAATAAAATAAATTTGAAATCAAGTAAGGCAATTCTTCTAACTTTATTCTTTTTCAAAGATGCTTTGGCGGGCAGCCCCGGTGGCGCAGCGGTTCAGCACCGCCTGCAGCCCAGGGTGTGATCCTGGAGACCTGGGATCGAGTCCCACATCGGGCTCCTGCATGGAGCCTGCTTATCCCTCTGCCTGTGTCTCTGCCTCTCTCTTTGCTCTCTCTGATGAATAAATAAATAAATCTTAAAAAAAAAAAACAAAGATGTTTTGGCTATTATAGGTCCTTTGTATTTCCATATAAATTTTAAAATCAGTTTGTCAATTTCTATAATAGATTCTACCCGTGTTTTAATTGAGAGTGCACTAATTCAATAGATAAATTCGAGTAGAATTGATAACAGTACTGAATCTTCCAATCCATGAACGTGTTTGCTAGTTCAGTGGCTTAACCCAAACCTCATCTTTGTCACACTGTGGCTGCTGAAGTTGCCCATACATACTTATCGATAGGCATGGAAACACCAAGAGGCATGTCAGTGAATCTCTTGAGTTTCGGCGATGTTTCCACTGTCCCCCCCCTTATATAAAAGAACCCAGGCAGCCCCAGTGGCTCAGCGGTTTAGCGCCACCTTCAGCCCAGGGCCTGATCCTGGGGACCAGGGATCGAGTCCCACATCAGGCTCCCTGCATGGAGCCTGCTTCTCCCTCTGCCTGTGTCTCTGCCTCTCTCTCTGTCTGTCTTTCATGAATAAATAAATAAAATCTTAAAAAAAAAAGAACCTTACCTTCTCATAATAGGTTTAGTTACCTCTGTCAGCATAGGAATTCCTTTCTTTGGCTGCTGGCTTACGGGCACCAGGAGCACAACATGACTGAGTGTTGTGTTTTTTTTTTTTAATTTTTTTTAAATTTTTTAAATTTATTTATGATAGTCACACACACACAGAGAGAGGCAGAGACATAGGCAGAGGGAGAAGCAGGCTCCATGCACCGGTAGCCCGACGTGGGACTCGATCCCGGGTCTCCAGGATCACGCCCTGGGCCAAAGGCAGGCACCAAACCGCTGCGCCACCCAGGGATCCCCATGACTGAGTGTTAACCATAGCTTTAGGTTTGGTGGAACTTTATGTTCTTGGTAAAAGCATATTCCCTTTGAAGCTATGTTATGGCCATATACTACATCTTGAAGGCAGTGTCATTCCCAAGCTGGTACATTAACTTTCAGAGGTCATTCTAGCATTCTCTCAGGTCTAACTCCTGGGTGATGCAGTATATGGTAGCACTAGAGTATTCTGTAATGTGGTAATGTGACCATCGTTACATCTCATTCTCTATAAAGTGGGTCACAGGTTGGTAGACCAAATGCTCTTTAAGCTCTCATAGTGGTACTGGCCAAGGCACTACAGTGTATGGAAGGCAAACCCATACCCAGAATGCATGCCAAGCCTAGTAGGAAAAAAATCACAGCCGCTCCATAGCAGAAGGACTCAATGTAATTCACTTGCCAACAGATGTGATGAAAGGGAGCCTACATTATTGGGCCATAGGTAACGTGCATCCCTGCCACTGTAGTACTCTACTAATGAACCCATTGTAGAAACACTAGAGTAGCCTAAAATAAAAGCTGACTTACATCTATGAGACAAGTCACCTTTTCCACCATATTGTTTATTTTCTCTCTGTGACAGATGCTGTAGGCAGTAACACTAGACACGAAGATCTATGCACTTTGTTTCCACTCTCATAGGTCCACTCATAGGTTTCTTCCCTACATCTCCTTGTCTCTAACCTTTCAGCCTTGCTACTTCCAGGCCCCTGACCAACCAGTTCATCACTGCCTGGGAATCCATACATATCCCTATTCCAGGACATTAATTTCTCACTCTACACCAAGTTGATGACCAAGGCTACTACTTGAAGCTCTGCCCACTGTGAAGATTACCCGTAACCACTATTTTTTACCCTGGGTAGGTCTGTAGAACAGCAGCAGACCATTTTTGGTTCAGTCAAGCTTATCATACTGACCCATCAATGAACCAAGCCTGAGTTTTTTCTTGCTGTTATCTGGTAATAAAGAATCTCCAAGAGGCCATAGGCATGAGCTGAGGGAGAGGTATTGATGCCACAGATACAGGTGGAGGTCAGGCCATATTGTCATGAAAATTACATTTGCCCTTTGGATCTGTGCAGGCCCAACCTTGAATATACCACTCTGAATTTGGTGGGGCTGACAGTTCATAGATCATGATAGGCAGAGACCCTCATACCTTAACCTAACATACATAGAGCTATCTCTTGCTCTGGGCTCTACTTAAACCTGGCAGCCTTCAAGCGGCTCATTCAATGGATCAGAACAGAATTCCCAAATGTTGTATGTACTGTTGTCTAAATCTAAAAACTGCCTAGCTGGGACACCTGGTGGTGGCTCAGTGGTTGAGCCTCAACCTTCTGCTCAGGGCATGATCCTGGGGTCTGAGATTGAGTCCTGCACTGGGCCCCCCATGGGGAGCCTGCTGCTCCCTCTGCCTGTGTCTCTGTCTCTCTCTGTGTGTCTCTGATGAATAAATAAATCAATCTTTTTTTAAAATAAATAAATCTTTAAAAAAATATTTTTAATAAAGAAAGAAAGAAGAAGAAAGAGAAGAAAGAAAAAAGAAAGAAAGAAAGAAAGAAAGAAAAAAAGAAAGAAAGAAAGAAAGAAAGAAGAAGAAAGAAAGAAAGAAAGAAAGAAAACTGCCTAGCAGACACTGTGCTTCTTTTCCATGGCAGAAGGTGCAAGGTGCAATAACTGTAGTCCATCGTGTGACTATTCCACAACTTGTTTATCCATTCACAAATAGATTATTACTGATAGACATTTAAGTAGTTTACAGGGGTTTTTTTGTATTATGAAAAAGCTTTAAACACCCTTGTATATTTTGTGAAATCATTTTTTAAAATTCATTTTTGGAAAATACATGAGAGTGAAATTGCTGGTCATAGAGTGGGTGAATGTATATTTAATTTTACAAGTGCCAAACAGTTCCCCAAAATTGTTGTACCACTTTATATTCTCACCAGCAAGAGTTCAAGTTGCTTCACATCCTCTTCCTCATTTGATGTTTTTTTTTTTATTCTAGTATATATTATAGTGGTATCTTATAGTTTTAATCTGCAATTCTTTGATGACTCTTGATGAATACTCTTTTGTGTGTTTATTGACAATTCTTTGTGTATGTTCTTTTGTGAAGTTTCTGTTCAATTCTTTTTTTGTTTGTTTAAAGATTGTATTTATTTATTCATGAGAGACAGAGAGACAGAGAGAGGCAGAGAAACAGGCAGAGGGAGAAGCAGGAGTCATGCAGGGAGCCCGATGGGGAACTTGATCCCAGGACTCCAGGATCACACCCTGAACGGAAGGCGGAGCTAAACCGCTGAGCCACCTGGGCTGTCCTCTGTTCAATTCTTTTGCCATTTTTATTGTTTCTCTTTTTATCATTGGTTTGGAGGAGTTACTTATATATTCTGGGTATAAGGACCTTCTTAGTTATATATGTTGCAAATATTTTTCCCCCTGAGGCCTATCTAGTTATTTTACTAATAAGTCCCAGAAAGAATATATAGAGAGCATAGAGGAAAGGTAATATATTTAGAGATAATGGATACAAAGTTTTCAAAACTGATGAAAAACATCAATCCACAGATCTGAAAAACATAATTTATCCCAAGGAAGTTAAGTAGAAAGAAATCAATGCCTAGACAGATTCTACTGGAATATCAAAGACAAAGAGGAGGGCAGCCCCGGTGGCTCTGCGGTTTAGCGCCGCCTTCAGCCCAGGGCGTGATCCTGGAGACCCGGAATCAAGTCCCACATCGGGCTCCCTGCATGGAGCCTGCTTCTCCCTCTGCCTGTGTCTCTGCCTCTCTCTCTCTCTTTCTTTCTGTGTGTGTATCTCTCATGAATAAATAAATAAAATCTTAAAAAAAAAGAGATCCTAAAATCAGCCAAAAAGAAAGATTTCTTTTCTTAGAAAAAAAGATTTTTATTTATTTATTCATGAGAGACACACACACACAGAGGCAGAGACACAGGCAGAGAGAGAAGCAGGCTCCATGCAGGGAACCCAATGTGGGACTCGATCCGGGGACTCCAGGATCATGCCCTGAGCCAAAGGCAGACGCCCAACCGCTGAGACACCCAGGTGTCTCAGGATGGATTTCTAATAAAGAAATAAGAGTTAGAATAATAACAACCTTCTCAACACAACAAAGGGAGCCACAAGACCATCTGTAAAGTATTGAGAGGATAACCAAGAGAGAATTGTGTGCTTACCAAAATTATCTTTCAAGAATGAGGGTAAAATGAAGTCATTTGCAGATAATCAAAAATTAAGAGCTTAATAGCAGGAAATATGTACAAGGATCTTTTAAAAGATATGTTTCAAGAGGAGAGACAATTATCCTAGAAGGGTGACTTGAGTTGTGAGAAGGAATGATCAACTATAAAAGTGCATGCATGTAGTTAAATCCATATAAACACAGATGCTTAGAGCAATAAGAATAGTGTCTACCTGATGTAATTAAAACAAAAAGTAGGGATCCCTGGGTGGCACAGCGGTTTGGCGTCTGCCTTTGGCCCAGGGCGTGATCCTGGAGACCCGGGATCGAATCCCACGTCGGGCTCCCGGTGCATGGAGCCTGCTTCTCCCTCTGCCTATGTCTCTGCCTCTCTCTCTTTCTCTCTCTGTGACTATCATAAATAAAAATTAAAAAAAATTAAAAAAAACAAAAAAACAAAAAGTGAATCTGAGATATTCTGCTACAATTCTATATTGATCGTGAGGGGTAAGACAAAAACCAAAGAGTTTTTTAAGGTCTTTTTATTGTAGGGAAGTGAATGAGGCAGTTCAGATATTGTTTTACATTAACACTTTTTGAAGTTAAAGATGATCATCTCAATAGATGTAGAAAAAGCACTTGACAGGGGATCCCTGGGTGGCGCAGCGGTTTGGCGCCTGCCTTTGGCCCAGGGCGCGATCCTGGAGACCCGGGATCGAATCCCACATCAGGCTCCCAGTGCATGGAGCCTGCTTCTCCCTCTGCCTGTGTCTCTGCCTCTCTCTCTCTCTCTCTCTGTGACTATCATAAATAAATAAATAAATAAATAAATAATTAAAAAAAAAAAAAGAAAAAGCACTTGACAAAATCCAATAATAATGATAAAATTTCTCAGCAAAGTAGTAATAGAAAGGAATTTCCTTAACCTGATTAAAGGCATCTATAAAAAACCTGCAGCAAACATTTTACTTAATGATGAAAGAGAATGCTTTCCTCCTAAGATCTGGGAAAAAGTAAAGATGTCCACTGCCACCACTTTTATTCAGACTCATACTGGAGGTTCTAGCTAGAACAAGAAAGCAAGAAAGCAAAGAAAGGAGGAAGGAAGAGAGGGAGAAAGGAAGAGATTAAAAGGCATCTAGATTAGAAAAGAAAAGGCAGGGATACCTGGGTGGCTCAGGGGTTGAGTGCCTTCAGCTCAGAATGTGATCCCAGAGTCCCGACCGAGATCAGGTCCAGGGATCAAGTTCCGCATTGGACTCCCTGCAGGGAGCCTGCCTCTCCTCTGCCTATGTCTATGCCTCCCTTTCTGTATCTCTCGTGAATAAATAAGTAAAGTCTTTTTAAAAAAAAAAAAAAAAGGAAAAGGCAAAACTGACTTTATTTGCAGCATGATCATCTATGTAGAAAATCCTAAGGAATTTACAATAAAGCTACCAGAACAAAATATGAGTTTATCAAACTGGGATGCAATATTCAAAAATAAATTATAGTTCAGAGCACCTGGGTGGCACAGTTGGTTGAGCATCTGACTCTTGGTTTCAGCCCGGATGGATTCAGGGTCATGATATTGAGCCCTATGTTGGGCTCCATGCTCAACGAGGTGTCTGTTTAAGGCTCTCTCTCTCTCTGTCCCTCCCCTCACACATCCCCATATGCGTGTGCACATGTGCGTGCTCTCTCTCTCTCTCTCAAATAAATAAATTAATATTTCTATAAACTGGCAACAATCAAAATTTTAAAATACCATAAAATATTGAATACCTAGAGATAAATTTGACAAAAGATGTGCAAGACTTGAACATTAAGAACTATAAGACATTACATAAAAATTTAAAGAAAACCTAACCAAGTGTAGATCATACCATAATCATGGACTGAGAGACTTGATATTAAGACGTCAATGTTCCCCAAAGTGATCTATAGATTCAGTGCTGTTTTATAGAAATTAACAAGCTGATTCTAACATTTATAAGGAGATGGAGGGCAGCCCCAGTGGCACAGTGGTTTGGTGCCGCCTGCAGCCCGGGGTGTGATCCTGGAGATCTGGCATCGAGTCCCATGTCGGGTTCCCTGCGTGGATCCTGCTTCTCCCTCTGCCTGTGTCTCTGCCTCTCTCTCTCTCTCTCTGTGTCTCAATAAATAAATAATATCTAAAAAATAAAAAAATAAAAAAATAAAATAAAAAATAAAAAAATAAGGAGATGGAAAGAACTGAAAAAAAAGAGGAGAGTTGGAGGACTTACACTATGTTTTCAAGATCTATTCTAATGCTACTATAATCAAGACTCTGTGGTACTGGCATTAAAATAAACATAAGACACATATAACATAATAGAAAATCCAAAAGTACATGAGATATGTATTGGTCAATTGGTTTTCAACATGGGGCTAAAGGGACTCGATGGAGAAAGGGTAATTTTTTCCAACAGATAGCTCTGAAACAATTGGATAGCTGTATGAAAAAAAAGGGGGAAGGGAAAGTACACCCTTACTTCAAATAACCCAATATGGATCATAGACCTAAATGTAAGAGCTAAAACTGAATATGTTTTAGAAAAAAAATGGAGAAAACTGGGGATCCCTGGGTGGCTCAGCGGTTTAGCGCCTGCCTTGGGCTTAGGGTGTGATCCTGGAGTCCCCAGATGAGTCCCCAGATCGAGTCCCCAGATCGAGTCCCACGTCGGGCTCCCTGCATAGAGCCCGCTTCTCCCTCTGCCTGTGTCTCTACCTCTCACTCTCTCTCTCTGTGTCTCTCATGAATAAATAAATAAAATATTAAAAAAAAATTGGAGAAAACCATAGTGACCTTGGATTTGGCAAAGATTTCTTAAATATGACCAAAAGGAATGAAATACCTTCATGGACTTCAGCAAAATGTAAATGTTTTATTCTGCAAACAATATTGTTTTGAAAATGAAAAGGTGGGGCGCCTGGGTGAGTTGGTTAAGCATCTGCCCTAGGGTCAAGTCATGATCCTAGGGTCCTGGGATTGAGCCCAGAGCCCAGAGTGGGCTACCTGCTCTGGGAGAAGCCTGCTTCTGTCCCTACCCCCTGCTCATGCTCTCTCTTTCTTTCTCCCTCTCTCGCTATCACTCTCTCTCAAATAAATAAATAAAATATTAAAAAAAAAAAAAAGGGCAGCCCCAGTGGCGCAGCGGTTTGACGCAGCCTGCAGCCTGGGGCGTGATGCTGGAGACCCGGGATCGAGTCCCACACCCAACATTGGGTTCCCTGCATGGAGCCTGCTTCTCCCTCTGCCTGTGTCTCTGACTCTCTCTCTCTCTGTGTGTGTGTCTATGAATAAATAAATAAAATCTTTTAAAAAATGAAAGGGCAAGACACAGACTGGGAGAAATATTTGTGAAACACATTCAATAGCACTTGTGTTTAGAATATGTAAAACTGGGACACTTGGGTGGCTCAGCGGTTGAGCATCTGCCTTCAGCTCAGGGCGTGATCCCAGGATCCTGGGATGGAGTCTCACATCAGGGTCCCTGCAGGGAGCCTGCTTCTCCCTCTGCCTGTATCTCTACCTCTCTCTGTGTGTCTCTCATGAATAAATAAATAAAACCTTAGAAAAAAAGAATATGTAAAACTTCTTATAATTCTAAAATATCCACTCATTTTTTTACATAGACAAATATTTGCATAGATCCTTTACTAAAAAAGATATATGGATAGCTAATAAGCATATGAAGCATAGGAAAAGATTCTCAAAAACCTCTGGCAAGGTGTATACAGAAAAATAGAATGTACAAGTAAATAGCAATGAATGAAAAGAGATAACTTTTCTCTTTTGGGGAACCTGGGTGACTCATAACTATAGTTACAGCAGATGTTAAAAAGATAATAAGAGAACTGTCATCAGTTTAATACCAATAGATTTAAGAATTTAGATAAATTCCTAGGAAAATACGCCTTCAAAATTCACTCAAAAAAGTGGAATAGTCCTATAAATACTAAAGATTCCTTTATACTGAAGAAACAAAGAACATTCTTTTTCCACAAAAATGTTGTTTTTTTAAAGCAATAAATCATTAGACATAGACATACATAATTCTGTATTTATGAGTTAATGTAATGGTGGCTTTTAAATACTCCACCACCCCCTAAAACAGTGGAGGACAGAGATGGAGCAATAACAGGAACGTCAATAACTTATATAAGCTAAAGGCTGGGTATGTGTGAGTTAATTATGCCATTCTCTCTAACATTGAGTGCATGTGAAAATGTTCATGATTAAAAGGTTAAAATAAAAAAGTGTATTGAAAAAATAATGGGATCCCTGGGTGGCGCAGCGGTTTAGCGCCTGCCTTTGGCCCAGGGCGCGATCCTGGAGACCCGGGATCGAATCCCACATCAGGCTCCCGGTGCATGGAGCCTGCTTCTCCCTCTGCCTGTGTCTCTCCCTCTCTCTCTCTCACTGTGTGCCTATCATAAATAAATAAAAAATAAAAAATAAAAAAAAAGAAAAAATAACAGACGCCACAGCCAGTTTTACTGGTGTGTTTTACCTATCTTTCAGGGAGTAAATCAGTCCAAATTTATATGGACTCTTCAAGAGAATAGAAGAGGGGGATTTTTCCTCCAGTCATTCTGAGGCTGGTACAGTTTTTTTTTTTTTAAGATTTTATTTATCTGGGGACGCCGCTCGGCGGGGACGGCCGCCCCCCTCGCTGACGTCCCGAAAGGACCGAGGAGCGCTACTAAGAGGGACCTGGGCCCGGGTCACGCAGAGAAGTTGCCCCTCAGCCATGCATCAGATCCTGTCTGTACAAGCAGGAGACCTGTACAGCCTTGATTCTTTCTGAGGAATGGAAAAGGAAGCTAGAAACAACTCAGCGAGATTGTCGATCCATTTCAGATACTTGTTGCAGCAAACAAAGCAGTTCATCTCTACAAACTAGGAAAAATGAAGACAAGAACTCTATCAACTGAAATTATTTTCAACCTTTCCCCAAATAACAATATTTCAGAAGCTTTAAAAAAATTTGGTATCTCAGCAAAAGACACTTCAGTTCTAATTGTTTACATTGAAGAGGGAGAAAAACAGATAAATCAAGAAGACCTAATATCTCAGGTAGAAGGTCATCAAGTTTCTCTGAAAAACCTTCCTGACCTAACAAATATTACAGAAGTCAAAAAGATATATAAACTATCTTCACAAGAAGAAAGTATTGGAACGTTATTGGATGGCATCATTTGTAGAATGTCAACAAAAGATGTTTTGTGAAATGACAGAAATATTAGATATTGTCAGCATTTCTTTTTAAAAAGTGGAGTTTTCTTTCTTGATTATAAAATGTATATATGTTCAATCGTAGAAAATACAATGGTACAACAAAGGGAAAAAAAGCCAAAAAAAAAAAAAAAAAAAAAAGATTTTATTTATCTATTCATGAGAGACAGAGACAGAGGCAGAGACACAGGCAGAGGGAGAAGCAGGCTCCATGCAGGGAGCCCGACGTGGAGGGGTCCCAGGTCTCCAGGATCACACCCTGGGCTGAAGGCAGCACTAAACCACTGAGCCACCCGGGCTGCCCAAGTTTTGATACTAAAATTACACAAGGCCAGGAGGAGAAGATACAAAAAAAAAGGCAAAGCCACAGCCATTTCATTTATAAATATAGTTGTAAAATCCCTTCCTCAGATATCAGGGAATCAAAGTCAACAATATAACACACTGTGACCAAGTTAGTTTTATCCCAAGAACACAGGATCGTTTACTGTTAGGAAATCTACATCATATTTTACATTGACAGACAAAGGACAAAAATCATATGATCTTTGTAGATGTGGGAGAAGCATTTGAAAAAATTAATACCCATTTACCATACATTTTCTTAGTAGAACTAGAACTAGAAACGAGCTACCTTAACCTGATCATGGACATGTGCCCCCAGGTTATATATACCTAAGCACAAGAACTGCAAAGAATATTTTCTGTTTTCAATAACCACATTATTGGTGGCAGTTGGTATTGTTATTCTGAGAGTGTTTTGTGTATAGTGTAAAACACATCAAATGAGTATTTGGTGATTTGATCACTGAGAACAGATTTTTTAGTGGGGTAAAATACGCATTGTATAAAATTTACCATTTTAACCATTTTAAGTCTATAGTTCCATGGAGTTAGGTACACTTACATTGTTGTGCAACCATCACTGCTATCCATTTCTGGAGTCCTTTTCATCATCCCCAACATAAGCTCTGTACTCACTAAATACTAACTCCCCATTCCTCTCTCTCCCCAGCCCCTGGTAATCACCATTCTATTTTCTGTCTCTAGAAACATGACAATTCTAGGTACAATCATATAAGTATAATCATACAATATTTTTCTTTTTGTGTCTGCCATATATCACATAGCATAATGCCTTCAAGTTTCATCCATATTATATTGTAGCATATATCAGAATTCCACTCCTTTGTAAGGTTGAAGAACATGCCATTGTATGTCTATACCACATTTTTTTAATCCGTTCATCTGTCTGGGGACATTTAGGTTGTTTCTATGTTTTGGCTATTGTGAGTAATGCTGCTATGAACATTGGTATATAAATACCTGTTTGAGTTTCTGGTTTCATTTGTTTTGTATATACACCCAGAAGTGGAATTATGGATATATGCTATTCTGTTTAATTTTTTAATTTTTTGAGGAACAGCCGTACTGCTCTCCACAGCTCCATTTTACATTCTCATCAGTAACACACAAGAGTTCCAATTTCTCCACATCCTTGCCAACACTTGTTATTTTGTTTCTCTAATAGCAGCCATCCTAAATGGTTGTGAAGTGGTATGTCATTGTGGTTTTATTTATTTATTTATTTATTTGTTTGTTTGTTTGTTTTTAAAGATTTATTTATTTATTCATAAGAGACACACACAGAGAGAGGCAGAGACATAGGCAGAGGGAGAAGCAGGCTTCTCGCAAGAAGCCCAATGCGGAACTTGATCCCAGACCCCGGGATCACAGCCTGAGTGGAAGGCAGCCACTCAACCACTGAGCCACCCAGGTGTCCCTCATTGTGGTTTTATTTGCATTTCTCTGATAGGTATTATGTTGAGCATCTTTTTATGTGCATATTGGCCACTTTATATCTTCGTTGGAGAAATAATCTAAGTGCATTGCCCATTTTTTGCATTGGGTTTTTGAGTGGTTGTTGAGTTTTAGGAGTCATTATATATTCTGATACTAATTCTTAGCTGATCATGCCTTGTAAATACTTCTTCCCATTCTGTGGGTTGCTTTTTTACTCTGTTGATAGTGTCTTTTGATGCAAAAAAGTTTTCAGTTTTGATAAAGTCCAATTTACCCATTTTTTAAATCTATTTTTCTTTCGTTCCCTGTGCTGTTGTGTCACATCCAAAAAATCACTGCCAAATCCAATGTCATGAATGTCATGAAGATTTTCCCCTCTGCTTTCTTCTAAGAGTTTTATAGTTTGGGGAACCCGGGTGACTCAGTTGGTTAAGTGTCCAACTCTTGATTTCAACTCCGATCATGATCTTAAGGTTGTGAGACTGAGCCTGGCATTGGGCTCCACACTGGGCATGATCTTTGCTTAAGATTCTTTCTCTCCGTCTCCCTCTGTCCCTCCCCCAACCCCAGGCTCACTCTCTCCTCCTCTTTTTTTTTTTAATTGTTTTAAAGATTTTATTTATTTATTCATTCATGAGAGACACACACAGAGAGAGAGAGAGGCAGAGACACAGCAGAGGGAGAAGCAGGCTCCATGCAGGGAGCCCAATGTGGGACTCGATCCCAGGTCTCCAGGATCACGCCCTGGGCCAAAGGCAAGTGCCAAACCGCTGAGCCACCCGGGCTGCCCTCTCTCCTCCTCTTTTAAAAAAAGTTTTATGGTTTCAGCTCTTTAAGTCTTCAATCTATTTTGAGTTAATTTTTGTATATAGTTTAAGAATCCAACTTCATTCCTTTGAAGGATACCCAGTTTTCCCAGCACCATTTGTTGAAAAGACTGTCCTTTCTTCATTGAATGGTCTTAGCACTCTTATCAAAACTCATTCAGCCAGGGGCACCTGGGCCGCTCAGTGGTTGAGCGTCTGCCATTGGCTCAGGTCAGTTTGTGATCCCGGGGTACTGGGATCGAGTTCCACATCCGGCTCTCTGCAGGGAGCCTGCTTCTTCTTCTGCCTATGTTTCTGCCTCTCTCTGGGTCTTTCATGAATAAATAAATAAAATCTTTAAAAAAAATCATTCAACCATATATGTGAAAGTTTCTTTTTCTGGGCTATCCTATTTCTTTGATCTATATGTCTGTACCACATTGGTTTGATTAGCATTCTTTTGTAGTAAGTTTTGAAACCAAGAAGTATCACTCTTACAACTTTGTTCTTCTTTTTCCAGATTGTTTTGGCTATTCGGGGTCCCTTGAGACTGCATATGAACTTAAAGATGGATTGTTCTATTTCTGTAAAAAGAGAATTGAGATTAAAAAAAAAAACACAGGAGAAATACATAAGATGATTGAGGTTAAGTTTTCTTAACCCTATAGGACTAACCCTGTAGTCCTGAATTTGAAAAGGAGATCAATGTGAATTCTTAATGAATTTCATATTATATATATAGCCTCTTTATTGAAAAGATGTCCAATGACTGACCCAGTGTCAATACTTATTGATATTAGCACTCAGACTGTGGCCTCTAAATACCATTTCTTACTAAGAAGAACCAGGACTCCTTGGAAAGCTTTCCAATTCCAGATTTTGGATGCTAGAATTCTGGAATTGTGTCAAAAGGACTTAACAAAGTTGAAAAGGTTTCCACTGGCCAAAGATGGGACAATTCAAACTTCAATAACAATAGATCAAATATTAATAGGTCAAAGCACATTGGGTATGTTTAAATCTATGTATTCATTACGATTTTTTTTTAAATGGGGGGCGCCTGGGTGGCTCTTTCAGTTGAGCCTCTGACTTTTTTTTTTAAAGATTTTATTTTATTTATTCATGAGAGACACAGGAGAGAGGCAGAGACTTAGGCAGAGGGAGAAGCAGGTTCCATACAAGGAGCCCGTTGTGGGACTCAATCCCGGGAACTCCAGGATCATGCCCTGAGCCATCCAGGTATCCTGAGCCTCTGACTTTTTTTTTTTTTTAAGATTTTATTTATTTATTCTTGAGAGACAGAGAGAGAGGCAGAGACACAGGCAGAGGGAGAAGCAGGCTCCATGCAGGGAGCCCGATGCGGGACTCGATCCCGGGTCCCCAGGACCACAACCTGGGCTGAAGGCAGGCTCTAAACCACTGAGCCACCTGGGCTGCCGGAGCCTCTGACTCTTCATCTCAGCTCAGGTTGTGATTTCAGGGTCATGGGATCAAGCCCCAAGGCAGGCTAATCACTGAGCAGAGTCTGCTCATCCCTCTCCCTCTGCTCCTCCCCCTGCTTGCTTCTCTTTCTCTTTCAAGTGGATAAATAAAATCTTTTTTAAAATGCCTATTGATTGGGATCCCTGGGTGGCGCAGCGGTTTGGCGCCTGCCTTTGGCCCAGGGCGTGATCCTGGAGACCCGGGATCGAATCCCATTTTGGGCTCCCTGCATGGAGCCTGCTTCTCTCTCTGCCTGTTTTTGCCCCTCTCTCTCTCTGTGTGTGACTATCATGAGTAAATAAATAAAATCTTAAAAAAAAATGCCTATTGATCAATTTTCGAGGATACTAGAGAATCAAAGCTTTATTTAGAAAATTACTAAAGGGAAATTCTATACCCTAATAAACCACTTTTGGGTATATATCCAAAAAAACCTGGATACACATATACCAGGACACATTCAAGGAATGTTCTTAATAACACTGTTTATAATAGCAAAAAACTAGAAACCCAAGTGGCCATTCTCGGGATGAATAAATAAACTGTGGTATATTTACACAACAGAATAGTATACAGCAGTAAAAAGTGAATGAACTATGGAACAGATGAATCTTAGTAATATATTGAGTAATAAAAGCAAATACCGAAGGACAAGTAATGTAACTCTCTTCTTAGAAGTTCAAAACTAATCAAAACTAAACAACATATTGTGTAGACATGTATGAGTACATTTTTTTTTTCTTTTTTAAGAAGTGTCAAGAGAATAACACAGAATACTGGGTGATGGTACACCAGGGTAAGGAGGGGATGAATAGGTGAGGACAGATGGGTGGACACAAGTCCCAGGGATGTTCTACCTACCTAACCCCTTAAATTTTGCAATAGGTTTGCTGCAATTCAGTGTGTTACGTCACAAGTATATGTGAATTTTTAAAAGAGGACCACGCAAGGATTAATAATTGTGTCATTAACCAAAGATTATAATTAATCCATTCTGTTAACCTGAAGTCGGCCTCCTCAGAAAAAGTGAGCTGACTCTTCAAATCTGGGCCAGCCACAGTTGAAACTGAAATGAGTGGGAGGAGTGGTTAACTGTTTTCACTTTTCTCTTCCTGTTTTTTCAGAGCCTGGGAAAGCATGTCAGAATTTCCAGTCTTTTCCAATTCCCACATGATTCCCTAATTTAGAACGGTCTTTCTCCATCTGGGGAAGAACATTCGGCCTGCCATCGAGCATCTTCTTCCTTTGGGG
This sequence comes from Nyctereutes procyonoides, assembly GCF_905146905.1. NCBI lineage: Eukaryota > Metazoa > Chordata > Mammalia > Carnivora > Canidae > Nyctereutes > Nyctereutes procyonoides. The sequence continues at coordinate 10,850,627 of NW_026575025.1, forward strand.
ATGAGGAAAAAGCCTGGAGTGGGGGGTGTTCCAGCCTCCTCCCTCACACCGCATACTGGCCTTGAGCTTGGCCTTGGGGAAGATACCCGCTGAGAGGTCATTTGGTGGGTAATTAGTGGAAATGCTTTGGCCAACGCCGGACCCTAGCAGTAGGCCCTGGAGAGATGAGCGGAGGCGGGAATGACCCTGTCGGTTTAGGCGGCCCCAGAAGTACCGGACTTTCTAAGAAAGATATCTGGCTGCAGAGACGAGGCTCCGAAGATTTACCCCTGGGCGCCTCTTGTCCATCCATCGCCCCCGAGGGCCGACAGTATGGAGGAACCGTAAACGCACAGGCTTCTTAATCCTAAAAGCCCTCAGGTGCCCCCTCGCCAGCGGGAGCAGACGCGGCGCCACCTCGGTCGCCCTTGAGTGCAGCAGGCTCCACGAAGCCCACGGTCCAGGCGCTGCCAGGTGGAGAGATCAGGTCGTTCCCCGTCGCCCCCACGGCGGTGGGTGGCTAATTAAAAAATGCTTATGCCGCGACCACCACCAAGAGGCACCTTTAGCGATTAGAAGCCCTGCGGAGTTCAGTCACCTGGCCTTTGCGGGCGAATTAGGCCCGGGCCTTTCCCTGCAGTCCTGGCTGGGCTCCAGACCGGGCCCGGTGACATCACCAAACTCCTCCGATCAGCGGGAGGGGGCCCCCGAAATCCCCTAAAAACATTGTGAGTAATCACCGGGCCCGCCCTCCAGACGGAGCCTAGACCGGGGAGGGAGCCCAGCAGCCCTGCCAGCCCCAGGAGCGGCGTCGGGACGAGCAGCCTCTTAGTCCCCGGAGCGGCGCAACTTGTCCCCAGCCTCCGGCCGTGGCGTCTCGCGCGCAGCCTCTCAGTCGTCGGCGCGGGGCGCAGTCGCCCCCCGCCCCGCCCCAGGGTGGCGGCGGCAGCGGCAGGGGCTGCGGCGGCCGCGGCGGCGGCGGAGGTGGCGCAGCGCGCAGGCGCGGCCGGATTCCCGGCAGTGACGCGGCGGCGGGCGCGCGCGGCGCATTTCCGCCTCTGGCGAATGGCTTGGCTGTAGCGCGCGCCGCGGGCCCAGCTGCGACCCCGGCCCCGCCCCCGGGACCCCAGCCATGGACGGTGAGGGCGCCCTCTGACCCCGCGGGGTGGACGCGTCGGGGCCGCGGGGATGGCGACGGGAGCCCCCGCGCCGCCTTCCGCCCCTTCCTGCGCCGACGGGTGCTGCGCAGGGAGCGGCCGGCCGGATGGTGGCGCGGGGCGGGGCGGGCTTTGAAGGGTCTGACTCAGTTTCCCCTTTGGGTGGCGGGGTCTTGACTCCGTAATCTCCGGGCTGGCGGGGAGCTTCGACTCAGCTTCACTCCGGGGCCCTGGGCGCAGTTCTGACTTCGTTTCCTTGTTAGGGGAAAATGTATCTGACTCCGTTTGCTCTCAGGATGAGGCGTGGGGGCGCCCTCCGTAGTTTTCCTTTTGGAAGTAGAACAGTCTCTGACTCCGTTTCCCTGAGTAAGGAGAAGGCGCTATAGCCAGTTTTCCCTCGGGAGACAGGTGTTTCTGCCTTCTTCACCCCTTGCCCTTAGTTTCACCGCAGGTTCCAGGGAGCGGGCCCTGCCTCGGTGCCCTTCGCGGGGAGGGAGCCTGGCTCTCTCTCCTCTCCGTGAGGAAGCAGGCGCTCCCTGGTAAGGATGGAAAGTGGGCTTGTGCTGATCCTTGTCTCCCTCCCCTTTCAGACCTGTTTCCCCTCATCTTCCCAGCTGGTAAGTGGACCATCTTCTCTCTCGGTGATTGGGGGAGGAGTGCCCTGGGGTTAGGGGCAAGGAGGGCAGCGGCCTGATTGGAGCTGGTCCGTGTCTGGCCACAGAGCCCGCCCAGGCCTCTGGCCCCTATGTGGAGATCATCGAGCAACCCAAGCAGCGGGGCATGCGCTTCCGCTACAAGTGCGAGGGCCGCTCAGCGGGCAGCATCCCGGGCGAGAGGAGCACAGACACCACCAAGACCCACCCCACCATCAAGGTCAGCATGACTGTTAGTGGTGGTGTGGGGGGCACAGGGTGGGTTTGCCGAATGAAGTATGGAACCCGAGCAGGCTCGCCTCCAGGTGGGGGGTGGGGGTGGGTGCAGTGTCTGGGAGTTAGGTTTGGACTTCCCAGAGTCTCTAGAAGTTCTCTGTACTTTGACCAGATCAATGGCTACACGGGGCCAGGGACAGTTCGCATCTCCCTGGTCACCAAGGACCCACCTCACCGGCCTCATCCCCATGAGCTTGTGGGGAAAGACTGCCGGGATGGCTTCTATGAGGCTGAGCTCTGCCCGGACCGCTGCATCCACAGGTGAACTCCTGACCAGCTGGGTATGGGGGGTGAGGTGAGGAGACGGGAGTCCGGGTGGGTGTGTAGCTGTTATAGTGTTACTCCATTCTGGACACTGGGAAGAATTCTTCACTCCTAGCTTTGCAAGCAGATTCTCTTTGCCTTGAAATTATCTGTGCATCTCAACTGTCAAGTAGATATGAGCTCCATGGGATAGGAATGGATCCCTAATAACCTCTGAACCCCCAAAGTAACTTCACTGATGAAAATAACATAGTTAGGTTGGAAGAATAGCCCACTGGTGGAGGGAAGGCCGGCAAGTTGGAGGTCAGGAAAAGCCTCTCTGTTAAGGCTTGAATAGTGAGGAGAGCAGAGAAGCATGGGAAAAAACATTCCAAGCAGAGTGAACAAATGCAAAGGCCTTGAAGTGGGGGTGAGTTTAGTGTTTGGGAAACAGAAAAGAAGCGGCTCTTACTGAGGGTAGGGAGCCCAGGCAGCAGGGCACAGATGCTTGTCAGCCAAGGTAAAGAGTGGGTTTCTTTGCAGCACAATAGGAAGCACAGTGGTGATTTGGTGAATGGGTAGGGGAGGGAGGAACAGACTGGGCAGAGACAATGGGACTAATACATGGAGAGGGACTCAGCTTCCAGAACCTGGGGATCCAGTGTGTAAAGAAGCGGGACCTGGAGCAGGCCATCAGCCAGCGCATCCAGACCAACAACAACCCCTTCCAAGGTGAGGGCTGAGGGCTGAGGGAGCAAAGGCTGAGACCTGTCCGAAGCACCCCCACCCTCTCTGGTCCTTCCAAGCCACCTACCTTATTGGCCAAGACTCTTAGTACAGATGGAATTTTGCTGCCCATTCAGTACCCACTCCCATTTACCACTGGGGAAACTGGGAGCCAGTGAGGGGGCATAACACCCAGGGGCACAGTTGGGTCACACAGGTCAGTGATGGGTCTAGAATCTTCTCTCTCTCCTCCTTTAGGACTCCCACTGTTTGACACACCCTCAGACAATGCTCCCGGGTCCAGAGCTCCCTGCCCCCCTCATCCCCTGCCACGCCTCCTGGTCCCCTGACCGTCTATTCTTGTGGCAGTTCCCATAGAAGAACAGCGTGGGGACTATGACCTGAATGCGGTGCGGCTCTGCTTCCAGGTGACAGTGCGGGACCCGGCAGGCAGGCCCCTGCGCTTGTCACCTGTCCTCTCCCATCCCATCTTTGACAACCGTAAGTGACCAAGGAGCCATGGGAAGGGTAGAGGGAGGGACAAGCCTGTGAGGAGGAAGGGGTTGGCGGGGAATGGCCCACTAGAGGAGCTCTGGCTTCATGCAGGCATCTAGTGTATTTGTCACCTCTTCTGTGTCCAGCTCTGCTGGCTGTGGTGGGGGTTGGGGGGGCGGTTAATGAGATAAAGAAGACCTGGAGCTGCCCTTAAGGTGTTAGCTTCAAGGCTGGCAGGAAGTCAGATAGAAGACAGGTACTTGGAATATGTGATGGGAAGATGGTGTGCCCGTAACTGTACTAACGACTCTGGGAAATGAACTCTCAGGAACAAGATGATGTTACAGAGTAGTACTTCAATGATGAAGCTCATAGGAAGTTCATAGATGGGGACGCCTGGGTGGCTTGGCAGTTGAGCGTCTGCCTTCAGCTCAGGGAATGATCCTGGAGTCCTGGGATCCTGGGATGGAGTCCCACATCGGGCTCCCTCAATGGAGCCTGCTTCTCTCTCTGCCTATGTCTCTCTGCCTCTCTATGTCTCTCATGAAAAAATAAAATCTTAAAAAAAAAAAAGTTCATAGATGAATTGGGCCCATGTTGATCATTTGTAGTTTTAATCAAGTAAACAGCAAGGATGAATGAAAATAAAAGGACCCTGGAGCCCTTAGGACAGGAAACCAGGATGAAGTGGAGGTCAGGAGGGAAGGGTTTGTGGCCACACAAACTGGGCCTTGAAGGTTGCTTGGGTCTGGTGGAAAGAGAGGTGTGATCAGACTGCTTCCCTGGACTATAAGCTCCATGAGGTCTGAGATGTTTGAGTTTTGTCGTGTTCTCCGTTCCTATAATGGTACTGGGTCCATAGTGATACCAGTATGGAAATAGTTGCCAAATAAGTTGGGGGTGAGGAGCCATGGGATTGGTTGAACCTCGGCTGCAGAGGTATGGTCAGCAAGTTCTGGACAACCTTGACTGTGGGATGGATAGGGAATATTGCAACTCCTGCAGGCCGGTCCTGGAGACCTCTGAAGGGGGCTTATTTTCTCCCCACACCCTCAGGTGCCCCCAACACTGCTGAGCTCAAGATCTGCCGAGTGAACCGAAACTCTGGGAGCTGCCTCGGGGGGGATGAGATCTTCCTGCTCTGTGACAAGGTGCAGAAAGGTACACACCCAGAAGGGGGCTAGACTCTGGAGCAGGAGGTGAGGGGCAAGGCTGAGCAGAGATGGTGAGTGTCAGGAGGCTGGCTTTCAACACTCCCCACCAACACCTCGGGGGCAGCAGATTGATGTATCTCGGGAAACAAGTCTCGGCAATTGTGGGGGGCAGTGAGCTGTGTGAGTTGAGTGGTGACCCACACTGATGCCCCATCTCCCACAGAGGACATTGAAGTGTATTTCACGGGACCAGGCTGGGAGGCCCGAGGCTCCTTTTCTCAAGCTGATGTACACCGACAAGTAGCCATTGTATTCCGGACGCCTCCCTACGCGGACCCCAGCCTGCAGGCTCCCGTGCGTGTCTCCATGCAGCTGCGGCGGCCTTCTGATCGGGAGCTCAGCGAGCCCATGGAATTCCAGTACTTGCCAGACACAGGTACACAGCTGGGGAGGGAAGCAACAGGGCCATCAGGCTGGACGCCTGAGGCTGTAGTTGAGGGTCAAACACTCAGGCCGGGGCAGGAATGTCTGCAGCTGGGGCAGGGACTGTCTGCCTCTTTCTTGCCTCAGTTGATAGGAAGAATACCCAAGACTTACTGAGTCCTTATTACATGTTTGGTCCTATTTCAAGCGTATCAGTGAATTAATCTGATTTTGGAAGATAGCATCTAACTTGGCCCAGGGTCACAGAGATAGTTGCAGAGTTAGTATTTAAACCCAGGCTCTCTGGCTCTAGGGTCCTGTTGCCACACTGTGTGTCTCTACCACATAGTCATGATCTGGTCATGATCAAGGGTTTTGGGCACCTGACCACATTAGGAACAGCCAGCATCATCTTCAATCCAAAGCCCATCATTTAGTCAGAGGCTGTTTTCTTGCCCTCAGAGTAGTCAAATAGAGTTTGGAAAGCCCCTGAAACAGCCATCAGTTCCTGCCACAAATAATTACCAAGCACCCACTTGGTGTCAAGGCCCATGGCAGGTAGAGGCAATACAAAGATGAACGCAGTGTGTTTCCTGCACTCTGGAAGGTCAGTCATATGAGAAAGACAAACCTGCAGAACAGATTCTTAAGTGACAGAATGACCTGAGCCGGAGGGAGGTGGTGCAGAGAACTGGAGACGGCCTCACAAAGTGGGAGCATCTAAGGTAGAGAAAGACCCAGAATTCTGTGCATTCTCCAGGCAGGTGGACAAGCACCTGGAGGTGCAGGCGTGTTGGAGGGTGCCCACTGTGTTTGGGGGCAACTTTGTGGGAGCTGTCAGTGGGCAGTGATCAGGTGCCGGTAGGAGAGCCTTGAGTGTCAGACTCGAGGCGTTCATCCAAGATTTCATCCTAAAGGCAGCGGGGAGCCACAGAAGGTTCAAGCAAGGGGAGGGGATATCAGTGGATCTGGAAGCTCACACTGGCAGGAGTTATGTAGAGGAGCTGAGAGGGAGAGACTCAGGGCAGAAAGGCCATGGTGGAAGATGCTGCAATGGTCCAGGAGAAGATGTGCTGTGAACCTCATGGAGCCGATGGCAAAGGTCCCCTCCGCTGGTGTCCTCCCTAGGTACTCGTGAGCCCCCAGGCCCTTTTGTCTGAAACACACTAAGCTCAGTCCCTCCTCAGGACCTGTGCTCCAGCTCTTGCCTTTATTTGGAATGCTTTGGCCCAGATCTTTACATGATGAGCTCCCACCACAGTGCTTCCCTGGCCACATCTAAACTCAGCTCTCCAGCCTCACTTCTGGTTCTGTTATGTCACACTGTGTCTCTTCCTCAGCATTCCTATCGTATATGGTTGTGTCCCTGCTCCGTGTAGCTAGGATGTCCACTTCTGGGGGAGCAGGAGCTTTGCTTACTCCCTGCCATAGCCTCTACGGCCAGAGTGGAGCCTGCACAGGGTGCTTGGTGAATGTGTGTCATGTTAGTGGACAGTGGGGAGTGAGAGAAAGGAAGATGTTGATGATGATTTCAAGATTTCTAGTTCGGGTGATGGGGAAGATGGGTGGCGAGCGGACACTGGAGGAGGAAGAACCAGGTTTTTGAGGTGAGGTGATGAGGTTGGCTTTGGACCGACAGTGTTGAGTACTTTGGGGTTACCCTACATGCCACAGTACTTAGAAAGGCAGTCCCGGAGGTTGCGTACTGAGCTAGCCAACCATCAGAAATGAATACGGGTCTCTGTTGGTCTTCAGCAAGGCCGTCGTGCCTCAGCTTCCCCAGAGCACAAAGATCATGGCCAGGCCTGGATCAAGGCTGTGGGTGAGCTAGGACCTGGGCAGTGCAGGTAAGAGAAGAAGCTGGAGACAGGGCTCCATGAGGGGTCCTGTTCCCTAGAGCCTGGCTGCTTCATTTGGAGTCATCCCTGTGGCCTTTGGTCTGTCACATTCAGCTGATACAGGCCTTCTCAGAAAGCTGTGGGAGTCTCACAATTGTGTGTCAAAGTATCATGCAGCTCTTCTCCCTGGTGGGGTGGGTTTGAAGAATGGGTCTTACGGAAAGCTTGTCTCATCCTCTTCCTCCTGATGGTCCTTTGAAAGCCTTGGGGATCCATCTGAAAAGAGCGAGGTCCACTTCTCCCCATTACTTTTCTAGATGATCGTCACCGGATTGAAGAGAAACGTAAAAGGACATATGAGACCTTCAAGAGCATCATGAAAAAGAGTCCTTTCAATGGTAAGGGGGCAGTGGAGAGCATGAGAGAGGTGGCCAATGGGGGAAGGGAGACCAGGAGGGGACGAGGAAGTGGGGGCTAGGAACTGACCCATCCTCACCCCACAGGACCCACTGACCCCCGGCCTCCACCCCGGCGCATTGCTGTGCCTTCCCGAAGCACGACTTCCGTCCCCAAGCCAGGTGAGGATTTCCTGTTGTCCCACCAGAACTACAAGCTCAAATCTGTTCAGCCTGTGGTTTAGACACCTTCTGGGTTGGGGGGATAAGCAGTCAGCTTCACCAGCAGGTGTCCTGCTCTCTGTTGGGCTCATGTTTCTCAGGGCTTGAGGCCTAGTTACTACATCAAGAGCCATTTGGGGTGTGGTGAAGACATGCATTCCCGGGCCCCATTACTGACCTGTGCAATCAGAGGCTTTGGAAACATGGCCCAGGAAGCAGCTAATGCACTAGTGAGCACTGAGGTCTGAAAGCCACTGTGTCAGCTAGGTCCCATATTGGATGCCTTGGGAGATAGTTTAAAAATGTAGTCTTTGACCTCAGCTCTCAATAGAATTAGGGAAGCAAAATCCCCTCCAATGTAGTAGAGTGTTTCTGCTGGTAGCTGGTAGCAGAGTAACAAAAAAGAGTAACAAAGTGCCCTGCTTCAGGCCATGACACTGGATGCTACTTGGGCTCAGTCTCCAGCCTCCTGGTCTCTTGAAGTTTTATCAGCTGATCTCTGACAGCATCCCTTCCTCTTAAAGACTAGGAGAGCCTTGTGGGGCCCCACAGGAGGGGGTGAGGATAGAACTGCACGGGTCAGATGGAGTAAAAGGAAGGAGTGAGGGTGCTGGCAGGGAGCTCCTAGGGAGGTGTTGATCCTAATCCCTAGCACAGGGGCTAGGGCACAGACAACGGGGTGGGTCTCTACAGCTTCCTCTGGCCCCTGATTCTCTGTCTCTTTCTCCCAGCTCCCCAGTCCTATCCCTTTACGCCATCCCTCAGCACCATCAACTTCGAGGAGTTCTCCCCCATGGTCTTTTCTTCGGGGCAGATCTCAAGCCAGACCTCTGCCTTGGCATCAGCCCCTGCCCCTGCCCCAATCCTGGCCCCGGCCCCGCCAGCCCCAGCCCCTGCCCCAATCTTAGCCCCAGGCCTTGCTCAGGCCATGGCCCCCCCTGCCCCCAAGACCACCCAAGCCGGGGAAGGGACGCTGACAGAGGCCCTGCTACAGCTGCAGTTTGATGCTGATGAAGACCTGGGGGCCCTGCTGGGCAACAGCGCTGACCCAGCCGTGTTCACAGACCTGGCCTCCGTCGACAACTCTGAGTTTCAGCAGCTGCTGAACCAGGGTGTATCTGTGGCCCCCCACACAGCCGAGCCCATGCTGATGGAGTACCCTGAGGCAATAACGCGCCTGGTGACAGGGTCCCAGAGGCCCCCTGACCCAGTTCCTGCTCCCGTAGGGGCCTCTGGGCTCCCCAACGGCCTCCTCTCAGGGGATGAAGACTTCTCCTCCATTGCAGACATGGACTTCTCAGCCCTTCTGAGTCAGATCAGCTCCTAAGTGGGTGTTACCCTGCTCAGAGCACTGGGTTGCAGGGGATGGAAGCCCTCCCAAAGCAAGCACTTACGGATTCTGGGGTGGGGGGGGGGTGTATATGTGCTCCAACTGCCCCCACCTTCTTTGGGTGATGTCTTCCGGGGGGGGTGCATTTTATTCTTTTATTGGCAGTGTCTCTTTGGAGGTGCTTAAGCAGAAGCATTAACTTCTCTGGAAAGGGGGGAGCAGGGAGGACTCAAACTCTTCCCCTATCCTAATGTTCAGCTCCCTTCTCTTTATAAGGAATTCTGGGGGCCCCCATCCCTACCCTCCAGCTTCTAATACTCTCCTAGAGAGGGCCAGGCTGGAGCTATGGCCTTTGAGGCCACAGAGCCTTATCACCAAGTGTCTTCCTCAAATCATGGATTCATTCTCACCTTGTGCCAAAATAATGCCCCCTACCAGCCCCTCTGTGGTGCTGGCATTGTCCTTGAACTAACACCAGCATTTGAGGGCCTGTCCCCCTGGCCCTGCAGAGGTCTCTACCAGCTCTTCCCTTGCTCAACTGTGGCCCAGGGGGACTGGTGGGACAACACTGGCCCTTTCCAGGATCCAGGGAGGTTCAGTCCGATACTTTTCTGTTCCCCCTTTTCTCAAGTGCCTTAATAGTAGGGCTAGGTGTTTGGAGAGTAGGGGGGAGGGCAGGCTGGCAGCTCTCCAATCAAGAGGCTCAGTTTTTACTGAAGAATGAAAGCAGTTGGACTCTTGCTCTTTCTACTCTGAACTAATAAATTCATTGCCAAGCTGGCCGTTGGTTTCCCTTCTTTTAGCAAACCGAACACTCTTGGCTGGTCACGTCAGGCTGGACATTAGTGAGAGCTGGATGAATATTTACAGTGCCTTCTAGAAGTCTGAGGATCAAAGCCCGTGGGTCAAGGCAGGCAACTAATGTGGGTGGGGGCTCAGCATAGAGAAGGCCCAGTGGGGCCCACTGGCTGTGGGGATGGAGTAGTTTCAGGAAGGGCATCAGAGAGGCCATACCAGCTTTAGATCTTAGATCAACAGAGGCAGGAGAGTCTTACAGAGCCGCTACCAGCGTTCCGATGTGAGACAATCTTGAAAAGCTTTGATGGGGCCAGGCTATAAAGGTCAAGGACTCTGAACTTAAAAAAGGTTTGAATTTCATCTCTTGAGTGGCCAAGGGAAAGTCCACATCTGTTGAGGAAGAGGAGATTCCAGGTAAAGGTCTATCTATGCTTTGACATCCTGTTCTGCGAGGGCCGAAGAAATAAATCAGCGTAGAGAGGCCTAAACAAAAGCCAGGCCACAGCCCGAAGCGGCGGAGCTGTAGTACTTCCTGCTCAGCCCCACGCAGGCGCAGTAAAGTGTTCGCGAAAGGCCCCAGCCCGCTAGACCCTGCCTTCTAAGTGCGCAGGCGCAGATAGCCTTCTGCGGGGGAAGCAGGTATGGAGCCTGGGGGAAACCTCTACCCACAGTCCGACGGCATCTAAGTTCTGGGCTTCGCACAGGAGGGTGTGTGGGAGGGTGAAGGCAGAGGCGTGCTGGTTATCAGTGGAGCTTGCTGCAAGAGTTAGTGCGTCCCCTGGGAGCAGCAGGCCCTGGCTGCAGACTCCCACGGACCGTGCCGCCTGGAACACGCCAGCGGGCCGCGGAACGTCGGGCTACCGGCAAGCGCCTGGAGCGCCGAGCGTGCCCTCCAGCCTCTGGCCCGGGGGGCGGAGTCACGGGCGGGGCCTGGAGTAGGGCGGGCCACTCAAGGGCCAGGCCATGGGGCGCTTCCGCGCAAGGGGCGGTCCCGAGCGTGGTCGTCACGTCAGGACCCCTGAGAACCTTCGGAGTAGCGCCCGGAGAGGCGGGGCGCGATGGATCCCCAGCACCCAGGCCGTGGCAGCTGGACCACGAGGGGTGAGGCTCCTTACCAAAGGAAGCGGGTGACTGAGCTGAGAGCGGTGCGCGCCGCCTAAGGCCCCAGGGGAAGGAGTGAGCCCCAGTCCTCCCGCCCAGGCCACGCACCTCCCTTAGCTTTCCCAGTGTCATAGTCACCTCTCTGGGGCCAAGGGAGCACGGCCTACGCCTTAAAAAGTCAGAGGGCCTTTACATCCGAGCATAGTCAGGCTCTCCTTAATCCCTAAACTTCATCTCTCCCTCCCCCGCCCTGCAGGTCCACTGCAGGTCCACGTCTGTCCCTCTGCCCTGATCTCCATCCCTCCGTTTGGTTCCAGGAAAAGGGCCTAGCTGGGGCTGGCTCCCCCGACAATGCAGAATAGGTGTGGGATGTGACCATCTGCTTCCCAACAGACCAATGTTTGTGAGAGAAGCCAACGGGTGACCTAGCATCCGAGAAGCCCTCAGTGAGTGCCAACCTAACCCTGAGCCAGTGTTCCAAAGGCCTGTCCTGAGTGGTCCTGGGGACTTGGCTGGAGCCTCTGGGGGCAAAACCTCTCCCCCTAGTCATGTCATTAACACCCGCACAGACACAGAGTAGTGGCTTCTTTACTCCCTGAAGTCCCCTTTTCTCCACAGAATATTTACACACAAAGGATGGGGAAAGGGCAACTTCACCACCAAGTATCCAGCGGGGGAGTTGGGGGGCAGTGCTAAGAGAGAGTTCCTGAGGAGGGCCCAGGGCCCCAGGGGGCCCAGGTATCCTGATGACCTGAGCAGTTTCAAGCAGGTCCGTGGCCAGGCTGCAGCTGGACCAGACAGCTCAGACCGGGTTGGTGGTGGGTGAGCCCAGCTGCTTGGAGGCCAGGAGCAAGCGGGTGGCTGCGCTCTCCGACTCAGCCTGCAGTCTCTGGTTGTTGTGCCGCAGGCTCCGCACTTCCTCCTCCAGGGCTGCCCTGTCTGCCTTCTCCTGGGGTGGTGGAAGGCATGTATCAGAGCGCTGGCTCCTTTCCCAGGGCAGCCCTGTAATTCCCTGCCGACCCCCAGCCCACCCTGTCACCTTCTCCAGGTCTTCCTGCAGCTTCCAGAGCATGGACTCCAGGTGAGAGACCTTCTCGGACAGGCTCCCAGATTCTGGCCTGAGGACATAAGGGTCAGGTCATGGGACCAGGTAGGCAGCAGTACCTCTGGCTGGCTCCCAGGCCCACTTAAATGAGATGGGTGCGTTTTCAGACTTATATATGGGGGAAAGCAGAGCCCTGCCTGGGACAGTGCTTAACTCATGTATGGTCACATGGGCACAGTGAAGGGGCTAGATCACCACAGGGAGGCTTACTCAGCATCAGACTTCGGAGTTTCCTTCACATCTCCACTCTCTGGGATGGGCTGTCCTGTGGGGAGACAGCGATCATTAGAGCAGGTAGGTAAAAGGAGAAAGAGCCCTACCCTATCCTGGCTCTGACCCCCAGTGCCCTCGTGCCTTACCATCCCGAGACAGTGACTCCAGGATGGTGTTGCAAGAGGAGGCGATCTCCGAGATGGACTGCCACTCGTCTTCCAGGGTCTCACTGCCTGCCTCGGACATGACTATGGGCACAAGGAGGTGGGCTCAGCCAGGGAAGCCCAAGCCAGCTCCTCTGAGCCCCCACCCCCATTCCCCACCTTGCTTGAGACTCACTTTTGCTGATAGAGTTCTGCAGAGACAAGGTTCGTGGAAGGAAGGAGGCCCTCAGCTCGGGGGCCGGGTGTCCACTCTCCTCACAACCACTGGAGCTGTCTGGCCCATCCTGGAGGGTATTAATGAGTATGGATGCAGTGATGTCCGCCATCACCACTGTGCCCACCCCTGTTCTTTGGGCTCCAGAGTTCTGTTTCTGCTTACCTGGGTGGGGGATGTCTCTCTGCCAATACTGGGTACTGCCGGCTTGGCTGTGGCGGCCAGGAGGAGGTCTGGGGTGGTGTTTGGCAGGACTGGGGCCTCGTCTGACAGGGAGCTGGGGAGAGCAGAGATAGCTCAGCAAGAGAAGCCGCATCCCATGGCTCTGGCCTTTACAGACCGTGCCTGTCCAGCCTCACCGGGCTGGAGAAGAGGGAAGACAAAAGACGGCACCTGTGGGGTGATGGTGAGTTCTGGCTGTGCAGGAACTCAGTCCTCTCTTCAGCCAGATCCCCAGGCCCTGTGGGAATGCCACCATCATGCAGGCACACTTCCAGCAGCTGCTTTGTGTTGGGCAGCAGGGTCACCACCCCCAGGGCCTCATCCTGCACCGGCTCTGGGGCCCCCCGCCGGCTGGGCTCCTGCAGAGATAGTGTGTACAGCTCCGAAAAGCTCCTGCGGGGAGGAATGGGCAGTGTCAGGCAGGAACCCTCAGTCGCCAGTGTCCTGCATCTCCAAACCCACTCCCAAATGCGCCGGAGGCTCACTTCCAGGAGGAGAACTCTCCAAACTCCGTAACAATGGAAAATGTTTGCCTGACTACTAGCTATTTTTCCAGACCCAGTGCTGCCCCTGTGTATCCTGGGCAACTCACTCCAAACATTGATTTCTCCATCTGTGAAATGGGGATAACAGTACTGATTTATAGCTTGCTGTGAAGCTTTAAATAATAACACAGGTAAATCACTTAGTATAGAGATCTAAAACCTGCCTGGGAACCAAATCCAGCCTGTGCCTTTTTCTGTTTTAGCAGCTATGCCTATTTTTGTACTCCTGTGAGCCAAGAGTGGTTTGTACATTGTTAAATAGTTGAAAGAAATAAAAAGGATATTTCATGACATGTGAAAATCAATAAAATTCAAATTTCAGTGTCCACGAATAGTTTTAGTGGAATAAAGACAACCCCTGCATTTACCAATCATCTAGGGATGCTTTTGTGCTACAGCAGAGCTTTGTAGCTGTAGCACAGACCAGATAGCCCAGAAAACCTAAATATTTACTATCTGGCCCTTTACAGAGAAAGTTCACATATACTGGCTTAAGGCAGCAAGTAATTAATCATGTATGTTCTGTGGATAATCCTTAAAAAAAAAAAAAAAAAAAAGATGGGGTTGTAGGGGCGAGTCTGTTGAGCATCTGAGTCTTGATTTTGACTCCAGGCGTGATCTCTGGGTCGAGATCCAGCTGGCATGGCCTCTGCACTCAGCTGAGCCTGAAGTCAGCTTGAGGCTCTCTCCTTTGCCTCTGCCCTTCCCCCTGCTCCCGCTCTCTCACTCTCTCTAAATAATTTTTTTAAACTTAAAAAAAAAGTTAGGGCTGCTGTTAAATAATGAGCAGTGAAGACAGCCTGCTTAATTGGCTTCACTCCACGTATGTGACTCAGATTAAGAGACGTGGGATTCTCCCGGGGAGGCGAGCCTTCCTCATGGTATTCTGTATTCTCGGGAGAAGGCTCATGGCCACGCGGGAGGCACAGGCTCCGGGTGGCCAGCTGCCTGGTCCTCCCACCTCCCCGCGTCCCCGCCCTGACCTGCGGGGCCGGCCGCTCTCGTCGGGGGGCAGGACGGTGACGCAGACCTTGGGCGCCGAGCGCAGCAGCCGCGTAGCCCCCTCCGGGCCCAGCGTGGGCAGCGTCTGGCCGCACACGCGCAGCAGGCGCGCCCCGGGCCGCAGCCCCGCGGTCTCTGCGAACGTGAAGCGCTCCACGTGTGTGACAAAGCCCTCGGCGTCCACCTCGAAGCCCAGGCGGCCTTGGCCGTCGCGGGGCAGCGCCAGCTCGCGGGTCTCGCAGCCACGGCTCACCACCTAGGGCCGGGCGGGGCATGAGCGGGGCCGCGCCAGCCCCCCGCCCCCCGGTCCCAGGCCGCAGGGGCCACCTCCCCCCTCCCCAGCTTGGCCAAGCGCCAGGGCCAGGATTGCCTACCTCCCTATCTCCCCCACCGCGGACAGGGGGCGGGGGCGAGGGGTCCGCTGACTCCCGGGCCTCACCTGCAGGCGCGTGACCACCTCGCCTACGGCTTGGCCGGGGGCCCCGTCGAACCGCAGGGTGATCGCCTCCCCGCGGCCGTGGTACAGGTCGAGCCGCTGCTCGGAGAAGGTCCAGGCCAGCACATCGCGACAGGCGCAGTTGAAGACGACGCGGCCGTCGCGCGGCGCCACCAGCACCAGCGCCTCAGCCGAGATGCCCAGCAGGCAGGGCACCTCGGCGTCGTCCAGACCGCCGGCCTCAGCCCCGGCCCCGGCCCCGGCCGCGCCCCGCGCCCCAGGCGCAGCTCGCACGCCCCACACCAGAGCCCCCGCCGCCTGCAGCTCGGTCCCCAGGCCCCGAGGGGGTGCCCGCCGCCTCCCGCCTAGGGAGGGCAGGCCAAAGCGCGAAGCCGAGTCCAGGGACGTCGTGGTCACTTCGTTGGTGGCCAGGTCCTGCAGGTACTGCTGACGCGTGCGCGTGGCCATGGCGTGGAACTGGCGTGCGTGGCCTGCTGCCTGCTCGCCGTTGAGCGCCTTGGCCAGCAGGAAGGCACGGAAGTCGGCATTGGCGGCAAAGGGGCCTCCGCCCTGGGGCAGAGCTGGCCCAAAGGCCGGGGTGTCCTGGGTGCGGCTCACGGCCACCCTGAGGGGAGGGAGGCGGGAATTAGGGGCAACTGGGAGGATCCCTGACAGCAGCAGAACCAGGAGCACTTAGGCACCCACCTGTAGGAGGTGTGCGGAGTGCAGGGTGCGTGAGCCCGCACCACTAGGAACACGTGCTGGAAGTGCGAGCGGATGGTGGTAGGGCAGAAGGGCTTGCTGTCAGGCTCCTGGAACACGATCGTCACGATGTCATTCCCAATGTGGCGTTTGCGCAGGAGCTGGGAGTTAGAATGGTGGGGGATGTAAGCTGGACCTGTCTGTCCCCCAGGCCCCTCCTCAGTCAGGGCAGAGCCTGGGTATCAGTGGCTCCCCGACCTGCCCCTGGTGAAGTCTGGGTGTTTGTCTTTGGGGAGGGTTGTTAAAGCTCAAGAGAACTCAGGCCAAGGTTCAAATGCCCCCGCCCCCACAATACCTCTCCCTGGTCCCCCAGAAGCCCTTGGCATTCCCCCAGCCCCATCGTTGCCCCCTCACACCTGCTGCTGGTTATTGGGGGTGTAAGGCAGCATCGTGGACACGTGGAACATGATCTCGTGGTCCTGGTATGTGGTATAGAGGGAGTGCGTGCCTGTGGAATCCGCTGTGGCCGCAGAGGGAGAGGAGGGGGGATCTGCTTGAACTTGCCATCTCTACCTGCAGTCTGGAGCTCCTATGACCCCAACCAACAGATGGGCTACCCCTTCACGCCACCAGGCCCTGAAGTCTAAGGGCCTCAGATTTGGCTGCTCCCTTTCCCTCGCCATCAGGCTCCGGCCTCCAGCCTCCGGTCATGGGGGTGCTAAGAGAGAATGACCCAATGAGGAATGGCCTGCTATGAGGGATGAGGGGGTGGAAGTCCCAGGAGAGGATGGATATTGCCCCAGGCACCAGCATGTGTGGAGCTGCTGAGAGTGGGAGGCAAAACCGGTGCTCCAGAAGGGGCCCTGGGGCCCTTCCAACCAGGGAGGCAGGGGCGCTCCCCAGGAAGCTGGGCTGGTGGAATATATGTATTTGAGGGGCAGGCATGGTGCCCGCAAAACCCCCTTGGCTGCAGCTCAGGCAGCAGGGGCACCACCCTAGTTGCTCCTTCCAGCCTATGGCTTGCTTGGCCTTTGACCCACGTCCTCAGCCTACCCAAAGAGCTCTCCAACCCCAGCCCCAGGCCCTGGACATTGCGGGACAGAGAAATGACAAGGCAGTTGGTTCTCACGGAGGCTGTCTGCCCCTCGGCACGGGTCTGCCCCACTCCCCAGCCCCTGGGCCTCACTTTTGGTGTCCAGCTGGGCCCTGTAGCTCTCAAAGCCTTTGAGCCGCACCACGTCGCCCAGCAGGGTGAGAAACTGCATGAAGGCCGGTCCCGCCTCCTGGTTGTTGTACATCTCCTCCTCCGAGCCCTGGCCCGCGCGGCAGTACAAGATGCCCACCTTGCGCTGGAAGCTTAGCTGCAGGGGAGGGCACAGTCAGAAGGCCCTGCACCCACAGCTTCTGGGGGATGCCCAGGGTGGCTGTGCTATCTCTGTGCGGGGCCCTGAGCACCACCCTCCCTATGCTGCCTCTGGGTCTCTACTCATAAGAGGCCTGCTCCCAGTGCTCAGGAAGGTAGTGAAGTCACAGGTGGAAGGGACTGGGAGGGGGTCGGTTCTCACATGATCACAGTGGAGGTGATTGGTGGAAAGGATCCTGAATCCCAATAAATGTTCACATTGTCACCCTCTTTATCTCAAGGCTAGCCTGTCCTTCCCTCCCTGGAATCCCAGGCACCCCCAGCCCAGCCCCTGGAGGCCTTGACCCTGTACCATCTCAGCTCACCCTGCGCCCGGCTCCTTTGGCCTTTTTATCTGGGGTCAATCACGCACAGCTCTAGGTGCTCTGGCCCCTCTGGCTCTAGCCCTGTCTACAGCACAGCCCCTGCTTTCATTTCATCCCTCCTAAGCCCTGCAGCCCCACTTCCACTCCAGCTCCTAAACCCCAGCTTCCCCTGAGGGCCCACAGCATGGCTTCATCCTGGCACACTCTCACCATAGTGAGCTGGAACTTTACTTTGCCTGAGCCCCTAGCGACCCTGTTGTCTCAGGCCTGGGCCTCTTCTCTACCACAGTCTTCACCCTCAGTGACTGCAACAGCTGCCTCCATGGGAACACACTCCAGTCTCTGCCCCTAGCCCACACCTTTCTTCTGAGCTCCAGACATCCTTCTCCAGCTGCCCAGATGTCCTTTCCTCACCTTGGCACCTCATCTTCTCACTGGATCGTCCCATCCCACCTATCTACCCCTGGACTGTCACCTCCCCTTCACTTCTGCCATCATCACCACCAGGTCTGGTCTGGATGAATGCAACAGCCTTTGGCCTGGCCTCCCTGCTCCTCCAGTCTGGCTCCCATACTACAACCAGAAGGCTGCTCTGCCTCTCATATTTTCCATGGCTCCCCAGTGCTCCCCAGCTGGACAAGCTGGATGGCAACCAGGTATAGCCGTTAAGCTGAGGGTGGGGGTGGGGGGACACTGGCTACTCACTACTTGCTCATCCAGAGTGAGTAGCGTGCGTGGCACCTTCGGAGAAGCTGAGCCCAGGCGCAGGCAGGTCGGGCTCAACCGCGGAGCCACGTGCTCCAGAAGCTTTCTAGGGGACAGGCCCCTTGGGGGCCCCGGCGGCAGCACATCCTCAGAGATGGTGCCGCGGAGGGTCCGGAGCTGAGGAGGGGAATGTAGGGACCCTCAGAATCCATACAGGTTTCCGAGGAGGCAATCCGCGGTCTGATCCCATGACCCCGGCCCACCTGTGTGGTCCGCACAATGATTCGATAGCTGTGAAGAGTGCCCCCTCCGCTGCCTTCCTTCTCCTCCCGCCGCAGGCTCACTGCCACCGGACCCAGGGCCTCATCCAGTCCGAAGAAGTTCTGGTGTTCTGACGAGGAGGGGAGCCAGGGTAGTGGATGACCGGTCCTGCGCCCCTGGGAATCCCACTGGGGCTCGACCACACCCATTGCTAAACCCTGCCCACGCCCCATTTCATCACCTAGTGATGACTCCTGAGACTAAACCATCAACCTAGTCTAGACCCTAGACTAAGGCTCATTCCCTCTGCTGCCAAATCCCTATTCGTGCAGGCTCCCTGACACTCCAGCCGATGCCTAGCCGCCTTGGCGGCTCTGTACACATCACACCTTGCCCCAGACGCAGGGGGCCAATGCCTGTCTGCTTCCAGGCCTAGATCCTCCCCTAGGAGGCTTGGTCCCATGCCTCGCCCCCTTGGCAAGGCCGTGCCCGCCATGCCCAGATTCTGAGGCAGGATGTCTTGGACCCTGCCTTCTGGGCACTGACAAGAACAAGGTTCCCATGTGCAGAGGTATTCAGCCTCAGTTTTCACTTCCCACAAACGTTGATTGGAAATCTCTCCCCAGCCCTCAGGGATAGGAGGATGAATCAGATGGAGGCCAAAGGCCTTACTTAGGGAGGTGGTTAAAGCGAGGCTCCGCAGCACAGCCTTGGCCTCAGAGGCAGAGCCTGATCCTTCATGTGGCCGGGAACTTAACAGGGAGAGGACAACTCATGAGCTCTACCGTGTGCTCCTCAGGTGACAGGGACGGCTGCCCAGCCAGGAAGCCCTCCCCTTACCTTTGCCATAGAAGTACTTGCGGTAGTAGCCAGCACCCAGGTCTGCATGCTCCAGGCTGTAGGCTGAAGTTCGGTTCTGCGGCTCCTCCAGAACGGACACGGCCGCATTGGGCAGCGCAGGCGGCACAGGTGGGGCCATGGCTCCACCCAGGCCCAGCTCGCCCTCACCCCCAAGCTCACTCACAAAGCCGGGTGCTTCAAGCAGTAGGTCCGAGCTGGCTGATGGGTCCTCGGCAGAGGCCAGAGTCCCAGAGGCGGACTCTGCGTGGCCCCCCGTCCCCCGCGGCCTCGGAGCCCAGTCAAAGAGCAGACTCTGCACATCATAGTGGGCAAACCAGTGGGGCTCAGGCACTGGCGGGAAGGCGGGCTCTGGCTCCTCGGCTGGCAGCCCCAGCAGGGCCAGCGGGTCAGTGAAGAGCCGGGTAGGGCCAGCGGCTGGGCGGCCGGCCTCCTCGTGGCTGTGGGCACGGGCGCGGGGGCTGGCCGGCGTGGGGGGCCGGGCCTCGCCAGCATCGCTGCCACTGCGGAGGAGCGGGCCCCGGGCTGGCCGTGGCTCAAAGGTGTGCGGGGTCAGCGGGGGCCGGGCCGGCTGGCGTAGCTTGCGGGCGAAGAGGTCATCAGTGGGCGCAGGGGCGGCGCCCCGCCGCGGGCTCCCCACACCGCCAGCCCACATGGGCGTGCCGTGGGCCTGGCTCGCCGGGGGCCGGGTCGCATTGGCGGGCACAGGTGGTCGGTGCCCGAGTGGCAGGCCAGCTCCTGCCCTGAGGGAGGAGGGGGCTGCTCAGAGGGGCCTGGGGAGAAAACAGGAACCCAGGCCACCAGCCTGGTCCTCCACTACGCACAGGGTGGCTTCCGGCCCCCTCCGCGACCATCAAAGCCGCTTCCGCTTTCCTGGCCACTTCCTTGTCTGCCTTAGGCTGAGGTTTCCAGCCCCCTCCTCCACTGAGTGCTGGGCAGGGCTGGGGACTGGGCTGTCCTCGCCTTAGCCCTGGGGGATCTGGGAACCTGGGTGGCCCTGGGGCTGCCGGGCTCCCTCGGTTCCTACTCACACACCTTGGCTTTGGCCTGGGACCAGAATAAGGGTCCCCACCAAGTCCTGGCCCAGTTGGACAGATGATCTGTCCCTGGGGCCAGTGGTGTCTGGGTCCTGCCCGCTTGACAAAGGGAGGACGTCCTGTCCCCAGAGACTTGCCCCTCCCACTTCCTCCAGGGTCCCTGAGGAGCTGGGCACCCAGAAGCTGGATCTTGGTGCCCTGGCCCTCTGACTCCAATACCTCAAGGACACAGGGGTTCCCAGGGGACACTGGCAGGGCAACAGAAACGGCAAGAGGACTTCCTTCAGCACAGGAAGTGGCCCCAGCTCTGAGCCCGGCCCCTTATCCTGAGGAAGGTGTTGGGGTCACACCAGCTCAGTCATGGGACCCATCACCCTGACCTAAAGGACAGGCCCAGGCTCACTCTCTGCAAGCTACTGTGGCCATGCCTGGCGGCAGGGGGAGGGGTCACAAAGCTAGAGTCCCTTTGCAGGAACTGGGACCCACGGGACCTCTGCCTACCTGGACTCACTGATGCTGACAGGGAAGGCTGAACCTCATGTGACAAAGGGTCACACTGAGGTCCAGAAAAGGGGATGCTCTTTCCTGAAGTAATTCCATGTTACAGCTAGGATCTGGGGTCTGTCGATCTCTGGGGCCTAAACAGTGCAGTCCCTGCCCACTCCTGTTTGTGGGTGCTGGGTG
Source organism: Nyctereutes procyonoides (assembly GCF_905146905.1). Lineage (NCBI taxonomy): Eukaryota > Metazoa > Chordata > Mammalia > Carnivora > Canidae > Nyctereutes > Nyctereutes procyonoides. Next base: position 10,871,293 of record NW_026575025.1, read on the forward strand.
AGTGGGGGTTGGGCTGAGGTTCAAAGTCTCACAGGATGTAAGACTGAGACACCCAAGGCCCCAGGGACCTGCTAGATGCGGAAATGTCGCGACCAGGGGCAGGTGCAAAGGGTAGTGTGAGAAAGTGAGGGGAAGCCACCCCAAGTGAACCCCAGTAGGTGTGGGCAGGCAGGGAAGGGATGTGGGATGCTCCACTAAGAACACAGACAACTGCTGGCAGGTCTTCGTGCATCCTCCAGTGACACTGTGAGTGGCTGGGGTAGGACAGGGTGGGGGCAGGGGCTCCGTGTACCCCTCATCTAAAGCTCCAGGACCAAGCAAGTGTGGGCCTCCAGGAAGCTTGGAGTGCCTCCTCCCGTTTCTCTTAGAAGAAAGAGTCCCGTCTTTGCCACGGACCCAGAGCCTCTGTTCTCTCATCTCTAAAATGGGGTTAATCCTTCTGCCCTTTCCCAACACCATGGGGAGACTGCAAGAAGGTTCAAGAGTGTAAAGCTGACCATGTGTTAAGGACGTGGTGGTGAGGCAGGCGCTCGCTCCATGGGCCGAGCTCTTCGGCCTGGGCTGTGATGTGTTGGGGTGGGAGGGGACATGAGAGGGAAGCCGAGTGGGCCTCTGCTCTGTGTGGGCTGAGCTCTGCCTATGTGTGTGTGCGCGCAGGCCATGGGCTGCCTCTTGTTCCGGCCCAATGCTGGGCTCTGGCCCTGCCTTGGGGGGTGTTCTTGAGCTCTGCCCCCCACCCGGCAGCCTCACACAGGGTCCATTGAGGCCGGGACATTCCTCTCAGCCTGTGTCACTGGGGGGAGAGGGCCGGCCCCGCCCCCACAGATCCGGAAGGCCTGGCTGCCCCAGGAGGAGGCGCTGGATGCTTCCCAGCACATCTGGAGGTCATGACCCCATTTCTGCTGCCAGGGGGTGCGACAGATGTTTCCTCCCAGGCCAGGCCCGAGACTAGGGGCCGGCGCGCAAAGGCTGGGGAGGAGGCCGCCTCGCGACAAGGGGAGCGCCGGGACAGCGGGGTAGTCCCACACACGGCCGGCATTAGGGGCAGCCGCCAGCGCCGCCCAGAGGAGTCAGGGACCGCCTCATCCAATCGCCCGCACACTGGCCGGACCGGGCCGGGCGGTCACGCCGAGAAGTGGGGGCCGCCGGTCGGACTCAGGGGAGTGGACGTGCTGACTCGGAACTGGAGCTGGAGCCCAGAGGTTAGGAGGGTGCAGGCAGCGAACGCGGCTAGGAACCCCCTTCCACACATACACCCCCCGGGCCCACGCCAAGCCTTTTCCCCTGTCCGGCCCGACCGCGGTGCTTCCACTCCCCCGCTCCCGCCGGTACCTCAGGGGCTCCCGCCTGGTGGCCGCCTCCCGCGCTGGGGTCCCGCTGCCTCTCCCGCTGCTGCTCCAGCACCGGCTCCGCCTCGGGGGCGGGGCTTGTCGGGGGCGGGGCCGGCGCGGAGGGGGCGGGGCCGGCCTGGGAGCAGTCTGCGGCGGGAAGCCCCGAGGGCGGGGACTGCAGACCCGGCGCACTCGGGGCAAGAGAACCGAGCCAGGCCCAGTGCAGCGCGCTGTTGGGTCTCCTGCGTCAGCTGAGAAACGCAGAAACGTAGACCTGCCTTCCAGACCAACTGGGAGGGCTACAGCAGGATTCCTAGTGTTTAGCAGTCCCTTCCCTCAGACCCCTCCACCCCACACCGGCCAGCACAGAGCAGGTGCCCAGAAAACAGTTGACCATTTATAAGCACTTAACTAAGCACTGGACCCTGCTCTCCACACGCTCTCATTCTTAAAAACACCTTAGACAGGTGTTTTCTCTGCTTTATAGCTGGAGAAATTGAGATTCAGAGAAAGGCTTTTGCCAAGGTCAAGGCTGATAATTTTAGGCACTAGCGTCATGAGGTAGAAGTCTTTGAAAATTCAGGGGTGAGAAACTGAACATGAACTTCAGACCAAGGCTTAAAAATGAACAAGGTTGTGAGGAAGGGGACCTAAGCCTTCTTGAACCCCACCTGGGTCTTACCTCTGTCTCCATCATTAGCCAGCCCCAGATTCTTGATCCCCCCTCTCTGCTCATCTACCCTGACCTGGCCACCTGCCTCTATCTTCCACCCAAACATTCCCAGACAGAAAAAGAAAACACCAACCAAAATCAAAAATAGTGTTATTAATTCTGGTGTCTCCGAAGCACGAAAAAAAAAAAAAAAAGAAAAAAAGAAACCACCCTTCCCACATTTCAGCCCCAGGTCCAGGCCAAGGGCTGCCGCCTCTGAAGGCAGAGCGGGCCCAGGGGCCAAGTCCAGTGTCCTGGCCACGGGCTCAAAGCGGGACCAGCCCATGGATTTGGCTTTTAGGGCCTGGCTGGGAGGCTGCCTGCCTCAGTTTTGGGAGCCCAGGCCCTGGACTAGGGATGAGAGATCAGGGATCAAGGTCAGAGGTCTGGGCCACTTAGTTCTGATACTCTGGCTAAGGCAGCCAGAGGTCAGGGTTCAGATGTGGAAGCCAAAGCCACTCAGTTCTGTGGTCCAGGAGAGAGGGCCAGAGGCCGGAGATCCAAGTTACTGAATCCTGGGGCTGGGATCCAGAGGGTACCAGGCCGCTCAGTATTGATGCTCCAGCAGGGGCTGAGCGGCCGGACTCTCCCGCTCCTCAGCAGGGGCAGGCCAGTCCCCCAGGGTCCCAGTAGGTGTGCCACTTTCAGGAGCACTGCTGTCCAAGCAAGGAATGTCCTGGGCTGCTCTGGGGGGCGAGGAAGCATTGGTGCTGATATCCGGGCTGAGGCTGAGGTCTAGGGGCGCCTAGGGGAGGGGAGAGCGGTTGGTGGAAGAGCAGACCTGAGTAGCTCAGGACCCAATCCTTCCACAGAACCCTTACCTGAGATTTGGGGGTGCCTCCTTTGGGGCTCCCTGAGGCTGGTTCTGCCTCAGATCCCCCTAGCCCCTTTCGACCCCCCAGGCTCCACTTCCCACTGGGACCCTCAGAACTGAGGAGCCCAGGGCCAGGGGGCCTTGAGGGCCGGGGACCCTCCGTGGAGGCAGGGGAGGCAGGGGTTGGTCCAGGGAGCCGAGGGGGTGGCCACTGCAGCAATGGAGGGGGTCGCCCATCACCAGAGCCGCTCAGGGAAGGCCGAGGGCCGCAGCCTGGGCCCGGGGGGAGGGCCTGGTCGCCACTGCCTGTGGGAAACAGGTAAGAGGGTCAAGCTCTCAGCTAGGCTGTCCTCCTCACTCACTGGCTTAGGTTGGCCTTGCTCACTCACCTGCTGTGTTCTCAGGTGTGGGGTGTGCCAGGGTGGGGTTATTGCTGAGGGAGGTTAAGCCACCACCTCCAACACAGTCCGAGTCATCCACGTTCCCACCGCTGTTGCAGCCAGCACCACAGCCCTTATGAAGCCTGGAATGGGGGGCGGCAGGGAGGGACAGGTTGGCAGGCGGAGGGCCTAAGACTCCAGAGGCGCAAGTCTCCAGCTCTAGGACAAGCCAGCTAACATCTCTGAGCCCCAGGATCTCGTCTCTAAGAGATGTTGCCATCTCCTTTTCAGGGTCTTTTAAGAGAGGTGTCATTGACAGCTCAGAAGGCAAAAGGCCACCTCTAACTTTGGGAAAGCAGCATGAAGGTGGGTCAGCTCTAGGGCAGTGTCACCTCTCAGGACCCAGGCCTGGCTCCAGCACTTCCTCACTCTGAGCCTTAGGAGGAACCTGCTTCACCTCGCTGAGCCTCCGCTTCCCACTCCAGGACCTCAGCCCCACAGGCTCGGGGCAGCGTTCAGGGCTCACCTCTCCCAACTGCGCAGAAGCCAGCGGGCAATGGCACTCAGGCTGACTGGGCCACCCCACAGAGCCCGCAGCTGGGGGTGGCTACCGGCCAGCGAGGTGGTGAGGGGCGACACATAGATGGGGTAGCCCAACGGCTGGTCACAGGAAGAATTAATCATGTTGCGGAGTGCCTGCTTGGCATTCTGGATACTGCCACGTTCAGGGTTGCGGTTGCGCAGAAACACCAGCTCCTGCTGCTGCCCAGCCCATAGGCCACGGACACACTCACGGTTCACCTGTGGGTGGCCATGCACAAGGGTCAGGTGGGGGGGCAGTGCCTGGCAGGGGGCCAGGTGCCTGGCAGGGATGGGCCATCCGCACCTTGATGACTCGGAAGCTGAGGTGGCGCCGGTTGAGCATGATGATCTTGTACTCATCGGAGGCATCATCTAGGACGTGGCGCAGAGCCAGCAGTGAGGGTGTGTTGCTGAGGATGGCACTGCGCCAGGCCGGGTCACCCTCATGCGATATGACCAGGCGCTCCTCATTGGCGGCGATGGCATCATACAGAGCAGCCGGCTCCTCGTACTCATCTGGGGACGTGAAGTGGTCCTGGGGGGCCAATGGGAAGCTTGGTCAGTGGCCCCTGACCCGGGGAGGGCTTCATCCCCCAAATGCCCACCCTACCTGGGCACACTTCTCCCCACCTGGTGAAGCTTGAGGGCCATGCGAACCCCAGGTGCCACCACACGATGAAGCAGGTCCATGTCCGCGAAGACCCACTCGTCACGTGGGGAGGTGATGCGAAAGTCGCCCTTGAACAGGGCGTGCAGGCCGTAGAGGAAGGGCTCCAGGCTGGGGATGAGAAGCAACAGGCAAGCATGAAGGTTTCTGAGCCCTGGTTCTCCACACGGTGGTCTGAGCTGAGACCATTCTTTATGCTGGGCCTCTGTTTCTTCATCCTGATAAGGCCGGTGTCTGTCTAGGTCCCTCGTAGGGTGGTGAGGAACAGGCAAGGTCTGTAAGTGGGAGGTACCCTGCCCGAGGAGAAGAGCCACCCTGAAGGAAGGACTGAGGTGGCTCCTGGGGGCTTCTGGCCCAGAGCTCTTTGTGGAGGGGGTAGAGGGGAACACGGCCAGACCTGTGGCACTCACCTGGCCGACATGCTATGCGAAGCTGTCCCCAGGGCCCGTCGGCCCAACACACACAGGCCAAAACACAGCGTGACCAGCGGCGAGTTCCAATCTTGGTCCACGGGCTGTGGCACAAGGACCCCGTCCCCAGAGCCCAGCTCAGACCCAGGACAAGGAACCTGGGATGGGGGCCAGGGCCCAGACCAAGGGAGGCCGAAAGAGGAACCCATCCAGGGAAGGGAGGGGGGGCAGCCCCAGGGTAGTGGTGGCCAGACCTGGCTGCGCCGGGAGGCACAGTACTGGATCCACTCGAGGTGCACTGCACAGAAGGAAGGCAGTGAGAGGCCAGAGAGGCGAAGGTCATAGTCCTCATCCACACTCAGTGAGAAGGTGGGGTCCGAGTCAGCATAGCCGGGCGCCCTCACTGGCCGCAGGGCTGCCGAGATGCCCTCATGGCTAAGCCACGCCTCCAGCTTCGGTGAGCGGCTCACGTAGTAGATGATGCTCTGGGAGGAGAGGGCAGGCATCAGAGCTGGGGCCAGTGAGTGGGGTGGTGCCCTAGCCTCAGAGGATAAAGCACCAGGATGCTTCCTAAGACACCAACCTCGTGTCCCCTCTGAGTTCTCTGAGGCCACATAGGCTAGTGTGCTCCCCTCTCTGAGGCCAGAGAGGAGGAGTGAGAAAGCTACCAGGAAGCACCCTCCACCCCCTGCCTTACAGAGCATCCCCCGGAAGGTTCTGCACTGTGTAGTGCTCACCTGCTCGCTTCAGAAGATTCCCCCTGCCCCGCTTTTTTTTTTTTTAATATTTTATTTATTTATTCATGAGAGACAAAGGGAGAGAGACAGGCAGAAACACAGGCAGAGGGAGAAGCAGGCTCCACGCAGGGAGCCGGATGCAGGACTCGATCCCGGGTTTCCAAGATCACACCCCGGGCCGAAACTGGTGCTAAACCACTGAGCCACCTGGGCTGCCCAAGATCCTCCATTTGTAAGACAGACTGAGGCTTGGGAAGACAGTGGACTTGGGGTGCCTGGGTGGCTCGGTGGTTGAGCATCTGCCTTTGGCTCAGGTCATGATCCCGGGGTCCTGGGATTGAGTCCCGCATCAGGTTCCCTGCAGGGAACCTGCTTCTCCCTCTGCATGTGTCTCTGCCTCCCTGTGTGTCTCTCATAAATAAATAAATAAAAATCTAGAAAAAAAAAAAAAAAAAGACAGCAGACTTGCCTGAGGTTACTCAGCAGGGCAAACTGAGCTAGGATTGGAACCCCCAGGACCTCACCACATCATAATGCTATGGGATCCGTATCTCAGAGGCCTTGGAAGGCCAGGCGGGGGCTGCCTGCAGGCCAGTGGGCCTAAGTGCCTGAGTCACGGGTCCCTTTAGGGAGCCGAGGTGTGACAGCCACAAGGCATCCCCTAAGAAAAAAGGCAGAGGCACATATCGTGTGTCCAAAGTCAGAGGCTCTTGTACCCCTTAAAAGAATGCTAGTTGCTGAACAGGGGTTTGAGCAAATGGAGAAGAGCTTTTGGAAGGCAGACAGGATGGATGGGCAGTGCAAGGCTGGCGGCTGGCAGCCAGCAAGGTTATTAAGAGTCCATGTGCCACCCTGGGATGGAGCTGATGGGGCTGGCCCTATGCCTGGGTACAGGGTGAGAAGTCCAGGGCCGGGGAGGGTGCTACAGCTAACCACGAACAGAGGCCACCCAGGCAGCAGGAGTAGGAATGTCCAGCCGGGTAGCTCTGGTAGAGTATGCAGGCCCAAGGGGCTTCCCTGCACAGCTGCCACCCCACCCAGACACTGCCCCTGGCACCCCCAACTCATCCTTCCAAACTTCACCTGACACTCTCTCTTTGGCAGAGCATTCCCCAGGTACCCCAGACACCTCTACCCAGCTCTGACTGTGTCCAACCTTTGAGGCTGCTGGAGCCATGGAGAGTTAGCTTCCCCCAGGGGATATTAAACTTGGCAGGGGTGGAGCTCATCTCAGTCTGCCAGTCTGAGCCTGGCTGGGTGCCTGGTGTGCTACCATGAGGCTGCATTGGCCTTGAACTGGGTTTGTGGGAACAGGGTGACCTGGGTAAAAGCACTTCTCTGACAACAGGGGAGGAAGGTGGAGAGAACTGTGACCCCTGCATGACCTGAGGCTGGGAATGTCCCCATTTGGACCACACCCTCTTTCTTGGAGAAGGCAAGGGGCACAAGATTTGCAAACCCTTCCCTAGGAGTGGATGGGTAGATAGAAACAATTACAGGAATTAGAGCTTCTCTGACATGTGTCCCAGATGGGATGTCCATGGGGGTAGTAGGACAGCTGGGAGGTGCAGAAGACTGCCCTGGAGAGAACCTCAGGTGAGCAGGCTTCCCTGGGCCCCTCCAGGCCTCCCCTCCAGGCTCTGCATGGGGAGCCCCAGGGTAGATGCTAAGAGGACACAAGGGAATGTGGACAGGAGCCACCCTCACTCCACTCCCATAGTAATCCCTCTTCAAGGAGATACACTTAAGCACAGCAGAGGAGGTGACAATCCAAAAGAGGCTTCCTAGAACCCAGTCCAGGGCTTCTGCTGGACCCCACAATGCCTCACAACCCTCAACAACCCCGCAGGTTCTCAGAGCATCCGGAGTCTGATAGGGAGGCCCAGGCTTGGGTCTAAGCTTGCCTCTGCCACCTTCACCTTATCTGGGTCCTCAGGCTAATCGTTTTGTTCTCCCAGTCAGCTTCCACAGCTGAGACATCGGAACCTCTCTGGGAGGGCGTGGTGGGCTTCACCCAGCTCAGGAGGGTTGCCTGGCACAGACCTTACCCCTCGGTAGGCATCAGTGCTTGGTAGCCACTCCTATGATTATCACTTACCACTACCACTGTGAATATTATCGTCACTGTCCGCTGGATGGTCTAGAAGGCTGGCCTCAGCAGCTGCCCTTCCCAGCACCATGGATTCCCAATGAGGGGATCCATGCACAAGCTGCCCACCTACCCCCAATACTCACTGTCCAAGGTGCCTCTTCCAGGAGGGTGACAGGGAGCCCCACCTCAGACCCCATTAGAGCCACATAAGCTGCTGGGGCCCCTGAGGCCTACTGGCCAGTGGCAGGTGGCACTTTGCAGGATGCTTAAACTCTCTAAGGCTCCTGTTTCCCTTGGGAAAAATGGGCTCCCTACCATCCTGAAGATGACACTCAGGATGCTCCCAGTCAGTGAGTGCTAATTAGCAGGGACTCTGCTGCCCAGCCACCCGCCAGTCATACCTTGACATAGTAAGTGATGAGGATCTTGCGGAGATCAAACACCTGCAGCATGGAGGCAGCATTATTGTCGCTGATGCTGTAGCCTTCCAGCACGTACTTGCTGGCTGTCACCTCCCAGGCCAGCCAACGCTGCCCAAAGGCGGCATTGAAGGACAGAACCCGAGGCAGGTGGCCAGGCTCACAGCAGCAGCAGCCCTCATCCTCCTCCACGCCCTCTGTGATGGCCTCTACCTCACGCTGCTGGCAGTACGTACCTGGAGGCAGGGAACGGCCAGTCAGGGGGCTGCCAGGACCTCCCTGCCTGCCTTCTCCCTCACAAGCACCCAGGCCTTCACCGTTCCCTGCCTGGGGATGCCATGTGAGTAATCGCTAAATGCGGGGGTCAACAAATGAACCCTTTTCCTCCTGACTCCCAGAGGCCACGGTGAAGACTGCAGTTCAGAGAGGAGTGAGCGGTGCCTCGAGCCGTTCTGTACCCTCAGGACCCTCTTCTGAAACTGGCATCTGACACATACATCTTCCTGAGGGCAAGGAGCTAGCCCATTTACCAGGGGCTATACATGCCGCCCAGCCTGAGCCAAGCCCAAGAAAAGAGAGCAGGCAGGGGGAGCCATGGGAGAACCCAGAACTGCAGGCCCGAGCTTCCACCAAAGCCACCCACTCGGGCCAGTGGACCCAGAGTCAGGGCAGGGATACAGTGTGGCCACAGGAGACCCTGCCACCTCACCACTCATCCTATGAACCCCAGGCCTAGGGAGGAAGGATGCTCTGCTCCAAGTCACTCTGCAAACCAGGGCAGGGCTGGACTAGAATCCAGCATCTGGCCCAGGCCCCACAGCTTACCCCGGAACTCAAGGCCACGCAGCTGGAAGGTGACAAGGCCATTGCCGACCTCAATGAGGTGCACCAGGGCGTTGAGGTAGTCAGAGGCCAGGACGAAGCAGTCGCCGGGGCCGTAGTTGCCCCAGCGGCCCAGCACCAGGTCCCCACACAGTGTGTGCTGCAGTGAGCGTGTCAAGTGCTCATAGAAGATGGAGTTGAGGTTGTTGTCGTCAGCGCCTGAGACCCAAGACAGACAGACAAATGGACAAAATGACAAATAAGCGAGGCCCCCTCCCCAGGGAGGCGCCGCCCGAAAGTCCCCTGGATGGCCGAGTACACACCGGGGTTCCGATCCAGCTGTGTGACCAGGCGGGTGTTGGAATGATCCACACGTTTAGTGCTGTTCAGACAGAATGACAATACAGTTGGCCAACAGGGTGAGGCTGCCAGGGTTCAGATGATGATCCTGCCAGCCCACCACCATATCCTCATAGCCCACACCCCTGTTCTCAGGGCAGATGCCATGACAGTCCCATTTCACAGGAGGCTGAGGCTCCAGGACATGAGGGGACTCCCTCAGGAGCACCCAGCCAGGAAGCCCAGGGTGTGAGACCAAGGCTTGGCCCAACTCAGGTTCTGCCCTCATCAGATCAGTCACCTGAAGCCCACTGTGCTTAAGCACTTGCAACCCTGCTGTGCCCTGTCTCTGCACCCCACCTGGCCTGGGCTCCAAGCTCCCTTTCCTTCCAAGGCCCCTGTGGGTGATCCGCCTGGTCCCTCCAGACTCACTTGTAGTCACGCTCCCAGAACTTGAGGGGCCGAGCATAGGACATGATGAAGACAGCGCTGCCCAGCAGGGGGTTGAGCGGTGTGGAGAAGAGTGCGGAGAGCAGAGCTTGAACAAACAGCATGGCCGAGTCTGGGCACAAGTCAAGGAGGCAGCGGGCATATGGACCCACCCTGGCCTCCCTCACCACCCCACCCCGTGCCCCCCATCAACCCATCCCACACTCCCTCATCCAGTCCCCCTCCCCACACTCCCCCAGCCAGGCGGCGGGCAGCAGGCCGGCAGGCTGGGTACGTGGCACGGCAAAGGGCTGGGCAAAAGCGTGGAAAGCTGAGCCCCAGGTGATCTGCCAGGGCGCGATGTAGGTCAGCACGAAACGTAGCTTGTACAGCAGGTCCCACAGCTGGCAGAGTCAGAGGAGGTAAAAGTAGACAATACGCAGGTCACACAGAGGTGCAGTTGGCCAAGGACCCATTCAGAGCCTCCACTACCCCAGTGGCTGCCACATGGGAGTCAAGCTCAAGCTCACGCCCAGCCCTTTCTCTCTGGACCTGGCTCAAAGCACCTGTTCCTGTTAGCAAACCCTCTAAGGGAGCATTAGCCATCTATTTGCAGGACCACCCTGTAAGCTTCCTATTCTTGCCCCATTTCACAGATGAGAAACTTCAGAAAAAGCAGAACAGGACAATGACTTGCTCAAGCTATCAGTCAGTGATGAGGCTGGGCTTCCACCATGATGCTGAAAGTCGAGACAAGCCCTGCCCTCAGAGGGGGACACAGTTTGGATCACTACCGTCTGGAACCAGACCAGAAAACCGGACTGGGACGCCCACGTAGAAGAGAAAAAGGCTCAGGGCTTTGACGGGATCCCACTGTAGGCAACCCTACAGGCCTTCCAGACAGTGCCAGGGAATGGTTCTTTGTTCAGTGATCTCCCTCAACCCCAGATCAGGGCACCCCACAGCCTGGCAGATTCAGGGAGCCCCACCCCATACCCCGATCCATCCAGGCCCCAGGGGCTTGTGAAACACTGCTCTTAACTGCTCCCCAGGGCTGTGGCTGGGAGAGGGGCAGAGCTCAGAGGCTGGTTCCCAAAGAACAAGGACAAGTCCTCACCATCTAGTAACTGCTTAAGAGGAAGATGAGAACAGGCAGTAAAGTCAGAAAGACCTGCTCACCAGTTCTCTAGGGAACCCGAAGCAAGTCACTTTAGCTCTGTAAACCACAGGCTTCCTCTGTGTCCCTCGGGAACCTGGGGCTGATGTGGAGCTGCAGGCCCCTGGGGAAGTTCTCCCCACCAGCAAGGCAGAAAAGTCCTGCTCTCCCGTACAGCCCAGAGCCTGCAACTCGACCACCAACTCACCTTGCTGCAGAGCAGGGACATGAGGAAATAGTCAAGCAAAAAGCCCTGGGAGAGGCGCGGGTAGTCAAAGTGGAATAGCAGGACAGTGAAGGCCAAGGTCAGGTACTGCTGGGGTGGGCAGCAGAAGGCCGAGCGCAACAGCTTCAGCCCAGCCACAGTCATCAGCAGTGCCCGGCAGCTATGGGTGAGGAACAGACATTGTGTGCCAAGTGGGACTCAGGGGGTAGAGGGGGTGGGTGCCCATCCCTCCCGAATCCTGGACTGGGCTCTGCTGGGCTGGGCCCTACTCTCGGGGGGCCAGGGACTCTCGGTCATCACTGTTTTAAGACCCATCTGGGAGACACATGTTTTCAAACAGAAGGGTATCAGGATCTAGAGCATTGTGATAGCTTGCTGGGCAACTGAGGCAGGTTGCATTCCCTCCATGGGCTTCAGTGTCCCACGGGCCCCTGGGAATGTGGACAGTGAGATGGTGGGGGGTGGGGCAGTCCTTACGAGAGGCAGAACTTGTCTGGGTGGCTGACAACAGTGTGGGCATCCACCGTGAGAGCGTTGAGCACCACGGCAGGGTAGATAAGATACTTCTCAATGCACTGAAGGCTGGCATAGAGCTTCTCAAACCACATCACCTGGGCAGCACCTGCAACAGAAGGCAGGACTGTTGGTCCTCCACATCCCCCTCTCCCTGCAGGGTCAGGTCAGGTGCCCTCCTGAAGAGAACCTGGAGGGAGGGCGAAATGTAAGATGTGGCTCTCCAGGTTCCCAGAGAATTTGTGGCAGCTCAAATGAGGGTGATGAGGCCTGGGCAAGGCGTGTCAGGGTCTTCGGGTACATGCTTTGCCTGCTCTGCAGTCTATAAAAACAAACCTAAGGAGGATGTCCTAGATGCCCACTGGAGCCAAGGCAGGCTAGGTAAGGCCCACATCTTCAGAGACCCAGGTCACTGGCACCTGGCTTGAGCTGACTGTGGGAATGCACACACCAAATGAAAACCAGCCAGGGAGATCTAGTCTATCAACAACCAGTTGATAATTCTGGACAACAGATCCCTACAGGGCCCTTGGAATTGTACATCCTCCATCTCCCCACAGAAAGCAAGATGGGCAGAGAAAGGGCAGGGTGGGCAGGGTGGAAGCGAAGCAGGGGCCCAGCCAAGGCACAGCAGGCATGAGGAGAGGACAGGGACAGGGCTGCGAAGGGGCCCCGCAAGGACAGCGCCCTGGACAGAACCACGTGGACAGGGCAGTGTGGGCAGAGGCTGCCCCCTGCTGGCACTCTCAGCCAAGAGAAGGCTGCCCTCTCACCAGGCTGCAGGTCCTGCAGGAAATCAGAGCAGCAGGGGTGCAGGGGCCCCAGTCCCAGGGCAGGGACTCACCTCGAACTTCATACTGGCTGTACTCCGATGGCTTCAGCACAGGCTGTGACAGGCAGAACCAGGGCAGCTGTTTGCGGAGCTGCGGCAGCAGGTAATGTGTGAAGAAGCCCACAGCCCCGGCCAGAGCATACAGCACGAAGCCCAGCACTGACTGCAGGGGAGAGGCCAGAGGCTCAGCTTAGAGGAGCGGGGCAAGAAGCCCATGGGGCCTGGGCACAGGCCAGGAGGGGGTGGAGAGGAATATGAAGCCGTGGGTGCCCAGGGCCCTCAGGTGGAGTGGGCTCCTGTGAAGACTGAGGGGGCAATGGGGGCGGGGGGGCACACGCACCTTCAGGGCAATGAAGACAGTGCTGGCACTGATGGCAAAAGTGAGCACAGCAATCACCACACACATCACCAGGTCAGAGTGCAGGACCTCACGCTGCAAGGCCAGGAAAGACTAGCTTGGGTGCCCACCACCCAGGAGCCAACCACACACTATTAGCCCTCTGCCCCGAGAGTAGAACCCCACACTCCAGGCTCTCACCACCGACTGGCGCATCTTGTCTGGCAGTGGGTCTGGGGGCTCAGCCCGAGCAGTCTCTAAGCTCCGCTCCTCCAGCTCAGGGAAGAGCTTGCTCCGGATCAGAGACCTGGGTTGGGTGAGAAAAGGCAGGAGCCCAGAGTCTGCGGAGGCCATTCTTCCTCCCACAGATTCCAGGGTCAGTTGGTGACAGGCACATGCACAGGACCACCCCTCCAACCCTTGCCATGCACAGACACTCACACAAACACACACATGCGCACGGACAGGCACATGCAGGCACCCACCAGAGCACAGTGGGGTCACTGCTCTGACGGCTCAGGTGGTAGGACAGTGCCACCAGGAGGCCACAGAAGACCGAGAAGAGGACAGGGACGTGCTGCTCCGGCCAAGGAGTCTGGGGAGAGAACCCATGCTGGTCAAGGGAGGCAAGGGTAAGCGTGGCGGTAGGGGGATCCCCCCATGGGAGAAGCCACTGCTGAGCCCACTTCGCAGCCCTATCCCACCCCACCCCCCAGGTCTCAGCATGCCCCCCCACCCCATAGATCATCCCTACCTTGATGGCCCCAAGGCAGAAACCATAGAGCAGGGCAGCAGCCAGGAGGCTGCGAGAGAGGCTGAAGACCGCAGTGAGTGGACTGGTGGCGGCTGTGAGGGGAGAAACAGCAGGTAAAGCCTAACTTCCATCTGCTGGCTCCTCACCTCACCCCCACCCCACTGCCCCTCGATTCCCACAAGCTAACCTCCCTGCAACCCATCCCCAGCCCATTCTTCTCTGGTCCCCAAGCCTTGAGAAGCCTTCAGATCTTCTGGCATTCTTGGGTTTAAACCATTGCTTGGGGAGGGGGCAAGATGGGCTCTTGAAATCCACAGTATAAACAGAGAAGAGGGATCAGCAAAAGGCTGGAGCCACATACCTAAACCACAGCGCTTCCTGGACCTCACGCTGCCCCCCACAACCCCCAAGCCACCTATGGGCCCCATACCTGTACCCCCGAAGCCGTGCATATCTATCTGCTCCAGCAGGTACATGAGGCAGGTGTTGACCTGGGGCAGGAGGCCCAGGAGGAAGACGAACGGGAAGCACAAGGTGAATACTGGCAGGGAGGGAAAGCAAAGGCCTAGTCGGTCAGCCCGCAGGCCACCCCCTGGCTCACCCTTGGGACTTCACTCCCCTGGGCCACCTCAACGTGGCCCAGTCTCACCAGTGGCCACGTCCCGGGCACAGAAGAAGAAGGAGGCGGAGAAGAGTGTGAGGCCATACAGGGAGACGGGTGGGAAGGGCTGAGCTGAGCCCAGGGCGTCCAGTAGCCAGATGAGCAGACAGCAGATGCAGAAGTAGACAGGCCGGCTATATGCGATCACCCAGTTGTGGCCCTGGGAAGTGGGACTGTGAGAAGCCAGATCTCCCCAGCTGACCAACCCACACACACGTACACACACACACATGCACGCACGCACATGCTAATGCATGCTCGTGTACCCTGCCCATGGCCCTGGATCCAAGACAGAAAGCTTGGCAGGGTGAGGGCCACAGGACTGAGGATCTGAGGCCACAGGGGCAGTCCTCCCAGGACCCTCCAAGCCTATCTCAGCCCCCTGCCTGAGCCTCCTGGGTAAAGGCACAGGTACTCACATGCATGGGAGATGCCGCATCAGGCTGGACACTCTGGAAGAGACAGGAGCTACATTGGCAACAAGAGCCAGAGCCCAAGAGAGGGTCAGAGACCCCCAGACTGCTTAGTTCTACCATTGGGACTGTCAGGAGTGACCAGGGCAGGAACCTAAACCATCCTGAGCCTCAGTTCTCTCATTAGAAAGATGGGGGGCTGATTACAGGGGCTTTTAAGCACCTTATCTGCTTTCTAACTCACACTCCTCAAAACAGGTTGTGGGAACGGAGACGTCTGGAAAGAGGTGGGTGGGGGAAAGAAAGCCAAGGAATAAAGCCTGACCTTCAGCAGGGAATACTGGCAGGAGGCAATGACCAAACAGAACTGGAAGACCCAGATATCCGTGAAGAAGCCCTTGAGCAGCAACAGGTAGCCCAGGAAGGCAACAAGGCTGCTGAGGCCGACGCCAAGTATGTTCTCCACCAGCCCCCGAGTCCTGGAGAGACAGCAGGGTCAGGGTACACCCATCACCTTCCTGGCTAATGGGGCAAAAGCAGGTTGGGTGGGGAGGACAAGACCCAACCACAAGGACCCACATCTGAGCCTGTGCCCACACCACCCCTCATCCTCTAAATATCTGAACCTATATACCTTTTAGGGACAGGGCCAGGCCGTACCTGTTCAGGAAGCTGCCCCATTGCTACCCTGCATACCAATCTTTGCCCCTTCTAGACTCTAAAGGCTCCAAGCACCACCACCCTGGGGTTTGCCTGGCTCCAGCTAATGTGTGCCCCATTAAGCATGCCCAACAAACACTGTGCCAGGGAGGAAATCCAGAGTGTGGGAAGCCAGGAGCCAGGCTCAAGGCCCAAGTCATCCACATAGACAACAAAAGTCATCTGACTTCTGATCGGACTTCCCCAGCCTCAGTTACCCCATAAGAAATGGGGAGATTGAGACAAAGCGTTCGCTAGTTTTTTTAGACCATAAAACTCAACTTTGTCAAATCTAACTCAGAAGCAAATAAAAGCAAGAGACTAGATGAGAATCGTTTGTTTTGAGCAGAACTTTTGGACAGGGGGATGCCTGGGTGGCTCAGTGGTTAAGTGTCAGCCTTTGGCTCAGGTCGTGATCCCGGGGTCCTGAGATTGAGTCCCGCATTGGGCTCCCCACAAGTAGCCTGCTTCTCCCTCTAGCTATGTCCCTGACTCCCTCTCTGTGTCTCTCGTGAATAAATAAATAAACCTCCTTAAAAAAAAAAAAAAAAAAAAAAAAAAGGAAACACATACACAAAAAGAAACTTTTGAACAAGGAATAACCACAGCAGCCCCCATTCGGCCACCTCTTTTCACCCCAGAGGAACCTAGTAAAACCCCACTGCAGACCCCACCCCTCAATGTACCTTCAGTGACCCCCGGCAGTTAGGTTCTCTAATGCAATGATGGCTTCCACACGTTTAGAGGGTCCAGAAGGCCAGAGGCCAGGGACTGGGGGCCAGGCAGGCAGGCACTCACCGGTCCAGCAGGGCCAGGAGGGCCAGCCGCTCATAGCGCACAGATGTCCAGCGGCCAGGAAGAAGCCAGTACTTGTAGCTGTGCTGGGCGCGGGGCGGTGCCTCCTCCATCAGCGTCTGCTCCTGGGATTCGTGCAGGGAGTCCTGGTCCAGCAGGTCAAGCTGCGGTCCCCATACCGCAGCCATCAGCCCCTCGCCCCCCAACCTGGCCCATCGCCACCATTCCCCTTCCCAGGGCCCGCTGGCTCATCAGCCATTGCCTTGGGCACAGGAAGTCCCCGCCATCTAGTGGCCCTATGGCCTATCCTGATCTTCCACCACAAAGGCATGCTCCTTCCTTTCTCCAGGTCCCCAAGACACGGCTCAATGGCAGCTGGGGCTGCTAGGGTTGCTGAGGGCCAGAGTCGCCAGTGCCTGTGCCTGTTCTCGCTGCTCGGGTACCCTCTCCTGCCTCTTTCTGGGCTCAGTGAAATCCACCCTGTCCTTTGGGACCTGGTACAAATGCTACCGTCCTCCCGGACAGAGCATCAAGGTCACTCTGACCACTCTACCGCAGAGCACACAAAGTACCAGCCCTGACGACAGGCCCGCTGATGGCTATGCTATGAGGCCCGAGACAAACTACTCGATCTCTGGGAATTTCTTGTGTCCTTCATTCAGTAAATACTTAGAGGGCAAGCTATGGGCCTGGCCCTGTGCCCAGCCTTGGGGATACCATGCAGAACCAAAGTTGCACAGCCCCGCCTATGGATGTGGCAATCAGCTCTATCAGGACCATGGTGGCTACCCTGTGTGACAATTAGGGACAATAAGTGCCTCAGTAAGGGAGACATGGGGCTTCCAGACACTGCATGTGCTCTATGACCCTAAGCATTAGATGTGTGGGTACCTCTTTTACAACTGTTCTTCAAGTCCCGAGTCTGTGTTTTACATGTCCTTAATGCTTCTGCTATTACTACACTGACCATGTGAATTATTGTCCAAACTGGGACACTTCCAGGAGTGAAATGGGAGGGTATGGTAACAAGCACAGACAGAGTACCCCAAGCCGTGCCATGAGCCTGGGCCCAGCCCAGTAAGCTGACCAGTCTCTTCTGCAGGTTTCACTGCAGATACCCACTGCCCCCTCTACCTATGGGACCCTCCAGAATAAAGATACTCTAGACACGCTTATCTGATAAGCAAACGAACAACTCCTTGAATCACAGAGATCCAGAGCCTGCACACCCAGTGCCAGCTGTCAAAGGTAAGGACAGACACCTAGGGCCCCCTAGAGCCCTCACTCGAGTGGCCAGTCCCCCTGGGTGCCTGGGCAACTGCTCTGCGACCTGCTCCCCTGCTGCTGCCCCTCCTGCAGGTCCTTCCCTGACCATTGGCTCCTCACCTCTGGGATCTCCAGGGGCACGCGGCGCACCTGCATGCCCTGCAGAACCACAGGCCTTGGCTGCAACAGGTTCAGGCTGCCCGCTGCCTCAGGGACATCAGCCGAGTGGAAGCTGGAGGAATGTGAGTGGCGGTCCCTGTGGGAACAGCAGCCATGAAGACTGGGGCCACTGGAGAGCCCTGGGACAGCGGTGGGATTAAGGCCACAGCCAGGCCGTACCTGGGGGCCTCAGGGGGCTGCTCAGATACCCAAAAGGAGGATCTGGAGAAAGCAAGTGGCAGAAGTGCCTCCCTCCCAGGCCCTGGGCTTCCTGGAAGCCTCCTGCCTAGAAAGGTCATGTTCCTACAGTGTCAAAGGATCCCTGTAAGCCTGGCCTTTGCTGCTCCCCACTCCCTTCTAGAAGTTCTGAGCTGCCCCTGCGAAGAAAGAGAAAATCCCCAGAAATGGCAACCTACCAGACTGCTGGCCAGGAGAGCCTAGGACTGGGGACTCACCACGCTCCGTTGGCTGCCTGCTCCCCCTGCTGCCCCACAGGGTTCTCATAGCCGCCTCCAGCTAGGCCAAAGGTGTAGGAACGCCGCACGCCTGGGCCAGGGGTGTGGGACACAAGGCAGCACGTCAGGGACAGGAGCCCTGGACCTGACCCAAGTGGACCATCTGATGAGGAAGAACCCCATCCCCTGGTCCCCTGCATGACAGCCCAGCCCCTAGGGACCACAAGCTGGAGCAGAGCAGGCCTGTGGGTCAGCCTGCCCTGGGTTTGGGTCCCTGTTCTGCCATTTGCTCAACTATCACTTCAGGTTGTGCCTCAGCTTCCACAGAAGCAGAGCAGGGATAACGAGACCACCCACGTCTACCTGCAAGTGTGACAGCAGGCAGCACAAGTAAAGTGGTCGCTACAGACCAGAAAGGGTGCTAAGTACCCAATAGAGCGAGTACTACCACTGGGAAGACAAAGACGTGCAGCAGAAAGGGGCGGGGGGTGGGGAATGCTGGGATCAGGGGCTTGGCCACAGGACTCAGAGAGGGGCTCACCGCTTTCGTCGTAGAAGTAGTGCACAGCACCCTCAGACGTGTCATCGAAGGTACAGGCTTCGTGCACGGTGGCACCGGCCCGTGTGAGCAGCAGCGAGGAGGCGAAGTGCAGGGCAGAGGGCAGTGTCAGCGCCCGGGAGTGAGAGGCAGCCCGGCCACGCTGAGCCTCCTGCAGGCTGCTGAGGAGGGGTCAGCACTTAAGTCAGCGCCACTCAGAGCCACTGGCCCCCACTGCCCCTCTGACCAACCAGTAGGTGCTCACCTGGGCGGGGAACCCATGACAGAGGCTGGAGGAGTAGGGTTGCTGCCTGCATTGTGGCGTCTGCGAATGGCCTGAGTCCGCCACACACTGCTTGTGCGGTCCCGTTTGCCAGGCTCCTCAGCTGCTGCCCAGAGAGAGGTCCCATGCGTAAGCCAGAGAGACTTGGACACAGCCTTGGACATGGCTGGGGCGAGGGAGGGCAGGAGGGGGATAGCTGCTCCTGCACGGAGCTAAAGGTCAGGCCTAATCCAACTGTGACCTGCCTCTGGGGCCTAGCCAGGTCACTTAACCACTCATGACTCAGTTTCCACATTTGGAAATAAGGACAAGATCTTCCCCTGCCCTGCTGACAGCCCAGGAGAATGAATGTGGATGCTGAGAGTTGTCGATGGGTAGGTGCTTTGTGCAAACTACAGGACCTGGAGCCGAGTGTCTGAGGTCTCCCAGCCCTGCTTATCTGAGGGGTTCGGCAGGTGTCACTCAACCACTCAGTCCACATCCACCTGCTGCCTGAGACAGAGGCTAAGATGACTCTGACTGGCTCCACTCCAGCGCAGCCCTTGTCCAAACCCAAGCCCAAACCTAGCTCGCCTCCCCACCCCCACCCCCCAGCACAGCAGGCACTCACCTCCCCCCACAGCACCTTCCTCTTGCAGCTCCCCCCGCCAGCCGGGTTGGTTGGCAGCAGGTCCCCTGTGGACCTCAGCAGGCAGCAGAGCAGGCTCAACAGAAGCCAGCTCCACCCCCGCCTGGGCCTCCAGCTCTGCCTTGGAGCCAGCCAGGGGGGCCCTCAGGACATCACCCCCTGCCCCATCCATGCTCAGCACACGGGCATGTGTTTTGGCGCTGGCGGTACTAGGCGTCCGCTGGGTCCCATAGGGCCGCTTGGGGGGTACAGCAGTCCCCTCCTCAGCCCCATGAGGGGCCCGTCGCTTCCGGGGTCCCCCTGCCGCACCACGGGAACTCTCAGGGGAATAACAGGAAGTAGAAGAAGAACTGTCAGTACTGTAGCGGCGCTGAGATCGGAGGCTAGAAGCTGGGCTCAGTTCACTGCCCTCGCTGGTGTCTTCATCCTCAAAGAAGCCCCCACTTTCAAGCAGGGGCCGCCGAGGCGCACGGCCAGGAGGAGAGTGTCTTCGCATGGGTGGTCGCCGTTTGGTGGGCCGCAGCAAGGCCAAGTCCTTGGGCCGCACAACCAGGAGTGGCTCAGCTGGGCCCGGTGGTGTCCCTGCTCCTATGACTGTATCAAAGGAACGCAGCGTGTCATCTGAGGGGACTCCAGCATCTGGCGACGCAGGCAGCTCAGCCTCCGAGGGTGGGTCTGTGTCGCTACCCTCCGGGGCTTGCCCACCGGGAGGGCTGTCCAGGTGGGTTGAGTTGGTCTTCTCACTCTTGAAGCTGCTCAACGTCTCCCTGTCAGTGCCACTGAAGCAGGAATCTGAGGAGCCTGCTTTCTGGGGCGTGGGCTCACCCGAGCCCCGCCGGTCCAGGGGCTGGTAGCCGCCTGCTCCCCGGCGCTGTTCCCGTCGACTGCTGGTCCTCACCAGGGCCCGCTCAGGCCGGGTCAGGGTCAGGAAGCTCTTGCTCAGCTCCTGGCTGAGGCTCCCCTTCAGAAGGGGGCTCATGGGAGTGTCGGCCACACTGCTCCCACTCCAGGGGGCTCCATCCCCAGCCAAGGGAGAACGTTCTGAAGAGTCTGTGCTGGGGAGAGAGGGGTCTGGGGCAGCCCCCGGGGGTGTCTGGGGAAGGTCTCCAACTATCAGAAAAAAGGAAGACAAAATGAGGGGAGGGCATGCTGCAAAAGGAACCAGCTGCTGCAGGGGTCCTGTGGCCAGGCCACAGGATAAGGTAGGCTACAGGATGGGGCAGATGGGGCAGGACAATGAGAAAGCCCCATCCTAAAGGACAAAGAGAGCTCCAGAGAAGCAAAAGTTGAGGTGACTCAAAGACCAGATAGCTAGTCCTCCCCCTAAGCCCCTACCACGTCACCCCCACTCACTCAGTTTCTCCTGTGAGCTTAGCTTCAGCATCTCTCGATCCGCTGAGGTCACGATCACATTATTGCTGCCCTGCTCTCGCACCAGCTCCTTGATGTCTGCAACCACGGCCCCACAGGTGTCAGCAGGACTTCGAGGCATCGCTGTGCCATCTCATTCCACACCGCCAAATTCAGACCTGAGCAGCAGCCACCTACCTCTGAGGGGCCCAGAGTCCTCCATCCGGGGCAGCAGCTCCTGAGCAAAGAGAAAAATGAAGGAACAAAAAGAGTAAGAAGTAGACTCAGGACATACCCCAATGGGTATGGGCTCCCAGGAGAGGAGTGGGACAGGGGTAGGGACCACTCACCGAGACCTGGTTGAAGCCAAACACAGAATGCTGGGAGCTACAGCGTACCGGGGGTGTGGAACTCACTTTCCGAAACACTGTCATTTCCACTCCAGGGTCCCTAGCAGTGGAGAAAAGCATCAGCTTTCAGCTAACCTCCTGCCCCTTTATACTATACTTCCTCCACTACCCCAGCACTCCTTTCTTCTCAGAGGTCCACTCACAAGTCTGGGGCTGACCACAGAACAAGTGCTCACCTGCTCATGGAGCCAATGTCCCTAAGGCCCCAGTGCTTAAGCCCAGGCACTAAGCACCCTTAATTCCCAACACAGCCCCTCCGAGACTCACCTGGGCAGACTGCTGTCCCCCTGTGCAGGCTCCTCCTCTGGCTCCCCCATGGTAGAGTTACGCTTCTCCACAATCTCGCCCTGATCGAACATAGCGTGTAACCGATAGTTCACAGTCTTGATGGTAGTGAAGATGACAGCCACCACGAGGCAGTACACGCAGGCCACCATCAAGCTGGGGGGCAGGACCTGGAGGTGGCAACAAGTCAGGTTCCCACTCACGCAGCCCTGTCCCTATGGGGTAGACCTACCACCAAAATCATAGCTAGCGTTCACAAGAGTTCATCACCCATCCCTCGGAACTGCTACAAAGACCCTCCTCAGGGAACTCTGTCCTCTTATTGAAGAGAAATTAAGTGAGAGACTCAAGGTCACTCAGCCCAGGAAAGGAATAATTTGGCCACTTCTCCATATACCCCCAAACTCTGCAGGGAGTCCTCTGTCTCCACACCCCACGCGCCCAAGGCATATCCCCAAATCCCTGCCAGCTTGGCACCCCTCCGTGACATCTGCCCTCCCTTTTCCCAGAGGGAGTTACAGGTGGCGGGAGCATCTCACCATGTACAGCAAGAAGGGAAAGGTGAGCAGGAAGATCCAGACATAAAGGTGGAAGCAGTTGGAGAAGGTGCTCTGGTGCGGGTCGAAGAACCAACCGCCGGTGAGCGAGGCCCACACCCCCTGGCGCAGGATCTGCAATACCTGCGACCCCATGGCCCCGCCGCTGCTGCGCGCGCCCCCCTCCCGGGACCCTCATGGGGGCGGCCGCCGGCCCACGCCCCACCTGGCGCCCGAGGGCCCCGGGGCCCGGCCTCGCGCTCACGCCATGGCCTCCCACAGCCGGAGAGAGGGGTCGGCTGGGCGAGGGGGCGGGCAGGGGGCGGGGCCGACCCGGGCAGTCAGCGGTGCGAGGCCGGGACGCGGGGGTGGAGCCTCATCAGGGGCGGGGTCCAGGCCCCCCCCCCTGGCCCAGAACTGCTCCGAGAGGCCGAGCCGGCAGACAGGCGCGGGGCACGGGCCAGACCCTCGTCGGCGGCATCCAGAGATGGGCGTGGGGTGGGTGCTCCGGGGATGCAGGCGACGGCTCCCTCGGCTCCGGCCCGGGGAGAGCCCCGGGACCCTGAGGTCCACTTCCGGGGTTACAGGTCACTCGCTTCGGTCTCCGCGATCGCCCGGCTACTGCGGGACCCGGCCCAAAGGGGAGGCCGGAAGGAGCAGCGAGCCGCCAGCCAGCAGTGGCGCATGCGCCCGACCGGCCTAGTTGGGACCCGGAAAAGGAAAACTTGAAGGCATGAAACCTGACGCACGCGCAGGAAGGTTGTGGAGCGCTAAGACGCGGGGGAGCCCTTTGGGCGTGCGCGGAGTCCAGGCCTAAAAGAGCTCCAAAAGTGGTAGCGCTAGGGCGCATGCGCACACCTAGGCGTTGTCAACCCAGCAGACACCCCTGGGCGGAACCGAAGGGATAGATGAGTGGCCACTGAGTAATGGCGGGATTAATTGGCACAAAACTCTCTCAGTGAGTTACAGGAGGCGGAGCAAAAAAAGGCGTGGACTTCTCGGGGCTACTGCGATAGTTGTGCACCCCCAAGGCACGCCCCTCTCGGTCCGCCCCTTTCAGTGTAGGACCGCATACCCGCACTCTCGCCCCAAGCAGCCTCTACTTCCGGGTCAGAGCTCAGACTTAGCGGGTAGAGAGCTACCCTCCAGAACAGGCATGAATAATAGAAATAGGATAGCGTCGCTTTTCTTAAAGTGACAGGCTCAAGGCAATGGGGGGGGGGCGGGGGATGTCCATCCAGCAGCTCTAAGGGCAATTTAGCTCTTCTGAATCCAACCACTGGGCGAAGTTCAGAATTACAGTCTCAGGTTTCCGCCCACTTGGCTAGGGGTGAAGAAGTGGATTGTTTCCCAGGTAAGGGGAAGAGGACAGTCTTAGACAACTCGTTCCAAGAGCTTGAGATGCAGCCAGTTCCGTCTTCCAGTCTTGCCCACTCCCATCCCAAGCAGAGCTTCTGGTCCCTATTTCAGCTATGAAGGAAAGGAGGCGAAAAGATGAGTTATGCAGTCCTGCAACTTCGGAGCCAAGACTAGGCTTGCCCCACTGCCAAGCCAGGTTCTTTACCCCGTTTTGCGGATGCGGAAGGGATGGCCTGTCCTTAGCAAAGACCAACACTGACCCTGAACCTTCTGCGATGGGTGTTCGGGGCGATCATCCCCTCCTGCCCTTCATTGCCCGCCTACCCGGGAACTCCCGGGACCGGCGCCGGCAGCCTCTGGGAGGGGAGCAGCGCTACCCGCCCGCGTCATCTGATGCTGTTTCCTGCAAGAGGGAGAAGAGCGGAAAAAAGTGAAACTCCACCCTCCACCTCTGCCTCCCGCCCCCGGGGCCAAAGTACAAAGGGAGGAGGAAGAAGGGAACGGGGTTGGAGCCGTCGGGCTGAGGGAGCCGGACTGGGAAGCGGCAGCTCGACCAAACTAGGAACACTCCAGCCACCCCCTGCGCAAAGAGACCCAACCGAGTCCCCGCGCTGCCCGCTGCGGACCCCACCTTGCACTTGGCGAGTGCTGGAGCCAATCTCCCAGGACTGCTCTGGGACGGAGGGACTTCAGGCCCCTCCAAGCTGGCCATGGTGAGACGCAGGAGGCCCCGGGGTCCCACCCCCAGAGCCTGACCACACTGCCCTGGGTGGCCCTCTAGAAGCCCGAGATGCGGGGGGCCGGGAGTCAATACTCCTGGCTCCCCAGAGAGGTGTGGGTCTGGAGCTGAGGGCCAGGGCCCGGATGCCCAGGTTCCGGGACTAGGGCCTCAGCAGCCAGCAGGGGTGGGGACCAGGGGCACCCAGGGAAGATACCCTGCTTGCCCCCAAATCAACTCCAGCCATGGAGCCCTTGAAGAACCTCTTTCTCAAGAGCCCACTGGGGTCATGGAACAGCAGTGGCGGTGGGGGCGGTGGGGGCAGTGGCGGAGGCTGGCCAGAGGGGTCCCCGAAGACAGCGGCTTATGCCAACCCCGTGTGGACAGCCCTGTTTGACTATGAGCCCAATGGGCAGGATGAACTGGCCCTGAGAAAGGGCGACCGTGTGGAGGTGCTGTCCCGGGATGCAGCTATCTCAGGCGATGAGGGCTGGTGGGCCGGCCAGGTGGGTGGCCAGGTGGGCATCTTTCCATCCAACTATGTGTCTCGGGGCGGTGGCCCACCCCCCTGCGAGGTGGCCAGCTTCCAAGAGCTGCGGCTGGAGGAGGTGATCGGCATCGGTGGCTTCGGCAAGGTCTACCGCGGCAGCTGGCGAGGTGAGCTGGTGGCTGTGAAGGCAGCTCGCCAGGACCCTGATGAGGACATCAGTGTGACAGCCGAGAGTGTGCGCCAGGAGGCCCGGCTTTTCGCCATGCTGGCACACCCCAACATCATTGCCCTCAAGGCCGTGTGCCTGGAGGAGCCCAACCTGTGCTTGGTGATGGAGTACGCAGCTGGTGGGCCCCTCAGCCGTGCCCTGGCTGGGCGGCGTGTGCCCCCCCACGTACTGGTCAACTGGGCTGTGCAGATTGCCCGTGGGATGCATTACCTGCACTGTGAGGCCCTGGTGCCTGTCATCCACCGAGACCTCAAGTCCAACAACAGTGAGTTTTGGGGAGCATGGTTGGAGGGTGGCACAGCCCAAGCACACACCAGCCAACTTCTCAGCTGAGTCCCCAGGGGATCTACTCGAGGCAGGAGCTCCTTCCCTAGGGGAGTCCTAGTAGAGTCGGGGTGCCATTTACCCACACTGGCCGCAAAGCAGGAGACCCAGGCACCGAACAGTCCTTCACACCCCAGCCTCAGGAGTCTTTGACCCTGGCTCACAGCCACCAGGTTAAAAAATTGGGATCTCTCAAGTGAGCCATAAGTGTCCTGCCTAACCATGGGCACCACTTCAAGGCAGTAGAGCTCCGGATGCTGGCAGTCATCTTCTTCCCCCCTAAAGTTCATGCCCATGCTGTTGATGCTCTGTTCTTGGGGTAGGACACTCCTCCAGAACAGAGATCTTGGAGAGGAAAGCCCCCACCAAACCAGTGGTGGTCAAGGCTGGGGACAGGGCTGGAATTCTGGCTCTGCCCATACCCCTGACTGCATGACCTTTAACTGGTTATTTCAACTCAGAGCCTCAATTTTGGACTCTGTAAAAAGGGAGTGACCAGGAAGGTGAAATGGTGTAAGGGGCTGGGTGAGCCTGGTGTCTGCTGCCTGGCACACAGTGGGTCTGCAGCTATGTGGGGGAACATTCCAGGGCTGGATCACCTAGAGGGCTTTGCCTGGAATTAGCACTTAGGGTGGGCCTGGTGGGGTTAAGGGAGACTCAAGCAGTCCAGTACAGCATCACCAGCCATTTCAGGCCCAACACACTGCCCAGCATGGGCCCAGGACAAGCAAGTGACAGGTTCAGAGGGCTTCCTGGAGCAGATAAGCTTCACACCAGGCCAAAAGCAGGCACCCTGTTTGGATGTTCGAGTAGAACATGAGCAGAGCAAAGGCAAAGAGGCAGGACTCAGAGCCACCTACCCTGCCCCCAGTAGTGGGGACACAGGGCTAGATTTGCCAGGGGAGGGAGGGACCAGGGTCCAGGCTGTAGAGCAATAGGAAGTGCAGAAGGAGTTGATGGGTTATTAGAGAGGCTTGGGCAGCTCTTGGTGGCGGGTGAGCATGGATATTTTGGACCACCTGGCTTGGGCTGGCCATATACAAGTGGCTTGTGGGGAGTAGGACGCCATGACCCAGTAATATCCGAGTCCTTGCCAGGCCCGGAGGGACAAGGGAAGGCCTGCCAGCCACCCCACCTACTCCTCTCATCCAGTGGGGTACTTCTCAGTGCTCAGCCTGGCGCTAGCCCTCCAGGGACCCCCACTCCCTGCCCCAATCCAAGGGAGATTCCCCGAAGGCTTTGGGGGAGGGGACTCCCTTCTTCTGTTTTTCCTCCAGTTTTCTTTCCAGAAAAAATGGAACAATAGCCCAGGCCCCTGTTCCCCACCCTCCCCACTGCTTCCTGCGTTTCCTGCTGCCCCTGAGCCGGCTTCCTGCCCTTGCTCCAGCCTCTGCTCCCTCCCCACCCCAGCTGCCTGCCGGGGAGGAAAGAACCAAGGGAGGGGGGTGTTGTGGGAGAGGAAGGAGCCAGGGATTGCATCCCCCCCTTCCCCTGTTTCTCTCCCAGAGTCTGGGTGATGGTGAAGGACAGGCCAGGTGCCCTCAGCCTCGCTGAGCCTGGCCTCCCACCTTGGAGACCCCAGTCCTCAGCTTGGGGTGCTGTCTGTGGGATGGTGGGGGGAGTCCTTGGGCTGGGGGGGGCACAGGCAGGAAACAATGCCGTGATTTTCCTGGACAATGGGGGCCTTGTGAGGAAGCCTGGCGGGGAGTGGAGGGGGAATTCTCTGGGCCCACGAGTCACAGGACTGACCAGCCAGCCCAGCCTGGGTCAGACCTCCCCCAATTTCTCCCCCAAAGGACTCCCTTCCCAGTTGGAGACCTGGTCTCAGCCTCCCAGAAAGGAGAAGTAGGGACCATGGGAGGGAAGCGGAAGAGGCGTGAGCTGCCCAGGCCACTCCCTGGCCCCACAGAGGCTGACCTGGGGAAGGGGCTGGGGGCCAGGGCCCTGAATGGGACTGAGCTTGGGGTCTCCAGCCTTCTCCACTCCAGGTGGCTCCTGACCACCCCTTCCCCAAGGTCTATATCAGACACCAAAGGGGCAGATCGGGTTGGGACAAATTCAAGGCACTTGGAAAAAAGCAGGGGATGCAGAGGTAAGGATGAGGCTTCAGAAGTGTCAGGCCAAGTTGGTGGTGGGAGGTGACAGGCCACTAGGACAAAGATGTCCCAAGATTTTGGATGAGAGGCTGCGTGTCTCTGGGCCTCAGATTACCTGATGGAAAAGGGGACTGGCCCCCCAGCCAGAGAGGCTGGTGCAGAAGCCCTTCACTGGTCTGTGAGGTACGAGTGGCTAGAGACCTGACCAGTTGGTCTTCAAGAGGATGGGTGGGTCCTGTTACCAGAGGAGATGGGAGTCCCTCTCCAGCCTCCATACATAGACCCCTTTGCCTGGTCCCACTCCAGCCACCTGCCCCCACCCTGCTGTGGTTCTGCTTTGGAATGAGCTTATGTAGTGTCTACTAAGTGGTCCAGTTCTGAGCTTCCAACAGCCAGGACAGAGGCTGTTGCAAAGCCGGGAGGACCCTTGACAGAGGACAGCAAGGAGACTCCATATGAGAAGGTAGAGGACTAATCTTTAGGACAACTGACAATCTTTAGGGTACTCATACTAGATGTCACCCCCTGGGCTAAGGATTTAAGAAGTATGATCTTGTTTGGGTGTCTGGGTTGCTCAGTCAGTTGAGCATCCAACTTGATCTCAGCTCAAATCTTGATCTCAGGACTGTGAGTTCAAGCCCCATGTTGGGCTCCACACTGGGTGTGGAGCCTACTTAAAAAATAAAAAAGTGTGATCTTGTTAAATACTTATGACAACCATCTGAGGTGGGTTTTGTTATCATCCTTAGCTTTATTTTTTTTTTCATCCTTAGCTTTATTAATTGTTTGGGACTCAGCGTCAGTCTGGCTCAGAGGAGAGGGTGGATTGTAGGACCATTCTCTGAATCAGGAGAAATTGTAGGAAGATTTGCTGGTATGGTAGGATGATGAAGGTGGTTGTTGAGGGCCTTTGGACATCAGACAGGGCAGTGATGGGCAGCTGAATTGGTTTCCGACCTAGAGCTCCAAATGTGGGAGAAGCCAATGGGGAATGGGCAGTGGGGCACTTGGGAGAGGCCAAGACAGCCTGAGGGCAGTGGGCAGAGCTTGAGGAGAGGCCAGGCTCTGAGGAACACTGGCACTGGAAAGGCTGAGGTTAGAGGAGGGCCTAAGGAAACAGCAGAAGGGGCACCTGGGTGGCTCGGTGGTTGAGTGACTCAGGTCATGATCCCAGGGTCCTGGGATCAGAGTCCCACCAGCAGTGAGCCTGCCTCTCTCGGTGTCTCTCATGAATAAATAAATGAAATCTTTAAAAGTGGGGGGGGGGGCAGCAGAAGCAGGCAGAGGCCCCAGAATCAAAGACAGAAGGGAGCAGGTGGACAGCAGTGCCATTTGCCCCCACAAGGCCCAGAGAGTTTGGCCTGCAGCAGGATCGGGGGTTATAGCTTTATGCCTGGAAAAGTGAATATCCTAGTTCCGCCACCAGCCCTGAGAAGTCCTCCATTTCGCCAGGTTAGGTTAAGTGTCCAGTCCCAGTACCTTGAGCTGTGCCCAGAGGGGTGCTGTCACCCTGGACAGGAGAACTGAGAGGTGCATGTGCCCTAAAATGACATATGTGCAGTAAGGTATTTGGCTTGGATGTCACTTCTCTGCAGTAAGTAGAAAAGTGAGAGGCCCTTTCAAACCCTCGATGATTCTATGACTTTATACCCTTTCTGTCCTCAAAACCTTCTCATTTGAGCCACGTTTGTCCTGATGAGAGATTTGCAAGTTGTTGCTTCTCCTCTCTGTACAGAGTTTGGTGGCCCCATCTGGGTCAACACCATGAGCCCCTGCCAAGTCTGACCATCCACTCCTACATTTATCCCCAGCTTCTTTCTTTTCTAAGAACCTTCAGTTCTTAGACCCCCTATTTCTTCACATCCAACTGCATCAGTAGACGTCTTTTGTTGGAGTCTTTCTCTCCCGGGAGTGGTTGTACTAGCCAAGAGGCGATAAGGGGACCAGGGGCCTGCTGGGCTTCCTCTCTCACCAAGGAGTTCCCTCCTGTTCCCTCCTGCTCCCCTCCCAAGAGAGGTTCTAGTTCATTCTCCTGCTTCAGCAACATGACAAGACACATTGGGTTTCTATCCAATGCAGCATTAGAGAAAAGTTAGAACACTGGATTTAGAACCACATAGATGTGGTGGAAATTTGTTCTTTATTTGCAGATGATCTTGGCAAGTTGTTTCTCTGCCCAGTTTCCTTTTCTATAAAATGAAGATAATGGTGTGTACCTCAGAGATTGCTTTGTGAGTGTTAGAGCTGAGTGTATATGCCCTGCCCCAAGTAGCCCCTCCACAAGTTTCCCAGTATTGCTCTTTCTCTCTGATTCTACCCCAACCCCAGCTGTGAACTCTCCAGAGCAAGATCACTTCTATGCTCCCAGTACCTAGCCTGCATGTCTGTCAGGTGATGGTTTGCTCCTAGCTCCTCCCGTGTCCCCACTACCTGATGTGGAGCACCCACAATCCAGCCCCCCTTTTCCCCAGTTCTGCTGCTGCAGCCCATTGAAGGTGATGACATGGACCACAAGACCTTGAAGATAACGGACTTTGGCCTGGCCCGAGAGTGGCACAAAACCACACAAATGAGTGCTGCAGGCACCTATGCCTGGATGGCTCCTGAGGTCATCAAGGCTTCCACCTTCTCTAAGGGCAGCGATGTCTGGAGGTGAGACCTGGGTAGAGACTGGGCAAGGCCATCTGTGGGGCTGAGGAGGACACAGGTGGCTGCCAAAATCTAGGGCTGGGTAGAGAGGCAGTGCCCAGTGGAGAGGGACCCGTCATTTGGTTCCTAGTTGTTTTGGGGTGAAATGGCAATGAGTAGGTAGAGGAGTGGATACAGACCTTTTGTCTCGCCCACAGTTTCGGGGTGCTGCTGTGGGAGTTGCTGACTGGGGAGGTGCCCTACCGTGGTATCGACTGCCTTGCTGTGGCCTACGGAGTAGCCGTCAACAAGCTCACGCTGCCCATCCCATCCACCTGCCCTGAGCCCTTCGCACAGCTCATGGCAGGTAAGGGGAAGGGGCTGGAGGGGGCGGGGCAGAGCACCTGGGCACAAGACACATCCACCCACAGACCCCTTCTCATTCTGTCCCCCCCTCCACTCCGTGTCCCCAGACTGCTGGGCGCAGGACCCCCATCGCAGGCCCGACTTTGCCTCCATCCTGCAGCAGCTGGAGGCGCTAGAGGCGCAAGTCCTGCGGGAAATGCCGCGGGACTCCTTCCATTCCATGCAGGAAGGCTGGAAGCGCGAGATCCAAGGCCTCTTCGATGAGCTGCGGGCCAAGGAAAAGGTGGGGGGTCACGAGGTTGGAAAGAAACGCCGGGAAGTGCCTCCCCGGTTTCCTTGGGGCGGGGGGCGGGGGGGCGACGCTAGGGCCCAGACCCGGCTGATCCCACCGCCTTCACTGTTCCGGGCACAGGAACTTCTGAGCCGCGAGGAGGAGCTGACCCGCGCGGCGCGTGAGCAGCGGTCACAGGCGGAGCAGCTGCGGCGGCGCGAGCACCTGCTGGCTCAGTGGGAGCTGGAGGTGTTCGAGCGCGAGCTGACGCTGCTGCTGCAGCAGGTGGACCGCGAGCGGCCGCACGTACGCCGCCGGCGCGGCACCTTCAAGCGCAGCAAGCTCCGCGCGCGGGACGGCGGCGAGCGCATCAGCATGCCCCTCGGTAAGGGGCGGGGCCCGGCGCACCGCCCAGCCGTTGGCTGCGTGAGCGGAGGGTGGGGTCAGGCCGTGCTGGCCACACTGGGATTGGTCGGGGTGTTGGTGGGCGGGCCTGTAAGCTGAAGGCTGGCAGGGGTGGGGCCCACAGCGCTGTTTTCGTGTGTGGGCGGGTTCCGGTGGAAATCTTTGCTGGCGGCCGGGGAGGGGCGGGGTCAGGAAAGTGCCGGTGAGGCCTTGGGGACCCGGACGGTGTCCTCCCGGGAATCAGCGAGTCCGCCGCACTTCTGATGGTGGCGGCGTCCAGGCTGGCTGCTTTTCTTACCGAGAACCTGGGGCCCGTGAAGGTAGTGATGCTGGCCTCGGTCACACAGCCACCGTGCCAGGCCCGGTCCTTGCGCTGCCTTGGTGGCCTGGGAGCTGGCCGAGAGGACCCTGAGGGTTGGAATCCTGGCTCTTGTCCACCACAAACCTGAACCCTGCTTTCCCCCCAACACCAGATTTCAAACACCGCATCACTGTGCAGGCCTCACCTGGCCTGGACCGGAGGAGAAATGTCTTCGAGGTCGGAGCTGGGGATTCGCCCACCTTCCCCCGGTTCCGGGCGATCCAGTGTAAGAAACCTCTTCCCATGCTTCCCCCCCACCCCACACACATACACCCCGCCCCTTATCTTTCTTTCAGACCTTGTCTTAGGAGGTGGATTCCACCCACTGTCTCCTCTAACTCCCCACATCCAGGCTCCCTTCCCTGTCTCTAGACTGATAGCTCCAAGTTCCCTGGACAGCATTCATTTTATCTAAATTTGGAGAAGAGAAAAGTGAAAAAAGTAACTTGCCTAATGTCACACAGCTAATGATGGACAGGGCCAGAATTCAAACCCAGGCAAGTTTGCCACGGTGTGCTAACTATTAAGCACAGATGCCAGCGGAAGGACTAGATGAGATGTCCCACCCCATTGCTAGCCCCAGGACCCAAACCCACCTACCCCATCTCAGTTCTGCTCAAATTCTCTGTGGCCCCAAATCCAGCCTCAGAATGGTATGGGTTCCAGCCTCATCCCCCATCCTCTAAGAAGTTGTCCCTGGTGCCCACCTCTCATTATCATGAGTTCTTGACCTCAGCTCAGATTCCCTGGTTTTCCACCTACAGTGGAGCCTGCAGAACCAGGCCAGGCATGGGGCCGCCAATCCCCCCGGCGTCTGGAGGACTCCAGCAATGGAGAGCGGCGAGCATGCTGGGCCTGGGGTCCCAGTTCCCCCAAACCTGGGGAAGCCCAGAATGGGAGGTGAGCGCTTGAGTGCCCCCAGCCCAGCATTGTCCACCTCCCGGTAGTTCTGAGATTCATGAAGTCCAACTCCCCTCCACTCCCCAGGAGAAGGTCCCGCTTGGATGAAGCTGCGTGGTACCTGGATTCAGATGACTCATCCTCCTTGGGATCTCCTTCTACACCCCCAATGCTCAATGGTGAGTGGTTTTATCTACCCCACAGCAGACTCTTGCTGTACTCCTGTGGCTACTGCAGGGAAAACTATAGGAAGTTAATCCTGGGTTCAGGCCTAGCCTGCAAGAGGGAGCTTTCCTAGCCCTGTGGAGATACTGTGCCTCAGCAGGCTGTAGGGAAGGAAGGATAACAGGGCCCATTTGGGATCCAAAGGAAACTGGGTTCAGAGAGGGGAGGGAGACCACCCATGCATAGTGGAGCCAGGCAGGTGGCTGCCACACTGGCACTTCTCAGAGTCCCTTCCAGGGATCCTCTAGGTAGATAAGAGGATAAGAAAGCTGAGCAGGTGGGGATCCAGGGCCTACTGTCACTGCATCTGGGGCAGTTCTGAGCTTCTCTGTCCTCCACGAGGATAGCAGCAATTACTAGGTGCCAGGCATTCCATCGGATCAACAGCCCTGTGAAGGATGTGCTATTATTATTGCCATTTTAGATGAAAAAATTGAGGCTCCAAGAGGTAAAGTAACCTACCTAGAGCCCTCAGCTAAGGATTTGAACTCAGAGAGACTTAGAAGCTTTTTGAAGAAAGAGTTGGGTACATACACACTGCTTGGGAAGTGCAGTAGGGTTGGGCAGAGAGCAGGGCCCCTGTTTCAGAGGGATAAGGGCTCAGCTCAGGATTGGCAAAGGGTAGGAAGCTGCATCCTTCCTTGCCTCTGTGTCCCATCAGAGCCCCTGTCACCCCACCCAGCATATCACCTCCACCCTTACTTGAGTTATACTTGATTGTAGTAACAACGGGTAACATTTACTGGGTGCCTCCTACGTGCCAGACAATGCTGTGAGGTGGGTATGATCATTAGCACCATCATAGAGAGGCACAGAAGGTTATGTGGTTTGATGTAGGGCACACAGCAGAATAGAGATTTGAACCAAGGTCTGACTCCAGAGGCAGGTCCTAGACATCTGCAGTACCACTCCTCGGTCCAGAAATTTTACTGCCCCCAACTGGCTGTGCTGCAGGGACTGAACTGAGAATTAGAAGGCCAAGCAGGCAGCTTGGATTCACCTGCTCTAGAACATACCAAGCTAGAAGGGCCAGGAGAGAACTTAAAGTACCATCAACCCAGGTGTGTAGGTTGAAGCAGCCCCTACCATATTCTGCAGAGCCCTCTGGAGGAAGCAGGACTAGGGACACAAGGGCCTGAACCCCTCCTTCTCAAGCTTGCACCTTATCTGGAAGGATCTCACCAACCCCAGCCCAACTGCTGGCCGAGTACTGGGTTCCCGAGCATAAGCCCACACTCCAGTGGGTGTCTTGAGCCCACAAGAGTACATGAACTTGACCTACAACCAGAACCAGAAGCCTGGCTGAGAATCAAAACAGATCCTGTGAGATTGCCCTAGGCGTCAGCTATACTACTGGGGAACAGGTCGCAGTAAGCTGCCTGCTGATGGATGCAGTCAGCCTCTACCGAGAGAACGTCCCTGTGCAGCACGTTGTCCTCGAGCCACTGTCACATGGCACCTCCTCTCTGTGAGGCCCCATGGAGGCGATTTCACCTTCATCTCTGGGTCAAGGGTGGTTGTACTGCTTTATCCTAAACTACAGGGTTGCCAGCTCTTCATGCTAGGAAGCTTAGAGGCAAATTCAAGGAACTCCTTGCTGCATTACCTTGAGCAAGGCACTTAACCTTTTGGAAACCTGTTTCTCAGGCCACTGAGCACAGGAACGTCTTTATGCTCTCATTTTGTGCGGGTACTGATGTCCACCTTCCCTTAACTTTGTCTCATTTCTCTTCCTGGTTTTGTTTTTTGTTTTTTTTTTTAAGATTTTATTTATTGGGCAGCCTGGGTGGCTCAGCAGTTTAGCGCCGCCTTCAGCCCAGGGTGTGATCCTGGAGAACCGGGATCGAGTCCCACATTGGGCTCCCTGCATGGAGCCTGCTTCCCCCTCTGCCTGGGTCTCTGCCTCTCTCTCTCCTCTCTGTGTATTCTCATGAATAAATAAATAAAATCTTTTTTAATTTTTAATTTTTTTAAGATTTTATTTATTCATGAGAGAGAGAGAGAGAGAGAGAGAGAGAGAGGCAGAGACCCAGGCAGAGGGAGAAGCAGGCTCCATGCAGGGAGCCCGACATGGGACTCACCCGGGTCCCCAGGATCATGCCCTGGGCCGAATGTGGCGCTAAACTGCTGAGCCACCCAGGCTGCCCTCTCTTCCTGGTTTTAAACATGTTTTCCCCTATTCTGTTTAATATCACTGTAAAGGGTGAGTTCCTTCACCTTAAAGTGGTATCATAACAGTTACCTTAAGTGGTTGTTGCTAGGGTCGTAAGAATGGACCCTTCCATCAAACATGTATTGATGCATTTTATGAGCCAGGCATGGACCTATTAGAAATCAGCCCTGCCCTGACCCGGGAGAGGGCCTAGTCTGGTGGACAGGGCAGCTCAGAAACGAACAAGTAGAGCCGACCATAGTAAGTGGTGGGGCAGAGGCAGAGGCTGTATCAGGCATGCTGTGAGCAATAACTGTTCAGGTGAAGAGGGGTTCAGGGAAGGCTTCTAGAAGAGGAAAAAGCTCTTGTTCTCCTCTAGGTGTTGCCAACTCCACTTCTGACACCACAGGTGTGGCTCATGTTCAGTCCTGACATAGTCTAGCTGGAGTTATTAGCATCAGACCCCCTGGGTGAATGGCTCAGTGCCATAAGCCTGCCCCCCACCCGAGTTCAGACTCCAGTCACGAGTCCCAGCTGTCACCTGTGCTTCTGACTAGCCAGTTCTAAATCTCAGGTTCCTCCCCCTTGGGCATGATAATTGGCTAGAGCAGCTCACAGAACTCAGGAGAGCAGTGTACTTATTAGATTACCAACTAAGTGTAAAGGACCACAGACCAAGCACAACCAGAGAGAAGAGATATGTAGGGCAGGGTATGTGGGAGGGGGTGTGGAGCTTCAGTACCCTCTCTGGGCATGCCACCCTCCAGCACCTTGATGTACTGACCAACCTAGAAGCTCTCTGAACCCTCTGGCTGGGGTTTTTAGGGAGCCTTCATTACGTGCACATGCTCAATTGATTAATCATTGGCTGTTGGCGATAGACCTCAATCTCCAGCTGCCTAGTCATGTGGCTCATTCCCCTGGCAACTAGACCTCCATTTTTTACAGGCTTTCCAAAAATGACTTTGTTAATATGAACTTAAATGTGATTCATAGGGGCTGGCTAGGAAGAGCAGAAGATGCTCCTTTTACTTCTACCCACCTATCACTGAGTAAGATCTGAGAGTTTTAGTTAGAAGTTCTGTGCCAAGAAGGAGATGAAGACCAAATATATATTTCTTACTATAATTAACAGCATCACAGCTTCACAGAGGAGGCGCCCTTTCACCTAGGTGTTAAATGGTGAATAAGAGATCATGGAAAGCCAAGGTGGAGAAGGTCTGCTGGGCAGAGGGAGTAGCGTGTGTGCAGGCACCGGGCTTATCACACCCGAGGAAAAGGAAGCTTGGCTGGAACTCAAGGAGAGCTGAGAGCCAGGGAGTTGCAGGCCTTTATCCCCCAGGTCTGTGGGGCCCAGCCCAGTCCCAACAGATGTCAGTTGAGTGAATGAGTGGGTGAAGCTGGAAAAGCAGGCAGGAGCCAGTTCTGGAAGGGTGATGGGGAATTTAGCCAATTTGCATTTTAAAGGCAGGGGCCTGGATAAGGAGGGATAAGTCAAAGACTGGATCAGGGTTGTAACTGAGAAAAGGGACCCTGAACCAAGTCTTGGTAGTAAAAGCTCAATTTCCCCAGCATTGCATTTCTTCCTCTGGACACTCAGCCCCATGTCCCACTCCAGGCCTGGCCCAAGGTACGTGGAGTAAGGGAAGGCTTTGAAAACCTAGCCAAGGAGCTTGGGCTTTATTTTAGTGGTAATGGAGAGTGGCAAGTTCTAGCGCCAAAGATGACTTTGGGCTTTGTGGAGGCCATCATAGGTGGCGCTACCACCACCCCCTCCTCAATGTCAGGTTCCCAACACTCACCCCTGGTGGTCTAGAATGGAGTCAGGCCAACTTTAGGCCCATAGGTAGGACACTGATGTCCTGAAATCCAGAGCAGAGTCTGGCTAGGAAGTAGTGGAGAGCAAAAGACTCCGTTGCCTCCACCTGGAGTGAAGCCATCTCTAGCCCTCACTGGCTGTGCAGCCTTAGACACACCCTTAACCTCTCTGAGCCTGGAACCCCTGGGGCACGAGGATCAGACAACATAATGCCCCTAACTCACTGATCTCAGGCCTGGCACAAACAACTGACCACCCAAGTCTCAGTTTCCTCATTTCTAGAATGAGAACAGTGATGTGTGCCTCTCCGGGCTGTTGTGTACAGTGTAATTGACCTGTGTGCCCAGTTCAAGCTACGGATGGAATAAGAGCAGGTGGGCAGAAGGACCAGGGCTGAACAGCCAGGAAGGAGGTGGGCACAGGGCACAGGTCCCAGCTCTGTCCCTGGAGTCCTGCAGATGCCCCTGGCTGCCCATTAAGGCCACTGAAGTCAGCTGGGATCTGGCCTCTGCTTACCTCCTGGTGGACCCAGCCCCACCCCTTCTCTTCACCCCAGCCCCCAGCTCTGGGCTCCAAGGCACCTAGCTGCCTCCCAGGCTTTGCTCCTGCTGGCTCCTTAGCCTACACTGCCCTCCCATACCCACCCTTTCTGAAAGGCCAAAGTGAGAGAGAGAGAGTGAGAGGTGGGGGGAGGCCGGCGGGGTGGAGGAACTGGGTGGGGGAATAAGGGAGTCAGGGGAGACGTTGGTGGGGAGCAGAACTCAGTCCTTGTTCCAGGGCCACTGAGGGGTCCCTGGGGTCCCCGCCCGAAGACGGCCTAACATGTGCCCGCCCCCGCTGGCAGGTAACCCCCCGCGGCCGAGGGGGAGCCCGGAGCCTGAGGAGCCTCGGCGCCCAGGCCTGTCGGAGCGCGGGAGCGGCTCCGGGACGCCCAAGCTGATCCAGCGCGCCCTGCTGCGCGGCACCGCCCTGCTCGCCTCCCTGGGCCTGGGCCGAGACCTGCAGCCCCCTGGGGGCCCGGGCCGGGAGCGCGGGGAGACCGCGCCAACGCCCCGCGCACTGCCCTCCGTGTCCCCTGCCGAGCCGCCCCCGTCCCAGCTCCTCCGCTTCTCCCCCAAGACGCCTGACGCCCCCGCCTCCCCGCTGAGCCCCGATGCCCCCGGCCCGCCGGCCCCCGCGCCCCTGCTGCTGGAGCTGGGGGTCCCTGTGGGCCAGCGGTCGGCCAAGAGCCCCCGGCGTGAGGAAGAGAGGCGTGGTGAGTGGCTAGTGGCTTGCCCGCTGTGGGGCCGGAGGGGAGGGGGGCTGCTGGATGCCAGACCTGGCCCTTGGGGCACTGGGGGCGCCTATAGGGGGCTGACTGCCAAGTTCAGTCACCCAGTGGAGGGGGATGGGGTGGGGCCCGGCCTGGCGGGTTGTGAAATACTAGGAATAATCATCATGGGGTGAAGAGAGCAAACGCCTACTGGTTGCTAACTGGCGCCAGGTGCTGTTCCTACTGCTGTAGAGACCTTGTCTCACTTAACAACCCGGGGGAGTGGGGGGGACCCTGTGCACAAGGCACTCCAGTCATACCCATGTTTTAGATGAGGAAGTCTAAGGCACAGAGATGGGGGACTCAAGGCTCCCACCAGTACCAGGCGGAGCTGGAATCCAAGTGCAGGCCCCTCTACCCCAGAGATCTTGCTCTTAACCACTGCATAGTTAAACAGATGCACACACACACACAGCAGAGCACAACAGGGCGGGGGGGCATGCAAGTTCAGAGTCAAGCACTCCCTGT
Organism: Nyctereutes procyonoides; assembly: GCF_905146905.1. NCBI lineage: Eukaryota > Metazoa > Chordata > Mammalia > Carnivora > Canidae > Nyctereutes > Nyctereutes procyonoides. The sequence goes on from NW_026575025.1 coordinate 10,909,446, forward strand.
GCAGATGGTAAAACCAAGGCCCAGAGCTGGGCAGTGCCTCGGGTGGATGCCCAGAACCCGATGGCTGCCTGACCCTAGGCCCCCTCTCCCCACTCCCTAGGAAGTACTGTCTCACCCCCACCTGGGATATCGCGCTCGGCTCCTGGCACCCCAGGCACCCCACGCTCACCACCCCTGGGCCTCATCAGCCGACCACGGCCTTCACCCCTTCGCAGCCGCATCGACCCGTGGAGCTTTGTGTCAGCTGGGCCCCGGCCTTCACCTTTGTCTTCGCCACAACCTGCGCCCCGCCGGGCACCCTGGACCTTGTTTCCAGACTCAGACCCCTTCTGGGACTCTCCACCCGCCAACCCCTTCCGGGGGGGCCCTCAGGACTGCAGGGCACAGACCAAAGACATAGGTGCCCAGGCCCCGTGGGCACCAGAGGCAGGGCCGTGAGTGGGCCGGGCTGCTCCCCCATGCTCCAGCTGCCCTAGAGGAGCCACAGTATACACTGGAACAGGAGCCGGGCAATCCTCTGTAGCTGCCTTGGTTTCCCCCAGGGACCCCACCCCTTCTGGGGGTCAGGAACACTACACTGCACAGGAAGCCTTCACACTGGATGGGGGGCCTACATCCCCCGACACACCTGAAACCTGTGGGTCCCCCGACTTAACTGCCCCATTGGGGCCCAACACTGTACCCAGCTGGTTGGGAGGACCAGAGCCTGTCTCAGGGAATTTCCCCAGGGTTGGTGCAGGAAGGAGGGGATGTGCCTGGGAGAGGGGCCAGCCTCAGCTGTCACCAGCACTTTTGACCAGGCCCTGCTACTATAGCCCCTGCCCCAGGGCTCAGTGCCTGGGCACCCCCCCACCCACCCTCACCTTGCCCTGGGGTCATTTGGGGCTAGGACTCTCTGGGTGCCTTCCTGCTGCCCCGGCCAGGGTTGGGGCCTCGGCCTCAGGATCCAATGAAGCCAAATAAACTCTCCAAGCTGTCTCCCCAGGCATAGCCTGTCACCTTTCTGAAGGTAATGGGGCAGATGGGGGAGATCCAACCCATCACACACACCTGGTGACCTAGTGCCCCCAAGCGCGATGAGCAGTTGGCCTGTGTCTAGGCTGGAGTTGAGTCCACTGGCCTCAGCCAGGTGGTCTAGGCCGGTTCTCGGCATACACATGCACTGGTCTCACCCACCTTTACCCTGCCCTTGCCAGGCCTTTCCTGCCATTACAAGTGACTGGTGACTGTTCACCCCGATTCTTCCTGCTGCTGGGCAGTCCCTGCTTGTCATCAGGGCCCAGCTCCAACATCACCTCCTCTGGGACATCATCCCTGGCTGTGCCGCCCCCACCACAGTTAGCTTGCTAAGCTTGGGGGGCTGGAGCCCTCTGGGCAACACCTTGGGGACTTGTCCCAGGTTTGTCTATTCCATGGTCTGGAACTGGAAAGAGTGACCCACGCTGGCACCCAGCTTTGCCCATGCTTCTACTGCTGCAGGCTTCTGTGGGCAGCAGCCGCCCTCACATCATGCCCCAGGGCAGGGCCCTCCATGGTTCAGGGGAGTTGCAGCCTAGGCTCCTCCCCTCCCCTATACACTTCCTAGCAGCCAGGCCCTCTGGGTCCTCCATGTTCAGTGGGGCAGGACTCAGGAGGGCCCAGCACAGAGGGTTCTCAGGGAGGACTCAGAACGGAGGTGTGAGAGCATCATCTGTCCAGGGTCCTCTGGGCATCCTTGGCTTCTCTTAGTTCACCACCCTGCCCCTACCTGGCCTGTCCCAGATCCTGCCACTCCCCTCCCCTCTTCCTTCCTACCTACAGTAGCCCCCCAGAGGTCTCCCTAGGCTATTCTTGTCCTCAAGACCCCATGTCTTTTACCCTCTCTCCCCCAACAGCCAGCCCGCTGTTCCTCTCGCACCCCAAGCTCTCTCCCACCTTGACTGGCCTCTTCTGTTCCCCAGCTGAAATGTCACTTCACTCCTCCAAAAGCCTTCCCAGGGAGTCCCCCCACCCCCCCGAACTTCAGGCATGTGTAACTGAACTTGTCACATCTCCTTGCTAACAGTTTTCTGTGGCAACACCAGGAGGGAAGGGACCTGTGTCTGTCCTCTTCTTAGTGTCTTCAGGATCGAAGTGTGTGCTGAGTAGGTGAATGCAGTGTGTGTGACAGAGGAGTGAGCTCCTCCTTGAATAAGCCACCACAGTGTGATTTTTGAGCCAGTTGCTATCTCTTGGGGCCTCCTCCTGCTGCACCCCACCTGTATCTCCCCAGCTGCAGGGAATTGAGCAAACAACGCCTTGCCCCCAGAAACCGGGCAGAGGGACCCAGATGCCCTCCAAGCTCATTCACACTCTCCCTTGCTGCGTCCTAAACATTGCTCTGTCTTCAGCCACCCACGTAGCACCTCCTCCCTACCCCACCCTGCCCAGCCCCTCCGAGGTAGGTGCCTGTGGTGGCGCTGCCATTAGCTTTCACAGCGGATCCAACCCCGGGTAGCTCACCATGGGGACTCTGAGGCCTTGGGCCCGGTTCCTACTCCTGGTGGCAGCCCACCTGCTGGCCCTGGGGATCGGGGCTGCTGTGCTTCAGGCCCTGGAGGGGCCTCCAGCGCTCCAGCTCCAGGCCAAGCTCAGGGCAGAGCTGGCTGCTTTCCAAGCAGAGTATGGGGCCTGCCTGCCACCGGGGGCGCTGGAGGAGCTGCTGGGCACTGCCCTGGAAGCCCAGGTACACGGGGTCTCCAGCCTGGGCAATGGCTCAGAGGCCAGGACCTGGGATCTGCCCTCAGCCCTGCTCTTCACTGCCAGCATCCTCACTACCACGGGTAAGGCCGCCAGACAGCCCGGCAGGAGGGGTTCCTGGGGGCACTGGGGGTGTAGCCCTTCTGCCAGACCCAAAATGCCAGACAGCCCAGGCCTGACTAGGCCTGACGTCACAGCTGGGGCTTCCCACCCCAACACCCCAACTGGTGCCTCAACTTCAGCTGCCAGGTGGGGCGTGCCCTCCTCAGTCACACCCTCTTGCCTGCCCCCCAGACCCAGGAAAGATGCCCAGACCCTGTGGCCTGAGGCCAGGTAAGGGACAGATACTGTGGGGCGAATTCTTGAGTGGAGGAAAATGGAGTGGACCCAGGAGTACAGATTCGGACCACCAACTCAGGAGAGTGTGTCCAGGGGGAGGAGGCCCTGATGACATGTTAGCCATGGTGAGAGGGCACAGAGATGAGGGATTCCTGGCAGATGAAGGGATTCCTGGCAGAGGGAACAGCATGTGCAAAGGCCCGGAGAAATAAAGGAATGGGACCCACAGCCCTGGAGGTTTCTCCACCTGCCAAGTGTCTAAGTGTTTTTTGAATTAAAATCTATATTGCCAGATTCTTTTGAATAATCAGGAAACCTACTTGCAGGGAGCCAGAAACCCTGCAAGGGATTCTGTATTGTCTGGAGTGGAGTAGGCCTGCACTTTGGGCAGAGTGTGTCCTCTCCAGGCCAGCCCAGTCCCCACCACTCCCTCTTGTCTCACAACAGGCTCCTCTAGACATTTGAATTTACAACCTCTGGACTAGCTGGTCCTGTTTGCCCAGCACACCCTGCTCCCCCACCTCTCCCTAACTTTGCACATGTTTTTCCAGTTTTGAATGCCTTCTCTCAGGCATGCTGGCTCTCTTGCCACCCTTCACATGAAGTGTCTCTACTGATTTTCCTGCCTGTCTCCAAATGGCAGGGCCTGAGCACACTCAGATTCCAGTGCAAGGCCTGGCACACAGGATGTCTCAGTACACCTTTGAGAAGTGATAGACTGGGTATTATTCTTCCTAGGGGATTTGGAAGTATCAAGGGCAGAACTAAGGAATCTGAGAAAACCCAAGCTTCCTCTGGGGCAGGACAGCAGTTCTCAAAACTGTCCCAAGCTACAAGAGGCCTAAGGTGACTGCTTCTTTTAATCCTTACATTTTCCAGAAAAGAGTGGCCAGAGACGTTGGTTGGTTTGTTTATTTAAGAGTAGGGGAGGTTGGGGAGGAGGATGGTGCCCAGAGAAAAGGAGAGAGAATCTTAAGCAGGCTCCAGGCTTTGATCTCATGACCCTGAGATCATGACCTGAGTCAAGATTAAGAGTCAGACACTTAACTGGGAAGAGCAGTTACAGAGGTTAAAAGACTGGTTAAAAGACCCCCAGCAAATGAGGAGCAAAGCCAGCCAGAGCCCAGGTCTGAACAGTTCCCATCATCTCAGCCACCAGAGGGCAGCCTTCTGCCAGCGGCCTTGTTGGGGGAAGGAGGGGAACCACACCTGGCACCCCATGCAAGTGACCTTGCCTACCACCTCTCTCCTTTCCAGGTTATGGCAACATGGCCCCACTATCAGCAGGTGGAAAGGCTTTCTGTGTGGTCTACGCAAGCCTCGGGCTGCCAGCCTCCCTAGCACTCCTGGCCGCTCTGCGCTGCTGCCTGCTGCCCCTGCTAAGCCACCCTGGGGCCTGGGTGGCCATCCACTGGCAGCTGGCCCCAGAGAGGGCTGCACTGCTGCATGCAGCTGGATTGGGCCTGCTGGTGGCTGGGACCTTTGTGCTGCTTCCAGCACTAGTGCTGTGGGGGCTGCAGGGTAAGTGCGACCTGCTGGAGGCCATCTACTTCTGCTTCAGCTCACTCAGCACCATCGGCCTGGGGGACCTGTTGCCAGGTGGTAGCCGTCGCCTTCATCCAGTACTTTACCACCTTGGCCAGCTTGCACTTCTTGGTGAGTCCAGCTGCCACAGAGTGTGGGAGAAAGGAGAGGAGGGAAGAGGAGCCTGGACTAAAACTCCCATAAGCCACCAGGAAGGCTGAGCCTCAAGGAGCACTGCCCTAGGCTGTGGAGTGGGAGTTATAGTTGGAAGAACCCTGATGCTGGAGTTGAGAGAGTTGTGACTGGCACTGGGTACTGGTGGGGAGGGGGTCACCTGCCTGGGAGGTGGGCAGGGAGCATCACTGGCACCCCAAGAGCTGCGCTAGCAACCTCTCCTCACCAGGTTACTTGCTCCTTGGGCTCCTGGCCATGCTGCTGACTGTGGAGACCTTCTCAGAGCTGCCACAGGTCCGTGCCATGGTGAAGTTCTTTGGGTCCAGTGGCCTGCTGACTGCTGAAGACCAAGGTGGCATCCTAGGCCAGGATGAACTGGCTCTGAGCACCCTGCCACCCTCAGCAGCAGCAGCCCCAGAACAGGCCGCAACGTGCTGACGGGTGTCAGGTGATGGAGTGGAGCTCCTCTCAAGTGGACAAGCCTGACAAGGAAGCCTCCAGAGATGGGAGGGGGGATTGTAAGGACCTCAGGCAATAATGTGTTTTTAAAAGGGGGTGGTGTAAGAACCCCAACTGTTTTTGTCTCTTCCTTCAAAATGGGACCCCTAGAGCGATCAACGACCCAAACCCCATCATCCTTAACCACCTACCCCCAGTCCTTTGAAGGTGAAAGCCGGGCAGGGCCCTCCTCCGCATCTGGGAACCTCAAAGCCCCAGCAGGCCCCACTTGGGATCGCAGATAACCTTATCGGCCTCTGCCCCACCCCCTTCCGTCTATTGAAAGCCCCCTCCTGAGAAAGGCCATTGTGGTGTAGCTTCGTCCAACTTTATTGCTCACGAAGATCAAGAATGGGGGAGGGTGGGGGCGCACGGTCCAGCAGCCATCCCTGCTCCCCCGCCCGCAGGCCCAGGCCCCTCAGCCTTGGGGGCGGTGTCGTACTTCGGGACACTCCTGGGACTCCTGGGACCTCCCCCCACCCCCCCACCCCGCCGCCGCCACCGGCGAACACACGCACACACTCACACGAACAAATAAATACGGCCCCGGACTGCACAGCTGTCCAGCCGCTCCCATCGGTCGGTCGGGCTCGGGGCCGCCCTGCTGCCCTGCTCCCCGCCCTGTGGGCGACGGCGGCCCCCACGAGTGGAGCCGCTGCGACCACGTGCGGTCCTCCAGGCGCCAGCCCCGGGGCGGCGACCCCGTGCTGCGGCGAAAAAGGCTGCGCCAGGGCTGCGGTGCGAGCCGGAGGCCTCAGCTCAGCGAACAGCGCTCGCGCCGGCTCAGCTGGCGGCTCAGCTTGCGGCGTCGCTGCTCCAGGCCGCGTTCCAGGCGCTCATCCTCCTCCAGGGCGCTGCGAGGGAACCTCATCCGGTCAGAGCCGGGGCGCTGGCCCCCTCCGCCCCCTGCCGCCGGGCCGAGCAACCCCCGGGAGTGCGCCCCAGGCCCCCCCCCCCCCGCCTCCCCGCGCGGACCCTACCCCACTCACATCCGCTCCTTGTGGTCCAGGTCCCGGACCAGCTCGTCGCGCTGGTTCACCAGCGACACCAGCTCCTCCAGGAGCAGCTGCTCTCGGTGCTGCTGCGCCGCGGTTTTCAGCCAGTCTGGGAACCGAGGGGGCTAAGAGTCAGGAGGCGCCGGCCCCTGCTGGGTCCTGCTCTCGGGCCCCCTCCGGCGCCATCTCCCAGGTCCCATGTCCCACCTTCGATAGCCAGCATGGCCCGTAGCTCCCGGCTCAGCAACTCAAACCTCCGCTCCAGGTCCTGCTCCTCGATGCTGGGGTAGGGGCAGGGGGTAGGAGTAGGGGTGGGTCAGGAAGGGGGAATGGGAGGGGGAGGGGTCTCAGGGCTCTGACCACTCCCTGGCCCCCATCCCACTCCATGACCGATTTGTGGGGAGGCCTGGGCTGAGAGCAGCACTATACCCTGTCCCTGCTCCAAATCATCTTCCTTCCAACTCTTCTCCAAATGCTGAATGTTTATATTGTCTCCTCCCATCCTCGCTGCTCTTTTTTTTTTTTTCAATTAAGAAACAATCTTGCAGGATTGTTTGGATGAACATTATTCACAAACAGCAAGTATTAGACAAAATTATTCTGAAAATTGACACAAAATGCAAAAGGGAAGAAAAACCACCTTCATCATGCCAGACTATAAAAAGAAGAATCACGTTTGATCCCACTTGGGAAACCAGCTCAGATCTCCCTGGGCCTCAGTTTTCCTTATTGTAAAAGAACAAGGTCAAACTGGGGCACTAAGCCCTGACCTGTCTGTACTATGTTTTTCTCTTGGGTTTTGGATTCATAAAACAGTTCCAATTTAAGAGGTATGTAACTTATACAGGACTTTTGAAAGGAAAAAATAAGATGACTGAACAAATTTTCAAAAGAATCTTTGAAGAAAGAAGAAAGCCGTGAATATTTGTAACCAATGTAGCCAAGATTCCCTATTCTGCAGGCCCTGGGTTGGGGGTGGTTGACGCCTGCCCCAGGAGGGGCCTGCCTGCACTCACAGCAGCTGCAGCTGGTCCTGCCTTCTGATGAGAGCATTCTTCTTGTTGACCAGTGTGAACCACTCCTGGATCAACATCTCCTCCTGCAGCTTGTCAGCACCTGAACCAGGCCAGGAGTGTCACCAGGCCTGCCACCAACCCAGGTGGCAGGGTAAGGTGGCTGGAGAGTGGGGAAGGGGCTTGCTTCATTATGGCATCCCAGAAGCCAGTGTGCCTCCGGCAAGCTGCTTCCCTTACCCAGCTGTAAATGGGGACAGTGACCCCAGCTTTGCCCTCTCCCAGCTCCTCCCCAGAACAGGAAGTGCTGCAGGGCTAGGCAGATCTGGTACATTGTGCTGGGGAGTGGACTCCAGGCGCCTGCCCCACCTGACTCCATAAGTCTCCTCAGTTGTGTCTCCACCTCGGCTGCCCGCCCATCAATCTGTTTCTGCTCCTGTTCCAGGGCTTGCAGCTCTGCACACACATACTGACTTGTGTCCTGGAACCGTTGCTGCAAGAAACGGGGGCAAAGGACAGGGTGGACTCAGCCCGAGCTCTGCCTAGGAAATGCCACCCACCAGCTCCACCCACCTCGGCCATCCTTACCAGCCCAGCCTCTTCCCCTGGACTTGGGGGTGGCTCCTCTGATGGGAGACTCTTACCTGCAGACAGAGACCAAGCTAAGGCACCGCCAACTGACACCTGCCCTCAGGGTATCCCCAGTTCAGGATCAGCCAGAGCTGAGCTCGGTCACTACTCCAAAACTACTCACCAGGGGACTGCTGTGGGGCTGCGGTCGTGGGTGGGCTAGGGGCAGAGCTGGGGTCAGGGCTCAGGCCTTCCTGTGGAGAAAGAGGCCAGTGAGGCTTGTGGGGGTTTCCCAACAGCCCCACCCTGGGACCAGCCAGAGGCTCAGTGCACACACAGGGCAGGAGGGGCCCTCAACTCCAGGCCCTGGCCACCCCAGCTGCTTCTCCAGTCCTGCAGGCACAGAACTCCACCCCCACCTCCTTTAGGAAAAATGCCTCCTCAAGCAAAGGCCACGGCCTTCACCCTCCCTGGCTCTGTGGTCCTGGGCCAGTCCACTCCCACTCTTGGAGCCTCACAGTCCTCATTCCCTGGGCTGGGCTGATTGATAATCCTGGCTTTATAGGGATTTTGTGAGAGTCATCAGTGAAAGGCTGAGAAGGGCCTGACTGGGGCCTCTCCTTCCCCATCTCACCCCTTCCTCCATGGATCTCCCTCAGGTCACCTCTGACTCCCATGACCTAGCTCTTGCATCTCCAGCATGGTCAGGGGACCACACAGTGACAGTGAGCTGACCTGACTCACTTCATCTCCAGACCTAGGCTGTCCTGAACCACCACCTCCATATCCTGTCCTAAAGGGGGCACCCTCCCACCTTATCAATTCCCATGCTAGGGACCGTAGTGCTCTTCCTAGAACACTCAGAACAGGACAGGTTGGCTGGACCTACCACTTTTAGCCTGGAAAGGCAGGGCTGGCCCCTACTGTGCGTTCCCCACCGCCCCCTGCCCCGGCAACTTGCTGGGAGAGTCAGCGCTGGGGACTTAGATCTGAAGACAGCCTAGCCCCTTTGATGGCTCCTGCTCTGGCCACCCTTCTAGGTCACAGGGTGGGAAGAAGAGGTGGAACCACTCTACTGTCCACTCTACCCCCACACTTCTCTGTGAGCCATCGCTGGGCAGATCCCACTCAGGTGCCATCTTCTCTGGCCTGGGCCAGTAGCAGCCTCCTCACCAGCCACTGCCCAGGCCCTGCCTGCTGATGCTCCCCTCAAGCCATAACGGGGGGATCTGCCTAAAACCTTCACCCGATGGTGTTCCTCTCCCCCGAGCCCTCTCAGCCCCCAGTCTTGTTGCCAAGGCCTGGGGCCAGCTCCAGCCTCAGCTCCTAGTACCCCACACAGCACCCAGACTCCGCCTAGCCATAGCAACGGGCTTGGGCTTTCACTTCCCCAAACAGTTTCCTCAGCCTGGGCTGGCCTCTAGCAGGGGCTGCCTCACTTCAGCAACCTCCATGACCCAGCTCAGCTCAGCCTCTTCAAGCACCCTTCGGGTTCCCACTTGGGTTTCTGTATCCCTTCCTGACCTTCACGCCTCCCAAGGCTGTGATCCCCAGGCTGCACGATGCTCCCCTCACAGCTTCCCTGGGCTTCCTCAGCACAGCTCCTACCCCAGTCAGGGCCGCTGGTGAGGTGACCCACATCTCCCTGCCCAGAGCTCACCTCTGCAGGCAGGGTGGGGCCCAGAGCCGGCATTCAGGGCCGCTGATGAGAGCTTATTGACAACAGTTATGCATTGGACCCCGCGCATTCAGTTCCCCCAACAACCCTGTGAGTCATGGTGATCACCATCCCGAATTCACAGATGAGGAAACTGGAGGTCAGAGGTGAGGCTCATACAGAACCCGGCCTTGGACCCATGGCTGTCTAATCCAAAGATTTGCTCCCAAGCTTGGCCACCAATGTACCGTTTGCCTCTGGGCCAATCACACCCACAAGGCTTCCATTTGTGTCTTTGTATGTGAGAGAAATCCCAGACTCATGTAACCTGGGGGCTGCAGGGCTCCTGAAAGGCATCTGGGGGAGAACACAGTGCCCCTTTTTTGACAGCACCCTGAGCTGGTGTCTCAAGGCCACTCCATAAGAACTTTCATGTGTTTGGCTCTCATCCTCAGGGAAAGAGCACAGAGAGGTTAAATGGCTTGCCCGGGGTCACACAGTGGGTCAATAGCACAGGACCTAGTAGAGAGCACCATTTAAGAGTCCTGTGTTCACAGGTGTTCTCAACTTCCTTTGCCTCTGTCTTTACCTCCCTAAGTCTCAATGTTCCCACCTGCAAAATGGGGTAATGGTTCCTTCCTGGAAGGGGCATTGTGTGGAGTCACTTAGGAGTTGATGAGGGGTCATGGAGCTGGGCCAGGCACAGAGAAGCAGGCACTCCACCCACAGAGTAGGCAGGGGCAGGGGAGTGAAGGAGAAACCCCAACCTCAGCAACAACAGAGCTTACTCACACTGGCCCTGATGGGAATTCATTCCAATGCTTCCTCATGTCTGACCCCAATTCCCCTTTTTCTGCACCTTCATGTGTGGCCCCTCCTCCAGGAAGTCTTACTGGGCTGCAAGAGAGGCACCCTGCCCTGCTCACAGTGTTGTGTCAGCCCTATCCCAGCTTCTGGGTGCCCGACTTTGTCCCATCCAGGATTCTGGGAATTGCCAAGGGCACAGCAGGGCCTAACCTCCTCCCACCGCAGGCATAGGGCATGGGGGATGGGACTGGCCAACATGGAGGAGTCCCAGAGGAGTCCCGGGGTGCCTGGGTGGGTCAGTCAGTTGATCTTGGTTTCCGCTCAAGTGCTGGTCTCGAGGTCATGGGATTGAGTCCTTCAGCGGGCTCAGCACTCAGCTGGGAGTCTGCGTGAGATCCTCTCTCCTTCTGTCCCTCCTCCCACTTCTCTCAAATAAATAAATCTTTACACGGGGGGAAAAAAGGAGTCCTCTCCAGGCCTGTGGGTCAAAAACCTCCTGTGGGACAAGGGCTAGAGAGTGGCCTGGCTTGGAAGTACCAGACGCTGGGACTTGGGCAGAGAAGAGTGTAGGATGGAGCCTCCCCTCTTTTAAGATTTGCTGAGCCACTGACACACATCAACAAGGCTGTGGTCATGGCCACAGCCATGGACAGCTGTGTCCCCCTGACCCCAGCCTATCACATCTCCTATGGGTGCCCCAGGTAGCCCTCCCTGTCTCCCATTCACAATGCGGTGCCTCTGACTCTGTTCTCAATGCTTCAGTTCTACAAGCCAGCCTCACCACCACCGCTGCCTGCTGACATTCTGGGAGGGGAGTGGCAGGCAGACCCCGAAACGAAACCTGAGCCTTCCTGCTAACACGCTTTTACTCAGCATGTCCCCCCACATGAGAACTACCCCCTCCCAGTTTTCACCTGGGAGAGCTTGCCCACCTTATCAGCCTCGCTCATATAGTGGCTGCTTCCAGAAAGACCTTCCCCATTTATTCTCGCTTTTTAAAAGATTTTATTTATTTATTCATGAGAGACACACACAGAGAGAAAGGCACAGACACAGGCAGAGGCAGAGGGAGAAGCAGGCTCCATGCAGGGAGCCCGACACAGGACTTGATCCCAGGTCTCCAGGATCACACCCTGGGTTGAAGGCGGTGCCAAACCACTGAGCCACCCGGGCTTCCCAATTCTCGCCTTTCTTTAGCACTCAGGGGTCATCTCTGGGCAGCTGAAGGCTTGGAGTGGCCTGACAGAGCTGCCCCTGTTGTCCCAGGCAGGACGGGTGCAGTGAGTGGAAGGAGCCCCAGCTGGGAGGCTACTTCAGCGGCTCTGAGTCCTTGAGCAAATCCATACCTTCTCTGGGACCATCTCCCCTTCAGTGCAGTGATCATGTGACACCCAGGGAGACCCTGACCTGAGACCTGCAGGGGCTGGGGTGAGGGACATGGGCACCCGGCAGGGTCTACCATCCCCAACCTCCCATTATTAGAGAAGAATGGGTTTCCAGGATCTGGAGTTAAGGATCCAAGTCAGAGATACTTGGGGTCGGGAGGCCCTGGATGGTCCCCTGGAGCACAGAAGCTCTGTCCAAGCTTACAGAACAAATAGTGGCTGCTGGTCGACCCCTACAGGGAAAGAAACACCCCAACCCACTTTACAGTCTATAAAGAGCAGTGCACTGAGTGCTGAAAACCTAGAGCCTTCTAGGAACTACCCACTACCATGATTCTACTCTACCTGGATGTCAAGCATTAAAAACCATTAGCATATATGGGCAGCCCCGGTGGCTCAGCGGTTTGGCGACGCCTTCATACTGGAGACCCGCATGGAGCCTGCTTCTCCCTCTGCCTGTGTCTCTGCCTCTCTCTGTGTGTCTCTCATGAATGAATATATAAAATCTTAAAAAAAAAAACATTAGCATATATCCCAAGGTTGGCAGCAAAGGTGGAGACCCTGCCCAGGCCACTGCTCTGTCCCCCAGGGGGCCTCGGCTTGCATGTGTCCCCAGAGCAGGAGCTCACTACCTTGCCAGGGTACTCTTCCGTGGCACCATGGTCCCTCCACTCAGAAAGCACTCCGCGGGGTCCAGCTGAGCCCTGCTGCCCGTAAGCGGCCACGCCTGGGCCAGCTCGGCCCTTGGGCCCAGCTCCCCCTTATGCCACAGGAGGGCACTCACTGCAGCCTGGGCTCCAGTCGCTCCGCTGGCTCCAGCCGCTCCCGAGTCCAGGTCGTCCGCCGAGAAAGAGTTGCTGTTCCGCAGCCGCGAGCGCCTCTTCTTGAGGAGGTCGGCGTCCCGCACGTGGGAGAAGGAGCCGTGCGCGCGCGCGGCGGGGGCACGGGCCCGGCCTCCCCGCTGACCGACGGCCGCCGCTGCCTCACGCCGCCCCCCGCGCCCGGGGCCCCGGACCCGTTCACCAGCCCTTCGGCCGGGGGCGCGGATGGCCGGGCTCCGGGGCCGTCGCCAGGGGCCTCCGCGGAGCGCGCTTCCAAGGCGGGCTCGGCGCCGCCGTCCTTGGAGGTCGCCTCGGGGGCCGCGCGGTCAGTGCGGTTCTCGGGCTCCTTGGGCTCCGCCGGCGCCTCGGTCCGGTGCTCCCGCAGCCGCTGCGCCAGGCCCCCGGTGTCCAGGCTGTCGGGCGGGCTGGGCCGGGCGCTGGCCACACAGTACGTGCCAGCGCCGCCGCCGCCCTCCAGCTGCACCAGCTGCAACTCCTGCCCCGTGCAGAAGGCGCGGATCTGGCACAGGTACGTCATGACGATGAGCTTGTCGGGCACCGACAGCAGCACCATGTCCGCCGGCTCCAGCAGCCGCGACACGCCCAGGGCCGCGAAGCCATCGAAGGCCTAGGGACCGAGCGCTGCGGTAAGCGGCGGCCGGCGATACCCGGGGACGCCGCGGCCCCGCCCCGCCCTGGGCCGCCGCAGGCGTCGTCCCGCGACTCTCAGGCGGGGGTTTGCCTAGCGAGCCTTCACCCTTCTGTTGGGGGAGATCCAGCAACAGGGCCCGCCCTCCCGTCCCCCAGCAACTGCATACCAAAGGGTGGTTTGGAAAAACCATCTGGTGGAAATATGCTTTAAAACAAAACTAACTAAACTAAGGAAAACGAATAATTTAAAGACCAAGAGAGTAAAAAGTGGCAGAACTTCTAAAGTCCGCTCTGGGGGCCCTGCAGCCCATAGATTCCTCTGCGGCCGACTCTAAATCTGGGATCTAGGGCCTAGCTCGGGAATCTTTCCCTCCAGGCCTTGGTCCTGTCCCATCTCACCTGCTTGTTGTTCTGTTTGATGTTGAGCGGATCCAGGGAGGCGTAGTCACTGCAGGGAGAGGGCTGGTCAGAGGCTGGAATCACACTGCCCTCCCAGGAGACTCCCTCCTTCATTCCCACCCCCTCTGGCAGCTCACATCTTGTCTGGGTGGAATCGGTGCAGGATGGCACAGAATGCCAAGCCGTTGCGCCAAGACGTAGTAAAGTTGGTGACTCGGACACCACGGTAACCAGCGGTGACTTCCTGGCACCACTCCAGCAGGGATTGACTGGAGCTGACCTGGGCAGGTGGTGCCTAGAGACACGAGGATGCACTCAGGGAATGTGAACATAGGACTGTGCCCTCTGCCCCTTGGATACAAAATAGGTCCAGCTCTGGGTTTACAGGGGTCACCAGAGACCAGTGGCCAGAGCCCTGGGACCAGGCAAAGGGTTTCCAGCTCTGTGGTTATCTACCAAGGTCACCTAAAAGGCCAGTGGCCCCCAGGCAAGATCAGAGGTAACCAGCAGCCACACCTCAAAGTCAGCCCAGAAAATCAGCTTAGGGGTGTCTGGCTCCATGCAGCCCAGGGAAGACAAGATGGGGGAGCCAGGGCATCCTGAGAGAGGAGAGGGTGAGGGGGTCTCCTTGTAGCTGAGCCCCGGTCCTACCACACCCCAGTTGACCAGGTGGGTCCATGCAGAGCCGCCGTTAGCTCAGCCCCAGGTTAGCGGGAAGCAGCAGACTGGGCCCTCGGCGGCCCCCATCCCTACCTGGCTGCCCAGCAGCCTCCTGTCCTCTTCAGGCTCCTCTGGGGAAGAGGCCCCTGAGGGCTTGCGCACCCCAGCCCCCGCCCTACTGGCCACCTGTGCCTCAGTCAGGCTGGCCTCTGGGAGGTTTAACTCAGCGTCTTTTCCCTTCTCAGTTCCTGAGACCCCAGTTTCTGCATCCTGGGGCTCCAAAATACTTAATTCGTTCTCTGGAGGCCCTAAACCCTCCATCTCTGCTTCCTGGGCCCCCAAAACCCCAGATCTGGCCTCTGAAACCCCCCAAACCCCAGCTTCCACCTCCTGGACCCTCAAAACTGTAGTCTCTGCCTCTGACTCTACCCCTTGGGGCACTACAACTCCATGATTAGTGATGGAGTCCTGTACAGCCTCATATTTGAGGGTCTCCCAGAGCCCAGGCTCTGCCTCCTCGGCCCCCAAAGTCTCTGCCTTCACTTTCTCAGTCACTAAAACTGTAGTTTCTGTCTGTTGAGTCCACAGTCCCTCCATCTCTGCCATTCCAACCTCTGGTCTCAAAACCCTTGAATCAGCCACCTCTATCTCCGGGGCTCCTGCTACTTCATTCTCTATCCTTGGGACCCCTGCACCCCCAGCTTCTACCACCTGGGTCCCCAGTATCTCAGCTGCTGCTGTCCTGGTCTCAAACCATGGGACCCCTGACCCGCCTATCTCTGCTTCCTGGATCCCTGCCATCTTGTATTTTATCCCTGAGCCCCCTACTTTTGTCTCTTGAGTCCCCAATATCTCAGCCTCTGCCCTCCCAGCCTCGATCTCTGGCACGCTGGCACCTCCCACCTCTGCCTCCTGAGGCCCCCATATTTCAGATTCTGCTGCCTCAGCCTCTGTCCCCAGCATCCCTGAACCACCAGCTGTCTCCTGGGTCCCCAATATCTCGGTCTCTGCCATCCTAGTCTTTGTCCCCAGAAATCCTGAATCCCCAGCCTCTGTTTTCTGGGTCCCCAGTTCCTCAGACTCTGCCATTCCAGCAGCCTCTGACTCCAGGACCCCCAACCCCATGCTCTCCATCTCCTGGGCCTCCAGGGCCTCAGACTTTGCTGCCCCAGCCTCTATCTCCGGGAATCCTGATCCCCCCACTTCTGTCTCCTGGGTCCCCAGTACCTCTGACTCTGCCACCCCAGTCTCTGTTCCCAGGATTCTCGAATCCCCAGCCTCTGCCTCCCAGAACTCCAGATCCCTAGACATCACCCCTTGGTCAGCTGCTGGTGGGGCCCCCTTGTACCTGCTCACCTGGGGCCTGACACCCACTGCTCCAACAGAGAGACCCTGCTCCGGGCCTGTCCCCCCAATACCAGGGACTCTGCCTCTCACCTCTGTACTCTCTCTCTCGTGTCCTGCAGCAGCCCTGTCACCTTTGAGGTCACTAAGATGCCTGGTGTGCCCTACAGGCTCTGCTGCAGGTATGCTCAGGATTGTAGGAGCCTCATCCCCGGTCCTGACCCCTGTCCTCCCTTGAGAGCCCCTTGGTGGAGCCTCGGGAGTCTCCTTGAATCTTGTCTCAGACATCACCCCTATAGCCTCTGGTCCCTTAGTGTCCACATGTCTCACCTTTGACCTCTGCTCAGCATCCACTTGACTCACTTCTAAACTCTCTTCAGCCTTCCCAGCTCTGATGTCTAATCTCTTAGTGTTCACCTCTGTGACTTCTGACTCATGCTCTGTGTCCACCCCTCTAGCCCCTGGCCTGTCCCCAGGGCTCCCCTCCTCAACCTTGTTTTTCTGCCCTACCAGAGAGTCTCTGGAGCCTTCATCCTCAATGCCTGGGCCCAGCCTGGCTCCCTGAGCCTCTGTCCCTTCCTGAGGGTTTTCCTGGACTTGGATCTCCCCAGAAGAACCCACTCCTGCTAGGGGGGCCCCTGAGGCTTTGGAAGCCTCATCTTCCCCTTGGGGGCCTGGGGGCCAAGGGGCATCAGAGCCTTTCCGGAACCGAGGGGCTGGAGTAGGGGCCACATCCTGGCATGGCTGTCTTGAGGACCTGAGGAGAGAGCAGGAGGAAGCATTGGGGAACCCACTTGGCTCCCCACTGTCAGCCCCATCCCCACCCTTCAGGTTGCTAGGGCACTGGAAAGGCAGGTTGGTAGGGGGAATGCAGCTTTCTAACAGTAGAGCAGGGGATGGAGGTGGGGCTCATTCCAAAGCTCACCTCTCCTCTGGTGGGGTTCCCAGGGGCCTTGGGGCCTTGAGCCCCACCTGGCCCCCTGCTACAGTAGCTGGTTCTGGCCCCTGGCCCCAGGAGGCCCTGGCTGCGGGCTCAGGGGCACTCACAGGGGTGGGGCTGGTATCCTCCGCACTAGAAGGGCTGGCAGCTGGGGAGGAAGGAAGGGAGGGGCGCTGAGGCCTGGGCCCCAGACTGGAGGTCCATTCCCTCCCCAACCCCAACCCCAGCCTGGGCCTCACCTGCCTGCCGGGACTGTACCCGGCCCTCCTCGTCCTCCTCACAAAGTGTCTTCAGCTCCCGAGAGGGGTCTGGGGTGGGGATGGGGGGCAGGTCAGCCCAGGGCAGGACCCCACAGGTCTGACGGCTTCCCCCCAACCAGAGTTTTGGGCCTACCTGGGAAACGCCCCAGCCTCAGGGCACTGCCCCAACCTGCGAGAAGAGACAGGCCCTCGGATGCAGACAGAAAGAGAGAGAGAGAGAGAACCACAAGGACAGAGAAATAAAGCCTTAACAAGCAAAAGGGAGGGATAAGAAAGCTAGTGGCTGAGTACCAGGGTGGGTGGCGAGGCCTGGAGAGAATAGACTGCATCTCCCCACTGTGCTTTTGGCCCAGCCAGTTCAGGGCAGGTACTGACCCCGTCAGGCACCCACTCAGGGCTGAGGACAGGGCCTGTGGGACTCAGCTAAGGACCCAGGCTGCCATGGGACTAGGAGCCAAGTTTGGATAGTCAGAGCTGCTGGGCAGGTTGGGACTGCCTGGGCAGGTGAACCCCCCGACTGGGCATGCGCAAGCACCACCCCATCCCCCCCACTGCACAGCCAGCAGCTCCTGGCCTGGCTTATCCCCAGCACTCCCTAGGTCCTGGTGATCTCATCCATGGCAGGCTGTGAGCCCACCTGACTGGGGTACATGAGACCGTGTCTCAGGGGCCCCTGGGCCATTAGCCTCCTCCTCGTCACTCTCAGCAAAGTCATCCAGGTTGCCCACATCGCTAGGCTTCACGCTCATGAGGCTCGCAAGACTCTGCATGTCATCGTCCCTGGGGGGTCAGAGGTCAGGGGTGAGGGCTGAGGTCAGGGGTTCCAGACTCAGGCCAAGGAAGGAGGATGGGCACTCACGTGGCACGGCCCTCCCGCAGCAGTACCCCCGAGAGAGTGAGGCTCAGCTCAGCTTGTACCACCTTCACGGACTTGGGCTTTAGCCGCAGCCGCAGGGGTGCTCGGGCAGGCACGGGCCCTGCGTAGTGGGCCAGGTCCACCTCAGCAGTGGCCAGCACCTTCCGTTGTCCCTTAGATTCCTGTGAGCCAGGAAAAGAGGCGGGCAGGGAAGGATAGTCAGTGCTGCCCCAGAGTCCCCAAGAGCCCAGGTCCCAGCCTGCCTGGCCACTCACATTCTCGATAACAAATGTCCACTCCTTGGCCTCATACTGGTCCACGTGAGGGTCCTAGGAAACGAGGGCACCAATGAGTACAAGGGCTCTGGGGTGAGAGCAGTGTGGGGAGAAGGGCCAGCTGTCTCTCACTGTGTGTGGCAAGTATGTGTGCATGCCACCCCCTCCGAGGAGACCTCTTGGGCCACCCCTACCCCATCTTGGTTCTCCATCTCACCCCTCTGTTCTATCCTATTTGGATGGATAACCCAATGGGGATCCCCCGGGGCTGCCTGGGTGGTAATCGTCCCCCCACCTATGCAGAAGGGCTAGAGACTCACCCTGTAGAGGGTCACAGAGATGTCCACATTTTCTGGCACCATCCACACCACGGTGCCCCGGTATGGGTTCTGGATGCCTGGCTGCCAGCTGTGGGCCTGCAGGGAGTGGTGGAAGGCCTCCCCTGACTCTTAACTCTCCCCTCACCACCTGCCCTTAGCTCCAGACTTGATCTCATCTTTCTCTCCCTTCTATGGATTCTAATCTAAACCTGAACCTGACTTTACTCCCCCATCAGTTCTCATGTACCCACTTTCCCCACACCCTCTGTTAGCCTCACCCACAACCCACAACCTGGACCCCTTTCCAGTTGACAACCTCCCCCACCTTGGAGCAGATGCGTCGATTCCGCCGGGTCCACACCACCACCAGCTTATCCGGTTGCCTGGGAGTTGGGAGAGGGGGTCTTCTCAGTCAGGCCCACCCACCCAGCCTCTCCATATCCTCCAGGGTCTTCCTTCTGCCCACATCCCCCTCCCCCAGGAGAGCCCCCCCCCCCCCGCAGAGCCCCTTATCTGGAGCCACCAGGAGCAGGGTGGGGCTGTGGAGGCAGGGTGGGGCCCAGGGCAGAAGGGCAAAGGCTCCAGTGGGTCGGCAGGGATTACGAAGACTGACAATGAGAGACACAGAGACATACAGAGAGACCAGCACACACAGAGAGGTCCATGCACACAGCAAGGACCCTCCAAGAGACACACTGACTCAGAGAGACAGACATGGAGTAAAACAAACCCATTTGCTCACAAATATTTGGGCAGTGTGGACTGTAAACCCAGCCCAGTTTAGAGGCAGAGCAGGGCAAAGGAGAAGCAAGACCCTTCTCAGGCTGAGGACAACAGAGCTTGGGGAAGAGTGCCAATCGAGAAGGGAAATAAATTAACCAGCTGACTTTAGGGAGATAGAGAGCCACTGGGGTCTCCTTGAGGTTGGGGTGTCTGAGCAGAGGCTCAGAGGGGAGGGATGGGCTGTGTGAGTTGTCTAGAGAAGGAAGGCTCAGGAAGAAGGAATGGAAAGCACAGAGGTCTGAGACTGTGGGGAGATTCAGGGTTAGAGTGAGAGTCAGAGGTTGGGAGGTGGTCAGGGAGGCAGAGCATCAGCTTGTCATTAGACAGCCACCCAGGGCCTTCTATGTCCAGCCCTCTGCTGAGCCCAGGGGCCCTGAGAGTCAGCCATGCTCCCCACCTCTCAAGCCCCAAGCCCGGGACTCTTGCTTTGCAGGGCCCCTGATTCCCACAGGGGGCATCAAGGAAGACTTCCAGAGGGTGACCTCCAAGCTGAACTGCATATGCCAGGGCAGACTCAGAGGAGAGGCAGAGATGTGAAGAGAGCAAAGAGTTGCCTGAGCAGGCCCGGCCCCACAGAGCTAACGTGTGGCTGGGCCTGGGAGGGAGAAAGCTGTTTTGGGTTAGAAGGTCCAGCTCCTCCTCATGAGGGTGGAGATGGTTGAGGGGACCATGAAGCCGAGGACAATGCAGGAGCCCTTCTTGCCTGCACCCAGCCCCATGCCAGGACACTTAGGTATACCCACCCCCCTGCCCCTCTGCAGGCTGAGCCAGGATAATTGGCTCTGCTGTCAACCCCTGAGAATGCTGAGGCCCAGAGAAGTTGGGAGCCAGGGAAGGTCACAAAGCTGAGCCCAGAGCTCTCTGGCCAAGCTCCCCTCCCGAACCCTAAATTGCAGACAATGCAAACTGCAAACTTCCCAGAAAGGGGAAGCAGACAGGGGGTGCCTAGAGAGGGCGGGGCCTGGCTAGGCAGCCTGACTCAGGCTGGGCACGTCTTCCTGGGGAGCCAAGACCTGGGCAGGGGCAGTTTCCTAGCATGGGCTCCTGGCTAGGAAGCCCAGGAAGCCCTGCCCACCCCCATGACTCAGATGCATTGATACTGCCCGCACCCCAGGCCTGCTCTCTGGGACCAAGCCCAGCGTCCCCTTAGCCTCACCCAGGATGCTGAGGCAGAAGCCAGAGACCAGAGTTGAAGTCCTAGCTCTGTGCTGTGCTACTTTAGCCAGCTCTTGTCTTCTCTGGGTCGCACCAAATGGAGTGAATGGCCTTCTGGCTGGCCCAGTGAAAACCAGGGACATGGCTGCTGCCCAAGGGACCCTAGCCTCCTGCTCACTACCCTCCCTTTGGACCCCATGATCCCTTCCTGCCCCAGCAGCTCTTCCTCTTGGGAACCTAAATTTAGCCCCGCCTGACGGGTGAGGCCCCCACAGCTGCGCCCTAATCCAGCCAAGGGAAGCCGACACCAGTGAACACGTATATTTAGGGTGTGACGCAGGGGTCCGGGCAGCTGCGGGTGGGAGCATGTGAACAAGATGCCTCTGGGCCCTTAGGCAGTCCAGGCCAGGTCCTGTACTCTTCTCACAAATCTCCCCCCACCAGGCCACCTCACCAGCCCCAAGACCTCTCCTTCCCGACTCACAACCTTCTAGGCCTGCAGGCCCCTTTAAGCCATCCCTGCCTCTCTCCTCATCCGTCTTGATGCTCAGTTTCCCCTTTTAAGGACATAGTGGAAACATATCCAGCCTCCCAGCACCCACTCAGCTGAAGTGGGTGTGTGGGTTCCTTTGGCTCAACAAGTGGGTGGGGGAGGCAACATCCTTGTTCTGGGCTGTACCACAGTCCATGAAGGTTTCAGCCACAGCCTGGCCACCAACGGACCTCAAAATTTGCTACCTTTTCTGATGTTACCCCAAAACATTCCTCTAGTCAAAAAAAAATGAGGCCTCCCTTCCCCCAGTGCTGCATGCAGCTGAGGAAGGTGTGAGCACAGATTCTCAGGCCTGCAAGTTCTGACCTCAACACCGCAAAAGCTACCCACAGCCCCAACTCCGGGGGTCCCACAAGCTGCAAGGGCACTTTTGAGTCTCTGTCTCTGGGACACCAGAGCCCAAGGTGGGGGCGAGGGGCCTAGTTGGCCACTGGGCTGGGGAGTTTCTCTCTGGCTACCAGCAGCGCCATGGGGTCCCAGCCGAGTACCCCAGGCCTCCCAGCCACTCACCATTTCTTGGTGCACTCCACCACCAGCTCGTGGTAACAGGCCACAAACTGGAACTTGGCGGCCCGCTTGCCCACGCGCTGCAGGCGCTTCCACACCGAGGTCATGGCCCCCGCCGCCCCAGCTGCTGGCTCTTCAGACCCGGGGCTTCCGCTGGCCCGCAACCGCTGGCCGGGCCTGGGTCCCCATGGCCTCCCGGGCTGCTATCCGCGCCGCCCGCCCCGTCCGTCGGAGATGTCCGAGGCTCGGACCCGGAGCCGATCGATCTCCCCGCTGCGGCCGCTGGAGCCCGCCGGGGGCTCTGGCGGAGTCGGCCGGCCGGGTCGTCCGGGGGGCGTCGGGTCGCGGGAGCGCTGAGCGGCCAGCGCGCCGTTTCCTGGAGCCGCACCCCCCGTCGGGAGGCGGGCGGGGCTCCGGCGCGGGGCGGAGGCCGGGGCCCCGGCCGGGGCGGGAGCGGGAGCGAGGGGCGGGGCGGCGCGGCTTCCGGGACTTCGCGCCGTCGCCGCGGTTGGGGGGGTGGGGGGGGGCCGTACCAAGGGGGAAGCCTGGTCCGCAGCGCCCGCTCGTAGCGCGCGGCGGCGGTGTGGACGCGCAGGCCGGGGAGAGAACCTAGTGCCGCCCTCGGGAGCATGGCCCGGAACGCCACCCTTCCTGCCCGCAGCCCTGGGAGGTACGTACTGATGGCCCCATTTCA
The DNA here is from genome assembly GCF_905146905.1 of Nyctereutes procyonoides. Lineage (NCBI taxonomy): Eukaryota > Metazoa > Chordata > Mammalia > Carnivora > Canidae > Nyctereutes > Nyctereutes procyonoides. Next base: position 10,931,344 of record NW_026575025.1, read on the forward strand.
CAGGCGGGGGAAATAGAGCCCCAGAAAGAACAGACTTGCTCAGGACCACACTGAGAATCTGGGCCAGAGCCAACTGTTCTCAACATCAGGAGTCTGCCACCCACGTCTCAACCTCAATAGGAAGGAGCAAAGTCAAGGATCAACCTGGATGGCCCTACCTGTGGGCAGCACCCATTTGCCAGTCTCAACCTAATTCCTTAGCTGTCAAGTGGGAGGATGGTCCGAACATCCCACAAGCAGCCGATTTCCAAAAACTATGGGACCTTGGGCAAAGCCTTAACACTCTGAGCCTCAGTTTCTACCTCTGTTAAATAGAAATAATTATGTTTCTGTCTCTTACACAGCCACTGAGAGTATGAAATCTTGGGAAGCATTTAGTTCGGAGACTGGCTGGTTTTCTACAGTCTCATTAGAATCCGTTATCGCGGACGAGAAAGTGCGTGAGTATGCGCACCTGCGCAAACACGTGTTTACTCTCCCCTAAGAAGCCTGCCCCAGGCGTTAGCCACCCTGTTCACACCTGTTCACACCTCGATTAGAACCCTTATCGCCCACCCGCTGGCCTGGCATAGTAATGAGCACCAGCAAGTATCACAGCAGGAGTTAGAGAACTGTCCTGGGGCAGCGCATCAGCTTCTTTCCCTCTTGGCCAGCACTCAGCAAGGGTTGTGAATGAACTGGGTGCTTAATACTTGGTTTGAACAGGATATCTGTCTGATCTGCCAAGAGTGATCGCGGTTGTCTCCAGAGGCAAGTGACTGTGCATAGGGTGTGGGGATGAGCAGCCTGTAAGCCTAAGTGTGTAACTTCGAGGTCCTCTCCTCTTCGTCTCAGGGAGTTGCGGGGGTGTTATGTATGTGCCCAGATATCTGAGCATCCACCGTCCCCAAATGTGCAGGCTTCTTTTAGCGAGCCTGACACGTGGTCTGGCTCCCAGGCCCAGCGTTGTGGTCCTCGGTTTCCTCTGTAAGAGAAAGCCCTTTACATACAGACCAAAGGCTCCAAGTGCTATGGGGGCAGCCAGGAGGCCTGTACGAATAAGTGCAGAGTATCTGGCACCCAATCACTCCTCACCGAAACTGGGTCTCAGGTACTGAAGCCCAGGACCCTGCCCCCTTCTCTCCCCCGCCCCAGGGTTTATGTGGCCTCCAGGGAGCCACGGGCCAATGCAACTTCACCCCCTTCAGCTTCTGCAGCGGTTTCCTCCCACTCAAAGAGCACTCACTAGCTCCCAGGCCCTTCCGGGAGGCGCCTTCCCCTCTCCCGCCTAGAGGCCCTAGGCCCAAGGGCTCAGGCCCACCCATTTCCTGTGCCGCCCCAACTCCGCCCCTACTCGGGGTGGAAAGTTTCTCTCAAGATAGGCGGTTCCTTCTCCTTCCTTCCCGCCGGGAAGGACCAAAGCAAGTCGGGGTGGGGGGTGGGCTCCCACATCTCTGGCCAGAGAGGGGAAATTACTCGCCCGCCGTCGCAGAACCGCGGGACTAGCTCCGCCAGCTGGATGTGCTCCCCAACCTCGTCAGTGGAGGGAGGACTCGCACTCCTTTGCCGGCCGGCCTTTCTTCCACTCGGGGGTCTTGCGCGCCACCTGCCGGCAGAGCGCGGGGCCGCACTTGCCAGAAACACCATCTCCCCGCCCCAGAGCCAGGCATTCAAAACACACAAGAAAGCCGAGAGAGGATTTATTTAACTACGTGCCCAAGAGTCTGGCCCCTAAACTTAAATATCCAGCACGGAGCCTTGGCCCTCCCGGCCGTGGGTGGGTGCAAGAATGGGAATGCCCTGGTCTAGAGCAGTGGAACCCAGGGACCAAAGGTGGGATGCCCCTGAGCCAGCAGCTGCCATAGCAGCAAAAGGTGAAAAAATGGGAACCAAGCACTCATCCCAATCCCAGAGACGTCAAGGGGAGTGCCAGATGCTTTGGGCCCCACCACCAGATTGAAGGTTGGCCAAGCTGGGGTGCACACATGTGGGAGTAGTGGAGGTCCAGTGCGGTGGGCAAAGGCTGTGGCCCAGGTGCCTGCCCCAGTGTTAGCTAACCGGAGTCAGAAAAGAGGTGGTTGGCAGTTTTGCCTCTGAGGGGCTCAAGGCTTGCCTTGTGAAGTGGGTATAGGGGAAAGCAGGCACTATAAGTCTGAGTACTTACTAAGGGGTGAGTTTCTGAGCCTTTTGCATGGGTGCATGTTCCCCCCACCCTCAGCTCTTCAGAGGCTGATGTGAAAGGCGTCCTGCAGCCACTGGTCACGGGCATTGTGTGTCTGGGGCACAGTGAGGGGTGGTGGGTCCGGGGGTAGGCTGGCATCAGGAGGCTCATCGTCATCAGAAAGGCCAGCATCAGGTGGATAAGAGCTGTCTGAGTGCAGGGAGGATGACAGGTCCTGGCACAGGCTCAAGTCTTGGCACAGGTGCTTATAGTCTTGGATGGACTCGTACAGGCCCCACAGCTGGCACAGCAGGGACATATCCAGCTGCCGCAGCCCCACCTGCAAAAGACTGAGGGTGGGCTGGGGTTGGGGTCCAGGCCACCCTCAGCCCTAGCCAATCTTCCTGCCCCTTTTTAAGCATAAAGTTTTGTGGACATCAGATTGCCACCTGCAAGCTGACTCCTTAAGTAAGTCACTGATCCTCAACTGTAAAAGGGGATAACATTTACCTAGCAGGATGCAATGAAATAATATGAGTAAAGCATTTAAAAATACATGGTAAGTATTGCCATAGGTAATAACTATAATCATTGTTACTATATCCCCTCTGACCCAAAGGGCTTTTGTAGATCTTCTGAAACTCAAGCCATGAGTTCCCGGTTCCGTGCCTCTGCGCTGCGCCCCATCCTGGGACCCTCATATTCAGCTGCGGCCCCCCGCCCAGCTGGCCCGGGGCCCAGCTACTCACCATCTCTTTGCGCAGCGCTGCTAGTGCTGAGTCGAGATTAACAGGACGACGCGGGCCGGGGGGACCTGCGGCAGCTCCTGCGTTGGTGGCGCCCGCCGCGTAGCGGGGCCCATCTGGGAGGCGGGCGGCGCGGCTCAGCTCGTCGTGGATGCGGCTGCGCTGGCTGTAGATGCGCTCCAGCTCCCGCCACGAACCCCCGCTTGCGTTGAGGAGACCGCTGAGGCCGCGCGGTAGCGGAGGGAGCCCGGCTAGGGCGCAGCCAGCGCCGCCCGGCGCCTCGGCCGAGGGCAGCCCATTCATGGCCTGGCCGGCGCGGACCGCGACGCAGCCTACTGCCCTTCAACGCTCCGCCCGGGCCACAGCCCGCAGGCTCCGCACCGCGCGGCCCCGCCGGCCGAACCCAGCCGCCGCCCGCAGGCCGCGCTTTGTTCCTTCCCCCGACTCCTCCGACTCCGCCCCTGCCCCACCCCCTTCGCATAGGCAGGGCCTCTCTTAAAAGGGCTACGTTGGTGGGCCCAAAGTGCGAATTCTGAGCAAGGGAGTGGGGCAGCCACTGAAAGGGAGCCAGAAAAAGGGGCGTGGGGGGGGCGGTGGGGAAAGACCCCAAAAGCGACGAACACGTCTCTTTTACGGCTCTTTTTGCTCCCCCCACAACAATATGTATAGTTATTCTGCCCAATTTTAACTCTCCAGGGTAAGATCTAAACCTGGGGTTGGGGCGGAGGGAGGGCGGGGTCATGAGACTAGGGTAAGTCCATACTTGGTCCCCAACGTGCAACCTGATGCCCTGTCAGGGTCTCAGTGTCTGAAACAGGGGCATGAGGTGGGTCGGGATGATAGTATCAGAATGCTCAGGGGAAGAAGACCCCAAAGGGGCCTGCAACCCAAAATCTCATTCAAGGGTGGGAACTGAGCATTGGAGGGCTGAAGAGCCTGAAGGGGTGCTGTAGTGGTCCATCTCTCTTGGTTCTGCTTTTAAGAAGGCTCTGACTTTCTCCTCAGAAAAAAGGTATCACATAGTTCTCTCCCTCTTCCCTCATTCTGAGTGGGGAATCCAAGCTGAAACAAGCCCAATTAATCTCTCAGGGCATCAAGGAGAGCAGAACAGTGGCAGGGTAAGAGGCCAAAGGCAGGAAAAAGGCAACCGGAACTGGAGCTGGCATGCACACTCAGAACCAAGAAAAGAACAAACCACACAAGAGGACAGCTGTTTTTCTAGAGGGTTTTTCTCAAGCGGGGCTTTTTTAGTGTTGAAGCTGCCGAAGGCTGCGCAGAGCCTCAGCACAAGCCCGGATCAAGCTACACAGCTGGATGCTAGTCTCCAGGGAGGTGCTAGAGCCCAGGTCAGCTGAGGCCCAGGTCAGCTTCTGCAGGAGGGCCTCCTGTGTGCAGGCCAAGACATCTGCATTTGGAGGCACAGCAGGAGGGGGTGGCCCCTGGGCTGCCTTGAGCCCTGCTGCAGCTCCCTCACAGTGCTCTGGACGGGGTACTGGGGGCTGAGGGGCTGGCCGAGAGCCCGAGGGGAGCTCCACGGCAGAGGCAAGCTGGTGTTCCCGAGCTTGGGAGAGAGCGGCCTGGGCATTCAGAGCTAAAAGAGGAGAAAGTGGGTGGAATGATCAGGAAGCATGTCCTGCGTCAGCCCTGGACCACTTCCTCTTTACTGCTCTGTTCATTCTGTACTTGAGATGCCTCTCTATAAGGTAACTCATCCATTTTCTTCTTGGTGTCACAGTTATTTATGCCCTTGCTTCATCTCTCCCATCAACACTATGCCCGACTTAGCTCAGACTTTTCATACTGTCTGGCACACAGGTGTTTAGTGCCCCTACTAAATGAATGCTCCTCTCTAGAGCCGAAAGTAGAAAGCACCTTACCTCCGCTTCACCCACAGACTCCATTGTCACCTCCCAAACCTACTGTTACCGGGCCTTTATCACCACGCGGCTTCTCCACCAAGCATAATCGGCCCCTCACCCGGATTGTCTTTATCCACGTCTGAGTCGAGCTCCTGACAAGCCACGCAGTAGATTTTCCGCTGTTTGTCTTGAAGGAGGATCGTCTAGAAGCAGAAAGCACGGGGACACGGGTGAGACGCCGGGCGATGCGGTCCAGAGGGGAGAGCTGGGGCAGGGCCGTGCGGCCTGGTCCGCGGCCCCATGCCCGATCCCAGGTCCCGAGCCTCTCCTCACCCCGCAGTCCGCGCACGTCTCGCCCAGCATGCGGTAACCACGCAGCAGGTAGTCGCCCATGAGCCGAGAGATGCGGTCCTGTCGCTCCCTTCGCGCTTGCAGAACCTTCGTCTCCGCTTCGGTTGGGGGCTCCCAGGAGAAGTCGTCGACTTCTGGGGTTAGAGAGGCACAAGAGACAGAGGGGTCTTGCCCGAGCGGGCTACCTCCTGCACCCCGCAACCAGAGGCCCCCACAGCCCAAGTCCTCACCAGCACCGTTCAGGGCCATGTTGCCGTTGTCGCCACTAGGCTCAACGCACGTGACGTACAAGCGGAGCGCTTTACGCTCGGCTCCGCCCCCTCCGCTTAGACCTAGGATGAGGGCGGAAACAGCGCCTCCCAGACGTTAAGATGCGGGGAGTGGGGCATGTCTGCTGCGGGAGATCCTGGCCTAGGGGCGAGCCCCTCGGCCCGAACCCAGTGGACGAATTGGGCTGGCGGGGCCGCAGGAGGGCGGTCTCCGGGGTAACGTCGCTCGGGTCGCAGGACCTGAAAGTGGCTGCGCGGGGTCGCCCTTCCTGCCGGCCGCAGATGGAGAAGACCCCTTGGCTTGAGAAATCCACGCTGGCCTCCGCCTCCCCTTGGATTTCCCGTTCTGCACTGGTCGGACCTGGGCCAGGCGGGGCAGCGGCGTCATCACAGCACCACCCTCGATAGTAACAGGTGGCCACTTGCGCGCCCGCACAGCCTCTTCAGTACTCGGTGCTTTCTCACTGCAACCGGCAAGGCAGGCCAGGCGGGGGTCGTTCTCCCTTTCTATACCTTTCAGCCTATTTCAAGACACCCTCACCCCCTTCTGCATGTTCAGAGGCCCAGTCTGCGGATACCCTTAACTCCAAGGCCCGAGGCCGATGTAAAGTCCGCCCCTAACCTTTTTTTTCTGTTTTAAGTTTAAGGCCCCCCAAACGCAGGCTGCTTGGAAAAGCACTGCACTGGGCTTGCCCAGGTCCGGGTCCGCAGCAGCTGCAGAGGGGTTCCTGATGGATGGTGAGGCTGAAGGACCCAATAGTTACGCTTATGACCGTTATGCTTTTTTTAGGTGGGCTCTGTTAAAATTACTAGTGCTCCCTGAGCACTGGCCTTAATTTTGCCCCCTCTTCTGCGTTCTCTCTTTACACATCCTCTGCCTTATTAGATTTGGGGAAGCCAGATAGGGCAGGTAGTGGTGACCAGATGTGCCGCCTGAAGTGCCTTAAGGCGGCACATCAGGGCAGAGGAGAAGGAGCTAGGATTTAGACCGTACAATCTCATTGCAGCCTCCTTTTTTGACTAGACAGCCCGTGCTTCTGCATTCTTACCTGAAGAGCGAATGCCCTTCTGGTGCCATCTTCCTTCTTCATAGACTCCATGGAACTGCCATCATCTGACCCTTGCTGCCACCTGCTTGCAGAGCCTTGTGCCCCTCTTCACTCTCCCAGCAGGCTCTCTGCCAGCGGTGTTCCTGACTCAGGGTCTGACCCTAGGTCAGTTCTGCCAAGCTGATTAGAGGAACTCTTGGACTCTAGCCTGCGTGCACAGACCCTCCAGGTCCGTACTGTCTTCATCTCCCAACACCATCCGAAATTCCTCAGTGTACCCTTCTGGGTCATCATAATGGCCAGTATCCATTCAACAGCTTATTCTTTCTGGAACCAAATAAAACCCTGGCATTTGTCCTCCTATTTAATCCCTGTCATTTACTCCTCATGACAGCCTTACCAGGAAGATACTACTGTTATCTCCATTTAACAGAACAGGAAACAATAATCCCTTTATTTATTTATTTTTTGAAAAATTCTATCTATCCATTCATGAGAGAAACAGAGAGAGAGAGACAGAGACGCAGGCTCCATGCAGGGAGCTCGATGTAGGACTCGATCCCGGGACTCCAAGATCACGCCCTGGGCTGAAGGCAGGCACTTAACCACCAAGCCACCTGTGCGTCCCCAATAATCCCTTTAAAACAAAAATCAGGGACTCCTGGGGGGCTTAGCAGTTGGGCATCTGCCTTTGGCTCAGGGCATGATCCCAGTTTGGGGATCAAGTCCCGCATTGGGATCCCTGTGGGGAGCCTGCTTCTCCCTCAGCCTCTCTGTGTGTCTCCCATGAATAAAAAAGACAAACAAAAATCATAAATCAGAGGGTGCCTGTGTGGCGCAGTGGTTGAGCATCAGACTCTTGGTTTTGGCTCAGGTCATGACCTTGGGGTGATGGGATCAAGCCCTACACGGGGCTCTTCACTCAGTTCCCTTCCTTTCTACCCCTCCCCACCATGCTCTTGCGTACATGTGCTCTCTCTCAAATAAATAAATCTTTTTTTAAAGATTTATTTATTCATGAGAGACACAGAGAAAGAGAGAAGCAGAGATACAGGCAGAAGGAGAAGCAGGCTTCCCACAGGGAGCCTGATGTGGGATTCCATCCCGGATCCCGGGACCATGCCCTGAGGTGAAGGCAGGTGCTCAACCACTGAGCCACACAAGTGTCCCAATAAATAAATCTTTAAAACATTAATTAGGTTAAGGGTGCCTGGGTGTCTCAGTTGGTTAAGCATCTGCTTTTGGCTCAGGTCTTCATCCCAAGGTCCTGGGATCAAGCCCCAGATCTGGCTCCCTGGTCAGCGGGGAGTCTGCTTCTCCCTCTCCCTCTGCCCCCTGCTCATGCTCTCTCTTATGCTCTCAAATAAATAAATAAAATATATTTTAAAAGATTTTACTTATTAATTCATGAGAGACAGAGAGGCAGAGACACAGGCTGAGGGAGGAGAAGCAGGCTCATGCAAGAAGCCCCATGTGGACTTGATCCCCAGAATCCGGCATCACACCCTGAGCCAAAAGCAAACACCCAACCGTTGAGCCACGCAGGCATCCCTAAATAAATAAAATATTTTTTAAAAAAACATAAATCAGGTCAAATCACTCTTGCTCAAAACTCTCTGGCATCCCCCCATCACACTTAGACAAAAATCCAAAGTCCCACAAATCTGGTTCCTGGCCCTGCTCATCCCTTCCCACTCCCCCTACACTGCCTTCTCACTACTCAAGGGCACTCCAATCACCTTTCTCCCCTCAGGGCCCCTTCCTGCCTCAAGTTCTGCAAGAGGATGGACAAGGCACAGGCCTGGAATTAGGCTGGCTTGGGTTTGATCCTGGATCTGCTGCTGTGTCCCCAGGAGTAATTCACTTCATTTCTCTGGACTTCAATTCCTCATCTGTGAAACTGGGTCAGTTATACCTACTTAGCAGGGGTTGCCGTGAGGATTTAGAGAGATGTGAGGAGATAGGTGGTAGGAGACAATTGACTCCCAGTCTCTCACATGAATGCAGGTTTAGTGAGCAGACACTACCTTTATTCTGGACTGTCTTTTCCAGAATGCTTGTATAGTGAACAGCCTTGGACAACAGAGATAACTGGCTCCCTCCAGAGCAAAGGGCAGGCATACTTACTGCCCTTTATAAAATACCTAGATGCCCCAAGCTCAGAGTTAGTTCCTCCACTGTAACACAACTCACCGCTGTGTGTAGGCATTCATATGAGTCCACCAGCCTTGCTTTGGTGAGACTTGAGGATAAGGGGAAGTGACAAATATACTCATGTTCATAACACTTGTGTGCTGGGAGGAATAAAGTCCTTTATCTCTGACCCACAAGTCTCATGTCCTCTGCCAGTATCCATGAAATCGTGTCACCATAACTTGTTAATTTGAAAGTAGGCTGAAATGATCTAAAAGGAGGGGAGACGCCTGGGTGGCTCCTTGGTCGAGCATCTGCCTTTGGCTCAGGGTGTGTTCCCAGGCTCCTGGGATTGAGTCCCGCCTTGGGCTCCCTGCAGGAAGCCTGCTTCTCCCTCTGCCTGTGTCTCTGCCTCTCTGTGTCTCTCATAAATAAATAAAATCTTAAAAAAAAGATTAGAGAAAATCAACTAACCTACAAATTAATTCATTGAAAAGAGCAACAAAATTGACAAACCTTTACCTAGACTGACCAACTCAAGCCCAGCTTAGCCAACTGGAAAGCAATGTGACTGTGGTTGCTAAGTCAAGGAGTCCCCAGATGTGAGGTAAATAATGTCAGTGACCACCCAATAGGGGGTTTTAGACAGTAACATTTCCAGCTGACTGTGGAAACAAATTACAGCTGATCCATCTAGAGCACTTAGGTAGATGCCCATGCTCATGGGTCATTCTCTAATGAGACTGACAGGAATCAAGCTGTTGATTGACGCTGCATTGCCCAGATTGTCTCCATTTCTGCCTGGGTCCTTCATCGTAACAGACATGGCAACACGTCCACCATCACAGAGTGGGAGCAAAGTAAAGGACTCTTTACTTCTGGTGCAGAGCCCACTGCCCCATGCCAGACTTGTGATTCCTGACAACTTTCATCTGTATGTCCTGGAACTAGAGAGGCCACATTGTATGCAGTGTTGCTCCTGTTCACTCCTAAGGGGTTTAAATACATAGAATCTTTTACTCCTCCTTGGGGCTATGGGTGATGGCTCACACTTTTCCAGGTTACAATGGTGCTGCTCCAGTCCAATCAGCCAACTTCAGCCACATCATTGTGGTTCCTGAGACTTATCTGTGTTTTTTATTTTCTGGGTGATTTCATTTAACAACAGTGCAACTTTTATCCCAAAAGCTACTCAACAATGGGCTGATAGTCTAAGTATTTTGTGGTCCTTCCAAGCTCTCTATTATCCACTGTTGAGTGTTGAGTGTTGAAGTGGTCTCCTCAAATATAAACTCAACGGATGCCTGGGTGGCTCAGTGGTTGAGTGTCTGTCTTTGGCTCAGATCGTGATCCCAGAGTCCCAGGATCAACTCCCACATCGGTTTCCCTGTGAGGAGCCTGCTTCTCCCTCTGCCTGTGTCTCTGCCTCTCATGAGTAAATAAATAAAATCTTTAAAATATATATATAAACTCAAAAAAGCATTCAGCTCTTGATCTCAGGGTCATGAGTTCAAGTTCCACATTGGGGATAGAGTTTACTTAAGAAAAAACTCAGAAAGATTTCTGGCCCTCCCTCCGGGCCCACACACAGTGCAGCAGTTCAATCACTGAATGCAGCTGTCCCCAGGATGAAGCCATCTCCTCTTGGTCAGGTCCTTTGTTAATGATCAGGATAAGAAGTATGGGGTTTAGATAGACCAGTATTAAAAATTCACTGGGGCATCTGGCTGGCTTGGTCAGGAGAGCATGAGACCCTTAATCTCAGGGTTGTGAGTTTGAGCCCCATGTTGGGTGTAGAGATTACTTTAAAATAAATAAAAATTCAGGCTTCTACACTCACCATTCATGGACATAGGATTCTTTCTTCCCCCTCACACTAGCCCCAGCCTGGTTGGTGCATCTCCTGGGTGGCAGCTCAGTCAAAAGGGGGCCTACATGATTTACACTGAATTGTGGTTCAACCACTGAGGTTCTCTTGTTGGACTGCTATGGCCCTGGATCGTGAGAATAACTGGAGTGTTCAGTTATATCTCTTTGAGTCAGTGGCCCACATGTAGACTGGGAGGACATAATGAGTCCCTGTACATTGTATAAAAATTTCCTTTGGGACACCTGGGTGTCTCAGTGGTTGAGCATCTGCCTTTGGCTCAGGTTATGATCCCAGAGTCCTGGGATCAAGTCCCTCATTAGGCTCCCTGCAGGGAGCCTCCTTCTCCCTCTACCTGTGTCTCTGCCTCTCTCTGTCTCTCATGAATAAATAAATAAAGTCTTTTTTAAAAACAATGTCCTTCTTGTGCCAGATCCTTCCAGATGAGAGGTATAAGTAGGGAATGTTTGGGAAAAGGTGAAATTCTAGCCACTGGAATAGAATAGATTGATTTTATAACAATGGAAGGAAAACAACCGCCTCAGCAGCTGGGGAAGGAGTTCATCAAACACAGGAGACATAGAGGAAGAAGAGACTTTAATGATCTTTGTATTTCCAAGCCACCTGGAGTCTCCCTTACTGAGCAAAATATCTTGGTCCAATTTGTATAAGTTGGACTGTCACTTAAATTTAACTGACTGCTGGGTCTGGTATCCTCCACTAGACAGTCTGACCTTGATTTGATTGCCGTTCTAATCCTACTGAAGGCATGGAAGCAGCAGAGGGCATCCTCAGCTCCAATATTTCCCACATAAAATACTATGCCAATGCCAGCACCTCCAGGTGCCCTCCTCATCCCCCATCTTGCAGCCGTCACCACTCACAATTCCCTGGGGCAGATGAATGCCATTTGGCTAGTGGCATGGACAAGCAGGACAGGCTGGGCCCTCAGTGGGTCCATCCCAAAACACGGACTAGACTCAATTCTTTGGCTCGGACTGGAAACTCAACGGCTACTAATGTGTGGAGAGGCCACGCTGGGGGCACTGTCAACCTGGGCTCCCCAGCTGATGTAGGTCTGTCCCACTTGGGGGGTGCCAGATTTCTTTCCAGAAGCACCATGTGCACCTTTAAGACCACACAACTTGTATGGAGGTCAAACAGAAACCCGTCTCTTTCTTGAAAACAGGATGACTTGAAACTTATCCCCAACTTTAGTTGAAGTAATCGATGACAAATGTTGGCCTGGAAGGCTCTTAGGAGCCCTTTAATTCACAAACGTTGCTATGGATGATAGAAATTCCCTGGTCTTCTTCCTTGCAGGTCAGGGCAGAGTCTGTGCAACTGTTAATATATTCTGCTACGCCTGGGTTAACACTTTTGACCAAGTGGAGGGGCTGATACAGAGAACTAAGGAGCAAGCAACCTTGCTTTTTAAGGCAGATCTGATGCTTCAATGAATTTGTTCAGCTAAGACCCTGAGGGGTCTGGTTGAGGTGAGTACTGTAAATTGACCTCATCCTGCTGCTTAAAGTCCTGTTGAGAGCAGCCTTAAGTAATGCTGTGTGACAAATTGAATGGGTTTGGCTCCAGACCCTGTTGATCAGGTTTGCCAATAGAGTGATGCAGTCATGGGAAAATCTGCCAAAATCAAAGACAGTTCAGAACTGAGGGTTGGTTATTATCACAAAAACAATTCTCCAGGACTCGCACATTTTGCACTGACTCCCTTGTCCTGGACTCTTCTCAGGAATGTTTGTGTAATGAGCAGCCATGGAAGATGGAGACGATGTCTCCTCCAAAGCAAAGAACAGACGTGCTTGTTGACCATTTGAAAAGATTTGGCGTTCTCTAAATTTAGAGTCCTCTCCACATTGCAATGCCCTGTGTGCAGACATCTATCTGGCCCCCTAGTGCTCTTTCCATGGGACTTAGGGACAAGAGGATTGATGTCAATAGGCTGATGATCACACTGTTTACTACATCATGAGTAATAAAGTCCTTTGTCTCTGACCCAAGAATCTCGTGTCTTCTGCCAGCACGCACAAAGCAGTGGTGGGCTCACTTATTAGTTTGCAAGTAGGGGACAATCTCAGCCCCTTCCCAGTCCTTGACAGGGGTACATAGAAAATCCTAGAAAAGCTGACAATAAAGCCTTTTCATAGCAATCATGGTGGGTACACCAGTTGTCTGGGAAGCAGTGGGCTTGGGCTCTTTCAGACTATTCCCTCACCAAAGAATATCACACCCTGATGTGAGGCAGCCCAACATCTGCCCCTACCTGTGGCATTGTTGACGTGGTGGTAGTTAGGCCCATTCCTCAGGGACAGCAAACACCATGGTGGCACATATGCACACACAACTCTATTCCAGCCACCGCTTGACTGCCTGGTTTGGAGGTCAGGTTCACACAGTACCAAGTGGTCTATGCTGAATAGCTGTGAGTCTGAAAAACATAACTTATGTTATTGTAGTTTCACACTAACAGGCACTCAAAAGGGGTCAGTTTTTCTTCTTGTTTTTCACCAAGATGTGAATTGGCCTGACGTTTCTGTGAAACAGGAAAGAGCTAGATAGATGATGCAGTGATAGAAGTGATACTATTCAGCTTTTGGAGCACCTGGGTGGCTCAGTTGGTTAAGCATCTGCCTTTGGCTCAGGTCATGATCTCAGAGTCCTGGGATCAAGCCCTGCATCAGGCTCCTTGTTCAGGGGGGGATCTGCTTCTCCTTCTGTGCCTCCCCCTTCTCCCTGCTCGTGTTCTCTCTTCTCTCTCTCTCTCTCTCTCTCAGATAAATAAAATCTTTTGAAAAGAATACTATTCAACTTTTGGTGCCTGTTTTCTTCGGCACTGTATGAAGGGCTTTGCATGAATTATCTCACTTAATGCTCAGGACAGCGCTGTAAATTAGGTCTTATCATCATCCCCCATTTATAGACGAGGAAGCTGAGGCTTGAGCAGGATAAGATTTCTCCACCATCACTCAGCTGGGATGTGGCGGGGCTGGGACTCCGGGCAGTGCACATCTAGAACCTGATTCTCTCAGTGGGGTTTTCCTGTGTCTGAAAGGTGGAGAAGGGTAGCAGGGCCTAAGATCCCGTCTGATTGCTCCAGCATGAAGCAAGGTTCATTTCATTGTCCAATCCCATCTCTCAGTGCCCTTCATCTCTTGGTGGCACATTGGACACCCATGCTCAGCAGAGTGTCTTTGGAGAGAGATGCTTCAGGGCAGAACTGTCCCCTCCAGGCTTCTGAAACTTCCCACCCTCATCTTCAGAACTGATGAGGAGCCTCACCCCCCCACCCTCCAGAGCCATGTCTTTCTTCAGAACCCAGAAGCTTCCCAAAGACATTCAGAACTCTGAAGGTGGCCCAAAGGCTCTCTTTCGGGGGCTGTGGCCCACATCCCCACAGGCAGCCCAGGTCCCACTGTCATGGTTCCCAGACCCAGATCACAAGGATAGGAGCTAAGATATATTGTGCACTTACTATGTGGCCAGCACCTACCAAGGGTTTCCTAAATGTCAGCTCATTTGATTCTGTGTTTAACAATGAGGAAATTGAGACTTATAGAAGTTGAAGAATTTTCTCAATTCCCATAGTTAGTACAGGATGCAGCCAGGAAAATCTAAAGCCAGAAAATGACTGCTGTGCTATGCCGCCTCCTGAAATAGAACCTCCTTATGCAGGCTGCTGATGCCCTGTCCAGCCAATTCCCCTCATGAGCCATCAGGAGCCCTGGGTTCGAGTCCTGGCTCTGCTGTTGACCGGCGGTGTAACCTTGGCCAAGTCCCTTGCCTTCTCTGGGCCTCAAGAACCTCTGCACAAAGGAGCCTTTCCTAACCTTTAAGCAGTCTTAACATTTCCTGAGTCTGGGTCCCCTGCTTCCTTTTTGCCCTATTCCAGTAGAGCTCCTCATTGCTCTCAGGGCCCCATTCACCTATCTTCAGGACATTTGTGGGACCCTTCCCACTCCTCCTTCCCAGGAGCACTGTCTAGGTTTTGGATCAGGCAGGCTGGATTTCAGTCCCCATGCCTTACCTGATGACCTGAGTCTGTTTCATCTTTCAAAGCCTCAGTCCAGAGGGCCAAGGGTTGTTTTAGAGAAATATGTAGGGAAATGCCTCCTACAGACAGGAACCCTAGACAAGAAGGATCATCCTCACCACCCCATCCCACCTCCCAACCCCACAAAGGATCCTGTGGGCCTAGGCCAGCCAAGGGAAAGCCTGGAGTTTTTTTTAAGCAGGGGAGTAGCATGGTTGGAATCAGGTTTTAAAAGGCGACTCTGGCACCAGGTAGAGGAGGGACCAGGGCAGGCAGAAGTGGCAGTGGGGAGCCCTCTTAGGTGATGGAAATTATCTAGAATGACAGAAGAGGTCATGTCTCCTTGGACTTGCAGAACTCCGTCTAGGGGGCGCGGAAGCATGCCGGTAGATTCTAGGGGAGTGGATGGCTGGTGTGGTGACACAGGAGATAAGGACAGAGAGTGTGCAGGCCAAGGATACCCCGTGGGTTGGACTGTCACAGTCTGCCCTGCTGGTCCACTCTGCCTCCTTGTCCTCCCTGCTCCATGGCCAACCTCGTGTGCTAAAGCCCCCCAGGGGCCTCTGCCTTCAGGCTTCCTTTGGAGTTCAGACCCTGGGAGGCCTGGCTCAATAAGAGGAGACTAGGGGAATATTTATTTCCCCAGCCCCCCTCCCTGCAGACAGCAAGAGGGTCTCTGCTGCAAGCCACAGGAGTTTAGTTAGTGGGGCACTAGATCCCCCTCCTAGTCCCTTCAGCCGCCAGGGCTTCCCTCTGTTGTCCCTGGTGGTCTCCTAGCCCTCTGTAAAAACTCCCTCCCATCTAGCCCCCTCCACCACCCACTCCTAGCCCACTGTTCCCTGCGGAGCTTTAGGAGTTTTGTAATGACAATAAATGACATTTACTGAGCTCGCAGTATGAGCCAGGCACTGGGCTGGGTGCTTGCTTGCACTGCCCCAAGTCACCACCCTATCCTGCTTTCAGCAGCAGGAGACACCGTTGGCCACGCACTCCTCCCAAAACACTCCTCTGACTCTTTCCAATCATGTCCCTGGATTTCCACTGTGCCCTCCCCAGCTGCTCCTTCTGAGTCACTTCTGACTCTGCCTTTTCTCCCTGATCTGGGAGTGGGGACCTCCCTGGGTCACCCAGGGCCCTCTTTCCTCCCAGGCTAAGCCGGTCCTTTGCCACCGCCATCGATGCCCCTGTATGCTGGGGACCCTAAGTCTGTGTCAGCAGGCTGCACATTCTGTCTGAGCTCTAGGCCTCTGGGTGGAGATGTCTCTATTTGGATGATACAAGCATCTCAAACTCAGCAAGCCCCAAACAAAACTCCAGACTCTTCCCTGTGTCTCCCTCTCTTCTGCCACCCTCCTCACCCACCCACGGGCTCAAGCCAGAAACCTGGAACCATTCATGCCACCTGCCTCTCCCAGTGTCTGGAGTCCACCTCCCAAATATATCTCTGTGTCCAAACTGTATCATCTCTCCAGAGATGATGGCAACAGCACCCCCTCTTGCCCTGATACAGTCCCATTGCAATGAAAAGGAAACCCAGATTCCTCATGGTGGCCTCCCATCTCCATATTCTCCCTCCCCCTTCGAACCCTGTAGCTTTGCTTGCCTTCTATTAGTTCCTAGAAGAACGGAGCCTCTCCCCTCCCATCCCTCAGACCTGCAAGCCGTCTGTAACTGTCTCTTGATCCCCTGACCCTCTCAGGCCCACTGCAGGCTCCACTCCAGTGTGGCCGGCTTCACATACACCCTGTGCACCCCTGTTCCTCTGCCAGCTTCCTGCTTACAAGTCCCTTTGTCCAGGTCCCACCACACCCTTGCTCTTCTCTCACAGCACCAGTCTCTTATACCCACAGTCACGTGTGAACTGATTTGTGTCACATGTCAGTCCCCTCCTGTACAGAGGCTTCAAGAAGGCAGGGGTTGGTTCTATTTCTTGGCAACAGCTCGGTATGTGGTAGGTTTTCAGTTTGTTGAACAACTAGATCCCCATTTCACAGGTGAGAAAACTGAGGCTTGGAGAGATTAAGACTCTATCCCTGGTCTGTCTGTACTGTGTTCCCAGGGGAGCCACAGCCTGCTCTATCTAGGGTCACTGGAGGGTCAGGTTCAAAGGAGTGTGAGGAAAATATGACTGTGAAACGCTCAGCCTTGCCTCTGGCAGGTGGTAAGCACTCAGTAGTATTCCCTGAACCTGTACCCTGAGGGAGGGTGGGGCTGCTCCTCACACCCTCTTTGGGGTTCCAGCAGTAGGGATCCCCTGAGGATGTGGCCTCACCCCATCCCTGCAACACCAGACTGTATGAACAGGTCAGAGACCACTGAGCAATTCAGGTAAGGGCACCACTTTAAGGGTCTCCCTTAGCCCCATCGGAAGCTACCCAAAGAAATCCGTCTTCAGAGTAAAAAGCAGGAGTTCCTTGGACAGGTGTTTCTAAAAGCAAGTCTCCGAACCCCCTCTCCTCAGTAGAGGGTTTGGTGCCACTCTGACTTAGCAGTGTCCCCATCCGGATGCCCTGGTCACACACACACCCGCACCCCCAACGTGTTCTGTGGGCCAGACCCTGAATCCTGGGGTCTCCTGGCCAGGCTCTGTCACTATGGCTGGGGCCTCAGGACACTGCAGCTTTCTGGGCCTCCGTTCCAGATGAGTGGACAGGCCTGGCCCCTCCTCAGCCCCTGCCAACCCCTGCCCTGGGGCCCTGCTGTGTCCCTCCTCAGCCCCCTGGGCCTTCAAGCTGCACCCCCCTCCTCCCGGCTGTTAGCCTGGGAAGGGGGCCAGGCCCTGAGCTCAGACCTTGGCGATTCCAGAGTGTCTGAGGCCCCGAGCCAGCCCCGCCAGCCCGGCCAGACAAGGCGAAGGAGGCGGGGGCAGGGTGGGCACCAGGAAGCCATGGGGGGGGGGTGCTCGGCAGGGAAGCTGGGTCTCCAGCTTTGTTCTTTCTGCCCCTCTTCTGGACCCCTCACGGAGCCCCTGGCCAAAACGGTGCCCTCTGCCTTGGGCCCCCTCCTCAGAAGGCAACGGGCCGGCACTAATGAGAAGTGACTCTGGGGGTGGTGAGCCCCCCGCGTGCGCAAGGGAGGCTGGGAGGGTGCCGAGGGGCCGGGGTTCAGCCCCCCTGGCCGCCGGCAGCCGCGTGACCTCGCCGGGGCCCCGGGGCCCTCCCCCAGCCTCGGTTTCCCGCTCGGACGCGGCCGCGCCGCCCCGCCCCGCGCCGCCCCGCGCCGCCCCGCCCCGCCCGGAGGAATCTGGCGGGCCGGCCGGCGTCCCAGGTGAGGGCCCTCTGGAAGGCGCCCAGCGCTGCGGCGGCGGCGGGTTCCGGCGGGGCGGGCATCTGGGGCGGGCACCGCCCCCGGCCTCCGCCCGCCCGCACGCCCTCGCTCCTCCGGGCCGCGGCGGCGACGCTCGAAACAGAAAAAAACTGTCTCCCTGGCCCGGGGCCAGCGTCCCAGCCCCCCTCGCCGCCGCCGCCGCGCCGCAGCCAGGGAAAACAACTGCTCACTTCTCCCTGCGTCCGCCCCGCGCGCTCCCTGCTTCCCGGCGGCCGCGGGAGCCCAGCCCGGCCGGGGGAGGCGCGGAGCGGGCCGGCCGCCCGGCCTTCCTCTCGCCTCGCTCCTCCTCTCCGCCTCAACTCGCTCGGCCTTCGCGCGGCCGCCTCAGTTTGGGGCCTTCGCAGGCCCCCCGCCCCCGGCCCCGGTTCGTGGCTGGGCTCCTTCCCGGGGCTCTGGAAGTTTCCGGGCTCCCCGCAGTCCAGCCTCCATCTCTTTGCCTCGCGCCGGGCCCGCGCCCGCGCCTGCCGTCCCCTCCCTGCGCGCTTCCTCTGTTCTTCTCCCTCTCGGCCCTCGCTCCCCCCTCCCGGGGCTCCCGGCTTGCTACCCCAATCCCCCACCCCCGGGCGCCGCGACTATAGCCCGGGCGGCCCCGGATGCCCCGGCCCCGCGGGGCTGCTGGCGGCCAGGCCCCTGAGATGCGCGGGGCGGGGGCGGGGGCGGCGGGGCTGCTGGCGCTGCTGCTGCTGCTGCTGGGCCCGGGCGGCGGGGCCGAGGGGGGGCCGGCGGGCGAGCGGGGCGCCGGCGGGGGCGGGGCGCTGGCCCGCGAGCGCTTCAAGGTGGTCTTTGCGCCCGTGATCTGCAAGCGGACCTGTCTCAAGGGCCAGTGTCGGGACAGTTGTCAGCAGGGCTCCAACATGACGCTCATCGGAGAGAACGGCCACAGCACCGACACGCTCACGGGCTCCGGCTTCCGCGTGGGTGAGGGCCAGGGGGCACGGGTCGGGGGAGCGGGAAGGCAGGCACCGGGACGAATGCGGGAGACACGCCCGGGTAGGGTACATGACACCGGGGGCCAGGGGTGCGGAAAGCAGAGCTCTGGGGCCTGGGGGCCCAGTGACCTGAGGAGCTTGGGAGGCTGGAGTCCTGAGGCTAGAGTCAGAAGGCTGCATGGACCCCGCCTTACAGCTTTGGGGTAGGGCTGAGACCTAAGGTATAGGGTCATGCTGGGGTCCCAGATGACACAGGCCACTGGGAAGGCCCTGGGTTCTGAGAGGGAATCGAAGTCAGCACACAGGGGCTTTTGAGGGATGTGAGCTGGGGCCCGGAGGTCACAGAGAAGGGATAAATATTCCCTTAAGGAACAGATTTGCTGGAAGAAACGAAAAGTCCTTTCAAAACGTCTAAAGCAGGGCCTGCCAGGGGTAGACACCTGCATGCTCTGGGAGGAGCCAAGGCCAAGGCTGGGGGTGAAGTTAGATATTGGCAATGTCTTGGAGGAAAGAAGTGCTGAGGCCTACCAAGTGGAATGCAGGCTTGGAGGTGGGGGCTGGTTTGGTTCCTCAGTCCTTCTTTTTCATGGTGTCCCACCTATGCCTTCCCCTTAAGCTCTCAAGACTCTGCCTCAGAGTCTCCCCTCCCTAACAAGCCCTCAGGACTCCCCAGTTCCAACTGGAGCCTGCCCCTTCCCCGGCATCTCTCTTCAAAGGGCCAGCCCTGGCGCTCCACTCTCCTCCTACCAGGGCCCTGTGGGCCAGGCTGGGGGAGGTGTCCCAGCAGTAATTACCCTCCTGGACAGGGTAATTAAGCTGGGCCCAGGATGGCACCAGCAAAACGGCCCCTCTTACACATTCCTATACTCACATACAGACTCACAGACCCAAGGAACCCCACTGATGTGGTCCATAGTTCTTGGGAGGTGTGTGTGTGCGCTTGTGTGCATGCATAGGCTTTGGAGTAACACTCTGTGATTAATTACATGTTTCTTTGTGTTGTCTTGGGTGCATGTCTCCAGTCACTATGAGAGTGTTTCTGTGAGCTTGTGTTGGTGCCAGAATGAATGTGTGTGTGTGTGTGTGTGTGTGTGTGTGAGAGAGAGAGAGAGAGAGAGAGAGAGAGAGAGAGAGAGACAGGATGACCGTGCGTGTGAGTGTATGTGGGCCCAGCCTCCCAGACCCCCTGGCCATACTGCCCAGGCTGCTGTCTCCATCTGTGCTGCCCACATCCCTCAGGCTTGGTGCCCAGGCCACAGTGGGCGGGTGTCATTGAGAGGTCACCCTCACCGCTATGGGTGACTCACTGGAAGGCAGGAAGAAGTGGATCCTGCCTCCCCCAGCCCAAGACACGCCTCTTCTGCCCTGACAGTCCTGGCAGGATGGGCTGGGCTGGGATGCTCTTAGCCAGGCCCTGATGGCCATAGATGTGGGTTGTCCCTCTGAGGCACTGCAAGTGTCCAGAAGAACATCACCCTCATCTTTCCATTCTAAGAAGTGAGAGCAGCCACGGGGCAGGCAGGAGAGGGGCTGGGTCTGGTGTGAGAGCTCAGGGGCCCAAGGCTGGATGTGGGATGTGAGTGTGTATTGCAGAAAGACATAGATCTCAGCCTGTCACTCAGTCACTCCTTCATTCATCCCCCTGAACCTCCTCTGGGGGGAGAGGCAGACCCAGAGCCGAGGCAGACCCAGCCCTGCCCTCCAAAGCACCCTTTACAGTGTGGGAGACAGACATAAATATAACCAAGTCAAGTGCCAGACAGAGCTGGGCGGAGGGTGATAACTCAGGAGAGGGAACAGAGGTGAGGGGGGTGGGTGTATGGGAAAAGGCTCCCTTCCCAGAGGAGAAGCTGAAGCTGGAAGGGTAATATTTGAATACGTAGAGGTGGAGGGACAGGGCCCCAAGGGGAGGGAGTGGCATGAATAAAAAAAAGCCATAGTGGCAGGAGATGTGATGTGTTTTTAGGAGGAGGGAGAAGAGTGCTAAGGCATGGGGTGCATGTGGAAAGAGCAGAGGGGGATCAACTTATAACAGATTCATTCTGGGCCATGGAGAGCCTTAAATGTTTGGATGATGAAGCAAGCCGTGGGCAAGGGTGTGATATCAGGGCTTTGCCTGAGAGGGGTTTCTCTAGGGGCAGTAGTCCAAGGTGGGAGGGGAAGAGGGGGAAGAGGATGTGGATTTCTGACAGTGTTCCCTGGATGGAGGTGGCCAAGAGAGGTCCCAGAGAGGTAGTAGCTAGAGATGTGGGCATCGCTGATAGTGGTGAGGTAAAGGCCCTGGGATGGCAAGGCAGAAGGAGGAAAGGAGGGAGGGCTCAGAGAGGGCTGAGGTCTGAATGAGGGAGAATGAGGAGGAAGTGCCAGATAGAGGTTACATTCCCAGGAAAGTCTGGAGGGGAAAGCCAGAGGAGAAAGCAGCTGTTCCATCACCACCAGCACCATCATTTGCTAGTACTTTTTAAACACCCTCCATGTGCCAGGCAGTGTGCTGAGTATTTGTACAGGCATTACCTCCTTGAGTAGACACAACAAACATCCCTACAGATGAGAACGCTGAGGCACAGGGAGGAGGAGCAAGATGCTCAGGGCCACACAGCTGGCACATGGCCTCCTTGCTAGGATTTAAATCCAGGATTTAAGACTCCAGAAGCTAACATGGGTAGAAGAATGTTGGGAAGACCTAGAGAGCAGTTTCTACGGGTTCCAAAACCAGCTTCTCAAGGAAGACAGAACCAGTGGGTGGCAAGGAAGTGGAGAAGAGGAGAAAGAGAGGGATGAGGAGGGACCTGGCTGGGGACTGGGGGCTGGGGGTGCCTATGTGCCTGGACCCTGATCTACCTCCCCTCCTCAGTGGTGTGCCCTCTGCCCTGCATGAACGGTGGCCAGTGCTCCTCCCGAAACCAGTGCCTGTGTCCCCCGGACTTCACGGGTCGCTTCTGCCAGGTGCCCGCTGGAGGAGCTGGCGGGAGCACCGGCGGCTCGGGCCCTGGGCTGGGCCGGGCCGGGGCCCTGTCCACAGGTGCGCTGCCGCCCCTGGCTCCAGAGAGCGAGTCTGTGGCCAGCAAGCACGCCATCTACGCGGTCCAGGTGATCGCTGATCCGCCGGGGCCTGGGGAGGGACCCCCTGCCCAGCATGCAGCCTTCCTGGTGCCCCTTGGGCCAGGACAGATCTCAGCAGAAGGTACCGGACCACACGGGGCAGACCCGGGGAGGCCGAAGGGGGCGGACACACTGGTGGTGGGACCTCCAGGAGCCCCCGCCCCCTGGCTCGACAACCTGTAGTGTGGGGCAGCACTGAAGCCACCGTGCACCGCCCCTCAGTGCAGGCCCCGCCCCCCGTGGTGAACGTGCGCGTCCACCACCCACCCGAGGCCTCGGTCCAAGTGCACCGCATCGAGGGGCCGAATGCCGAGGGCCCCGCCCCTTCGCAGCACCTGCTGCCGCACCCCAAGCCCCAGCACCCCCGGCCACCCACCCAGAAGCCCCTGGGCCGCTGCTTCCAGGACACACTACCCAAGCAGCCCGTGAGTGAATCCACAGTCCAGCTGGACCAGCCCTTGGGTCTCAGGGTTATCCTGTCCCAGCTCAATGCGGATTGCGCAAAACAGGGGTCCCCTGAGGAGGGAGGCCGGGTGGGGCTGGGCCCCCTGTGACCCCTGTTCCAACTTCCCCTAGTGTGGCAGCAATCCCCTCCCGGGCCTCACCAAGCAGGAGGACTGCTGTGGGAGCATCGGCACCGCATGGGGCCAGAGCAAGTGCCATAAATGCCCTCAGCTGCAGTGTGAGTGCCTGGGCTCAGGGATACCCGCTGCTGCAGGGGGGAACCCATGCATACCTCCTCCTCCCCTACAGGGGGAGGACCTAGCCTATGCAGCTTGAGCCTCTCACTGCCCACCAAATTACCCCCCTCCCAGCATCCCACTCTGCTCCTCCCCAGCGCCCTCCTTTCCCTCCCCGCAGGACCCCCAGTATCCTCCCCTGCCATGCTGTCCTCTCTCTGCAGACACAGGGGTGCAGAAACCAGGACCTGTACGTGGGGAGGTGGGCGCTGACTGCCCCCAGGGCTACAAGAGACTCAACAGCACCCACTGCCAGGGTATGGGCCAGCCAGGAGATTCTGTGGACTGGAGGGATAAGCCAGTTGTCACTGTGGGAGGTCCCATGGTGGGTGACAGAGGAGGTGGGGCTGGAGCAGGACCTTGAGGTTCTTGGAGCAGCTTGCTGTCACCCTGTGACCCTACACTAGAGAGATCACATTCCCACTTACCACAGACATCAACGAGTGCGCGATGCCAGGCATGTGTCGCCATGGTGACTGCCTCAACAACCCTGGCTCCTATCGCTGCGTCTGCCCACCTGGCCATAGCTTGGGTCCCTCCCGAACGCAGTGCATTGGTGAGAATGGGGGGGCTCAGGTCCTGGGGAGGTCACAAGGCATGGACAGGAGAGGTAAGGCTCCAAGCAGCAAGGATCAGAGGTCACAAAGGTCAGAGTGGGGTCAGGGTTGATTGGAGGAGGAATAAGGCCCAGAGCCGATAGGATCAGGGATCAGTGGGCTCAGGAGTCACATGAGATCTGGTTAGAGGTCACATGGGGTCAGGGGCTATACAGAGTGAGGGTCATATGAGATCATGGGCTGGTTGGGTAGGAGGGATAGAGTCTAGAGCAACTAGAATCAAGGGCCAGTGGGGCCAGTTGATCACAGAGATTTCAGGGGTCACATGCGGCCAGAGAAACACAGGTTCAGGGATCACATGAATTCAGGGTCATGTGAGGTCAGAGGCCACATGAGGATCAAGGGCTGTCTGAGCCAGAGAGGCAAGGTCTGGAGCAGTTGGTAAGAGGGACATGGGCAGTGTTCAAGGCAGGATGCCCATGCCTGCCCCTGGCCCCTGCAGCGGACAAGCCAGAGGAGAAGAGCCTGTGTTTCCGCCTGGTGAGTCCAGAGCACCAGTGCCAGCACCCACTGACCACGCGCCTTACCCGCCAGCTCTGCTGCTGCAGTGTGGGCAAGGCCTGGGGTGCGAGGTGCCAGCGCTGCCCCACTGATGGCACCGGTGAGCCTGAGGTGTGTGGGGCTGAGGGGCCGTCTGTGTGCCTGTCCAGGAAATACTCATTTCTCTGCCCCTTGCTCTGGCAGCTGCCTTCAAGGAGATCTGTCCAGCTGGGAAGGGGTACCACATCCTCACTTCCCACCAGACACTCACCATTCAGGGAGAAAGTGACTTTTCCCTTTTCCTGCACCCCGACGGGCCACCCAAGCCCCAACAGCTCCCCGAGAGCCCTAGCCGGGCACCACCACCTGAGGACACAGAGGAAGAGCGAGGTCTGGCCTGACCCTTTCCATTCCCTGACAGATGCCAAACACCTAGACCTGACCCCTGGACTCCTGACCTGCGGATATGACCTCAGAGTCTAACCCCTAACCCCTAATCCTTGACCTAACCACTGGCCCCCAGAGCTAACCCTCTTGTCCCTAAGCAAGGTTGCAACCCTAGGATTTATCCCCTGATCAATAGGATCTGACCATCCATTTTCCTCCAGATTTATTCCTCTGAGTACGGAACCCCTTTGATTTCCACCAGGGCATTGATCCAGCTCAAATGTTGTACCTAGATATGACCTTCTGACTCTTGACCCAAGGATTTTGACTCTAGAGATCACCTCCTAAGCCCTATTCTATAACCCAAGGACCTTGACCAGCCATTGCTCCCTGTAACTGTTTCCCTGACCCTAGGATCTAACTCTTGACACTTGACCCAGAGACATGATTGTTGAACTCTTAGAGACCCTAACCACAAATAACTGCCGATCCTAGTCTTAACTCCCTCCTCCCAGCCCTGCACTAATGCCCCATCATCTTCCCTTTTAGGGGTGAGCACGGACTCAGTGAGTATGAGAGCCTGGGCGGGAGGAGCAGGGAAGCTAAGGAGACAATGGGAAGCTAAGGAGACTACTGTCCTCACAGCCAGTGATCGAGGAGGAGTCAGCACAGCAGAGTCACCCGACTGCCACCATGTCTCCTGCCAGGCCATACCCGGGTGAGCTGGGCACTGCAAGAACCAGTCCTCATGGGGGTGGTTGACAGAGGAGCCACAAAAGGATAGTGAAGCTGGATGTGAAATCCTAGCCAATGGCTTGCCTAGAGAGGGGTGGCTTTCCCATTGTTCACAACCGCTGATGGATCTACACTTCTGCCTACAGAGTTGATCTCTCGGCCCTCGCCTCCCACTGTGCGCTGGTTCCTGCCAGACCTCCCGCCATCCCGCAGTGCAGTGGAGATCGCTCCTACTCAGGTCACAGGTAAGACCTGTCCACCTAGGCCACGACCCAGAGAAGACCCCTCCCTGGCTTAATTTTACTCCTCCCTCACCACCTCCCCAATCATTCCTGAGCACTAACATTTATCCTGGGGTTACTCTGTGCCAGGCTGTGTACTGCACTGGCCTCTGGGGAAGCCATTGTGTGCAGCAGAGACCCCATTCTGCCCTTGAATAATGCCAGTATTTTGGTGCTCAGCTCAGTCCGAGGGTACTAATCCACTCATCCAACAAATATTTATTGAGCACCTACTACGTGCCAGGCACTGTTTAGGTGCTGGGGATACAGTAGTAAACCAAAGCCAGAAATTCTCTGTTCTTGCAGGGCAAACAGACACCAGACAGATCAGTGGCTAAAAATCTCATAAATGCCGTGGAAAAATAAATCCGAGAAGGAAAGAAGTTTGGGAGTTGTGATAATATGGAGGGTGGCAAGGAGAAAAGGTTTTCTGGGCAGGGCTTTGAAAGAGTGTTAGAAATGAACAAGAAGTGGGGAAGGAATGGGTGTGCAGGTTGGGAAAACTGACATTCCAAGGGAAGATCAGGCAAAGGGTACATGAAACATTGGTGGATGGAAAACCACACACAGCCCAGTGTTTTTGAACCAAGGGAGAGCCAACTCACAGAGCCTTGTTAAGAGGCCTGGGTTTGATCCCAAAGGCTGTGGGAAGAGTCCGTAGGGTTTGGGGCATCATGATAATTGCTAGCTATGGCTGAGCAACTGCCTTGTGCCAGGCACTGACTGAAGGGTTTTACATACTAAATATCATTTAACCTTCTCCTACTGTGAATGTGGGTATGGTTAGCTTCATCTTCCAGATGAGAATACGGGGGCTCAGATTCAATAGCTTGTTCCTCTGCCGCAGTCAGGAGCCAGATTCTAGTCTGTCTGGGTGGGCTCCAGAGCTACAAAGGAGCTACCAGCTGATTGGAATCTAGGAGGCTCTGGGGGTGAGGGCCCAGGGTGGCAGTCCTGGAGGCCCGTATGGGCTAGGACAGCGAGTGACAGCTCCCTCAGGGCTGTGGGAATGTGGGGGAAGAGGCACCTAGGGAGGCTTCTCAGGGGAGGGGGTGTTCAGGAGGCTGGGGAGCCAGATAGTCTAGGTGAAAAGAGCAGCCTGCTGGGTGTGTTTGGGGTGGGGCAGAGCTCAGGATCCAGTCCAGGGTTTCAAGGAGGAGGGAAGTGAGGGAGGAGGAGGAGGAACATAGGAGGCAGGGAGTTCAGGACTGGTGACAAAGAGTGCAAAGCGGGTTTCTGGATCTGACCACTTCTGCACAACCAGGGGGCATGCGGATTCCCAGGAAATGAGCTCCTTGCCTGCCTTGGGAGGAGGAGGAAAGCAACCATTCTGGAATAGGGGACCCAGGTCCCTGAGGCAAAGGTGTTGGGGTCACTGGGCTAGAGTATAGGGGAGTGTCTAAGGCTACAGGGTTTTAAATATTGTGAGTGGAGGGGGAGGGTCTCAGAGCCTGTTGGGTAGGGGTATTGGGATGACTGAATGGCCCTGAGGGGAGGTGATGGCGTTTGGGGTGCTGGAGATGGAAGGTAGTAGGGATAGAAATATCAGGGATACTACAGTTGAGGTTAGGAATGGAACCTGGGGTTGCCCTCTGGGGTCGTGATGTTGGGGTTATCTGGGATGGAGGTGCAGGAAATCCTAGGATTGGCGTATGAGCTACAAGGACCCGAGGTCATGGTGTGATCAGGCTCGGGGATCTGGGTCATAGGAATAGGGCATGGAGGTCTGCCCGGGAACCGGAACCGTGGCAGAAAGTGAGCGCTCCCTGCTCAGCCCCCTGCTCAACCGCCTCCCCCTCTCCGCCTCCCAGAGACAGACGAGTGCCGTCTGAACCAGAACATCTGTGGCCACGGAGAGTGCGTCCCGGGCCCCTCGGACTACTCCTGTCACTGCAATCCCGGCTACCGATCGCACCCGCAGCACCGCTACTGCGTGGGTGAGCGCCGGGGAGTGGGTGGCCCCGGGGCGGCCTAGGATCCCAACGCCCTGAGACATCTCCCCGCCCGGGTCCTTCTCAGACGTGAATGAGTGCGAGGCGGAGCCATGCGGCGCCGGGAGGGGCGTCTGCATGAACACGGGCGGCTCGTACAACTGCCACTGCAACCGGGGCTACCGCCTGCACGTCGGCGCCGGGGGGCGCTCGTGCGTGGGTGAGCACGGTGGGGGCTAGCGCGGGGTAGGGGTGGGGCAGGGCGGATGGGGGCCTCTCCTCTGGATTGCCGTGTAACCGCCTCCACCGCCCCTGGCAACCCCCTCACGCCCTCTTCCTCCTACTCAGACCTGAACGAGTGCGCCAAGCCTCACCTGTGTGGCGATGGCGGCTTCTGCCTCAACTTCCCCGGCCACTACAAGTGCAACTGCTACCCCGGCTACCGGCTCAAAGCCTCACGACCACCCGTGTGCGAAGGTGGGGGAGACCCCATCCAGACCGACAGGGGGTCCTCTATTGTCCCTCGACCTGGGCTGGGGGCAGGAGGCCTGGACTCCAGCCCTGGGCCTCTGAGAGGTTGGGCTGCGGGAGCCCAGAGGACCGGGTTGGCCTTGGTGATCTGTAACGGAGGGAGGCCCCACCCAGGACACTGAGCGCCTGGCCCGCCACATTGTCCCCAAATGGGTCTCCCTCCTCCCCCGCCCCGCACAGACATCGACGAGTGCCGAGATCCCAGCTCCTGCCCGGATGGCAAATGCGAGAACAAACCCGGGAGCTTCAAGTGCATTCCCTGTCAGCCCGGCTACCGCAGCCAAGGGGGCGGGGCCTGCCGCGGTGAGGGGCGGGGCGTGGATCCAGACGGGGCGGGGATTCGAAGGCTGATGGGCGGGGCCCGCGCGGAAGTTGTCTCCGGGACCCAGCAGTTTCCGGGTCCTGTTAGGACAGGGGCGGGGCAGATGGCGGTGAGAGGCGCCTGGCAGTGGGGGCCTCCCCCATCCCAGGCAGAGGAGACCCCCGCCCCGGCACAACGCGGGGTCCAAGGGGGCGGCGACCGAGGCGCGTCTTCGCCGCTGCAGACGTGAACGAGTGTGCCGAGGGCAGCCCCTGCTCGCCCGGCTGGTGCGAGAACCTCCCAGGCTCTTTCCGCTGCACGTGCGCCCAGGGCTACGCGCCGGCGCCCGACGGCCGCAGTTGCCAGGGTGAGCCCCAGCCCCTTCCCCGATGCTCCCGCACCCACTCACGCGTGGAAGCTGGGGACCAAGTAAGCCTGTCTGTCCCATGTTGGGCAGGAGATAGCTAATTCACCCTCCAGTTCACTGGACCTGACTGATGAAAGGGCCACCAGAATTTCTACAGAAGAAGAGTCTTAGGGAGGCGAGGCTTGAAGCTGCTTTTGCAAAGCACATTTCTTACATTTAAAGGGGAAAAAAGATATTAAAGGACAAGGAGGGGCGTTAGTAGTTCTGCTGCACTGTTTCTTAGGCACCAAGAGGTGGGCTGGGGCTGGGATTCAGAGAAACTGAGAAACATTAGGCACAGACTGGAGAATGCAGGGCTGTGGGCCTGGCTGGAATGTGGGTTCGGGCTGGGAGGAGGGGAGGCCAGAACTGCCCTGAAAGAACAGTAGGAATTTAACCAAGCAAAGAAAGCCAGCACCAGGGGACTCAGAGGTGAAAATCAGTGCGGGATGCACAGAAAACTGAGGTGTAAGCAGAGGGTGGGGGGCTGAGTTCTGGCTGGTGAGGGGCAGGGCCCCACCCTCTAGGAGGCCCCCTGAGCCCTGCCCAGGAGGCTGAGCTTCATCCTGAGGGTGTTATGAGGCACCTGAAGCATTTTAAGGGGAAGGCTGATGAGATTCACCATTGGCTTTAGAAAGTTTCCTGCTGCTGAGTGTGCAGAGTAGCTGACGGTTTGCTGGAGACTCAGGACACAGATGGTGGTGGACATGATGAGGGTAGTGGCCTCAAGATGGTCATGGGGTGATGTGATATAAGAGAAATATTAAAGCAGATTACCTGGGCTTGTTAACTGGATGTCAAGGTGAGAGAGGGACCCTCCAGGTTTCTGGTTTGGGTGACTCTGTGGGTGGTGCTGTTTGTTGGGATAGGGCCTCCAGGGGTGGTGCAGATTTGAGAAGGAAGACACTACATTTCATGCTGGACAAATTGAGTAGGTGGTCCCTGTGGGCCTCTGAGCTGGAGATGCCAGCAGAGGGTGGGCAGTACAGATTGGAAGCCTTGGCCAGACACAGTCCCCTGGAATTGTGGACTTCTGGGGACTGTGGAGCCTTGGGGTGCGCTTGCTCAGCCAAAGAGGGTGGGTCCAGTGAGTGGAGCCTCAGCAAAGCCTTGTGGGCAAGGCCACATCAACAGAAGGTGGGATAGGAGTGGGAAGTGGGGGCGGATGGAAGAAGGCTCAGCGAGTATGAGCTGAGAAACTGGGGAGAGGCTTCCAGGGCAGAGGAAGATGAACCAAATGCACAAGAGACGTTCTTGTAAAGTAAGTGAGTAGTGAGATGAGAAAGTCCCTGGTAACCTTGGTTGGGTGGCTTCTGTGGCATGAGGGGGCCAAGAGATGCAGGCGGCAAGTGAGGAAGAGTGGGACATGGGGCTACCAGAATGGGGTTTAGGGTTGTAGGCTAAGGAGATACCAGGAAAGTGGGCCAGGGGATGATAATCGCAGCTGGGGGAGGAGCCATGGGCAGGAGAAGGGACATCTCTTGCTCTAGCAGATGTAATAATTTTCAGGTTAAAGGAGATTACCCTTAGTTTTCTCAATGAACACTGGAGGAGGGCCTGAGTCCAGCAGGGGACTTGCAATGACCAGTAGAGGTTTGGGACTGCCCAAGGGCATGGGAGCTGCTGCCTAGGGACTTTCCAGAAGTCCAGACTTGGAAGGAGGGGCAGGGTGGTGCCAGCCACACTGAGTATCAGGCAGGGCCTAAGGCCAGAGGGAGTGGCCATGGCCCAGGGTGCTCAGCCTGGCCGTTGCCTGCACCCTACTCAACATCTTGGATCTGGAGGCCCAGAGGAAGCATGGCCTGGCAGAGCAGTGCTGAGGGAGGAGAGGTGTTGCAGGCCTCTGAGGGAGAAGGTGGGATAGGGGACTTGAGAACAGCAGAGGCCGGGGAGCGGGGGTGGGGGGGGTGGGGAGGGGAGGAAGCAACTGCCACTAAAGTGAAGGTCACAGAAACTGATGGTGTAAGTAAGGTCAAGGCTAGGCCTGGCTGACCCTATGGATGCTGAAAAGTACTCGAGGGGGGAGCAAGACAGAGAAATGGAGACTAGGAAGGTGGGTGCTGACAGCAAAGAGAAGGTGAAGGCTGGCATGGGGGCCAAGTGCACCGTGGAGGCAGAGCACATTTGGAAGGGGTCTGAGGTGTGGCCAAGAACCAGCTTCTGCCACAAGGGACTGCAGAGAAGCATGCTTTCAGGGGAAGGCCAAGTTCCTTTACTGCACAAGCGGAAGACTTTATTCCGTGAGAAGGACAAAGAGAGGGGCTTGTTTACGTGGGAAGAAAGGGAGCCATGGCAGATGAAAGGGTGAGAGCAGCTGGGGCAAGGAAGACCAGGGCAGCATGGGAAGAGGAGATGGGGAAGGTGCCCTTGTCTGATGAGGATGGACAAAAGCTGGGGAAGCTTGAGCTCTTTGGAACCAGACACAGCCCAGGGTCCCTGGCAGCACCTGGCCTGGTCACCAGGGCACTGTGTGCCACACGGAGGGGTGTTAGGGGCCTGTACTTCCCTTGAGCACCCCTGGCCTCAGCTCCGGTGCTCCATGCCACAGGTATGGGTGGG
The DNA here is from genome assembly GCF_905146905.1 of Nyctereutes procyonoides. Lineage (NCBI taxonomy): Eukaryota > Metazoa > Chordata > Mammalia > Carnivora > Canidae > Nyctereutes > Nyctereutes procyonoides. The sequence goes on from NW_026575025.1 coordinate 10,962,132, forward strand.
GAAAGGGGATCAGAGGCCTGAGACCATCCTGTGCTGGCCCTCACCTCCCCTCCCCCATGTCCTACAGATGAGGATGAGTGTGAGGCCGGGACTGTGTGTGACAATGGCATCTGCACCAACACGCCAGGCTCTTTCCAGTGTCAATGCCTCTCTGGCTATCATCTGTCAAGAGACCGGAGCCGATGTGAGGGTGAGCAGTGCCAAGAGTTGGGAGTTAACCTGTTCCTCCCTACCTCAGGACTTCCACTGCGCAGGCTCCAAGCCCAGGGGCTCCCTGTAAACAAGCCAGGCCCTTTCCTGTCCAGCCCCAATCCGGATCAGAGATGGGGCATGAGGTGTGGGCCCAACCCAGGGGTCTGGGGGTAGCCTTGGCAGCCTTCTGCTGTCTGAGTGGAGTGAGTCCCTGAGATCCCCTACCTTTGATCCTCTACAGACATTGATGAGTGTGACTTCCCCGCAGCCTGCATTGGGGGTGACTGCATCAACACCAATGGTTCCTACCGATGTCTCTGTCCCCAGGGGCATCGGCTGGTAGGCGGCAGGAAGTGCCAAGGTATGGGGGGATTGGCTGAGAGTTCCTGAGGAGGGATGGCAGGGAATGGCAGTCATCTCCTAGATACACTGTTGATCTGTCTTTCCATCCATCCGTCTGTCCACACATTCACGCAGCCTTCAACTCCTTCACCTAGAATAGCAACAGTAATAATGAAAGTAATTACGTGGCACTTACTCTGTGCCAGCTCACCCTTAGGTGCAGTAGCCAGCAGGAGTTTACTGAGAACCTACTATTTGCCACCTTCTATCCTATGTACAGATGTGGAGCAACCACCCAGGGTTCCCACTAGGGGAGGCTGACATATAAACTGATTCCTACCATTCAGGATGCCAAAAGAGGTCTGGACAAATGATTAACTGGCAACAGAAAGGTGACAGTTGAATTGGAACTTGGAGCATAAAGATGATCCCCTAACACATAAATAAGTCCCCATGCAGAGAGAAGCACGGATGGTATTCCAGGCCCAAAGAACAGTGTGTTCAAAGCACAGAGATCTGGAAGGAGCTAGTTGTGTTTTGTGTGGAAAATGCTCCTAACGTAGAGTTGGGGGGTGCTGGTGTTTAAAGGATAAAACTGAAAGATATCAGGAAGCCAAACTGCAGGTCCTCAAATGCCGAGTTGAGGACTCCATTTGTTGTCAGTGACAGCCATCACAGGTTTCAGGAAGAAGACAGTGAATGTGCACACCTCTACCCACAGGCACAGACAGACACGAGCAGACTTCCTATTGTGTGTACTTTGAGATCAAAGTGGAAGTTTGAGTTCTGAGCTTGTGTGAGTCCCTGGAGGCACATCCTTAGAAAAGAGGGGCTGGTTCCCTTGGAGCAACTATTTCTGCTTCCCTCCCTTGCCACAGACATAGATGAGTGCAGCCAGGACCCGGGCCTGTGCCTTCCCCACGGGGCCTGTGAGAATCTGCAGGGCTCCTACGCTTGCATCTGTGATGAGGGCTTCACGCCCACCCAGGACCAGCACGGCTGTGAGGGTGAGTGCCCTCCAGGCTCCTCCTCAGGCTGCACCACTTCCCTTAGCTGCAGCTTTGGTGCAGAGATGGACTCTGGAATCTGGGGAATGGGGAGAAGTGCCTTGCAGGGGAGCCCTGAATGCCACGTTGAGGATGGAGCTTGACCCTGGACAGGGCAGCTGAGGGGAGCCAGGGAATGTGAAAGAGCAGAGGAATGAGGTTGGTGGGGAGGTGGGTTGGCGAGACTGCAGGGCCCTGAGCTGCCCTCCGCTCCCCTCAGAGGTGGAGCAGCCCCACCACAAGAAGGAGTGCTACCTTAACTTCGATGACACGGTGTTCTGCGACAGTGTACTGGCCACCAATGTCACCCAGCAGGAGTGCTGCTGCTCACTGGGGGCTGGCTGGGGAGACCACTGCGAGATCTACCCCTGCCCAGTCTACAGCTCAGGTCAGGAGTCTCCATTTCTTCATTTTGGAAACAGAGTAGGGGAACGGCCTTCCCTGGGTCGGTGGGAAATGGGGCGGAGAGTTCCGACCTGACCCCGACAGCCAGTGCGCACGCGCTCAGTCCTGCCTCCTTTCCTTCCCACGGCCGTTCTCTCCCCACAGCCGAGTTCCACAGTCTCTGCCCAGACGGGAAGGGCTACACCCAAGACAACAACATTGTCAACTATGGCATCCCAGCCCACCGTGGTAAGCCCCAACGCGGCTCCGCCCACCGATGTTGGGACCGCCGCGACCCCGCCCGTGCTCTCTAGTTCGGTAGCGAGCACTGGGGTAAGCCCCGCCCACGCCTTCAGCGCCTGCCCCGCCCCTATCCCCGCTCACGTCAGCGTCGGGAAAAGCCTCTCCCACTGAGTTTGCTCCGCTCCCGCGGTAAGCCCCGCCCACACCGCCCTGACCGCGTGCCCGAGCCGCCGGGCAGGTGGAGGCCACAGGCACCCGCGGCTTGTCACTCCATAGACATCGACGAGTGCATATTGTTTGGGGCGGAGATCTGCAAGGAGGGCAAGTGCGTGAATACGCAGCCGGGCTACGAGTGCTATTGCAAGCAAGGCTTCTACTACGACGGGAACCTACTGGAGTGCGTGGGTAAGGGGCCATTGGACAGTGGCCGGGAGACGCGCACAACCATCCGACTTCGGGCCCGTACCGTCCACTCGCGCTCTTCCTCCCCGCAGACGTGGACGAGTGCCTGGACGAGTCCAACTGCCGGAACGGAGTGTGTGAGAACACGCGCGGCGGCTACCGCTGTGCCTGCACACCACCTGCCGAGTACAGCCCTGCGCAGCGCCAGTGTCTAAGCCCTGAGGAGATGGGTGAGGCCCAGGCCTGCTGGCTGGGGAACCAGGAGGGGAGCGGGGACGGGCCGAGCTGTGACCGCCACCCCCCCATGCCCTCGCTACCCGTAGACATAGACGAGTGCCAGGACCCGGCAGCCTGCCGCCCTGGTCGCTGCGTCAACCTGCCGGGCTCCTACCGCTGCGAGTGCCGCCCGCCCTGGGTGCCCGGGCCCGCCGGCCGAGATTGCCAGCTCCCAGAGAGCCCAGCCGGTGAGGGCGAGTTGTCCTGGGCCGACTCCAGGGCCCGGACCTCCGCTGTGTGGTGTCCAGGGGTCGCAGCCCTGCAAGGGTAGGTTGGAACCGGGAGCTGACTGTCCCCCCTAGCTGATGCCTGGTGTTCCTCCATAGAGCGTGCCCCAGAGCGACGGGACGTGTGCTGGGCCCAGCGTGGAGAAGATGGCATGTGCGCGGGGCCCCTGACCGGGCCAGCCCTCACCTTCGACGACTGCTGCTGTCGCCAGGGCCGCGGTTGGGGGGCCCAGTGCCGCCCCTGCCCACCTCGCGGTGCTGGTGGGCACTGCCTGGGAGCAGCTGGCAGAGGAGTATTGGGGCGGGAGCCCGGGTGCATCCCAGTCACTGACCGCCCCTGTCCCTCCCAGGGCCCCAGTGCCCGACGTCGCAGAGTGAGAGCAACTCCTTCTGGGATGCCAGCCCCTTGCTGCTCGGGAAGCCCCCTCGAGGTGAGTGTAACAACGGGGAAGGGACAGAGGCGACGAGGGTCATCAACCATCAGCTTGGTGGAGGTGGAGGTTGATGTCCGCATTCTCCCCGCCCGGCGCAGAAGAGGACAGCTCTGAAGAGGATTCAGATGAGTGCCGCTGCGTGAGTGGCCGCTGCGTGCCCCGGCCGGGCGGTGCGGTGTGCGAGTGTCCCGGTGGCTTCCAGCTCGACGCCTCTCGTGCGCGCTGCGTGGGTAAGCGAGCCGGGGGAAGGGGGCAGGGCAGGGGCTGTGGGGGGTGGGGCCAACGCCCAGGCCAGCTGCAGGGGGGTGGAGGGGCACACTAAGGGGGTTGCGTGTTCTGGCGCCCTTGGTGAAGCCCGCACCTGTCGCCCTCACTTCCAGACATCGATGAGTGCCGAGAGCTGAACCAGCGCGGGTTGCTGTGCAAGAGTGAGCGCTGCGTGAACACGAGTGGCTCCTTCCGCTGCGTCTGCAAAGCTGGCTTCGCGCGCAGCCGCCCGCATGGGGCCTGCGTGCCCCAGCGTCGCCGCTAACGGAGAGCCAGACCTTGGCCATCAGCGAGGGGCTTCCACCTGACCCCCTGGGCGAGCTCTGCCTCTATCGTCTGCCGTGACTCCGGGCTTAGACCCAGAGCTCTCCAGGGCCCGCAGACCCCTTCCTGTGCCTGGAGTTCCAAGGGCATCTGTAGCGGGATGCCACCCAGGTCACAGGTGGAGATTGGGTCTGGGGCACTGGAGGCTTCCTCCCAGAGGGCATTTCCTGGAAACTGATAAATCAGATTGTGCCTCTTTACTCTTGGCTTTCGAACAAATCGATGTTCACGTCTGCGATGGGCATGGACTCCACAGGGCAGCACCAGACCCAAGCCTCCTAGGAGGGGCTACACTGAGCCCAGCACCGGGGTGTGAAATAGAATTTATTGTGGCTCTGATTATGTACACGTGAGATGTGTCTGGCCAGGGGGCCAGGCTGGCAATGGTTTGTACAATAAATACATCTGTGGGCCTGCTCTCCACAGCTGCAAGCGCCCACACCGACAGTTCAATCCAGCTTGCGGGTCCCCAGCTTCATGGGACCCTTGGCTGCCTTCTTCTCCGCGCGTTTGGCCTCCATCTCTCGCCGCCGCTCCTCGCGCTTTTTCCGGGCCAGCTCAGCCTTCCCTTGCCCTGGGAGCAGGAGGAAGAGGTGGGCTGAGGGCTTCAGGACCACAGGGGTCTTGGCTTCCCAGCGTGTACCTGCCCAGGGCCCTGGTCCGCCCCCCCCCCCCCCCCCCGCCACTGCCACCCCTGCCAGGGGAAGCACTTCCCAGGGGAAGCACTTACGGCTCTCTGTCTCCAGACCCTCCCAGTTGTCATCGCCCCAAGAATCAGGTCTCAGCTGAAAGGGAAGTGTGGCTAGAGTGGAGGTGGACTCCCAGCTGAGGTATACCCCAGTCTGTACCCTCAAGTGGATGGGTGCCAAGTACCTGGATGCCAGCCTCCCGTCGTGCAGACATGGCAGCAAAGGGATCACCTTTGTCACTGGGCTCCGAGCCACCCCAGTTATACTCGCTGGCCGGCCTTGTGCCCTCAGGGGGTGGTTCTGGGGGACTTGGCTCCTGCCAGCCCTGCTCCCATGAGCCCTCGGCTTCCCAGCTGCTCCAGTCTGACTCAGGGGATTTGGGGTCCACATTGCTGGTCTGCAGGTGGAGAGGTAGTGCCTGATGGGATGGGGGGGGAGCTGACCCCCCCCACAGGAACTCCCCTGTCCCACCCCACTTACCTGCCCACCACGGCTAGCCTGGCCCCCAATACTCCAGTCTTCCTGCTGGGCCAACACAGATTCGGCCTCCTGCTGCAGTGTGGGAAGGAGAGCACGACTATAGACACTCCAGCCCCCACCCAAAGGGCAAGGAGCCTGCCAGCCTCTTCTCAGCCATGGGCTCCACCCTTTCTTCTTTTGCATTCCATCTCATTTGCTCCTCAAGCCTTGTTTCCCATCTACAGAGTGGATGTGTCATCGTTCCTCCGAGGCTGGGGAATGAGATCTAGCAGTTCCACACCCCTCTCCACAGCCCTGGGCCAGAGACTGCTGTCAGCAGTGGAGAGGTCTGCCCCCATTCCCTTCAGGGTAGCTCCACTCCATAGGCCTGGGAATGGCCTCTCCTTACTAACCATTGGAGCTATTGGGGGAAGGATGGGGAGCAGAAGAGGGTGAGAAGACCAATGGACTGCCCCCAAAACCACCCACCTGGACTTTCATTTCCAGCCCTGCTCCCAGAGGCCCTTGGGTTTAGTGGGTGTCAGCTGCCAGCTCTTATACACCAGGGCCACTCCATGACACCTACTTAACCAGGGATGCTGTGCAGAGGAGGCCAGGCATGACTCCAGCCAAGCTCACCTGAGCTCTTTGAAGGCAGCCTATAACATCTGAGCTAGAGTGGCCTGAGGAGACCCTTTCAGCCCCACTCACCTCCAGGCTGCCCCAGTCTTCATCATCCCATCTGTCGGCAGTATTGCTGTCCTCCACTGTGTCTGTGCTCTCCTCTTGTGTCTCCCAGTGGCCTGAGGTTGTGGATGTGGCAGGGACAAGGGTGGGGGCCAGGGCAGGAAGTCCTGAGGAGCAGAGGATCACTGAGCTCCCATACACTGGGGCCCAGAAAGGTCTCAAAACAGGGAGAGGTTGCTGGGGTAGGGGGGAAGGTAGGGAGGAGAAGCTCATGAAGGGATAAGACCCTGCCCTGTCTCCCACATCACCACCACCCCTGGGGAAGCCAGACAGTAACTACTCCTCCGAGCCCTCTCAGTCACTGATGCAGCCCTGGGGCACTCACCCTCAGGTGTGGGTCTCTGGGGGATGTTGGGCTCAGCCGGGGCAGCTGTTGGGTGCGCACGGATCAGCTTGGAGGTGAGCGAGGAGACTCCTGTCACAGCCCAGCCTGCCCAGCTGGCTGCGGCTCCTCCCATTCCTGGGCTGGAGGCCGCATGGACATCCTTTTCTAGACAATGATGAGAGAGAGAAACAGGTATAGTCACCCCAGGGCCTCATGGGGAAGATGACAGGAAGGCAATAACTGACACGGAGCAACTTGTAGTGGCCCTCTCTTCTCCAGACCTGTGCACCCGCACCCCATCTGTGAGATGGGAGTGGGGTGGGTGAGGAGCAATGGTGTCAGGTCTGCTCTTTGAGGTTCTTCCAGCTTTCAGATACTCCAGGGAGGTGGAAGGGGGCCATGTGAGGTGATAGTCGAAGATGTGGGAGAAAGAGGGAACATGAGTGTGGGCCACTCACCCACTTCAGCCAGCTGGGTGGGGTCCTCTGACACAGACTCCAGTTTGGACAGGAAGCTTCGAATGGCCTTGAAGGCCTGTGGGGTAGTAAGGGGCAGAGCTGGGGCCTCCAGGGTTCCCGTGAGCCCACCAGGCCAGCTAGAGCCCAGATATCCCCCGAGCCTCAGCTCCAGAGCCCGGGCCCAGCTGTGCCTCACCTGGTCTCGCACGGATTTCTCGGGATCCACGGTGAGGCCACAGAGCACAGGCAGGATCTTGTGGGCACAGTCGTTCATCGAGTAGAGGTTGTGGGTGGCAGCGAAACCCAGGACCCCCGCCACCCGGGAAGGTGCAAAGGGGTCCTTAGTGGCACGGCTGAAGGCGGAGGTGAGGACCCTGTGCCTAGTCTGGGAGGGGTAGGGGAGAGGGCTCCTGAGTGTGGGGTCAGTCCTGGGACCCAGAACTGCCAGACCTGCTGCAGAGCAGAGGCCATCCACAGGCCCCCTGACCCCAAGTCTGAAAAAGATGAGCAAATCACTAACAAAGGAGGAGAATTTTTACTTAAAACTCCAGCTTGGCTTCTCCTCCCAGTTCAGTGGGTTCATGATGCCTCAGGACCACAGGGGCCAGAGCAGCGGCTTCCCTGCAGCCTGTGCCTCTCTCCCCACCTACACCATTGACACCATTCATTCATTCATTCATTCCTGCTGTCTGTGCATTGCAGTCGTCTCCATTTACAAACCCCGGCTGAGGGAATGCACATGTGTCATGGGGCCAGGCAAGCCCAGGTTCAGTTCCCAGATTCACCACCATCTACCCCTCAGACACTGGGGCTGGGAGGATGCCAGCCTCCGCACAAGGAGGCCTAGCCCTAGAGGATGCTGGGTCCTGAGACAGGGACAGAGGTCCCAGGGCACTCACACTGGCATTGAGGTAGGAGCCGATTTTGCCCAGGCAGACGGTAGTGTTGCAGCGAATGGGGCCCTGTTCATCCTTGGCCTGCAGCCGCGCGAAATGCTTCATCAGCTCCACATTGAGGTTGGCCTCGTTCAGCTTTGGGGCCAGAAGCAGCATGGACTGCAGGGTGGGGGAATGTGGAAACTGTGGGCCACAGCCAGCAAGGGTCACATGTAGGAGTGGCCTCCTGGGAGGGTGCGGAGGCCAATTGGGACACTGGGCTCTGGCAGGACCTGCCAAAGCCCTCCCAAACCTACCTTCCTACCTGGTCCTGGCCCCTACCCAGAGTGTTGAGGAAGGGGACACTTCTCTGTCCCCTTTACAGCAAAATCTCCAAAGTTTGTTCACATTCTCGCCTCCCATCACTCTCCTTCTGCTCTCCCTTGGACGCACTCGATTCAGACTTCCACAGAAACATCCCTGTACCACACTCTACCAAGTGGCTCGAGTAGAGGTCACAAGGAACCTCCATGTTGCTAAATCCAATGGCCAGTTCTCCATCCAAACCAAAACCATATCTGATCCCTCAGCAGCTTTGACACCCCCAAGATCTCCTTCCTCCTTGAGACTTCCATCTCTGGCCCTCCAGGACCCCACCCCCCACTCCTGGTTCTCCTCTGACCCCAGTGGCTGCTCCTTCTCAATCCTCCTGTGGATGAGACTGTTTAGACCCCCAGATCTGTTCCCCAGGCCTCTTCTCTTCTACCCCTCACGCTACATGATCTTACCTCCTTTGTGGCTTTAAATGCCTTATTAGCGGACAATACCTAGGTGAGCACCTCCGGCCTAGGCTTCTTCCTTAAACTTCATACATGTATAAGCAGCAGCTGAACAGACACCTGCACCTGCCCAACTTACGTGGCCAAGACCAGACCAACCGCTTCCTGTGAAACTGCTGCTCCCAAACTTCTTGATAAATGGCAATGTAACCTTGCAGCTGCCAAGGCCAGAAACCTCAGATCCACACTTGGCTCTACTGCCACCCATCAGCATATACTGTCTGCCCCACCTTTGGGATGTGGTCCCTTCTGTCCACCTGCTACTACCGTTCAGATGGGAGCCACTGTTACCTCTGACTCTGCCTCTCTCCCCATTCCCCTTCAGCTATGCTAAACTTCTTGCTGCTACTTCACTCCAGGCACAGGCTGGCCTCAAGACCTCTGCACATGTTCCTTCTGCAGGGAGCACATTTCCTCCCAAGCACCCTGGAGCCTGATCCCTTGCCTCTTTTCCTTAAATGATACCTCCTTAGCAAAGTCTTCCCTGATCGCTGTTTTTAAAACTGCAAACCCTTCTCTTTATACTCTGTGACTTTCTGACAGAAAGTCCTTTCTTTTCCTTATTTTTTTTTAATTTTTTTTTAAATTTATTTATTTATGATAGTCACAGAGAGAGAGAGGCGCAGAGACATAGGCAGAGGGAGAAGCAGACTCCATGCACCAGGAGCCCGATGTGGGATTCGATCCTGGGTCTCCAGGATCGCGCCCTGGGCCAAAGGCAGGCGCCAAACCGCTGCGCCACCCAGGGATCCCTCTTTTCCTTATTTTTTTAAAAATATTTTATTTATTTCTTTGAGAGTGCAGGCTTGGGTAAGCAGGGGGAGCAGCAGAGGGAGAGAGAGAGAAGCCGACTCCAGGCTGAGTGCAGAGCCTGATGTGGGGCTTGATCTCAGGACTCTGAGATCATGACCAGAACCAAAATCAAGAGTCAGGCTCAACCTACTGAGCCACCAGGAGCCCCCTAACATACCTTTTCTAATCCAGTTTACTGTCTGGCAAGCCCATTCCCTGTGACCTCAAAAAGCAGCTTCCCAAGACACGCTGCATCCCAGCATGGGGCACAGGGCTGGGCATAGTGAGATGCTCAGCCAGGGTCTGCTGTACAGAGGACTACAGGCCATGCCCACCCTGCAACCCCCACCAGCTGCTGAGCTAAGCCCAAAACCTGGACCAACATGCAGGATGGTACCTGCCCCTCCCAACCTGCTCAGATGCCCAGGCCAAAACCAAGGCCTCTGTGTCCTCATGTGAGCCCCATTCAAGACCTGGAAAACCAGGGTTTAGCTACCTTGACTGTCTGCTCTCGGATGGCAGGGTTGGTGTCCAGGAAGCCATGTACAACGTGGGGGAAGATCTGTGTGTTGACTGTTGGCTCATCAAGGTACTGGATAAACTGTTCCATCTGTGGTCCAGTAGGAGTGACAACACAGTCAGCCCTTCCTACCTGACTATGGCCACCGGCCCGTTTCATGGCTCGGTTATTCCCTCTACGCAGCCAGTGGCTAAACAGGTGAGTCTCCTGAACCCTCCAACTGGCATCTGGCCCTTCTCTGGCATTGGACCTCGTGGAGTGATGAGGAGAGCCCAGGAGGGTACTGGGAAGAACCAAGGACTAGGAGCTGGAAGGTCTGGCCTCTGGGCCTGCACCACACCCCTTCTTAGAGCCTCCACTGTATTTTCTATAAAAGGGGTTATAACCCCAACCCAGAAAGTGGCAAGGGGAAAACTAGCATGTTTGGCAGTTAGAGAGAGAATGATACCTGGGAACCTCTAGGACTTCCTGGCTTATCAGATGCCTCCACCCCCGATCCCATAGATTTGTCTGATACTTCCAACTGACCTAGAGTTGGCAGGAGAGACACTATACTATCCCTACTCTAAATGGCTAAAGTGACCAAGCCAAGAGATTGGATGGCAGGGGTAGGGCCTGCAGTTTGGGCAGGCTGTGCCTTCCCAAAGCTGCCAATGAGCCCTGTGATTGTCTCCATTTCCTAAGAGCCTAGCCTTACCAGTATCTCACCTGTGTGTACTTAGGGAAAGGTTTCCGGGGTGCTAGGGTGGGGGCTTTGGCTACCTGCTGGGTGCTGGAGGGGAGGCAGGGGTCTCCCCAGCAGCCAAGGCGGGGTCTGGGTTGGGTAGAAGGGGACAGGGTCTAACTATAGCCCCTACCTGCTGTAGGAGGCGGATGCGCATGGCCCGGTCAGTGGATGAGAACATCTTGACCACAACAGGGATGATCTTCTGCTGATACTCCTCAGCGTTGAGAAACTTGCCCACCTTCAGGAAAGAGCAGGAAGAGGGAGCTCAGCTACTTCCATAGAAGTGGGATGACTTGGGCAGCCCCGGTGGCTCAGCGGTTTAGTGCCGCCTTCAGCCCAGGGGTGTGATCCTAGAGACCCAGGATCGAGTCCCACATCAGGCTCCCTGCATGGAGCCTGCGTCTCCCTCTGCCTGTGTCTCTGCTTCTCTCTCCTCTCTGAGTATTCTCATGAATAAATAAATAAAATTAAAAAAAAAAAAAAAAAGAAGTGGGATGACTTTACTAGGCTCACTTACTTTCCTGGAACTCCCTGCTGATTTCCCAGGGTGGGAATGGGGTGATGGTAGAAGGAGTCAGGCACTTTCCAGCAGCTCTCTGCCCATACTCCATCTCAGGCAGCCCTGCCCTTAACCTTTCTGGGTCAAGGCAGCCTCCCAAGAGGTTGATGAAAGCTCTGTGCTCCTCCCTATAATCAGGCACCAATATACCACATGCACACAGAATTCTAAAAAATAATTCCTTTTTTTAAAAATCTGTTATTTTGTTTTTAATTATCCTAAGCCTTATCACATAATTTACAAATTTGTGCTGATGATATTATCACCTCTATTTTAACCCTTCTAATGCCTTGGCAAAAGCACCATTACCAATCATACATATATGGTAATTCTACAGTAGTGTCTTTGAATAGCTGTTTAGAAAATAATCCTGAATTATAACTTAGTCTTGATTTAGTAAAGAATTCACAGGCCAAGTCTGCTGCTTTATCTTGTCACACCGAATTTTAAAAGCAACTGACCGTACAGATCATCTGTAAAATGTGAGAAGTGTTAAATATTCTTCATTTAATATTACCACATAAACCACACTAACATGCCTTTCATTAAGCAAAAGGCAACATTTTAGATGCAGGGAATTTTAATTAAATTGGCATGGTTAAGACCAAAAAGATAAAGTGGACACTGCCAGCTTATCTTCAGTCCTTGCCTCTAACAGGCAAAGCAAAACAACTTGAAACACAGCCGAGTCTTGCTGTTCTGAAACAGTGAAGGGATTTCCTCAGCATTTAAATACATTAATATAACCAGTTATATAAGTTTAAATATAAAACCAATCTCCTATAAGTTTAGAGATGGCATTTGCCATCTCTGTGAAAAGATGAACATCAATAATCAATTCCAATCATACTTTTAGAAGGGGGAAACAGTGACAGCACTTGCTGAACCAGAATTACTATCAAGTTCAAAAAGCTGATTATATTCATTTAACCACAAGCCAGCCTTATTTAAACCAGGACTATCCAAAAGAAATATTCTATCAGCCATTCATGATCTGAATTCTGGTCTTTGAGACCCATTTGAATATGGTACACCTAAAAAAAGGTTATGAGACATTTTTGTTTTGTAATAAATAAGGCAATGGCCAACTATTATCCTTAGTAGCTCTTTTGAGATAAGCTATCAAGTTCAGTCTTTCCTCCGTCTTCTTAATGTCAGCAAAGATCATTTTTGTTCCAGGAATGTGCTTCTTGGGATTCTGCAAACACTCCATCAGTGTCTCCTCTCCCCAGGTGGTGCCTTCATTCTGGTTGGCATCCTTGTAAGAAAATCCAGGGACCTGACCTGTCTTTCACCCAGATAAACCACAGAGATCTGGCCCAGTCCTGTGCTTGCCTCCCTTTCCTATGGTATGGCACTGGGCACACCTCTCAACCAAAATCTTCTTGCCCTTCTCACCATCACCCATCTTTTTTTAAAGATTTTATTTATTTATTCATGAGAGACACAGAGAGAAAGAGGCAGAGACATATGCAGAGGGAGAAGCAGGCTCCATGCAGGGACCCCGACGTGGGACTCGATCCCAGGTCTCCAGGATCACACCCTGAGCTGAAGGCGGTGCTAAACCGCTGCGCCACCGGGCTGTCCCCATCACCCTTTTTAAATTTTTTTTTAAATTTTTATTTATTTATGATAGTCACATAGAATGAGAGAGAGAGAGGCAGAGACACAGGCAGAGGGAGAAGCAGGCTCCATGCACCGGGAACCCGACGTGGGATTCGATCCCGGGTCTCCAGGATCGCGCCCTGGGCCAAAGGCAGGCGCTAAACCGCTGCGCCACCCAGGGATCCCTCACCCTTTTTTAAATTGTTCTTTTGTCCCCCGGGAAATGAAGGTGCCCGCTGGCAAGCTGGATGTCCCTCTAACTCTAATTCTGTAATTTCTGGAGATTCCCAGCCATACAGGATTGGCTTGCTGTCTTTCCCCCTTCGGGGGAAAGGGTTCTCCCAGGCTAGATAGAGTAGGGAATGGTAGGTGCCCAAGTAAGAGTGGGCTGGGGTCTGAAGAAGGTGGGGAGGATCGAACCCCTAGAAGTCAAATGAACAGAGGGCCAAGTGGTCAGGAGAGAGGACGGAAAGTGGGGTTGGAAACTAGAGCGCACAAGTCAGAACAAGGGTGTTGTCTTGGGGAAATGGAGGAAGGTCTAGAGGCTCTGAAGTAAGGGGTCTTCGAAAAAAGAATTTTAGAGGCATAGGGTTTCACCTCCTCAAGGACAAGAAGTCCCCACAGCCTCCCTGAGATCAAGTGGCCCTGGGTAGCTGAACCAATGAGACATCAGCAGTAGCTCCTCAAGTGCATGTGTGTGTCTCTGTGTGTGTGAGCGTGGTCTGCCCCCTGTGTATATGTGTATCTGCCGTGTATGTGTGAGTATGGGTCTGCCGTGTGTGTGTGAGTGTACACCTGCAGTGTGTATGAGTGTGCGTCTGCCCTAACCAGGCTGTCCCTCCCCAGAGCCTTCTCTTCTGTAATGGACACCCACCCAGCCCCTGCCCACCTTGAAGAGCGGTGTGAGGACCACAGCTCCCGCATTGCCAAACTCGAAGGCGGTCAGCAGCTGGGGCAGTACCCTGTGCCGGCAGAAATCCTCAGGGAAAGAGTCTAGGCTCTTGCTCAGCTCTTGGAAGAACTTTTGCTTCTCAGCCGGCTCTTTGATCTGGGGGAACAAGGACAGAACACAAGTAGGAGTTCAGCGTCATCAGGCCATTCCTCAGCTCTGGGCAAGGACAGAGGGTCACCAGCCCCCACCCCGAAAAAGAACTTAAGCTTATGAGCTCTGGAGCTGAACTGGTCTGGGTTCAAATCCTTGGGCAAGTTCCTCCATCTGTGAAATGGGTTAATAACAATACGACCTCACAGAACTGTTGTGCACAGGAAAGCTGCCAGCACAGTGCCTGACACAGCATGGGTGCCTGGTCAGTGATCGTCACTCCCATCACTGCGCGTGACCTGTTGCTAGGAAGCCAGCTGCCTGGGGCATAGGCCCTTTGCCAACATGGCCTCTTCTCCCAATAACCCAAGGTGTGGGTACCATGAACCCCAGCACAAGGATGAGGAAACTAAGGCTCAGAGGGGAGAGGGCTTAGTTCCCCCATCCCCATGGCTCCAGCTGGGTTGGTGTTTGTGGCAAACTGAGGGGAAAGCAGGGATTAGGTGCAGTTGACCTCCAAACCTGGTCTTCCCACTGAACCCAAACAGGCCAGGCTGTCACCTCAATGATCCCCCAACCTCCTTCTGAGGCCGTGATCCCCACAACTCACATTTCCTGAGGATAGACTACAGACCAGTCAGAGTGATATACTAAAACTTTTACGCAGGTTAAATAATCTCGTCACAACTTGATGAGCTAGGTGCCAACATAGTCCACGTTTAATCCACCAAGAAAGCTGAGGCACAGAGAGGACAAGGAATCTGTTCAAAGTCACATAGCTAGGAAACAGTCAGGGAAGAGTGTGACTTGGTGGTCTGGTGCCTCCACTGTGCTGCACCTTGTGAAGAGGCACTCATCCTCTCATGTACAGGCAAGGAGGAGGCTAAGTCTCAATGTCACTAGCCAAGAGTGACAGAGCAGGGATTATAACCTACTTCTGCATGCTTCCAAAGTTCCTGAACTCATGATCGTACCTTCATTCCCCCAAGCCACCGCCTGGTGCAGAAGAGCTGACCTCTGGCTGGGGAGGAAGAGGACCTGGTTGGCACCTGAGCAGCCCAGTCGAGGGTGGGAGGGAGGCTTCGTGCTCTGACAGCAGGGCTCATGGGGCGCCAAAGCCCAGAGGAAGACCCAACCACACTCAGGGTTGCCTAGCTAAGCCCCCTCCCCTGGTCTGCCCTGTGACAGGAAGAGGGGCCCCCTGGCACTGCCCTCCTACATTCTCCTCAGGACTGGCCAGACATAGCCCGTTTCCTATGGAGCACATTTTTTAAGAAGGGCAGCCTGGAAGAGTCAGCCATGTGATTCCATGTAACAAAGATCTTGCCATCCCCACACTGCCCAGGAGGCACGGGGCTCAGCGTCTCTGGTGCCTCTGCGCCAAGATGCAGCTCAGGTTCCCCCCGCCCCTGCTCCTTCAGGGTCTGTGCAGGGGGCTGTCACTCTTTTCCCACTCCAGACTCTCTGTCACCTTTCTGTGTGCCCCACACATGGCCAGGTCAGAGCGGGCATCTGGGGCTGAGCCTTCCTCCTTCATTCCCTACAACCACCTACCGGCCAGCAGAGACTACTATTATCCCCATTATACAGACCGGGAAACTGAAGTCTAAGGAGATTAAGCCAAAGATTCCTTCCTCACATCTTTCCATGTGCTATTCCCCCTGCCTGAAATATTCATTCCCAGTTATCATCCCCATGGCTCCCACCTTCCTACTCTTCAGGTCTCAGCTCAAATGTCAGCCCTGAGAGAGCCCTTCCCTGGGCACCCTGACCCACTATTTTCCTTCCTGGTACTTACCCCTGTCCTGGGGAGTTCAAATTCCCTTATTTATGTATTTTCTGTCCCTCTCCACCAGCTAGAATCCCCGAGAGGGGGTACCTGGCCCATTTACCCCCTGCTTGATCCTTGAGGGCAGGGATCTGGGTCTGACTCCACCCCCACCCCACCACCCCCTGCCACAGCACATCGCAGCACTGGGCACAGCATGTATCAAAGCCAAGGCCACTATGCCCAAGTGGCTACTGGAGTGCCAGGGGAGTCCCTAAGTACCTACTATGTGCCAAACACTATGCTGTGCACTTCAGACTCACTGAATCCTCACCGAGCTCCTCTGAAGTAGTAGGTACGATTATTAGTAACAAGTGTCAGACAAGTCACACAGTAAGAGTCGGAACCAGGATCCAGACCCAGAAAGCCTGGCTCCATAATCCAAGGTTGCCTCCCAGGGTCTAGTCATGGGGGAGCCCACAAAGTGGGTAGGGAGGATGGGGTGAAGAACCCAGGACCAAAGCCCAGGATCGGCTGGAGGGCTCACCTGAATCTCTTCCAAAAAGAGGTTGGTCTCCACAAAGCGGTTGTTCATGAAGCCGCCGGGTGCCCGGCAGTTCTGCAGGAAGCGGGCTGGGTTGGGACGCACCTTGGGGTTGGCTCCAACTAGTTCACAGTAATGGGGCACCAGCGATTTGGGGATCTGTGGGAGAAGGGTCAGTGGCAGGGCAGGGCTGGTTGGCTGGCGGAAAGGGGCTGGGGTTGGGTCAGACACTCACCTTCCCAGGGTTGCGCAGGGCAGCCGCCCGAGGTAGGGGCCCATTGAAGACTTCCCAGATGAGGCAGCCCAAGCGCCACATGTCAGCTGACCTGAGGCAGGGATCAGAGCTGCTCCAGGCCCTGCCACCTGCTAGTACAGGCCTCCAACCTGCCTCAGGCACCAGACACTAACTATATGGCAAACCCTGAACTACGTCCCTCAGCTGATCCTCTCATCGGCTCTGAGAAGTAGGGTTCATTAGTCCCATTTGACAGATAAAGAAAGTGAAGCTCAGAGAAGGAAGGACATCCACCCCAGATCACACATCTTTCAAACTCAGAACCACCAAAACACACCCAAAGCCTGTGTTTATCCTGCCCTACCTCTTGGAGGACCCTGGTTCCCTCCCCAGCTGGGCAGCAGGGGACAGGGGAGTGCCAACTAGTTGAGGGGTCCTGAGACTACAGGAGCTTCCAGAATAGGGTGGGCTGGGGCATGCTGCCCCCAGTCACCCACCATTTCTCTCTAACTGCTCTGCCACTGCCATCAGCCAACTCCGGGGGGTCATACTGCTCAAGTTCGGGGACCCCCTTCCGGGGGGGTCCCCCACCATTGCCCTGGGCCGAATACATGTAGTCCAGACCCCCCAGCTTCCACTCGCCGGCACGGTCCACGAACACGGCAGCCATGCAGATGTTGTTGTGGATGAGGCTGCAGTCATTTACCAGGAAGCTGAGGGCTTTCTGGGGGCAGAAGGAGCCATCACACTCCAGCAACTGAAGTCCCCCACCCTGCTCTCATCACCACTGCCCCCCACCTCACCACAATCTGGTGTAGGCCCCAGGAGAGCTCCAGCTCCTTCAAGCCACCAGCCTCCGCTCGCTCCTTGAGGTACATTCCCAGTGGGGTCACTGCCTCTGTCACTACATGGAGGCATTTGTCCGTCTGAAAAAGGGGACATGGTGTAAGAGGAAGGGAAGATGAGAGGCATGGGGAGACAGGTGGAGAAGGGCATCAAATTTGCGGGTGCTGAGGCAGGAGGGGTGGAAGCAGGAAGGCATGACAGGGAGACTGGAAGAAAGCGAGGGGGCAAAGACGGGGCAGCGCCCTGGTTGGGTACCTCCAGCCCATCGATGTAGGCCAGAATGTTGGGGTGCCGGAGAGTTTTGAGGCGCTTGAAGGCAGCTTTGGCCACCTGGGTCTGCTCATCGGCACCGGGCTTCACATCATACACGAAGATGGACACCGGGCTGCCTGTGGCCTGAGGGAGGAGGGCAGAGGAACCTGAGGGATGTGGGCCGGGCCCCAGGCGACCACGCCAGCTCCGAGATGGTCCCCAGAGCTGCTAAGCGCAGGGAGGAAAGGGCCGCCGCCAGTCTCTCCCCAGGTCAGCCCTCGGGGCCTGAGTCGGGCCCACGTGACCCTGGTTCCGTCCGCCTGTTGTCCCTCGGTCCTCCGCCCGCCACGTCGTCACTGACCGTCCCCCTCCCGCGGCCCGTTGCCCCGGAGGCTCCGCAGCCACGTCAGGCGGGGCGCGACGCGGCGGGGCCGGCGGCGCTGACTAGGCGAGGCCGAGGTCGGCCACGGCCTGCAGAGCGGGGCCGTGCTCACCTTCTTGCGGCCGCGGTGCAGGACCCAGGGCCCCGGCGGGCCGCCCTCTGGGGGGTCCGGGCTGAGCTCGAACGGGAAGTCCCGGACCGGGTCCCGGGCAAAGAACCACATCGTCTCCGCCGCCGCCGCAGGCTGGGGCGCCTGTGCTCCGGGTCCTCAGGCCGCCGAGCCGGGGGCGGGGCGAGGGCGGGGCCGGGGCGGGGGCGGGGGCGGGGCGGGCAGCGCGTTGACCAACTGCAGGCGGCGCGGCGGGGCCTTGCCGGCCAGGTGCCGCCGGTTACCAGGTGCGTAGCTCTTAGCGGCCCACCCCAAGTCTCTGAGCCTCTATGTCCTTGTTTTTTTTTTTTTTTTTTTTTAATATTTTTTTCTCTTTATTTATTTATGATAGTCACAGAGAGAGAGAGAGGCAGAGACACAGGCAGAGGGAGAAGCAGGCTCCATCCACCGGGAGCCCGACGTGGGACTCGATCCCGGGTCTCCAGGATCGCGCCCTGGGCCAAAGGCAGGCGCCAAACCGCTGCGCCACCCAGGGATCCCAATGTCCTTGTATCTAAAATATAGATGGTGGTAGAGTCCACCTCCCCTCATTACCATGGGGATGAGAACTTGAGAAGGGACAGGGGATGGAGAAACCGAGGCGTGGAGGGAGCAGAGATACAGAGACAGATGGAAGAGGAAGTCATAGGCAGACGCGAAGGGGTGAAGTGAGAAGTGGGGTAGATAGAGAACTGGGGAGGACGACTGTCCCCAAGCCAGATGTTCTCTCCCACCAGCCAGTGGGCGGCTCTGGGATCCAGTGAGGCATCGGTATTGGTGGAATGACTGGTCAGGGAAGAAGCCCAAGGAGACAGAGGCCCTGAGAAGCAGGGCCAGGGGATGGCAGAGAGTGAAGCAAAGGCCTAGGGGAGGTCCAGAAACCCTGCGGCAGGGAGGGAAGAAGCAGTAACTCTGGAAAAGAGAAAAGTGGAGGGGGAACGGCCCAGAAAGTCCAGAAGAGGCCAGAGGGCCAGGAGGGGCCCCTGCTCTCCTGGGCGCAGCAGACCTGGCTGTCTGGTTTACAAGGCCAGCATCTTTTCCAGGCCCCACATTGCCTGTGCAGGCAGGCATATCCTGTGGCAAAATGGTGTTAGCAGCTCAAATGCCTGGACACTGGGCAGGCAAAGACCCCCCCCCTTCAGGGGAAGGTCTCAGGGGACCCAGGGTTGGGGACGGTCCTGCAGCCACACCCTACGGGGCATGGGTGAGATCCTAGAACTGATTATGAAATGTTAGTTGGGAGGCCCTCCAGAACAGATTCAAGAGCAAGGATGTCAAAGTCAGGAGAGATGGGTTGAAATTCCTCACCTAGTGGCTCAGTCGGTTAAGCATCTGCCCCTGGCTCAGGTCATGATCCCAGAGTCCTGGGATTGAGTGCCACATTGGGATCCCTGCTCAGCAGGGAGTCTGCTTCTCCCTCTGCTTCTCACCCCACTCGTGCTTTCTCTCTCTTAAACAAACTCCTGCTCAGCTCCTCTCACTGGCTCCTCTCACCTTATCCTCTGAAAGCCTTGGCTCCCTCGTCTAATAAATTAGAATAAACAGTCCCTGCAAGTCACGTGACAGAACAGCCACTTGGCACAGACTCCTGGTCTCCCTTTCCTTATCCAACCCCCTGTGACGGATGGTCACACAGAGGGAGGGTTGGACAGGGTGCTGGCTGCTCAGAGCAGAATAGAAATAACCACTAGAGATTTTCCCATGCAGCTTCTATAGGAAGACAGTGAGGACTGTCTTGTAAATATGGAATTTGCAATATTGTGGGGTGGGGATGGGGGCGATTTGAGGTCTTGAATGCCAGAATACAGAGGCCAGAAGAGGTAAGCCAGAGCCTGAGCTGTGTGTTTGTGAGTGTGACATGATGGAGATGACATTTTGGAGTCATGGTTGAAGGGGACAGTTTAAGAACATGCGGTTCATGTAGTGGCGTTTCGTTAGTGGCATGTTCTCTTAAGCACCTGCTAAATGATTTGTCTGTGCAGTGCATGGGGCCACACCCAGAGAGGAAATGGGTGCAGAAAGAGAAAGCCAGTGGTTGGGAGAAATCTGGGAGTTCCCAGTGCACAGAAGGACAGCAGGGAGGTAGGGGCTGAGCCTAGAGCAGACTAGGGAGGGCACACCAGAAAGCACAGCCACAAATGAAGAATAAAGTCTGCTCACATACATCCACCACTTAATCCCTGGACCCTGTGAATATGTTACCTTACATGGTAAAAGGGGACTTCACTGTTGTCATCAAGTCAAGGGTCTTGAGATGGGGAGGTTTCCTGGTGATCCACGTAGACCTGATGCAATCACGCTCCTCTGCGCATGAGGCAGGAGGGTCACATTGAGTGACAGATGTACCAGTGGGAGCAAGAGGGCGGAGTGGTGTGAGGGAGGGGTCATGAGCCAAGGAATGCAGGCAGCCTTCTAGAAGCTGGAAAAGACAGACTCTCCCTTGCAGTCGTCAGAAGGGATGCAGCCCTGACAACACCTTCGTTTTAGATTTTGGAATCCGGAACTGTAAGATAATAAATTTAAGCTGCTAAATTTGTGGAAACTAATACAACAGGTACATTGGAGGGTTTGTGAGTTACTGTATGTAATTGCTTCAGTGCATAGCATGTAGCTGGTGCTCAGTAGATGTGGATCAGAGGGCTGCTTGTAATAATGGAAAAGTGGAGTGATCTACATGTCCAGCAGGAGTGGAGGGATTCAAAACTCTACCCATACTAGGAAACCACAGCAATGGCTAATACAAAAGAGGCTGTTCTATAGGTATTGGTGTGGAGACATGATGGTGAGATGACAATGATGATGACGATGATGTCACTGCTGTTTTCTTTTTTAAAAAAAGATTTTATTTATTTATTCATAGAGACACAGAGAGAGGCAGAGACATAGGCAGAGGGAGAAGCCGACTCTATGCAGAGACCCTGACACGGGACTCAATCCAGGGTCTCCAGGATCACGTCCTGGGCTGCAGGTGGCGCTAAACCGCTGCGCCACCGGGGCCGCCCTCTCTGCTGTTTTCTGAGTCCTCCCTGCATGTCGGGCACTGAGCTGGGTGCTCTCCCTCCTTGCGATCCTCATAATAGATAGGATCAAAAAGTAATTTGAACGGGGAAAGTCTAACAAAGAATTATTAACTGTAACGGGATCGGAGTAACAGGGATTGGCTAGTAAGAAGGAAAAATACTCTAGAGACGGTCATCCCAGGGCAGAGATAGAGCACTTCCTCCCCCAGCCAGAACTGCCCCCATCCAGGCCCAAGTCTGAGGTACAGACCTGGTTGGAGAGGGAACATCTGTAGCTCACTGAATAGTAGAGAAGTTGCTGAAGTACTGCGCAGGCCCCATGGAACTTGCTGGTAACATACTTTAAGGGGGCTGGGGAAGAGGCCCTCCACGACTCCCAGGGTGGGAGTGGGGTGCTAAGGGGAAGCAGCTGATGGTGGGTCCGGCTGGCTACCTGTGCTGGAGGAGCCTGGAGCTGGAAAAGCTGTTCCCTGGGGGCCGGAGCTGAGCTGGAGAAGCTAAGCCTACTGCAGAAGCCAGGTGAGAGAAGCCTCATCACTAGAAAGCAAAGCCTCTTCTTCAAGAAATGGCTGTCAGCGCCCTCTGCTGGCAAAATTTACCATTGTTCTACCGGGAAAGAAAACTATTTAAAGGGCCCAGATCCGTTTTTCACAGGCAGATACAATGAATTTGGAGCCGAGAGGCAATAAATAACTGGCACTGAAACCTTCGTTCCATTTCCACAGATGAGGAATGGAAGCCCCAGAAAGGGGAAGCAGCACAACCAGTCCTAGGATTTGCTTTGCTCTACAAAGTGTTTAGAAAGTGGGTTGCAGGGATCCCTGGGTGGCGCAGCGGTTTGGCGCCTGCCTTTGGCCCAGGGTGAGATCCTGGAGACCCGGGATCGAGTCCCACGTCGGGCTCCCGGTGCATGGAGCCTGCTTCTCCCTCTGCCTGTGTCTCTGCCTCTCTCTCTCTGTATGACTATCGTAAATAAATTTTAAAAAAAAATTTAAAAAAAAGGAAGTGGGTTGCAACATCCATGCTATGTCCTTGTGGTAATAACTCCACTAACCATGAACATGCACAGACATACTCTCCAGGCTGGAGAAATACATACCAAATGCCAGTGGTTCTCTCCAGGGCATGGAGATTACAGGGAGTTCTTCTTGCTATATTACTAGGTTGAACAGTATAAAATCACTGTGTTTGTAGGTCAAAAAATAGTGAAATATTGGAAATTTTTTTCAGATTTTATTATTTATTCATGAGAGACACACAGAGAGGCAGAGACATAGGCAGAGAGAGAAGCAGTCTCCATGCGGGGAGCACAATGTGGGACTCAATCCTGGGACTCCGGGATCATGCGCCCTGAGCCAAAGGCAAATGTTCAACCGCTGAGCCACCCAGCCATCCTGAAATATTGGAAATTTCATACAGCTCAATACAGTATTTCTGTGATGTGATATTTGATGTTTTTATGAGTGTTTACTTTTATACACAAAATTATATATATACACGAAACATAATTACACAGGCACATATGTATACATTATAAACATATGTATTATGTATGCGTGCTTTGGAAAGTCCTTCCTCTGTCTTTTTTTAATATGCACCCCTATGTTTATTGCAGTATTATTTACAATAGCCAAGATATGGAAGCAACCCTTCCTCTGTCTTTTGCAGCAAAGTTATCTTTCCCTTTCCTTTCTATTCCCATAAAATAGAAACTTTATGGGACACCTGAGTGGCTCAGCGGTTGGACGTCTACCTTCGGCTCAGGGCGTGATCCTGAGGTCCAGGATGGAGTCCCACATCAGGCTCCTTGCAGGGAGCCTGCTTCTCCCTCTGCCTGTGTCTTTGCCTCTCTCTCTTTCTGTATCTCTCATGAATAAATAATAAAAATATTTTTTAAAAATAGCAACTTTAAGCTTAGCTAACAGGGACCCACAAAGACTTTAGGAGAAAATAATTGTTGTTCAACCCACTATAAGATTTCAAGAGCTGGGGATCCCTGGGTGGCTCAGCGGTTTAGCGCCACCTTCAGCCCAGGGTGTGATCCTGGAGACCCGGGATCCAGTCCCACATCAGGCTCCCTGCATGGAGCCTGCTTCTCCGTCTGCCTGTGTCTTGGCCTCTCTCTCTGTCTGTCTCTCATGAATAAATAAAATAAAATAAAATAAAAATTTCAAGAGCTACTTGCTAATGGTTCATACTTTTATTTTTTTTAAGTAGGTCCCATGCCCAGCATGGAGCCCAACAGAGAGTTCAAACTCACAACCCTGAGATCAAGACCTGAGCTGAGACCAAGAGCCAGAGAAGCTCAACCACCTGAACCACTCAGGTGCCGCCCCCCTGCTTTTTCTTGACAGCTTACCATATGGAGAACCTGTCATTTGTGTTCTATTTATTTTATGACATTTAAGTCATAAAACAGAAAAGCTGCTATTAAACAATGGTGGGTCTTATGTGACAGTTAGCAAAACTTCATTTTAGGAAGTATTTGGGGCAGTCCGGGTGGCTCAGCGGTTTAGCGCCACCTTCAGCCCAGGGCCTGATCCTGGAGGCCCGGGATCAAGTCCCATGTCAGGCTCCCTGCATGGAGCCTGCTTCTCCCTCTGCCTGTATCTCTGCCTCTGTGTGTGTGTGTGTGTGTGTGCGTGCGTGCGCGTGTGTGTCTTTCATGAATAAATAAATAAAATCTTTTAAAAAAAGAAAGTATTTGAATTGTATTTTGTCCTAAGTCTAAATATTGAGAATTTAAAGAAAATACTTCAATGTCTGCAAAAACATGAGAATAATTTTAAAGTAAAAGTTACTTTGCCTCCAAAAAAAAAGTTACTTTGCCTCCATACTATTGCCTTCCCCTGGCTATGTGGGAGGGGAGATTTGTTTTGTTTTGTTTTGTTTTTGGCAAACATGATACCCCAAAAAGAAGCTTCACATGGTTCCTGCCTACTTTGGTAAGCAGAATAATAACCCCACCCCACCCCCAAATGTCCATATCCTAGTCGACAAAACCTGTGAACATTGCATGAAAAAGGGGGAACTAAGGTTGCAGAGGGAATAAAATTTACTTAGCTTAAAATTTAGCTTAAAATAGATTATCCCAGATTGGGCAGCCCCGGTGGCGCAGCGGTTTAGCACCGCCTGCAGCCCAGGGTGTGATCCTGGAGACCCTGGATCGAGTCCCACGTCAGGCTCTCTGCATGGAGCCTGCTTCTCTCTCTCTCTCTCTCTCTCTCTCTCTCTCTGTGTCTCTATGAATAAATAAATAAAATCTTAAAAAAAATTATCCCAGATTATCCAAGTGGGCTTGTAATTATAAGATTCCTTGGAAGTGAAAGAGACCCAAAACAGCAGAATATACATTCTTCTAAAATACACTTGGAATGCTGTTCAGGATAAACCACATGCCTAGCCAAAAAAATAAAACCTCAATAAATTTAAAAGTTTCTCTGAACACAGTTGAATGAAATTAGAAATTAATTATAGCAAGAAATGTGGGAAACAAATTTGTGGAAATTAAAAACAACACACCCCTAAATAACCATATTTCAAAGTCAAGGGAAAAATCAATAAGGAAATTAGAAAATATTTTGAGATGAGTAAAAATGAAGGCAGAGCATACCAAAGTTTATGGGATGCAACCAAAGCAATGCTTAGAGGGAAATATATGGCTGTAAATGCCTGTATTATTTTTTTTTAAAGATTTATTTTATTCATGATAGACAGAGAGAGAGAGAGAGGCAGAGACACAGGCAGAAGGAGAAGCAGGCTCCAAGCCGGGAGCCCGACGCGGGACTCGATCCCGGGACTCCACGATCGCGCCCTGAGCCAAAGGCAGGCGCTAAACCGCTGAGCCATCCAGGGATCCCCTAAATGCCTGTATTAAAAAGAAGAAAGAGCTCAAATCAATAACCTAAACTTTCACCTTAAAACACTGGAAAAAGGGAAGAGAAAACTAAACCTGAAGCATGTAGAAGGAAGGAAATGAAGATGAGAGTAGAAATGAATGAAATAGAAAATAGGAAAATAAAAGACAAAAATCAATGAAACCAAAAGCTCACACTCTCTCTCAAAAGAAAAAAAGAAAGAGAAAGAAGACATAAAGATCAGGAGTCAAAGAGGGGACATTAATGCCCTTACAGAAATAAAGAGGATTGGGATGCCTAGGTGGCTCAGCGGTTGAGCATCTGCCTTTGGCTCAAGGTGTAATCCCGGAGTCCTGGGATCAAATCCCACATCGGGCTTCCTGCATGAACCTGCTTCTCCCTCTGCCTATGTTTCTGCCTCTCTCTCTGTGTGTGTCTCTTGTGATTAAATAAATAAAATCTTTTAAAAAAGAAATATTATAAGTAATTGTATGCCAATAAACTAGGTAACTTAGAAAAAAATGGACACATTCCTAGAAAGACACAAACTACTAAAACCAACTCAAGAAGAAATAAACCATCTGGATACATCTCTAACACATAAAGAGACTGAGAATTAGTAATCAAAAAACTACACACATGGGGTGCCTGGGAGGCTCATTTGGCTAAGTGTCTGCCTGTGGCTGAGATCATGATCCTGGAGTTCCAGAATAAAGCCCTGCGTCTGGCTCCCTGATCTCCTTCTGCTACTCACCCTGCTCATGCTTGCTCTCTCTCAAATAAATAAATAAACAAACTTAAAAAAAAAAGTTTTAGGGGATCACTGGGTGGCTCAGCGGTTTAGTGCCTGCTTTCGGCTCAGGGCATGATCCTGGAGTCCTGGGATCAAGTCCCACATCAGGCTTCCTGCATGGAGCCTGCTTCTTCCTTTCTCTCTGCCTGTGTCTCTGCCCCTCTCTGTGTTTCTCATGAATAATTAAATAAAATCTTAAAAAAAAGTTTTAAAAAACAGCACACAAAGTCCAGGCCCAGATGACTTCAATAGTGACGACCACCAATCATTTAAAGAAGAATTAATACCAGTTCTTCACAAAAACTTCCCAAAAATTGAAGGGAACACTTTCCAACCCATTGTATCAGGCCAAATACAAATAGTTTTGCTATACCAAAATCATACAAAACTATAAACTCTCCAAGAAAGCTATAAACTAAAACCTCTTGTGAATATGGATGTAAAAATTCCCAAATCAAGGGCTCCTGGGTGGCTCAGTCGGTTACGTGTCTAACTTCAGCTCTGGTCATGATCTCAGGGTCCTGGGATCGAGCCCCATGTCGTACTCCCTGCTCAGCACGCAGTCTGCTTCTCCCTTCCCTCTGCCCCTTTCCCACTCATGTTTGCTTTCTCACTCTCCAAAATAAATAAATAAATAAATAATCTTTTAAAAAATCCCCAAATCCATAAGCCAAATCTAGCAACATGTAAAAAGAATTATATACCATAACCAAGTAGGATTTATCCTTAGAATGCATAATTGGCTTAATATCTGATAATGAATGTAATATATATGAATACATCGTATTATATCAACAGAATAACAAATAAACACGTGATTATCTCAACAAATGCAGAAAAAGCATTTGACAAAGTCCAACACATTTTATAATAAGAGCTCTCAATACACAAGGAATAGGGGATCCCTGGGTGGCTCAGAGGTTTAGTGCCTAACTTTGGCCCAGAGTGTGATCCTGGAGTCCTGGCATCAAGTCCCGCATCGGGCTCCCTACATGGAGCCTGCTTCTCCCTCTCCCTCTGCCTGTGTCTCTGCCTCTCTCTCTCTCTCTCTCTCTCTCTCTCTCTCGAATAAATAAATGAAATCTTTTAAAAAAAACTTTTAAAAAATACACAAGGAATAGAACACAACTTCCTTACCCTGATGAGAGCATCTATGAAAATATGAAAAATCCACAGCTAATATCATACTTAATGGTAAAAGATTGAATAGTTTCCTTGTAAGATTAGGAACAAGACACGGATGTCCACTTCACCACCTCCATTCAATGTTGTACTGGAAGTTCTGGGCAGGGAAATTAGCAAAAAGAAATAAAAAAGAATCTATATTAGAAAGGGAGAAGATGTGATCTTGTATGTAGAAAACCTAAGGGGGTGCCTAGTGGCTCAGTCAGTTAAGCATTTGCCTTTGGCTCAGGTGATGATCTCAGGGTCCTGAGATCGAGCCCCGCGTCATGCTCCCTACTCAGTGGGGAGTCTGCTTCTCCCTCTCCCTCTGCCCTTCCCCACCATTCATGCTCTTCCCCACCATTCATGCTCTCTTGTTCTCTCTCGTTTTCAAATAAATAAATAAAATCTTAAAAAAAAAGAAAACTTAAAGAATTCACACAAAAGCTATTAGAATTAATAAAGGCATCCAGCAAGTTTGCAGGATACATGATAAATATTTTTAAAATCACATTTCTATAAACTAGCAATGAACTTCTAATGAAATTAGATAAAAATGAAAATAAGGAAACAGTTCCATTTACAATAGCATCAAAAGAATAAAACATTTGGGAATAAATTTGACAAAAGAAGTACAAAACTAATACTCTGAAAACTACAAAAACATTGTTGAGTGACATTGAAGACTATATAAGTCAATGGGAAAACATCCCACACTGATGGATCGAAAACTTAATATATAGATTTTTAAGATTTTATTTATTTATTCATGAAAGACACACACAGAGAGAGGCAGAGACATAGGCAGAAGGAAAAGTAAGCTCCCCTCAGGGAGCCCAATGCGGAACTCGACTCCTAAACTCCAGGATCATACCCTGAGTGGAAAGCAGAGCTTAACCACTGAGCCATCCAGGCATCCCCATCAAAAACTTAATATTATTAAGATGGCAATACTCCCCAAATGAATCTATAGATCAACACAATCCTTATCAGACTTCCAGCTGGCTTCTTTGTAGAAATTGACAAGCTGGTTTTTAAATTCACACGGAATTGCAAGGGATGCATAGTTGCTAAAGCAATCTTGAAAAAGAACAAAGTTTGAAGAACACATGCGTGGCTCAGTGGTTGAGTGCATTTGAGTCAGGTCATAATCTCCAGGTCCTGGGATTGAGTCCCACAATGGGCTCCCCACAGGAAGCCTGCTTCTCCCTCTGCCTATGTCTCTGCCTCTCTCTGTGTGTCTCATGAGTAAATAAATAAAATCTAAAAAAAAAAAAAAAAAAAAAAAAAAGAACAAAGTTCAAGGACTCATTCCCCCCAATTTCAAAATTTCAAAATCAAGATGGTGTGGTACTGGCATACGGATAAATGTATAGAGAAATGGAATAGAATTAAGAGTTCTAAAATATCTTGATGGTAGTAGTAGTTACGAGGGCATATATATTTGTCAGACCTCATCCACCTGTACACTTAAAAAGCTATGAATTCTATTGTATATAAACTGTACCTCAATAGAGATGATTTTTTATTTTATTTTGTTAAGATTTTATTTATTTCTTCATGAGAAACACAGAGAGGAGAGAGAGAGGCAGAGACACAGGGAGAAGCAGGCTCCATGCAGGGAGCCTGACGTGGGACTCGATCCGGGGGGCTAGAGGTGGCGTTAAACCACTGAGCCACCTGGGCTGCCCGAGATGATTTTTTTAAAACATATTCCTCCTGACTCAAAGAGTAAGGCCAAAAGAAATGGAATCATGGCAAAGTACACACATGGTGTGGTGTTTTATCCAGTCTGGAGGACCCGCACATTTACCCACAGGAGCTTGGTGTATGACAACATTCCACCTCCTTTGCTTTTGGCTTATCTGATGACGGTTGTTTGTAGATAACAATCTTTCCCAGCCAGTGAGTCCTGTGGGAAGATTTGGAAAGCACCCTTGGCTTGACATGGGGAAGGTGGAGCCAGGAGGTGGGCAGATTATGAAAGGCCCCTTGGTCAGATAATGACAGTTGACAACTGGAAGACCAAGGCCATTGAGGTGGGGGCCACAGATTGCACATTAGAAACATCTATCTAAAAAACAAAAACAAAAGAAACATCTATCTAGCAACAGCTTGAGAAAAGACTAGGAGTAAAAGAATCATCTAGGGCAGCCCCAGTGGCTCAGCGGTTTAGCGCCACCTTCAGTCCAGGCCTGATCCTGGAGACCCGGACGGAGTCCCACGTCAGGCTCCCTGAATGGAGCCTGCTTCTCCCTCTGCCTGTGTCTCTGCCTCTCTCTCTCTATCTCTCATGAATGAATGAATGAATGAATGAATGAATAAAATCTTAAAAAAAAAAAAAAGAATCGGGGATCCCTGGGTGGCTCAGCGGTTTAGCGCCTGCCTTTGGCCCAGGGTGCGATCCTGGAGTCCTGGGATGGAGTCCCACGTCGGGCTCCCGGCGTGGAGGCTGCTTCTCCCTCCTCCTGTGTCTCTGCCTCTCTCTCTCTCTCTCTATCATAAATAAATGAATAAATAAATAAATAAATAAATAAATAAATAAATAAATAAATCTATCTTAAAAAAAAAAATCATCTAGAGTGCAGTTGGGATGGGTTGTGGATGTCCAGTGAGGGGAGCTGGGGTTGAGCCTGGGTGGAGGCAGTGGGCAGTGCAGAAACTGTGGAGGGTGTGGAAAGTCAGTAATGAAAACAAAGAACAAAATAGATGTTTCTCACATAGGCTCTGAGTATTGATCCCTCAGAAACTCTTGCTGAAAAAATTTTCAGATGTACCTTACAAAGAA
The DNA here is from genome assembly GCF_905146905.1 of Nyctereutes procyonoides. NCBI lineage: Eukaryota > Metazoa > Chordata > Mammalia > Carnivora > Canidae > Nyctereutes > Nyctereutes procyonoides. Next base: position 10,991,703 of record NW_026575025.1, read on the forward strand.
GCACCTTGAGGCACCTGGGTGGCTTGATAGTTGAGCATCTGCCTTGGGCTCAGGTCGTGATCCCGGGTCATGGGATGAGTCCCACATGAGGCTACCTCCGCAGGGAGGCTGCTTCTCCCTCTGCCGATGTCTCTGCCGCTCTCTCTGTCTCTCATGAATAAATAAATAATCATCAAAAAAGAAGAAGGAGGAGGAGGAGGAGGAGGAGGAGGAGGAGGAGGAGGAGGAGGAGGAGGAAAGGGCCTTGAGCCCAGAAGGAGGGAACAGGATTCAAGAAAGCAGACAAAGGGACAGGAGTGGGTCAGGCATAAAGGACAATGATTAGCATTGTCTTGGGGACATGGAAAAACAAGGTGGTGCTGGATCCTCGACAGTAGCAGGCAGGGGTGTGCTGAAGTGCTTGTGCTGGGGCTGAGGGTCCACAGCCCTCAGATATCTGTGGTTTTAAGTGCTCTGCTTCCAAATGCAAGGGGACACCAAAATATTATAAATAGTGCAAGTTTTATAGCAATGAAAAGAGAGACAAAGGAATCAAGAGAAGATGAAGGTAGGAGAGGCTGGGGAGAGGCAGCATGGTGGGCAGTGGGAAGGATCCTCAGCTCAGGGGAAGTGTAGAGCAGCTCAGGACAGAGGAGCATCTGGAGCTGAGGGTGTGACCCATAGATAGCCTTCCGGCCTCCTGCCTTGGCTCATGTTGTGCCCCTCCCTTGGGGTGATCTGTCCTCACAGGTGTGAGCCCCAACATTTCACTAAGGCCTAACTCAGATGCTTTCTCCTCCAGGAAGCCCACCCTCCTTCCAGCCCACCAGGCCCTTGTCCTGACTCCCAGGAACCATTCTTTTTTTTTTTTTTTCGGAACCCACCATTCTTAAGTGTAGGTCAGGGCTGATGGCATGGGACCCACATCTGCTCTGTCACCAGCCTGGGCCACAGTTGGCTGGCGAAAGTGCGCAGAGAGTGTGTATGGGTGTGTGGCAGGGCACCTGGCTTCAAATCTCAGCCACTAACTGGTGGTAGTACGTGTATTCCAGTCAAGGGTGAAGGAGTGGGCTAGTGCAGGTTATGACCCAGGGCCAAGGCAGGGCTTGGATGGGAAACCAGAAGGCTGGCTTCCAGGAGGCTCAGAGAACATGCAGGATGGAGGAGAGCAGGGCAGCTTCAGCGAGGGCAGAGGGCAGTTGGGGAAGGCTTCATCACTTAGGGAGGCTCTGAGCTAGACCTTGAAGGAGCGGGGTTTACACATGGAGATGAGCAGGGCAGAGAATATTCTAGAAGGAGGTAAAGGCATGAGGGAAGGCCAGAGATGGGACAGTGAGGGGCTGTGTGTGGAGAGAGGGTGGTTCTTTTAGGGGCAAGGAAGGGATTGCCAGTCAAGCAGGGATGTAGGTGTCAGAGGTCAGGGGGAGGCAGGTGAGGAGGGCATAGACAGAATCTGGATGGGAACCCTACCAGGGTCAGTGACAGTGGATGAGTGGGGAGCAGACAAGGGTCTCTGGAAGTCCAGTGGGTCTGGAAGACACCCTGGCAGCACTAGCTTAGGAAGACAACATTGAGGGCAGCCTCGTGCTAGCACCACAGTGAGCAGGGCAGGGTACCGACAGGAGAGGCATGTGAGAGGGAGTAAGCGGGAAGGGCTGCAGGATCTGTGATGAGGGGAGAGACAGAGCAGGTAAGGAGCACCTGGTGCAGAGTGGAGGGCTCCTAGGTGGAGGAGGCATCCAGCCTGGAGCTGAAATGGGGGTTTGAGATGCTCCACGCAGGGTACAGCACATGTCAAAGCCGCCGGCAGAGGGAGAGAAGGTGGGGTCCAATGGTTGTGCCTCTGCTCACCTCCCAAGTCTCCATCCCAAGCCCCACTTCCTTTCCTTCTGGCGTCTGTGACCATGGAGTAGTCTGTCATTGGGTCATCCCTCAAGGTGGCGGCTCCACTGGAGTGTGATGCTTTCCGGCTGCTTCCTCTCAGCATCTCCAAGCCTAGGATAGTGCCTCGCTCGTGCTCAGCCAGTATTTGTGAATAAGCAAATAAATGCATGAAATTACATTCAAGAGGCAGGAGGAAGAGGACATAGAGCCCAAAACTGACGGAACTGCATGGAGAAGCCAAAAGGGTCTGTGCAGGCCCCTACTGCACATGGTCCTCAAGGGTCCAGCCCCTGTAACATTACCATGGTGGGGAGGGTCTCTGAGAGCTGGTGGATCCCCCCAAGACCCATGTTTGGGCTCTGGCACATCCATTCTGATCACCCGGACCCGTCCACTTGGACATCCCATGGACCTCAGACCAACAGTCCAGCAACACTCACCTCACTGTCTTCACCTGCCCGGAACCTCCCCACACTCCTTCCTGCCCCGCTCTGCCCCACTCTATCCCCTCCACCCCTGAAGCCAAAGACCAGGGGCCTTCCTCAAAGCCAGTCTTCCTGAGACCCAGCCTAAGTATCTCGCTCCCTCAACATGCCTCTGCCTCTCTGAAGCCATTCCCTGAATCCTTCAGGATGAGAGCATTGCCTCCGTGCTCCTCCTGTGTGTGCGTCGCAAAAAACACTGTTAGGCCCTTTGATTAAGCTGGTACTCAGAATAAATATATATAATATATGTGATAAACATATGATATATATAACTATAATAAATACGTAAAAATAAATATACATATGATAAATATATACATAATATATATATCCTGTTCTTTGTGACAGCATCCTGGGTAACATATTATTCTGGCCATTTGACAGAAGAATTAAAACAAGGCCTAAAAGAGGTAAGTAACTTTCCCAAGTGCACACAGCCAGTGAGTTCAGGAATCAGGACCGGAGCCTGAGTTTCACACTGCTGTATGGAGGTGTATGATCATTGTTTTTTTTAATCATTCTGCTTCAAGACTTGGAGCTGCTAGAGACAGTCCATTATTTTCCTGTGCGTCTTCACACAGTAAAGTGTTCCAAAGGTGCTTTTCTTTGTGCATTTCCTTTCTCCTACAGGTATGTTGGTATACAATAAACAAAGTATCCAAAGTGTATAATTTGATGAGTTTTGACATCAGTGCACATCTACAAAACCAACACCACAGTCAAGGCAATGAATACATTCATCACCCTCAGGCTTTCTTTATGCCCCTTGGTAACTCTAAATCTACTGTTATTTCAGGTTGGTCCTCATCTTTTGAGAATTTTGCATAAAGGGAGCCAGACTACATGTATTTTTTAACATTTTTTATTTAAATTCAATTAGTTAACATATAATGTTTCATTAGTTTCAGAGGTCGAGGTCAGTGACTCATCAGTCTATTTTTTTTAAGATTTTGGGATCCCTGGGTGGCGCAGCGGTTTGGCGCCTGACTTTGGCCTGGGGCACGATCCTGGAGACCAGGGATCGAATCCCAGGTCGGGATCTCTGCATGGAGCCTGCTTCTCCCTCTGTCTGTGTCTCTGCCTCTCTGTCTCTCTCTCTGTGACTATCATGAATAAAAAAAATATTTTATTTATTTATTCATGAGAGACACACAGAGAGAGGCAGAGACACAGGCAGAGGGAGAAGTAGGCTCACCTCAGGGAGCCCTATGTGGGACTCAATCCAGGGACCCCAGGATCTTGCCCTGGGCCAAAGGCAGGCGCCAAACCGCTGAGCCACCCAGGGATCACTCATCAGTTTTATATAACACCCAGTGCTCATCAGATCACATGCCCTCCTTCATGCCCATCCCCCAGTTACCCTGTCCCCTCACCCTTCTCCCCTCCAGTGACCTTCAGTTGGTTTCCTATGATTGAGAGTTGTTGGTTTTTTTTTAAGATTTTATTTATTCATGAGAGACACACAGAGAGAGAAAGAAGCAAAGACACAGGCAAAGGGAGAAGCAGGCCCCACGCAGGGAGCCCAACGCGGGACTCCATCCGGGTCTCCAGGATCAGGCCCTGGGCCTAAGGCGGCGCTAAACCGCTGAGCCACCTGAGCTGCCCCTGATTGAGAGTTTCTCATGGTTTGTCTCCCTCTCTGATGTCGTCTTGTTTTATTTACTTATTTTTTTTTAATTTATTCATGAGAGACACAGAGAGAGAGGCAAAGACACAGGCAGAGGGAGAAGCAGGCGCCCACCAGGGAGCCCGATGCAGAACTCGATCTCAGGACCTCAGGATCATGACCTGAGCTGAAGGCAGACCCTTAACCAGCTGAGCCTCCCAGGTGCCCCTCCATTGGATATTCCTTCCTGCTTTGTCGAAGAGTAGTTGACCATAGAGTTGAGAGTATGTGTACTTTTTCCCCCCAGATTGTATTTATTTGTTTAGAGAGTGCAAATGGGGGGAAGAGCCAAGGGAGAGGGAGAGAATCCAAAGTATGCCCCATCCTGAGCATGCAGACCCTGATGCAGGACTCAATCCCACGACCTCAAGACCTGAATCAGAGGCAGTCCCGGTGGCTCAGTGGTTTAGCACTGCTTTCAGCCCAGGGCGTGATCCTGAAGACCCGGGATCGAGTCCCATGTCAGGCTCCCTGCATGAAGCCTGCTTCTCCCTCTGCCTGTGTATATGCCTCTCACTCTGTATCTCTCATGAATAAATAAATAAAAAAATTTTTTTAAAAAGACCTGAGCCAGGGATCCCTGGGTGGTGCAGTGGTTTGGCGCCTGCTTTTGGCCCAGGGCGCGATCCTGGGACCCGGGATCGAATCCCACGTCGGGCTCCCGGTGCATGGAGCCTGCTTCTCCCTCTGCCTGTGTCTCTGCCTCTCTCTCTCTCTCTCTCTCTCTCTCTCTCTCTCATAAATAAATAAAAATTAAAAAAAAAGACCTGAGCCAAAATCAAGAGTTGGTCACTCAACTGACTGAGCCACCCCGGCGCCCCCAAATTGCATGTACTTTTTAAAAACTAGCTTTTTTCTTTCAACATAATTTGAAATTCCTTTATTTATTATTAAGACTTTTACCTTTTGAAGACAGAAAAAATGAAAAGGCAAAGCACATAGTCAAAGAAATATGTTCAAAACATACATACAAAGGACTCATATCTAGTATATAAAAAAGCTCTTACAACTCAACAATAAAAAGATAAACATCCTGGAGCCTGCTTCTCCCTTTGCCTATGTCTCTGCCTCTCTCTCTCACTGTGTGCCTATCATAAATAAAAAAATAAAAATAAAAATAAATTTAAAAAAGATAAACATCCTAATAGCTACATTGGCAAAAAACCTGAGTAAACAGTTAACAAAAAAAGATGTTTAAGTGGCAAGTCAGAACATGAAAAGATGAGTAACATCTATACTCATTAAAAAATGCAATTTGGGGGATCCCTGGGTGGCGCAGTGGTTTGGCGCCTGCCTTTGGCCCAGGGCGCGATCCTGGAGACCAGGGATCGAATCCCACGTCGGGCTCCCGGTGCATGGAGCCTGCTTCTCCCTCTGCCTGTGTCTCTGCCTCTCTCTCTGTGACTATCATAAATAAACTAAAAAAAAAATTTTAAAAAAAAAAAATGCAATTTGGGCAGCCCGGGTGGCTCAGCAGTTTAGTGCCGCCTTCAGCCCAAGGCGTGATCCTGGAGACCCAGGATCGAGTCCTGCATTGGGCTCTCTGTGTGGAGCCTGCTTCTCCCTCTGCCTGGATCTCTGCCTCTCTCTCTCTCTCTGTCTCTTATGAATAAATAAATAAAATCTTTAAAAAAAAGAAAAGAAAAATGCAATTCGGGCGCCTGGGTGGTTCATTTGGTTAAGCAACTGCCTTCAACTCAGGTCATGATCCTGGGGTCCTGAGATAGAGCCTTACACCTGGCTCACTGCTCAGCAGAGAGTCTGGTTCTCTCTCTCCTTCTGCCCCTCCCCTCTACTCCTGCTCTCTCTACCCCCCAAATAAATAAAATCTGTAAAAACAAAACAATTCATATACCTATCATGAAACATATCAAGAAAAAGAAAGCATAGGTCCACACAGACTTGTACACAAATGCTTATAGTAGCTTTATTCCTAATTTCAAAAAATTCAAAAAACTAGTAATAACTCAAATATCCATACAATGGAATACTACTCAGCAACAAAAATGTTTGTTGAACGTTCAAGTGTTATGAAGTATTCCAAGGACAATGCCTGCAATGCTACATTCATTCACTAGATGGCAGGAAAAGTTCATTCGTTTCCAGTTCTATTACTGTGTCTTGTCGTCCTTACCACAGCCGGCAGGCAGATGGCATCAACCCCATTTAACTGGTAGGAAAACAAAGGCCTGGAGAGGGCAGGTGACCCCCCAAGTTTGCCAATCTGCCAGAGCCACATCTCCTGGACTTTCTGGGCTTCTGAATCGACAACCCAGATAGACACTCCCACACCTTGGTCAGCATAGACCTTGTCCCCCTCCACCCAGCCCACCCATCCAACCCTACCCCTCCAAGTGCTCTCATTCTCTTAGCTGTCACCCCTGTACTGAAGTCAGAAATCCGCTGCTTGGGTCCTAGGCCTGGGAGGCCTGAGGGGAAGCTTGTGAGGCTGGGAAATGTGGAGCTACCACTTGAATTCAGGTTTGTTTTAGCCACTACTAGGATTAGCAAATCCAAAACAACTGGTATGAGCCCTTTGTACAGCTTGAAGGGTTATATAAATACCTATGGTTTGTCTGTTATTATGACCCAGCCCCTTAACTTGCACATAATCTTTGGGAGAATTTTATGTTGGCGTCTTCTGAGTTCCCTTTTTGTGCTTAAAGGGTAAGAAGTAGCTTCCGGCCTGCTTTTCTATCTTCCGGTTAGCTAACCCCGTGTCTGGTCTTTACATTTCCAATCCTGGACAATTTAAAATCTGCTCAACATTAGGAGCCATGTAGTCCCTAGCAAATAGAACACCTTCCTCTCTTACTACCTTGCTCTCCAATGAAGTCTTGTGCTTCTAGGGAGCCTTTCAACTCTGGAAAAACATCGAAGACCTTTCTCCAAAAGACATTAAGACGGCAATTCGGGGATCCCTGGGTGGCGCAGCGGTTTGGCGCCTGCCTTTGGCCCAGGGCGCGATCCTGGAGACCCGGGATCGAATCCCACGTCGGGCTTCCGGTGCATGGAGCCTGCCTCTCCCTCTGCCTGTGTCTCTGCCTCTCTCTCTCTGTGACTATCATAAAAAAATAAAAATTAAAAAAAAAAAAAGACGGCAATTCAGAACAGGCACGTAATCAAGCTCAGGGAACCATGGTTCAGCTTCCCTCTATCCTCTCCCTCTATTTCGGATGCAACCCTTCAAGAAAAGAAAAAGTCTCCCTGCCTGCACAGGATGGGTAGGTTGGAGGCTGGTCTGCTGACCTATCTGGACTGTGGCTTCATGTCAGATGTTCATGAGCTGAAAAAAGCAGGAGTTGAAGTGTTACCAGACCAGGAATCAAATCCCAGCCCCACAGCCATGGCAGGGACCCAAAGCCTGCTTCTCCACTTGTAACACCTTCCTGAGCTGTGAGTACAGTAATGTAGAAGAGTTCTGTTCCCTGAGGCCTCCTTCACGGGGCTGAGTGTGGCCAGCAGGTGACCCACGATGGGAAGCCTCTGCTGGGTGTTAACTCTTTAGACCTGGGTTCCCCACTCTTCTAAACCTGGCTGGGTGGAATGAGCCTCTCCTTCAGGCAATAGGGTCACTTGAGAGTAGAAAGCAGGGACACCTCAGGGATTGTCACCAGGTAAGACAAGTATTTCATTTAGAGAGTATATGTACATGCGAGGATCTCAACATTTCAGTTGCAACCAAGGCAAGATCACGAGGTATCCAGGCCATTCCACAGAACAGGGCCCAATGACCAATTTGTTTGAGGCACTGACAAGGATTAAGGACGTTATCAGCCCAAAACTTCAGAGACCCCACAGCACTGGTCTTTATTAGCACTTAGGGGCAGTGCCCCTAGGCCTGCAAAGGGTTTTCACAGAAGCAATGGAAATCGGTGTGCCCCCCCACCTATTTCTCCATGCTGTGGCCCCGCTCACCAACTGCTAGACAGTAGTTGCAAGCTTTCCTATGGGGAAAGTTACTGGATCCTTTAGGTTGCTGACCCTATGCCACTTTCCAAGTCCCTCTCCCTACCTGAAGATCATGCTATATATAATGGTAACCAGCAAAACAAGATGGAGAACCTCCCCACAAAACACCCTATCTTCCCTCAGCTACCCATGATGGACAGGAGTTTAAGATTTGTTCATGAAAGACAGATGAGAGGCAGAGACACAGGCAGGGGAGAAGCAGGCTCCATGCAGGGAGTGGGACGTGGGACTTATCCGAGACTCCAGGATCATGCCCGGGGCCGAAGGCGGCGCCAAACCACTGAGCCACCCGGGCTGCCCCAGGAGTTTGGTTTATACACAAAAGAATCACACCAATGAAGAGCTTTAATTTTTTTTTATTAATATGAATTTTTAAAGTTTTCCATAGGAAGTCTTCTCCAAACACTAGATGCATGGGGACCACCTGAAAATTAAAGAGACAAGGCAGTTATCATTAGGTTCCAATCCTGGATAGGATGATAATCCTATCATTAGGTTCCCACATAAATAAAAACAGATTTAGGTTTCTGGCTGAATTCCACGAAGTGTTTTTCCATCTCCCCCAAATCCCAAAGCCTAACATCTAAAAAGAGGAAATGGAAGGAGGCCTGAAGACAAGAGATCATAGTTCAAGCAAAGACACCGCAAGGATTTGAACCCTGTCCTGGAAATCCAGGAGTGCCAACCACCAGCATCTTTTGCTTTTTTTTAAGCTAGGAAAAGGCTAAAAAGCAAAACCTGAGAAAACAAAAATTTGTTTTCTCAGGAAAAGAAAAACCTTTACAACCCTACTGAAGAACACTGGAGTATCTGCTTCAGCTAAGATGCTAGCTTAGCCAAGTCTCTTATGTTCACCTGAAAAAGTCTTAGCAGAGAATTTTTGCAATCCCACCCCAACAATCCTCAAAACTAAAATGCCTATCTCTGATTTGTAAGGTCTATGTTCCCACCCAACATTACAGTCTCAAACATTATCCTCCATTCACTGGCTTAAGTGTTCTAACCACAAGATAACAGTGTTATAATATTTAGTCGTGGTTTAATAACATTTAAGCATTTGCAGGCAAATTAATGGCCTTTTCTAGTAGTGCAACCCACCAGAAGACCTCAGCACCACTGTTACCTTGAAACCGATTAGGGGTCATGCCCTCAAGGATCCAAGCTACTGGCAGCATCGAGGTGAGGGGTGAAGGGTCTGCGCTAGGCCAAAGGCAGGGAGTGGCGATGTGGCAGAGTAGTCACTTGTGGGGAGGCCTTGCTTTTTTAACAGGCTTCTGGAAAAGCTAGGGAAAAGTGGTTGCCCTCTTTCCCCATTTCCCTCCCCTTCAACCATCACTTGAGGTATGGGCTTTTTAAATAAATAGCTGCTATAAAAGCAGCATAATTGTCAGGACAGGACAAGCCCAGGGGTACAGAAGGTACTCAAAACATTCCTTTAGATGCTCCGTTCCCCGAAGAGAGCCTCAGTGCATGTCTGCCAAGTGTTGAGGCAAGTCCTCATTTCTAACAGAAGCTGGGGTTAGGAGGCTGACACCATTTTTATTGACCTTAGTGTAATAGCGCTTTGTTGTCTCTCTTGCCACAGGAAGGCTCCATGGTTGTCCTACTTAAGCCTTCGGTGCCTTTAGAGGGGTACCTGAAAAATCTTAAAAAAAGGCTTAGCGCCCACCTTACCCCTCCACCCCCAGGCCAACAACAGCTGCTCACATGCTATTTATTCCAGCATAAAGCTGAAAGTCTATTTAACACTAAATTACTTATTCATAACGGATCTGACTTGGTATGTAAACATAGAAAAAAGCATGTTCACCTGTTGTCCTCATTTTGTCCACTGGTGAATTCAACTGGAAGCTCCTTCTATAGTCTGAAGAATACCATCTGAAAGAACTAGTGGTTCCCAATCCCCACATTTAAAATGGACTGTTTATTTAAAGTAAATAAGCTATTTTTTTTCCTTACTGGTCTGGCTTCTCTGGCCCTTCGCATACGTCTGCTGTTTTGAATGTTCCTGTGTGTAAGAATTAAGACCAAGGGAGGGGAGAGAGAAACCCACACAAAGAAAATGCACTAAGACCACTGAACTGATAAAACGTTTCCACTTGCCAGTTAAATTTCTTGAAGGCTGTTGCTTGTTTGGAATTTATTTCTTGTCACTGATTTTAAGGTGCATCTGGAAAAGACTAAAGGCTTCAGTACCCTCCCCACCCCCCTACCAGAAGTGAACAAAAAGCATTTTACCTAAAGAAGCACAGCAAAAGGTACTTGGCTTCAATCACAAACACGAATGATTAAAAGCTGCAGAAATTTCCTCAACACTCAGCCTTTATCACTCAGCTGGATTTCCTTCAACAATCACTACTCCAAGCATTGGGGGAACACAACTTTTAATCATACTCCAGTCGTTTCACAATGCATTCTAATAGCAGCAGATCAGAACAGTACTGCATTACTTGCCAACAGAACAGACAGACCTGAGGTCAAGACAACTGCATTCTCTGTGTGGTCTGTAAAAAAAAAAAAGCTAAAACAAGTAAGGCCCTCCCCCTCCTCCCCTACAAAAATCAGGGGAAAGTTTACTTGAATATTATGCTGATACACTGCAAGGTCTCACACACTCACTAGAACAGAAGGCAGAGCCAAGCGCTTATATGCAAGTCAAAATCCTGAACAGCTTCATGAAGGATGAAATGAAGCCTCTGCAAAGAAAATTCTTTAAAAACCCACATGCCCCCCACCCCAGTACCTATATGAAAAGGCCAGTTGTGTCAACACTAACATCAGATGAGATGATTAGAAGCATTTAAAGTTCACATGCAACTCTGGAAAAGTTGACAGTATTTTATTACTCTACCACTGTCAAATTTAGAGACCCCTGACTTTCTGGAAATAGTGTAGGTGTAGTTACCTGTTATTCTGATCATAATCTCCCACCTGTCTAAGAGGTATTTATTCCTTATTTAGAGGGCCTCTATTGCCATGTGCCTGGAATTATTAAATGCTCATCACTTTACGAAGGATAAAATGTTTTTCCTGCCTTAAAGTTAAATTCGTTCTTCCGCTCAATTCCTGATCTTGTCCATTAAAGAGTGTTCGCAGACAAAGCTTCTGAAAGATTAGAGAAGAATCCCCCCCAAGATTGCCCAACACTAACTACAAACAAACAAATACTTTATTTAAATGAGGAGACAGCTTTCTAAAAGCATACATTCTCTAGATTAAAATGTTTTATTTTGAAGTATTTAATGTTTTCTATACAACGTACATCACAACACAAAACTTAAGTTTTACCAAGATTAACAACATCGGATTCTTAACAGCACAATATGCTAGCCTTTTGTAGAATTTAAGAGATTCAATTTTCTTAGTTTTATCAACATTGCCTTATGATTAAGGCACTACGACTCTTCAAAGCCTTTAAGGAATTACTTGCCTCTGAACGAGGTGTGCTACCCCATCATGGAAGCCCACAGTAAGTCCTAATTTTAAAAGGCTAGATGGGAAAATTCCCCACAATCCTGAAATCCTCTAAGGAAAGGATCAGGAAACAGCCAAGTTCAATACTTAAGACCTTCACAGTTCTATTAAAAATAAGCACTTATCCCTAACATGCAATACTGCAGATTCAAATTAAACTTATCTGTTAACAGCTGCCTGCTGTTTTCTGCTCCCAGATGAAATGAAGCAACTCTTCTGATAATGAAGAGAAACCTGTCTGAGGCAAACGAAAGATTGGCAAACAGCACAGCCTTCTCTCAATCCATTTGATCCCACTCTGAATTATTTCAGCTTCTTTTATTCCAGGATTAATGTTGATTTTACCATTTTTCATTTTGTTTTATTCTGCTTTTGTAAAAGCAGTATTTTGAGATGGTTATTTGATCTTCGTTGTTATTTCTCATCAATTCATTATATTACGGCTCATCAATTCTTTTTGTGTGTGGGAATAGCTTGATAGGCCATAACTTTTAAATGGTAGATTCCATTAACTTTAAATTGGTAGTTTCACTTGCTTAATTTTTTTTGCATATGCAGATAATGCGTTCATCAGTAGTTAAGGATCTCAGGGTTATGCTTTTTTCCCCAATGGAGGTATGAAACATAATCTTTTCTGCCTTTACTTATCATCATTCACCAAGATGCTGTTCCCTCTCCATCTAGGTCATCGTATTTGCCAGGCTGGTTATGACTCAGAAGTTATCTGAAAAAAGTCTACAGAAAACAAAAAGGTTTCCCCGCCCTCATCCACAAACCCCACCCCCTTTTTTATCAGAAATGATTAAAATATACAATTTACAGTAATTTTGAAGCATACCTTAACATCTTGTTTGCAGTTAATGGAAAAATACTTTTCCTACACTAGAGAAAAGAAATTTGCTTATACACAACTGAAAATAGAATCTTACTTGATAATATAAAAGCTACCACCAGGAAGAAATCCCTTCAGGATCATTAAGCCACTTCCTTTGCTCTGAAGCTCCTATAGTAGTATTAAGTTATATTAAATCACCTGAAAAAAATTCCAAAAGAGAACCACACACTACCATATCCAAACAACTTTAGCCATTTTTTAAAAAATTCCCAAGATGATATCTAAGTCAGCCAGTGGGCTAGACCAACCCCCAGTCCTATACTTTCCTTCCCCAGGCCTTACACTATGAATCCAGTGGATCTTCATGAACTTCCCCAGCTGCCCAATTCAAAAATTGGGGGAAAACAAAAACTAGAGGATTGGGAGTTACTTGCCAACTTGGAAGTTGAGATTTCTTTAGTTTTTCCATCCTAAGTATTTAAGTTCTCGGGCATGAGTTATCTGAAATCATAAACTAAACAATTACCTAACCCCCAACCCTCCCCAATCCCAACCATTAACAGGCCACTGCCAACTATCAATTGCCAAAATTTGCCCCTCCCCTTTAATAAAAGTTAAAGATCACATTACTTGAAAACTTAACTTCAACATCTGGCCTAGTCAAGCTCTTCTGAAGTGCTCCTGAGAAGACTGAGTATGAACCAAAGCTGCACTGTGCTGTACCATTTCAGCTTCAACTGGGAATACTCTTCCAAGGAAAAAAGCAGCTCCAATCCCTGAAGGTGTTCGTGCCAACAGCATAGCAGTACAATCCTTCTCTAACCCAGTTTGTCAATAGTACTATAGCATCTGTGGAAAATCTTAGAAAGAAAATTTTCTCCCCCAACCCTCTTCCCTGTTAAGACCACCCCAAAGTTAAGTAAATGTAACAAGTTTAAAGGGTTATGTATTAAAATATCTGATGAAGAAGTGGAAAAACAATAACTACCAGCCATTTCTCCAATGGACAGCTCCGCCACAGAACTCAAAAGTGAGAGCTGCTCGTGCTCTAGTTTCTAGAACTGTAAACCTGTGGTGTTCTGATTATCCTGATACTGGATTTTCTTTTTTCTGTTACCTTGAGTCATTTGCCTTTGAGACTCTAGGCAGACCTAAGGGGAAAAGAACTCAAAACATATTTTTGCGCCCCCATCCCCACAAAAAACTTTCCCCCCCAAACACAGCCAAACTCCACATTTAGAAAACTTGAATACAGGGTGAAGGAAGAATACGTCATCTATTCAAAAAACTGAAAGGCTTCATTACCCCAAGCTAAAAACTTCTTACAAAACTTGCCAGAATTTTGTCTCAAGGTTGATCTACCAAATTCATTTGGTTTCCCTCAAATTGGTTAAAAACAAAACAAAAAAACTTGCCATCTACCATTCCTCCAGGCCTTGGAAGTCTGCCCTCAAAAGCTTCAGACAAGATGAGAAAACAAGCCTGAAAAAGAGAAACCTACGACACCCGGAAATCGGCCTACACCCCCATAAATCCCTTAGCGCTTGAGTACCACAATTCCCCCGTTACCATTAGAAAAGCAAATAAACGTTACCATACTGAAGTTACAAAGCCACGTTAGCCCATCTCTGGTATTTTTACCACACCACTTGTCCTCCCTGGGGCCTCGCACACTGGGATGCTGCTCTAGGATCCTCTATCTAGCCTCCACAGCGCCTGTTCGCCGCCTCCGCGTGGTCGCCAAGCCAAGCTGCCAAGCTGCTCGCTAGCTTCATCACCACATCGCACTGGCTCCTCCTTTCTGGAATCCTCTCCTAGCTTCACCTCCAAATCGTTAGGGCTCCTTCTTTCTTCCTAGCTTCCTTCCTTCACCAACCGCACTGGCTCCCGGACTTCGCCTTCCTTCCTATCTTCACCACGAACTGCAGCTCGCTCCTCAGTCCTAGCTTCACCAACACTGGCTCCTGGAATCCTGTCTGCCGCTCCTGTCTTCCTAGATTCACTGAATCCACTTCTGCGTAGTACCTGGGTCGGCTGCCAATTAACGCTAGTCCTCAGGATTTAAAAAACCATCTTAGCTCAAAGTCCAATGGGAGAATGTTAAGTTGGTAGTTATTCTTGATCTTGCATTACTTCAGTTACGAAAGTTCTTTAAATTCTCCAAGAACACTAAAAGCTACCATATTTAAAGACCCTCACATTTTTAACTCCAAAAATATTCTACTTAAGTCTTTTTGGTAGCAAACGCTGTAAATCTGATTTTTATCTTTCCCTTCTAGCTCCTGGGCTAAGCTGGGTCTCGGTCTACAGTAGTTTTAACACCCTCAAATCTAGCTTCTGCACCAGAAATTAAATTCATGGGCTTTTGGAAAGATTCCAGAACTACTTAAAAATTCTTAGTTTTCCTGTTCTTACTTTCTCCAATTTTTTGGCTTTAAACTTCTCTATCTTCTTTTTGACGTCTATCTTATGTGCCTGTATTCAGCGGTTGTCCTAGCTTTTCATTTTCTACCTGATGTACTTTCCCTGACCTTATTTTCCACCTCGTTTCCAATTTCTGGCTTTCTCAATTTGTATCTGAGACCTTGTTGCCTTGTTCTTCTCTAAATATTTTTTCTTCTGCTTCCTGCCTTCGAGGTTTAAATTATTTTTGTCTTCTAAAAGGCGTGTAATTTTTCTTCCAATTTTCCTATCTTCTCTAAGTATTTTCTTCACCTTTACTTCTGGTCTTTTAAATCTTCACCTTCCTGTACTTCGGTCTTGCGAGTTCTCCAATTTTCTAATCTCTTCAAATTTTCATCCTACCACTAATTAATATTTGCAAGTTTTAGCAAGTAATAGCTTAAGATCTAGGTGTCAAATGACGCAATAACTAACCCATGAATTTGAAGGGCTCTTAAATCACCTTCAAGTTAAGCTTTTTAAAAGACAAACTTTTAATCTTTACCATCTACAACCGGTCTTTCTAAAACATTTAGGCTCTATTTAGGTCATTTACATTTCAACGACAACCTGAAAGGCTGCCCTCAGATTTAAGGACTTATTGAATCCTGGACTTTGAAGTCCTCTCAACAATTCTTCTAAAATTAGGGTTTTCTCCACTCCATTAAGCTTCATCTCTTAACCTCCGTCTTTTTCTACAAAGAGCATTTTCTTTCTCAAGCTACTCTTTAAAATCTTCATGGTTTTCCTTTTAAGTTCTTTTTAAGATTACAATACTACTCTACGAGTTTAATGCTAAGCAATATCTCAAGAAGTATTATCCCTATTTACATTTCCTAAAGATTGCTTCAATTCCTAGCTTTTTTTTTCTTTTAAGAAAAACTTATCTGCTGTCGCCTTAAGCAGTCCCTCCTCCCTCACCAGCCGCCTCTGCGCTCGCTGCCTGAAAGCCTGCAGCAGAACCCGGGAGAGGCATATTTATAGACGAAAGACAGCTCACACCGCGATTTCAATAACCCTCCGCCGCCTTTGTGAGGGAAGCAAAAATAGTTCCATGGCCGGGTTAAAAATAGAACCTAGTTTTACAAGACTTTCTGGAGTTTTCGTGACAGTTCAGGCAACTTGATTACCCCCCCCCCCCCGTGTACCCAGAAATAGTCAAAACTTACTAGCAAGTAGATTTGACCTGAAGACTTAGACACAAAAGTCACATTTAAGTAGATCAAACAGCTTTCCCTAAACTCAGAACCATTACTTAGGAATTTTTTTAGTAGCTTTAAAAATACCTCATGTTTTCTTGGCAGTACAGTAGATACTATGAAGTGCTTTATGAAGGACGGTTGAATGGGTTTGTTGACAGCCTTTTATTTCCATTATGTAACCGAGCCTCAGCCTCGTCAAGAGATGGCAGCCATCTTAGCTGCGGCAAAGTGTCCGTTTGTCCCCCAAATAGCCTCGGGTCCTGCCAGTCGGTTCTCAGGTTAGACGCGACATTCTGATTACCCTGTTATTGGAGAAGCCCGGGCGGTCCGGGTTATCTGCTTAAGAATTCCACTAAAGGTGGAAATCCACTTCTAGAAAATGTCTCAAGTAGTTCCGGGGCAGGGCTGCCTCCTGCGTCCGAACCAACACCGGGGGGGGGGGGGGGGGGGCTAGTGTTACTTCACGGGCTCAGTGGTCCCGGCTTTGGGGTCCCTAAATGCTAGCTCGACCCCCCACATCTCTGCCTTTTTTAATATCATGCCCACACTTTTTGTTCTGCCCAAATGTGAACCGTTTCTGAGCTTCCAAGCTTCTCGTCAAAGTTACCAAAATTCAAAACTGTCAAAGCCAAGTTTTACGTGTCCTCTTTGATCCGCAAACGCCAAAGGCTTTTCTTCTAAAGAGGAAACGACCTTGGGCAGCCCGTCCGGGAACGTTCTCAGACATTCGTGAAACTGCTTAGGAGTGTGCTTTTCTAAGTTTGTGCTTTAGAATCTGTATTCTCTCGGGCTTGGCTCCACTTCCAAGGTTTTTACAACGGGAGCTAAAAGGGAAAAAGCTCTTCACCAAACCCAAAGCCCGTCCTTTCTGTACAATTTGAGCAGTTTTGCTTTCAAAGCACCCCCTGGAATTTCCCAACTAAAGGGGAAGCTAAGCATCGCGTGCCAAAGACTGAGAAAAATCTCGTTTCCCGGGGCGGCAAGACCGTGAACCCCGAGCGAGGCCGGAGAAATTGGGAGCAATAGCGCTAGGGGCTTCCCGTACACGTTTCCACGGGGCCACTGCGGCTGCGCGGAGAACCGGGCGAGGTGGGACGTGTGGGGGGGGAGAGGGCGCGTGTTCTTCGGCTCCCCTCGGCCAAGCTCTGCTCCAGGTCGAGACCCCGCGGGGGCGCTGCAGGGGCCGCGGGGAGGGCTGGGGGCAGGGGCTGGCCCGCAGACCTGAACGGTGCCGCAGCTGCAGGCTGGAGACAAAGGCTGGGGGGAAGGGCACGGCTCGGCGCGCACCCCGCACCCGCCCGGCGCAGGGATACGCGAGCCGTGAGCCGCCTCCTCCCCTTGTGAGGCGCCGGCTCGCGGGCGGGCACCGCCGGCTCTAACCGGCTCCAGCCGGTCCTGGCCGCCTCCGGGAGCGGTGGCGGTTGTCGCAGGGCGCCAGTGCGCATGCGCGCCCCGCCCCCAGACCGTGTGTTTGTGCCAGAGGTTGGCGGGGCGGGGGAGGGGCAGCAGGGTTGGGGAGGTGGGGGCTTTGCGGCCGCCCCTCCGCTCTTTCTCCACACTCTGGCAGCTCTTACTCCCCTGGGGCAGCTGTTGTCCCTCCCTCCTTCCTTCCTGTTTGCTACCGGGGTCCGCCCTTCCTTCCCTTTTCCTGCCCTTTGTCATTCTTCTAGGTTGTATCAAAGCCATCCGTTAATTGAAAATTCGCACAGGATCCCCTTGGAATTATCAAATGCTGTTTGCTTATTGTAACACACTTTGGGTGTTTGCATGTCACCGGGTCTTATTAGTGTATAATGCGCGAGGTGGAAGAGTCTCAGAAACTGACTTGGCAGCTGCCTTGTATTCAGGAAAAGAAACTGAAGCAGAAAGAGGAGCTGTGGGACTCAGGTTTTGTTTTGTTTTTAAGATTTTATTCATGAGAGACAGAGAGAGAGGCAGAGACACAGGCAGAGGGAGAAGCAGGCTCCATGCAGGGGAACCTGATGTGGGACTAAATCCCGGGACTCCAGGACTCGGGTTTAAAGCCTGGAGCCCTGGACAGGGGCTGACACCCGACCTCTTACCTCAGGGCCTTTACCGTGGAACCTGCACGATGGCCGGTCTCTAGGCAGGGAATTCGGAGAGGGAAAGATGGAATTCGGGGACAAGGTGTAGGGTAGAGTGGCATCTGAGTAGTGACGGGGAATTGCAGGAACCTGATACAGTTTCTGTTTATGAAACCCCTTTGGCTCCTGTAAATGACCGTAGTTATCATGAAGGTGTCGGGGAGCAGAAGGGGGCGTGGGGGACGAAGGTACTGACACCCTCCCACCTTTGCCCACCCCTGTGACCCCTGGCAAAGGTGTTGGAGTTTATTGTTCTTCCCCACTTTCTCTTTAAGGGTGGAATATTACTGCGATGCAGATGGTAACCTTCAGACACAGGCTTGATGTTTTGCTCTGGGTCGGAAAATTTTTAGTGAGATTTTAGCGCTGGAAAGAGGAGAAATTAGTCGGGTCACCTCATTTTACAAACAGGGACCTGGGAACCTGGGGAGTTTGTGATCTGACAGCTAATTAGTACCAGAAGCTATTCTTTTTTTTTTTTTTTTTTCCAGAACCTATTCTTGAATCCCAGAAACTGACCTGGAGCTTCCTCCCTTCCTCCTCCCCGCCCCCAGGCCCTCTCTCTGGCAGTCTCTTCTACAGTTTTCTCCAGGGCTGAGGAAGGACTGGGGGACCTCCTCTGCCATCCTTGCTCTCCCACTCTGGAGCTCATGACATGAAGAGCTTTAAAGTGCTTTAAATAACTGTCAGTGTTGTAAAGCTAGTCATCTCCATTCTCTTACAGATAGCATTTTCCGCATAGGGTTAAAATGGCTGTGTATTATTTAATTAATTCTCTATGGGTTTGGGGAAAGAAAGAGAGAATTGAAAGAAGGTCAGCACTCGGGAATCTGTTGTGTGGAAAGGTGACTTGCCAAGACCAGAGAGTAATTTTTTTAACAGTAAGTGAATGATACACTTTGGAGGAGATTATGGGTGCTAAGTCCTGTTTTTATTACTGTGTAGGTCCAAACATTTATGATTTCATCTCTGCGAGGTTTTGTTTAACAAAGAGAGCTTTGCTGTCTCTAAAATATTCTCATTCCTTCTCTTTATATAGTAAACCCCGGGATCCCTGGGTGGCGCAGCGGTTTGGCACCTGCCTTTGGCCCAGGGCGCGATCCTGGAGACCCGGGATCGAATCCCACGTCGGGCTCCCTGTGCATGGAGCCTGCTTCTCCCTCTGCCTGTGTCTCTGCCTCTCTCTCTCTGTATGACTATCGTAAAAATAAAAAAAAAAATAAAAATAAATATATAGTAAACCCCTTCTTTTTTTTTTTTTTAAGATTTTATTTATTTATTCATGAGAGACACCTAGAGAAGCAGAGACACTGGCAGAAGGCGAAGCAGGCTCCCTGCAGGGAGCCCAATGTGGAACTCCATCCCAGGTCCCCAGGATCACAACCTGAGCCGAAGGCAGATGCTGAACCACTGAGCCAGACAGGCGTCCCAAGTCCCTTCTTTTCTCAGTGTTTATTTAAATAAGTGGGCCCCAAATCACCATGTTCTTTGGTGAGAATATTAATAATACATTTGATTATGTGCCCTTTCCTCAACTCCTTGAATGATCCCTTAAAAATTGTTTTTTTGGGGGCAGCTCTGGTGGCTCAGTGGTTTAGCACCGCCTTCAGCCCAGGGCATGATCCTGGAGACCTGAGATCAAGTCCCACATCAGGCTCCCTGCATGGAGCCTGCTTCTTCCTCTGCCTGTGTCTCTGCCTCTCTCTCTGTGTCTCTCATGAATAAATAAATAAAATCTTTAAAAAAAAAAAAAAACTTTTTTCAAGGCACATTAATAATACATTTGATTATGTGCCCTCTCCTCAACTCCTTGAAGGATCCCTTTTACATAAAACTTTTTTCAAGGCACCTCTTCTCTGGCCTACATCTCTGTTCCCTTTAATTTCAGAATGTCTGATGACAGTTGCTCCCTACACTGCTGCTTCCATATCCTGCATCACTTCAGTCTGAAACCTAGTTTTCATCTGGGCCTAATGACTCAGGTAAAACAGGACAAATCCATTTTAGCCAGTGGTTTTATGCCCCTCCTCAACACACCCCCCCCCCCAACCTTCAAAAAAGCCTTGGCTAAATATAGGTGGCCCTTGGTCTGTTTGTGGCAGTCACTCACTGACAAACACCCATGTGATCTTGGGCACTAACCCAAAAAACTTCTCACTGGATGTTTCCTTCTGTGTAAAATGAGGACATGAGATGAAAGGAGTGATGATGCTAATTCCATAAAATGCAATAAACAAAGATGGGAAAGGAGAATGAAAGATTTGAGGCCTCCTGGCTGTGGTTTCAAGGAAGAGGGACAATAGAAAGGACTAAAGAAACAAAAATTTAAGGTCAGGTCTCCAGGCCTTTTGTCAGCAAGGCCCGACCTATTACTCCAGACTTACGTCAGGGCAGAAACCTCCAGAGAATGCCAGAATCCACTCCACCTCCTCAACTTTTAAACAAGGCCAGTCAGGCTTTCTCAAGAGAGAAGCTATTGATGGCCTTCATTTCTGGGTCTGGGGTCCAGAGTTCAATCTGGGTAAGACTCCAGCTACACTTTGCTTGATGTTTATCTAATCCTGTGATTATTATCTAATACAGCATTATTACCAAAGATTGTTCTGGAAATGCAGATCAAGAAGAAAAGGCAAGGGGAGGGACACCTGGGTGGGCTCAGAGGTTGGGCGTCTGCCTTCAGCTCAGGTCGTGATCCTGGAGACCTAAGATCAAGTACACATCTGGCTCCTTGTGTGGAGCCTGCTTCTCCCTCTGCCTCTCTCTCTCTCTCTGTCTCTCATGAATAAATAAATAAAATCTTAAAAAAAGAAAAGAAAAGAAAGAAAAGAAGAGCCCCGATAAATCAACTTTTTTGTTTTTTAAAGACTCTAGAAACTTGCAGTTGCCAGCCCCCTACTGCCACCCACCTACCCAGAGCTCATCTCCGGAACAAAAATGATGCAAATATTTGGCTCTCTGTCTTTGCACAGCAGCCAGCTCTGGCAGCAGGAAAATGCCACTGAAGTGTCTTTCTGCGAGAAGCATCCATCTTCTCACTACCCTCCTCTGAGACACAGAGGATTCTGTTTGTTTAATATTTTTTTATTTTTTATTTATGATAGTCACAGAGAGAGAGAGAGAGAGGCAGAGACACAGGCAGAGGGAGAAGCAGGCTCCATGCACTGGGAGCCCGATGTGGGATTCGATCCCGGGTCTCCAGGATCGCGCCCTGGGCCAAAGGCAGGCGCCAAACCGCTGCGCCACCCAGGGATCCCCAGAGGATTCTGTTTGAAGGGGGAATGAAGGAGAAGACATCTTAGAACAGTCCCCCACCCCCAGCCCATGAGCTCCCTGCTGCTAGTTCCTTATTAGTTTATTCACCACATAATGTCCTTGGTGCTAGGCCTTGCAGCCTGTTTGTGGATCTTTCTGGAGGGCCACGGGCTGTTAGAGGATAGATTGACAACAAAGGGCTGGACATGCCTTGGGGGGAGCTGTTTTAGCTTCATCTTCGCAATTTAAGAACTGTGCAAAAGGCCTCTCACAGGCTTCACCCCAGCATTTTCTAGACCTTTCCACCTGCTCTGCTGTCCTCTTCCCTCTGGCCACAGCCAGTCTTCAGTGGAGACTGTCTACGCACCTCCTCTCCCAGACTGAGAACAGTCTGCTGTGCTTTCCTTGGCCCCTCCATGGTCTCTGATGTGTCTGCAGGACAGGAAATACAGCATGCAGCTTTATTTTCTATGACTTTTTAAAAGATTTCATTTATTTAGTCATGAGAGACACAGAGAGGTAGAGATATAGGCAGAGGGAGAAGCAGGCTCCATGCAGGGCCCCTGATGTGGAACTCCATCCCAGGACCGCAAGATCACGACCTGAGCTGAAGGCAAATGCTCAACCAGTTAGCCCCCCAAGTGCCCCTATTTTCTGTGACTTTTTTTTAAAGATTTTATTTATTTACTCATGAGAATACACAGAGAGGAGAGAGAGAGGCAGAGACACAGGCAGAGGGAGAAGCAGGGTCCATGCGAGGAGCCTGATGTGGGACTTGATCCCGGGACCCCAGGATCACTCCCTGGACTGAAGGCAGTGCTAAACCGCTGAGCCACCCGGGCTGCCCTATTTTCTGTGACTTCTATTGAGCTCTGAGCTGCACACCTTCCAGGCACTTCTCTCCCTGGTTCCTTATAAGGGAGATGATGATGCTGCTGTCCCCAAGACTAATGAGCAAATTAAGGCCTAAGAGGTCTCAGCACCATTAGTGCCTGGCACACAATAGAAGCTCCGTATGTGTCTATTGAATAATGACTAAATAAATACATTGGAAAAGCATCTCTTTTGGAGTCAAAACCCCAAGCAGAATAGAGAAGGGGTATATGCGGTTCATGCTCAGCCTGCAGTGGAGATCAACTGCTAGCAGAGCGTGGCGGGGGCCATGAAGGACAAAGGGGTCCCTGACCTGGAATGTCCCAGCCAGAGTCACCTGGGGAAATAAGCTGGGGAAAATAAGCTCAGTCACCATGGAGGTTTTCAGTAGATTGCTGTGCTGCTTGTGTATTAATATTGTGTATTGGGGATACTCTGAGTGGCTCAGCGGTTTAGCGCCTGCCTTCGGCCCAGAGTGTGATATCCCGGGATCGAGTCCCACATCGGGGGACTCCCTGCATGGAGCCTGCTTCTCCCTCTGCCTGTGTCTATGCTTCTCTCTCTCTCTCTCTCTCTCTCTCTCTCTCTCTCTCTCTTTCTGTATCTCTCATGAATAAATAAAATATTTTTTATATATTTTTTTAATTTTTATTTATTTATGATAGTCACACACAGAGAGAGAGAGAGAGGCAGAGACACAGGCAGAGGGAGAAGCAGGCTCCATGTACCGGGAGCCCAACGTGGGATTCGATTCCGGGTCTCCAGGATCGCGCCCTGGGCCAAAGGCTGGCGCTAAACCGCTGCACCACCCAGGGATCCCTGAATAAATAAAATCTTAAAAAAAGAAATTGTGTATTGAAGGGTGTTAGGAAGAAAGAAGGAAGTGATTAGACACAACCTGACACACTGTTTTAGGAGCAAAAGGCACCTGGATTTGGCAGAGATGAGCCAGCCCAGCTGGGTGCAGAGCTATGGCAGGGAGCTGTACTCTGACAGACCGACAGACCGGGAACCACTTCCCTCTCCTGACACATTCTGGACACACTGATCCATGGGGAAGAAACCCGAAGACCACCTTGGGTCTCTCTCCAGGGAGCTCCCATTAAACACTCAGCCTCCAGAGGGAGGGGAGGGCTGAAGACTCAGGCCTTGCAGTCATTGCCCTGTGTGACCCACTGCGGGAGGCTGAAGGCAAGCCTCACCCATGCTGGGGCCTGGCCTCTGCTTACTCAGCATCTGGGGCCTGTCCAGTGGACCTTCAGAAACAGCCTGAAGGAACGATGAGTCTATCCACATTCTTGTATCCTTGATCTATTCGGTCACCCACTGACCCTGGCAGATGTTTGTGTTAGCACCACATACCCAGCATGATGCTTATTAAACATATCACGCCCTCTGCACATACTCATGCACACGTGCACTTGGTGTGCCCATTCAGCCTCCACACAGCTGTGGCCCACCTTTTACACAGACAAGTCTTGTGGAAAAAGGGGGCAGAGGTCATCTGGTTCTAGGAACTTTTCCAAGGTATATTTTTCAACACAGGCCAGGTATAAACAGAAGCCCGTGGCATTACAGGTCCTTCTCCAGAGCTAATAAACGGAGAGTCATACAGTGATTGTGGTGGAATAGACCTTAAAGCTCCTGAGACGATGGGAACTCACTAGAAAGGAGGGGAGGCACGAAGGGAGGACCGGGGTCAGCGCTGGCAGGCCTTCGGTTATCTGGAGAAGTTTGGACTCTGGGCCTCTCTGAACTGAAAAGTGTTGTGTGGCTGCTCTTCACAAGGTAGCTGAGCTGAGAGAGATGGCAGATGTGAGGACACTGGAGTCCATTGTCACAGCCCAAGTCAGAGGTCATGGAGGCCTGGGCTGGGGTGGGTAGTGGCCACAGGACAAAAGAAAGAAGACAGGGCAGCCCTGGTGGCACAGCGGTTTGGCGCCGCTTGCAGCCTGGGGTGTGATACTGGAGACCCCGGATCGAGTCCCACGTCGGGCTCCCTGCATGGAGCCTGCTTCTCCCTCTGCCTATGTCTCTGCCTCTCTCTGTGTGTCTATGAATAAATAAATAAAATCTGAAAGAAAGAAAGAAAGAAAGAAAGAAAGAAAGAAAGAAAGAAAGAAAGAAAGAAAGAAAGAAAGAAAGAAGAAAGAGAAAGAAAGAAAAAAAAGAGAGAGAGAAAGAAAGAAAAGAAAAGAAAAGAAAAGAAAAGAAAAGAAAAGAAAAAAAAAGAAAAGAAAAGAAAAGAAAAGAAAACAGAGCAGTCTACCTGAGGCTCTCTGGGCTCCCCACACTGGTTTCCTCCTCTCTGGCTCTTCAGCACCCCTGGCCCTTTGCCAACTCATGTTCTTTTTTTTTTTTTTTTTTTTTAAGATTTTATTTATTCTTGAGAGACAGAGAGAGAGAGGCAGAGACACAGGCAGAGGGAGAAGCAGGCTCCCACCAGGTTGCCCAATGCGGGACTCGATCCCGGGACTCCAGGATCATGCCCTGGGCCAAAGGCAGGTGCTAAACAGCTGAGCCACCCAGGGATCCCTCTGATTCATGTTCTTTACTCTCCATGACACATCTGTTTGGAAGGTACCTTCCCGCCTCTTCACATGACACTCATTACCCTGTCTAGAGGTCACTCCCCGAGAATGGCCTCTCTGACCAGCATATCCAAAATGTCTCATATCACCAGCCCATAGTTAGTCTCTATCACAGCACAGCCTATATTTTCCTGGATACCAATGGGTGTTGACATGTTACCCTTGCTCCTCTGAAGGTCAGGGGTACTCCAGGGTTTACAGCAGGTTGGCAGGGAGGATAAGGTACCCCTTCTGGAGCCTGAAAGTGGGGCCAGAGGAGCCTCAGGCTCACTCACGTACAGACATGGGAGAGACGCATCTGTCTCAACCTCTTTGATGGAGAGGCCCTCCCTGGGTGTGGGCAAAGGGTGCAGACACCCCAGATCCAGCACCCGGCTCCGTTCTGTCTGGCCTCTGCATTCCCAGCTGTTGCTATTTGGGAAGAGCCCAACCCCCTAACTGGAGCTGGGGCGGAGCTGGGAGCCACTTGTGCAGAAAGTGGGGGCAGGAGGGAGGGAAGAGAGGACTTCAGTGTCTTCCCAGCCCCACTCTCTCCACAGAAGTCACTCTTCCACTTAGGAACTTCTAGAAATAATGTACAAAATACTACCCCCTCCAAGAAAATAGAGCACCTGCATAACTTCTTGGGAGCAGAAATGGTGTACAGTGAACACTCAGGTGCCCCGGGGCCTATTCCAGCCCTGCTACCCTGTACTCTGGTGAAGAGACACCCATGTGGAGCTGACTTGGCTAAAAAATACTGCAGTGATGGTGGAAGCTGCCAGTCCTCCCCTATGCCTTCACAGGAACAGGAACTCTGGGGCCTCTGAGACCAGCAGTGAAGGGACAGCCTGGTGTTCCCATGTTCCATAGCAGCACGATGCCAGGTGCCTGAAGTTCTGACAGTTTTGGGCCAGACAGGTTTTCTTCGGCTGTCACCAAGTCTCCAGGGCTGCCCCAGGCCTCCACCACAGCCTGCATAAGCAAAAGAACTGTGGACACAGAAGGGCCTGGGAAGAAGGTGGGGCTGAGAACAGCTTAGGGAAAAGGACCTAGGTGGAAATTTCCATGACTGTTCTGCTTGGGCGAAGACCAGCTGAGGCCCAAGGCGTAGACAGAGGCTGTAGAGAGGTTACAAAGGGTCACCCTTCCTCATTCTCCCAGATCTTAATCACCTACTGCCCCACCCTGAATCTGGGTCATAGAGCTCAATCAGTTGTGTCCCCTCTGTGTCCCCACATCCAGCCCTTTTTATTGTCAGCTCCCTGGTTCATGGACATCTGCCACCTCTCCCCCCATTCTCCCTGCCAGTCAGACCCCCCCCCCCCCCGCTTTAGGGCCCAGGTGAGGTCCTTTTCCTGCTACAGGAGGCCTTCATACCTGAATGGCCAGTCTGTCCTGCAGACATCATGGTCCAGTGACCTCAGCAGCACTCCTGTGACCACACCCTTTTCCCAGGGACTCATCTATTGTTATCTTAAACTATGGCATGCTTATCCTTGTTACTTTATATCCTTGAAAACAGAGTCCCAGTCTTCCTGTAGCCCTGCCCCAGCTGAAAGCAGCTCTACATGTGGGTTCTGCAGCATCCACTCAGTTGATCCTGTGTGGCCTCTGGCTTGGGCTGGCATGGGGGGCCTCTACTTTCCAGCTGCTGGTTCCCCAGATCTGCCCCCAGCCCAAGCCAGCAGGACCCCAGTAGAATTCGGGCAGGAAATGTGTATAGGCTGGACTCCCTCCTTGCTCCCAGCCAGAATGCCAGGCATGGTCAGTTCTAGAGGCTGAGAGTCTTGGGCCCTGGCCAAAGCCTTCCCTCTGGGGTCTGTATGGTCTCACTCACCGACCCTCAGCTCCAGCCTGGCACCTGGAGTGTCCTGAACCTGCTTTTTGTTCCCCCCGTTCTTCCACACAGCCTAAATGTCACCCTCCTCGCTGAAGCTCCCCTGAAGTCTCCCTCCCATCCTCTACCCCATCGGGTCCTTCAACACTGAAAGCATTACACAGAGGAGTCACGAAGAGAATGGCCCCAAGAGTCCCACACACTTGGTCCGAGCCTTGTTCTTCCACTTGCTGTCTGTACTCTGTGTGACATTGGGAAGTTACTTAACCTCTCTGGATCAAGTTTTTTCCTCAGTGAAATGGGAATGATCTGTATGGTACCCGTTGTCATGGTTGTGAGGTTGTCAGCAGCTTACTACAGTGCCTGGCTCAAACGATGTGCCCTATAAAAGGGTGGCTGTCACTACCAGACAGCACCTTCCCTCCCCTGCAGCACTAAGCCCAGAGCAGGGCACACAGCCCACCTGCCAGGCCGTCAGATCTAACAGGACCCAGGCACATCTAGGGAAAGGGTTAAATATCCGCAGTGACTTCATTCAGGCTTTGGAACAGGAAGGAGGCAGAGAAGGTAACAAAATCAGGTCTTAGCCAAATGGAATTTTCCAGTGCTCATAAATAGGACCAGTCAGGTTGCTAAGGGAGGTCACCATGGAAACAGTCATGTGCTCCACTTTCTGGTTATTCCAACCTGGTTCCAGGACGATGACACAAGCTCCAAGCCTCTTCATTGGCTGACACCTTCCTCTTGCCACTTAATCTGGCTGGAGATTGGCTAAGTGCAGTTGCTGGGTTGGAGTTAGACATTCCTCCCTCTCCGCTGTTCCCTGAAACCTGCTGGAAGCTGTTATTTTGAACTAGAGGGAGAAGAAAATAGGCCGGCAGAGATGTTGCCACAGCAACCGGTTTCCTTTCTGCCCTCCTTGGAGTTAGTAGTTGACTTGTCTGCAGCTCAAGAACTTTTCCAAAGGCAGCCATTTTACACTGTCTTAATCTTATTTTGAACAGGAACTCCCTCATCTTCCAGAGTAGTCAAGGAACTTCTGGGGATCCCTGGGTGGCTCAGCGGTTTAGCACCTCCTTTGGCCCAGGGCATGATCCTGGAGTCCCGGGATCCAGTCGGGCTCCCGGCATGGAGCCTGCTTCTCCCTCCTCCTGTGTCTCTGCCTCTCTCTCTATGTCTATCATAAATAAATAAATCTTAAAAAAAAAAAAAAAAAAAGGAACTTCTGAACCCCTACTTAGGGCCTTGGTACCAATCCACCCTTGGGGGCTTTTGTTTCTCTTCATGAAATGGGATTTCATTCCAGGACTCACTAGTTCCAGGCCTGGAGTAAGGCTCCCACTGGACCAAGTTTGCAAATGCTCATTATAAACTGTAAACCTCGGTACAGTCACCTGTGTCTGTAATTGACAGTTATTGACATCAGGTTAGTGTGGAATGACCCAATGAGGGTTGGCGGCCCCACAGACTTGTTTAGCAAAGCCTAGAGTCCTGAGACCCAGGGACCCCTCAGGATTCTATTTCTTCTGTCACCAATTGCTTTCTGGAACCATCAGCAGTTCACATAGTCCCCCAGGGACTAATTTTCTCTTTCTCTAAAAGGATTCTTCTGTAGAAGATCTCCAGAGGCCCTTTCTAGCTCTGACATTCCACAATCCAGTTAAAGGCCTGCCTGCTTTCCATAACTAAGCTGTGGAACTCATCATCTTCTTGTAGGAGGCAAAAATACAGGCAACTGCCCCACACCGAGCACTTTCTATGTGGTAGGTGCTGCACATGCATTATTAGCTCAATCTTCACAACAACCTTATAAGATTAATATCATTATTATAGCACCTACTCATTTTACAGATAAGGAAACTGAGGCCTCAAAAAGTTCGGTAAATTTGCCCAAGGTCACATAACCAACAAGTGGCGAGGTCAGGATTTAAAGTCTGGTGTCTGGCAGCAAGTCCAGGAAGCTCTCTTTCCAGGTACCAACTGAAATGAAGATAAAACAACATGGGCCAATTTAAAGTAGACAGAACATTGGGTGGAGCAAACCCTGGACTAGGATTTACAAGCCTGGGTTCTACTCTAGGTCCTGCCATTGAGTACCACAATGTTATTTCCAGAAAGTCATTTTTCATGTCTTGGCCTTAGTTTTCCCATCTACAAAAATAAGAGTTTAAGAGTGCCTGGGTGGCTCAGTTGGTCAAGCATCTGCCTTTGGCTCAGATCATGATTTCAGGGGCCTAGGATGGAGGCCCACATGGGCTCTCTGCTCACTGTGGAGCCTGCTTCTCTCTCCCTCTTGCTCTGTGCTCTCCCCTGCCCTCAAATAAATAAATAAAATCTTAATTTTTCTTTTCTTTTATTTTTTAAATGTTTATTTATTTATGATAGTCACAGAGAGAGAGAGAGAGAGGCAGAGACATAGGCAGAGGGAGAAGCAGGCTCCATGCACGGGGAGCCTGACGTGGAATTCGATCCTGGGTCTCCAGGATCGCGCCCTGGGCCAAAGGCAGGCACCAAACTGCTGCACCACCCAGGGATCCCCTTAATTTTTCTTTTAAAGATTTTTATTTATTCATGAGAGAGAGACAGAGAGAGAGAGAGAGAGAAAAAAGAGAAAAAGAGGCAGAGACACAAGCAGAGGGAGAAGCAGGCTTCCTGCTTCCTGCGAGGAGCCCGATGTGGGACTGAATTCTGGGACTCTGGGATCACGCCCTGAGCCAAAGGCAGACATTTAACCACTGAGCCACCCAAGCGTCCCAAGACTGGCCTTTTTTTCAGAGATTAAACCCTTCCTGTATCTTTTTTTTTTTTTTTTTTTTTTTTTAAGATTCCCCGTATTTAATCATGAGGGACAGAGAGAGAGAGAGAGAGAGAGAGAGAGAGAGAGAGAGAGGCAGAGGCACATGCAGGGAGCCCGACACAGGACTCAATCCCTGGTCTCCAGGATCACGCCCTGGTCCTAAGGCAGCGCCAAACTGCTAAGCCACTTGGGCTGCCCCTTTCCTGTATTTTTCATGTTATAAAATAATTTTTCTTTTTTTTCTTTTAATATTTTTAATTAATTTATTTATTTATGATAGTCACATAGAGAGAGAGAGAGAGAGAGAGAGAGAGAGAGAGAGAGGCAGAGACACAGGCAGAGGGAGAAGCAGACTCCATGCACCGGGAGCCCGACGTGGGACTCAATCCCGGGTCTCCAGGATCGCGCCCTGGGCCAAAGGCAGGCGCTAAACCACTGTGCCACCCAGGGATCCCTATAAAATCCTTTTTCTTGTGAAATGATGGTGATACTGGTTGGTAGCTATTTTGTTGCAATGTTCTGACCTGGGGAATGTTGGCTAATTGGAGAAAGATGACTAACCTTATGTCAATATATTACGGGAAATTTCAAGATTTATTTTATTTTTTTTAATTTTTCAGTAAACTCTATGCCCAACATGGGACTTGAATTTATGACCCCGAGATTGTTTAAGAGTCACTGTTCTACCGACTGAGCTAGCCAGGTGGCCCAATTATGGAAAATTTCAAACATATAAAAAAATAATGAGAATAGTTTAATGAATCCCCATGTTACCCTTGTTACCCTTCACCAATTACTAACCCTGGCCACTGTTTTTTCCCAATGGTCCAATATCTCCATGCCCCGAATTATTTTTTTTTAATATTTTATTTATTTATTTATTCATGGGAGACACAGAGAGAGAGAGAGAGACAGAGGCAGAGATACAGGCAAAGGGACAGAAGGCTCCATCCATGCAGGGAGCCCAATGTAGAACTTGATCCCGGTACTCCAGGATCATGTCCTGGGCTGAAGGCTGACGCTCAACCACTGAGCTACCCAGGTGTCCCCCCCTGAATTATTCTAAAGCAAATCACATGGCAGCCTGGGTGGCTGAGCGGTTTAGTGCTGCTTTTGGCTCAGGGCGTGATCCTGGAGACCTGGGATTGAGTCCCCCATAGGGCTCCCTGTGTGGAACCTGCTTCTTCCTCTGCCTGTCTCTCTGTATCTCTCATGAATAAATGAATAAAATCTTTTAAAAAAAGCAAATCACAGACATCATATAAATCCATCTGTAAAAAATTTTTTTAACATAACCACATTAGCATTTTCACACTAAAAAAATTAACAATACTTCTTTCAGACTAATCTTCAAATATACAGTTTGTCTCAAACTGTCTCAAATATACAGTTTTTCGCAGTTGGATTGCTTAGTCAAGATGTATACAGAGTCCACACATTTGCTTTGATTATATGTCTCTTAAAACTCTCTTGATCTCAGAAGTTTTGGCTCCCCACCATTTCTTCCCTGTAAGTTATTTGCTGAAGAATCTAGGTTTGCTCTTGAAATTTTCCACACTGTGGATTTTGCTGATCACATCCCTGTGGTATAATTTCTTCTTCTTCTTCTTTCTTCTTCTTCTATTTTTTTATTTTTATTTTTTTAAAAGATTTTGTTTATTTATTCAGGAGAGACACAGAGAGAGAAGCAAGAGACAGAGGCAGAGGGAGAAGCAGGCTCCACGCAGGGAAGCCCGATGTGGGACTCAATCCCCGGTCTCCAGGATCAGGCCCTGGGCCGAAGGTGGGGCTGCCCTCTTCTTCTTCTTTTAATAAACTGAGATTTTTTTTTTAAGATTTATTTATTTATTTATTCATAGAGACACACAGAGAGAGGCAGAGACACAGGCAGATGGAGAAGCAGGTACCATGCAGGGAACCCGACGTAGGACTTGATCCCCGGTCTCCAGGATCAGCCCTGGGCTGCAGGCGGCACTAAACTGCTGCGCCACAGGGGCTGCTCTCCTCCTTCTCCTTCTCCTCCTCCTCCTCCTTCCTTCATATATATATATATTTTATTTATTTTATTTTATTTATTTATTTATTCATGATAGACACAGAGAGAGAGAGAGGCAGAGACACAGGCAGAGGGAGAAGCAGGCATCATACAAAGAGCCTGACGTGGGACTCAATCCAGGGTCTCCAGGATCACGCCTTGGGCTGCAGGCGGTGCTAAACTGCGGTGCTAAACCACTGCGCCACCGGGGCTGCCCCGTATATCTTTTTTTTTTTTTAAGATTTATTTATTTATGATAGACACAGATAGAGAGAGAGAGGCAGAGACACAGGCAAAGGGAGAAGCAGGCTCCACGCCGGGAGTCCGATGGGGGGACTCCATCCCGGGACTCCAGGATTGCGCTCTGGGCCAAAGACAGGCACCAAACCGCTGAGCCACCCAGGGATCCCCAATATTTGTATATCTTTTTAATTGGAGTTTGATTTGCCAACATATAACACCCACTGCTCATCCCGTCAAGTGACCCCCTCAGTACCCATCACCCAGTCACCACATCCCCCTGCCCACCTCCCCTTGCACTACCCCTTGTCTGTTTCCCAGAGTTAGGTGTCTCTCATGTTATGTCACTCTCTCTGATATTTCCCACTCATTTTCTCTCCTTTCCCCTATAATCCCTTTCATATTTTTTATATTTCCCGAAACCATATAATGTTTGTCCTTCTCCAATTGACTTACTTCATTCAGCATAATACCCTCCAGTTCTATCCACGTTGAAGCAAATGGTGGGTATTCATTGTTTCTAATGGCTAATATTCCATTGTATATATAGACCACATCTTTATCCATTCATCTTTCAATGGACACCGAGGCTCCTTCCACAGTTTGGCAATCGTGGACATTGCTGCTATAAATATTGGGGTGCAGGTGTCTCGGTCTTCCACTGCATCTGTATCTTTGGGGTAAATCTCCAGTAGTGCAATTGCTGGGTTGTAGGGCAGTTCTATTTTTAATTCTTTGAGGAACCTCCACACAATTTTCCAGAGTGGCTGTACCAGTTCACATGCCCACCAACAGTGCAAGAGGGTTCCCCTTTCTCCACATCCTCTCCAACATTTGTTGTTTCCTGTCTTGTTAATTTTCACCATTCTCACTGGTGTGAGATGGTATCTCATTATGGTTTTGATTTATATTTCCCTGATGGCAAGGGATGCGGAACATTTTCTCATGTGCTTGTTGGCCATATCTATGTCTTCTTTGGCGAAATTTCTGTTCATGTCTTTTGCCCATTTCATAATTGGATTGTTTGTTTCTTTGCTGTTAAGTTTAATAAGTTCTTTATAGATCTTGGATACTAGCCCTTTATCTGATACGTTATTTGCAAAAATCTTCTCCTATTCTGTAAGTTGTCTTTTAGTTTTGTTGACTGTTTCTTTTGCTGTGCAGAAGTTTCTTATCTTGATGAAGTCCCAATAGTTCATTTTTGCTTTTGTTTCACTTGCCTTCATAGATGTATCTTGCAAGAAGTTGCTGTGGCCAAGTTCAAAAAGGGTGTTGGGTGTGTTCTCCTCTAGGATTTTGATGGATTCTTGTCTCACGTTTAGATCTTTCATCCATTTTGAGTTTATCTTTGTGTGTGGTATAAGAGAATCGTCTACTTTCATTCTTCTGCACGTGGCTGTCCAATTTTCCCAGCACCATTTATTGAAGAGATTGTCCTTTTTCCAGTGATTAGTCTTTCCTGCTTTGTTGACTACTAGTTGACCATAGAGTTGAGGGCCCATTTCTGATAACATATTCTTCCATCCCCTCTGCATTTCTTGTAAACAGGTGGTTAGATCTAAAGGCTGGAATGCAATTTGGGTTCCTTTTTCTTTCTTTCTTTCTTGCTTGCTTGTTTTCTTGCTTTCTTTCTTTTTTACAAAGACATTTTACAGATGATATTGAAAATACCCAATTTAAAATAAATTTAAGGGGATCCCTGGGTGACTCAGTGGTTTGGCGCCTGCCTTAGGCCCAGGGTGTGATCCTGGAGTCCTGGGATCAAGTCCCAAGTTGGGCTCCCTGCATGGGGCCTGCTTCTTCCTCTGCCTGTGTCTCTGTTAGTAGCAGAACAGGACCTAGTTATCTTGACTTCTAGCTTTCAATTCTTTATTTCTTTATTTTTTTTTTAAGATTTTATTTCTTTATTCATGAGAGAGACACAGAGAGAGAGAGAGGCAGAGACACAGGCAGAGGGGGAAGCAGGCTCCATGCAGGGAGCCCGACGCGGGACCAATCCCCGGACTCCAGGATCACACCCTAGGCCAAAGGCAGGCGCTAAACCACTGAGCCACCCAGGGATCCCCGCTTTCAATTCTTTAATCTTGGGAGAGAACCTTAATTATTCAGCAAAGGCCCTCCACACAAGTCACAGCTAGTGAAAAGACAAGAGAAAGGCAAGGCCAGGCTTTCCTGGAGTTAATGTTCCTTCTAGCTGGGGAGTGTAAGTGTTCTGAAGCGAGTATGGCCACGGGATGCAGGGAACCAGAGGAGGGAACCCATTTTAGATAGGGTCGACAAGGAAGGTGACACTTGAACAAAGATTTGGAGGATGAGAAAGAACCAACTCTGAGAAGAGAGGGGGAATTCTAGACGGAAGGAAGAAAAGGAAGAACAAAGGCGGACAGATGAGGTCAGGGCTGTAGACACTTCCCTCTGGAGGTGGGCTGCGCCTAGGCAAGAAGAGGGAGTTTCCTCTCCCCAAGCCCTGCAGGAAGTCTCCCAGTACCAAGCCATCTGCCCTTGGCTGGAGACTGAACTATGCAGCTGTTGCTCCCCCACAGATTCTGGGCACCACCTGCGCTGAAACATGCCCACGGCAGTCTTTGTGGGTGAAGACCCCAGGCCTTCTGAGCCTTGGACTTAACCTTAACAGGCAGCTTCTGAAGCCCTGCCTTCTTATACCACATGTGTTCTGTCCTTGATGTCTGTTCTAGGGGCTGTGCTGCGGGGCAGGAGCCAGATTTCACCTGGACCAGACCAGCTCCAGGGGAGCCATCACCCCTGGCCCCCAGAGAACAGAGCTGGTAGCTGGAGAGGTTTTCAAAGCCCAGATGTCAGCTTTCACTAGGCGTTGGTGCATTAGCCACCAACAAATACTTGGGTCAAGTTCAAACCAGAAGAGGCTCCACCCTCCGATTTTGGGCTTACCTCAGCAGGCAGAGGTAGGAAGGCTCCCAGAGAAAGAATCCTACAACATCAACCAAGAGCCCTGGGGCTTGGTTTCGTCATGGCAAAACCAGTCTTTAGCTAAACCAGTGCGTTGGCCCTGCTTCCTCTCCGGCCCAGGGTGTGCCCAGTCTTTGCCATATAGTAGGTGCTGGGTAAACAAACATTTGTTTGGTGAATGAATAAGGGGGTATTAAGAACTTTCAAGCAGTGATAGTGAGCTCCTATTAGTGGGAGGAACAAGGAGCTGCTGGATGGCCATTTGCGTGGGGTCTCCTCTTAGGGAGTGCTGGGGGCCTAGGAGAACCTTGCACCGCAGGGCGTGTGAGGCTAACTCAGAATGGTCCGGCGAGGGCGACAGGCCGCGTGCTTAGCGGCTTCGACCCCTAGACCCCTCCGCGGCTCCGGCGCCGCGGCCTTAGTTCACAGGCTCCCGCCCCGCCGCACTCCCGGCTGCGTGGCTCCCCGCACCCGGAAGGCCAGGCCCGCGCCTCCCCCTCGCGCCGCTCCGGCCCGGGCGCAGTCGGAGGCTTGCAGGAGCTGTCCCAGGCAGGCTCCCCTCTCAAGAGCGACGCGCCGCCGGAATTGGAGCTCGCGCGTCACCGCCAGGTGAGCTCAGCCCGCGCGGCCCGCGCTCCTGCGACTGGAGGAGGACCGGGAGGGGGAGGACGGGAGCGGACCCCACCCCAGCCCCAGCGTGGGGCGGGCCGGAGCCCTCAGGCACCGCACCCCTCCTTCCTTCCCGCTGTTCCCTACCCGGCCACCCCACCCTCCACACACACTCCGAGCGTCCCCTGCCGCCCGATTCCCACAGCGGCCGAGTGACCCGCCCCCCTCAGCTCCCGTCCCTTTGCGGTCCCAGCCCTAGAGCCTTTTCACCCCCCGGGCCAGGCCCTGTGCCAGCGGTGTTCGCACACGCTTTGGTTCCGGGTCTGGGGAGCCCGGAGAGGAAGCGGTGCCGAGAGTGGCGGGCAGACGCCCCAGAGAAGGCTTCCCGAAAGGGCCTGCTCTGGGGCAGGGCGGGGGCTCGGGAAGTTGGAGTCCGGGTGCAGGGAGCAGTAGGTGCAAAGGCCTGCAGGAGCGAGCAACCGGGGACCGGCGGGGCTGTGCGCAGGGCAGAAATGAGGAGAGGGCCCGGGAGGGCACTGGCTGCCATGAGGAAGGCTGAGGTAGCGGTGTGACGGCTGCCATGAGGAAGGGCTTGAGGGTAGGCGGTGTGGACGGCTGCCATGAGGAAGGGCTTGAGGGTAGGCGGTGTGGACTTGGGCGCAGGGAAGGCCGCTGGCCCGGTGTGAGCGTGAGAACCGGGCAGAGTGGGCCTCGGGAGCACGCGGGAGGCACCGGGAGCCAGGGCTTGAAAGCTGTTCGGGAGTGGCTGGGAGGACAAAGTACAGACGTTTCCGAAGACCCACTTTCCCCCATCTCAGTGCTCCTCTCAGGATGCTGCCCCCATCCTCTGGCCAAAACCTGGGACACTCTTCTCCCGCAGTCACTCCTGACAACCCAGCCCCCATCCGTCCAGAAGCCCAGCGGTGACCCCAGGTTGCTCCTTCCAGGGCAGAAAGCCCTGGACTCCCCTCCCCTGCCTGGAACTCCCCATATGTCCCAGTGTGTAAGGCCAGGGCAGAGACCCTGGGAAAGGGAGAAGCAAGGCCTGGGAGTCCTAATCCCTCCGCCCCAGCGGGACCCTGAGCTGGGAGACACCTTCCACGGGTTAACCCTGCTCTGACCTGGGAGCCCCACCAATTCTTCTGGCCTGACTCAGTCAGCAGGCGCCTCACGTGACTGTTCTAGTAAACAAAGGCTTTCAGTCACTGAACTGATCCCCACACCCCAACCCCACAGGCTGCAGGCTGGTGGCCGCCTCTCCTCAGTGAGATTCCCTCCTCCTCCCCAACGTGTGATACTTGGGATGGGTGGCCTGCAGGCCCAGGTGGCATCTGCAGGGCTGGGAGACAAGGAACCCGGCGGGAGGGTACTCTGGGGTCTGTGTGGGCCTCAGCCTTTGCTCCTGGCTCACTTCAGTCCTCCCCTCCCCCTATCATAGTGAATTCCTTTGTCCTTATTTTTTTTTTAATTTATTCAGAGGCAGAGAGAGAGAGGTACGCAGAGAGGCAGAGGAGAGCAGAGGGAGAAGCAGGCTCCATGCAGGGAGCCAGATGTGGGACTCGATCCTGGGTCTCCAGGATCACAGCCCAGGCTGCAGGTGGCGCTAAACCGCTGCGCCACCGGGGCCGCCCTTCCTTTGTCCTTAGATCTCAGCTCAGCCCTGCAGCCTTCTGGAAGACTGGGATGTAAGGGTCCTGCCCCAGGGCTCCCTGACCTGAGGAAGAGGGCTGATTCATTCCTGCTTCCTGGAGTCCAGCTCCGGACTCAGGACAAGGACGCTGATGGCACCAGGCCCCAGGATTGTGTCCTCAGAGCTCAGAGTGCTGCCACCAAGTATGGTCAGTCCACTTTCCAATCAGTTGACACTCCTAATTTGGGAAAGGTCAGGATCAACGAGAAAATCTAGAGAAGGGGTTAAGTAACATGCTCCTCTATTAAGAAATAATTATTTAAAATTTGGAAATAAGGCAAAATGATGACTGCCAGCCCCAATTTGATGACAAGCAGATTGATAAGATGTAAATAATTTCTATCAGGTAGAAAAGCTGGCTCCAAATGTAGTGGTTTTATTTCCCTATAGGCATTACCTGGTTGAGTATGTAGCTCAGCAGTCTCACTGCAACACTTTTTTTTTTTTTTATTTTTATTTATGATAGTCACAGAGAGAGAGAGAGAGGCAGAGACACAGGCAGAGGGAGAAGCAGGCTCCATGCACGGGGAGCCCGACGTGGGATTCCAACCCAGGTCTCCAGGATCGCGCCCTGGGCCAAAAGCAGGCACTACACCGCCGCGCCACCCAGGGATCCCTGCAACACTTTTTTTAATGCCCCTAAATACTTATGTCTCTCTGGCTCTCTTTGTTTTTTTTTTTTTTTTTCCCCTCTGGCTCTCTTTGAACTTGTACTTCCACCTTACTGCTACCCTCCTTAAGGCATTAAGTAATCTCTGACACATACTCTATATTAACAAGGGTTATGGTTTTAGCTTTGGAAATTGTGCACTGTGACACTTTTGGAAACTGTTTTAACAAGATGTCCAATTGGATTCAGCAGCCAGAGCCAATTAAACTTTGTTGCAGGAAAAATGTGTTTCATAGGTTCACCTAAAACTGCCTTTCCTACCTCAGGCTTACTGGCTCCAATCTATGATTTATTATTGTTTTATCTATTTAGAAATGTTAAGTACACAGGGGCGCTTGGGTGGCTCAGTGGTTAAGTGACTGCCTTTGGCTCAGGTCATGGTTCTGGGGTCCTGGGATGGAGTTCCGCATGGGGGGGGGTGTCCCTGCTCAGCAGGGAGTCTGCTGTTCCCTCTGCTTCTGCTCCTCCTCCCTGCTCATGCCCTTGCTCTCTATCTCTCTCAAATAAATAATCTTAAATATATTAAGTAGGGACACCTAGGTGGCTCAGCAGTTGAGCACCTGCCTTTGGCTCAGGGCGTGATCCCGGATTCCAGGGATTGAGTCCCACATTGGGCTCCTTACATGGAGCCTGCTTCTCCTTCTGCCTAGGTCTCTGCCTCTCTCTCTCTGTATGTCTCTCATGAATAAATAAATAAAATCTTTAAAAAAAATTAAGTACACAGATACTATCTTGTAAAATTTAAACAGTACTGTTAAAGTCCTGTGGACCGTCACTTCCCATCCTAGGTCTGCCCCGAAGCTGACTACTGGTTTTCTCTCTTATATATATTCATGTGCAAAATACAAAGACTCTAGTTTATATGTCTGTATACATACATAGATATGTTAATGCACATTTATGTATACATGCCACACATATAGACTTAATATGTCTCTATATACATCTCTATTTAATATATGTGTATACATAGTATATACATATATAGATATAGAAATGTATTATTATTATTATTTTTTAAGATTTTATTTTATTTACTCATGAGAGATACAGAGTGCGAAAGAGAGGCAGAGACACAGGCAGAGGAAGAAGCAGGCTCCATGCAGGGAGCCCGATGCAGGACTCGATCCCAGGTCTCCAGGATCATGCCCTGGGCTGCAGGCGGCGCTAAACCGCTGCGCCACCGGGGCTGCCCCGAAATGTATTATTTTAGTAGTTATGGGATTTTTTTTTCCATAAAACATATTATACTAGATATATTGTTTTGCTTGCTTTTCTCATTCAGAAATAGGATTGGAGATCTATTTTGGTGGGGTTTTTTTTTTTGTTTTTTTTTTTTCGATTTTATTTATTTATTCATGATAGACATAGAGAGGAGAGGCAGAGGGAGAAGCAGGCTCCATGCTGGGAGCCCGACATGGGACTCGATCCCGAGACTCCAGGATCACGCCCTGGGCCAAAGGCAGGCACTGAACCGCTGAGCCACACAGGGATCCCAGAGATCTATTTTGGTACATGAGACCTACCTTACTCTAATTGCTCACATGGCAACACAAACTATAAAATGCCTAGGAATAAATTTAAGAAATATGTGAGACTTTACACAGAAAGTTATTAAAGATTTTGTTATAGGGACACCTGGGTGGCTCAGCAATTAAGCCTCTGCCTTCAGCTCAGGGGATGATCCTGGAGTTCCGGGATCGAATCCCACATTGGGCTCCCTGCATGGAGCCTGCTTCTCCCTCCGCCTATGTCTCTGCCTCTGTGTGTGTGTGTGTGTGTCTCTCATGAATAAATAAATAAAATATATTTTTTAAAAAAGATTTTGTTATAAAAAATTAAAAGGTTGTAATATTTACAGCCCTGTAATACGTATACATTCTATAAGCAATGGAATGCATAAAGGAAAAAGTAGAAATACACACGCTTCCAAGGCAGCAGCATTGTGTTTTTCCAGGTGGCTTCTCTACCTTTCTAAACATATTTCTGCAATTTGGCTTGGGGCTTGAGTTACGATGCCTCCTTCCGAAGAATCAAACACATCCATAAATATCCCTGACGCAGCGTGGGCTGCGCCAAGTGCTACAGATGAGCCAGCCGGTGCTCTGGAAATTTGCGTCAGGGAGACAGTCAGAGCACAGGGGTGGGGCTTTAATTAGGCCTGGAAGGAAGAGGAGGCTGATAAATTGGACAGGGTATTGCAGGCAGAAGACTTTGTCTGGAGGTGGGATGATGTTTCTGCATGTAGAACCCTGTCTAGGGTGAGACTGAAGGCCCAGGGAGAGGAATGTGTGGTTGAGCCAGGCAAGGGCAGGCATGGCTGGTGTCTTGGCTCCAGCCTTGTGGAGAGCCAAGGTGAGGGGGTCGGGGGACACACCCAGACCTGTGGCTCAAGTTCCAGTTCCATCAAACAGGAAGGGTACAGGCGGTGAACTTCCTGTGCCCCCACAGAATCGGGGCCATGGAGGAGCATCTCTTTGCTGCAGAGAGGAGTTCTGTACCCAGAAAGGGTCTTTCCAGAGTGCTGGAGCTGGGAACATGCTTGGTGCAGGAATGGGAAGTACTCATGCTACAAACCCTGACCACACCAGGGTACCCTGCAGGCAGCCACCAGAACACAGTGGAAGCTGGGGAGGTAGATCTGCCTCCTTGGTCTATTTCTCATCTCATCAGTTGGCAAGTGGATGTGTTCATCCAGCATCATGAGTTCCAGTTCTGGGACCCCCGGGAATCCCTTTGAGGAGCGCACACTCTCTAAGGATCCAGTGCCTCTGCTGCAGGCACACAGTGTGGGGAGGGTGACACCTGCTACCCAGTGTGAGGCAGGACCTTCATCCCCTCAGCAGAGTGCTTGGCGGGGGAAACCAAGAGAGCAGGGCCTGGCTCCCAAGCCCCTCAGAGGGAATAAAAGCAGCAGGTCTAGAATTCAGATTTCCTACCCCTCAGAGTTAGGTCAGGTCTATAGCTGGTTTTTATTCCCCCTCCAGAATCTCACCCAGATCCCTTTATTACTTGCCCAAAGTCACCCAGCTAAGGCGTGTCAGCATTCATGTGCTAGGCCAATGTCTAGGTCTAGCAAATCTTCAGTTTCACCTGAAACTCCTACCCCACCTCAAAAGAACCTAAGTAAAAATAGGTATCCATTGTAACATGTAACTAAAAAACTCAGGCGGTCTCTTCTCTGGCATGGCTGGGCCAGGTGTTCTCCATGGCTCTCTACCTTGAGGCTCTGCTACACTCTGACATGCCTTCCTTCCCAGACAGGCCTTCTCAAAGTGGTTTATATCGTACGTAATAAATAGGAAATACTTGTTAAACTGACTTAACAAGTATTTAAAAATTGACAGTACAGGGGTACCTGGGTGGCTTAATAGGTGAAGCCTCTGCCTTCTGTTCAGAATCCTATCAGGCTCCCTGCTAAACGGGGAGCCTGCCTCTCCCTCTGCCTGCCTTCTACCTGTGTCTCTCTCTCAAAATTTTAAAAATAAATTAAGTAAATAAAATCTTTTTTTAAAATATTTTATTTATTTATTCATGAGAGACACACACACACACACAGAGGTAGAGAAACAGGCAGAGGGAGAAGCAGACTCCACGCAGGAAGCCTGATGTGGGATCTAATCCCGGGTCTCCTGGGCTGAAGGTGGCGCTAAACTGCTGAGCCACCTGGGCTGCCCAATAAAATCTTTTTTTAAAAAAATTGACAGTTGACTGTGAGTGTACTCATGCTGTGGAACTCCAGAGCTGGAAGAGGTTCCAGGGAGCTATTTCCAAGTTATCCAAATACTAGATTCATCGGACTACCATGAAACCAGAAGGGTAAGGGCAGTGTCAGGGTCAAAGCCAAACAGTCAGACCTGGCCAAAAGAAATTCAGAGGGGGATGTGACAGTCAAGGGATCACAACACAGGGAGAGAAACAGATGCCAGGAAGTCTGGGTCTTGAGGTTCAGTGTGAGTTCAGGAGACGAGATCTGCAGAGGCTGAAGGGCGAGGGAAGGACAAGCAGTTTCTCTGCCCAGCTCAGTACTAACTCAAAGATGAGGACAGTGTGACAGATTCATTTCCCATGCTCTGTAACTGGAGGGCTTGCAGTGCACAGACCCAGTATGTAGCTAACAGGGGCCCTTTCTGCAGCTTGCTCTGTTCTATGTGCCTCATTTTTGCATGGTGTCTCTAGGTCTAACACTCTTCCATTTTCCTGCTGAGCCCTGCTGAGCTCTTCCTGTGATCTCAGATTCTTCTGGCACATGTTGTTGGGAGAGAATCACCTGTGGGCAGGAAAGGCCAGGAGTTGGGGCATTTCCAAACAGAGGTTCTCTATGTATTTCATGGC
Organism: Nyctereutes procyonoides; assembly: GCF_905146905.1. Lineage (NCBI taxonomy): Eukaryota > Metazoa > Chordata > Mammalia > Carnivora > Canidae > Nyctereutes > Nyctereutes procyonoides. The sequence continues at coordinate 11,033,586 of NW_026575025.1, forward strand.
CTCCTGTGAGATCTTGGAACATGCACGCCTCCATTTCTCTGTTAGGCCTGCTTCCTAATCACAGGAACCTCTGCAGTCTGTGAAGGTCTCTCTCCTGGCCATTCCTGTACCCCTGTCTCAGGAGGTGTCAAGCAAAACATGAACTCATAAAAAGGTTGGAAGAAATAAGGCAGCAAGATGAGCCTGTGGAATTGCCAGGCTTCCTCAAGCTTTTATCTATCTATCTATCTATCTATCTATCTATCTATCTATCTATTTAGATTTTATTTATTTATTTATTCATGAGAGATACACACAGAGAGAGAGAGGCAGAGACACAGGCAGAGGGAAAAGCAGGCTCCATGCAGGGAGCCCGATGTGGGACTTGATCCCAGGTCTCCAGGATCAGGCCCTGGCTAAACCGCTGAGCCACCGGGGCTGCCCATTCCTCAAGCTTTTAATGAAGAGCCCCCAACCTGAAGATATCCATCAAGAGTCACTCTAATAGGGGATCCCTGGGTGGCGCAGCGGTTTGGCGCCTGCCTTTGGCCCAGGGCGCAATCCTGGAGACCCGGGATCGAATCCCACGTCGGGCTCCCGGTGCATGGAGCCTGCTTCTCCCTCTGCCTGTGTCTCTGCCTCTCTCTCTCTCTCTGTGACTATCATAAATAAATAAAAATTTTAAAAAAAAAGAGTCACTCTAATAGAACAAAAGACACTCCTATCACCCAGGGAATTCCAAGGAATTTCAGAGCTCTGTGTCAGAAACAGGTCCCAGACTAAACATTAGAACAAAGGATGCTCCTGATACTCTTATCACTTGGGAAATTACAAGGGTTTTAGGAGCTCTGTGTGAGGAACTGGGGCAGAGACCAATATATATATTTTCTATCATTTCACAGGCTGCTACAATAGAATCTCATAGACTGCATGGCTCAAACAGCAAAAATTTATTCCTCACAGTTTTGGAGATAAAGCCCAAGCAAGATCTGGGTGCCAGTACTGTGGGATTCTGGTGGGAACCCTTTTCCAGGCTGCAGCCTGCCAGCTTTTCACTGTGTCGTCACGTGGCAGGAGAGCCTTTTGCAATCTCTTTATAAGGGCACTAATCCCATTCATGAGGGCTTCACTCTTCTGAGGTAATGATTTCCCAAAGACTCCATTTCCTAGCACCATCACATGGGGTGGGGAGTAGGATCTCAAAATATAAATTTGAGAGGAAACAAAAATTCAGTCCATAACAAGTGTATTTTGAAAACTGAGAAATGTGCCATAGTACAATTCAGTGAGCTTATTCAGATTTTAATGATTTTACACACACTCATCTATGTGTGTGTTGTAGAACACTGTGTAATTCATGTCATATGTAGATTTGTGTAACAACTACACCAATGAAAATACAGAATTATTCCATCACTATAGAGATCCTATCTTATGCACCCTTGTCCTCAACCCCTGGCACTTACTAAATTTGTTCTTCAGCTCTATAATTTTGTTGCTATGAATGATGTACAAATGGAATCATAAAGTATGCAACTTTTTTTAAAGAGGATTTTTTTCTTACAGATGAGGACCCCTGTCCTCCTTACAGGTGAGGACCCCGCCCTCCCGGTGGGGGCAAGGGACGTCTTCTCAAGACCCCCGGTCGACGGCCCACCAGCGCGTCCACTTAAGCCAATGCCAACCTAATACAGATTGGAATTCCTTCAGGTTAGAGCTCTCAGAAATATGCGCGCAAAAGGTGGAAAAAGTTGAGTGCACTCACCACGCGTGAAACCCTCCAGATGGGGTCCTGGAGGTTTCTTGGATCCCGGACGAGCCCCCAAATGTTGTGCCCAAGATTGCGAATCTGAGAAACCACCAAGGAGCCGACACCGATGCAAACATACGAGGGTTTATTTACAAGCTCAAGCTTGGGTCCAAGTATACCCGACACAGCGGAGCAGGGACTTGGACCTAAAGAGGATTTTTTAAAAGATTTTATTTATTTATTCATGAGAGACACACCGAGAGAGGCTGAGACATAGGAAGGGGGAGAAGAAGCAGGCTCCTTGCAGAGAGCCTGATGTGGGACTCCATCCCAAGACCCCAGGATCATGCCCTGAGCCAAAGGCAGATGCTCAACCACTGAGCCACCCACGCATCCCTAGTATGCAACTTAATGAGATTAACTTTTTTTCATTCAGCATAACTGCCTTTTTAAAAAAAGATTTTATTTATTTATTCATGAGAGACACAGAGAGAGAGAGAGAGAGAGAGAAAGGCATAGACACAGGCAGAGGGAGAAGCAGGCTCCATGCAGGGAGCCTGACGTGGGTTCGATTCCGGGTCTCCAGGACCACACCCTGGGCTGAAGGCAGTGCCAAACTGCTGAGCCACCTGGGCTGCCCAAGCATAACTGCCTTGAGATCCATTTAAGATATTTTGTTCCCGGGATCCCTGGGTGGCTCAGCGGTTTAGTGCCTGCCTTTGGCCCAGGATGTGGTCCTGGAGACCCGGGATCGAGTCCCACATCAGGATCCCTGCATGGAGCCTGCTTCTCCCTCTGCCGGTGTCTCTGCCTCTCTTCTCTCTCTGTGTCTCTCATGAATAAATAAATAAAACTTAAAAAAAAAAAAAAGATGTTTTGTTCCTTTTCATTGCCGAGTAATTGTCCATGGTGTGGACATACTTACCATTCACTCACTGAAAGATATCTGGATTGTTTCCACTTGACTATTATAAATAAGCTGCTATGAACATTCATGCATATATATATATAAAATATTTTATTAATTTATTCGTGAGAAGCACACACACACACACACACACACACACACACACAAACACAGAGAGAGGGGCAGAGACACAGGCGAGGGAGAAGCAGGCTCCATGCAGGGAGCCTGATGTGGGACTCGATCCCAGGTCTCCAGGATCGGGCCCTGGGCTGAAGGTGGCACCAAATCGCCGAGCCACCCGGGCGGCCCTCATGCACATATATTTTTTTAAGATTTTATTTATTTATTTTTAATTTTTTTAAATTTTTATTTATTTATGATAGTCACACACAGAGAGAGAGGCAGAGAAGCAGGCTCCATGCACCGGGAGCCGGACGTGGGACCCAATCCCAGGTCTCCAGGATCCTGCCCTGGGCCAAAGTCAGGCGCCAAACCGCTGCGCCACCCAGGGATCCCAGATTTTATTTATTTATTCATGAGAGACACAGAGAGAGGCAGAGATACAGGCAGAGGGAGAAGCAAGCTCCATGCAGGAAGCTCAATGCAGGACTCAATCCAGGGACCTTGGGATCATGCCCTGAGCCAAAGGCAGATAGATGCTCAACCACTGAGCCACCCAGGCATCCCCAATGCACATATTATTGAGTGGATATATGTTTTCATTTCTCTGGAATATGTGCGCAGGAGTGTGATTGCTGGGTTGTATGGTAGGCATATGTTTAGTTTTAAGAGAAACTGCCAAATGTTTTTCCAGAGCAGCTGTACCATTTACATTTCCACCAACAGAGCACCAGGGTTGGTTTCTCTCATCACCCACCCCTCCACAGACAGATTATACATCTATTTGTCTCTATTTATTAGGCCATAATGAGCCTGACAAGTGTAAGAACTGGTCACTATCCCTGTATGAGACACTCATATTAATGGGACACAGGAAGAAGCATGCAAATAGGCCCTTCCTTTCAGCAGGCTGAAAAACAGCAATTTCCTTTCAGTCCATCCCTATCCCCAGCCTCCTGAGGTCATCATCCCATGTCTTCATGCAATTCCTCTGAAATGTCTGTTGTGTTCTTTGCTCTTTACCTTCTAGCTAATGTTACCGCACGGTGGTATACACTTAGGGGTTCTCTTCTGGCTTTCAGAATTTCAAGAGGCATGTGTGGTTTGTAGAGGGTTAGACTCATCTTGTATTGAGCTATAGAGTATTGTCCATGGATATCTGGCAGGTTGTACAAGATTGACTTGAAATGAGGGGCAGGTATCCATGAGAGATGGTCAAGGATATTTCACAGGACCCAGTCCTTGTTGGGAAGTAGGTCTTTCTCTAGATTTCCTTCCTAGACCCAGGGTCTGGCTAGAGTGAGGTATTGGTACAGAGTCCACTATTGACCTGGCTGCCCCAAACTCAGGATAAGTGAAGAGCCACTTGGAAGAGAAAGAAGTCTTTGATGGGGCCAGCAACATATCCTCCAGGGCTTGAAAGAATAGCTAGAAGGAATATGAGCTGAGACCATCACCTATCACCTCTAATAATAGAGATCAGAACAGGAGACCACCTATAATTCTGAAAGACAAAATTAATTCTATTTAAGTTTGTAGGGTCAGTGATCCCATAAGTCCAAGAAGGGAGTGGTTGCTGAGCCCCTTCTGGATACTAGGAACACACAGGCTCTAATTCTGCTGTCTACCACCAGAAACTTACAGCAACACTTAAACTGATACACTCTTAAGTAAGATACAGGCATAGAGGGGGACACTTGGGTGGCTCAGTCGATTAAGCATCTGCCTTCAGCTCAGGTCGTGATGCCAGGGTCCTGGGATTGAACCCCTCATCAGGTTCCCTGCTCGGTGGGGAGTCTGCTTCTTCCTCTGCCTCTGCTGCTCCCTCTGCTTGTGCTTGCTCTCCCTGTCAAGTAAATTTAAATTTTTTTTTAATTTTTTATTTATTTATTTATGATAGTCACACAGAGAGAGAGAGAGAGGCAGAGACACAGGCAGAGGGAGAAGCAGGCCCCATGCAGGGAGCCTGACATGGGATTTGATCCCGGGTCTCCAGGATCAGGCCCCGGGCCGAAGGCAGACGCTCAACCACTGAGCAACCCAGGCGCCCCTCTGCCTTTTCTTCTAGGAGTTTTATAGCTTTAAGTTATATACTTCAGTCTATGATCCATTCTGAGTTACTGCGGTATATGATCAGATATATGGAATGAAGTATGTATTTTTTGCATCTGGGTGTCTAATTGTTCCAGAACTATTTGTTGAAAAGACTGCTGCAGGCAGCCCTGGTGGCTCAGTGGTTTAGCGCCGCCTTCAGTCCAGGGTGTGATTCTGGAGACTTGGGATCGAGTCCCACGTCAGGCTCCCTGCATGGAGCCTGCTTCTCCCTCTGCCTGTGTCTCTGCCTCTCTCTCTCTCTGTGTCTCTCATGAATAAATAAATAAAATCTTAAAAAGAAAACCCACAACTTTACAAGATATAATTTACATACTATAAATGGACCCATTTTAAGTGTACAGTTCAATGAGTTTTGACAAACATAAAACTACAACCATCATGAAAATTTCTGTTGCCCCACAGATTCTCTGTATCTCTTTGATGTCAGTTCATCCACTATCTCCCAGTCAGACAACTTTAGATCTGCTTTCTGTTACTTTAAATTAGTTGTGGCTTTCTAGAATATCATTTAAATGGATCATACAAAAAATAAATAAATAAATAAATGGATCATACAAACCTATGCAAGTCTTTTGCATATGCCTTCTTTTTCTCAAGGTATTTTTGAGATTTATCCATGTCTTTATGTGTTTTAGCATTTTTTCCCACTTTGTTGTTGAGTAATATTCCATTTCATGGATATATAATTGTTTATCCATTCCTCTGTGATGGAGATTTAGAGTATTTTCAGTTGGTGGTTATTCTGAATAAAACTGTCCTGATCATTCTTCTACAAGTCTTTGTATGGAAAAAAGGGGGAGCATCTGCCTTCGGCTCAGGACATGATCTCAAGGTCCTGGGATCGAGCCCCACATTGGGCTCCCTGTTCCATAAGGAGCCTGATTCTCCCTCTGCCTCTGCTATTCCTCAGCTTGTCCTCTCTCACTCTCTCTGTCAAATAAATAAAATAATTATTTGGGCCACACCAAGAGGGGCTTCCCAAATTATTTTTATAAAATAAAAATCTTTAAAAAAAAAAGTCTTTGTATGGATTTATGTTTTCATTTCTCTTGGGTGAATACCTAGAAGTACAACTGCTAAATCATATGGTAAGTATATGTTTATAAGAAACTCCAAACTTGGGGCACCTGAGTGGCTCAGTCGGTTAGGCATGTGCCTTCAGCTTAGGTCATGATTCCAGGGTCCTTGGATAGAGCCTCAAGTTGGCCTCCCTGCTCAGCGGAGAGTCTGCTTTTCCCTCTGCTGCCACCCCAGCTCTCTCATCTATGCTCTCTCAAATAAATAAAATATTTTTTAAAAAAGAAACGGCAAACTTGTTCCCCATTATATCATTTTACAGTGGCACCAGCAGTGCACGAGAGTTCTTGTTGCTCCACATCCCTCCCTATACTTGATAGCATTCAGAAATTTAAGTAATCTCTACACCCAACATGGGGCTCAAACTCACAACCCTAAGATCAAGAGTCACATGCTCCACTGAGGCAAGCAGGCACGCTTGTACAAGTTTTATTTTATTTTATTTTTTATTTTTTTTTTACAAGTTTTATTTTAAATGAGTACCCTCAAGATCCCTCCCCACCATTCCAGAAATCCCTTGGGTATTCACAGGGGAGAGAGACATTTGTTTGTTTTCTTTTTAGATTTTATTTATTTATTTATTCATGAGAGACACACAGAGAGAAGCAGAGACATAGAAGGAGAAGCAGGCTCCCCATGGGGAGCCCGATGAGGGACTTAATCCTGGGATCCCAGGATCATGACCTGAGTCAAAGGCGGATGCTCAACCACTGAGCCACACAAGCGTCCCAAGACATTTAGTTTCAAAACTATAGAAGCTTGAAAAGGCTGATAATATACAATTAGAATGGTAATTCTTTTATTTTTTTTAAGATTTTATTTATTCATGAGACACACAGAAAGAGGGAGGCAGAGACACAGGCAGAGGGAGAAGCAGGCTCCATGCAGGGAGCCCGATGTGGGACTTGATCCTGGGACTTGATCCTGGGACTCCAGGATCACGCCCTGGGACGGAAGGCAGGCGCTAAACCACTGAGCCACCCAGGGATCCCTAGAATGATAATTTAAAAGCATGTTTTGAAAATGAAGAGTCAGAATAAATAAGGTAAGATGAAAGTGCTGAATTAGATTTACATTTGAGAGGAAAGGAAGTTACTATATTGTTCAAAAGAACAAGGAGAACTATGACATAAGTCTGTAAAGAATTCACGGTTTAAGGGAATAAAATACCTAAGATCCTTTCTGTTGGGTACTTTTTACAGGCTGAATTGTGCCTCCTCGCCCCACATTCATAGGTTGAAGTCTAAATCCTCCGTACCTAAGAATGTCCTGTATTTGGAGATAGGGGTGATTAAATTAATATGAAGCCATTAGGATGAGGCCCTAATTTAACACAATTAAAGGGGCAGCAAGGGGTGCTTGGGTAGCTCAGTCAGTTAAGTGTCTGCCTTCAGCTCAGGTCATCATCCCAAGGGTCCTGGCATTAAGCTCTGGGTTGGGCTCCCTGATCAGTGGGCAGTCTGCTTCTGCCTCTCTCTCTGCCCCCCACCCCCGCTTGTATGTTCTCTCTCTTCTCTCAAATGAATAAATAAAATATTAAAAAAAAAAAAAAACAACAACCAGGGTGTCTGGGTGGCTCAGTTGGTTAAGCATCTGCCTTTGGTTCAGATCATGATCCCAGTGTCTTGGGATTAAGCCCCATGTTAGGCTTCTCTCAGCAGGGAGTTTGTTTCTTCCTCTGCCCCTCCCCTCACTCATACTTGTGCTTGCTTTCTCTCTGAAATAAATAAAATTAAATTTTAAAAATTTTTTAAAAAGGCAGCAAGAGGGCAACCATCTGTAAGATAAGAAGAGAGCCCTCAGATATATACCAATATATACCAGCCAATACTGTGATCTTGGACTTCCACTCTCTAGAACTGTGAGAAAATAAATTTTTGTTGTTTAAGCCACTCAATCTGTGGTGGTTTTTTTTATGGCAGTCCTAGCAAACCAAAACAAGGATATAAAGTTCCATGGGTTTTATCATTTGTTGCTGGATCCAGCTGGGCCTGAAGATGGAGACTACCTCAGGTCTTTTGAGAAGACCTAGTGTTGCCATAACCTAATGGTGGAAAACTAGTTAATTTCTCTGTACTCTGTGTTTTTTCATCACTAAAACAGCACTTAATAATAGGGCAGCCCGGGTGGCTCAGCGGTTTGGCACCTGCCTTTGGCCCAGGGCGTGATCCTGGAGACCCGGGATCGAGTCCCATGTCAGGCTCCCTGCATGGAGCCTGCTTCTCCTTCTGCCTGTGTCTCTGCCCCGCTCTCTCTCTCTCTCTCTCTCTCTCTCTCTCTCTCTGTGTGTGTGTCTCTCATGAATAAATAAATAAAAATTTAAAAAATAATAATAATAAATATAGTCATGATCTCAGGGTCCTGGGATCAAGCCCCATGTCTGGCTCCACACTCAGCAGGGAGTATGCTTGAGATTCTCTCTCTCTCTTCCATCATTCTCTGCTGCTGGCATGCATGCACGTGTGCACACTCTCTCTCTTTCAAATAAACAAATAGATTTTTTAATAAAAGGTGATCAATAAACATTAGGCTATTTCAGTTTTCTCATAGACTATATCTTGTCCAGTATCTTATAATAACCTCTATATTTATGCCACATTTTAACTGTATTTATACAATCTGTTTTTCATGTATTTTTTTCTAATTAAAAGGCATGGCAGAGGTTAGTATTTCCAATTTGCAAACTGAAAGAAAAACTGAGGACAAGGCCAGTTGTGTGGTTGCTGAAGACCACACAGTGAGGCTGGACAAAGGTAGGAGGCAGGCCAGATCTTTCTTAGGGTGTTTGTGACTTCTCTGCATTTTTTTTAAACTGATTTTTTAAAAGATTTATTTATTCATGAGAGACACAGGCAGAGGGAGAAGCAGGCCCCATGTAGGGAGCCCGACGTGGGACTCCATCCCAGGACTCCAGGATCACGCCCTGGGCTGAAGGCGGCGCTAAACCACTGAGCCACCTGGGCTGCCTGACTTCTCTGCATTTGACCTCATCACCAACTGGTAAAATGTACCAGATTGCCTGTCCTACATTAAAAGTGACAAAAGTGACTGCAATTGTGACTTTTGAACTCTAGGCAGGTTTTTTGTTGTTTGTTTTGAGAGAGAGAGGAAGAGAGTCTTAAGCAGGCTCCACACCCAGTGCAGAGCCCGACTTGGGGCTTGATCATACAACCCTGAGATCATGACCTGAGCTGAAATCAAGAGTCAGACACTTAATCGACTGAGCCACTCAGGTGCCCCTTGAACTCTGTTTTTTTTTTAATAATTTTCCTGTTTTGGATCGCAATGAACTGCCCGCCTATAACAGTTCTGCTACAGCATGGTAACTTCTTGTTTTAGTGGCTCTGATCCTAGAAATCAGACTCCACTTGATACCAATGTATATAAAACAGCAATCAGTAGCTCTGAGGTGGAGATTCCAGGAGCTATGTTCTTCCATCTCATGCTTCTGATTTTAACTGCTCAGAGGCCTTCAGAGCTCCCTTCTGGGATGTGGGAAGCTAGCTACTGGTTATGTAGTACCCTGCCCACTTGCCCAGTCCCAGCAATGCAATCTCACCAACAGCTATGGCACAGTCAGTACCTACTAAATAAATGGCCGAGTGGTTTTAATATACCCCCAGTCACGCCATCAAAGGGCTCTCCCCAGCGTCACCAGGGATTCCAGTGGGCAATTTTCAAAGGCTATGGAAACCTCCAAAGTTTCCAGCCTGAGCAGCAGAATGAGAATTGCCATCAACTACAGTAGGAGTAGATTTTGAGTAAAGACCAGCAACTCCATTTTGTAGTTAGGGAAGAGGGGTCTAGCTGGAGATAAAAATTTGGGAGTTAGTAGCATATTAATACTAATTTAAAGCCAGGAGACCAGGGCATGTGCACCAATGGAAGAAATATAAATGGAAAAGTGCAGAACCCTGAGCAGCTTAAACATTGAGAATTTGGGAGGTGAACCAGAACCATAAAGAAGGCTAAGAGGGTTGCCAGTGTGGTGAGACAAAAGCAAAGGAAACGTCAGGGGAGGGAGACATGGCCTGTGTTGGATTCTGTTCTTAACTACCTTGAGACTCCTGTGCTGGAGAAGTTATCGACGGCCCCCAGGGCCTCCGGCTTAAACAGGACCCAGGACCAGTGGCTGCCCTGTGAAAGGGCCATCATGAACTTGCAGCCTCGCTGAGCCTTCAGGTTGACTTCAGCCTCAGCAAACATCTGACTACAACCACATGGGCCTCTCCACAGGACTTCTCACAACACGGTAGCTGACTTTCTCAGAGAAGTCATGAGAGATGGGGATCTGATAAAGCCCCACTAAAGCCTTCAGATGACTGCAGGTATACCTGATAATTTGACTGCAACCTCTTAAGAGACATTGAGCTGAAACCACCCAGCTAAGCCACTGCCAGATTCCTAAGAAACCAGTGAGATAATAAATATTTGTTGTTTTAAGCCACTATACTTTGTGGTGACTTGAATGTGGTAACAAATAACTAATACATGTGGTAATAGCCTCATTTCATGGGTGAAGGTGAAGATCAGAGGGACAAGATGACCAGCTCAGTGTCATGGAATGAACAAATGACAGAACCAGCCTACACTCAAGAGTAGGATCTTGCACATGACATGTTGTTGATAAGTATTTGTTGAATGGGCCCAATTATTTTTTTCTGTTGTCAAGTTAGGTTATAGTTGAAGTACAATAGCGATGAGTTATAACCAATTATTATACACATAATGACAATCTTATGACTAATTAAATGCTGTGAGTCCCAGAGGCCTCTTCTTTCCATCAAGTGACTTGCTGACCCAAGGAAAGGCAAAGGCCTGTGTATGTGGACATTTGTTCTCTTTGTAGCCCAGAATCCAAATATGCTTATTTGAGGGGAATCCCAAGACAGGTAAGAAATAGGACCTGTATCAGTCAGGGTCCAATCAGAAGAAACCACACAAGAATTTAAACAGTGATTTAATATAAAAATTATGAACTGTCTGGTAAGAATTCTTTTGGCGGGGGAGGGCAAGCCCAAGTGGCTCAGCGATTTAGCACCGCCTTCAGCCCAGGGTGTGATCCTGGAGACCTGGGATCAAGTCCCACGTCAGGCTCCCTCCATGGAGCCTGCTTCTCCCTCTGCCTGTTTTTCTCTGCTCTCTCTCTCTCTGTGTCTCTCATGAATAAATGAATAAAAAAAATTTTTTTAAAAAAAGAACGTGGTTTGGATTTCAGGGCATGGTTCAGATTTATGAAATACATACAGAATAAATATCGAGAAATTATTGCCGAATGGCAGAATTTGCTGGAAATCACCCCTTTAGGATACTGGGGAAAGCTGTTCATGGGAAAGTGTCTCACTAGAAGGATTTCATTATAAAACTGCCTACAGGGGATCCCTGGGTGTCACAGCGGTTTGGCGCCTGCCTTTGGCCCAGGGCGCGATCCTGGAGACCAGGGACCGAATCCCACGTCGGGCTTCCGGTGCATGGAGCCTGCTTCTCCCTCTGCCTGTGTCTCTGCCTCTCTCTCTCTCTCTCTCTGTGTGTGTGTGTGACTATCATAAATAAATAAAAATTAAAAAAAAAAACTGCCTATAGAAGTAAGCCAGGGAAAGCTGCTGGCTCTGGGTGCTGCTGACTGCTGGGCACTGCAGGGGATTGGTGCTAGAGAAGCCATCTGCACTGCAGGAGTCCGCAAATGAGCAAACCAGGAAGGAAACCTCCTTCTTTTTGCAGCGTGTCTCCAGTGCCCTCCACTGACTAAGCTTCACATCATGCCTGCTGTCAAAGGAAAGATATTTAAAGGGCCCAGATCCATTTTTGAAGAGCAGACAATGAAGAATGAATTTGGAGCTGAGAAGCAATAAATTGATAACTAGCACAACCTGGCTCAAACATTATCCACAGAAATTCTACAGCTCAGACATTTTGCTCAAGGCAGCAAATGACAGTTTTTCCATGGCTTGAGAAAAACAGAAAAACAAAAACTAATTATGGTAACCAGCTCCATTAGGCGGAAGTCTCAAACTAAAGTTGGGTAGCCAAGTGAGATACAAAAGCAAGTAAAATAGGCTTGGTACATAAAAAACCAAATGCCAGGAGGGGGAAAAAAACATCTAAACTTTTTTTTTAAATTTATTCATGAGAGACACACAGAGAGAGGCAGAGACACAGGCAGAGGGAGAAGCAGGCTCCCTGTAAGGAGCCTGATGCGGGACTCAATCCCGGATCCTAGGATCACACCCTGAGCCAAAGGCAGACACTTAACCACTGAGCTACCCAGGCGTCCCTAAACTTTTTTTTTTTTAATTGAACCACAGTGCAGGCATGTAACATATAAACTTTATGATGTTGGATATTTCAAAGATAAAAAATTTAAAATACACACTGAAAAATAGAAATCTTTAATTATTAAAATTTTTGTTCATAATCTGTTTTTTCTTTGACTTAGAACCAGAAACCTGACACCTGTTTTTCTGTACCAAGATGTCAATGTCTGGTCTCATATTTCGAGTTGCAATGTGTAGAACTGAATGTAATCTTGTATCCTTTAAGTGGGAGCAAAATTTAGTTTTACTCAATTTCATAACAGAAAACAGTTGTTCACAAACATAGGTGCTTCCACGCATGGACAGAATGGTTTCTATATCTAGGGTAACTTTTGCTGAGGTATTTGTAGAATTCTGGTATTCCAATGTCATCATATTTAGGTGTTTTTTTAAAGATTTTATTTATTTGTTCATGAGAGACACAGAGAGAAAGGCAGATACAGGCAGAGGGAGAAGCAGGCTCCCCACAAGGAGCCTGATGTGGGACTCAATCCCGGACCCCAGGATCTCGCCCTGAGCCGAAGGCAGATGCTCAACCACTCAGCCATCCACGCGTCCCTTTAGTTTTTCATTACACATCTTTTCCATATACCAATCAAGATTCTTACTATGGTTTGTTTCATAATGGTGTCTTAAGTTGTTTTCTTTTGATACAAAGTCTGGTTACATACTAAACACATAGGACTATTCTTAACTTCCACAAAGAAATATGCTGGTCCCACTTTTCTTGAAACATGCAGCGCAGCGCTCTTGATCCATTTTTCGTTTTCCCACTTTGACAGAGACATAGGTACAGAAAGAGAGTTCACTTCTCTTTACTATAAGAGAAACAACAGCTCAAGCCTGATGATAAATGGTAACTGCTACTGGTTTGGAGGAGTGGAGGAGGGAGGAGTGGAAACTGCAGCAAACTGTAAAGCCTTCCAAAGGGAGCAGCCATTACTCAGCTGGGGTGGACTCTTCTATGTGGGAACGCAGGCCCACTGTCACCAGATCTTCCCAATTTTTGAAGCAAAAGCAGATACTGTACTTTAACACAAAATCAGCCTGTTTTTAGATATTGTAAATTAAAGCAAAAAATATTAGATACTGTGAAAGGCAAACAAGTAAGTCTAAGGATCGTAAACAGCCCCGTGGCAGCAGTTTGGCCTCTGTAGCCCCAGTCACCTCCTAGCATGCGGCCAACCATCTCCAGGGTCGCCAGAGCTTCTACCCCACACTGACCCAGGATGGCTTCATCGGGCAGGGGAGAACCTGCCAGAAGTACGACTTTATCCTCAGTGGTGTGGCCCTCCAGGGAGGCTACATGGGTCTAGGGAAGAAAAGGAGAGTCAAGAGTGTTGTCTGAGGAAATCACAGGAAGCCAGGCAAAGGCACATGGTTAGGGAAGCTCAGGGATACACCATTACCTTTGCCTTGATGTGAGCAAAGGCCTCCAGACCAGTCACTTCAAGAGTGTGCAGCTCCCAGGCACGGACGAGGAGCTGCAGGTCAGTGACTTGCGGGCAGAGAAGAGTGAAGTCAGCAGATGGGAGACGCAGGGAGAGGGGTGTGGGAGTCCAGGGCAGTTCGTGGCGCCACAGAACACTTGTGCGCGGGACGGCATCCTAGGGGAGTGGGGGTGCGGGCAGAGCTAGCCAGAGCCCACAGTGAGGACATGCACCGGGAGGGGGGCAGCCCTCCCGCGAGCCCGGGCCCAGGCCCTGCTTCCCAGTTCCCCTGAGCCGCGCTGCCCCCCGTCCCTCAGGCATCAGGTTTCCGCTCTACACCTGTGTTACCTGGGACACAGCCTCGCGCCGCCGTAACCGTGGAAACGGAAGCCAGAGGCTACGCACCGAGGCACTAACACCCCCGCTACGAAGGGCGCGTTGCGCCACTGCCCGCCCCCCGCCTCCTCTCCCCCCCTCCTCCCCCCGCCTCCTCTCCCCCTCCTCCCCCCGCCTCCTCTCCCCCCTCCTCCCTCCCCCTCCTCCCCCCGCCTCCTCTCCCCCTCCTCCCCCCGCCTCCTCCCCCCGCCTCCTCTCCCCCTCCTCCCCCCGCCTCCTCCCCCCGCCTCCTCTCCCCCTCCTCCCCCCGCCTCCTCCCCCCGCCTCCTCTCCCCCTCCTCCCCCCGCCTCCTCCCCCCGCCTCCTCTCCCCCTCCTCCCCCCGCCTCCTCCCCCCGCCTCCTCTCCCCCTCCTCCCCCCGCCTCCTCTCCCCCGCCTCCCCCCGCCTCCTCTCCCCCGCCTCCTCCCCCCGCCTCCTCCCCCCGCCTCCTCCCCCCGCCTCCTCTCCCCCTCCTCCCCCCGCCTCCTTCCCCCGCCTCCTCTCCCCCTCCTCCGGAGGCTGCAGGCCAGAAAGCGGCGTCCGTGCTGAAGGCACGTTTCGCGATGCTGAGACGCGGGCTCTCTGCACCCTGGGGGACGGGGCAGATGATGGCAGCCCCTTAGCCTGACACTCAGAAGTCCTGCTATTTGTCGGGACGACCTCTGAGCTAGGCGTCCCCCGCTAGAACTTCGGTTTTCTCATTAGAGGTGGACATCTGTTTAAGCACAGTGTTAGGGTGCAGAACAAGACGGGGGGTGGTAAAGAGCGCAAGACAGGGGTGCCTGGCTGCTTCAGTGAGAGGAGCCTGCGACTCTTGATCTCTGGGGTGTGAGTTTGAGCCCCAAGTTGGGTGTAGAGATTACTTAAAATCTTTTTAAAAAGATGGGAGAGAGGGACCACACGACTCTGGGGCTTCATGCGTGGCCAGGATGTAGAGGTCCCACTCAGAGAGGATGAGGCTGGGAGGTCCCAAGTGGCCTCAGCTATAAGGAACTGCATGTTCAGTTGGACACCCTCTTTTCTTAGACTGGGGGCAGGGTGCAGACTGAATGGGACTGCCAACCTACCCTGTGTTCGCAAGCCTTTATTCCATTGTAACCCTCAGGCCTCATCCAGCACTAGGATGTTGTGTTGGAAAGAAATACTCAAAGAGGATTCTTTTTTTTTTCAAGATTTTATTTATTTATTTATTTATTTATTTATTTATTTATTTATTTATTTATTTATTATTTACTTACTTATGATAGTCACAGAGAGAGAGGCAGAGACACAGGCAGAGGGAGAAGCAGGCTCCATGCACCGGGAGCCCGATGTGGGATTCGATCCCGGGTCTCCAGGATCGCGCCCCAGGCCAAGGGCAGGCACCAAACCGCTGCGCCACCCAGGGATCCCAAGATTTTATTTATTTATTTGAGAGCACACAAACCGTGGGGAAGGGCAGAGGGAGAAGTAGAGCTGGACATGGGACTCCATCCCAGGACCCTGAACCAAAGGCAGAAGCTGAGCTGACTAAGCCAGCCAGGCACTGGCTCAAAGAGAATCCTTAAGGTAGAATAGTTATATCCTAGAGTGTAGGAAAAAAACCTGTCTGAATCCCAACTGAGAATTTATCCTTGGGGCTTGACTCTTCTGTGAAACTGGTAATATTGTCTTGCAGGATCGCAGGAAATATGTAGGACTCTCAGCATGGTGTTGGGTATGTCTGCATAAAACCAAAACCAGGAAAAGCCTGTATTAGAAAGGTAGACTTTTTTAAATATTGAAAACTTTTGATCTTGGCCTGGTTCAGACTTTGGAACCAGACTGAATTCAGATCCCAGCTCCACGGTTTACAATTTCTATGACCATGGGCAAATCACATAATCTTTACTTCAGAGTAGGGGAATAGTAGAACCCACTCATATGAGAATTTATAAAGCATTTAGAACAGTGTCTGGCATCGGCTAAATGAAACAAATTATTGTTAATAAATAAAGTATACCATGGTAGGACACCTGGGTGGCTCAGCTATTGGGGGCCTGCCTTCAGCTCAGGTCATGATCCTGGGATCTGCGATTGAGCCCCGCATCGGGCTCCCTGCAAGGACTCTGCTTCTCCCTCTCCCTGTGTCTCTGCCCGCCCCCCGTCTCTCATGAATAAATAAATAAATCTTTAAAATATATATATATATATATATATATATATATATATATATATACACACCATGTTAAGTTAGACTTGTGATCCAAACGTTTTTTTAAAACTCTTCAAACACAACTCACTTGAGCCTCACAGATGGAAGCAGACACATCAGAGGCCAGCCCTCCTCCAGCCTTGTAACCCAGTAGTCTAGACTCCTGGTCTTTGCTTCTGCTTTGCTCCCTACCTGGAATGTTCTTTCACTTGTTGAGTTTCTGCCCAACCTTGGAATCCAGTGGCTGCGAGGAAGATGGTGGTTTCTTTGCTTCAGACACAGAGCCAGGGCTGCCTAGTTACCCTAACATGCTGGAGTCTGTGGCTGAGTGCTAGTTTGTGGAGCTCCTGCTACCCCCAGAAGCATCCCAAAGCCCCCAAAGCATGCACAATGTTTAATTTTTTAAGATTTTATTTATTTATTCATGAAAGACACAGAGAGAGACAGGCAGAGGGAGAAGCAGGCTTCCTGTGAGGAGCCCAACGCAGGACTCGATCCCAGCACCCCCGGATCATGACCTGAGCTGAAGGCAGACTCTCAACCACTGAGCCACCCAGGTACCCCCACAATGTTTCATTTTGAGTGGCTGGTACCTCTATCCACCTTCCTGTGGTTTGCCTGGTGAAAATGGGACCTGTGAGGAAATCCCCCAGGGCAGGCATCTGCCTCAGGTCCTCAGTAGTGGCCAGAAGTGGAGCCCATGCAAACACCATTGGACGCCTACAGGGCTTTCCCAGATGGGAAAAAGTGAAGGATAGAGAAGACCTAGGGGTTGTATTCCCCCAGCAGGCCTGTGTTCTTGGCATTGCTTCCCAATCTCATTCCTCCTTGTGGTTTCTAATTCTTTTTTTTTTTAATTTTTTAAATGTTTATTCATTTATGATAGTCACACAGAGAGAGAGGGAGGCAGAGACATAGGCAGAGGGAGAAGCAGGCTCCATGCACCGGGAGCTGGATGTGGGATTCGATTCCGGGTCTCCAGGATCGCGCCCTGGGCCAAAGGCAGGAGCTAAACCGCTGCGCCACCCAGGGATTCCCTGTGGTTTCTAATTCAAGAACATGTGGCATAATGAGAACACAGGATTAGGAGTCAGTGGATTAGGTTTGATTTTGGCCTTGCCATATGCTGCTGGTGTTGATCAGCCTTTCCCAACCTCAATTTCAACAAGATAGGGATGACACTACATCTGACCTCCAAGGGCTGTTAGGGTAAAATGAAGGTGCACAAAAATCACTTAGAACTCTGTTCCTTTGTTTCAATTGATCCGAGTCTCCCGGCCTAAGAAAGGGAGAGAGCATCCTCAGAGGGTCATCTACAGCACCCCCAGCAGCTGTAGCCTTGGTTTTTTCATTCATTCATTCATTCATTCATTCATTTATTTATTTATTTTATTTATTCGTGAAAGACACAGAGGAGAGAGAGGCAGAGACACAGGCAGAGGGAGAAGCAGGCTCCATGCAGGGAGCCTGATGTGGGACTCGATCCCAGGACTCCAGGATCATGCCCCAGGCCAAAGCCAGGTGCCAAACCACGGAGCCACCCAGGGATTCCCTTGATTTCTTTATTTATCCCAGAGGTACTTTTAGAGCACTTAGTGCCAGGCCCTGTGCTGGACATTGGTGACCTAGCTTGTCCTGGTTCTAAACTAATGGAAAGGAGAAACTCTTGACCTGGAAACTGGAGGTGGTGTGGTTGTTTGATGCTACTTGTCTGCAGACTGTTTGAGGAAACAGATCCTCAGCTGTGGGGAGATGAAGCCTCAGAATTGGCTTATCATCCACACCTTTTGCAGAACCCCCACTCACTCAACCTGCCCTTCTCTGTAAGGTGCTTCCAGATGCACATCACCCACCCTGTCTGCAAGCACCACCTGCATCAAGCTCCAGATAAGGAGAGACCTCTAGTCAGTGGGTTAAGTGAGTCAGACTTCTGGTCTCTACCTTTTCAGGGCTAAGAGGGTGGGAGCCCAGAAGGCTGATCTATCCTTCCTGTCCTGTAGAGGGATGAGCACCTGGCTGGGACCGGCTGACCTCCTTCCTTCTGGGTGTGGAGGGCTTCCCATGATGGTGACCATCACCCAGATCAACGAGGTGATGGGAGACCATGCTGACCAAGGGCAGCTACATTTTGGCTCCTAGAGAAGAGCTTCTGGGGGCAGCCCAGCTGGCTCAGCGCTTGGGCATCTGCCTTTGGCTCAAGGCGTGATCCTGGAGACCCGGGATCGAGTCCCACGTCGGGCTCCCTGCATGGAGCCTGCTTCTCCCTCTGCCTGTGTCTCTGCCTCTCTCTCTCTCTGTCTCTCATGAATAAATAAAATATTAAAAAATTAAAAAAAAGAGCTTCTGAAGTTTGGTCAAGCAGCCTACATAACAATGTTTCCTACACTACAAACAAGCTCTAGTGGTGATGGGAAAAACAGAGTTTCAGAGCTGGAGAGAGGTACTACAATTGTGATTCAGGGAACACAGTGGGATCCTTGGGACCAGTCCCTGCCCTGAAAGGAGGAGGTATGGGAGCTTGCAGAGGTATCAGCAGTGGGAGGGAAGATAGGGCCAAGGTCAACAGCTAAGTGCCTTCAAGGAGAGAAGTCTGAGACCCACCAGGAGCAGCCAAGAGAGGGATGTGATGGCTGCTGGCACCCCTCTGGTTCCTTCTTGCTTCACAGTCTGTGGATGGGGCCACTGGCTGCTCTGCCTGGAATTAAAGCTCTGGAAGTGGGTATGGTGCCCCGAGGGGGAGAGCCTCAAATCTCTCCCTCCTAGGCCACTTTGTCCTTGTGATCTCACTCCTGTAAGCAGGTGCCCTGCTTTGTGCCAGGCAGGGCAGTGTTGGGTCCTACAGAGCTGGCCCAGGGCTGGGCTTGAAGGATGGCCCTGCCCCCAGCCCCCAAGTGGAAGGGCTCCAGGGCAGGAGATCCACCATGGATTGTCCCCTCCGAACCCCCAGCCCCCATCTCTTCCACTTCAGATCCTCTTTCTCCAGCTCAGCATAGCAGCCACGAATGTCTCCCAGGACCTGTGGGCTGGTGCCTGATACAGGGAAGATGAAGAGCAGTTCTGGGGGACCCAGTGCAAGCATGTTCCCCTTTCATAGCTACTCTGGCCTCAGCTCAGATCCACGTGGTGTGTGACCTTCCAGCTGGGTGAAACTAAGGAGTGTGTCCTTTTTTTTTTTTTTTTTTAGGAGTATGTCCTTTTTTCTTGTCTTCCTCTTCCAAGGCAGAAGAGGACAAGCCACCCAAGCACAGAGGAGGACCATGCAGGCAAGAAGGTGCCGGCACTTCAGCTTCCCACCCTGTGCCTACAATGTCATTATCCAGGCATAAGAGGGAATGAAGAGCTGACACATGCTACATGGATGAACCTTTTTTTTTTTTAAGATTTTATTTATTTATTCATGGGACAGAGAGAGAGAGAGAGAGAGAGAGAGAGAGAGAGAGAGGCAGAAACAATAGAAGGAAAAGCATGTTCTATGCAGAAAGCCTGATGTGGGATTAGATCCTGGACCCGGGATCATGTCCTGAGCTGAAGGCAGATGCTCAACTGCGGAGCCACCCGGCGTCGCTACGTGGATGAACCTTGCAAACATGCTAAGTGAAGGAAGCCAGACACAAAAGGACAATTATTTTATTACTTATTTTTATTAATCAAAGGAAAATGTTACTTTTTTCTTTCATTAAGATAGGAGGGCGTGGGATGCACCCTCTGCCTGTGTCTCTGCCTCTCTCTCTGTCTCTCATGAATAAATAAATAAAATCTTAAAGGAGTAGATTAGAGGTTACCAGGGGATGTCGGAGGGGGAAATGGGAGCAGCGCCTAATGGACATGGTTCTTGCTGTGGGGTGATAAAAGAGGCCAGGAAATAGTGGTGAGGGTTGCACATCATGAATGTAACGAAACACACACTTAAATGCCACGAATCACACACTTAATATGGTTAAATGGCAGATTTTACATTGTGTGTGATCACAATAAATTTTTTTAAAGATGTATTTATTTGGGCAGCCCGGATAACTCAGAGGTTTAGCGCCGCCTTTGGCCCACGGTGTGATCCTGGAGACCTGGGAGACCCACATTGGGCTCCCTGCATGGAGCCTACTTCTCCCTCGGCCTGTGTCTCTGCCTCTCTCTCTCTCTCTCTCTCTCTCTCTCTCTCTCTCATGAATAAATAAATAAATAAAATCTTAAAAAAATATATTTATTTGAGGTGGGGGAGAGGCAGAGGGAGAGGGAGAGAATCTCAGACTCCTTGCTGAGCATGAAGTCGGACATGGGGCTCAATCTCAGGACCTAAGTTTATGACCTGAGCCAAAATCAACAGTCAGATGCTTAGGGATCTCTGGGTAGCTCAGTGGTTAAGCGTCTGCCTTCCGCTCAGGGCATGATCCTGGAGTCCTGGGATCGAGTCCCACATCGAGCTTCCTGCATGGAGCCTGCTTCTCCCTCTGCCTGTGTCTCTGCTTCTCTGTCTCTCATGAATAAATAAAGTCTTAAAAAATTAAGAGTCAGATGCTTAACCAACTGAGCCACCCAGGTGCCCCTGTCCATAGCCATTTTTTAATACCTTCCATGTGGCAGTTCATAAATGTTATCCCTAATTTTCCCCACAATCCTGCAAGGTAGGTACAATTGATTCCATTTTAGAAATGGGGAAACTGAGTCTCACGTCCATGGTCTTTGCCATGTATTGGCTTCTCCCTTTCACTCCTGGGCCTCCTGCCTTTACTTATGCATGAGCATCATAAGCCTGTCAGTTCCTAGCAGTGGGTTGATCATGTCTGAGGACAACAGGTCTAGAAGCTTTTTCTGGCCCATGTGGCTGTTCCACTTCAGACAGGCACCTCTGTGGACATTATGACCTTAGTGCCTGGGCCTGGCTGTTCAGGACACACAGGCCACCCACAAAGACTTCATCCTCTTGCTGCCTCCTCTCACCACCTCTGCCAGAAACATCAGATCCAGAGGACAATTTTCCATCACTAAAACTTGCCACGGGGCCGTGGGACTGCAGATGATGGCAAACCCACCATCACTCTCCTTTGAAAGGGCCCAAGTCAAGGTCCCTTATTTTTTCTAAGAAATTTTTTGGGAGGCGCCCAGCTGGCTCGGTTGGTGGAAGGTACAACTCTTGATCTCAGGGTTGTGAGTTTGAGCCTCACACTGGGTGTACAGATTACTTAAAAATCTTAATTTTTTTTAATTAAGTAAACTCTGCCCTCAGTGTGGAACTCGAACTCACGACCCTGAGATCAAGAGTCATCTGTCCCACCGACTGAACCAGCAAGGTCCCTTAAGAGGTTCTCTAAACCAAAGCTGAGCAGCTTCCTGCCCTTCCGTGGGTCCCGATTCTCCTCCCTCTGCCCTGCACACAGTATTACCCTCAGGCTTGTCCAGGTTTGGTGTCCCCTCTAGCTCATAGGATCCAAGATATCGGGATCCCTGGGTGGCGCAGCAGTTTGGCGCCTGCCTTTGGCCCAGGACGCGATCCTGGAGACCCCGGGGTCGAATCCCACGTCAGGCTCCCAGTGCATGGAGCCTGCTTCTCCCTCTGCCTGTGTCTCTGCCTGTGTCTCTCTCTGTATGACTATAATAAATCAATCAATCAATCAATCCAAGATATCTGGAGAGGACCTGTCTTATCATGTGACCTGAGTTTGGGCTGAGACCAGGATGTGGTACTCTAAACCGGCTCTGAGAGGTTGGGGAGCCCCCAGCCTGCCTTGCCTCCTAGGTCAACTTTGCTCACCTCCCCTTCTGCTTCCAGTGATCTGATGAGATGGGCTGTGGAAGGAAGAGATTATCTCAGTGACAGCAGGGGTTCCCGGGAAACGGGCTCAGGCTGGAGACAAGGCAGCCCAGTTCTAAGGTGCAGACAGCATCAGCATCATGGCCAGTGAAATGGGTTGTGATCTTCTGACTTTTTTGGGGGTGTAGGGGAGAGATAGGGGAGGCTGGCCAAAGCTGGGAGAGAGGCAAAAGGAATCCCAGAGACAGAGAGGTGGCAACTCCTGTGAGCTTGCATGGAACTTGCTTACCATCACAGCACACTGCCCTTGCCGGGTCCTGATGGGGGGGGGGGGGTGTCTCCTGGGACCCATCCTCCAGGTCCCAGGCACCTGGAGAGTGCAGTCTAACACCCCTCAGTGCCCACCCTGGCACCAGAGTCAGGTAGTTGGCCCCTCCCTTCTGCTTCCCCAAGGCCAGTCCACACCCTGACCTGCCTGCCCAGAGCTCTGCCTCTGACCTCATCCACTCTGCCCTCCCAGAAGAGCTGTCCTGGTCCTTGGAGGTGGAGGGCAGTGGTGAGTTGGTCCTGGGAGCCTCAGATGGAAGAGGCCAGGTGGAGAGCACACCCTGAGGAATGTGGTCACTCCAGGTGGGCCCCTCAGCCTTGTGGTTCAGAGCCCCTAAGCTCCCTTCCTCTCAAAGGGACTGATCCATCTTTTGCATGTGGCTCAGGGCAGGGAGAGGAGCAGCGGGAGCCCCTGAAGGCTGGCTCCAGCCCTCCAAAGGGGTGTGCAAGGGGACTATGGAGGGAGGCCCAGGTGCCCTGGCCCTCATGCCTCCCTCAGGACCACAGAGCGGGGAGCAGGAAGGAAGCAGGACGCCACAGGGACTTGAACCCTGGCCCAGCAGCGCTGGGCGTGCCACCACCAGCGTCTTTTGCTTTTTCCTCCTTGTTTTCGCACAGACTCAAAGGTGAAAAGCAAAACCTGAATGTGGCCATGAGCCTCATCCAGTAAAAGAAACACCTGCGGCGGCTCCATACCTCCCTCCTTCCCTCCCAGGCTCAGCCTTTCTTACCCTGAGGGCCCTGTCAAGGTGCAGCCAAGGGGACGAGCATCCCCTGGCTTTATGGCTACACATTTCTTGTTATGCTGGATGCATATCCCAGCTTCAGATCAGGAAGTGAGAGGAAAAACTGAACCACAAATTATGGTCCTGCCTACTCTAGGACAGTGGCAAGCCTTTGTATGTATATGGAAATTTCCAGAAAGATCCTAAGAAACTCGAGAGGCCACCTCTGTGTAGTAGTGCGGGGATGGATAAAGCGAGAGGGATTTAAGTTCCACTTTATACCTTTTCCATGGCTTGAATTTTTAACTCTATGCAGATCACTTTTATATTTGAAGGCAAAAATCTCAAGTTTTTCATCGGAAGAGGAAATCTAACAACTAGGGGAAAGTTCAAGTACCCTGGTCCAGTTCAAATGCCAATGGTCCTCCAAGTCTGCTGTGCCCCTGCTGTGTGGAGCCACACAGACTAGCTCACCTGTCTCACCTTCCATCCTCCATCTCTCCACCATTGCCCACTGTGGGGTCCTTCCTGGGAACTGCCACTGCTTGAAAATGAAGTTAGAAGCACAGCACCCCCACCTGCCTCTCATGGGGAGGGGGGATCTGAGGTCCCGAGAGGACGGGTCCAAGTCACCTGGGCCCCAAGAGACAGGAGGAACAGGAAGCCCACCCTGGACCCTTGGTCAGTTTCCCGTCCCGGGCCACCCTCCCAGTCTGCTGCTCACAGCATCTGCCACTCCCAGGCCAGGCTCTGCCTCAGTGGGCCCACAGCGGGTCCAGTGGAAGCACCCTCACAAGCTCTGCGGTCCTCATCCAGGAGTCCTGGCCTGGGCTCTCATGGAGGGGATGGAGGTGGCTGGACCTCTCCTGTTGACCCTGAGGAGTTCAGTGGCCCCTCCACAGCAGGGTCCAGATGAGAAGCTGAGAGGCTCAGAGAAGCCTGCAACCTGTTCAGGGTCACACAGGTGCATCAGGTCAGGCTGAGAACAGGGTCCTCTGGGACCAGTCCTAAGGAAGTAGAGCAGAACCAGTCCCACCACCCCTCCTCTTCTCTCTCTCTCTCTCTCTCTCTCTCCCCCCCCAGGTCTGGGGGACCACTGGGTGGGCTCAGAGCCAGGCTTCTATCCCCCTCACCCCATCTCCCTATGTGCCCCCCCACACCTCCTAGCTTCCCCCGTGGCTTCCCCTTCAGGCTTCAGCCCCCAAACACACCACAGAGCACAGGCACTTACTTACTGCAGCAGGAGAGAGGAAACAGCCATCTAAGTCCCAACCTGAGATGAAGCAACAAGGCTCTGGCCTTAAAAGGCCTCAGAAATGGGGGTGGGGTGGGGTAGAGGTGGTAGTCAAAACATTGGGGTAGAGGTGGTAGTCAAAACATACTCTGTAAGACGAGCAAAGAATGAATTCAACATGTTAGTGACAAAACGCTCGAGATACGTACTTGAAAACCCAGAGTGATCTACACAGGGAAACATGACGCTGGCAAATGTTAAAGTGACTTCAAGGAAGCCCTACACACTCAGAGTCAGAAACTGTGTTGGCAGGGTAAATGGAGCACATAATTGGCCCTTTCGAACCACCTAGAGGACAAAGCAAGTAAGCAGAGAACCAGGCAACTGCCTGCCCCTTCCCTTGGGCCGGTGGGAAATACACACAAAAAGCCTTGAGGTCTAATTTGCCCAAAGATGTCTGTGACCCCGTAATTTATAATCACAAAATACAAGTGGATAGGGGCAGGCTCACAGACTGGAATGCCCCCCGCGGGCCTCAACTAGAACAGGTGGATTATTTCAGCATGGGGAACTGTGCCCGTAACAGAGGCTGACGTGAAAGAAGCAAAATAACTCCCAATCACAACTGTGTAAGATAAACATGTATATGAGCAGGAAACAGAAAAGAGATGTAAAAACAGTTTCAAAATTCACCAGCTGAAAATTCCAACACACAGGCACTTCATTCAAATGCAAAGGAGAAGACGGTTGGGGACAGGGTAGGGTGTAGGTTCCCATTGGCACTGCCAGCATCAAGTGCTCCACACAGCAGGGGCGGCCTGTGCCGCCTGGAATCTCCAAGTACCAAATACACTGCAGCAAAACACATAGAACAAAATTGGTAAGCAGTTGGGTGGGTGCATGGGGACCAGAAGTGGCGGGGGTGGGGGGGAATGTCATCACCCTTCTTATTACACAAGGATATATAGTAGGGATTTGGATTGGACCAAAAACCATCTAGAGGGACTGATCCAAAATACAGAACGTGACAAAGAATACCTTCTCAAATGCCACAGAACATGTATAAAAATAATCATACCTTAAGCAATGAAGGGAGCCAGATTCCCTTCACAACTCAGAGGCTTTGCTCATGCCCTTCTCTCAGCTGGGAATGCTCTTCCTTACAGCTTCACCTACCCTTCAAGTGAGAGCTCAAAGGCCCCCTCCCTGGGTTGGGGCTTTCTCTCTTCACTCAGGCTGTAACTCCCTGTGGCTGTTACTGCACTGTGTTCACTCATGATCTGTATAATCACCAGCTGAGACCTGTCCTCCATGGAACAGAGGTGCCAGAGGAAGGCAAGGCCATTCATCTCACTTTCCTGTGTATGTGGAGACCAGCTCAGAATCTGGCCAACATGGAGGAGGTTGTTGGAATAGCTGTTAAGACTCTCGGTAGCTCTTCCCTCCCGTGCTCCTGCTAGGCTCCAGCTCCTACCTGGCACCTGTACAGCCTCTGAGGTGGTATCAGTAGTCTCCCTTAGGAAAGAGTCCACACCCTGGTATCTGAGGCCCTTGTCCACCATCACAGCGGGTGGTGGCCTGACTGGAGCAGGAATGACTGCTTCCTGCTACAGCCTCCATCCATTACTGTACGTTGCCTGAAATTCGGCATGCAATGCAAGACTCCAAAAAAAAAAAAAATATCCAAGCAAAGCTGAAGAACTGATAAATTACAACATGAGAGCAGAACTGCTTATTCTATCTAAATCTGCTTCTTGAAAGTCTGTTTCAGATAAAATCCAGGAATAAAAAGTGGAAATTCTTGATAAAAATATTAAAGTGCCAAAAAAAAAAAAAAAGTGGGGCAGCCCAGGTGGCTCAGCGGTTTAGTGCCACCTTCAGCCCAGGGTGTGATCCTGGGGGCCTGGGATCTGAGACCCACATCGGGCTTCTTTTTTTTTTTTTTTTTTTTTTTTTTAATCTTTTTTTATTTATTTATGATAGTCACAGAGAGAGAGAGAGAAAGAGAGGCAGGGACATAGGCAGAAAGAGAGCAGGCTCCATGCACCGGGAGCCCGACGTGGGATTCGATCCTGGGTCTCCAGGATCGCGCCCTGGGCCAAAGGCAGGCGCCAAACCGCTGCGCCACCCAGGGATCCCTCACATCGGGCTTCTTGCATGGAACCTGCTTCTCCCTCTGCCTGTGTCTCTGCACGCCCCCCGCCCCTTGCTCTGTGTCTCTCATGAATAAATAAATCTTTTTTAAAAATGCTCTACACTAATACCTATGAGAATGGCAATTTTCTTAGAAAATTTAATTTTGAAAAACTGACTTATAATGAAATATGGACTAGCATGTAACTCAGAAGAATCTGAAAGTTTTTAGAGATCACCGAATCTCCAAAGAGAAGGGGGCAGCCCCAGGCGGTGTTAACAGAACACTGTTCTGGGTGAAGGGGGAACTCGTTCAGTCTGCCCTGGCAAGGACAAGTGACAGCAGCACCCCTCACTCCCAGCACCTGGGCCACACAACCTCATTCCAGCTTCACACAAACCACAACTTATGTTCTAGCTCTATTTTTGTCCCCATCTTATTGAGGAAACTGGCTTCAAGGATTTAAGAAATTTGCCAAAGTCATGTGCTAATAATAAGTGGCAATGCAGGGACCAGAAACCCAGTGGTCCAGCTCAAAGCTTGCTCTTAGCTACCGTTCTTTTTTGTTTTAAAAGATTTAATTTGTTTATTCATGAGAGACACAGAGACACAGGCAGAGAGAGAAGCAGGCTCCATGCAGGGAGCCCGATATGGGACTTGATCCCATGACCCCAGGATCATGCCCTGGGCTGAAGGCAGATGCTCAACCACTGAGCCACCCAGGCGTCCCATTAGCCACCATTTTTTTTTTTTTTTTAAGCCACCACTCTTAATGGTGTCTATGCCTCTCTGAACATCCTGATACCAACACCTACCTGACAGCGCCCTTAAGTTGCAGTGGACCTTCTGATTCATTTCTGTGGTGACAGAATAAAGTTCCAGGCCTGGAATGGTTTGTCTCAGAAATCCTAGGAGGGCTTAATATTCCATGATGCAATTAATCATGAGAAAGTGAGAGAAAAACTGGATGCTCATCTAAAAAGATGCAGGAAAGACAGTTGAATAAATTCCGTATCTATTACAGACTTAAAAGACAAAACAAAAACTTCTAAGCAATCTACTGACAGATGATCCCAACACAAGTACCAGGCGACATTTGGGGACACTGTATGTGAAAGGTCACACCAGAGTAAGTGATCCCACATCACACTACAGGATCGGGTCACACTCTATTCTCTGCTCCCAAACATCAATCATTCACACAATACCTGGAGATTTTTTGCCACATCTGAATATGGCCAGTCCTATTTTTTCCCCTTAATCAAGTTACTTTTAAAAAATAAATTTATAAAAAATAAATAAATAAAATAAAAAATAAATTTATGTCAAAGAACACTACCAAGAAAGTAGAAACATAGCCCCCAGAAGGGAAAAACCTATTTGCAAATCATCTGATTGGGGTCTAGTATCCCAAATATGGAAAGAATTTTACAATTCAATAAGATAAACACCCAATAAAAAAGGGAACAAATGGATCAGTAGACACTCCTCCAAAGATCTATACATGGTCAACAAGCACATGAAAAGGTGTTTCATGTCATTAGTCATCAGAAAAAAGCAAATCAAAATTACATGAGATACTCCTTCACACTAATTAGGATGGTTACAATTGAAAAGCCAGAGGGGTGCCTAGCTGGCTCAGTTGGAAGAGTATGCGACTCTGGGTCATGAGGTCAAGCCCCACAATGGGCTTAGAGCTTACATAAAAACCACAAAAAAAGACAGATAAGAACAAGTGTTGAAGATGTGGAGAAACTGGAACTCTCAAAAGTTACTGGCAGGAATGTAAAATGTGCAGCTAGCTACCCTGGAGAACAGTTTGGCAGTTCCTCAAAAAGTTAAAGTTATCATTTGACCCAGCAAGCAGTCCCACTCCTAGGTACATACCGAAGACAATTTAAACATGTTCACATAAAGAGTTCATAGCAGCATTATTCATAATCCCACAAAATGTGGAAATAACCCAAATGTCCAACTGCTGAATGGATAAACAAAATGTGGTCTAGCCACACGATGAGCTATTATTCAGCCTCACAAAGGAACTGTTATGCGCCCTGGCATGAATGAACCTTGAAAACATTATGCTAACTGAACAAAGATGGACACTAAAGGACAAATACCTTAGGATTTCACTTACATGAGGTACCTAGAATGGGGACCAAGAACAGGCAAATTTAGAGAGATAGAGAATATAATAAGGTTACCAGGGACCAGCGGGAAGGCAGGATGGGAAGTTACTGTTTGATAGGTACCAGACATCTGTTTGGGAAGATGGAAAAGTTCTGGAAATGGATAGTAGTGATGGTTGCAAACACAGTAAATATACTAAAAACCACTGAATTATATACTTCAAAAGCCTGAATTTTATAGTACGTGTGGGATATTTCAATTAAGAAGAGGAAAATATTTTTAAGAGGAAATACGTAATTATCACCAATTTTTGAATACCTGTTAAAATAAATATGCAAATGTTGACATTTAAAATATCTGCTGGGATGTCTGGGTGTCTCAGCGGTTGAGTGTCTGCCTTCCGCTCAGAGCGTGATCCCAGGATCTGGGATCAAGGTCTGCATCAGGCTGCTTGCAAGGAGCCTGCTTCTCCCTCTGCCTGTGCCTCTCATGAATAATTTAAGAAAGTATATAAACAAAACAAAGTCTTAAACACATGGTACCATCATCAGAAATTTTAATAGGAAAAATAGCTCTAACCACAACACTGAATAACATTTCTAGAAGCAAACTTCATAAATGCACCTAACTTGCACATGAAGTCTGAAATTCCTGATGGACATAAAAGTCATCCTATCCTGAACAGGGAGGCCAGTTCCTAAATGCAAAGTCTCAATATCATAATATATTGATAAATGTAATGCAATTCCAGTAAAAATCAGAATACCTTAAAAAAGAATGCCAGAGGCTTGTATTAACACACATTATAATAAGATACAATGAAGCTAATAAAATGAAACACTGGTAGCAGAGGAAAGACAAATTGGTGGAAGACTAGAAAGTTCAGAAATAGACTCAATTATATTGAAGTATTTAGCCCATAACTTACAAGTGCACACCATTTCAGATTAGCAGAGAAAGCATTATTCAGGAAGTGGTACTTAGAAAATCAGCTAGCCATCTTGAAATAATTAAGATTCTTACCTCCTACTATACAAACACCCAAAAAACTTCTAGATAGGTTAAAGAGCCATAGATATGTCAAATGTCAAAAACTAAAGCACAAAGAAACCAGTGGAAAATATAGAATATCAAAGTATGAAACCATAACAGTAAGAGATTTGATGACCAAACTTAAAACTTACATCAGCAGGATCCAACATGTAAATTTATTTTTAAAAATATTTTTTTAAAAGATTCATTTAGGGATCCCTGGGTGGTGCAGCGGTTTGGCGCCTGCCTTTGGCCCAGGGCGCGATCCTGGAGACCCAGGATCGAATCCCACATCGGGCTCCCGGTGCATGGAGCCTGCTTTTCCCTCTGCCTATGTCTCTGCCTCTCTCTCTCTGTGTGTGTAACTATCATAAATAGATAAAAATTAAAAAAAAAAGATTCATTTATAAGAGACAGAGACCAAATCAAGCTCCATGCAGGGAGCCCAATGCGGGACTTGATCCCGGGACCATGGGATTACATACACCTTGGGCTGAAGGTAGATGGTCAAACTCCTGAGCCACCCAGGCACCCCTCCAACATGTAAATTTAAAGGCAAACTACAATCTGAAACCAGCGCCACGTGGTGTGTCCCCTATACTCAAAGAAAAAAGAAAAGCAACTATAAACTTGAAAAATGTTTTGTTATATACAAGGGTAAACGCAGTATACAAGGGCAAAGGGTAAAGAATTCTCTGGAAGTAAAAATGTAAGTGAAACACAAAGCAACACACACATCAGCCAACAAAGTGTTCATTCAGCTTCACAGGATCAAAGGTTTGCAAACTAAAACACGGGGAAGCTCGATTTTCCTATTAGCAAAGATAAAACCCAAAACAGCCAAGGGCTGGGCTGGGGGAACCTGTGCTGCTGGTGGGCTGGGGAAGGTTGAGGTGTGCCTATCTTTAAGGGGGGTACTTTCCAACTTGAGTCTTAAAACCTGGAAGCCATAAAAGAAAACAGTGATAAAAAATAAGTATGGTTAAAACCCTGACCAGCAAAATTTTAGCATGAAATGTACAATCATGATCAATAACAGGAAAGTATTTGTAGCACAAATCACAAAGGGTTAATTTCTTCCGTATATAAAGAGCTCTTTGAAAATCCATAAGCCCACAGCCCGAAAGAAATCAAAACTACCGTGAAATACTATTGTCACTTCTCACATACAAAGAACCATGTAGGCGGATATTCAGTATAGCCTCCTATACAATAAAGGTTGCTAGAAACAAATTGTTCCCCAAAAGGGAAATGAGAAATTCAAACATGGACTATGACACAGATGTGGAAAAGCCCAAGGGAGACCATAAAAAAAAGATGCAGTGAGCACCTTGATGTACCGTTAACTTAACAATTCAAAGTGCAAGACAGGGTGTGTGGTGTACCAGGACCTCCACAGTGAAATATATACACAGGATTCTCCAGAAAAACTCCAGCAACTGGCCACAATAGTTGCCTCTATAGGAACCGAGGCAATTTTTCTTTTTTTTTTTTTTTTTATAATTTTTTTAAATTTATTTATGATAGTCACAGAGAGAGAGAGAGAGAGGCAGAGACATAGGCAGAGGGATAAGCAGGCTCCATGCACCGGGAGCGCGATATGGGATTCGATCCCAGGTCTCCAGGATCGCGCCCTGGGCCAAAGGCAGGCGCCAAACCGCTGCGCCACCCAGGGATCCCAACCGAGGCAATTTTTAACATCTGCAGCTATTTCACTTTGAACATTTTTACATCTTTAAATGAACTAGAAAAAAACTAGCAGAGCCTTGCTGTCAGGTCAGCATAGAGCAGAGGCAGGGCCTTGCTCTGACACCCAGACAGCTGGCCACACAGCTATTACATCAACAGAGGTGTCAGGGCTACAGTGAACCAATCTCAGGGTTCCCAATGTTAAGCTCTCTGTGACGCTAATAGGTGAGTATGAGACAGAGCCGGGTTCACACCTGTGCTCTTGGCACTTGATGGAGTCAGAGACAGCAGGTACTTAAATCAGCCAAGCTGGTGCTAAGCTAGACAGCAGGAGAGGGAATGGACTGTGCCCCACTGAAGCGCACTCCTTTTCCACTTAGGATTAGAAATGCCTATAGACAGAAGCCCAATGAGATTTCAACAGACCAAACAAACAATATAATTAAATGCTTTCTGCAAATGTCACAACTGCTATCCTAGAATAGTTTGTTTTTCAATCTGCTTAGGGGAAAGAACAGCAGAAGTAGACTGAGTCTTATTAAGGCCATTCTTGCTTTGTGCTAAACAGAGAGTCCCAGACCCAGATAGCACAGAGAGGTAGAGCTTCTCTGCTGTACTGTCCCAGAGGGGCTGTGAATGCCTGCAGCTTCCTTAAAAAATACACTTAGGCAGATTTTTCTTTTTTTTTTTTTTTTTTTTTTTAGTTCTATGAAAAGAAAGTAATGGTAAACCCTGTATTCAGGATGAGATATGCTGGCCTAGAATGAGGCAGGGAGATGGGGGGGGGGGACAGAGGGAGAGCAGGGGAGACAACCACATGGGTAGAGGAAGCTACTGCCTAAAGCCCTAGTTTTCATACTATACAGACGATTCAGAAATGCTTACCACATTATTAAAAACATCAAGGAAGCAAATAAGAGAGCCATGTTATGTCACCAACCAAAGATTAACCTAGTTTTGTGTACTTCAGTTCCAACAGGGAGAGAATATTTGCGCTTTAAGAAGTAGCAGAGCCTCCACTTATTAGATTTTAAAACATAATAAGCAGTGACGGTCATTAAAATTTGCTGTATTTGATTAGAAACAAAAACTAGAGGCTAAAAACTCTAGCGATTTAGGAACATGATCCTCAGACACTAACACTGACCTGGAGCAAAGTAAAGAGAGGGGTTCCTCAATAAAAGTTTGACATTTCAACTTTGTAAGTATAATTTAAACCCACTCCTAAGGTGGATTCATAACTCCTTAAATGGTGATGAGTTTAGATACCAAAGAAAAAGTAAATCAGAAGCAAACCTAACAGACTTAGTAGTAGTTACCGCTGGACTTGGTAGATGAAATGTTTTAAAAAGTCCTCATGTAACAGATACTTTTTGCACCAACAATAAAAGGAAAAAAAACAGTTAATTCCACAATCATAACTGGCAAAAGCTGATCTTCCAAAGTGAACAGAGTGCATGATCATTATGAAAACCAATATGGAATTTCATATGGTAAGTGGTCAGAGGAAGAGGCAGATGGTAAATCAAGTGGCAAAAGAGACTAACCAATAAATTCAAAAACACGGATTAAGATTACCAAAGGACTTTTTTTTTCCCCCCAAAGGACTTTTAAAAGTAGCAATAAATACTTCATGAACATTGGAGTTGGCAAGGATTTCTTGGACAGGACACCAAAAGCACAGTAACAAAGGTTTAAAAAAAAAAAAGAACTGACTTGGACTACAAGAATTAAAAACTTCTGGGCATCAAAGGACACCATGAACAGACTGAACAGGCAACCTATACAATGGGAGAAAATATTTGTAAATCACAGATCTGATAAATGGTTAATATCTAAAATATTTGAAGAACTACAAATAGCAATAAAAAATAACCCAGTTTTAACGAATAAAGGACTTGAAAAACTATTTCTCCAAACAAGACACAAGGGATCCCTGGGTGGCGCAGCGGTTTGGCGCCTGCCTTTGGCCCTGGGCGCGATCCTGGAGACCCGGGATCGAATCCCACGTCGGGCTCCCGGTGCATGGAGCCTGCTTCTCCCTCTGCCTATGTCTCTGCGCCTCTCTCTATCATAAATAAATAAAAAAATTAAAAAAAAAAAAAAAAAAACAAGACACAAATGGCCAGCCAGCAATTCTAGGGAAAGATGCTTAACATCACCATCATGTTAATGCAAATCAAAACCACAATGAGATGCCACTTCACACCCAGTTGGATGGCTGCTATTTCAAACAACAGAGAACAAGTGTTGGTGATCAAATGGAAAACTGAAATTTTTAAAAGAGATTTTATTTATTTATTAATTTGGGAGAGATACACAGAGAGAGGCAGAGACATAGAGGGACAAGCATGTTCCTTGCAAGGAACCCGATGTGGGACTCAATCCCCAGACCAGGATCATGCCTTGAGCCAAAAGCAGACACTCAACCACTGAGCCACCCAGGCATCCTCAAAAACTGGAATTCTTGGGATCCCTGGGTGGCGCAGTGGTTTAGCGCCTGCCTTTGGCCCAGGGCGCGATCCTGGAGACCCGGGATTGAGTCCCACGTCGGGCTCCCGGTGCATGGAGCCTGCTTCTCCCTCTGCCTATGTCTCTGCCTCTCTCTCTCTGTGTGTGACTATCATAAATAAATAAAAATTAAAAAAAAAAACTGGAATTCTTGCAAACTGCTGGGGCTCTAGAGTGGCGTAGCTGCTATTGGAAAAGTGTGAGGCTCCTCAAAAAATTAAAAATAGAAATACGTATAATCCAGCAATCCCACTTCTGGGTGTATCTCCAAAAGAAATGAAAACAGGGTTTCAAAAGGCTTTTTTGTACACCTCTCATAGCAACATTATTCATAATAACCAAAAGGTGGAAGCCATCCATTTATCACAGATGATAAATAAACTGTTACATACAAACACGGAATGTTTCCGCTCACTTACTTGATCTCTACACTCAAGATGGGGCTCAAACTCAGGACACCAAAATCAAGAGTTGCACCTTGTACTGACTGAGCCAGCCAGGTGCACTTGTTTCAACTTTTAAGGAGAAAGAAAATTTTGACACATGCTGTAACACAAACCCAGAGGATCTAATGCCAAGGAAAATAAGCCAGTCACAAAAAGGCAAATGCTTTATGATTCTACTCAACATGAGGTACCTCAAACTCATAGAAACAGAAAAATACAGTAACGGTTACCATGGGCTAAAGGGAGAAGGGAATGGGGAGTTTTCTGGGTATGTAATTTCAGTTTTGCAAGATGAAAAATTTCTGGAGCTTGGTTGCACAACACTGAACTCTACTGAACTGTGCACTAAAAATGATTAAGAAGATATATTTTACATGTATTTTACATTTTTAAAAAGTTACAAAAATTGAAAAAATCTGGTATTAGCAACTATGTAGGGAAATGGAGAGACTCACGAGAGGAAATGTAAGCTTTCCAGAGTATCTGAGTCTCTGACACAAGTTGTAAAACCATGCATGCTCACTGACCAAGCAACACCCCTCCAGGGAATATAATGCAGTCGCCAAATTCAAAGAGATGCTCACAGCAGGCGTGACCGAAAATAGTCAAAACACTGCTTACAACTTAAGAGACTTGACTAAATATCCTATACTATAAGTACTTTGGGATAAAATAATGCAGTTGTTTGATCTTTTTTGAGGTCCTGGACCTCTTTGGCAAGTTTATGCTTTTCACAGAAAAATATAGTTTCTGAGCATTCAGACTTCTAGAAGCCCATCCATGCCATTCCTGTAGAATTAACTACCCCGAAAAAAACTGATTTCCACAGTGTTTGTGGACTCTGCTGATACAGGGAGATGTGGATGGAAACAAAATTAAATGCAAAACCAGAACAAGACCAGAATATATACACTGATTGTCATTACATAAAAGGCTCAGAGCAAGGGAAGCAGGTGCCTAAAGGGCAGGAGAGGGAAAGGACCAAGGGGTTGGACCTGAGGCCCAGCAATAAAGGAAGGTAGCACTGTAAACGCTAGTGCCCAACACACACTTACCTTTATGCCATCTCACAGATGAGGGAAAGCAGGCCTGGTGGGTGGGGCTAGGTAGTTCTGATTCAAATTCAAATAAAGCTGCCAGGAACCCCACTGGTAGAACCCAGATCCATCTTTGTGTACCTACTTTTGATGCTCTCTCGTGGGGGGTTGCTATGTCCAAAACAGGATGGTGGAATGGGGAGTCATGGAGGAGCGACAACCAGGACTCCGGTAGGGACAATCAATACCTGCCTGTCCCCAAGGTCTTCTCTAGTGAACTGTCCCATTGGGACAACAATCCTCATGGCTGACAGGACTGTCACTCCATTGTGGAGCCCCAGGGGGGTCAGAACCAGGAGGGGAGCAAGCTCTGGGGGCTCTCAGGGGGCATTAGCTCCCACTCCCCGCCCACAGGAGGCACAATAAGCACCAGCTGTGGTATATGTATCAAACCATAAGTGTCATAATATAGATTAATATTTATATACCTTTGAGATGGGAGAGATCTAAGTACAATGAAATATAGAAACTAAAGAGTGACGACCTCAGAACAATGTCACTTTTGTATGTCCAAAGCAATAAACAAAATGAAAGGCAATCTAGAAACCAGGAAAAATATTTGCATCAGATTTTTTTTGCATCAGATTATTAATATCCTTCATATGTGCTTTCACAAAAGAATAGGAAGTTGAGGGATCCCTGGGTGGCACAGCGGTTTGGCACCTGCCTTTGGCCCGGGGCGCGATCCTGGAGACCCGGGATCGAATCCCACATCGGGCTCCCGGTGCATGGAGCCTGCTTCTCCCTCTGCCTCTCTCTCTTTCTCTCTCTGTGACTATCATAAATAAGAATTAAAAAAAATTATAAAGAATAGGAAGTTGAAGCGTGCACACGCACGCGCATGCACACACACCACTACAAATGACCAATCCACACAGATGTTTAGTCTTAGTAGCAGCAAAGCAACGCTCACAGCCCTAGTAAATAAAGCAGCAAGGATCCACCCAAGGATCTAAGGTTTTTAACACGGCAAGATTGTTCTGTGGAGAAGGGAAACAGAGCCAGGTTTACATCAATTGTGAGAAAACTAATTTAGAAAATACCACCCAGGGAGGGCTATTTAACCTATGAATGAACCTAAAGTCTTAAGTTTGACATAGGCATTTCATATATTAATATATCCCAAAGAAAACATATCAGATGTGATAAAGTGTGCGCTTTGGGGCAGGTCATCACAACTTCCCAAGAGAAAAAAAAAAACCTGGAAAACATGCCATATAAATGAGATTGTTTCAATCGACACAGCCCTACAATAGATTACAGTCCCCACCAAACGCTCTTCAAACAGGAAGTTTCATTATACATTAAGTGTATTAAAAAAAAAAAGCATATTCAATGCATAGTAGGAAGAAAAACCCTAGATGCAAATGTCAATAACAATTATTAACAGAGGATTTTGTTTTTTCCCAATTTTACTTGTAAACCCCACAATAAACCTTTATACAGCAGAACTCAGTTAAGAATTAAAGAGAAGGAAGGTGGTACAGAGCTGAGGGGTCCACAGGGGACACCCACCAGAGCAAGGTCAAGGCCATACTCCTGGGTACTTACACCTTCACGGCTTTATTTCTAATTGTTTTTGCTACCTTCCTCTTGCCATTCCAGGCTGCATCAGTGTATTTTTGTTACATATGAATGCTTAATACATACAAGAATCTGTAAGCCTGTTTCACATTTAATATCAGCACCACACAAAAGCATTGTACAAGACCAGAAGTTAACATTTCTTCCAGAGACAGCCACAGAGAGGCTGGGTTCAGCATAAAAAAGTGATTGTTCAGGGTCAATGAGACAAACCAAGGGCAGCTGACGGTGGGGGAGGAGGGCGTTACTGTCCAATGCCTGTTGTAGGGCCAGCCACTTCTGCAGTTCTAGGTCCAACCTGGGCTCCCAGAGGAGCCTCCACCCATACTCACTCTCAGGCTTTTTTTTTTTTTTTTTTTTTTTTAAGATTTTACTTATTCATGAGACACAGAGACAGAGGCAGAGGGAGAAGCAGGTTCCATGCAGGGAGCCTGACGTGGGACCCCCATCCCAGGTCTCCAGGATCACGCCCCAGGCCAAAGGTGGCACTAAACCACCTGAGCCACCTGGGCTGCCCTATTTTTCTTTTTGAAGGGGACTTCCAAATGCGCATTTTGCTGTCCTTATGCCCCAATCCTTTAATTTGCACATCACCATTTTCTACTTAATGGATTTCATCGTATCATCCACTACCTGTGGGAGTTCAGAGAAGGATGACTGCAAACTGATTAGCAAAAATCACCAACACTGCCATCAACACCTGCAACCCACCCCACTTGGGCGCAGGTGCAGAACAGGTAGGAATCTCTTTCACCAACCATCTCAGGAGCCCCTGGATTGGGTGGAGGCTAGGAGGCATGGGCCCCAGCTGCCTGCTCTCAGCCCACACCAAACATTACACCCTCATGGAAATTCTTTATCAGCCCAACATAGTTGTTAGGAAACAGTGACATTTAGAGAGGCATTTATAGCAGTTACCCTTAAGACTGGAAGTAAGAGTTTTGTAATCACCATATAAAAAATAAGTTTGGAAAGGGCAGGGCGGATGGAAGGCTTGGGTAAAAAAAGGAGAGAGGACTATGTAGGAAAGTGTATTGTTCTGGGGGAGCAAGCAGTGGCACCCACTCACAGCAGATCCATGACCTCTGCCTCCCCCCCCAACCGGCCACCTCCTCCTGCCTGGCACCAGTTTTTCAGTAGCAGACAATAAAGGCTCCTGAGGCCCCAGTTATGCTCTTGAAGGAATTCCTTAGGCCAGGCTCTCCCACCCCTTGTTCAGGTCAAGGCACTCATCCATCCCCATTCCACATCTTAACCTTTCCTTCAGAGGTAAGCTTCCCTTTCAGCTCCCTTGAAAACAAAAGCCTTAAGAGGCTGGCAGTTTTTTTTTTTTTTTTGGCAGCAGTTTCTGAGCCCAGTTTTTGTCTCCTGTAGGGCCGAAGAGTAAACGCCTATCAGCAGCAGCAGAGCTTCTCTCCCAGGATGAAGCCACTGCCACATCCCCACCCAGGATACATGATCAACTTAAGAGCCATGAGGCAAACGGGATTCATGCCCTCTGCATAACCTCGACCTGGTTCTCACGGCAGAGACACCTGAGCTCAAACTCTTGGTCACCCAATAAAGCCAAACTCTTTAGTACTGGAGAGGAGAATTATGTGGTTAGACCCAAATCCCAGATACACTCCAGCCTCCTCAAAACCACAAAAATGGAAAACAGATTACATGTGCTGTATGCTTTAGACCGTTTCCTCTAAGCAAAGAGAATGATACGCCCCCTTTTCGACAGTACGGTTTGGAAACCTAACCAGTTAAAGTTCAAGGATATTACAAAGTACTCCCCCAGTACCTTGACACTGACCTTCCTCGGCTGGATGGTTCAGTATCATATTTTGCACAACCATTAGACACCACAGGGAGGAGAGCCCCCATTCCCATCCACCAGGCTGCAGGCCATTCAGGCCCTACCAGTTCTATTTAAGATCACCACGCTCCATTAAACGACCTCAATTATTTAAAACTACTGAAGAGCAAATCTCAGTCTAAATCTACAGTAATGTAACAAATTGCATTATCAAGAACACCTCATTTACACAAAAATAAAAGTCGGAAATCATAACATAGCAATACAACAATTATGAGTTTAGAACTCAAACCTTTATTTGTGCTGTAAAGAGGGAGGAAAAATGATTAGTAATGTACATGATGCAACAGGGCTAGTTCTTACCACAGAGCAACACAAATACTTTAACCACAGCTTCAATTTCACAACAGCACACCCAAACACATTGCCCCATACATGCAGGACTCCTACTCTTTAAATTCGTGTAACAGCAATTACATCATACTAAGTCACTGATTAAAAACTGGACAATACCAACATGTTTTTAAACATTAAAAATAACCCAGAAGACAAATCCCAGAGGCAACAAGTATTGGGGATTTTAAAATGAAATTTAAGGGAAGAGGCACAGAATTAAAAGCTACCAGTATTGGGCAGCCCCAGTGGTGCAGCGGTTTGACGCCGCCTGCAGCCCGGCGTTTGATCCTGGGGACCTTTGATCCTGGGGACCCTGGACGGAGTTCCAGGTTGGGCTCCCTGCATGGAGCTGCTTCTCCCTCTGCCCACCCCCCTCTCTCTGTCTCTCATAAATAAATAAAAACTTAAAAAAAAATGCAGCGCTGCAATGATAAACATTACTGAAAAAAAAAAGCTACCAGTATTACCTTACCAATTCAATAGATGCATCTCGGAAATAAAAGTCATCATAAATGGTTTTCAGATTTTTCTCTGAATTTTTAACAGACCACATCTGAGTACAGGTCCCCCTCCACTTTGCTAATTCCCCAAATTGAGTTGCCCCTCAAACACTAAATCAATTTAAAAAGCACATTCAAATTAAATATATAATTAACTCTAACCATCACAAGGGCACATGGTTTGCTACCAAATATTACAGTAATTTTACAGAAACCATTACAAGAATAGCAAGACTTTTTTACTGCTGCCAATACAGACCACAAAGAGATGTATGATTCCTTTAAAAGTCATTGCATTTTCACTTTGTTCAGAATTTTCAATCACAAAATCTTGAGTAAATAGAAATGTTACAGACCCACAAGTACATCTAATCTCAAGTGCACACCAAAATTTTGAACTTACTGTTTTAAATACTTTTTAATACTTTAAATACCCAATTTTGAAGTCTTTCCTAAGACCTCTAGCTCCCCAGTACTGCACACCTTCACATAAACCACTGAAGAACCTAGCGAAGCAGTGAAGGCTATTACTCAGCTGATGGGAATTTCTGCACCCCGCCTTTAATGACTGGCATTCCTGTTCAGTTACATTTTTTTCAGTCTTCCCTACTTTACAGCAAAACAAAACAATTTTGCTTCTTTACCTGCATTTAGCAGATTTCCAAAGGACTTTTTAAGTTTCTAAGCAATTTTTATGCTTCCAAGAGACAACTAGCATTAACTACTTTTCTTTGCCCAGTTGTCTATTACATTCAAATGCCCAGAGCTCTACTTGACCTTTTTACAAGAATTCCCTTCAATCCACATGTCCTACCATCCCCACCGTCTGCAGCACACAGCTAACCAAACCAACCCTCTCCCTTTCCTCACCCCCACCCCTCCCAGCACCAATGGCAGCCCAACCCTCACCTCGGAGTTGTCCCATTAAGATTACCTTGAAATTAAATTCACATTACAAAATACATAGAACTAAACGATCACTGGTAGTACCCCAACCATTCCCTTTGCTTAGTTATCTGCAATGCAATTGGAATGCCCAAAATAGACCTGTCATTTCTAACAATTTGGCCACAACCAACTTATACCCAAGACTGTAGCAGCAAAACACAATTCCCCTCCCCCAAATTGCCAGTATGCATAAGTATTGCCTAAAGCATTTCAAATGTGAACACTTTCCCAAAATACAGGTTAGACTAGAACACTAATTCCTCCAAACAATGCACAGGCGGGCAGGTAGGCAGGTGAGAAGCAGGGTAGGTGAGAGGGTCACTGGGCTCCATCTGCAAGATTCACCTACAAGGCATCACTCTGCGTTGAGGCATGTTAGAATGTCCTACAGCTTTTAAGATTCTTCTTGAAGCTCAAATTTCGTAGCCCAGAACTAGTTATGACTGGGGGCTCAATTTAGAAGATGCAGCATCTGAAAACCTCCACCTCAGAAAAAAGGAGGGGTGTCTGCTGGCATTCATAAGCCTGGAAGTTGATGCTCCTGGATCAGACAATCAAACACATCTGTGGATGGCCGGACACATCTGCTTTGGACCTTGAAGGACTGCCCCCTCATAAGCTCATCTGAAAACCTTAAATGGCCTCCTGAATATAGGGCTTCCTGAGCAAGGCCTGGAAACGGGACACAGGAGAACTTCCACCTCTTAAGGCTCTGGAAATTCAATCTGCAGACATCCACTTAGGCGGGATCTCTCCTTCAGGGTCTCCCCTCCTGCACTGCTACGACTCACACTGGCCAGGGGCTCCAATTCTCCTGGTGCCATCTGATCACCACGATGAACACTACAGTAACAAACCTTGGTCCATGAGGCATTTGGTAACCGTCACCGGGGGCCATTGCTGCAGGCCCGCCCAACGTATACATTCGATCCCCACCCTCTCCGCAGGCAAGCAACACCACCCCACCCCACCCCACCCTGGGTCTCAGCAAGGAGGGCCTTCCCTCCTTCGCGATTACCAACCAAATTGTTCAGGGCCTTCAGCAACTTTCCCAGGCTTACCAGGTTACCAGAAGCAATGCTTTAAGTGAATGGATAACCTTGAGAAAGCTAAAGGGAGGAGGAGGGGCAGAGTGAGCTCACAGAAGTTAGCACCGAAGCTAGAGAGAAAAGTCCGAATGGAAACACTGGCACCTGGAAAATAAAGCGTGGGTCAATTTTGTCCACAGACACACCAACATCCTGCCTCGGCAATCCCCAGCCTGTCACATGCGGCACCACATCAATAACGCTTAGGTGGCACCTTACCTCCTCAATCACTCTTGAGACCACCCTCACCACCAATGAGGGGTCTGGCCTCACCCCCAGAACTGGGTTCCAGCAGGCTGGGCATGGCCTGGACTCTATCCCAAGCCGAACCAACATTACATACTACCCTGGGCCAGAGCTGTCGGCCCGCGAAGCTAAGTTCAGTTTCCACAAGACCAGGCCTCATCCCCTCGCGGGTTCGCAACCCTCTGGGAAAAAAAAGGGGGGGGGCTGCTGGCATTGACAAGTTCAAGGCCTGCCATGCCAGCAGCCCACCTGCAGCCCTGCACCCCACTACCTTCCTTCCTCCTCCTCATTCCCCGGGCATCAATTGCCCAAGTCTGCCTCCTCTACAGGAAGAGTGGCGAGATCCTGTCTCACCTAGCTTCTACCTGCCTTCCTCCTGCCACACAAACCAAGGCGCTGGGGCCCCGGGGGGCCACGCAGGAGCAGCCCTCCCAGAGGTCAAGTTCCCCTTCCCCAGAAGGCAGCAGCTGAAGGGCTGTCCTCCCCGGGGTCACGGCGGGAACCCTCAGGGCAACTCTCCCCACCACAGTTCCCCCCAGACCTAGTCTCCTCTTTGACCTTCCTCGTCCTGGCATTGGCATCCCCACCCCCCGGAGTCTCCTCTGCCATTTCCCCCACTGCCCCCTGAGGCCCTGAACTGGCCGCTTCCGCCCCACCACTAAAACCAAGCCCGCGGCCCTCCTTGTCGCTAACTCCTGATGGACAGGCCACGACTTTTGCTTTTATAGCCCACGGCCGCGTCACTCGGGGCATTGCTCAACGGGACGATTCCTCCACCGCCACCGGGGAAAAAAGTCCCTCCCCCCACCCTCCCCGAGCAGCGGCTCGGGCGGGTCTCCCGGGCGGCCGTCCCGCGGATTCCCGGGTTGCCCACGCCTCCCCTTCAGCAGGGCTTCGTGACCCGGGGAAAATATTTCAAAGTTATATTTGGGATGCGATTTCCGTGAGCGAGAAACCGGTTTCATTCCTGGCGGGGGGAGGGTGAGGGGGTGGAAACAGCGCTCCCCGAAGCGGAGCGGGGCAGCGTGGGGGAGGCCGCCTGGGGCTCGCACTCTCGAGGGGCCCGGAGGAGACGCCGGGGTCGCCTCAGGTCACCCCGCCCCGCGCGAGCCCGAAAGAAGGGCCGGCGCGGCGTCTGGAAAATTCCAGGCGGCGGCGGAGGGATCTCTGCAGAGGGCGCATCACTCCCCGCGGCGGCGGGTGGGGGCGGGGCGCACCGCGTGACTCCTCGGGCGGCGGCTCGGCCTCGTGAGCGCCGGTGACGTCAGCGCCCAGGCGCGCGTGGGGGGCGGGGCGGGCCCGCGCGGCGGGAGTCACGACCGTCGCCAGGAAGGGGGGACTGTCCGCACGCTGTCCTCTGTGAAGCGCGCGCGGAGCTGGGGGCGTAGCGCCTCTGCTTCAGAAACTCTTGTCATTTTGGGCTGTTAGAAGTGGCTGGGGGCAAGTTGATCCGAACGTTGAGCCCCGACGTTGCTGCCGGGTGGCTCCTGGGGATTGTGTTTATGGTTTTGTTGTGCTCTGTGGCCGGGGGCCTGAAGGTTTGAAGTCTTTCATAGCAAAACTCCCTCCTCAAATAGGCTACTTAATGATTTTTCGTGATGTATTAAGTGGAAATAAGTAGTTGGCAAAATAATGAAATCAAAGTCTTGTTTATGGCGGAAAACTGCAGAACTGCATGGCTGTAAGATCAAAAGGGTGTAGATGACCAACTCGTTTTACGTTTGCATTGGGAGGTGGGGGAAAAGGGAGACAAAAAAATAAACAACGACTGAATTTGTCCAGGGCAGTTTACAGCCTGTGATTGGGCCTCAGGACTCTGAGCCATCAAACAGGACTTGGGGGCACTGCCTGCTGGCTGCTCACATACAGCAGGCCTCCAACCTGGGTCTTTTATTCTTTAAGATTTTTATTTGAGGGCAGCCCTTGGTGACACAGCGGTTTAGCGCTGCCTGCAGCCTGGGGTGTGATCCTGGGGACCCTGGATTGAGTCCCACATCGGGCTCCCTGGATGGAGCCTGCTTCTTCCTCTGCCTGTGCCTCTGCCTCTCTCACTCTCTGTGTCTCTATGAGTAAATAAACAAAATCTTTATTTAAAAGATTTTTATTTGAGAAAGAGCACAAGTCAAGGGAGAGGGAGAGAGAATCTCAAGCTGGGTCCTCCTTGAACATGGAGCTTGACTCGGGTCTCCATCCCATGACCCTCAGAGCACCACCTAAGCAGAAACCAAGAGTGGGACTTAACCGACTCAGCAACCCAGGTGCCCGCTGTGTGGATCTTCTAAAGCAGAGGTAAAAGCAAACCCTCAGACTCTTAGCCCCTCGACCAAGGCCAGGCCTGAGTGCTTGGTGAGGCTTTTGCAAAGGGCAGTTAGCATCTCCTTGTCAGGGTGAGGGGAGAACCACAGCTTGAGACCATGTGGCCTCCATTCAGCCCTGGCCCCCTGAAGTATAGGGTGGAGGGACTGTGGTCAGATTAACCAGAAGTGAGGAGGACTTGACCAACTCTCTGCCAGAAAGTCTCCTCCAAAAGTAACCACCCATGCCCCAAAACAAAACGTTCCCTGACAATAGGTTCCCTTAGCAACTGAGAGGAAACTGGGAGAGAACTATTCCCCAGCCTCTGCAACAAGGCGTGGGCAGGTGGGGCTGGGCCCCTCCTTGTGGTTCTTACAAAACTGATGACTCTCATGTGACCTTCAGCACTGAAAACAGAATTTGTGGCAAGTCCAGGCTTGTCCTCTAGCAGCTGCTCTTCTGCCAGGGAAAGATTCCTGCAGTACACCTTCATTTAGATCTGCCCCCTCAGTCTTGTTCTGACAATGTTTCCAGGGGTCGGTTGGTGAGACTTGGCGTGAAAGAACAATGTGAGAAGA
The DNA here is from genome assembly GCF_905146905.1 of Nyctereutes procyonoides. Lineage (NCBI taxonomy): Eukaryota > Metazoa > Chordata > Mammalia > Carnivora > Canidae > Nyctereutes > Nyctereutes procyonoides. Next base: position 11,078,337 of record NW_026575025.1, read on the forward strand.
GGGATTTATCAGAATGTTCTAGAAGCTCTGAGGTGTGTATAATACTAAGCAAGTTCCTTTCCTGCTGCGTCACAGTGCCAGGCTGTGGAGTCAGCCCTATATTTATCTACAAGGCGCCAGAGAGGCGGTAGTCTCCATGGCTCTGTGGCTGCTTCCTGGGCCCACTTGAAGTCTTACCTTGCTTTTCTCTACCTGTAGTTTAAAAATCGTCCTTCAACGTTATCATTCCCAAGTTCCAGAAACAAACTTCCTTAGATTTTTTTTTCCCCAAAAAAGTAGTAGTAGGTGGAATTAGCAACATAAAACATTAGGATTCTACAAAGCTTAGGATTCTCCATCACAAAAGGCCCTAAAGCCCTGTGTGCCCTGGTGACTGGAGCTGCTCTGGCCACTAACTCCATTTGCAAGGACAAAATGGCAGTTTCAGGGGGTCTTGTTTAGAAGCTCTCCTGCCCTCCAGTTCTATACAGCTGGTGTTCTTTGGGAAAGGAATGTACTTATTGAGAGGAGTGGAGGATAGTGTTAAAAAGAAATGGCATATCTAAAACGGAGTCACGTGTGCTAAACCCCACCAAAACTGAATGCCTAACTTAATTGCAGTGTCAGACCAATCAGTCTGGAATTTCCTGATTCACTCTAGTGAGGCAGCCTGCATTAGAAGGCCCCTGCTCTTCCATCTAAAGTAAGGTGACCTTGGCTTGAACTATTTTTCTTTTGCTAAGATCCTCCTTGTCATACCCTATTTTGGTCTATAAAACCCTTCTATTTTCTGCAGCTCCTTTCCATTTATCAGATGGAACACCCAATTCATGAATCATTGAATACAGCCAGTTAGGTCTTTACATTTACTCAGTTGAATTTTGTGGTTTTTTTTGTTTTGTTTTGTTTTGTTTTGTTTTGTTTTGTTTTTAACAGTAGAAAACCACACAGGGGCATCTCTGTCCTGCCTTAGGGAAGGCCAAGATAGTCTTACAATGAGGTGGACAAATGTGGTGCTTGGGTTCTGCCTCTTTTTCTGCAAATAAGGCTAAAAATACCTCCACCCTGAGGGAGGAAGAGAGCAGGCAGTGCGTCAGCAGATTTCTTTGGATCAAAACAAGCTGTTCCAGGAAACAGCAACCAGGAACTCGGTGGGGCTGGTGCGGGATCCACCCAACCGGAGTGAAGCCCTCTCCTCCCTGGGGAGCCCACTTGAGAGCTTAGGGTTGGAGGGGAAAGGAGAACAGGAAAGGACCCATTGGGCAACATCTGGATTTTTCAGGGTCGGGGCTGCGGTTCCAAGTCCTTTCATACAGCCATGGCTGTCTCCCCACCTTGTTCTGAAGCCAGCTCAGCTCTGCTTCCAAACACACACCAGCCTAGGAAAGCACCCAGATTTCCTGCAGGAGCCACTGGAAAACAGAAGAGGGGAGAAAAAGAGGTTGTACTTCAGGTTCACACCAAGGGCAGGCGACCAGAGAATGTGCCGCCAGACTCTGCTCCCACTCCCCACAGGTCCAGTTCCAGGGCTGTGGCCTCCTGGGCCACCTTGGCCGTCTGCTCACAAGAACCTACCAGTTGGGCCCTTTACCCTCTGAGCCATGAGGCCTCTTGTCTCAGCCCAGGAGGAAGCTGCACAGTCACCGTGTGCTGGCCCGGGAGCCCTAACTGCCCTGCCAGGCCCCACCTCACAGCAGCCCATGCAGAATCAACAACCTACACACACCCCACCCCCACCCCCAGCAGCCCGGGCTCAGGAAGACAGCCCCCATCTCACAGTGTGGTCCTGGGCAGGCTCTTAACCTCTCCCATTCTTTTCTCATTTTCACTTAGGTAATTCTGACCTATTACGGTTCTGCCTGGAAGGCTCTTCGCCCAGTGCCCATCTGGGCCAGCCGTCCCTCAGGGGCTCAGGCCTCTGCCTGGAGGTCACCTTCGCAGTGGGTCGTGGACCGCACTGGGGCTTCGGCTCCTTGGGGGGGGGGGGTTCTGTTTGTTCTGCCCTCCGCTGGCTCCCCGGTCCCTGGCACACAGCAGACCTCAGTGTGTTGAAAAAAAGCAGTCTATGTTTTTATAAAGGTCACTCTGTTCACTGTGAGGCTCTCAACAAATATTTGTGATATTGGTGGATAGAAGGAAGGAAACAAGTGCCCAGGTCAGCAGCCGTCCCACAAACTCAATGACAGGCCCAGATTTAGGGGCCTGTCCAGCCTGGATGCCCAGGTCAGGAGATGAGGAGAAAGCATCAGGGGCTGCTCCCTGTGGGTGGGGCCCAGCTTCTCAACCTGACCGCCAGGGCCCAACTGAGAGGGTCCCTGTCTGCTGGTGCTGGCAGAAGGCATCTGAGGGAGAGAGTGTCAGGGTTCGGACTCCCCAGACCCTGGCTCATGAGGGAGAGGAGTTGGACATACCTACCTACACCTCATGCTCGAACTAACTTTCTTTTTTCCCTTCCCTTCCCTTCCCTTCCCTTCCCTTCCCTTCCCTTCCCTTCCCTTCCCTTCCTCTTTTTTTCTTTTGTTTTTCTTTCTAAGATTTTATTTATTTATTCATGAGAGACAGAGAGAGAGGCAGAAACATAGGCATAGGGAGAGGCAGGCTCCCTTTGGAGAGCCCTGGATCCTAGGATCATGACCTGAGCCAAAGACAGATGCTCAACCACTGAGCCACCCAGGCATCCCCATGCTTGAACTTTCTAAGCCCACATGGACCAAAAGGCAGGCAGCCAGTGGGGGGAGCTGGGAGGTTAGGGGAGGGGTTAGGGGAGAAGTCCTTACATACTTGACCCTTGTGTCTGGTCAGGGCATGGGGCCTGTGGGCTCTCAGTCCCTGATGCTCTTTCCTGAGGCCTCCCTGCTGCTAGAACCAGACTTTACTTATGCTTTGGCTGTGCCTCCGGGGAAACAACTTGGAGGATGAGACTTAGTCTCCTGCCTCTGGAGCTCCTGGATACGCTGCCACATATACCCAAGACTCCTGGCATCAGGGCCCTGGTGGCCCAGTCCTGCTGACCACTTCCTGCTTTCCCTGAGTCTTGCCCAAGCTGACTTGCTGCCTAGAACTTGCCCTGCCCTTCTCCTGCCAACTCTCTCTGTCTCACTGTCACCTCCTTGTGTTCTGCAGCCACTGCCCCCAAGGGTTCCCCATCCCCCTTACCCCCCCAAATCTGAGCACCTGTGTCATCACTCCTCAGCCCCCAGCAGAGGGAAATCCTATGGATCTAGAGACCTGATCCCACAAGCCTTGTTTCTTTTGACCCCAGCTGTGTCCTACCAGTAGCCCCCAAACTTCCTCAACCTCCCTATTGCTGGCTGAGCAGGTCCCGCTTTCCTAGGCACTACTCTTTGGCTTGTACTCACCTTGCCAGCCTGTCCCTGGTCCCCATCCACCAGGAATCCACCAGGAACTGTCTGGTGACAGTTCCTCTGGGCAGGTAGCTGGGGGACGCTGACATCCTACTAGGTTTGCATAACCTCCGAGAAACCCTCTTCCTTCTCCGGGCTGCATGCAGCCCCTACTGTCAAGGCTCCCACTTCTACTAGGGTGCCTGCTGCGAGAGTCCTTGTTCTCAGGCCTGAGTCTTGTCCCTACAGTGACTCCACCAGAGCACTGGTAACTTATTTTTCTTTATTTTTTTAAAGATTTATTTATTTGTTTGTTTGTTTATTTATTTATTCATGATAGAGAGAGAGAGAGAGAGAGAGAGAGAGGCAGAGACACAGGGAAGCAGGCTCCATGCCGGGAGCCCGACGCGGGACTCAATCCCGGGACTCAATCCTGGGACCCGGGATCGCACCCTGGGCCAAAGGCAGGCGCGAAACCACTGAGCCACCCAGGGATCCCCAGAACTGGTAATTTAAATTGTCCTTGAACCTCTGAAGGAGCGTGTTTTGCTCTAACCTCTGCTGTGCACCGCCTCCGCTCCCCCCACAGTGGCATCTTGAACAAGGCGTGCATGGCACCAGGGCTTCTGCAGGTACAGTAGAAACCCTCTGAGTGGTGCCACTGGCCCTGGAGGCTGCTGACCTTGACACTATGAGGGAGGCCTATGCTCTCATTGGCCTAGAGTATCAGCAGTTACCACCACCCTCTTCACCAAATTCCAAGGTCAAATAGGCAGGGGACATTGTAGTCCTGAGGAAGAGCCAGGACTATTATTATTCTCCTTCTTGCAAACTGTATTTATGACAAGTAGTTTAAAAATAATCAGCGGGCTCAGTGTGGGTCGGGGAGGCAGGTGCCAGAGAGACAGCTGGGATGGGGGTGGGGCCCACCTGGCTGGGACCTGGGACAGTCAGCTCCTGTGAGCACAGGGTGGAGCAGGAGGGAGAGGACTAGCCCAGGGTGTGCCCACCCCACCTCCTGGATTTCCCCCAAAAGCCCTAGTTTTAAATATTTTGACGCGATTATCATTTCTTTTTTTTTCTTTTCTTTTCTTTTTTTTTTTTGATGCGATTATCATTTCACAGAGAAACATAAACATTCCAAAGCAGAATCTCTTTGCAGGACATGGATCCTGGTGTTTGGAAAATGTGGGTCGCCTCACCCATTGGTGCCCTTGGAGGTCCAGGACCCCCTATCATGGACTGTAGGAAGGTGGTGGCAGTCAGGAGGCACGGCCCCTGCCTGGAGACGAGGGACGTATGCAGCGCCAGGTGAAAGGCCCCCCAGATTCTGCCTCAGGCCCCAGATTACAGGGATCTGGGCGGTAAATGCCCGGACACCGCCTCAGCGGTGCAGCTGCAGGAGGAAAGGGCGGGCTCAACTGCCCCCTTCTGGCCATAGCTGGACCTGCAGGCAGTGACCTTTGTCCACTCTCCCCCGGTTTCACAGACCGCTCCCCCTGCTAAATTGTTAGCCTGGTGGAGGCCAAAAGAGGTGGCCAACCCTGGAGCACCTGACTTTGCTGCTTAAAACTGAAGTCCTGACCCAGGCCCAACCCTACCACCCCGTTCTGGCTGACCCTGGGGTAAGTTGCCTGCCTTCTCTGATTTGGGCAGGGAGAGTGTGTCAGGTGGCTGTAAAATGTCCTCCTTGCCTGGGAGGAGGAGGAGCCATGAGAATCTGCCCTGAAGTCTCCCACTTCCCTTGGCTCTGGGCTGTCAGGCTCAAGGTCACAGCCAGGCTGGGCGTGGCTCCGCTGTGAGGCCCCTCACCCCCATACCCTCTCACTGTATCTGTTATTACAGAACCTGTCAGGATCTCTCCCCTAGGAAGCCTTCTTTGATCACTGACTCTCCTTCCCATCTGTTGTCTGTTCCTTTGTCTTCTTGAGTTTGGGTATGGCCAGCTCATCTGCCTGGGCAACCATATGTATACAAAGTTGCTTGTGGGGCAGCCCCAGTGGCGCAGCGGTTTAGCACCGCCTGCAGCCTGGGGTGTGATCCTGGAGACCCAGGATCGAGTCCCACGTCGGGCTCCCTGCGTGGAGCCTGCTTCTCCCTCTGCCTCTCTCTATATGAATAAAATAAAATAAAAAAAGAAGCCACAAAGTGGCTTGTGTTCCTGGTCATGTGTGTTCCCATGGCCACCCTGGGATGGTCACTCTGAACTTTTCTTTTCAGCTTTATCTGTGTACCTTGAGCCTTTGGCTTCTTTTTTTTTTTTTTTAAGATTTTATTTATTTATTCATAGAGACACACACACACAGAGAGAGAGAGAGAGAGAGGCAGAGACACAGGCAGAGGGAGAAGCAGGCATCATACCGAGAGCCTGACGTGGGACTCGATTCAGGGTCTCCAGGATCATGCCCTGGGTTGCAGGCGGCGCTAAAGCGCTGCGCCACTGGGGCTGCCCGAGCCTTTGGCTTCTTACACCGAGCACGGAAGCTTTCCCGGCTGCCCTGCTGTATTCTGAGTCCAGTGGGACTTCCGGCTTCCTGTGGGTATCTTGTCCCACTAGCAGCACGAAGCCCTCCTCTTGTGGCTGGATCTGAGGCAGCCTACTGGCTGCAGCTGTGACAGGAGCCACCCATGCCTGACTCACTGAGAAGCTGGGATTAGGAAGGCTTGTGGAAAGGTCCCGGATGCTGTTAAGTGGTGGAGAATGGCCCAGAAATGCCCTAACTTCTGAAGGGATTGCTTGTGCTGATTATTCCAGTGATCTCTGCCGTTGGAGTTCGGAAGAGCTAGGGGTCCTGAGGGACTCTGAAGACCCTTGTATTGCTGCACTGACCCTCATGAACCTCTTCTGGCCTAGGGCCTCTGGAGCAGGTGCTGGCTGAGGCAGTCTGTGTGTGCTAGCCTGGGGGAGGTAAGCCACTATGCAACCCAAGGGCAGCTGGTATTTTAAAATAACCACCTTTGATGCACTAAACAGCCCCAACGAAGACCGAGACTGTAAACCATTAGGATGGTATTAGGGGTTGAATTGTGTCCCTTGCAAAAAGATATGTTCAAGTGCCAACCCTTGGGACCTCAGCATGTGACCTTAGTTGGAAATAGGGTCGCTGCAGATATAATTAGTTATGATGAAGAAGCCTAAGGTGGGTGGGCCCCTAATCCAATGTGACTGTTGTCCTTTGAAGAAGACACCCCTATGAAGATACATGCACACAGGGAGAAGCCATGTGATGACAAAGGCAGACTGAATTTATGCAGCTTTGAGCCCAGGAATGCCAACGATTGCAGAAAAACACCGGAAGCCAGGAAGGAGCGAGGAGGGGTTCCTCTGTAGCTTTCAGAGGGAACGTGGCTCTGCCGACACCTTGGTTTGGGACTTCTGGCCTCCAGAACTGTGAGATGATAAATTTCCATTGCCTTAGGCCCCCCAGCCCAAGGCGCTTTGTTACAGCAGCTCCAGGAACCTAATGAAGGTCGAACAGAGATGCGTGAAAATGACTTCCGGAACACGCTCTTCCAAGATGAGTTAATGAGGAGCCTGACACAATCACAGATACAGTCACACAGGCTGCGGATGGTTCCATATCCGTTCCCCAGCATCACCCACAACCTCATAAAGCAGGGCTGATTATCTCCACTTCACGCGTGAAGAGACTGGGGCCCCGCAGAGGTGACGTCTAGCCTCCCAAGGGTGGGGATCCCGGTCTTTCTGACCACCTCTCTTGCCTCTGCAAACAGGTGCCTGCCTCTCAGTTGTGGATGTGTGCAAAACACTGTGCCCTGCCCTTGAGCGCGGGGAAGAAATCATTAGGCCTCGCGGGGAAGAAATCATTAGGCCTCGTATCTCCCCCAGTCACAAGAACAGTAGATGTTGCTACTGTCCCATTTTAGAGATGAGCCAATGGAGGGCCCAGAGAGGTGATAACATTTGCCTAAGGCTGCACAGCAGGGAGGAGGAGTCAGACAGTGAATAGGTCTTGGCCTCCTGGAGGAGAAAGATCTAATCCCTCTGGAAGACAAGGACATCTAGGGTTTGTGTGGACTGAAGCTTAGTTTTAGGGTTTCTTTTTCCAAAAAAATAATCTTTTAAATCCTTCTTTTGCCTATTTCACAAAACCATTGAACATGGCGCTAGCAGAGCCTTGGAGGCAAGTGGGGAGCTCTTGCAAAGGGGAGGGCTGTGAAGCTTGACCTTCATTCAGGGCGCCCAGGCTGTGGCGGGCCGCATGCCTGCCTTCTGTGTGCTGATCGAAGGTTGGGGTGGGGGGGTGGGGGTGGGGGTGGGGGTGGACATGGCCGAGGGCCTGGAGTGTATATCGCTGCCCTCACCATCCAGTCAGATGTTGCTGACCACCCACTCGGAGCAGGGATTTGGGCTGATGGCTTCTCAGGGGCATGTGTAACCCAGGACCTGACCCCAGGGTGATCATGGGAGAGGCAGTGGGACCCCCCACCCCCCCACAGTCTGGGCAGCAGGCTTGCACAGAAAAGGGGGGCAGAGTACCTTACAGACCAGGAAGCTGACTCCCAGGGAGCTTCAGCAGCCACCTTGCCATGTAGAGGTGCTCTCCCCAAGGGGATTTGGTTCTAGTTGGGTCCCCTCCCCTGAACCCTCTTTGATCATCTCAAGAGTGCCTGGGATTGGGAGCACAGGCTCCAAGCCCTCAGACGACTAAGAGGCTTCCCCCAGCACCCACCCTCTCCCTGACCACGGCCAGGTGTCTGTACAGATCACAAGGGGTGGTTTGTATGAGTCAGCTAGTGTGGGGGGTGGGGAAGGACACACGGTGATGGGTGGGCAAGTGTCCTCTCCCTCTGCCATGCTGGGTGGCCAGAGAGAGCAGAAAATCCCTTCTGGGAGCGACAGCCCGTTGATGACTGAAATGGGATGTGTGTCGTGTGTATGTGTGTGTGTGGCTGGGGGGACACATTCTGAACTTATGCCTACGAGTCAACTGGAGAACTAGCAGAGGGGACTGGGTGGTGGTCCTGGAGGGAGGCCCCTGGGGAGCTCGGGCCTGCCCACAGACAGGACAGGCAGCTGCGCCTGCTCACCCGGCTCCCAGGGCAGGCAGTGGGACGAGGCTGGGTCAGAGACGGCAGAGGAAGCCAACGTGGCCGACAGGGCACAAAGTGGAGCAGGGCCGTGGTGGCGGGAGGGTGGCGAGGCAGGCAGAACAAGGTCCCTCCAACATGCCTGCATCCTGACCCCTGGAGCCTGCAGCTGTTGGGTTATGTGGCAAAGAGGAACTAAGGTGCTTGTGAGCCAGCTTTCATAGGGAGAGGGTCCCCAATTATCCACAGTGGCTCAAGGTAATCACAGGGACCCCGAGCCTGGAAGGGCAGAGCAGGAGAGAGATGTGAGGACCTCACTCGCCTTCACTGGCTGGAGGCAAAGATGGAGGAAGGGGCCACGTGCTGAGGATGCGGGTGGCCTCTAGAAGCTGCAGAGGGAAAGGAAAGGGACTCTCTCCTGGGGCCTCCAGAAGGAATGAGACCCTGCCGACACCTTGACCTTTGTAGAATGAGACTCGTTTCAGACTTCTACACAACTGTGAGATAATGAGTGTGTGTGGTTTTCAGCCATTAAGGTTGTGCCTGCCTCTCAGGGCTGTCACAGGTGGCGAGGGTGGATGCAGCATGGGTAAGAGGAAGGGGCTCCAGGTGGGCCAGGCTCCAGGCTGCTGGTACTCCCTTAATCCACCAGAGTGGGGGTGTGTGTGCAGTCAGCAGGCCCCGGCCTCTCAGGGGATCCTGGCTTCTCTGCCAGCTTCCAGACACAGGACTTCTAGATGATGGTGAAAATAGCTAAGAGCCACCAAGGGCCTCGTCACCACCAGACCCCAAAGCACTCCAACAACCCTATGAGGTGGGTATTATTATCACTCCCATCTTAAAGGTCAAGGTGTAGAGGGTCACGAAGGGCCCACAATCGAGGTATCATGCTGCCCTGTCAGAGGACCCCACAGAAGGCATGACTAGGGGGAGGGGGCCCTAGTCCCAGTACCTCGCTGCCACAGAGACGCTCCCAAATCGTTCACAATGGGAGCTCCAGACCCCATATGGTGCTTACCCTACAGGGCCAAAGCCCGTGGCTACCCACAACAGGATCTGTGGGGAACAAACTGCCTCCTGGCCGGGCCCAGGCCACAAAGGGCCCCCAGGGTGGACATAAGAATCGCCTAAGGGTTCTGGGTTCTCTGGCCTCTTGGCTGATGTGCTGGCATCCAGACTCTCCCCAGAGCCCCAAGCCCTCAGTGTGAGGAAGAACAGGGCAGTGGGGGATCTATAGGCCACTGTTGTATGGCGTAGGCTCAGGGGACAGGGACAAAGGCTCTAGCCTGCCCACTACTGACTCCTCCTCCCCCGGCCTCCCTGCACACCCCCCCACCTTGGTCCCACCATGAATCCCCAAGTCCCTCCTGGACCTTACCAAAGGCATCCCTGACCAATCACTGACATTGGAAAACCGCCCTCTGGGCTCTCCATTGAACTCAGCAGCCCAGAAAGCTGCATTACCTTGCTGTGTGTGTGTGTTTTTTTTTTAATGTTTTATTTATTTATTCTTGAGAGCGAGAGAGAGGCAGAGACACAGGCAGAGAGAGAAGCAGGACCCATGCAGGGAGCCTGACATGGGACTCGATCCCGGGTCTGCAGGATCAGGCCCTGGGCCAAATGCGGTGCTAAACCGCTGAGCCACCGGGCTGCCCTTTTGCTGTGTGTTTAATAAAAAAGCAACCAAGGGCAGCCCGGGTGGCTCAGCGGTTTAGCGCTACCTTCAGCCCAGGGCATAATCCTGGGGACCGGGGATGGAGTCTTACGTCGTCGGGCTTCAAACAAGCAGCCTGTAGTCAACTCCCGGGGTGCAACCAACACACCCTCATTATTCAGTACCAAAAACCGCCCAAAGTTCGCTAGAAATTTATTTTATTATTAAGAAGTCACATGATACAAAAGAATGAGAATATTCAAAGGGCACTTGGTAAAATACTGCTTTGTCCCAAAGGGCAGGCAGAAAAGGTCTTGGCACAAAGGATGCTCAGAGAACAGAAGACTGAAGGATAAAACAGACAGACTGAAGGATAAAAACAAGTAATGTGTGTCCACGCCCGACACCCTCAAGCCCAGCAGATAAACATTCATTTGGGTCAAAAGATCGAGAGGAGAGATAACCAGAGGGCTGGGTGCCTGGCGGGCTGCAGCCACTCAGGTACAGTGACTCCAGGAGGGGAGACAAGATGTCCTCTGGCTGGGACATTCCACAAGGCTGGGGACACCTACTTATTATAACAAGTAACAAAGTCCCTACTGCTGGAGGCAAGTCCGCCCCAGAACATCTGGAGTGCTCAAAAGCCACTATAAGGAAGAGGAGGGAATGGGCTCTGACCCTGGAGACCAGTTTGCATTTCCTCTGCCAAGGCTCTCAGCGGGGAGGGAGGGAAGACGGAGGACAAAGCAGAATCCAGTGCTGAGCTGCGCCTGCTTCTTCCTATGGAAAGTCCCAGGAAGTGCTGTGAGGGCCATGGACCCACCATGGAGGAGCAGAGGGGCTGGGACGGCTCCTCTGGGAGATGCCAGGAGGGGAAAGCAGGTTAAAAAACATGCCCAGTGCCACATCCAGCCTCCCTACAATGTCCCTGGAAAGAGGAGACCAAGTCGCATAGGACGTTTCCCTGCATGGGCCACCCCCAGGGTCAGGAGGGTGGACACCATGGCGCCATCTTGAAGGAGAGCCAGCAGCTCTGAGGTTGGTGGGGGCATCTTCTCGTTACCCTAGAGTTCACACGCTTTGTGGAACTGAAGCAGATGAAAAAAAAGAGCAAAACTAGAACCTGAAGTCCAGGGTGGTTTGGGAGCCTCTTTAAGTGTAGAGTGTGGATCTGGTGGGCACATTGGTCCACAGGGCAGCCACCTCCTGGAACAGTGTTGTCATCAAAAGCTGGCAAAAAGGCACTTTCCCTCCAGTCAGAATGTGTCCTGACCACAAGAGGCCTGAGTGAGGGGCACAGAGTGCTCCCTGAGCCAGGCCTTGCCTGGCTCCCTCCAGTTCCATCCAGCCAGAGAGAGTATGGGTGGGAGGCTTCACTCTCTCTGTTCCTGCTGTGGTTCAATCCAGGGAGGCCTCCTTCCCACCCCTCAGGGCCATGCCCAGACTGGCAGCATGGGTGGAATGTGGCAGAAGAAATGCAGGGATGTGGTCACCAAAGTCCAGGGAAAAGACCAAAGACACACATTGGACCTATAGTCCTGAACCCTATTTGTCGGCCACCTGCCATCAGGGCTGTCACTGAGGACTTCAGAGCTGGGGACACTTTCCATCTTGAGAAGGGCACATCCCTGGCTGGGAGGAGGTGGCCAGAACCTCCTCAGATGGTCCTGAGACAGCAGTGGGGCTGAGTCCAGGGGAAAGGCAGGCAGGCTGCAAGGAAGACCCTGCGGGAGTCCCCAGCCAGCTCTGCGTGGCCCATGTACCACCACGGGCACAGAAGCTGCTTCTTTCTTCTCCGAGGTAATCCTCCTACCCAACACCAGAGCCACAGCCTGGTCCTGCCCCTTGGGAGAAGAGCGCTGGGCTAGGTCCAGGGAGGACCTCCCTGTGCCCTCCCCCTGCCCGGCACTGCCACCCTCAGCCCTGCTCCAGGCTGTCGGTGGGCTGCACCACGGTGTAGCTCCCCTGGCCCATGGAGAGCTGCCGGCTGAAGAAGGATGTGGTGCGCTTTGGTTTCACCCGCTTGATCTGCTGACCTATGAAGGAATAAGAAGAACGTGTTGAGGGAGGGCTTCCTGGGGTGTGATGGTCCACGCCCCTGGGAGCCTGGGTTCTGGCACCAGGGGCTGGCTCCTTCCAGAACCTGCTCACACTGGGTCCCCCTCGTTGCATCCACGAACTGTCTGAGCCTCAGACCCCACTGAAGCTCGTCTGCCAGTGCTGCCAAGGGCAAGACATGTGGTTAGCCTTCTGCATCAGAGGCAAATCCGGGTTTTGCATTTGATGCTGGGTCAGCTCTGCTGTCCCAGGAGCTTTTGCTCAACCCAGTTCAAGAACAGACCAAAGAAATAAAACACCTACAGCACAGGAGGCTGGCTGAAGGTGAGCCTCCATAAGAAAAAAAAAGGAATTCATATAAGTTAAATTTCAAGCCAGGTGACCAAGGTCAACATCAACTGTCCTAAGTCATGTTGATAATGCACCTTTGACAGGTGTGATGAAAATGGCACTTTACCTCTGGGACCTTCCTCCCCAGCCCACAACTCCTGCCTGAGCATGAGGAAAGCACCAGGCAAATGCCAGTTACATGGCATCCTACAATATCCCCAAGTAGTCCTTCTCCAAACTGCCAAGGTCATCAAAAACAAGGGAAATCTGAGAAACTGTCGCAGCCCAGGGGTGCCTACGGAGATATGACAACTAAATGTAGTGTGGCGTTCTGGATGGGAGCCTACCACTGGAAAGAACATTAGGCTAAAATAAAGGAGTTTAATGATACTGTATCCTTATTTGTTCGATAACTGTAACAAATACACCACATTAATGTAAGATGTTAATTAACAAAATCAAGCAACGGGCACCTGGGTGGCTCAGTGGTTGAGTGTCTGCCTCTGGCTCAGAACATGATCCCACATCAGGTTCCCTGCAGGGAGCCTGCTTCTCTCTCTCCATATGTCTCTGCCTCTCTGTGTGTCTCTCACGAATAAATAAATAAAATCTTTTTTTTTTTTTAAGTTTTTATTTATTTATTCAGGAGAGACAAAGAAGAGAGAGGCGGAGAAGCAGGCTCCATGCAGGGAGCCTGATGTGGGACTCGATCCCAGGTCCTTGGGATCACGCCCCGGGCCAAAGGTGGCGGTGCTAAACTGCTAAGCCACTGGGGCTGCCCAATAAATAAAATCTTAAAAAAAAGAAATCTAGCAACAAAAGAAAAATAGACAACACATATAAGTGAACAATGATCCATGAAGAAAAATGACCAAGCACACAAAATCGGTCCAACCTCACTAATGCTCGAACACCAAACCAAACCCAAACAAGTTCTCTTTTAGTGTGCTGGAGAGTGGCTAGATGACTGGAGTGTATGCCCTCCCAGGAGGGGGGCCAGCAGGCATGCCGTCTGACACTGCAACCCTGTTTCTAGGGAATGATCCTGAGGAAATGGTTCAGATTCCAAGCAAGGATTTAGCAATACCTGTGTTGTCTATAGTGGCTGAAAACTGGAAATAACTGTCATGTCCCACAATAGGGAGCTGGGGTGACACGCCTGCTAGCCACACCAAGGTGTAGAAACGGAGAAACGGTCACGTTACAGAAAAATTGTTTCACGTGGCACCTGGGTGGCTCAGTTGGTTAAGCATCTGCCTTTGGCTCGGATCATGATCCCAAGGTCCTGGGATCCAGCCCCGTGTCAGGCTCCCTGTTTCTCCTTCTCCCTCTCTCCCTCTCCTTCTGCATCTCCCCCCTGCTTGTGCTCATGCTCTGTCAAATAAATAAAATCTTAAAAAAAAAATATTGTTTTGCTTTTCCTGATGATAAAAATGACATGCTTGTAGGTGCTTGGGTGTCTGTCAGTTAAGTGGCCAACTTGGTTTCAGCTCAGGTCATGATCTCAGGGTTGCACAATTGAGCCCCGCATCAGGCTCCCCGCTTCTCCCTCTACTTGTGCCTCTCCCCTCTAATAAATAAAATCTTAAAAAAAAAAAAAAAAAAGAGGGATCCCTGGGTGGCGCAGCGGTTTGGCGCCTGCCTTTGGCCCAGGGCGCGATCCTGGAGACCCGGGATCGAATCCCATGTCAAGCTCCCGGTGCATGGGGCCTGCTTCTCCCTCTGCCTATGTCTCTGCCTCTCTCTCTCTCTGTATGACTATCATAAAAAAAAAAACAAAAAAACAAAAAAAAAAAACATAAAAACTTAAAAAAAAAAAGATATGCTTGTCATCAAAAATGTAAATACTACAAAGAAACACAAGGAAAAAAGTAGAAGTTACAGCAATTCACCACTACAGTTGGCACATGTCCCTCCTATACACAGATGCAGTCTTGCGTGGGTGGTCCTATTACCTGATTTTTATTACTTGACCTTATTGTGAACATCTTGCTATTTATTTATTTTAATTTTTTTTTTTTTAATTTATGATAGTCACAGAGAGAGAGAGAGAGAGAGAGGCAGAGACACAGGCGGAGGGAGAAGCAGGCTCCATGCACCGGGAGCCCGATATGGGATTCGATCCCGGGTCTCCAGGATCGCGCCCTGGGCCAAAGGCAGGCGCCAAACCGCTGCGCCACCCAGGGATCCCTATTTTAAAAATTTTATATTTAAGTAATCTCTATACCCAACATGGGGTTTGAACTCCTAACCCCAAGATCAAGAGTCACATGCTCCACTGACTAAACCAGCCAGGTGCCCCTACATCTTGCTATTTTTTTTTTTTTAGATTTTATTTATTTATTCATAAGAGACACACAGAGAGAGACAGAGACACAGGCAGAGGGAGAAGCAGGCTCCATGCAGGGAGCCCGATGCGGAATTCGATCCCGGGACACCAGGATCATGCCCTGGGCTGAAGGCAGGTGCTAACCCGCTGAGCAACCCAGGAATCCCCTACATTTTGCTATCTAAATGCAGGTCATCCTTACTACATTTAAACCTTCCTATTTTGGAATAATTCTAGATTTATCAAGAAAAGATAATACAAAGAGTTCTTATGTACTCTCGTCTAGCTTCTCTTGATGCTGGCATCTTCCAATACCATCGTATATTTGCCAAAAGTAAAAAATAAACATCAATGCAACATGATTAACTAAACTACAGACTTCTGTACTTCACCAGCTCTTTCACAAATGTCTGTCTGCTCCGGGGCCTGATGTGAGACACCACACTGCATTAAGGGTCCTGCCCTTTTACCACTTGCCCCGAGTCCACCGGATGTGGCCCATTGTTTCTATATCCACACTTGAAAGAACAGACTTCAGGAGTTTCTAGTTTTTCACAACTGGACACAGCCGCAGGAAACATATCTGTGGACAGGGACAGGGAGGGATCCTTCCTGCCAGGGTCCCAAAGGCCCGTTCCCAATCACAGAACTCACAGATGCAACCCTCCCCTGACCTCACCCCCATCCTCCAATTAGGTCCCTTCCAGCTGGACCCTAACTCGATGCCTCTGGAATCACTTAGCAGCTCCCTGTCCCTAGGGCTCCCTAGGTGTGCACATGTGTGTGTGTATGTGTGTACACGTGAACATGTGCTCACCTTCCTCCACGTAGTCAATGGTGGAGAGATGCTGGAGGCGGCTGCATACCACGCTGCCCTGCCTCCGCAGCTGTGGGCGCTGAATGGGAGGTGGTGGGGCACCAGCGGCTGAGGGTGTGCCAGACACATTTTCCTGGGAGGCAGCAGGCTCTGAAGTCTGGTTCAGCTCAATGCAGTACTCGATGAGACTGCTCATCAGCTCGGCCTGGGGAGGACAGAGGGACCACCCTGAGGCCTGGGTGGTGAGCTATGTATGGCCCAGGCCCAGCCTTTTCATGCTGTGCGGAGTGAGATGGATGAGATGGACTAGCCCCTGCTTTCTGCTGGGGGAGGCAGATGATGAAACAAACACACAAAAAAGAAGAGGGGGTCAGGTGCTCTGCGGGCCAGGGGACAGGGGAGCTATCCGTCTGCGTTGAATTTGGAGGTCAGGCCTGATGGATGAGTTCCCATCTCAGGTCTGGGAGGTGGGATGGGTAAGAAAGAACATTCTGGCAGAAGGCCCAGGCCAGGAAGGCTGAGTGCCAGGGGCTGTAGCAGTCAAGCCAGATAGGGGAGGAATCTCAGCAGTTACAGGAGGCTGATGAAGAAGAGGACCCAGGACAGAGCTTTCTGGGTTGTAAGAATGGAGGGGAGTTGTCTGAGAGAAGAGTTTGCAGGCCTATGAAGAAGATGGTGGTCAGACCACAGGCTGACGGGTTCCCTCTGAACACATTCTTCCAAAGCGCTACCTTCTCAACAAATTTTAAATATAACACATATTGACAGAAAAGGAGAAGTGACCGGATGTCAGTGAGCATGGTCTGGACACCGTATGACAGGGATGCCGGGAGTCTGGTGGATCCATATAGAGAAAGCCGTCAGCATGTGGCATCCTTTAGTCAGGTTACACATTTACTGAGTACCTACCTGTGGCAGGTGCTGCTATAGGCAGTGGGATGCAGCAGGGACGGAGGTGGATCAATAATACCTGCCTGTGCTTCAAAAAGCACTCACAGGAAGAGCAGGGTTAGAGGCCAAGGGAATGGCCCCCAGGTGACAGACAAGTGGCAAGTGGCCTGGTACCTGCCCCCATCCAGTGCATTCCAAGGCCTCTCTGAAGTAACACAACCCATCCTGGGGGCTGGGGGCAGGGCAGGAGACCCAGCCCAGGCCCAGGAGCAGAAGCCAGCATCTACTCTCCACCCCTGCCTCCTTTTCTCACTGAGTGACTCCACCAAGCAGAGCTGGCAGGCACTAGGCTGGTAAACAGGAGGGCCAGTGGAAACAGAGGCCCCTGGGCTGTAAGCACAACAGGGGAGCCCTCTAAGTTCCTTGGAATAAAACCCCAATCATGGTGTGATGCTGCCTGCCATTAAAACTATACCGCATTTGACAAAATTAATATCCATTCAAGATAAAGCTTGGCACACCAGGAAAAGAAGGGAACTTCCTCAATCCAGTGAGGGTGTCTTTCCAAGACCTGTAGCTGATACCATACTTATTGAGAGCAAGACTGGATATATGTCCCCCTTAAGGTCAGAACCAAGTTGCGATGTCTGCTCACACGCACTCAACACTGTACTGGAGGTCCAAGGGATTGCAATCAGGCCAAGTAAATAGAGGCATGCAGACTGGAAAGCCAGAACATGACTATCCCTGTTCACAGACGACACAACTGTCTACAGAGAAAACCCCAAAGAATCTGC
Source organism: Nyctereutes procyonoides (assembly GCF_905146905.1). Taxonomy (NCBI): domain Eukaryota; kingdom Metazoa; phylum Chordata; class Mammalia; order Carnivora; family Canidae; genus Nyctereutes; species Nyctereutes procyonoides. Next base: position 11,095,588 of record NW_026575025.1, read on the forward strand.
AACAGAACTATGAGAACCAGTGAGTGAGTTTAACAGAGTTGCAGGACATATGAATATGTAGATAACAAAATCAACTGTATTTCTACATACCACAACGAACAACTAAAAATTGAAATTAAAAGGGGGGATTGCCTGTCCTCTCCTTTTTCTTTTTCCTGTTGTCTAGCATGTAGATGTGATAGCTGCAGTTGAAGCAGCTATCCTGGACCATGAGGTGAATTTAAGAGTAGAGAATAGGGATGCCTGGGTGGCTCAGTGGTTGAGCGTCTGTCTTCAGCACAGGGTGTGATCCCAGAGTCCCAGTACTGAGTCCCACCCATATCGGGCTCCCTGCAGGAAGCCTGCTTCTCCTCCCTCTCCCAAGGTCTCTGCTTCTCTGTGTGTTTCTCGTGAATAAATAATTAAAACCTTGGGCAGCCTGGGTGGCTGGGCAGTTTAGCGCTGCCTTCAGCCCAGAGCCTGATCCTGGAGACCCAGGATGGAGTCTCACGTCGGGCTCCTTGCGTGGAGCCTGCTCTTCCCTCTGCTGCTCTCTCTCTCTCTGTCTCTCATTAATAAATAAATACAATTTTTAATTTAAAAAATAATTAAAATCCTAAAAAGAAAAATAAGATTAGGGAATATGCATGGTGGAGCAATAAGGTTAAAGGATTGTGAGTCCACAATAACAGATCTAGACTGGACTGCCTACCTATAATGTTATTGAGAGAGCAATAAACTTTTATGTCACTATAAAACTAGTAAATAAATTTAAAAGTACCACCTAGGCTAGCACCAAGAAGAGAAAGTAAAGCAAAGCAATACTTAGAGAAAAATATGATAAAAGCATCTGTATGCTGACAACAATAAAATGTTAGTGAAAAAAATCAAAGACAAATAAATGGAGACATAAAAATAAATGGCCTGGAAGACTTAGGATGTCAATTCTCTCCAAATTAATCTACAGATTCAACACAATCTTGGTCTAAACCCCAGAAGCTTTTCTGGGGAAGAAAGGGTAGAAATCGACAAGCTTATCTTAAAATTTATATGGAAATGCATAGGAACTGGAATAGTCAAAAACAATTTTGGAAAATACGAAGTTCTGGAAATCATCCTATCTGATTTCAAGACTTACTATAAAGTTTCAGTAATCAATAGAGTATGATTATTAGTGAAAGACAAACACATAGATCAAGGGCACAGAACAGATAATCAAGAAATAAACCCACACACACTTGGCCAATTGCGACAGAGACACAAGGGCAATTCAATGATGGAAGCACAGTCTTTTCAACAAATAACACTGAAACCAAACCAAACCAAAACAAAAGAGAGAGTGAATCTTGATCTATATATCACACCTCATGTACAAAAGCAACTTGAAATGGATCACAGACCCAAAATTATAAAACGTCTAGTTTCTGAAATTTTACTAAGAATTATAAAACTTCTAGGAAAAAATATAGAATATCTTTGTGACCTCGGGTTAGGCAATAATTACTTTTCTTTTTTTTTAATTTTTAAAAAAGATTTTATTTATTTATTCATAACAGACACTGAGAGAGAGAGAGAGAGAGAGAGAGAGAGAGAGAGAGGCAGAGACACAGGCAGAGGGAGAAGCAGGCTCACCTCAGGGAGCCCGATGTGGGACTCGATCCAGGGACCCCAGGATCACACCCTGGGCCAAAGGCAGGTGCCACATTGCTGAGCCACCCAGGGCTCCCCTCTTTTTTTTTTTTTTAAGGCAATAATTTCTTAGGAACCATAAGGAGAAAAAACCTGATGAAATGGACTCTATCAAAATTAACATCTCTTCAAAAAATTAAGAAAGTAAAAAGTCAAATCAAAGACTGCAAGATTTGCAAAACATATCTGATAAAGGATACAGATTATAGAATGAACATTCACAACCCAAATAGGAAAATAACCCAATGAGGGAGCATCTAGGTGGCTTCTGCCTTTGGCTCAGGTCATGATCCCAGGTCCTGGGGAGTGGGGAGTCTGCTTTTACCTCTCCCTCTGCCCACCCCCTTGTGCTCTCTCTTTCTCAAATAAATAAATAAAAATCTTTAAAAGAAAAAGAAACTGGGACACCAGAGTGGCTCAGGGGTTGAGCGCCTGCCTTCCGCCAGGGCGTGATCCTAGAGTTCCGGATTGAGTCCTACATCGGGCTCCCTACAGGGAGCCTGCTTCTCCCTCTGACTTTGTCTCTGCCTCTCTCTCTGTGTCTCTCATGAATAAATAAATAAAATCTTAAAAAAAGAAAAAGAAAAAGAAACTAATGAAAACATGGACCAATGATCTGAACAGACCCTCTGTCAGAGACAATATGTGCATGGAGAATAAGCACTTGGAAAGATGATCAACATCACGAAATTTAGGAAAAGGCAAATGGAAGCTGCTGCATTTATGAGAATGGCAGACAAGACTGGCAGAGACCAAGTGCTGGGCAGACTGGAGCACCTGGAACTCTCAGATGGTGCTGGTGGGAATGCAAAAATGGTGCGGTCACTTTGGAAAGCAGTTTGGTCCCTTTCCCTCTTTCTCTCTCTCTCTCTCTCTCTCTCTCTTTCTTTCTCTTTTTTGGCAGTTTGGTTTCTGATAGGGACGATATGAGGTTTTTCACACAATCTGGCAATCACACTCCTGGGGACTTATACAAGAGAAATGAAGGCATATGCCCAAATGTTTACAGCAGCTTTATTCACAAAAGCCCCCAAACTGGAAACAACTCAAATATCTTTCAGTGGATGAAGAGCTGACCTGAGGTTCACGCACAATGTGGAGTACAATTTGACAACGTAAAGGGACCAACTGACACATCATACAATGGACGGGTCTCAAAAACATAAAGTCAGGGAAAGATGCCAGTTGCAAAGGCTGCACATGTTACGTATAGTGTGTGTATACCACAATTTGTTTCCCTATTCACCAGCTGATGGACATGTGTGCTGTTTCTGATGCTTCAGTTATTATAAATGGAACTGCCATGAACACCTGAGTACAAGTATCATTGTAGACATATGTCTTTATGTTGCTTGGGTAAATATGTAGGGTTATGTGCATGTACACATGTAGCGGAGTGTATTTATAGCGAGCTCTGGAGAAAGCGAAACTCTAGGGAGAGCTTGTGGGAAGCATCAAGTAGCAGGTGGGAGATGACTCTAAAAGCAGACAAGAAAGGTACTAAAGGATGAATTAAAAAAAAAAAGGCAACCACAAAGAAAAACTGGCAAAAATTTCAACAAACAGAGGACACCCAGATGGCAAATAAATACATAAAAGCTGCCAACCTGGGGCAGCCCGGGTGGCTCAGTGGTTTAGCGCTGCCTTCGGCCCAGGGCCTGATCCTGGAGTCCTGGGATTGAGACTCACATTGGGCTTCCTGCATGGAGCCTGCCTCTCCCTCTGCCTGTGTCTCTGCCTCTCTCTCTGTGTGTGTCTCTCATGAATAAATAAATAAAATCTTAAAAAAAAAAAAAAAGTTGCCAACCTCATTAGGCAGTGGGAGAGGCCAACAATAGCCAGGTGGAGATTTGGGGGGTGATACAAGTACTCCAATAAAAAATGGACAAAAGGTGTGAACAGACATTTAACATCTAGAAAGATACAAGCTCAGCAAATAAGCTGCTCTGCTGCCTGGCTGTGGTGGTTACACAGGCACGTTAATGCATCAAAACTTACTCTTAAAATGGGTGCTTACTGTAAATTATACCTCAATAAAATGGACTAAAAAACATAGGAAAAAACCATAAGGAGATAGCACGATTGTTCCTCCAGAGCGGCTACAACGGGCCGAGGGAGAGGATGCGAAGCAGCAAGCTCTCGTGGACAATGGGCAGTGTCTGTTCGAGGGTGCATGCACTGACCTGCTAGCCCAGCCGTTCCACTCCCGGGTGTACACCCACACACGCGCACAAAGGACACGCATGGCAGCGATCACGAGTGTCACTGGCGATAGTCATAAACCGGAAACCCAAGCGTCCCTCAGCAATGGAATGGAAAGTCAAGACCGGTGAATTTGATGCTGGAACATCAGAGAGCACCCCAAAAGATCCAGTCACTGCTACCTACAGTGAGGACGAAGTTCACAAACACACCGCAGAGCAGAACAAATCAGACGGGACAGAACACACGGTGCAGACCTGCCACCAGAAGGTTCAAAAACAGGCAGAATGACTCATGGCTGAAACAAGTCACAATGGGGGTCCCTTTGGTGGTGGTCGAGGGGAGGCGAGAGAGGGGGCTCGAGGGGTCTCCTGGGGTCCTAGTTCTATTTTGCAACCTGAAAGGTATTACGTGGGTTATTCTGGGAAAACCCGTTGAGCTCTACACTTGGGATTTGGGCGCTTTTCTCTATAATTCAATAAAACATTTACTTTAAAAAGGGGTCTAGCCTGGTAATGCAAAAATTATGGAATCATCAGCAAAAAGGCGGGGCCAGCTGAGTATTCAAAGCTGTAAGAGGGAAGAACTTGTGGATGCTCAGGGCAGGAGGTCAGGGCAGCTACCACAGGGGACAGGGTGGAGTGTCCAGGAGCCCCAGGTCAAGCTGAGTGGCAATAGAGGACAGACGTGTGGCAAAGCAGAGGCTGGCTGTGGCCAGATGTGTGGCCAAGTGGGAGGGGAGGCCAGAGTAAGGAGAGCACCTATGGAGGGTCCAGGGACCCCAGATGGCAGCAGGGGTGGAGGTGTGCTTTCAAGGACAGGGGTTCTGACCAGTGTCTGCTGAGAAGAAAGGAGGAAGTGTGGGAGGAAGGCCTGTGCCATGACCAGGGCAGGAGCAGGAGGGGCAGGGGTGGGGGCTGGCTGAACAGAGCGAAACCAAGGCACGTGGGGCCTTCACCCTGTCACGCCTGCTCCTGCTCTGAAAGCACCCAACTCCTAGAGTCACACAGAACTAGGAAGCCCAGGGTGGCATCAAACTAGGCCTTCTGACTCACAAGGGTGGCCACAGATAAGCTGATGTCAGCTTCCCTGGTCCCCAGGCCCTCAGCAGCCCTCACCTCCTTGTCAGCCAGCCTGGAGCCTCCCATAGCCTGGGGCACCCTAAGCTCAGGGTTACCACACTTCACCCCATCCCCACCCCCAGTGTAGGCAACGCCCACTACCTGCTTGGAGTAGATCTTAAGGAGCTTGTTGACCGGTGTGCCCTCGTTGTCCCCATCAAACTCTAGCCACAGGACAGACTCCTCCTCCTCGGGGGAGGTGTGGTCCCACGACAGTTCCTGGAAGCGCAGGCCCAGCAGGACATGCTGGCCAGAGGGAGATGCAGAGTTTGGATTCGGTTGAGCAGTCCACTCCCCTACCCCATCCTGCTCAGGTGCCACCAGGAGGGGACACTTTACCAGGCTATAAACCTGTAAGGCTGAGGCTAAATTCCCGTGTGAATTTCTCTGAGGAGTGGCAGCTTTCATCAGACCCTCAGAGGAGGCTGTGGTCTGGGGAGGCTGACAACTCCTAACCCACAGCACTTCTCACTAGCCAGCCAGGCCCCTGACAGCTGAGATAGTCACCTGAGGCAAGAGGCCAGTGGGAAGGATGACCTTTTCCTGGAAATCAACTAGGTAGCAACTCAGCAAGAAGCTGAGCTGGGCTCTGGGCCCGGCATATTTGCACGCAAGGAAGGGCTGGGGTGCCACTCTGGGGACAAGCAGCAGTCATCTAAAACTTTCCTGCTAGCTTAGGAGAGACTCCTGCCCAAGTGCTGAGAAATCGCCCCACAGGGCAGGAGTGGGAGAAGCAGGACTCAGGCAGCCAAGGAAGGCTTCTAGTCGTGAGGCTTTTCTGGAAAACCAATAACTAGTCTTCAGCCATTGGTCCAACAGAGCGGCCAGGCCATGCCAGATTCCCTCCACTCAGAGGCTTTCACCCCAGCTGCACCTCCCCCTGCCCTAACCACGCTCCTACCTCACACGCTAGGCAGAAAAGCTGATGTAGAACAGACCCCAAGGAAGTCCCCGGGGTGGCACTGGAGGCCATGGGGACATCTGAGGGAGGGAGGTCAGCAAGCCATCCAGTCTGCCTCCAGGCCAACCACTGGCCCAAGAGAACCAGAAGGCGTGGGTAAGGGCCCCACTCCCTCTCCAGTGAGGCCCTCCACCCCCAACCCAGGTCCCACCCTGGAGGAGCCGGAGGTACCTTCTCCCTGCTGTCAATGACATGCACGCCCTCCAAGCTGATGGCCACGGCCACTGGCTTTCGCCCACCCCGGTGTAAAAAGCCCTGGGCCGGTTTGTCCACCTCGCCATGGAAGAAGGCACACCTGGGGAGAGAACTGCTATTAATTTGTTGCCTCTGGCACTAAGAACCGACAGTCCAGGGTCTGGGTTCCACCACCACAATGCTCTGGCCCGGCCTGCCCCAGGCACATGAGAAGTTTAAGCCATTTTGATGACCTGAAGTTTCAATGAAACCTGCCCCTAGGGAGGGAGAAATCGTGAGAGAAGAGGAGGGAGACTTCCTGGAGGTGGCGGCATCTGTGCTGGTCTCACCAGACAGGAAGGTCTGAACAGGCAGGAGGAGGAAGTGAGTGGCACAGAGGAGGGCGGCCACTGAAGACAGAGGAAGAGCGTGAATCTGGGTGTGGGATGGAGCAAGCGGTGCTCAGGGAATTACCAGGAGCCCAAGGACTTGGGCTGTAGGGGCTGGGGCAGAGATGGAGGTGGCCAGGCCACGTCAGGGTTGGGAGAGCCCCTCGGCCTGCTGTCTGTCAGGCCAAGGCCCCTCAGCAGCAGTGGGGTCAAGCTACACTTGCTCAAGGTCCATGAGGGAGGCTTTGGGGCTTGATACCGGGGAAGGGGGAAGGATGTGGCCCTGGCACGCCGACCCACTGAATTGCCGCCCTCTCCCCTACCCTGTTGTGTCCTTCCTCCTCCTCTGGCAGTCTGGCCTGTTGCCCCCTGGCAGCAGGCGAAGCCAGAGCCCTTGCCGAATTCCGCGCTGCTGTACCCTCACCCCAGACCTGGCCTGGAGGCCAGCATGTGCTCCCTCTGATTCCTGCAAGCAGCCTCACTCCTGTCCCTACTCCTGGAAGAACTTCTATGAGCCCAGCGAATGGCTGGGACTCCTACTTCACTGAGTCACTGAAGCAACCGGGAGCAGCCACTTGCCTAGCCTCATCTACCCCCTCCTCTAGAGGGTCATCCCTGTCTGTACCCACACATTTCGTCCATCAGGAAAATTAATGATCTTCTGCCCCGACCCCACCCACAAATGCTGCATCTTTCGACTCCACTTCACAGCACTGATCCCTGAAGGAGTTGGTCACACTCGCTGTCTCCAGTCTTTTCTCACTCTCCTTCACCCGCTGCCACCCTGATGCTGGAGGTCAACCACCAGTCGCACAGGACAGGTTGAACTTGACCTGGAAGCAGCAGCATGGGAGGCTCAATTACTCTCTCCTGCCCTGGAAGGCCCCTTTACCTGGCCTGTAGAGACCCACCTGCCTGCCTTGCTGGCCCAGGGTCTCCTTGCGTCTGGTCCATACTCACCTCCTTGGCCATGTCTTGGAGCTCCAGGTTTCAAACCACCCAAATGCTGATGCCCACCAATTATTACCTGCCTCTAGACTCAGAAACTTTAATGCTCACTCAGAAATGCCACCTGGATATCCAGCAAGCATCTAAGATCAGCACATCCAAAACCAAACCCCCAACCTTCCCCAATCTGCTCCATGGCACGGTCCCACTTCATTTGATGACAACGTCATCCTCCAGTTGCCTCTGACCAGACCTTGGGAGCTCCGTCTCCTCTCCTTCATCTGTTCCACTGTCTACCTGTCTAGCAAATTCTGTTGACTCTACACCTCAACATCTCCGACACTTGACCATGTCTCACCTCTGGCATCATCACCGCCTGGCCTGAGCCGTTGCTCCCCTTTGGAGTATTGTCCCCTTTGGTGACTGTCCTCACTGGTCACCTGGCTGGTGCCTCTGCCCACCTGCAGTCTGTTCTCAACCTCTGCTGCTGTCTCTCTTCCCTCTGGATCGTTAGCCCCATCAGGCACAGACCAGGTCCCTTTGCTCACTGAGGTCCTGCTGGCGCCTAGAACACTGGCATGCAGCAGGTGCCCAAGAGCTACCAAGCAGACGTGAACAGGCGTGAGAGGGAGAGTGGGCTCAATGGGAGGTCAGCAGGCCTACCGACCAAGTGACTGGCAGGCGGAATAGGAAGACCTGTCTGGTGGTCTGGCCTGTGACAGGAATGAGGCAAGGACAGGCGTCTAGCTCAGTACCCGTGGGGCCTGCAGTGCTGGCTCATGTGAAGACAGAGCCTGGCTGGAGCAGAGACTGATGCCCTGGCAGGCCATGCTAGTAAAGGCCAAGACCAATGGCTGGGCTGTCAGGGGAAGGGGACAGCAGAGACCCCAGGGCGGTGGCTGCCCATGGCGACAAAGCCAGGGAATCACTCACCCGTAAAAGGGCAGCTCGTGGCTCTTGAGGAGGTAGGCACGGTAGTGGGTGCTCAAGGAGGCCCCGTGCTCACCGTCGCCAGCTTCCTTCACTTTGCAGTAAGCATTCAGCAGGCCCTGTTCACCTGTCCCCGCCTTGGCCCCTCGGCCCCGGAGTGCCGCAAAGAGCCCATGGCCCCGCTTGCAGAGGTGGGCAGGGAGGAAGGAATCCAGCTTCTCCCTGCACAGGAAGGAAGGTGGGTGCCCAGCATGAGGAGGGGCTCTGGGGCTGGGGGCCCGGCTGGAGGTGCTGAGGTCCTCAGGGTGCGGCTCGCTCACAGCAAAGGCAGGTAAGGTCCTGGATGGGAACCAACAGAGAGCCCACGGCTGTGAGCCCAATAGCAAGCCCGGCTGGTGAGAGGCCCGAAGGGCAGGCCAGCGGACCAGCAGGCAGGCTGAAAGCAGACCTGCCTCGCAGCCAGCCTGTTGGCTGGAGGCTTCCAGCATAGCACCTGTCATTGAGTCAGGAAGGTCTGGATTTCTGAGCTAGTGGAACTTTTACAATGCAAAAATGGTGTGGCAAGTGACCTACAGCTCTTCATGAATTTTCTGCCAAACAAGGATATGAAAAACAAAAACCAAAACAGCAACCCACAATCCACCAGCACAGGTTCAAGAAGGAAAGGTTTCCAATAACAGGCAACCCTACAGTAAGCACCTCGAGGTAACAGCGCTGCTTTCGGGGCCAGTGGGGGGCCTGCAGCCAGAGCTCTGTCTGGGAGTGGGGAGCACCTTTTCAGAGGCCCAGTTTCTCCACAGAGGAAACAGGGGCACAGACAGCTACTTGCATGGAAGGGCACCAGCATGGGCCTGGCACCAAACACTTATTGCTGAGGATGCCATTCTCACCAGAGGGAAGGGGGCTCTGCTGGAGCTTCCGGAGGGCTGAGGGGAGGAAAGAACCCATGCTGACCTGGAGGCCCAACCACCCTTCTCGGAGCTGCTGTGGGCATTTCCACTGCTTGTGCCCCCACATCCCTTTTTCCAGCAACAACTCTTGCTTGTCATCTGGAAATCTGGCCTTCCCCACTCTCCTATGCATGGGGTCTGTGTAGGTTCAGGGCAAGCCAATCCGTGCCCTGGCCACTGGGTCTCCTTTGGGTGGATCTGAGGCTCAGCCAGGGGAAGGAGGTGTCAGAGTAAGTCTGAGGACTGGAGTGTAAGGGGAGAGGCCTCTCCCTGCCAGCAAACAACTGTTGGGCCATTTGGCCTGAGTGTAAGCCGGCCCAGAGGACACAGGGTTGGCCCAGGAGAGAGAGGACAAGTGTCTGCAGATCTGAGAACCTCTGCATCTCGACCACCTCTGGACCTGTCCGTGATTCTGGCTGACAAAGTCCCTCAAGTATAAACAGTCTGGGTTGCGTTTGCCATCAGCCACAGCAAGAATAGAAACGCCCCAGAGCCAGGATTCCTATGGCCACCAGCCTTAGCCGGCTCAGTGGGAGCCCTTAGGCTCAGCTAAGCTGGGTGGTCCCTGGGGAGTCCCAGCTGTTAAGTCACCTGGCACAGGGCCCTGTCTCTGCACATCCTCTCCTCCAACACACTGTCCACTGTAGTTTTGGGGTGGGGATGGGCCCAGGGTCTAGGAGCAGGCTGTGCTGAAAGTTCATCCTCATTGGGATTATCTCTGAGCCTCAGGATCATTGTTCAAGGAGGTCAGAGAATAGCCTGGTCTGCTTCCACGGCAGATTCAATTCACAGAGCAAGGAGCATGGCTTCCGGAGATGGAAGACACAGAGCCAGCATCCTGGGATGTCTGAGGAATAGGGCCTCGTCCCTGGAGTTTGGGACAAAGCTGGACTGTTCCTGGTGACTGGGGGTCAATATCTGGTCAGTCTGGGCTGTGACCCCAGAAGAACAAGCTCAACTCCCTTCTGACCTCAGGTGGAGGCTGGGTTCCACCCTCATGCACACCTGGGGCTCTTCTCACAGATGTCACTTCACTCAAATCTCCTAATTCTCAGGTCCAGTGCAGATGAGGGAAAGGGGTTGAGAAAGGTAGGGTGACTTGTCAAAGGTCACACAGTGTCAGGGCCAGCCCTAGGGCCTAGGCCTCCTGACTTCCTCCTGGAAGTAGGATTCCAGGGCAACCCTCCCCACCCCATGCCCCTGCCTCAGGTCCCACTGGCCCTCACCTCAGGGCACAGGCAGTGGGCTGGCCAGGCTGGTAGGGCCCGAGTTGCACGCGGCACACCAGGGCGCCCAGGGTCTCACAGTCCTCCACGTCGCATGGGTACCGTGCGGCCAGCACGTTGCCTTTGGCCTCCTCATAGAGCAGCCGCAGGACCTCCTCATCATGGATCTACGGGCCGGTGTGGTAGGGAGGGGCTGCTCAGCTGGTTCGACGACCAGTGTTCAGGGGTCTAGGGACAAGGGGAGGAGGGACACAGGGCACCAGAGATGGGTGGTCCCACCTGGGGTTCACGGCCTCACCTGGAGCTCCCGCCGCTTTGGGAAAAACACGTTCCTTCGGAACTGCAGGGAAGGCTCATCTGAGGAGAAAGGCTGGGGTCACTGCCTGGTCCCCTGGCTTGGCCCAGCCTCACCCTCTCCCCTGACAGGCCCAGTGCCCCCTCACCCACCATAACTGACAAAACCTCAGGACTGTCCAGAGAGGGGGATGCATAGCTGACCCCCAGGCCACCCTCTCCTGGGTTCCCCTCGAGGAACCTGTAAAGGCTGGTAATAGGCCCAGAGGCCTGTGGGGCTGCCCTCCCCTGGCCCTGGCAGCTGGGCCTCCCTGTCACCAGGCCCCACCTCCAGCATCCTGAGGTGATGGTGCCCAGGGGGAGATGCTGGTCCCACCCCTCAGCAAGGGCAGCCCCACCTGCCAGGGGAGGCCTAGGTGGGCCTGAGACAGGGGCACCCTGGCAGCAGCACTAACCCATGGCCACGTCATCGTCAGGAGCATCAGTGAAGCGCAGGAGCAGTTCTGGCCACTGGCGGCCCAGCTTGTAGGGCTGGTGCTTGGGCTTCAGCTGCACCTCTGCAGGACGAGAGAGGAAGCGGCCTGTGTATGCGGCCTCTGAGTGATATGACTGCCGCCCACTAACACAGCAACGACGATGGCAGTCATGGCCAGGAATTTTTTTTCTAAGATTTATTTATCTATTATTTGAGAGAGAGAGACAGACAGACAGACAGAGAGAGCGTACACATATGCCTGGGGCAGGGTGGGAGGGGAGGTGCAGAGGGGGAGGGAGAGAGAGTGAAACTCAAGCAGAACCCCTGCTAAGTGTGGAGCCCGATGTGGGGCTCAATCTCACAACCCTGAGATCACAACCTGAACAGAAACTAAGAGTGTCACTCAACCAACTGAGCCACTAGGCACCCCAGTTACGGCCAGTGTTAACTGAGTAGGTATCAGCGGTCAGAAGCACTTCAAGTGGATTATGTACATCTGTCCCATGAAAACACTATCCTCATTTCACTCATTGGGAGAAATGAGGCTCAGAGAGGTTAAGTTACTTGTCCAAAGTCACACAGTGAGAGAGGATGAGGTTCTAGACAGTGCCAGCCTCGGACTCCCTGCAGCATGGGGGTGGCCCGGAGTGGAGAGGCTGTGGCTGATGGAAGGTGCCAGGGATGGTGGTACAGATGAACCCTGCAGGACGGCCATTAGGAAGCAGAGCTCAAAGTTGGTAACTGAAGCCTAGAGGCCCAAGGGGCTGCCCTCCCCTGCCCCTGGCAGAGGCTGGACCTCTCCCTCACCAGGCCCCACCTCCAGCATCTCCCCCAGGGGCTCCAGCTGACCTTCATTCCATGCCATCCAGCTCTCCCACCTCATTCCCTTCCTACTCTGCTCCTGCCATACTGGCCTTCTTCAATTCCTTGAACCTTCCCAGCTTGTCAGTGCCTTAGGGCCTTTGCACTTGCTGTTCCTCCTGCCTCGGGCTCTCTCTCCACTAGATCTTCACATGGCTGACTGGCTTGGGTCTTGGTTCAAGTGTCTCCTTCCCCAGACCATCCACTGAGGCAGCACCCCCACTCCATCACCCTCCACCACACCAACTACACCCTCATTTGGTTGCCTTGACACTGTCTACCACTATCTGATGTCATCTCCTGGTCTATGCCCCACGAGCTGGTGAGCCCTCAGGTTACTCCAGCATGAGTGGCTCTGTCCCATTCACTGCTGTACCCCTGGCCGGCCATAGGTCCTCACAAAGGTCGGCAGAATGGCCAAGTGCACCACTCATGCCCATCTCTTGATTCTGGGCAGCCAGCGGGACCCCGGACTCGACAACCTGGGCCAGTAATGAGAAAGTGCTCTCATCTCATGTGCCAGCAACCACACCTCTGAGAAGTCAGACGCCATTTCTAAGCCACAGGTGATAAACAAAGGTGGCTGGCGGAAGTAGAGGAATGGGAATGACAACATCTATCCCATCAACTAACCTCTCCTGCCGTCTGACCCCTCTTTGGACCCCTCTCTCCCTGCTTAATCTCCCACTATGAGCCCCAGAGCCTTATCCTCCCAGCTTGAAGTCAAGGGTCCTCATCTCTGTTCTTCAGGCTTCCATTTGGTCCCTGATCTTTTTTTTTTTTTTTAAGATTTATTTATTCATGAGAGAGAGAGAGAGAGAGAGAGAGAGAGAGAGAGAGAGAGAGGGGCAGAGACACAGGCAGAGGGAGAAGCAGGCTCCATGCAGGGAGCCCGATGCGGGACTTGATCCCGGGTCTTCAGGATCATGCCCTGGGCCAAAGGCAGGCGCTGAACCACCCAGGGATCCCCTGGTTCCTAATCTTAACCCAAAACAGTAGTCACAGCCCCCAAACTGGCCTCCCTCCTGCCTGCAGCCTCTCCCATCCAATCCTGCATCCAGCTTCTTCACATCCCTTTCTCTGCCAGCGTTTTTCAGAATCAGATTTCTGACCTCTCCTCAGCCCTCATTTCCTATCTAGGTGCTTGCTGCACCCATCTGTTGCCAGCCCTGCCTCACCACTCCCCAGGAGGGGGACTGGCCACAAGCCCCCAGCGACAGTGTCCTCTCCTCTCCAGGAAAGGCTCCCTCTGCAACCCCACTGCCCAGGCCACTCAGCAGGGCCTCCACCTGCTCTCTGCCTGGACATTCACAGGATGTCAGCGCTGGAGTGCATGAGGCCACCCACTGGCCAGGTGGAAAACTGAAGCCCAAAGAGGGACAGTGCCTGCCCAAGGCCACCAAGTGTTGGTGGCTAAACCAGGACCAGAGCTCCCGTAGCACACTTTAGACCGTGAGGTCCCTGAGAGCCAGGATACTGCGTCCCCAAGCATCGAGATCACCAGCCAAAACGGGGTGGAGGAGGTGGCTCTACACATACTCGTGAGATGAACAAGGTACCTGATGAGCTGGTCCCTGGACACACTGAGGAGAGGGGACCCTGGGCAACGGTGCCCTTCCCTCTGCTTACAGCCCATCCCGACCCTGTGCCCCAGCAGCTCCGAGGACTCCCATGATCAAAGCAGGGCACTGATCCTGTGGTCCCACACACTATCAGATGGGCCCTTCCTGTCTGGAGGCTTTCACCCAAGTGAGACTCGTGTGCCCCGGAGCTTGTTCCGTGCAGTGACAAGGGCACTGTGAAGGACAAAACTCCCCACACATCCAGCTTGAAGAGTGGCTCTACCAGACAGCACCCTGCCCCGGCCACCTAGCCCTGGGCCATCTGCTCCCCGCTTAACCCACTATGGGGGATGGAGAGCAGCCAAGAGTTCTGAGGGACCCGAGTCAAAGCTGAAACAGCCTTTCAGACTTCCTGAACCCAGCCTGGGAACCAAGTGGGCGCTGACTTTGTGCTGGGGCCTCTAGCCACCCTCGTCCTGGATAGGGTGGTGCCCCAGGGTGACCCTGCTGGCCACACAGGCGGCCCATTCATGTTCTTGCCACAGGGGAAGAGGAATGTGATGAGGAGGAAGTGGGGGCGGAGGAAGGAGGAGGAAGAAACAGCCGCCCAGCTGCAGGAACAGGGAGCCTGAGGCAGGACAGAGGCCAGCCACCCCCAGCTTCCCAAAGACACAAACCAAGGGACCAACAGTTTTGACCAACACCCAGGGTGTGGGGGGGACAACGGGGCAGCTGCCCTGGGTGGGAAGCAGGCGGAGGAGACATGTTGGCAGGAAGAGGGTAGGCGAGAGTAGCAGCTGGACAGGAAGCTCCAATGGGAGGGAGGACAGGGACATATGGGAAGGGACATGGGAGGACAGACAAGGACAGGACAGGGACATATGGGAAAGGCACTCCCTTTCCCACCAGGCTGGCAGAGATCCTCCCTCTATGGTAGAGGCATAAATTCTACTGGTCTCAAGAAAGAGGTAACTGCTAGGGGCCTCCGAGGAACCAGTCACCCCTCTTCTAGCCTCTGTTCTTCTACAAGAAAGGAGAATATTTAAGCTTGGCAGATATGCCTGGCCCTGGCACCTCGCAAGGCATCCTCTCCTTTGACTCCCTTCCTGCAGGGCTGCAGAAAAGTGGGGCTCCCACTTGTTCCACCCTCCCTGCCTTCAGGAGTAGCCACTCCCCTAGGCCAGGTCCACCTTCTCCCTCCCGCAAGGAGCAGAATGCAGTTCAAAGAGGCTGGCTGAGGGTACCCCCAGGTTCCACTCTGGCCTCAGTCCTACTACTCAGTGAACCTGCCACTCCAAACTTCAATGGCCTTATCTGCAACACCGGGCTGGGCCGTGAGGGTAAGGAGAAATCGTGCTCAAGAAATGCCAGCTCAAGGGGATCCCTGGGTGCCTCAGCGGTTTGGCACCTGCCTTTGGCCCAGGGTGTGATCCTGGAGTCCCGGGATCGAGTCCTGGGATCGAGTCCCAGGCTGGGCTCCTTGCATGGAGCCTGCTTCTCCCTCTGCCTGTGTCCCTGCATCTCTCTCTCTCTCTGTGTCTCTCATGAATAAATGAAGAAAATCTTTAAAAAAAATAAAGAAGAAAGAAAGAAATGCCAGCTCAAGTTGTGGCACTGACTACATGCTCACTGAATGTGGAGCCCTTTCCTCCCTGCTACACCTTGTGCCCCAGACTCCAGCATCCAGGCTGAGAGTCAGACTTGACCCTTCCTCTGCCACTAGGAGAGAAAGAAGGTGGGGGCAGAAGAGCCAGGTGTTCTCTTAGGGCTCTAGGGCCTCAAAGTGGGGGATAGCTCCAGGACATACACAGGTCCCACCTTCTTCTTATGGAGAACGGGCATAAGTTCTGGAAGCTGCCCCTTCCCTTCCCACTGGTTCATTGCCCTCCCGACCCTCCAGCATGGGCTTCTCACTGCCAAGGCTTACCCAGCAGAGGGGACACAAGCCAGAGTGCGAAGGCATCTAGGGCGATGTCCGGGAGCTGCAGGACCTCACGGACAGCTCGGTGCAGCTCGTGGGCGCTAAGCGAGGGCAGGTTCTCCACAGCCAGGGGCACCACTGTGTCATCCGCCAGGTACACCAGGACGTCAGCTGCTGCAATGGAGGCAGGCCAGGGTCAGCTGAGCCTGCTACCTAAGCATACATATGCTGACAAGGAACTCACTACCCTCCACTGGGGCTGGAGTTCCCACCCTACGCCCCCTGGGGTGACCAAGGTTACCCTGCAGATACAGAGCCCCAGCATCCCCAAAGGATCCTGTGTAGGGTGCTGTTAAGACTTACTTGAGACCTTCAAACCACCCAGAAATCCAGCAATTCTGGCCCAGGGACCAGCCCCACCCTAACTCCCAAAGGTTCAAATTAAGACTGGTTACTGCACCCCACACACTCTCCTGGCAGCCCCAACAACTCTGCTCAGCTTCTTCCTTGACAGAGAACATTCCACAGGTGGGTACTGAGGCAGAAACAGGCTGAATCTGTCCTGAGATTACAGGAGTATATCAGGCTGTGAGGCAGGAGAGCTGCCAAACTCACTGTTATCCTTAGGCAAGTAGCTGTCTCTCTCTGGCCCGAGCTAAGATGGAATAGAGGATTCCCAAGGCAGCCCCAGGGTAAAGCAATTTCCAGGGTTCAGCTCCCACAGGATTCTTCAAGCCTCAGGACCCAATTCTATGGGCTTTCAGGACTGTCTAAACAGGCCAGGAGAAATACAACCTAAAACGGTTGAGTGGTTACTTGTGATAGCCCGTATGATCTTATCTGGAGTCTGGTGCTGAAGGAAGACCCTTGGAAGAGTAGCCACATTCAAATCCCCATCCCTGGAGCTGCAGGAACCATAGGGGAGCACCGAGCCTGGAGGCCAATATACTTGGGTTCCAATCCTAGCCTGGGCCCCCGCTAACACGCTGACTTCTCCAGCAAGTGTGAATGTCAGTCGCCTCATCTTAAAGCAGGGAGAACACACCTCTCTCAAAGTGTGGCTGTGGATCAAATGGAGTGAAGCCAATGAAAGGCAAAGGCATAGTTTATCACTAACACAAGTGAAAGGGCATTTTGGATTTCCAGTCTGTTCTTCTGTAACTGCTATTTTCTTGACGGACCATAAAATCATCTCCAGGAGCCTGTGATTCACACTCACTTTTCAGGTAGGGGCAACTGAGAGGCACTGCAGGCTCCAGTACCCAGTGACTTAACCTCTCTAGGGCCCAATTTCCCTCCTTATAAAATGAAGATAATGATCCCTGCTTCCAAACCATTGTTTGTGAGAAAGAAATCAGAGAACGTGAATGTGTCACTCTTCATTCATGAGATTTCATTTGAATTTCACAGCTCTGCAAGGCATACTCCTTTTACAAATGAGAAAGGGGAAATTAAAGAACAGTACCCACCTTGGCCAACAGCCTAGTGGCAGAGGCCAGGTGCTGTCTTTTTTTCTTTTTTTCTACACCTTCACAGACCTTGCCTGTTGATATATAACATTCTCTCTAATGAAAGAGATGACAAGCCACGGCCACTTCCCCAGGGCTAGGGCCCCAGCTGGGTATAGAGAAGTAGGTGGCGGGGACAGGGACCCACCTCGGGCTCCCACGGAGGACACGCTGCTTCGATGGGACCGCTCAGCGGGGCCCGGTTGCCCAGCAGTGCCTTCTGTCCCGTCCATCTGCAGAGGGAAAGAGAAAGCACTGGTTACTGGGGGGATCCAGGGATGGGAGGGTTGGGGAGCCCTCAAGTTCTCAGGGAAGGGCGGAGTCCCCGCTCATCTGCAAAGGTGAACAGCGTTAGCTGGAGGCACTGGTGCGCAGGCTAGCGGGTCTTCACCCAACTCGAGGCCGACGCCGGTGGGAGGGGTCAGGGCGCCGGCAGTCGGGAGGGGGTCGAGGCTGGGGCTGGCCGGGATGCCCGGGGCGGGAACCCGCGCAGGGCGTCGCCGCGCTCTCACTTCGGAGGGAGTCAGCGCCCGCCGCTTGAGCCCAGGCTCCCGGTCTGACTCCGACCTCCAGCTCCGCCTCCCGCCCCAAAGTGAGCCAGGACTCCGCCACCGACCCGGGGTCCAGCTGGCCCAGCCGCGACGCGGAAGCTGGGGCGGAGGAAGCGCGACGCGCACGGCCCCGCCTCCCGGTCCGCGGGAGCCAATGGGAGCTCGGGGCTGCTGCGCACGCGCCCTGCCCGGGGCCCGCGCAAGCCTGGGACGCCCCGCACGGTGGTTCTGCGCGTTTGCTCTCGCTCGTGGTCAGCGGGTGGCCCCCCCCGGCCCCCGCAGGACTGCCCGCGGGCCTGTGACAAGGTGTAGCGAAGGTTCAAGAAGTCGGGAGTGGTGGCCTAGCTCTGGGCACTCCGTGTGGTTTGGGGCTGGTCCCGTCACCCGTAAAAGGGAGATGCTTCCTGGGACGCATCAGGGATGCACACAGTTCTGGGTGCTGGGTACAGGTGACTCAGGCAGCAGCATGTAATGTAGCGGCCCTGGGCCATGATGGCTGATGCGGACTCTTCGCTGCGGTCAGAAGAATGGGTCCCTGTCCAGACTTAGCCTGGACAAGCCCCTGTTCCAGCGGGCCCCAGTTTCCCATCTGTAAAGTGAAGAGGTTGAACTTAATGGTCTCCAGCGACTCTCCAATTATATGCTGGAAACCCAAGCTAGGCACACTTGATTTTTCCAAGGAGCAGTCACATGAGCCCTCTCTATCTTATTAGACACACAGCCTGGAGACCTTGAGCCATTCCCAGCCTGGAAAGAGGCATTGGGGCCTGGAAGAGACAGACATGAAACCACCTCTCCCAGGGTCACGTCACCAACATGTCCTGGCAACGCCAGCCTGTGTATGCCTGAAGTGTAGATCTCAGGGAGAAAAACAGGTCCATGGGGCACCTTCCTGAGCCAGAAGAACCAGAAGTAGTTCTAGCCACGACAATGGTCTAGATGATCAAGGATGGGGGTAGGGGTGCAAGAGAAGGAGTGGGCTCACCCTGCCCTCATTCCTGGCTTTGGAAGGCAGGCCCATCTCCTAACCCAGGCCAAGTTTCCTCAGTAGGAACAGCTCTTTACCAGCCCTCCAGGATCTACGCTACCCCACACTTGAGCCCATTACAACATGTCTTCTTTGTGTGAACTAAAGACTCAAGGAAGCTCAGATGGGAGCTGGAGACAAGAGTGTGCTATAAAACAAGCATCTCCAGGTTCTTTTTTTTTTAAGATTTTATTTATTCATGAGAGACACATAGAGAGAGGCAGAGACACAGGCAGAGGGAGAAGCAGACTCCTGCAGGGAGCCTTATGTGGGACTTGATCCCATGACCCCGGGATCATGACCTACGCCAAAGGCAGATGCTCAACTACTGAGCCACGCAGATGCCTCTTCTTCCAGGTTCTAAGTTCTGGGACCCTCAGACCAGGACACAATGGCTTGGTGGCCTCCCTTAACTAGCTGGATCAAAGCAGGAACATAGTCCAGTGTGGTTGAGTGCTTACTCGGTGCAGGATCTGGGCTGGGGCAGGGGATGGAGACCCACGTGAGACACTGCCCTACCCTCAGGAAGCTTATCTTATGGTTCAATTAGGGAGTGGAGGTAGAGAGGAGGAAGAAAGAAGCCCGGGAGAAAGAAATGCATATTTAAAACTACATAAGATGGGGGCATCTGAGTGGCTCAGTCGGTTAAGCACCTGCCTTTGGCTCAGGTTATGATCCCGGGGTCTTGTGATCGTACCCCGCATCGAGCTCCTTGCTCAGTGGGGTGTGTGTTTCTCCCTCTGCCTCTGCCCCTCCCCAGTGCTTGTGCCCTTTCTCTCTCTGTCAAATAAATAAAATATTTTTTTAACACTACACTCCTCCACTGCTACTGCCCTGGCCTAATGCCACCATCGCCTCCATTCAGATTCCTACCTGGCCTCCCTGTCTCCACCCCTCCCCTCTTCCAGTCTCTGTGCCCTGGAAAGAGGACCCCACCCCTGTTCCACTTCCCAGCATACCTAAGAATAGAATCTGACAGATCTTGTGGCCGTCGATGCAAACAACACGTTACATCAGCACCCCACACACTCTCTCTCTCTCTTTTTTAAGATTTTAAAGATTTATTCATGAAAGACACACACAGAGAGGCAGAGACACAGGCAGAGGGAGAAGCAGGCTCCCTGCGGGGAGCCCGATGCGGGACTCCATCCTGGGACTCCAGGATCACGCCCTGAACCAAAGGCTCAACCACCGAGCCACATATGCGTCCCACCCCAGACACTCTTTTAATGTTGGATGCTTGTCATCTGCAGCAAACTCAGCTCTTGGCCTGCCCGCATCCACAGGTCTGCTCTGATGGTCTGCCCAGCGTCCTGGCTGCACATGTGCATCTGAGTCCTGCTCGAAGTATACGGGATCGCTGCTGTGCTCCTGTGCCCTACTGCGTCAGAATCATGAAGTATAATGGACATGTTGTGATCCTGAATGCGGATACCGGTCCCCCCCTTCAAGGAACCCCCTCAGATGAACTCCAGAGCCTCCCAAAGGACAGAGGAGAAAAGAGTCTCAGGAAGCACGTGCCTTGCCACAGATCCCTCGGCTGGTGGGGGCAGAGCTGACATTGGAACCCCAGTGTGGACAACACCAAAGCCCCACTGCCTCTGTGATGTACACGGCCCCCTCTCAGGTGACAGAGAAGATGGAAGCAGGAAAAATAAAAGTACCAGACAGTTGTGAGAAACACAGGGCGTGAGCAGTCATCTGGTTTGTTAAAAGATGCCACAAATTTTAAAATGATGTAAAATATCACTCTCAAGTCAACATTGAAGAGTGAGGGTATTTAACTATATTGGGCTCGTAAGGAGCCAATGGGTGAGTGGAGTTAATGATTCAGGCTGTAACTCATTTAACCTACTGGCTACAGGGATGCCTGGGTGGCTCAGCGGTTGAGCGTCTACCTTTGGCTCAGGTTGTGATCCCGTGGTCTTGGATCAGAGTCCCACATCAGGCTCCCCTCAGTGAGTCTGCTTCTCCCTCTACCTATGTCTCTGCCTCTCTCATGAATAAATAAATAAAATTATTAAAAAAAAAAAAAAACCTATTGGCAACAGAGAAGGTGGGTTGAAGGAAGCAGAGAGGAAGAGAAAGGGATGCAGGTCCCTGCCTTGTCCGTTCAGGTTGTTGTCCAGAGAAATGAGCAGTTGTCACCCCAGAGCTGGGACACACACAGCCCTTTATACACTCATATCTGCAGCTTTTCCCCGTGGGAAGGAGGCCCAGGGAAGAGAAGGCCGAGCGAAGGAGGCTGTTTATGACTCACGCAAGGGAGCTGGGGGAGCTGCACACTACCCTGGGGGAAGGCAGGGCTTCAGGCCCTGGGAGTCATTCCTCTCTGAGTTGTTCCCACCCTATAGGCTCTGGGGTTCCAGGGATATGGGGACCTCACTGGCCCTGTCCCCTGGCGGCCACACTCCATCTCTGCTGGCCCGTCCGGGGTGGGTGACAGCCTGGTGTGCGGTGCTGTGGGGACGCAGGGGGTTTGGGCTGGCCAGGCTGGGTGGGCAGGGCCTGGCCCCCCTTAAAGTCATGCTGGGTAAGGCAGCCCTAGAGGCTGGGGCCTGGCTGCCATGCTTGGTCAGGAAGCAAGGTTGCAAGGCCATCGTTGGCTGGCAGGGGCGGGTAGGCCTCCTGAGAGGGAGGGTGCATCATCCCTGTCCTGAGATTTCACACGCTGCACACCTCCTCCAAGGTCAGGGCCACCCAAGTTGACTCCCTCCCCTCTCCTGGTGCTGAGGTCTGGGCACCAGGCCACTGCTCACCCTGCAGGCAGAGTTAAACATTAGTGGGAGGTTATCAGGCAGACTGGGGGGAGGGAGATCAGGGACCTTCCCTCTCCAGCGTCTCCTCTGCTGGAGCCACCAGCTCCAGCCCCTGCCAGACAATGCCTGTGGAGGAGTTTGTGGCCGGCTGGATCTCTGGTGAGACATTTTTCTTCCTTCCATCATATCACCCCTAGTGGTAGGTCACTTCCTGGGGACATAGAAGGAGCAGAGACCAAAGTCCTGGTGGCCCTGGAGCACCCAGAGCCAGCTTTCCAGAGCCTCTGGGCAGTTACCTAAGTAGGGAGCAGGTCCCTGAGCCATCTGCCCTCACCTCTGGAGCTGAGGTGAGCACTCTCCCAGACACACCTGCAGACCTCCACTGAGAACCCCACTCTCTAGGCCCGCCCTGTGGGGCTCATGAGGGAATTTCCCCTTTGACCCCAGCAGCTGGACTGTGTTCCCCTTTGGGCCTCTGCCCTACCTGGTGGTGGCCTGCATGCTCTGGCACCGAGGCCTGGTGCGTCGTAGATCCACCCCAGCTCCTGGGTGATATTTCTCTCAGAAGAAAGAGGGGGACATTCTGAACCTGCCTCCTGGGGCTATGACCTCCACTCCAGGCTCCAGGACCAGCGTCTGCTATGGAAGGCAAGATCCAGAGGTGGGGAGGTGGCCTGGGGGCTGACTCTTTTCCACTGTGGCCAGCAAGACTCCCCTCGGGGCCTCCAGCCCCATACTGCTGGCTGATGGGATAGAGTGCTGGGAGAGCAGGACCTGGTCTGGAACAAGGCTCTGTACTCAACAGCAGTGGTGAGGTGAAGGAAGGAAGAGGCCAGGCTGGCAGGGAGGCAGGAGCACCAGAGAATCTGTCCCACAGCCCCACAGTTAGATAAGCAAGCAGGACAGTCAGGGTTGGACACTGTGAGGACACTGTGTCTGTGGCTGGCTCCTCCCTTCTGCCTATATGTCCTCCTGATAGGGCCAGGGCTCTCCCCTTGTCCCCACACCTTCCCAGCCCAGTGCTTGGTGCGGAGGAAGATGCAAAGGGGCCAGCTGGAGTTTCTTTGGAGTCTGGTTGTAAGGCCTTGGCCCGTTTTCTCCTGCCCAAATCCCTCTTTCCTCAGCCAGGTGCAAGGGGCCTTGCTCATAGCATCTTCTTATCACACAGGAGCTCTGGGCTTGGTTCTGGGACACCCTTTTGACACTGTAAAGGTGAGTCAAGGGGAGGCTCCCAAAGCATGAAGGATGTTACCTGAGCTAGATGTCAGGATGTGTAGGGCAGGATGCCTTGAGAGCAGGGCCCAGCTTTGATGGGGGATCTTTCTCATCAATCCTGCCCTAATGGCATCCTGCTGGGCAGGGGGAGGAGCTGGATGGAGCCACCCTGTTCATCCCTGCCCATCCCTGCTCTTCCCTGCTGGGCTGCCTGCCCTGTCCTCCTCATCCAGGTGCGGCTACAGACCCAGACCACATACCAGGGCATCATTGACTGCATGGTTAAGACTTACCGCCATGAGTCGGTGGGTGTCTTGCTTCTTTGGGGCTTTGGAATGGGAGGTATCTGGGTAGTCAGAAGCAGCTTTCTTCTCCCCTGGCAGGGTGCTGCCCCTGGAAGAGAGAAGCCCAGAGTCTGGGGCTACCTGGGGCTGGGTGGTATAGCTTAGTAACCCCGATGATGGAGCTGAGGCTGTCCCCAGCCTCAGCCTGCCTCAGTCTCCCTGTGTCAGGGCTCAGGAGTGGTTTCCAGCCAGAGGAGACCCTGCCAGAGCTGGAAAGGGCAAAGAGGAGGCTCCTTTGCCTTATAGCCACCATGTCTTCCTACAGCTTCTGGGTTTTTTCAAGGGAATGAGCTTCCCCATTGCAAGCATAGCTGTGGTCAACTCCGTCCTGTTTGGAGTCTACAGCAACACGCTGCTGGCTCTCACAGCAACCTCCCACCAGGAGCGGTGGGCCCAGCCACCCAGCTACACGCATGTCTTCATAGCTGGCTGCACTGGAGGGTTCGTGCAGGTGAGAGGCAGGCACGGAGGCATGTGTACACAGGTGCTGTCAAGCACACAAACAGCTGTGAGTATGCACACATACACATGCACACACATGCACACAGGGGCACCCTGTAGACTCCAGGCCTTCCTAAGAGTACATGAGGAGCTGTGGGGAAATGGCCAGCTCCTGGCTGCTCCCAGTGACCTGGCCTGGCTGAGCTGTGGCCTTCTGGGCTGCAGGTCTGGAGGGGAGTGTCACAGAGAGCAGAGGGGCAGGAGGCTGAGAGAGCTGGGGGTCAGATGGGGGGAGATGGTGCCAAGAGGACACCATGGAGCAGAGTTGATGCCCCATGCTGAGGCTGACAGGGCTCGCCCACCTCTGGAGGGGTCTGCCAGCCTCAGTGCTGCCTCTAAGGTGACCTTTTGCCCTCCCAGACCCTAAGCCCAGCCCCTCCGGCCCCAGTGTGATCCTGGCCCAGCCCATGCCCTGCTCAGCCCCTTTGCCCACAGCATGCAGCTGGCTGAGATCTCCGAGCCTCATCAGGCCCCAGTCCACAGATCTCACTGGGAGGGGCTCAGGGTATTAATCATTAAATAGATCCCATCATTTGTTTTGGTCTTTGTTCTGAGCACTTAAGTATCCAGCTTTTGATTGGTGGGGTGGAGGAAAGAGGGGCCTCAGGCAGCAGGGGGAACCCCAGCTGATGGGGGAAGCGTGAGCATAGAGGCCGAGGGACTGGTGCCTGGCTCCATCCCACACCCCAGTCAGGTGCAGGGCGGGGGGGGGGGGTGTCACACTATGTTTGGCACCTGCCCTGATGCCCCTGACACACTTCCTGGGGTGGAGAGCAAGGGCAAAAGACAGACTCAGAGGGCTCACGCAAGTGAATTAGTGATTCATGAGACCCCAAAAGGTTCTGGCTTTTCTTCTGCCCCTTCTTGTGCAGGGCACATGCCTGCATTTTTCTCAGTCCCTGAGACCTGCATCCCACGAAAACAGGGAAGAGAACTGAGACTCTAAGCTAGTGGCTGGCCCAGCCAGGCCCAGGTCCTAAGTCACCCTCCCCTCCAGCTCTTTGCAAAGCAGAACAGATACCGCCACTGGGGACTGTAGGGTCACTGATGGGGACCAGATTCAAGGCAACTGGAACCCAGTTTGCCATCAAGCCCATGGATTCAGCTTAACAAGGTCTCGGGGCAGAAATTGTGTTTTAGTGTGGAGACGGGGAGGAAGAGGCAGGGTGTGACTCTGGCCAGTCCAGGGCAGGGAATGACAACCTGTGATATGCGAAAGTTGCTTTTGGGTCAGCAAAAGCTGACCCTGGCAAACACCGTGGCAGCATCTGCCATCCCCACTCTGCCATGGACCCGGGATGGGGAGGGAAGGGGCCCTAACCTGTCCCTGCTAGCCACCCTACCTCTAGCTCAGCCATTTCCTCAGTCAGGAGCCCTGGGCTCAAAGGCATGTCCCCTGGAGAAGCCCTGAGCTTGGTGCTGCCCATGGGCTCTGCAGGATGACATTGGATCCTGCCTCAGAAAGAGAGAGCCCAGCCCACTGCCCTTCCCGGAGGGGAGGAAGTAAGCAAAGTTGGCCTGCCACCTCTGAACATCACAGCCAGAGCCAGCTTCCAGCTGCCTCTGCCATCAGCCATCTCCGGGGCTGTAGAGCTAAGCTTGTGTACTTTCCACAAAAGAAACAAAATCCACAGAAACCCCTCATGACATGTTAGCCTCAGGCTGATTTCTCATCTGAACTTCAACAGCTGACCTTGACCTAGTGCATCCCTGACCTTCACATTAGCCCCTGGCTCCATTTCCCTCTGCATCCACCCAGAACCACCCTCAGTCCTGATACTACCCAAAATGTCCCATCTGCCTCAGCCAGGTGATGAGTCCTAGGACCCATAGACCCCACCCACCTGTCTTCCGTTGGGACACTAGTGGTTGGGGATTTGCGGGATGCAGGAAAGGCTGGCCCAGCACCTGACCCCCTCAGGTGCCTCTGAGAGGTGTCCTACAGGAAGCTGGAGAGTGAGAATCTATGAAGTTGAGTCCCCAACAGTACTGAGGTGACCTCCTTCACTCTGGGGAGGTGTCAGAGCTGTCTCATGGTTGAGGACTGAATCCCCAGTCACTGCAGGGGGGTTCTCACTTCTGGCTTTTGGGAGGCTAGAAACCTACCTACTCTTGGAGAAATAATCCAGGATTGTCTCCAAGCACCGTGTAGGTGCCAGGCAGGTTTGGTGCCATCCAGGGGATGGGCTGTGCCACCCGCCATCAGGGGTCTGATACTAAGGGAAGCGGTCTAGCCCATGGCCCACCCTGGGTGCCACGGGGGTGGCGAGGCCCCTTGGGAAGATGCAACCCTCTCTGCCCACTCCCTTCCTCTTGTTACAATGGGCCGCTGTTCTCACCCAGAGCCCCACCCAGGTCTTCGTGCTTCCTCCCTTACAGGCCTACTGCTTGGCCCCTTTTGACCTCATCAAAGTCCGGCTACAAAACCAGATGGAGCCAAGGGCTCGGCCGGGCAGCCCCCCACCCCGGTACCGGGGTCCTGTGCACTGTGCAGTCTCTATCTGCCGGGAGGACGGGCCCTGGGGGCTCTTCCGCGGAGCCTGGGCCCTGACGCTGAGGGACACCCCCACACTGGGGATCTATTTTGTCACCTATGAGTGGCTCTGCCGCCAGTCTACACCAGATCGCCAGAACCCCGGTGAGTGGAGTGGCATGAGAGGGTGGGGGACAGAGAGGAGTGGGGGAGGGGAGCTGGCCCAGGCCGTGGAGGATGCAGAGGGATGCTGGGGATGGGATGGGATGGGAGGATGCTGTTGCTCCTCAGTCTGACACCTGCCTGGGCTTCCTCTACCCCAGGTGCAGCCACAGTGCTGGTGGCAGGGGGCTTTGCAGGCATTGCCTCCTGGGCTGTAGCCACCCCCTTGGACGTGATCAAGTCCCGGATGCAGATGGGCGGGCTGAAGCACAGGGTGTACCGGGGGGTGCTGGACTGCATGGTAAGCAGTGCCCGACAGGAAGGACTGGGGGTCTTTTTCCGGGGGCTTACAATCAACAGTGCCCGCGCCTTTCCTGTGAACGCTGTCACCTTCCTCACCTACGAGTACCTCCTCAGCTCATGGGGATGAGCGTGGCCAGGTGAGGCCTGTAGCTCCCGGCCAGACCACTGCCCAGCCGCCCAGATTGGAGGCCAAGGTGAAAGCACCAGCTTGCGATTCCAATTCGAGGGGCCTGGCCTTTCCTTAAGGGTAGGCAGTGGCGGGGAGCAGCAGGAGGCCCAGGGCCCTGGACTCCGGGAAGGCAAGGCTGGCTTCGGCCACCCAGCTGCACTTGCCTGGATTCCCACGCTCCCGGAGAGCCCGTGAAGCACACTCATTGGCCAGTGGTGCTGTTGACATCCCAGAGACTTCACCCTCAGAGAGCTCTCAGAGCCTGCACTCCTGGGCAGCACTCCATCCTCCCCTGCCCCCCACCTCACCTCCTTTCTAACTGCTCCACCTCACCCCCACTGGAGAGCAGCCTTCAGTCTCCTCTGGTCCAGAATCCTTCAGCGGCTCCCTTGGCCTCTGGGGACAAGCCCCACCTCCCCCACCCCCTGGGCCCTCCCTGCCTATTCCCCCTCTTCTTCCTGGGGGGTTTGGCAGCCCAGCCCTGCACAGGGATTGCAAACTGGACTATCCTTGGCCTTGGCCTGGAAGGCTTATTCCCTCCTGGCCCGCAGGGGGCAGCGCCCACACGGTGACTCCATCACTCTTTGGCTGAACCCGCCCCTGGGCCCAGGCTGAGCACCTCTCCTGAGTCCTTCCTGGCAAGCACAGGAGTCTCCCTTGCCCCCACTGGCTGTGGGTTTTCATACCACCTCCACCGGGCCCCTGATCCCTCCCACATCTCCCACAGGCCAAGATCGCAGCCCTCCCTGTGCTTTGCCGTGGTTGTTGGGTTGTTGATTTGATTCTCAACCTAACCCCGTCATACCGAGAGCTCCTTGAGGTCAGGCGTCAGACTTACAATGGGATCCCCTACTCCAACCACCACACCTGTTCCCTGGGTCCTGTCTCCGCCCCCACCTTTCCACTGAGAGGTTTTGCCTGCCTGGCCCCTCTCGGAGTCATCTCTGGTGGCGTGGTGCCAGGAGTCGGGGCCGCTTTTCCAGGGTGTCTGCCTGGCCCACTCTCATTGATGGTGCTTGTTTGCTTTACCCACCTCAACTGCTAAGTGGCAATTAAAAGCTGGCCAAGAAGGTTTACTTAATTGGCAATAAAGATGAGCAGAGTTTGTACCCACCAATGTCCCGATCTGGTTTGAGATCAACCTTGGCCCACTTTATGATGACCTGAATGCCCGGAATTCCTGCCATTTGCTGGGGCTCCCTGTAAAAACCGTGACAATAGGGGTACCTGGATGGCATAGTTGGTGGAGCATGAGACTCTGAATCTCAGGTTGTAAGTTCAAGTCCCACATTGGGCACACTTAAAAAAACTAAAATGAAATCTTAAAAAAAACCCACACTGTTATCATCATTTATAAGGTTATAGCTATGATCACAGCCTCAGTTCAGAGACAGTGTGAACCTGCCCAGGGTCACACATCTCACCTGGACACATCTGAGCCTCCAGCTCCAGAGCCCTTACTCTGCTCCTCTGCTCTACTTGGGGCCTGTGACAGTCTCCCATCAAAGTTCAGACTCCCCCAGCCTGGGCCTGATGGCATTGGCCCCCACGTGTGCTTGTCAGAGCCCTCTTTCACTGGATCATGGGCTACCAACTATGGGTGGCCCCCAAATCAGTCCCCTCTTCTTCTACTGTCACAGTGTGACCGCAGGGGCTGTGGATGGGGAACCAGGCTCTGCTCCCTAACCTCCCTTGCAACTCAATGTGCCCACATATGTGGTCTCTTGCTCGAGAAATGTGTAATGTGTGCAATTGCCCTCTCTTGTCCTTGAGGAGATTCCTCACTGGCTCTGGTGAGGATGTGGGAGACACTTCCCTGGCCGGGACCCTGGGTGAGGGGAGCACAGCCCATCTGACCACCCAGGCCCCTGCACTCTGGCACCTGCTTGCTCTGCTAGTTTCGCCTTGCCCTTACTGACACAGTAGGTGGGGGTCTGCTGGTTTCCAGGTCAGGGATGAATCCAGTGTGGTCTGTGGAGCACGGGCATTTGGCTGGAAATGCAGAATCCTGAGTCCCCCTGGGAGATGGATCGAATCAGAATCTCTGAGATTAGGGCCTAGGAATCCATGTTGTGCAGAGCTCTTTGGTGCCTTTTATACACGCTAAAGTTTAAGAAATGGTGTTCAGGAGCTCCTTCTAGCAGAAATGTGCTGCCCCTTCGAGCTAAGGGAGCTGTGAATCCAGTAGAAGTGACTTGAACTCCTAACTCCGGTGGCCTCTCCTCCTGCTCAGACTCAGGAAGCCTGTGTTCCCGGCATGGAAAAGCGGGGTCTGTCTTGGCCAGTCACTGCCCTTTCTGTGCCTCAATTTCTTCTGATGTCTGGTCAGTTTGTGAGCCCAGTGGCTCTCCAGCATCGCTGCAGTGCCAGAGGTTTGGGGCTGGATGCAAGCAGTGATGGTACCACAGTCATTGTGGGGGGGGGGTGTGCGTGTGAAAGAGGAGGTGGCACATACAAATAGGCAAGAAGGGAGCCAGAGGTCAGAGTGGTCTCTGTAGTTTGCCCTTAGTCACATTACCAGTCAGCAAGAGAATAAAACTGAAAAATCCTTTTTTTTTAAAAAAAAAAAAGATTTTATTTATTTATTCATGAGAGACACAGAGAGAGGCAGACACAGGCAGAGGGCGAAGCAGGCTCCATGCAGGGAGCCTGATGTGGGACTAGGTCCCAGGACCTCAGGACCATGACCAGAGCCCAAGGCAGACACTCAGTCACTGAGCCACCCAGGCGCCCCTAAAAATTCTTTCAAGATTCGGTTTTAGTTAAATCTTCTTTTGGGGGCAGTAATTACACCCATAAGCCTGCCTTTGTACTGTCAGCTTTCCCTATTGGGTTCTTTCCAGAGGTGTCTCTGGGGGCTGGAGATCTTCCCCTCTAGCTCCTCACTTTCAACCAGAGGGAATGTAGGCCTCCCATGGGGCCGGCCATTCTGTTCCAGGCCCACTCCTTCCACTCCCCTGACCAGCACTGCTAGCTGGGCTCACGGGCTGCTGCCACAGAGCTGGAGTGAGGCTAGGGTTAAGTGTGACGTGATTAGTGAGAAAACAGCTCATTTCACTTTCAGGGGCCCAGGAAAAGGTCACAACAGCTTGGGAAAGAGGGTGGAAAGACAAAGATCAGGCAGGAAGTAGCCAAGGGTTTCTTTCTTTCTTTCTTTCTTTCTTTCTTTCTTTCTTTCTTTCTTTCTTTCTTTCTTTTTCTTTCTTTCTCTTTCTTTCTTTCATTAGGCTCCACTCTAAGCATGGAGCCCAACACGAAACTTGAACTCACAACTCTGAGATCAAGACCTGAGCTGAGGGCGATCCCTGGGTGGCTCAGCGGTTCGGCGCCTGCCTTTGGCCCAGGGTGTGATCCTGGAGACCCGGGATCGAGTCCCACATCGGGGTCCCTGCGTGGAGCCTGCTTATCGCTCTGCCTGTGTCTCTGCCTCTGCGTGTGTGTGTGTGTGTGTGTCTCTCATGAATAAATAAATAAAATCTTAAAAAAAATAAAAGGAAAAAAGGGAGAAAAAAAAAGACCTGAGTTGAGATCAAGAGTCAGATGCTTAACTGACTGAGCCACACAGGTGCCACTGTGGCCAAGGATATTTTTAAAAGCCACATGTTTTTACATCAGCAGGGTCTCATAATACTCATGTTAAATTCCTCAAAGAATTAACGTGTTGTTAGAGGTCATCATTCTTTTTGAGAGCTCACTGAGATGGAAGGATTAGTAGGATAGGAGTAAAGAACATAAATCCCTGAGAACCAAATAGCAAATGTACCTGCTTTGAGCTTGCCAGTGGGGGTAGTGTCTGAGGCTTGTGTGTAAGGAGCCTGTGACTTGGGCAAATGTAAATAACATATCACTGGTTTCGTGCTGTTAAACATGACACTTATTTTCATAGCAGTGATCACAGTAGGAGAAATTACAGGCGACTAACTTACATGGATAGTGACACGAGGACTCCACGTGCAGGGTCGGGGGAAAGGACACACCTTGGGACGATTCTGGCTGAGATCACTGCTTCCAGACTCACTAAACAGCTGAGCCATGGGGACTCACTTTGCAAATGTGCCTGCTTTGGTGTTTCCAGCCCAACCACTGTCCTGAGCTCCAGGTGCACACTGCTGGCTGTCCCTGGTCACACATGCTTGAGCATCCCAGAAGTGCCTCACGTGTCCTCCCAGCCTGCTCCTGCTGCAGTGCTCTGTGGCACAGCTATGTCATCAGGCCAGATGTCTCGGATCAGCTCCCCTCCTCCAAATCAAAGGAGTCCCCAGCTCCTGCTAACCCTGCTCTTAAAGTTTTCTAGGAATCACTCCCTCTTTCTTTGTCCTCAAACCACAGCCTGGTCCTGCCCTGAATCTGAACAAATAAGTTTTTCCTACTTTCTTGTCCCCCTCAATGGCTTTCCATCACTCTGAAGAATCAGGACAAGCTCCTTCTACAACCTTCAAGGCCTTCAGACATTCACCCTCTCTTGGTTCCTTAAACAACCACATTCCCCGGCACCACAGGACATCTGCGTTCTCACTGTTCTCACTGCCTGTGTGCCTCCCACTCCTTCTGCTGTCATCACCACTTCCTTTGGCTTATGCCAGTGGTTTAGAATCACCTGGGGGGCTTATTAAAATACAGATTGCTGGGTCTCATCCTGGGACTTCTGATTCAGTAGGTTTGAGAAGAATTTGTGCTTCACTAAGTTCCTACTGATGCTGCCGGTGTGAGCCACAGCTTGAGAACCAGTAGCTTGCACTTTCGTGTAATCCCCTCTTCATCTGTAAGCACACACTTTTGTGTGTGTGATTCTTTTATTATAATTGTCTTTCCTCTAAGAGACCTTGTCTGCTTTTGTTCATCATCAAAATGTTAGCTGGCACACAGAGTTGCTCAGTAATGAGCTTTGAACAGATGAATGAATGAGTAAATGAAAGAAAGAAAACTGGTCTTCCCAACTTCCCCTCTGGCAGGCTGGTGCTCTAGGCTTTACCGGAGCCCTCCTACTACAAGGCAACTAGATTACAGATCCATTATTACATATGATCTTAAAACCATTGCTAACTTTTCAAGAAGTAAGGAACTTCCCAAGGGCCCTTCAAATCAAGGAAGTTAAGTGTAAATCAGGGTGATAAATTGGAGCTACCTTTCCGGCTCACATGAATGCTGAGACCTTGGAGGTTAAAAAACTTCATGGAGGGGATCCCTGGGTGGCTCAGCGGTTTCGCGCCTGCCTTTGGCCCAGGGCACGATCCTGGAGTCCCAGGATCGAGTCCCGCGTGGGGCTCCCGGCATGGAGCCTGCCTCTGTCTCTGCCTTTCTCTCTCTATGTCTATCATAAATAAATAAAAAGAAATATTAAAAAAAAAAAAAAAAAAAAAACTTCATGGAGGGCAGCCCGGGTGGCTCAGCGGTTTAGCGCCGCCTTCAGCCCAGGGTGTGATCCTGGAGACCCAGAATCGAGTCCCCTGTCGGGCTCCCTGCATGGAGCCTGCTTCTCCCTCTACCTGTGTCTCTGCCTCTCTCTCCATATCTCTCATGAATAAATAAATAAATAATCTTTAAAAAAAGAAATTAAGAATAAGATAGTCTCTGTGAACCAGGAACCATACGCCTACTTGCGGTTCTTCAGGTCTGGGACATTTTTCTCCGAGAATTTAACTGATTGTGGTAGTAGCGCCCTCTCGTGCTTGGTAGGAGTAACTACAGATTTATTGAAGGCGCATTTCCTAAATCAAACCTTTAGGTTTTCCAGAGATGAAAAATAAAAAATAAACTGATTAAAAAATATTTTAAAAAGATGCTATTTATTGATTTATTCATGAGAGACACAGAGAGAAAGGCAGAGATGCCAGCTCCATGCGGGGAGCCCGATGCGGGACTCGATCCCGAGACCCCAGGATCATGCCCTGAACCGAAGGCAGACGCTCAACCGCTGAGCCACCCAGGCATCCCCTGACGAAATATTTTAAAAAATTACTCCCACAACCAGAAATTAACAAACACACAATGAAAAAAAAAGCCACCGTGAGTTAAAGCATCAAAAGAAACAAAAAGCAACAGATTTAGCCCCCCACCAAGGATTTCAGATACTAGATTTCTCAGATACAGCATGTCAGGATAATCATTCATGAAATTTTTGAATATATAAAAAAATTAGAAGAAGCAAGAGAGTATAAATGTGATTATTTATATACATATATATTTTTTCCCTAAGGTTTTATTTATTTATTAATGGGAGAGAGAGAGGCAGAGGGATGAGCAGGCTCCATGCAGGGAGCTTGACAAGGAACTCGATCCCGGGTCTCCAGGATAAAGCCCCAGGCAGAAGGCTGCGCCAAACTGCTGAGCCACCGGGGCTGTCCTGATTATTTATATTTGAAAAAAAAGAAAAACAATCGTGGCTGAAGAGAGCTGGAAGCTTAGGTGGGAAGAAGTTACTCAGAGTGCAGGGCAGAGACACATGTCAGGGAGCCTGTCTGTGGGCTTGTGGGCTTCCTGCACCCAGTTTATCATCTTCTCAGGACCCAGGGTGATGACTAAGCGGTGAACGTTTTGCTTTTATTTTTGTAATTTTTAAAGATTTATTTATTTATTTGAGAGATGGGGAGGGACCGAGAGAGTGGAAGAGAGAAGATTTCCAAGACTCCCCACTGAGCATGGAGCCGGATCTGGGGCTTGGTCTCACAACCCCAGAGATCACCACCCGACCGAAACCAGGAGTCAGCGCTTTAATGGACTGCACCACCCAGGTGCCCCAACAGTAAACATCTTATAAATGTTCATTTGTGGGGTGCCTGAGTGGCTCAGTCAGTTGAGAGTCTGCCTTCGGCCCAGGGCGTGATCCCCGGGTCGGGGAATCGAGTCCCACATCGGCTCCTGGCATGGAGCCTGCTTCTCCCGCTGCCTGTGTCTCTGCCTCTGTGTGTGTGTGTCTCATGAACAAATAAATACTCTTTTTAAAAAATAAATAAAATGGGGGATCCCTGGGTGGCGCAGCGGTTTGGCGCCTGCCTTTGGCCTGGGGCGCGATCCTGGAGACCCGGGATCAAATCCCACGTCGGGCTCCCGGTGCATGGAGACTGCTTCTCTCTCTGCCTGTGTCTCTGCCTCTCTCTCTCTCTCTGTGACTATCATAAATAAATAAATAAATAATAATAAATAAATAAATAAATAAATATAAATAAAATGACCGTCTTAGTTTGTTTACTTGTCTCTTCTTGATCTCCCTCTACCAGAAAGTAAGGGCTTGGAGAGGAGGGATCCTTCCGTCTTGTTCTGTATGAGCTGCAGGGTCCCAGAACGGGGCCTGCCTGACCCACACAGCAAAAAGGTCAATAAATACTGCTTGAAGGAGCCAATAAAGTCTCCCGCAGACAGGCAAAGCATGACGTAGGACAGCGATGCACGAAAGGAAGGGGCCTCTTGTGGCTTTAAAAGAAAAGCTCTGGGAGGAAGCTGGTAATAGGGCCACCTTTTTGAAAAGGGACAATTTAGCTTTTTCTGCAATGGGTTGGCTGCCAGAACGCAGGTGTGAAATCTACCGTTAAACCTAAACCAAAATGGGAAAGGAAAAGACTCACATCAACATGGTCGTCATTGGACACGTAGATTCAGGCAAGCCTACCACTATTGGCCGTCTGATCTACAAATGTGGTGGGATCGACAAAAGAACTATCGAAAAATTTGAGAAGGAGCCTGCTGAGATGGGAAAGGGCTCCTTCAAGTAAGCCTGGGTCTTGGATAAACTGAAAGGTGAACGTGAACGAGGTTCCACCATTGATAGCTCCCTGTGGAAATTCGAGACCAGCAAGTATTAGGTGACCCTCACTGATGGCCCAGGACATAGAGACTTTGTCAAAAACATGATTCCAGGCACGTCTCAGGCTGACTGTGCTGTCCTGATTGTGCTGCTGGTGTTGGTGAATTTGAAGCAGGTATCTCCAAGAATGGGCAGACCCTTGAGCATGCCCTTCTGGCTTACACACTGGATGTAAAACAACTAATTGTTGGTGTTCACAAAATGGATTCCAATGAGCCATCCTACAGCCAGGAGAAATATGAGGAAATTGTTAAGAAAGCGTCTACAATTAAGAAAATTGGGGCAGCCCGGGTGGCTCAGTGGTTTAGTACCTGCCTTTGGCCCAGGGCATGATCCTGGAGACCCAGGATCAAGTCCCATGTTGGGCTCCGCGCATGGGGCCTGCTTCTCCCTCTGCCTGTGTCTCTGTCTCTCTCTCTCTCTGTGTGTGTGTGTCTCTCATGAATAAATAAATAAAATCTTTAAAAAAAAAAGTCAGCATCTACATTAAATTGGCTATACCCTTGACATAGTAGCATTTGTGCCAATTTCTGGTTGGAATGGTGACAACATGCTGGAGCCAAGTACTAACATGCCTTGGTTCAAGGGACAGAAAGTCACCTGTAAAGATGGGAACACCAGTGGAACCACACTGCTTGGAGCTCTGGATTGCGTTCTGCCACCAACTCATCCAACTGATAAGCCCTTACGCCTGCCTCTCCAGGACGTCCACAAAATTGGTGGTATTGGTCCTGTCCCAGTGAGTCGAGTGGAGACTGCTGTTCTTAAGCCTGGCTTGTGGTCACCTTTGCTCTGGTTAATGTTACAACTGAAGTAAAGTCTGTTGAAATGCACCATGAAGCTTTGAGTGAGGCTCTTCCTGGGACAATGTGGGCTTCCATGTCAAGTACATATCTGTCAGAGTTGTTTGCCATGACAATGTGGCTGGTGACAGCAAAAATGACCCACTACTGGCAGCAGCTGGCTTCACGGCTCAGGCGATTATCCAGGCCAAATCAGTGCTGGCTAGGCACCTGCACTGGATTGTCACACAGCTCACATTGCTTGCAAGTTTGCTGAGCTGAAGGAGAAGATAGATTGTACTGGAAAAAGGCTGGAAGATGGTCCCAAGTTCGTGGAATCTGGGGATACTACCATTGTTGATATGGCTCCTGGGAAGTCTATGTGTGTTAAGAGCCTCTCTGACTATCCTCCTCTGGGCAGTTTTGCTGTTCGTGACATGAGACAGATGGTTTATGTGGGTGTCATCAAAGCAGTGGACAAGAAGGCACCTGGAGCTGCCAAAGTCACCAAGTCTGCCCGGAAAGCTCAAAAGGCTAAATGAATATTATCCCCAATACCTGCCACCCCAGTCTTAATCAATCGTGGAAGAATGGTCTCAGAACTGTTTGTGTCGGGAT
The DNA here is from genome assembly GCF_905146905.1 of Nyctereutes procyonoides. Taxonomy (NCBI): domain Eukaryota; kingdom Metazoa; phylum Chordata; class Mammalia; order Carnivora; family Canidae; genus Nyctereutes; species Nyctereutes procyonoides. The sequence continues at coordinate 11,131,483 of NW_026575025.1, forward strand.
CCCTGGGTGGCGCAGCAGTTTGGCACCTGCCTTTGGCCCAGGGCGCGATCCTGGAGACCCGGGATCGAGTCCCACGTCGGGCTCCTGGTGCATGGAGCCTGCTTCTCCCTCTGCCTGTGTCTCTGCCTCTCTCTCTAGCTCTCTCTCTGTGTGACTATCATAAATAAATAAAAATTAAAAAAAAGAACTGTTTGTGTCAATTGGCCATTTAAGTTTATTCATTCATTCATTCATTCATTCATTCATTCATGAGAGACACACAGAGAGAAGCAGAGACATAGGCAGAGGGAGAAGCAGGCCCCATGTACGGAACCCGATGTGGGACTCAATCCCAGGACCCCAGGATCACGACCTGAGCCAAAGTCAGACGCTCAACCACTGAGCCACCCAGGTGCCCCAGTTTATTTTTTTAGAAGATTATTTTAGGGCAGCCCGGGTGGCTCAGCGGTTTAGCATCACCTTCAGCCCAGGGTGTGATCCTGGAGACCGGGGATCGAGTCCCCCATTGGGCTCCCTCTGTGGAGCCCGCTTCTCCCTCTGCCTATGTCTCTGCCTCTCTCTCTCTCTCTGTCTCTCGTGAATAAATAAATAAAATCTTAAAAAACAAACAAAAAAAGCCAAATGCATTGTTTTTTTTTATCAGTTGATTTTTTTTTATTATTTATTTATAATAGTCAGAGAGAGAGAGAGAGAGAGGCAGAGACATAGGCAGAGGGAGAAGCAGGCTCCATGCACCGGGAGCCTGACGTGGGACTCGATCCCGGGTCTCCAGGATCGCGCCCTGGGCCAAAGGCAGGCACCAAACCGCTGCGCCACCCAGGGATCCCCAAATGCATTGTTAAACCTTCAGAATGAAAGGAGAATGTTTTGTGGACCATTTGGAGTTTGAGGGGGGCAGTTTTATTAGTTTTAAAAATCAATACTTTTTAATGGAAACAACCTGACCAAAAATCTGTCACAGAATTTTGAGATCCATTAAAACAAAAGTTTAGGGGCACCTGGGTGGCTCTGGTTGAGCATCTGCCTTTGGTTCAGTTCATGATTCCGGGGTTCTGGATCAAGTTCCACATTGGGCTCCCCACAGAGAGCCTGCTTCTCCCTCTGCCTGTGTCTCTCCCTGTCTCTGTGTCTCTCATGAATAAATAAGTAAAATAAAAAAAAACACAAAAGTTTAATGAGATAAACAAGAAAAGGGACAATTTATTATTTTTTATTTTTTATTTTTAAAGAATTATTTTTTTATTTATGATAGACACAGAGTGAGAGAGAGAGAGAGGCAGAGTGTGTCACAGGCAGAGGGAGAAGCAGGCTCCATGCGGGGAGCCCGACATGGGACTTGATCCCAGGACTCCAGGATCGCGCCTTGGGCCAAAGGCAGGCGCTAAACCGCTGAGCCACCCAGGGATCCCCGAAAAGGGACAATTTAAATTAACACAGATAGGAAAACTAGAATCTGTGAGGAAATTCTACATGATCTGGGATTTGGAACATCAGCAGTTGGCCTCAGAATTGTTTAAAAGTGAGTTGTCAGGGGCGCACCTGGGTGGCTCAGCCAATTAAGTGTCCTGTCCGCCTCTTGATTTGGACTCAGGTCATGATCTCAGGGTCGTGGGATCGATCCTGAGACTCCTGGGATCCATGGGATTGATCAAGCACCATGTCAGGCTCCACGCTCAGCAAGGTGTCTGCTTAAGACTCTCTTTCCCTCTACCCCCATCCCCCGCTGTGCGCTCTTTCTAAAATTAATAAGTAAATCTTTTAAGAAAAGCAAATAGTCAATCACTGAGCTGCCAGGTGTACAGGTGGTCAGTTAGGACAATGAGCCAAACTGAAGGTGATGATAGTGCAAAAAGAGGCACCATTCCCAGTCTTCTGTCTTCCCCAACTAGACAGTGCTGGGTGAGGGTCGGATAATGTGCAGGGCATATGGGTGATCTGTCAGGAACCCCAAATAAAAGGCTCCTGCCTCTTTAAGGACCACAGAAGGGAGAGAGAGAAGAGCTGGGGTGAAAGGTACTTCTGGAAGTGGAGAAAGTGCCACTCAGTGCCCTTAGTGAGGAGATGCCTAAGAGTCAGGGAGCTGAGCCCTGGACCACAATGCCCCCTAGAAACCTGCACCACACTGGCTCCTTAGTCCACAGCAGGATGTTGGCCCAAGCTCGACTCCTCACCACGCCGGGGTCTGTGTCTACAGCCCATGGCCTTTCCAGGTAAATCCATCCTCTTCAATTCCTGCTCCCCGATCTGGCTCATGCTGCCCATCTCTCACCTGGACCACTTGGACTCTCTCTGCCTGTAGCTTTCACATTTTTGATCCACCCTCCACGTCTGTTATTCTAAAACCTCTATGAATGACCTATCCCCACCCTGATGGAGACACTTTGGGGTGCCCCCCAACCAAGTTTGGTGAGCTAACCAGCCCCACCACTCTCCAGGCCTCCCCATGTGCTCTGGAGGGACCGTTGGCCTTTGTCCACCACACTGTGGGCCTTCCATCCTAGTTGGCCCTCACACCTGCCACCCCTGGGCCTGAACTGTCCTTCCTGCCCTTCCGTCTGTCCTTCAAGCTGCAGCTCAAAGTGTACCCCTTCTAGGAGTCTCCCCAGGCTCTGCAGGGCCACAGCACATTGCACACACCCGTGACAGGCTTTAATCATGCTGTGTTGTCACTGTGTGCAAGGTTCTGCCCAGTAGAGACTCCATCTTCATACCCTCTCACACAGGAGGCCTGCTGGAGATGCTGTGAAATGATCAGATGAACAAATGACTATTCCAAGTTCTGGCTCCTTTCGGTTTCCCTAGCCTGTCCCCCTTCTCCTTGACACCACGGCCCAGCCGGGATCTGAGACTGTGCTGGGGCCATACTCGGGATCTGTCAGCGGGTAAGGAGTCCCCATTCCCCTGGGAAGCCTTCCTGCTGGAATTCTGGAACAGGGGGAGTCTGCTGGTCATCTGCCAGACACAGCAGACAGCCCAGACAGCTGCGTTGTGGCAAGCCTCAGTGGTTGATTTAAAGAATCTGAGTTGAAAGTTTTTGCCCTCCTCCCAGGAAATTAACACCCTGACCTTTTTTCTGATTAAAAACTTTATTTCCAGAAGCAGAACTGTTTCAAACACAGAGTTCAAGGGGATCAGCCTGTCTGTAAAGCCCCAATTCCACCTTCCCAAGTCCCAGCCTCCCTAGAGGTCCAGAAACTATACGCTAGCTTCACCCCCGCCTGGAGCCCCACCTTTAGACCCCTCTTTCTCAAGGCTTGGACAACTTTCTCTCAGAGCTTAGACTTGGTCTCCCCGCTTGTCTCCCTTCTACAACTTTCACAAGAGCTCCATTTCCACGGGAAAGAGACCAGCCTCCAGTGTGCCTTCCTAGAGAGGGCGTTTCCATGGGAAACAGGAGGAGAGGCTCTGCGAGCAGCAAGGGGCCCTTCACAAGCAGCAGAGCTGCTCCACCTCCTCCTCACAGGCGTAGAATTTTTCAAATAGCTCAGGGGAGGTGCTGTTGCACTCAAGCCACCTCCTCAGCGTGCCCAGGGCCTGGAGGGCGTCGGCTTTGGTGGGCAGGGGCTGAAAGCTGTCCTCTCCGGCCCCCTGCTCGTCCTCAGTGCCTGTCTCCTCTTTGCACACTCCGGCCACAGGCTCCTCACCCTCCAGGTCCACAAAGCGGGCAAACTCCTGGAGGCTCAGCCCACTGGGGACTGGCGGCATCTCAGAGGCTTTTTCCAGGGACGGGGCCATCTTGCGGGGAGCCAGCCCTTCCTGAATGAAGCTGCTTACAATGAGCTGGGGGGGCACCTTGGCCCAGGCCGCCGCCGCCATGTGCAGCGCATCCAGCACCGTGATGCCCGCCCCAGCCTCGGCCAGTGAGATGCCCGCCCTCCTGCTCTGCACGGCGGCCAGCTTGCTCAGGAGACGGTGCCGGTAATGGGTCTTAAAGGCCCGGACCACAGAGCTGGGCAGGGAAGGTGCGCCACCGTCGGCCGACAGAGGCAGAAGCCTCACGTGGCTGAGTCCAGGCAGGCCTGCCAACTCCTCCAGCACTCGGGCAGCCAGCAGCAGGGTCACCTGTCGGCCCTGTTGTCCCATGTCCCTGTCAAACTGTGCCAGCCATTCTGACCAGGGGATGCCCAGGTCAGGGTGGTAGAAAGCAGGCAGAGCCTCACTGCTGACTCCAAAGAGGCACCTTGGCGCAGCCTGGAACCCACTGACCAACAGCCGGCGCTTCTCTGTTCCTCTGCTGTTGGCACACAGCAGCACCTGTACCCGATCACATGTGCCGCCCCCTCTGCCAGGCACTGCCCGATACAGCAGGGGCACTTCGGCACAGCCAAAAATGTCCTCTGGGGAAAAGTCTTTAAGAGAAAGAGGAGGTTGGGCCTGGGACGTGGGGCCCGGGGGAGGTGGCTCAGGGGGGAATGGAGGCGTCAGTACGTGGCGGGCCCCAAAGCCTACATTGTTCCGGCGTTTCCAGCGGACCAGCCAGCCAATGCTGGGTACAAAATCCTGGCCCATGATGTCAGCCAGTTCCTTGGCTTTGTGGAGCAGCATGGGCCCCGTCACGTCCCAGGCCTTGGCCCGGGCAATGTGGTACCAGCAGAGCAGAGCCTCGTCAATCCCGCTGTACTTGGACTCCCGCTTGCGCTTGCGCTCCCGGTTGGCTGTGCCACTGCACCAATCTGCCAGCAGCTTCTCCTTATTCTTGCAGATGCGTGAGATCTGAGGCTGGGAGACCTGGAAGCGCCGGGCCACCTCCGACTGGGACATCTTGGACTCATCCAGGAGTTCCAGCACCTGGATCTTCTCGGCCAGGGACAGGGCATGAAGCTTCTTCTTGCTGCTCAGCTCCATGGCTTCTCTGCAGCACCTGTCCAGGAGGAAACGGTGAGCGGGGTACAGATGGCCGAGGCCAGGCGAAAGGGAAAGGAGCGCAGGCAGGAAAAGAGAATATCTGAGGACAGGGAAGTAGGCTGGTGTGTGCGAGAGACAGGGAAGACCAGGCCAGCTGGGCGAGAGTGAGAGGGTACACTGGGTAGGTGTTCAGAGGGCTGGGCTGGAAGGAAGGGGATGGCTAGGCTGCGGGAGCAGTGGGCAGGGCTCGGACCAGGAGGAATGCCAGTACAGAGCTGGGGAGGGGGTGGCTCAGTGGTCAGAGAGAGGGCTGGGGTTTGCGGGAGAAGAATGAATAAAGCCATGGGGACAGCTGCAGAGACAACAAAGGAGTATGGATGGGGGAGGACCCGGGACTGAGGCTGAGTGGGGCAGGTGTAGGGGATAATGGGGGGTGGGGGAGGAGTCCCTGGGAGGGGGATGGGGATGATAGCCTGGGGGGTATTTAAATGAAGATGTTGGGGGCGGGGTGACGAGTGGATGAGCAGAGTTGAAGTGACAAGTGTACAGACGACAAAGAGGGACAGATGGGGCAGAAGGACGGAGGCTTATTTGGTCCTGGGTCCTGAGGAGGTAAGACTGGGCGGGGGTCCCACCCGGAGAGGGAGAGGGAGTGGTAGCACAGGGCCGAGACGGCAGGTGCACAGGCGACAAACAGCAAGAGGGGTGAGGAGGCCGCGGGCAGCGAGAGGGACGGCAGTGCCCAGAGGGGAGGGGGGTGGCCTGGGAAGGATACTAGGACGCGGGCACGAGCGCCTGGGGCCGAGGCAGGCCGGGAGCCGGGCTCCGCAACCTGGACGGCCTCTCCCCACCTCGACGCGGGGTCCGTTGGCTGGGCGTACCCGGGCGCCCGACCGGCCGGCCTCCCCGCCTCCCGGCCTCCCGGCCCGCACCCACCTCAGGCGCCCCGGCTTGGCCTGGCTCGGAGCCCCTGTCCAGGCGGGGAGAGCAGGGGAGGGACGGGCGCCACGGCCCGGAGTGGGCCGAGGGGCTGCGCGGGCGGCGCGCGGCGGGCGGCGGGCGGCGGGCGCGCGCACAGCAGGACCCCGAGCGCGCCGCCCGCGCCGGGCTCTCTCCCGGCTGGGAAGACCGCGGCGCGGCCGCCCGGCTCCCACCCGCCGCAGCCCCGCCCCGGCCCCACCGGATTGGCCCTCAATGACGTCCCGTCCCGCCCCCCGGCCGAGCCTCATTGGACGTCGGAGAAGCGGCGGGGCCGTCCTGGGGGCGGGGCCTCCGGCGCGAGGGGCGGGGAGGCGGGGCCGAGACCCTGCGGGAGTCCCCGAGGCTTGGGGCCGGAGAGCAGACCTGGCGTCTCAAGGCCTTCCTGGCCCTGACCTATGCAGTCGCAGCTTTCTCAGCTACCAAACAGGGCTAATACCCTTCACGGAGTGTTTGGGAGGAAAATGGATGAAAGCTTTAAGCCACACGAAAGCTGTTACCATGGACAGCGCTGGCCGAGGGTTGATCCGTCCAGCTAGGGATAACTACTTGCCTGGCGCCTGTAGTTATCCGGTTAAAACTGGAGCCAGTTTTAAAAAGTAGGCTCCATGCCCAAGGTGGGACTCCAACTTACAACCTCAAGATCAAGCCCCATGCCACCTGCCCCACGGCCCTGATTCCCCCTGATGTAGGGTGAATAAGGACGAATATTTTTTAGTTTTGGTACCTGTTAGCAAGATTCAAGTTTGTTTTTGAGAGGGAGAGAGAGAGTTGGGGCAGTGGCAGAGAGAGAATCTTAAGCAGACTCCATGCCCAGTGCAGAGCCCATTTGGGGATCAACAAGAGGCTCCATCTCACAACCCTGAGATCATGACCTGAATTGAAATCAAGAGTCGGATGCTTAACAGACAGGACCACCCAGGTGCCCCAAGATTCAAGTTTCTAAACTCAAGATCTAATACCAGTCCCTTCCTTAGTAACCTTCAGTTCTGCCTGTTCTTAGGAATTGAATGTAGGTATCTAAACCTGCGGTCAAGTGCTCCCCACTCTCAACTTCAGCCTGCTTTCCACTTCCTGACTCCCAGCTCTGATGAGAAGCCCAGGGCCACAGATAGGTAGGTCCCCATCTCTCTGCCTTACTCTTAGGCTTCCCTCCCCAAACCAATCTATGTTTGATCCTTCTTCTATCCTTCTATGTCCCCTCCTAAATCCGACCTCCTGCAAACCTTCCTCAAATTTCTTATGCCTGCTACAGTATCTTTGTTTTACAGTTTTCTTCATTTCTTTCCTGACTTCTAGACTACTGACTGAGCCACCAAGGATCACTGCTTTGCTCCCTCTGCTTCTGGCCTACTTCCATGTAAAAGCCTAAGGACAGGGGATGTGCTGTTACTAACAAGATTCTTAGCTCAGAGCACCCTGCTTACTTATGGCAATGGCCTAGACCACAATGGGTGCAATGGTTTTCAGATTGTTTCAAATAACCCTGAGGACACCTCAGGGACTTCACAATTGATTGATCCAAGTCTTAAAAGGTTTAAGAACTACAAAACACACTTTCAAGTGAGATACAGATCCATTATGGAAGCTGTCAAAAAAAATGTTGGCTGCAAGGAGAGGAAGCTCATTTTTATACATATAAACATGCCTGAAAAAAAAAAATAAACATGCCTGGAGGCAGGTGGCAGGGCGGGCTGAGTTCATGCACATACATGTAAAGGAAGGAATGCCAGGCAAGCAAGGTGGAGGGGTCTCCATGCTCCTTGTGCACAAAGCTTTCACATGTCTCACCGTGACATTGTCTTGTCATTCTTTTCTATTTATGTAAAATTAAGTTTCTGAACCTATTTAAAGTATCTGAAATCCTAAGATCAACTACCATAGAACTGTCACCACTTGCATATGTCTAGCAGAATTACCTTCAAACCAACCAAAATATATATAAAAAAAAACAGGTTGCTAGAATTCATTTTAACCCAAGGTTTACATTAAAACAACCTATCCTTTATAACAAGAGTTGTTAGAACATAAGTTTACATTAAATTAGAACAGGGGCACCTTGGCGGCTTAGTTGGTTGAGCATCGGACTCTTGATTTTGGCTCAGGTCATGATCTCAGGGTGATGGGATTGAGCTGTCTCCAATTCTGTGCTGGGTGTGGAGTCTGCTTGAGATTCTTTCCCCCCACCCTCCCCCTCTCCTCCTCCTCCCATTCGTGCTCGCTCTCCCTCTCAAATAAATAAAATCTTAAAACCAGGAAATTACAACAAAGTATTCAATTTTATATCTGCTTTACATATTGGGCTTTAGCAAAAATTTCAATCTGGGATTAAAAGCTCTATTTCAAAGCACTTAAAAACCACTGTCCTAAGGAAGAGAGTTTTAGGATGAAATGACTTTCTCAAGCAGGAAAAGGGAGTAGGGAGATAAACCATCCAGTAGGGAGTTCTGTGTAAAAATGTTTATTTGTACTAATGTTTAGAATACAGGAACTAAAGAAAGAAAGACACCTCAACTCCAAAGCGACAGTGAATTAGGGCCTGCCCACACCCAAGGAGGCCACTCCAGGGGGTCCTGGCATGGACTATCTCCCCCACTACTTCATGTCAGTGTCACCAGGCAAAAAACTGAGGAATCAGAGTGTGAAGACCTTAGCAGCTGCTAGTGAGCGTGCAAGGGAAGAAAGGGATGTCTATGCGGCTTCCCTATGACCCAGGAGCCAGTGGCTCCCAATTCAATCAAGGACAGGAGCTGAATGTCCAGGTCCAGGAAGAACAAAAAGGGGATTTCGGAGGTAGGCTTTTTCATCGAGTTAAAAAACAGGCACATTATCCAACATTTCCCTGTGGCCCCCAAGCTGCTGGCCTGGCCCCTTGACCCTTCCCCTCTCCCCACAAAATCAAAGGGAATAAGGAGGAGGCAGAAATTCTAAGGGCGGGGAATGCTTCGGTCATTAAGAAACCGCCTGTGAGCGAGCCAGGTGAGCACAAGAATCGAGCCAGGTGAGCACAAGAATCGGGTGAAGCCGTGACTCCCTGTGGGGTGGGGCACAGTGGGTCAGGGCAGAGCAAGGAGAGTGACCAAGAGCATCCTGGCTCAAAGGATTCTGGGTAGCAGGAAAAGAGGACTGTAGAGAGCCACTCTGGGGGAAGGAGGCAGAAGCAGCACAGAGGCCTGGGAGGCTCCTTGCAAGTGCTGCCTCAGCTTGCTCAGTTGCTCACTCCCAGATGCTTCTAGCAGAGAGGCCCTGGTCTGGCTTACCTCCAGGGGAAGTTAAAGCCCTGGGGACCAGTGTGGAGGCGGAGCTGAGAGGAAAGTGAGCTGCTCTCCCACTCCTTCTTGGAGGACACTGTTTGAACCCTGTGATTACCAAGGCCAGGGGCCCAAGGCAGGCAGAGTGAATGCACTTCACGGAGAGCAGTGAGAAGCTGGGCCACGGGATACCTTGGGGCAGTGTGCTGCTCCGTTCTCCCTGAGGGCCTAGGGCCAGAGGCGGTCAAAGCTGCCACCTCAGCTTACTGCTGCCAAAGGCAGATTGGCACGACCACCCGAGGTTCTCTGGACTTGTGAAAGAGGGGGAGGGGAAAGGTGGGTATGAAAAACAAGAGAGGAAGAGAGAAACAGCCCTAGATGTATGGGGGGAGCAGGGGGTGGGGGCGGGCACATCAAGAGGAGTTCTGGTTCTGGTAGATGGAAGCTTTCTCCTTCAACAGGTCCAGACACAAGTGGCAGCTCCAACTCCCTGCAGAGAAGCACAAAGGGGTCAGGATGGGTCCCACACAACCCTAATGTGCTGCCCTTCCACTCCCCACCTCACTTCCAGCAGGATCAGCTACAGGAAGGGTGGGAGATGTTCTGCAGCAGCACAGTTTCATGGTTATCCTGAACCAGAAGAAACCTCTAGGGCTTCAAAGATTATGAAAAATAATTTTCAGTAGTGATGAGGGAAATAATCATCTGGAGGACTACTTCCAAATACACTCCTAGGCCCTCTTGAATCAGAATCTCTATGAGGGCCTGGACAGATGGAATTTTTAAAAGCATCTCAGCTTTGGACTTGTGATTACAGAAGAACAACTTTGTTCTCATGGCCCCAAGGTCAGAATGAAGATTACAAATAGTGGTTTTAGAGAAACCAGTTTTGACTACACGTAAGACAGTTTTCTGGGAAAATCATGGAAAGATGAGAGGGGCCCCTCCACCCTCACCAGGTGCTTGAGAAGAGGCCGAGGACCAGTAACAGGAAAAGGGGACAGATGAACTCTGACGACCCAGTGTGTTACAGTCTGCCCCTTAGGAAAACTGGGAAAAATGTCCCTGACCAGAAAAACAAGCATTTCATAATTTGCTTATGGGTGTATTCTCCCGTGTTTTTTATAGAAACAAAGCTAGCTCTTAATGCCTCAAAATTGTAAGTGCAACTGTACATATGTTTATGTGAATGCATATGGGGGCAAGAATCCACACTCTTGTAAACTCTTCAGAGATACAGGGCCCTCAAAATGTAAGGAAGTCCTTTCTAACCCAAAGGTCAATACCACAGGGGCTGGCAGGCTTCTCTGTAAACAGCCAGCCAGAGTGTTAAATATTTTAGGCTTTGTGAGCCACATATAGTCTTGCTTCCATGTTTTTTTAAATCTCCTTTAAAAATGTAAAAACCATTCTTAGCTTATGAGCTATACACACTAGCTGCAGGCTATAGTTTGCTGATGCCCTGACTTAAGAATCTCGTGGCTTCTAGAGGGCTCTCCCTCAGCTGCCTGTAGCTCTTCACTGGCCTCTGACAGTACTTCAATAGGAAAGCCCTTCTACAGTTCATGGAGAATTTTGTCTGTAAATTGGTATTTTATGGTTTAAAAAAAATAAAAGAACACACTACTTCTCCCCAAAGTAGATTTATAAACTGGGCATGACAGATGACAATAGCTGTGTGCTCCCCTGCAGCTGCCAAAGGACTCTCAGACTTTGTTCATGCCTCCTTCCCTAGGGGGTTGACAGCAGTTTGACCTATATTACAAGTCAGCTTAACCACAGTGAGCCACTTTCTCTGGTCTGTAATGCTGGCCCACATCCTTTGTGCACAGTAAAAACCACTGGGCATTCACATCCTCCTGAGTAAGCTCCCGAATTTCTATAAAGGAGGGGTTGGGGCACAGAGATCTGGCTGGAGGGGGACCTGCAGAGAGACCACCACTTTCTGGTGCCACCACTGGTGTGGCTAAAGAGCTTCCACAAACTTGGAGCATTATTATTATTATTTTTTTAACTTGGAGCATTATTAAGCAAATTGCTGGAAGGGCAGAGTGATCCATTCAGGCTCTAGGTTCAACACCTTTCCAGAGTGGGCAAGGGAAATAGGAAGAAATGGGACACTCAAACCTGTCATGTTCAAAGAGCTGCTACCAAAGCCTCATGTAACTACAAACTGAGTTTCCTGGACTGGCTGAAGGAAGTTAAACCGCTCCTTCTGGTAACTGTTTTCCACTCAACACCAGTCGTCTCAAGGGCTGCTGATTTTCTGCATTTCTAAATGCATCTGGTGATAATGTGCAAATGTTAGACCCTGGAAGTCAAAATACTAGGAAAACATTCTGAGTGAAGACAAAGCATCTATTCCCAATTTTGAAAGAACAGATTACTAGTAAGAGAACTCCTTTCCTGTTACTGATAAGATACTTGTTCTGATAAGAGATTAGGGCAACCTACCTTCAGGAGGCTCAGACATGGACGGGGTGAGACAGTACATATGGTAGCCACGGTCACAGTCATCACAGAAAAGCAGCTGGTCCTAGAAAAGGCCAGATGGAAGAGGAAGAGGCAGGTGAGTGACTGGTGGGCTTCAGGTGGCCCACCAGGGGTGGGCAGAGATGGGGGCTTCCGCAGACACTGCTGCTTTCAGGAGGGGTGGGGCAGATGGCAGGGAAGAGCAGATTCAGGAATTTCTGGATAGGAAATTCAGGCTGCTATCCTTCTCCATCCAGACTGAGTCGCTGTCATTCCACCTGAACTGTACCAGCATCCGAACTCAGCTCATGGCCTCCACTCATCCTTTACATTCTATTTTTCAGAGTGAAGTTATCTTTTAAAAATGTTAAGACATGGGCAGCCCTGGTGGCTTGGTGGTTTAGCATCGCCTTCGGCCCAGGGCGTGACTCTGGAGACCTGGGATAGAGTCCCACATCAGGCTCCCTGATTGAAGCCTGCTTCTCTCTCCCCTATGTCTCTGCCTCTCTCTCTGTGTCTCTAATAAATAAATAAAGTCTTAAAAAAAAAAATAATGTTAAGACAGGGCAGCCCAGGTGGCTCAGTGGTTTAGCGCCGCCTTTGGCCCAGGTGGCTAAGTGATCCTGGAGTCCTAGAATTGAGCCCCACATCAGGCTCCCTGCACGAAGCCTGCTTCTCCCTCTGCCTGTGTCTCTGCCTCTCTCTGTGTCTCTCATGAATAAAATCTTTAAAAAAAAAAAAAAAAAAAGTTAAGACAGCACATCACTCTCAATGAAACCCTCAGACCTGGTGATGGCCGCCTTCCAGTCCCTTCTCCTAGTGTGCTCCCGCTGCAAGGAAGCCCCAGCCAGCCAAACAGCCTTGGTAAACTTGGCCTGTCTGCCTTGAGGGCCCCATCCTGGTTGCTTGTCTCCTGGGCATGCTGGGCACGCTGTGGCCGCAAATCTCCTTGGACTGGCTCCTCTGTTTCATCCAAATCTCAACACCAAGACCACCTCCTTGGAAAAGCCAGTCCTGACTATCTACCTCAGGTACCAGATGACTGCCCCACTGCTGCTGTCCTTCTCTTCACAGCATGCCACAAAACCGTCGCTCCTTTCCTTGCCCACTGCTTGTTCCCCACAAGGAGGTAAATTCCATGAAGGCAGGGACCTTGTTGGTCTTGTTTAGCACGATGAGCACCTGGAATGGCATCTGACGCCAAGATGGCACACAAGAGGCACTGGCCAAGCAAGTCCTCCCTGGGGTGTGGGGGACAGCACAGAGGGGAGAGAGGGGAGGGGGATGGCGAGGGGACACGCACATCGTTCTCGGAGGTGCCACAGATGTTGCAGCACTTGCACTCGATGCACTGCCAGCGGTAGGTCTTCACGGCTGCCATCATCACTGGGGTGAACTGCAAGCAAGAAGGGTGCCCTAGGGGCGGGAGGGAGAGGGGGTGTCACACAGGCAGCTGGGGCACGCAGAGGGCTCCCGGGCAGGCCCTGGGCCCCGGGCTGGAGGTACCTGAGCGGCCGCAGTCGGAGCAGGACACCAGCTCCTCAGGCTGCCCCGTCTTCTTATTGATCTTGGAGTCCCCAAGGCAGAAGTCACAGTAGTTGTTGGGCAGGGCCAGTCCATCAGGACCCTTCTTGGCTACAGAGAGGAAGAAAGTTCTGACGAGGCTCACGGGGGCCTCTAGGCACCCAGTGGCCCTACAGGAAAGGCTTTTCAGGAGCAGATGATTCCTGCTTGACTTGTCAGCTTACATTTCTGCTCCTCCGACCTCTGGGAAACTGGGGTGGGTGGCTGCGAGTCTTCCTTGTCCTCACCCTCCTCCTCAGCCAAGTGGGAGTGGGCATAGTGGTAACTGAGGCCTGGCCGGTTCTTGTAACGTTTTCCACAAACTGAGTAGGGAGAAGATGACAGAGAAAGGTGTCAGGATCCAAGAGTGCCATGTCCCCACCACCCCCCACCCCCCCGCAAGCTGTGGGGCTCCACCTGAGGCAGAGGCAACCACCCTGCCCCCCCTTGGCTCTGTCTGCGACAGGCCTTCAATGACAGCCACCTGTCCTTGGGTAGGAACATCAGGCCCTGGGGCTCTCCAGTTGCCATGGCTCTTCTCTGTTACACCCCAGCCCATGGTCCCCTCTGCTCTTCCACACTGGCTGTCTGGGAGGCTGAACCCTGGCCCTGATACCATTTCCCCTAAGAATAGTCTGGGGAGCTCTGGGTCAGGAAGGGAAGGGAATTTCTATAATCTTGCAATATGGCAGGAAGGAAAAAAGATAAGGAAGAGACTCCAAACTTTTTTTTTTTTACCTCTCAGTAAACATGGGAAGCTCAAGCTACTCATTGTATCCCACAGAGCTCATCTCTGCCCACTGAGGATAAAGGAGTAGGGAGTGGATGACTGGGGGGGAGGGGGTGTCAATAAGTGGCTAGGGTATCTGGCCCTCAAGGCAATTCAAAGACACTCCCACCTCAGCGCCTGGCCCAACCCACCTGCAACCCCTTCAACCAGCAAGGAAAGCAGAACCCCACGAGGCATCTTGTACTCTTAAGCAGTGGTATCAAGAAGAGCAAGGGACCAGCAGGAAGGAATGGGGAGAGGATAGGAGGAGGTGAAGGGATGGTGAAAAACATGAGCTGATCACCAAGTGTCTGTTCTAGGAGGGGAAGCAGAGGGATCTGTTTGTAGCAGGGCCCTTAGAATGCTTTTGAAGCCACCCCATGCAGCGGGGCCAAGCAGCCCTAGGAGCAAGTCTGTGGGAGACAAGCAGTGGTAAAGGCAGCTTCCAGGACCATGAGGAGTGGAGTACAACAGAAAGCCCATCGCTCCTATCCCCATGCCATTCCAGAGATTTTTATACTAGCATCACAGGAGATGAGAAAGGTGGGAGAATCAAGGGAGGAGGGAAAAGGGATAGGAAAACCAAAAGTCTGAAAAGTTGAGAGAGCTACCTCTCTGGGGCGCTTTCGAGGTATGCTTTTGTTTGAAACTATCTGAAAGACAGAAAGAAAAGTCATGAGAAGAAGGCCTTGATACACTTGAGACAGGAGCGGCAGCAGCAGGAAAGCGGAGCAAACGAGAGAGAAACCAGCGGCGATGGCACTCCCAAGGGTGGAGTCAGAGAAAAGGGGGAGAGCAGACGTTGAAAAACTCGGTGCTGGACTCTGGGGGTCCTGGCTTGACTGGGGCCAGCAGACCTATACGCGGTCTACCAAGGGGCCAATTCTGCCTGCTGTGTGTGCCCCTGGCCCCAGTACCCCACCCCAGGGGGGAAAGCAGAAACCTCTCCCAGAGCATGCAGGTCCCACCCGTTGGGTAGCAGAGGCTGGGGCCTCCCAAGGGTCTCAGAGGGAACTGGTCAGCAGGCAGGAGAAAGCATTCAGGCTTTTTGCAACCACTCTGAGCAAGAATACAACCCTCCCTCCTCTCATATCCTGAGCAGGGGCTGGGTCCAAGGCAGGGGCTACCCACCCACTCATGAGGCACTCACTGTCACAGGCATAAGGCTTGTCTCGATCCTCCAGGATGGAAGCATCCAGCTTCTTACGGGCACTGCCCACACCTTTACCCTGTGAAAAGAAAACACAAAGATGCCCTTATAAAGTCATCTAGGCCCAAGAAGTTAAACTCTCCCGGAAGTGGCTGCTAATTTCACTCAAGAGAAAAAATGGCAATAAGCAAGAGCACAGGGGCTCTGCAGGCTCCCTTATAGGCAGCACCTTGACTCCTCACCTTGGACTTCCCTTTGCCCCGACGCTTGGGAGTGTCTTCTTCATAATCCTCGTCATCCAGGTCGTCCAGGAAGTCATCTGGTTCTAGGATCCGCTGAGCAGACAGGAGCATTAGGATGGGCAGATGCAATGTAGTACATCCAAAAGCTCCCCCACCGAGGGGCCTGGCCAGCTCACCCAGAACCTCTTCCGGGAGCTGGCCCCTCCACTCTAGCCTCGTTCCTTACACTGTCCTTCAACTCCCTAGACTCCCATTTCTTCTCCCTTCAATGCTTTGGGCTTTCCTTCCTTTGTGCCTCTCTCCCTGCTGTTCCCCTGGGATGCCTTCCCCACCATCTCCAAGGGGCCTAATCAAATGCCATGTTTTCATAAAGTCTTCCCTGGCACCCCAAGTAGTCATGTCCTCTCCTGCCTCTGATCTGCTGTCCTGGGAGCACACTCCCAGTGGTTTCCTTCTGACATCTCACTTCTTAGATTAATTTTTAAAGTTTATTTATTTTTAGTAATCTCTATACCCAATGTGGGACTTAAACTCATGACCCTGAGATCAAGAGTTGTGTGCTCCACTGACTGAGCCATCAAGGTGCCCTTACTTCTCAGATTTAAATTAGAGCTCTGAGGATGCCTGGGTGGCTCAGTGGTTGAGTGTCTGCCTTCCGCTCAGTGTGATCCCGGGGTCCAGGATCGAGTCCCACATCGGGCTCCTTGTAGGAAGCCCGCTTCTCCCTCTATCTGTGTCTCTGCCTCTCTCTGTGTTTCTCATGAATAAATAAATGAAGTATTTAATAAAATAAAATAAATTAGAGCTCTGTTGCTTTTTTGTGTGGTGTCACAGGAAGTCTTTTATTTTTTAAGATTTTATTTATTTATTTACTCATGAAAGACACACAGAGAGAGAGAGAGGCAGAGACACAGACAGAGGGAGAAGCAGGCTCCACGCAGGGAGCCCGATGTGGTACTCGATCCTAGGACTCCAGAATCATGCCCTGGGCCAAAGGCAGGCGATAAACCGCTGAGCCACCCAGGGTCCCCCCGCCCTTTTTTTTAAAACTGTTTTGCTTTAGTTTCCCTGTATGTGAAACAGGGGCCATAATACCTACTTCACAAGGACAAGGTTGTAGAGACTAGAGAATATGATGGAAAAGCACTTAGTGCAGTGCCTATCATATTTTTAGCTCTTGTTATTTCTGTGTATAGTTTTATCTTCCCTGTTGGTAGGGACCCGGTCTGCTTCACCCATGTAATCCCAGGCACCAAAAAACATCTGTGACAAAAGAAGATGAATGAGGGAGAGTCTCCACTTAGAAGGAAAGGAATAGGAAAAACTGGATGCTAATTGTGAAGCCAGTCAGTATCCAGTGCTAATTAGAGATTGAGCAGGAACAGAACCCCAGGGGCCTGCCACCTGGCCCAAAGCTTTTGCATCCATTCTGATTACTGGGTGGCCTCTGATGAAGAGGAGGCTGGTTTCCATCAAAGCTCCCTTAGCCACAGCATTCATTTTGTACCTTCCGTGCTCGACTGTTGGTCACAGGAAACTCGCCCAGGCTGTCATCATCCACTCGGGGATCTGGGGCACCTCGCTTCTCCAGGGGGTCGGTGCGCAACAGAGCTTCTAAACTACTGCCGTCTTGAGAGATCAGCCCCTCTTTCTTCAGGGTCTGGTCTGTGTCTGTAGGCAAGATCAGGATGAGGCGAGACTCAGAAGGGCTGAAAGCAGACCGCTCTGGGTCTACACAGTGCTAGGCCAGCCATGGGCCAGTAACTGTCTTTTGGTCTCTGACTGCCCAGGAACGAAGATACCCCAATACACTTGGCATTGTAATTTACCTGTTTACCTGTCTCCTCTATTAGACTGAGTTCTTTTTTTTTGTTTGTTTGTATTTAGACTGAGTTCTTTAAAGGAAGGAATGACATCTCATTCATTTTAGCATCTTCGGCATCTAGTATTGGGCCTGGTACAGAACAGGTGAATAACAGGCCTCTTACATGTAGCAGGTCCTACCCCTGCTCAAGGAGGGGCGTGCTTTACCTGGTTTAATAGACGGGAAAGAAAGTCTTGGATCCTCAGGAGGGTGGGCTCGCCGCTTTTTCCGCCAGCGCCGAGCAGGGTAGGAGTATAGCTGCCCAGAGGCCAATCCTGTGGAAAAACAGAAAAGAGAGAAAAGTCATGCTCTAACCCAGTCCTAGGTAATAATATCAAACACTTTCTAGGGGAGTAGCACTCTCTCCCCATCCCCTCCTGCCCACCATGTTCTAGAGTGAGGGAGGAATATGGTCAGTGAAGGCCTGAGGGTAGGAGGGAGTTTATGGAAAAGAAAAACAGATGTAAGCTCAGGGGCCTTGGTTAACACATAGCTCCCCAGAAGCCCAATGACAGCTTTAGTAGGGCAGTCCTGCAGAAAACAAAGATGCTGTTATGAACCTGTCTGCTTCATCCTCCCTGGGATTGTAATCAAGGCAAGACCGTATTCACCCATGGGTGGAATGCAGTAAGGAAAAACTGTCTCAGCTGACTAATCACTTAAGATAAAGAAGCTTCTTCCTTCCTTGTGCTCCTGAGCCTGCACCCTCACCTGGACCCCGGTGCCGCTTTTCCATCCAGATATAACAGTTGCTCTGGGCTACTCCAGTCTGTGAGTCCAAGAAAGGAAGGCGCACACTGCGCTCAGCACAGAGGCGGGCATTATAATTGTGGCACTGCTCCATGGCATCTTTGTAGTACTGCTCCCCAAGGCTGCAGGAGAGACAAACATCAGGTGTGTGTATGTTGGGGCAGGGTGGAGCACAGGGTGCTGAGCTACCCCTTTCCCTTGCCATCTGCTTCTTTGGAAGGCTCAAGGGACCGGGAGACTGTGGCTTTGGTCCTATTTGCCTCCATTTCTGCCTCATGGGACACTGTGCTCCTTTACTAAGTCATTATGAGGAAAGGAACTTTATAAATAAATTACCTTCAGGAACATGATCTCTCATGTGTCTACTCAAACTTAAGCCTAACCCACAAAGAGGGAGAGAGAAACTAATGTTCATTCTGTGCCTCTTGAGTCCAGCCCTGTGCTAGTCAAGATGCTGTTTCTCTTAACCCTCATGACTCTAAGAAGCAGAGGTTAGTTTTATCACAAATGAGTAAGAGTTCAAGTTCTGGGGGTGGGGATGGGGGGGCTTTCTAAAATATATTTAACAAACTATAGCACATCTTTACACAATGAAATTGTTTAGCCATTAAAAAAAGAAGGAAGCTCTTCATGCGCAGACATAAAACAATTTCCAAGGTGACTAGGGGAAAAAAGGGAAGGTACAAGGCTGAGAAGTGTATTAGGATGCTACCATTTATGTAACAAGAGGCGAAAAGAAACTGTAGGCCTCTAGAAAGGAAAACGGGGCGACTGGGGGGAATTTTTCCTATATGTTATTTTATGTCTTTTGAATTTTAAACTAGGTACAGGTTTCTCCCACTATCTGACATACTTCCTTATCTGACATATTTACTTTATGTCACTTCGCTTTTACAAAAGACCTACATTAGTATCTGTTTTCACTAACCAAAAAGATCCAGAGAGGATTTTCACTTTTATTTTTTTTAAAGGTTTTTATTTATTTATTCATGAGAAACAGAGGGAGAGAGAGGCAGAGACACAGGCAGAGGGAGAAGCAGGCTCCACGCAGGGAGCCTGATGCAGGACTTGATCCCGGGTCTCTAGGATCACGCCCTGGGCTGAAGGTGGTGCTAAACACCTGAGCCATTGGGGCTGCCGGATTGTCACTTTTAAGAAGTGGTAATGGTTTCTTTGCTTTATGCCATGTTGGCTTATAAACAGTTTCATATGAACACTCTACTTGTTTGGGAGTGGGGGGAAACTTGTATTTAGCCAACTAATTAATTCTATATGCTAAATTAAAAAATTTTTTTCTATATGCTAATTTTAAAGTCAATGGAAAACATCTGAAAATACCTGAACTTCCTTGAAGCCTACTTTTTCACTGAGTACTATCAGAGTGATGTAAACCCTGTTTGCTCAGAGAGGCCCATCCTAGGCCCTTTTCCATTCTCACACTATCAAATTATTATTATTTTTTAAGATTTTTATTTATTTATTTGACACACCCACACACACCCACAAGAGAACACAAGCAGGGCGAGTGGCAGGGAGCAGGGAGCCCGACTCAGGGCTCCAACCCAGGACCCTGGGATCATGATCTGGGCTAAAGGCAGATGCTTAACCAACTGAGCCACCCAAGCGCCCCTCACACCATCAAATTATATAGGAAAGAACCTTCTTATACTCAAAAGACTCAGTTTGAAATCTAAATCAAGGGCAAACCTTTAAGTGCTTCAAAAAGCTGGAAAACTACACAGTGCCAGGAGTTAACCTGGTTCTACGAAGCATGTATATAGAAGCAATCTCATCCTCAGGGTTTAACAAGCATGTTAATATTGGAACTTTAACTACAGTGATTCGTATTTACATATACAATCAATCTTAAATAAACTGAGGGCAGAGGTGGTTTCTTACCCATAGTTTCCCCAGCACCCATGAAGGTGTCTGGGACATCTTGACTTGGGAGTAAAAAGACCTTGCATGGCCGCAAGTCACACAAACGTGGACATTTAGTCAGCCCACATGCAGCTCAAGTTCCTCTGCTAGACTAGATAAGCTCTAACATATTCTACATGAGGGAGACCCCTAGCATGAGAAGCTGGGCAGAGTGAGTCTCTGTTGCTTATGTCCATAATTCAAGATACACCGACAAACCATGCTCTGGAATCCGAGAGGGGCTTCCCAGAGCAGTCACAATATAGTACTTAGGCACAGCTTAGTGTGTTCCCAAGCAACTGAAAAAGACACACATCACACACAAGGCGATGACAACACAAGATGGCCTGGCTTGATTCAATGAGCAGTAATGCCTATAATTTGAGGTAAGCATGAATTTTGTGTTGGAGAGTGAAGAGAAGGGAACAGGCTCACATTAGCTGGCCTTTAGGAGGCAGCCATGTCCTCACCACACAGAGGAAAATTGGATAAACAGGCCGAGTGCAGCAGCTCCTTTGTTTCTGCTGATGGGAATGGATACTGACACTGGAAGTCAAATGGAAGGACAGAGAGACAGGCTGAGGGCTGCAAAGTCACAGCATGGAGGCCAGAATTGGTTTTTTTGGGGAACAATGAGAGATGTTCTATCAAAGCACTTGTGAGTTAAGTGGGATTTCAGAAGGTGGTGCAAACTGTCTTGTGAGTAAGAGAACTGGGAATGAAACGCCTAAGTTGGGGGGGAGAGAGAATCTGATGAGGAGAAACTAAGAGAGAGTGAGAGAATTTATAAATAAGAAAATTCTCTCAGAACAAGATGCAAGCCAGAGAAGATGAGCTAGTAGTGCTGACCTCAATGTATAACCTCAGCTGTTCAAAAAACAAGCACACCACGATCAAGAGAAGCTCCAGAAAAGTATCTTTCTCCTGGGTGAGAATAGTACAGGAAGACTGGAAACCCCTTCTCAAAGGGCAAGTTTTGTAAGGAAATGTATTAATTGCGGTCCATAGTCCTCTGCAGCTAGAACTGAGGAGAAAGTTGGTTTCTCGTTCTCGTTACTAGTACTCAGGAACTAGTGGCTGGTGCCCCTCACAATCTCTGTAGTTCCTTTAATAGAAATAAGTCATGCTCTGTTGAAATGGGCAACTCCTCCCTTCTAGTACTACATGAAAGGGTTGACAACTCTATTCCTCTGAAGAAAGTCTTCCAACATAAAGTCCCATTACCCATGAACTCTCAAAACCTAGGCAAGTCTTACATTCCCCCAGTGCAGTAAACTTCCAAGGTAGGAGCTCTGATTCTTTTCTGGGAAGCATGAAACCTGTGAAAAACCTCCCTTTACAATGGGATTGGGGTGGAGGGTAATCAACAAAGAGAAACGCAGGGAAACAAAGAACAGGAGTCAGGAAGGATAACTATATAAATGGTAGATCAACAGCGACATTTCTAAATTGAGGGAAATGTCAGCCTGAAGAAAGAGCTGGGGGAAACTGGAGTGGGCAGATCAGAGAGAAAGATAATAGTGTTGGGAGGAGGGGTAGCTGAAAAGAGGCCGCAGGATGGAGCTGAAAGCAAGTTTAAAAAAAAAAAAAAAACCACAAGAGGAGAAGAAGGCACTTAGCTTAATGGAAGTGGGAATGCATTCTGAAAGAAAAGGCTCCAGGCGGGGAGGGGTGGGAGTGGGGGGATGTGGGCAAAGCAACGTACACTTTATAAAGACTCTTGGGAAGAGTGGGGGCTCAGCCCACCACAAAGGCAGCTGAGAAGCTGTGAGTCCCTCAGAATAGTTCCAAATCTTTACCTTGTCATCCAGTCAAAATCCACAAGCCCTGCCTGGACAACTAGTCACCTCTCAATTTTCCAACCTCTGCACCAAGCCCAATTTACCCATTAAAAAGAGTTTGCTCTATTCGTCCAGCAGGTATGAACCCATTTCAATCTTCTTCAGGGAGGAGGCTGGGTTAAATCAAGTCCCAAAGCATTTTCAACTCACGGCAAACAGACCACACTCCATTTTCCCAACAACCATTAACTTTAACTTTGCTCGAAACCTGCCCAGCACCAGGGGACTGCACAGCGCGCAGCATGCCGACCTAGATGCCCCTCTAGGCTGCAGAGGCGTCCTGGACCGCTTCCGTCCACTTCCCGTTTTTCGGTGGCAGGACTGGCCGCCGCAAGGGCCCTCAAGTTCTTTCCTTGCTGCATCCGCACCTCAACAAATTCTTCCCAATAATGTTTTTGGTCTCGGGTATCAGATACTCAAGACCCCCCACCCCACCCCCCACCCCCGAACGTCACAGGGCTGTTAAAACAGCCCCGCCATGCTTAACCACGCAAGGGCTGCTGAGCCTGTTGCTCCAGGAACCGCTGCGGGCAGCGGGTCGGGAAGGGTGGGCGCCTGGCTTCGCGGGGACGCGGGTGGGTCCCGGGTCCGCCCTCGGCCCGGCCCCTCGGTTCCGAGGCGTCTGGTCTCGGGAGCGCACTCAGACCGTGTTTCTCGTATGCAACGTGGGCGCCATACTCAGGACACCGCGAGCCCGAAGGAGCGCTCAGCCCGCACAGCCCCGCAGGGAGGCTGCCCGTAAGGGGCTCCCGTGTGCCCCCCTCAGGGCCTCCACAAGTTTCCAAAGAAGCGCAACGTCTTCTTGTGAGTCTCCTGTTGCCCTCCCTACTAGGAGTCGCAACAAGGCTTTCTCGGGCACGTCCTTCCCTCCGCCTAGTCCCCTGCCGCACCGCCCCCTACTCCCAGGCCCATTACAAGACCTCCTGGCCTGGGAGAGAAAGAAACCACTACTCACAGCTTCACTACATTTTCTACCACAGCCGCCATCTTCCCTGCTCCTCTCCCTCAGGCCGGGAGGCCCGGAGCCCTCAGCGCGCAGGCGCCGGGACCGCACCGGGGAACCGGTTTCCTCGTTCCTCTGCGCAGGCGCCGCCCGAGCACGCGCGCCCGAGAGCAGCTTCGTGACTGTCCACAGGGGCGGGGGAGCCGAGGGAGCCCAATGCGCAGGCGCGACGGGAACGGGGGCGGGGGGCGGGGAGCGCGCGCGCCCTGAGGCTATTGCCGGAGCCCGGGTCCTCTACCGTGAGGACGGGACCGGGGAGGGAGCGTCTGGGCTCGTACAGAAAGGAGAGGATTGATGAAATGATGGCATGCAGCTGGTGAAAACTGGAGGCCCAGAGTTAGGCTAGATGGAGCATATGCGTACTGCTGCCTCACCGACCTTTAATCTTGTGGTTAACCCTTTGTCCTCACTCCGGGCGCGGGGAGGGGGCTGTTGGTGGATAGCAGAAGACGAGTGGTGCACCAGCCGCTTGGGCCTCCAGTCGTGTGCCCGTTCAGGGAGAGAAAAGTAACGTCCCGAACTGAGCAGTTCTTTGGCATGAGTATTGGAGTCTTGGCAAAAATTACCTCCCCTTCCTTCCACAAAACCCTGCCACCAACTTCAGTGATACCCACCTCCCTTGCTTCCTACTTCTGTCCCTCCAATTAGGCTCTAAGAACTTCCCTCCTGCAATTATCCCTGAATCTTTCGTACCATTCATTTCTCCTTCACCGTTGAATCGCAAATTTGTGTACAAACATGGCTTAACATCTTTAAAAATCAGAGCCCTGGGCAGCCCCGGTGGCTCAGCGGTTTAGCGCTGCCTTCAGCCCAGGGCCTGATCCTGGAGACCCAGGGTTGAGTCCCACGTCAGGCACCCTGCATGGAGCCTGCTTCTCCTGCCTGTGTCTCTGCCTCTCTCTCCCTCCCTCTCTCTGTGTGTGTCTCTCATGAATAAATAAATAATACAACAAAAATTAAAAATTTAAAAAATAAGAATCAGAGCCCTTCCTGCAGCCCATGGTGGCCTTGGATTATCGTCCCATTTTTTTCCATCCTTTCAAGGCAAAGTTTCTGTTTATACTCCATATCTCTGCTGACTTATTTCCAAGGCCCCTTCTGCCCAGTTTAATGGTGATTTTGTTCCTACTGGTTCGTTGAAACACAGACACCATGACACCACTGACCATTCCCTCCTTTTTCCTCTTTAAAGACTTATTTATTTAAGAAAGAGAGCGTGTGCAAGGAGTGGGTGAGAAGAAGAGGGAGAGGGATACGCTGAGCAAGGAGCCCGATGGGGGTGGGGGTGCTTGATCCCATGACTCTGAGATCATGACCTAAGCCAAAATCAAGAGTCCAGCATTCAACCCACATTCCCCCCACATTCCCTCCTTTTTCAAGCTCTTTTCAGGGTCTCTTTTCAGAGACCAGCATTCTCCTAGATGTGCTCTACGCACACTGAAGTTCCTTTACCTCTTTTGTTAAGTCTGTCCTTTGTTCCACTTGTAAATGTCACAGTCCTCAGGCCATGGTCTTCCGTCTTTGCCATATACCTCATTCCATAAATTCCGAGATGCCTATATTTCTTGCCCCCATCCTCTATTTTAATATTTCAGACCAGGTGACATCTTACCATCACTGTGCCTTAAAATAATTTTTGGCAGATGAGAGTTGCAGGGTGTTTGTCACTGCCTACCCTGCACTCAACTTGCAGAATAGGTGCCAGCAGCTTGGGGAAAAAAAAAAAAACAGAAACAATACCAGTCCACTCTTTTACCCCTAGGAACTAAATGATTGTGGGAACAAAGAGTATCAGAGGTGACTCCAAAGCAGGAGTGAAAAGTACAGTGTATGTTGTGGCTTGAATGTATGTGCTCCCCTTCTTCGTATTTTGAAGTGCTAACCCCCAACATGATGGTATTTGGGAGGTGAGCTGTTTGGAAGTGATCAGGTTTAGATGAGGTCATGAAGGTGGGGACCTCATGATGCGATTAGTGCCCTTATAAGAAGAGGAAGACAGAGATCTCTCTCCCTGATAAAGGCCATGTAATGTCACAGCAAGAAGTCAGATGTCTACAAGCCAGGAATCGGGTTCTCACCGGCCACCAAATCTGCTGGCACCTTGATCTTGGATTTCCCAGCCTCCAGAATGGTGAGAAATAAATGTCTGTTGTTTAAGCCACCCAGTCTATAATATTTTGTTATAGTAGCCCAAGCTGACTAAGACAGTTTTATCACTAAAGCTGAACACACAGAGATACTATGACCCAGCAACTTCACTTGTGGATATATACACCAAAAAGCATGTGCAAGTATGTACACCACAGCATTAATTGTAGTAGCTTGAAGCCTGAAAAACAAAACAAAACAAAACAAAAAAAAAACCAATGCCCATAACAGTAGAATGAATTAAACAAGATGGAAAGAACAAATTATTTTTCTACAACAACATGAGCGAATCTCAAAAACTTAATATTGAGTGAAAGAAGCCAGTTTCAAAAGAAAACATGGCGTATGATTCCGCTTATAAAAACTTACACAGACACTCTAATCTCTGGGGTGAAAACTCAAAGAGTACTTCTCTTCAGAGGATAGTGACAAGAAGCGCCATGAGGTGGCTACTGAAAGGTGCTAGTTGGGGAGGAGGGCGGGAGGTGGGGGTGAATGGGTGACAAGCAGTGAGGGGGGCACTTGACGGGATGAGCACTGGGTGTTATTCTGTATGTTGGCAAATTGAACACCAATAAAAAATAAATTTATTATTTAAAAAAATGAAAGGTGCTAGTTATGTTCTTTTTCATCTGGTAGTGGGTACAATAGATTTGTTCACTTTATAAAATTTTATTGAACCACACAAAATCTGGGCACTTCACAGCATGTATATTTCAATAAGAAATTTAAAATGAGGGCAGCCCCGGTGGTGCGGCGGTTTGGCGCCGCCTGCAGCCCAGGGTGTGATCCTGGAGACCAGGCATCGAGTCCCACATCGGGCTTCCCGCATGGAACCTGTTTCTCTCTCTGCCTGTGTCTCTGCCTCTCTCTCGCTCTCTCTGAATGAATAAATAAATAAATCTTAAAAAAAAAAATTTAAAATGAAAAACATTAGAAATAATATGTAGGCCATTTCCGTATAACCAGAAAGGTAGTTTAAGGACCCAGAACCAATGTCTTTCAGTTCTTTTAGGATTCTTTTAAGACATGCCACATCACTGAACAACAGATGCTCTGAACCAGTGACCTGCATATACAGGGAGGAACAAAGGAATGGAAGTGGGATGCAGTCTCTCCCAATCTCAACTAATGACTTGCAAAATGTTTCCTATTCCTGCGCCTCTGGGTTCAGCCTGAGCCAAGGGAGGAATGCTTCCACCAGGGGGCACAACAATGATTCCTTTGAATTAGGAACTAAGACTGCCAATTGGCTATTTTTTTGTTCAGCTTGCCACTGAGCAAAAAAGTAAAAAGGAAGTACTACTATTGGCTGGGGTGATTGATTCTAATTGTCAAGGTGAAATAGGATTTTTACTAACCAGTGGGGGCACGGAGAAATATAAATGAAACTCGGCATCTCCCTAAAATTACATTTGGGTAGTTAATGAGAGACAAGCTCCTAGTTAGGTATTTAATTCCAATCTTATCAACTGAACAAACTAAAAAACAGGAAATGAAAAAAAAAACTTTTAAAGGTATTGAAAAACTAATGATGTGAAGAATAACTGGACTGATATTTAGGAAACTAAAACCCAAAGAGGTAAACTCAGAATTCGAAGCAATTTTTGTCCTGGGGACATTTACTAATCTGGAGGATATAACTGAGGTGAAACTGAGGTGTTGGTTGGTGGTTTTTGGTGGGGAGGGTTAAAAATCAAAATCCAAAGCCTGCTGAAGGGAGGAAGATGGACACCCCTCCACAGACGGACAACTTTAAGATAGGATCCCAACTTGTTTGGACTTGTAGCCCAGAATTATATCTGGGTGGTTCAGAGAAGCTTAAGCCTTGAATTTGGATTAAAATAGACCCATCCTTATCCTGCCCCAGGTCACCTGGCAGAAACATGCATATTGGTATGGAGTAATAGGTTTTATGAAGGAATGCACTGTTTATCCTGGTCCTCAAATTATTTTTTTAGCTTTTTCAGATATGACATCCAGCCTGTAATCAAAGATACCCAGGCAAACAGAGAGGAAAAACCTGGCACAAGAAACAATACAAAAAATATAAGACAGAAATTGACCCAAAGATTGAACATACTGGAATTATCTTATATTGACCATAAAAAAACATTGCTTACTGTGTTTAGAGGAGTTAAAAATGAGCAGAAAAACATCTTTTGGGGACAAGTACTTATTAAGAAGTGCCACAAAAGAATTTTAAAAGAACAACATGGAACTTCTCAAACTGAACAATAAGATAACCAAAATTAAGAAGATAGTGAATGAGGGATCCCTGGGTGGCGCAGTGGTTTGGCGCCTGCCTTTGGCCCAGGGCACGATCCTGGAGACCCGGGATCGAATCCCACGTCGGGCTCCCGGTGCATGGAGCCTGCTTCTCCCTCTGCCTGTGTCTCTGCCTCTCTCTCTCTCACTGTGTGCCTATCATAAATAAATAAATAAATAAATAAATAAATTTAAAAAAAAAGAAGATAGTGAATGAATTCTTTAAGCAGATTACTCATAGCTGAAGAAGGAACATAGAAACTAGAAGCTAGGTAGGCAGAAATTGTCCTTAATACTGCATAGAAAAACAAAACAAAAAATACAGAAGTAGAGCAGAAACAGATACATTGGGAGATCTATTATACATTTAAGATTTTTTATTTTATTAAGTAGGCTCCCTACCCAGTGTGGAGCCCAACACAGGTCTTGAATTCATGACCCTGAGATCAAGACCTGAGTTGAAACTAACAGCCAGATGCTTAACCAACTAAGCCACTCAGGTGCCCCCTAAAACACATTAATTGTAATTGGAATGCCAGAGGGTAATTGTAATTGGAATGTCAGAGGGTAAGGAGAGAGAAAGGAGCAGGAGCAAAGTTGAAAAGAAAATGATAATTTTCCAACAATGTGAAAGATGTGAATCTATAGATTGAAGAAGCCAAATAAAACTAAAGCAAGCTAAATAAAGACTTCATGGGAATAAAGGCTAGAGTATTTGGGATGAAGGGTAACAGTGTCCACAACTTATTTTCAAAAGGTTAGAAAAAAAGTTTTTATAGGCAAAGAGATAAGGCAAACGAGGCCAAATGGTAAAAATGAGCAAATCTAGATGAAGGTATGTGGATGTACATTGTGCTAGTCTTTCAGTATTTCTGTAGGTTTGAAATGTTTCAAAGTAAGTGTTTTGGGGAAAAAGTCAATTCTATACAGAGAGATCCACCGAGGACTCGGGTTCTTTAAAAATAGAAGTCTAACTCTTGATCTCAGGGTTGTGGATTCAATCCCTATGTTGGGGGTAGAGTTACTTTAAATTTTTTTTTTAAATAGGGACGCCTGGGTGGCTCAGTTGGTCAAGTTTCTGCCTTTGGCTCAGGTCATGATCCCAGGGTTCTGGGATTGAGCCCTGCATTTCCTGGGATAGAGCCCCACATTGGGCTCCCTGCTCAGCAGGGAAACTGCTTCTCCCTCTCCTTCTGCCTGTTGTTCTCTCTGCTTGTACTCTCTCTCGGTCAAATAAAATCTTTTTTTAAAAAATCCCTAAAAAAAAAAAAAAAAAAGTAAAAGAAAATCTTTGAAGGCAAAGGGAATACAAACTGGATAGTGAAGGAAGAGAAGTTATTCATACCAGCTATAGTTCCATTGTAGAAAAAGTCTGTAGCTTTTTTTTTTAATATTTTATTTATTTATTCATGAGAGACAGAGACAGAGAGACCGAGAGAGAGAGAGGCAGAGACACAGGCAGAGAGAGAAGCAGGCTCCATGCAGGGACCCCGATGTGGGGACTCTGTCCCGGGACTCTAGGATCACACCCTGAGCCGAAGGCAGACGTTCAACCACTGAGCCACCCAGGCGTCCCAAAGTTTGTAGCTTCTACAGATACTTCTCTTCTTGCTGTGTCAAGTATATTTTTACATATTTTAATTTTCCCATTCTTCTCTCCTTTCCACTTCCAAATATAGGATGTATTGGAGGTAACTAACTTTACAGCATGGTTCATAGTTTGCAAAACATTGTGATGGGTTGGTAAAAAAAAATTGCAAAAAAAAACCCCAAACAAAACACCTGGGAATCCTGGACTTGTAAGTGGATATGATCATTGGCAAGATTTTGAGTTGTCTCCCTTTGGAAGAAGAGTAAATAGATACATATATGTATGTGTGTGTGTATATATATATATATATATGTATATATTTTGTGTGTGTGTGTGTGTGAATATATTTTTGACAGAAAGAAGAGTAGATGCATTATACTAGGGAGGCTTATATTATCTTACGTTTATAGTAAGTACTGCATGGATGTTGGGCATTTAAAACAGTAGACTATAGGGGCATCAGACATTTCTTTGGCCACCCCACAGCTTCTGTTCCTATTTTTGGGAATTCCTTTTTGTGGGTGGTGTTTGTAGGGCACAGTGCCCGGGTAGTACTGTACAAACTGAAGAGGAAAGATCCTTCTGTTCATCCATGGCTACTTTGGTGCAAGCAAGTATTCCTAGTTTTTTAATTTTAAAAAAGATTTTGTTTATTCATGAGAAACACAGAGAGAGGCAGATACACAGGCAGAGGGAGAAGCAGGCTCCCTGCAGGTCGCCTGATGTGGAACTCCACCCCAGGACCCTGGGATCACGACCTGAGCCAAAGACAGATGCTCAACCACTGAGCCACCCAGGTGTCTCACAAGTATTCCTAATTTAGTTCATCTGACGCTTCAGGTCCCCTGCCTAGGCCCCTTTTTCCAGCTTGACACAGCAGCCCTGAGTGGTTTCCCAGAGCCCTTGGGTCCCTGATGCAGGGTGGGTGAGGAATGGTTCCAGGGGAACCAAGACAGGCATGGCTACCCTGACCTCAGCTCAGGTCCAGGGTGAAGGTGTGGTCTTCCAGCTGGGTAGAGCTCTAAGGAGGGTTTCCTTTTTTCTTGTCTCCCCTTTCCAAGGCAGAAGGGACAAGCCTTTTAAGCACAGAGAGGTAGCCTGCAGGCAAGGAGCTGCTGGGCTTCGGCTCCTCTTGCTTTGCCCTCACACTTTCCCAGGGGCTAAGGTGGAAACCCTGTTGGAGGAGGGGGTTGTAGTCAGGTAGAGGCACGGGCCTGGGTTAAAATCCCACTACTGGGACACCTGGGTAGCTCAGCAGTTGAGCGTCTGCCTTCAGCTCAGGGTGTGATCCCAGGTCCAGGGATGGAGTCAGGGATCGAGTCTTGCATGGGACTCCCTGTGAGGAGCCTGCTTTTCCCTCTGTCTACGTCTCTGCCTCTCTCTGTGTGTCTCTCATAGATAAATAAAATCTTAAAAAAAAATAAAATCCCACTACTGATAGTGAAATCCCTAATCTCTAAGTGATGGCAAAATTTTCAGATTAAAAAGACAAAGTTTGGTGGGGATATAACATAATGAAGCTTCTATGGAAAATGGTATGGTGGTTCCTCAAGAAATTAAATATAGAATGACAGTATGTCATACCATAGTATGATCCAGCAATTCTACTTCTGCATATATATTCAAAAGAATTAAAAGCAAGGACTCAAACAGATATTTGTACACTCATGTTCATAGCAGCGTTGTTCACAATAATAGCCTGAAGGTAGAAGCAACCAGGTGTCTATTGATGGATGAGTGGATAAACAGAAGGTGGTAAAGGTAGATAATAGAATATTATTCAGCCTTTAAAAGAAGGAAATTCCAACACACATTGCAGGGTGGATGAACCTTGAAGACGTCAGGCTAAACGAAATAAGCCAGTCACCAAAGGACAAATACTGTGTAACTCCACTTACATCAGGTCTCCAGAGTAGTCAGGTTCATAGAGACAGGAGGTAGATGGTGGTTGCCAGGGGCTGGGGGAAGGAAAGGGGAAATTAGTGTTTCATGGGTATGGAGTTTCACTTTGGGAAGATAAAAAAAGTTCTGGAATGGTTGGTGGTGATGGTTGCAAAATATGTACTTTATGGCACTGAATCATACACTTAAAACATGGTTAAAATGGTAAATTTCATATTGTATATATTTTAACACACACACTCATAGCCCTGTGGCCAACAAAATGCCTCCTGGTCAAATTCAAATTCCCCACTATGACATCGACACAGAGGCTGGAGGCAGGAAAGACTGGGGGCAAGGTGGGAGGCTTGGATTCGCAGGGTCAGAAGGATGGAGAAGAATTAGCAGAGAATGGAAGAAGGGGAGACCAAGACTTGAACTTGCCTCTGGCCCCCCTCCGTGGTCTGTACCAATCAGACACAACCCCCACCTTAACACTGTCCCGTCCTCTGTCCCCACTGTCCCTGGCCCGTCCTGGCCTCCACATCCTGCAATGGCTTCCTCCTTTCTGACCTATGGTCCATCATCCATTGGCCTGGGTGGTGATCCTTCTAAAACCTGGATCTGACCACATGCTTCTCCTGCTAAAATCCTTCTAGCTCCCCATTTTCTCCTTAGCTTTGCAAGCAAAGCTATTCCCAGCAGACGCCAACCTGCTTTTCCAGCTTCACAGTCCTGCCTTTCCCAAGCCCCTTCCTTCATGTCCACAGCCACTTTTGAATACCTTCCACGTGGCAATTCATAAACGTTGTCCCTAATTTTTCCCACAACCCTGCAAGGTAGGTACCATTGACTCTGTTTTAGAGATGGAAAAACTGAGTTTCATACAGATTAGATCACTCCGAGATCTATGCTCTTTTCACCACATGGAGGCTCCTCTGTCATTCATTTTGGTGCCTCAGGGCCTTTGCTTATGCACAAGCATATCTTAGCCTTCAGGCTTGGCTCAGAGTCACACCTGACCATCCTAATGGGCCCTGATACCAGCTGCACCTCCACCCCAGGAATTCCTGATCTCATTATCTTCATGGTGTTCAACAAAATTGGAAATCATCTTACTTGCTTACAAATTGAACATCTTTTCCTACTAGAATATAAGCTACAGGAGAGCAGGGATTGAGTCTGCCTGATATCCCCAGCACCTGGAACATCCTTGAGTACCCTGTAAATGCTCACTAAGTAGTGCTGATGAGCGCTGTTGGATCCCTCTCAGCCCCGGGCAGGGGTCCTCCCTCCTGTGTGCTCCTTTAGTCCTCTGAAGCTGGAGAAGCTGCTGGTTCCTTGCACTAGGCCTTGGGGTTATTCTTTCATGCTCGGGTCTCCCCAATAGACCCCAGCAGCCTGGGGACGGCACCTGACTTACACCAGCTCTCAGCCACCTCTTGTAAACCAGAAGCAATGTTGTAATTGCCCCAGTTGCCATTTGGGTTGTTCCTGCTCCCTCTTTACTATGGGCTTGGAATCAGGTAGAAGATTTCAAAGGGCACGAAGACTTCTGAGGTTGGGGTCTTTCCCAAGGTGAGCCCAGGTCATAGAGATGGGTCTGTTTTCAGGAGGGAACCTAGGTTAAGGGTGTGGGGAGTGTGACTACCAGCAGCAGCAAGTTTTATTGCCACCAGAATTCCTGACATGTGAGAGGGTGGGGCAGAGGGACATTTGGTCACTGATGCCATGTTCCTAGTCCAGAACAAGGAGCCAAAGGTTTGGCTGGCTGTGCCCTGCTTCCCCTGCCTCCAAACTCCCATGGGGCTGAGGCAGAAGTCAGGTGGGAAGAGGAGTCCACCTTGACAGCACCTTCATCCAAGGGATGTGAGGGCAGGAGGAGGAGTTGGGGGTCCAGCTGGCCCAAGATGCTCAGAGCACTTTGGGCTGACTTCCGCAGGTGTCCTCAGGGGGTTTTAGGGGAAAGCAGTAAGGCACACTGCCCCTGGGGAGAGGCTGGGAGGCAGGGAAACAAAGGCTCAAAGAAAGAAATCACTGGCCAGAGACCACACCGTGGGACTTCGGGGTCCCGACATCTAGGCCAGGGCTGCAGCCACCCTCTGCCTTCTAACATTCACTCCATCCTGATCTCCTGGCCTGGCCAGCCTTGGTCCTACGTGGGGATCTGCATATGGCCCAGGTCCTGGTCCATGATCTGGAGGACGTCGTCCAGGATAGAAGGCCCCAGGTCCACATGCAGGGAGAGCAGGGAGCTGGCATGGGACAGGAAGGGCTCCTCGGCCCCCAACTCAGGGGTCAGCCCATTGTGCACAGAGCCAGCCTCTGGAATCCTCCAGATGTCCACACTCCCTGCCTCCTGTGGGGAAGGCTGCGGGGAAGGTTGTGGGATCTCCAGGTGCAGGCGCGGGGGTTTGGGTGGGGCCTGGGTGGTGGGCAGGGTGAGGGCCTGGGGCCCTCCAATGACAGGGAGGGAGATGGCATTCTTGAGCAGAGGGGACGGCCCGTCGGGCAGCTCACGCCCACACAGCGTGCCAGTGCGGGTGAACTGGAAGGGGAGGTCCAAGGAGCCATCCTCCTCAGGTCCCTCGACCACCGTCCCCGGCAGGAGGTGGAACTTGCCCTGCAGGAAGGAGATGTCGCCGAACATGTCACTGCCACCGCCACTGCCAATGTGAATGGTGTGTCGGAAGTCCCCCAGTGGCGGGCTGATCATGTCTGAAGACAGCAGGTCCCGCAGCTTCTCCTTCTTGCCCTTGCGGCTGCCACGCTTCAGATAGATGGGCACCTTGGTGGACATGGTGATCTCGGTGCCCCGGCCTGGCTCCTGGGGCTGGGGACAGTGCACCCGTGGGGACAGAAGCCTCCTGCTGCCTCCTCGTACCACCTCGGCCAGAGACACCCTGAGCGTGGTTTCCTGACACAGAAACCTACCAAAGGACTAAGACTATGGTGTGGAATGTGATCGAAGTTGGCCCAAGGAATGAGAAAAAGAAAGATTAATAGTCAATGAAGTCAGAAGGCTGAGACAACAAAAATCACTTTCTCCCAAAAGAGTTGAAATGGATCTGGAAAGTCAGCAGCAGAAAGGTGGAGCTCTCATATGCAGCGATGCTCTCAGGTCTTGTTCTCGTAGGTGTCTTCTTGGGGGCTGAAGAGATGAAACACCAAAGGTATTAAAGTCAGAGACAGAAGGACAAAAGGCAGAAGCATCCGTGTCATCCCCGGGCCCCCTGCATCAGCCGCCCCAGGGGAGTCCAAGTGGGGTGACTCTCCCTCGATGAGCCATGCTGGAGGAAACAGGTGTTTGCTTACAGGCTCCCTGCACCTTACAGCCTGATTGCTAGAACCGAGCCCCTCTCCTGACCAGTGGCGAACCTGAGTCCTGGGAGCCTGAGTCTCTTGCCCTGGGGCTCTGGCTCTGCTCATCACCATTGTCTGGGTACTCACCACCTACTGCACATTGACTGTGCCCCAAGACATAGCAAGTGCCAAGTTTGTGGGGTTCTCACAGACTTGTCCCAATCCCCGGCTTGACCAAGGAGAGAGATCTCGTAACCTCTGTCTCTCCTACCTGTCTGTGCCAGGCCTGGACACATGGTATGTGTTCAGCCAACAGGACTGAATGACAGATCCCTTCTGTTTGACCCAATCTCAGTCCCATCCGGAAGTGAGGTCACCTCACAGCTCCTCTTTTATCATCCAGGTGTGCAATTCCTTGCTCTGGGACTGAGTCTAACCATAGTTACCATCCCTCTGCCCTGCCCTGCACCTGAGGGGAAGATGGAGTGGAGGGTACACATATTTTGGGGGACTCTGCTCTGTGCTTGGTATTTTGCTGAGTTCTTTGCAAACGCATCTCATTTCATCATTGCAACCACCCTCCTCTCATCCCCATTTAAAAATTGGAGCCAGGGATCCCTGGGTGGCGCAGCGGTTTGGCGCCTGCCTTTGGCCCAGGGCGCGATCTTGGAAACCCGGGATTGAATCCCACGTTGGGCTCCCGGTACATGGAGCCTGCTTCTCCCTCTGCCTGTGTCTCTGCCTCTCTCTCTCTCTGACTATCATAAATAAATAAATAAAAAATTTAAAAAAATTAAAAAAAATAAAAATTGGAGCCAGAAAACATTTTGGAGGGATTTGCACAAGGCATTGCTGAGGGAGAGAGCAAAATGCAAAAGAGTAGTATGGAAGATGCCATTTCTGGGGTGCCTGGGTGGCTCAGTTGGTTAAGCATCTGACTCTTGGTTTTGGCTCAAGTCACAATCTCGGGGTCAATGGATTTAGCCCCAAAACAGGTTCTGCACTCAGTGGCGAGTCTGCTTGAGATTCTCTCTCTCCCTCTGCCTCTAACCTACTTAAGCACTCGCTCTCTCTAAAATAAAATAAATAGGGGATCCCTGGGTGGCTCGGTGGTTTGGCACCTGCCTTCAGCCCAGGGCAGAATCCTAGAGTCCCGGGATCGGGTCCCACATCGGGCTCCCTGCATGGAGCCTGCTTCTCCCTCTGCCTGTGTCTCTGTCTCTTTCTCTCTCTCTCTGTGTCTCTCATGAATAAATGAATAAAATATTTTAAATAAATAAATAAATAAAATCTTAAAAAAAGATTCCATTTCTTTTTTTTAAGATTTTATTCATTTATTCATACAGAGAGAGAGAGAGAGAGAGAGAAGCAGGCTTGCAGGCTCCATGCAGGGAACCTGACGTGGGACTTGATCCTGGGTCTCCAGGATCACGCCCTGTACCAAAGGTGGTGCTAAACCGCTAAGTCACCCAGGTTGCCCAAAGATTCCATTTCTGATAGCAGTGACCAACTCCCCTCCTCTCTGTCCCTTTCCGTGAATGCACGTGTACCTACAGATACAGGTACGAATAGGATAATATCCTATATAAAAAGAGAAGAGGGGGCACCTGGGTGGCTCAGTGATTGGACATCTGCCTTTGGCTCAGGTTGTGATCCCAGGGTCCTGAGATAGAGTCCCACATTGGGCTCCCCACAGGGAGCCTGCTTCTCCCTCTGCCTAATTCTCTGCTTCTCTGTGTCTCTCATGAATAAATAAATAAATAAATAAATAAATAAATAAATAAATAAATAAATAAATAATCTATCTTTAGGGAAGAGAAAGAAGAATCTGGAAGACCAGCACTGGGTTATATGGGCTGTGTAGACTGAGGTGGGGGGCAGGGAAGGTGGGGTGGGGTCAGTGCCAAAGGAGGAAAAGTGTCCTCGATAAAAATTATCTGTGATATTTGCTGGGAAAGTAAGCTGAGGTAACCAAAGGATACATTATAAAGTAAAACATTTCTCTTGGAAAAAAAAATTCCCTGCGATATTCAGTACTGTTATTCTAAAATGATATATGTAACTGTGAAAAGGATGGTTGCCAAAATGTTGGTGATGGTTCTTTCATCTTTCAGGTGGCAGATTTCAGATGACTTTGCCTTTCTTCTTCATACTTTTATAAACTCAGTTCTTGCGACTTTTTTTAAATTTTTATTTATTTATGATAGTCACACACAGAGAGAGAGAGGCAGAGTCACAGGCAGAGGGAGAAGCAGGCTCCATGCACCGGGAGCCCGACGTGGGATTCGATCCCAGGTCTCCAGGATCGCGCCCTGGGGCAAAGGCAGGCGCCAAACCGCTGCGCCACCCAGGGATCCCTATAAGCTCAGTTCTTAATAATAAGCATGTATTATTTAGGTGCACATAGTATTTATGTAATCAGAAAGAATAAAACTATTTTTATTGTGGAGAAAAGAAGAGCACTCTGGTGGGGTGTCATAGTGGCTTAATAGAAAAAGGAAGGGTTGCAAGCCCTTGTTGGTGTTCCCACGGTGGGGGATTGGCCCCTGTACATGGATCCGAGAGAACCCAGATGGAGAATCAGAGCACAAAAAGCAAAGAAAGAAACGTGTCCAAGGTCATCCAGAGGGTAGCCAGATGAGCACCCCTCCTCCACGGCCCCCTCCCCAGGCGGCCAGGAGCTGAGCAGGTGGGAAATAGGCCAGAGAGGGGCGGAGAAACGGCTGGGAGGCCTGGCCAGTCCAATTCTCTACCCTGGGCAAGGAGAAGGGAGAATGAGGGGGCTGGTAGGAGGGAGCAGGAAGGAGGATACAGGAGAGGCAGAGTCCCAACTCCCAGCCCAGGCCCTCACTCAGGAAACCCCACCCCAGGACCGGACACCCCAGGTCAGCTACACTGAGCCACAGAGACCGGACATCTTGCCCCTCCCTGAGCACCTGCCGCTTAACAGGAAACAAAGGAATGAGTCTCCAATGGCAGAATTCCAGCTAAGCTTGAAAGGATCTGGAGGGAGAGTGGGGGAGGCAGTGGATACCTCGAGGTCCTGGGATCCTATCCCTCACTCATTGAACAGACATTTACCTGTGCCTACCATGCC
The DNA here is from genome assembly GCF_905146905.1 of Nyctereutes procyonoides. NCBI lineage: Eukaryota > Metazoa > Chordata > Mammalia > Carnivora > Canidae > Nyctereutes > Nyctereutes procyonoides. The sequence goes on from NW_026575025.1 coordinate 11,168,419, forward strand.
AGACCAGGGGGCATGCCCATACACATCCTACCTGTCTCCTTGGTAGGCGAGCAGTCCTGGGGCAGCTTCTCCTTCCTTTCCACTCATAAGGAGTGGGACAGACTGGTGGGATTTGTCGTCCCCCCTCCAATCATACAGGGCGCCAAGACAGCCTGAGTGTTTCCACAACAAATCAGGCGTCCCTGACAGCTGTCTCACTCTGAGCCAGATGTACCCGCCCAATTCCAGATGTGGGGAGAACTGGCGCTGGTGGGGAGGGTTGGGCCAGCGTCAGCCACCCAGGGGAGAGCTGGGAATTGCAATCATCAAGCCCCAAGTATTCTGATTTGGCAAGTGTGAGACCCCAGGCTACAGCTGCCCTTGCATAGTTCCCATTTTAAAGCTCCCAGGCACAGCACGGTGGGTGTCACCACTGCCTTTTACAGAGGCAGAAGCTGAACCTCACAGACCTGAATGTTGCTGAGGTCACCCAGCTGGTAAGAGGACAAGTGAGTATCAGCACGCACCAGGTCCCTGTGGCTCGGACGCAGTGGGCCACCCAACTTCTGAAAACAGGAGCAGGACAGGTTCCCAGCTAGGCTGGGGTCACTTGGTCCCCAACTTGCAAGGATCCAGAGATATGAGAATGAGCTCTCCACCAGGACAAGGTTGTGGGGGGCCTCAGAGGGGCAGCTTCCCCCAGCAGTGGGAGGAGCAGACAGGAGCTTACTCTGGGCAGGAGCCCTGGGCCTCCTTCAGAGAAAATGACTTCCGGGAGGCACAGCCCCTTCTGTCGCCTGAGGAGTACTAGGCCACTCTCCACTAATGATGTTCAAAGAGCAGCCCCCTGATGTTGAAATCAGCAGCCGGACCTTGAATCCATGTCCATCTGGGACTCACTCTGTGACCCTCAGGTTTTTGGTCCTCACTTTCCCCATCTATAAAATGGGCTGACAAAGCCATCAACAGAGGGCTACTGGAAGACGCTGCCGCCACAGTGCAAGTGAGAGCAGAAGTACAACAGACAGGGTTAGCGGGTCACTGTCAGTCCTGTCAATTCATTCCGCAAATAGCCGTAGGGCCTTCCTCGAGCATTTTGATTATCCAAGGACAGTGCTCTGAACAAGACCAAAAACGAATGCCCCCATCCTCCAAGCGACCGCCTTCTGCCTGCCTGCGCTGGGGGCGGAGGGCGCAGGCTCGCTTGCTGGCCGCGGAGTCTCCCGGGGTCCCTGCGCGGGGCGGCGCTCGGCTCCGCGGCCGCTAGGTGGCGCGCGCTCTGTCGCCCCGCTTCTCAGAGGAGTCCCGGCGCGCATTAGGGTCTCCGGCGCGCTTGGGGTTCCAGACAGGGGCCCTCCAAGGGGCCGCACGTTCACGTACCAGAGACTGATTGTCCGAGGGATCTTCTTGTCTCGGAGCGTTCTGGTCTCACAACCAGACAGTAGGGGGGAGGGGGGATGATGGGGACCTTGCCAGGGTCTCCAAGCTCTGGGAGGAGCCTCCCGCGTGCTTTCCGGCCTGGGCGATGTCCGAGTGTCCGCTGGGCGCAGGGCCAGAGCTCGGGCGTGCAGGCCCCCACCCCTGGCTCCCGCGGGTCCGGTTCCCCAGCCGCAGCTCGGGTTCCCGCGCCGACCCCTCCCCGCCCTCTGCCCGAGCGCCCAGCCCGGATCCGTTTCAGGACACTCGCGGCCCTAGCTAAAGATAGGAGGACACCTCATCACAGACTAAAAATACGACCCCCAGCCCGGGCGGGGACGCAGGGCGGCGGGAGGGCGCTCCCGCGTCCGGGGTGTGGGGAGGGGGCGAAGGCGCAGAGTGAAGGGCGGGCCCACGAGTTCGGGTGCGGGATGAGCAGCGCCTCGCAGGCGGAGGAGGCGCGGGCGTGGCCGCCTGGACCGAGGCGCGGGCGGGAAACACCGTGTAGCCCGAGGCTCCGGGGAAAGGACCTGTGCGGTAGTGACACAAGAGCAGGGACCCCACGGGGGTAGCCCTCTCGCGGGGGCCCCTGGGAGTCGCAGACGGGCTGCAGAGTCCCGGGCCGAACTTACCTTGAGGCGCGCAGGCGGTGAACCCGCGGGCTACGACAGCTCGAGTGCTGGACGGAGCGGCTCTGGGACACGATCCGGGCTGTGAACCCACAGAGAGGTCCTTGGCCCCCGAAGCCCCGCCCCCGGCCCGCGGAGCCAATGCCCAGGCCGCCCCAGTCGGGCCCCGCCCACACTCCGCCCCTCCGGGCCCCGCCCCCTCCGGGCCCCGCCCCTCCGGGCCCCGCCCCTCCGGGCCCCGCCCGTGCTCCCCCGCCCGTGGCGCTCGCGAGCGCGGGTTCCAGCGCGGGCTCGGCGGCTGCGGGCCAGGAGGTGTGGGGGCCGGGGCTGACTCCGCGGACTCCCGCTGCGCCTGCCGGGGCCCCAAACTCTCGGTGTTCGGAGGCCTAAGGGGGCGGCAGCCGGAAGACCGAATTACAGTTCTTCAGGATTCACCAAGTGCCTCTGGACCCTTCCCTTCCTGGGGGCTGGGTCCGGGGAGGGGCCGGCGCAAGTGTACTCAGTGGGGGCTAAGGGAATGAATGAGGCCTTGGAGGCCCCCGGGCTAAAATATTACACACTTGGTGAGAGCTTTAAGGAGTTTACTGCCCTTTTGAAAAGAGGGCACGGAGGGTGTGTGGGCAGTGACCTGGGTACGCTGGTGTGCCATCAGTCTAGGTGGCTTCCGGGGCGAGGGTGGAATCCATACTTAGACTCCTTCCAACTGTTTCATTCATTCATTCATTCACCCACTCACTCACTCACTCACTCACTCAGTACTATAAATATTTATTGAAGGGCAGGCCCTTTGCAGGGCGCTGGAGACAGGTGGAAGGAAACTGCCCTTTCTCCATTCAGTGATTCAACAGAGATTTGCGCATCTACTAGGTGACAGGTGCTATTCTTGTCGCTGGGGATTCAGCGCCCTAGGAAAGATGGAAAACTGAAGCTCAGGGCCCTGATGGTGATCTGCTTGGCCTGAAAGTTCAAGACCTGTGGTCTTTGGGCCTTCCTCCTGCTTCAGGCTTCTCACCCAGACACTGTCCCCTCTGTGCTGCCCTGCCTTCTGTCACACAGCCCTGGGAGAGGACTACAGCTCTGTGCCAAGCCTTGAGGACTGCCTCTGCGCCATGGTCGTGGGTTCTGGGCTGGCTCTGCTGTCCTCTTGCCCTGTGGCCACAGGCAAAGGACAGTCTCTTTCTGAGCCTCTCTGCCTGTAAAAAGAGAGTTATATGAATCCCAAACAAGATAAGAAACATGTGTGTTTTGTGGATGGGAACACAGGCCCCACAGATGGCACTTTCATGCATACATGCTAACAGTCTCTTTGGGGGACAGCAGGTGGGCCACATGAAACTGGGAACCAGTTCCAGAACTCTTTGGAGAGGCTGAGGGGGTGGGCAATGGGGAGCACTGGGGGATTAGCAGAGAACAGCAGATTTGGCTCCCTCAGCCTGGCCCTAGCCCCTGCTACCTCCTTCAGGGACTAGTTAGAAACCTCTCTAGCATGGCTGCCAGGCCAGGACTCCTAACCAAGGTTCAGAGCATAGGAATCACCGTCTGTGCTCTGGGGACTGTTTAAATCCGCCTGGACATGACAAGCTTCCACCTAAGTGCTATCTCCCCATGGTGCTCAGTATACTCCTGCCATCAGCCAGAGCTCAGGGCCCACTCGCACGAAGCCTACATCCAAGGCATGATTTGGGTCTGGTGGTGGGTTCTGTGCTTTACAAGCACTCAGGTGAGCAGTTCATTCTCTCCATGCGCAGATGAGTTTATGTCACTAGGCTGCGGCTGGAGGAATCCCTAAGGAGCTTGCTGACAGCTCCTCTCCTCAAGGTTTTGCTGAATAGGCAGGATTTTTGCATACACACCCAGCTGCTGTGGAAGCCCTGCAATTAATGCACATTTATGAAACAGGATTTCATTTGCTAAAATTGACTTTTTTACACAACTTCTCTGGCTGTGTGTAAGGGTCTCAGTGTGGGTGGGGAGGATGGGATCCTGGGCCAGGGGATAACCAGGGTGTCCTGCATTTCTGATGCAACAGATATTCTGGATAAGTGTCCTGCCCCCGGCCCCTCCTGCATGCACCCCATGTTCAGGGTCTGATACCTCAGCCACAGCCTGGACTGTTCTCACTGGAAGGGCTCCTGGACACCCTGGTGATTGTGGGGGCAGGACCCTGAAGGGCATTTGGGAGGGATTAACTGCAGGGAAGGCTAGGATGGAGAAATGCCTGGAATGGGCTATTCAACTTTCTTTTCCGCTGGGAGCTCTCCCTGGCCCTGGGATGGGTCTCGCTGGCTTCTCCCACACCGTGCCCCCCCCCCCCCCGCCGACCCCACCAACAGAGCTCTGTAATCACCACACAGTGACTGACTCAGCCCTTCCTTCCCTCCCAGCCCCTTCTTCCTGGAAATCATTCACGTCAGCATCCCCAGCAGTCATGGAGAGAGTCAGAAGCCCCCTCCTCCAAGTTTGGCTGGGGAGGATGGACAGCTGGCAGGGAAGGACCCCAGGATGACACAAGCTCTCTGCAGCCTCGCTTACCCAGCAATGTAGGGCCCTGGGAGGCAGGTGGGACCATAGTGACCAGGAGTCTAGGGGCAGGTCTAGGAGCAGAGGGTCACAAAGGAAGTGTAGTAAGAATCTTGGGGGGACTTCCGGGGGCCAGTAAAAAGAGATAAAGTATCTGGAAGAGGCTTTAGCACCCCCACCATGCAGGGCCACAGGGCAGCAGGGAGCTGGGCAGGAGCCTCCTCCACCCCAGCCTGAGCTCAGCTGCTGGCCCATGGCCTCAGCCAACCCCAGGCCTGGGTTGGATTTTTCCTTGATTGTTTCTTGTTTCCTTCCTCCCCTGGGCTCCTGCCAACTACATCCCTGCCCTTGTCGCTCTTCACCCACCTTTAGCAAACTCTGATCTGCCAGGGGCTGGGATTCCAGATGAGAGTCCCCTTGGAGCTGCCCCCCAGTTTCTGCCTCTGTCTTGAACCCCTCCTGGGGAGTTGGGTGTCAGGACCTTGTGGGGGAACTTTCCTTTGGGTCAGGATTTTGGCCCCAGGCCTAGGACCATGGCAGTTTCCAGAGTGGTGACAGCTCTGTCCTAGGAGGGACCAGCCCAGGCATTTTCCCCAGAGGGCTCTGGGAGCATCCAAGCTACATTGCTGTCCTTTGGCCTGGGGAACACAGAGTCAGCAGAGGCAGTCTTCGACACTCCCCACCTCCTCCAGACACCTTATCACTATTGATTTTGAAAATTCATATTTGAAAAAAAAAGAAAATTCATATTTGATTCTACTTGCCTATGGTTGGGCTGGACTAGAGAAGATGTAGGTGGCCAAGGCTGGTCCCCAGCCAGCAGGGAACAGATAACCTCAAATAAAACAAATAACCAATTCTAAAATTGCACATTTTGTGCCATAAAGGAGGTCATCCAGAGTAGAGGCTGGCTCTGATTCACTTCTATCTATCCTAGGCCAGCATGGATGAAGCTCCGTCAGTGTCTGTGGATTGAAAGAACTCAAAAGAACAGAAATGAGAAGGATTTGTTTTGCTAGAGGTGAAGAAGCAGATGGGAGTGCTAAGAAAACTTCAAGGCGGAGGTGATATATGAGCAGGTATTAACAGATAAGTAGGAGTTCACCAGGGAAGGAAAGGGAAGGCTTTTCCAGGGGAAGCAGGCAGAGGCAAAGGCAAGGGTCAGGAGGAGTACAGGTAGATGCGAGGTGTGATCAGAAAACAAGAGTTATCCAGTTAGACCATGGCATAGGAGAGGGGGAGAGTCCAAGAGGATAGTGGGTGAGGTCTGTTTTCCTTGCCCAGCATCCATCCCTCTTATTCTGGTGACCATCACTCAATTTTCCAGAGCCCCCAGTGTGACTAACCCCATCCTCAAGGCAAAATCTCCCTCTCACCTCTGTTCCCTAGGCACCCGTTCTCCTCGGGGACAACCAGCTTCATCAGCTTCTTATAAACACTTCTAGAGATACTCTTTGCCTGTGCAAGCAGAGCCCCTCTCATTATTTATTTATTTATTTATTTATTTTATTTTTTTATATTTTTTTTTAATTTTTTTTTATTTATTTATGATAGGCACACAGTGAGAGAGAGAGAGAGGCAGAGACACAGGCAGAGGGAGAAGCAGGCTCCATGCACCGAGAGCCCGACGTGGGATTCGATCCCGGGTCTCCAGGATCGCGTCCTGGGCCAAAGGCAGGCGCTAAACCGCTGCGCCACCCAGGGATCCCCTATTATTTATATTTTTTTAAAGATCTTATTTATTCATTCATGAGAATACAAAGAGAGGAGAGAGAGAGGCGGAGACATAGGCAGAGGGAAAAGCAGACTCCATGCAGGAAGCCTGAAGCAGGACTCAATCCTGGGTCTCCAGGATCAGGCCCTGGGCCCAAGGCAGTGCTAAACTGCTGAACCATCCGGGATGCCCTAGTTTTTAGTTTTTCAGGTTTTTAAATTTATTCATGAAAAACACAGAGAGAAACAGAGGTAGAGACACAGGCAGAGGGAGGAGCGGGCTCCATGCAGGGAGCCCAATGTGGGACTCGATCCCGGGCCTTCAGGATCATGCCCTAGGCCGAAGGCAGGCAGTAAACTGCTGAGCCATCCAAGGATCCATTTATTTATTTATTTATTTATTTATTTATTTATTTATTTATTTATTTATTTAACTCAAATAGCAATATATAGGCAAGGAGAGCCCCCCAAGTACTGCAGGTCCTGGTGGCAGTGGGGAGAGGACAGTCTCTGCTGTCAGGCAGGGGAGGTGACTCTGCAGGGAGTCTGAGAAACCACAGCTCATAAGCTTCTGCTCTTCTCATTGTTCTGCACCTTATTTTTTTCTGGTTAACATTGTATGTTTGACTACCCCATATCAGCACACAGAAAATGTCCCCAGTTTCACTTTGGGGCTGCTGCCTAGTATTCCAGGGTGTCAGAGTATACCTAGTTGGTTTCAGCCAGTGGACCTCTCGGTTGTTCCCAGCCCTCTCCTGTGACAAGCAGGGCTGCAGTGAGTCACCTTCTACGGATGTCCATTCACACACATGTGAGCACAGCTGCAGAATACTTGCTACGTGCCTAAGGGTAAAAGGGCACTTGCAGTTGTCATTTGGTCAGCTCTGTCTATTGGTCCTTCTAGGGGATATGCTGGGTACCAGGCCCCTGTGCACACTGCAGGGCCCCTTCCTCCTCAGCCTCACCAGTGCCTGGTTCTCAAGCCCTTTGATCTCTGCCAGCCTGAAAGGGAAAAATTAAACCAAGCCAAAGAAGCCTCAGTGGAGTTTTAGCTTGTGATTTTCTTACGCTAAGTGAGTGGTGGCCATCTTTGCACTGGCTTCAGGGCCATTCCTAGTTTCTTCTCTGTGGACTGGCTGCATAGTTTTGCTTAGGAAGGTGGCTTCAGAGGGAGGATCTGGAGGGAGGCCTGATCGGAGGCAGGGGCCACTCCGGAGACAGTTGGTTCAGGAAAGAGGCAGAACTTGGCTCTGAGCTGTGGCGTAAAAACCAGAGTTGGAGATAATAAAATAGAAAGATTGGAATTGGGATGCCTGGGTGGCTCAGCTGTTTGGTGCCTGCCTTTGGCCCAGGGCGTGATCCTGGAGTCCTGGAATCGAGTCCCACGTGGGGCTCCCTGCATGGAGCCTGCTTTTCTCTCTGCCTATGTCTCTGCCTCTCTCTGTGTCTCTCATGAATAAATAACTAAAATCTTAAAAAAAAAAAAAGATTGGAATTTGGTGACAGACCAGCCACAGGGCCCTTGCAGGGAGGAGAAGGAAAGGTCGAGCCCAATCCAGGGTGATGACTCAGGGTGGAGTGGGTGAGAGAGGGAAAGGAGGTCAGTGGGGCCACCAAGGGAGGTGGAGGATTCTAAGGGTGAAGATGATATGCCACCTGCCCATTCTGCACCCACATACCCTTGCTTACACACATCCTGGCCCATGATCCTTGAGCAGGGCTTCCCCTGCCCCCTCTCCCTCTGTAGCAGGGGCAGCCACCTTGCGCATGCCCGGTCCCTGGCCTCGACTGACCACCTCCCTAGCACATTCTGCCGCTCTGGGCTGCAGCATCTCTCCCCGAGGGAAGACTTCCGCGCCCCCAGTTCATGTCAAGTCCCCTTGATACCTTTGGAGAAACTCTGGACTACCCTCTGTGCCACTGGCAACAGATTCATGTCCACCCCCCACCAGATGGTAGCCACCAGGGTCTCCCCCAGAGTGTGTGAAACGTAGCAGGTAACTGATGAGCTGAGCAAACTACTAGATCAGCGAATAAATGGCATGATGTTTGGGACAACCAGAAGGGGGCAGAGAGGAGACAGGGTTTAGGAAGTAAGAGCCTAGAGGCAAGGGCTTCTCTGTCTGTGCTCTGCCCACCTTGGTTTTCTCCACAGCATTTGCCTGCATCTCTGCCTGGTGTTTGCTTGTTTGCAGTTTCTGCACTGGACGGGAGCTCTGGGTGGAACAGGCATTGTGTGTTCGGTTTACCTCTGTGTCCCAAAGCCATCCTGATGCCATCTTGACACAGAGTGGGCCCGCAGTTAGTGTTTGCAAACAGGAGCAGGTGTGGGAACTGATGGGCTCAGCTCCAGGTCCACACACCAGGGGCAGAGGCACTCCTGCTTCCTTCTCTCTAGGCACCTGTCTGGGAAGGTGGAAGGGAAGGCGTTCCTTCTGCAGGTATCTCCCGTGGGTCTATTGCCCACGATGCATTGCACAGGGATGGGACAGGCTCCCTGCTCTCAGGAAGCAGGCATCCTGATGGATTCATGGGGAGGGGGTTACCCATGGGATGGGACATGGAGAGCAGAAGAGAGGAGGGGCCAGATCGCTGTGTGTGTATGTAATACACAATTAATTCTCCGAGTTCTCCTGCCCTTGACTCCTAGCCCTTCCACATCCATCCCCAGAAGCAAACCACTCTTATAGAAGTGTCCTAAGGGACAGAGCATTTGAACAGAGTCTCGAGGGGAATGCAAGCCTTGGGAAGGACCTGTCAGGATCAGGAATGGCTATGCCTTCTAGATTCTGGCCTGGTTCTTCTCCTGCTCCTGGAGGGAGCAGTGGGGCCTGCTGACTCAACCTTTGAGGTCTTTCTTAGTATAGATGCTTTAGATCTGGGAGTGATGGAGTGGGCAGAGGAGACGGGCTTGCTGGGCCCTCAGGCAGCAGCGTGCAGGGAGCAGAGGGTCAGCAGGGTCACAGGGCAGCAGCTGTCCCAGAGACCTTCGAGGCACCCCTTGGCCCAGGCAGCTGCTGGTCTCTCAGCTGTCAGGCAGGTTGCGGAAGGCAGGGTAGCAGGGAGCCTAGGACCCCAGGAGGGTGGGTCAAGTGGGGGGAATCTGGAACTGGCTGTGGGCCCAGGTAGGAGCAGACCGGAGGGAACAAACAGACCTGGCTGCTCAGGGATAGGAAACCAGAACGATGGAGGCCAGGGTGACAAAGGGACCCAAAAGCCCGAGTGCAGCTGATGGAGCCCTGCCTCCATGACAGCCACCTCAGTGACCTCCAGACTGGGATGCCAGCAGTGTCAGCTCCACCTCCAGCTCCCCGCTCCTCAGCCAGACCCGCAGTACCTCCAAGTCCTCTAGTTTTTGAGTGCGGTGAGCTTTAGGCGGGCAACTCCCAGATCAATCAGTCCAGTCCCACCCCTCACCAGAGTGCTGCTCCTGTCACCCAATAGCTCAGCCCAGTAGCCATTTGGGTGTCCCCCTTAGTCCCAACCTGCCCCCAGTAGTCCCAGGCACCCCCCACCAAACAACCCTCCTTGAACTCCTCCAACTCTGCTGGGCTCCCGGGCACCTGGACTGCTACCTCCAACTCCTTCTGAGTGTGTCTTTGCTGTGTGCCAAGTTGGTCAGCATGGCAGGGCAGAGAGACAAAGCACTTGGAGCTTAAATCCCAGCTCCATCACTTTTTTTTTAAGATTTTATTTATTTATTCATGATAGAGAGAGACAGAGACAGAGACACAGGCAGAGGGAGGCGCAGGCTCCATGCAGGGAGTCTGACGTGGGACTCGATCCTGGGACTCCAGGATCACGCCCTGGGCCAAAGGCAGGTGCTTAAACCGCTGAGCCATCCAGGCTGCCCTCCAACCTCTTAGCACCTGCCAGCAGGGTTTGTTGGGAGAGTTTGACATAATCTCTAAGTGCACACAGAACATCCTCAGAAATGTTAACTCCCTCACCTTCCCATCTGAACTGTGTTTTCTCCGTTTGTCCTCTGGCAGTCATCCTAGTCCTTCTGTCCTGGATCAGGCCCTCATTGTTTTGGTTGCAAATGACAGAAAATTCAATTCCCACTAGTTTAAGAAAAAGCGGGGGTGGTATTTGTGGTTTAGATTTTGGGGGGTGGGGGCTAGCTTCATCAGAGCTCAGACAACGTGGCCTGGTGCTAACCTCTCCCTAATTCCTGGCAATGTGTCCTCTGGGTTAGTCCCTATTCAGGATGGGTTTCCCTCATTGTGGCGAGATGGCTGCAGCAGCTCCACCTTTTGGCTGTGTCTTTTCTACCATTTCTGCAGAAGTTCTGGAGTTATTGTTTGGACTGTCTTTGGTCATGCTTATCCTTGGCCATTCACCGAGGCCAGGGAGGTGCAATGTGCTGCTTGGTTTAGACAAAGGAGGAGTGTAGAGGAGGGGTGGTTGCCCACAGGAAAACTGGGGTCCTGCTTCCATGGGAACGGAGAGTGGGTACTGGGTGGCTCTGTCTTCCCATAGCTCTTAGAGTGTCTTTGGCCTCCAGCCTCTCTTAGCTCCACATTGCCCTCTGTGGCACTGCCAGGCCTTCCTAAGACGTAGGTTCCATACTGTCCTTCCACTCTACTCAGAAGCCTTCCAAAGTTCCCTGGGGTGAATCAAGTCCAAACTCCTCTGCAAGGCATTCCTTACTTCACCATCTGGCTCCAAAGCTCCATCCCAGGCGGAGCTTCATTTTGTCCCTCTCTGCCCCTCCTCTTGTCCTCCTCCTTCCTTGCATTCTCTTCCCCCATAAACCTAAAGCCCCTTCCCTCCCATGCCAGGGTTTGTAATGAGAGCACTGAAGACGGATGTTCCGACCCTTGGAGCATCATTTACAACAGCCAGAAAGGGGAAACAGCCCCGGTGTCCATCACCCAATGGGTGAGAAAAGAAAACACTATCTGTATGATGGAATATCACTCAAATGAGGGAAGAAAGAGGGCAGCCCGGGTGGCTGAGTGGTTTAGTGCCATCTTTGGCCCAGGGCGTGATCCTGGAGACCGGGGATCGAGTCCCACGTCGGGCTCCCTGCATGGAGCCTGCTTCTCTTTCTGCCTGTGTCTCCGCCTCGCTCTCTCGCTCTCTGTGTCTCTCATGAATAAATAAATAAAATCTTAAAAAAAAAAAAAACAAAAAACAAAACGAGGGAAGAAACGAACTCCTGACACCTGTGACAACGTGGATGACCCTTGAAAACATGATGCTCAGAGAAGCCAGACGCAGAGCATTATGAATTGTGTGATTCCACTTGTGTGATGTGCCCAGAACAGACAAGTCTGTGGAGGTGGAAAGTAGGTCTCTTTTCCAGAGGATGGGGGTGACCAGGGGTGCAGAGTGCCTGCTAATGGGGGTGTGGTTTTTCAGAGGTGATGGAAAGCCTCTGGAATTCAATAGTAATGATGTTTATATGACCTTGTGAATGTGCTAAAACCCACTGAATGGTACATGGTAAGATGGTAAAGTTGATGCTGGTCATATATCTCACTAATTTTTAAAATGTTTTTTAAAAAACCCTCCCCCCTCCTCCCAGCCAGTCAAGGCCCTTCATGTCTCATTAGTTAGAAGGCTCAAGTGTGGAGGAAGACGCCCTGTGTGGCCAACCAGGACTGGCTCTCGGGGGGCTCAGCCAGGGGAAAGGAAATATGTACCAAACAGAAATGAAAAATCAGCCCAGAAGGCTACTCCCAGCAACAGGGGAAGCTGCAAGACAGGCTGAGCCAGGCTGGGTGACCCCAGGTCAAGGGAAAGGAAACGCCAAGCCCAAAGTCATTGCAGAGGCAGAGCAGGATGGAGGCCCCAAGGAGCAGAGTCATGGCCCTGCCCCAGCCCTCCTCTGGGTGCCTCTGCCGCTCCAATCCCCCAGCTTCCTTCTTAGATCCCACTGGGGTCCCCCTTTGCAGCTCTCCCCTGACCTTCCTGGAGACAGAGCCTGAATCCTATAGGATGGCCATGCAAGAGTATAGGGAGGGCAGCCTCAGGCTACCAGCACCTGTGAGTGAGGAAGAGGCAGTGGCCCTCCTCCGGCACGAGGTCTGGGACATGGAGCCAGGAAACTTGGTGAGAGCACAGGGATTTTGCTCACCATCTGCTCCACTCTTAGGCTTGTGTCTCAAGGGGACAGGCACAGCCAGGACCAGGGGACATGACACCAAACAGAAGGGGATCCAAGGTAGGAGGGTCCCAGGAGCTCTGGCCCAGCCCCAGCTCCTAGGCTTTCTGCCCCCTTCCCACCGACGCCCCTCCCAGAGCCTGACACCAGAGGTCGTGTGCCTGGCACAGGCAGGGGGAAGAGCCCTACTTGAGCAAGAGGGACAATGATTCAGGAAATTAGCTACCCAGCTAGAAAGAGACCTAGGAGCAGCCAGTTTGGCAGTCCCGGGTACTGACTTCCAGACAAGAGGGAAAGACAGTTTGGTGGTGGAGAGGCACTCACCAACCAGAGCTGTCTGCAATCTGGGGTTTGCATCCTGCTTTCTGTTTGAGTTTTAAATGCCTGCTCTGGCCCTCCAGGATCATTCCAACGGTCACGACTTGTATCCAGGCAACGGGCATGCGCTTCCATTCATGCTGAGCTCCAGCTTTCTCCCCCAGAGGCTGGAGGCTGCACCCCACCTCCCTCTGCCCCACACATGCCTCCCCACCCCATGCAAGACTTTCCTCCCCCTCTGCCAGCTGCCCCATCCCACGGGGCCTCTGGATCTTGCTGTCTGTAATAAGGGGGACAGGGGGCTTTGTATCTTACCCAGTGGGGACCAGGGTGTGATGAGTCTCCACAAAGCCTCCTCAGCAGCATTATGAGCGTAATTGGCAAGAGCCATGGGTCCCTAAGAGCCATGCATGGGCTCATGTGATAAGGGCTCAGAGCCTGGCTTATCGTGGCCAAGGGCCTGTTGGCTCATCTTCCCAAGCAAGGGCTTTCCAAGGTGGGGGGAAGGAGGGCAGGGTTTTGCCAACGTTGAGGTTGGTGGAAACGTAAATGCTATTTTTTTTTAAGATTTTATTTATTTATTCATGAGAGACAAGGAGAGAGAGAGGCAGAGACACAGGCAGAGGGAGAAGCAGGCTCCATGCAGGGAGCCTGATGTAGGACTCGATCCCAGGTCTCCAGGATCATGCCCTGGGCTGTAGGCAGGCACCAAACCACTGAGCCACCCAGGTGTCCCCGTAAATGCTATTCTTGAACTGGGGGACAACTGTTGGAGGTTGTGGAAGAGGGGCCCGGCTTCCCAAAATGCTACAGAGACCCATGTAGCCCTTGGCCCTGTGGCTGGGTGCTTCCCATGCAGGGGATCTTGAGGGAAAGTCAGCTCCCCAAGCTGGGGCTTGTCTCTGGTCCTTGTGTTCAGAGGAGGCGCCTATAAAATGAATGAGACAAAACCGCAGCTGCCTTGTTTTCAAAGGGAGACCAGTTTCACCCAAACCCGGATGGATCTGCTGTGGATTCCACCTCACTGTCTGAGGTGGGAGGCAAAGGTTGGACACTGCTCAGTCATCTATTTATCTCTGACTCAGGGTGTGGGCATCACATCCGCCATTCCTTTGCACACTTCTCTCAGTTCAGGAGTCCAGCTCTTCGGGTTTGGCTTCAGCAGGAGGCAGGAGAGCTGGCAGCTTTGGGCAGAAACCCGGGCCATGTTTAGCCAGTGACAGCCTCTCATCAAATGCCAGGACACAGGAGATGTCCAGGGACTTTAAAGGGCCCCGCCTGGCCAAGGGCTCCGGGCCGTGGGCGAGCACTGTGTGCTGAGCAGCTTGGCAGGATTGGTACCCAGGAATCCTGCTTTGGCAGGGCTCCATGAGGCCGCCCCCTCCAGATGCAGAGGTCAGGCTGAGACCACAACACGCATGCGAGGGCTGCGCCAGGAAGGGCGAGGCGTGCAGCCAGCTGCTCACTCTGCAACCTGGCTCCGTGGCCTGGCCCAGCACCATCTCCTCGGCAGAGGCCACAGGGGCCTTGGGAGGGTCAGGGTGGTGACCGGACAGAAACCCAGGGTGACAGATGCTCTGCCTTCTCTGGGCACAGGTCAAGGAGGCACTGTTCTTTGTTTACTGCCAGGAAAGAGCAAGAGCCGAAGAATGAAACTCCGAAGTCACCCTCAGAATTGACTTTTATTTCTCCAAAAGTCCTCTTGTAGAAAATCACAAAGTCGTCTTGTCTTTTCTGAGCAGGCTGCATCCACAGCCAGTTCGCTCTGGACTGTGGGTCCAGGAAGAAACAACAGCTTTCTGCCAGAGCAGCTTGACTAAGAGTCAGGGCCCAGCTGCACAAGGCCTTGCCCGCTGGGTCCACGCCCCACAGCTTCTCCTCTCCAGATGGCTGTCCTCTCTCCTCTACCTCTCAATGGCTGGGATCCCAGATGTCTGTGAGCACGGGCGTCAGATCCTGACCACCTGGGCGGCAGTGCACGGACTCTGCCTCCCTTCCCCGCCCATGGCCTGCTGCCTCCTGAGGAAGAGCCGGCCGAAGGTGCCCCCAACCTGCCCTTTGGTGAGGCGCCCGGGATTCACACAGACACAGCCGAGGACGTCCTGGGGAAAGCAAAGGGGCCGATGTGAGAGAGCAGGACTCATCTAACCATCAGATCCCAGAGAGAGGTTTAGAAAGTGTAAAGGAAGGCAACTGAACACATCTCAAGCCTACAAGGTGAATTTACTATTGGAAAATGCTGAATTCCTTCTGAGCCTCTGAAACAGAATACAGAGGAGTAACAACCGGCTCCCAGATTTGAAGACAAACCTGATCTGGTTACTGTGTTCCAACATGGGAACAAATTTTTGCCCCTTGAGGTTGAACTGTCTCTGGTTTGGCAAGAGGGCTACTAGTTGAGTGGATCTATTATGAGGGATCCAACTCGGGTGGCAAAGATAGGAATGACCCAAGAGCTTCTTCAAAGTTCTGATGGCTGAGGGACGCCTGGGTGGCTCAGTGGTTGAGCATTTGCCTTTGGCTCAGGTCATGATCCTGGGGTCCTGGGATCAAGTCCCATATCAGGCTCTCCACAGGGAGGCTGCTTCTCCCTCTATGTCTCCACCTCACTCTCTTTCATGAATAACTAACTAAAAATCTTTTTTTTTTTTTAAGGTTTTATTTATTCACAAGGACACAGAGAGAGTGAGAAAGAGAGAGGGGCAGAGGGAGAAGCAAGCTCCATGCAGGGAGCCTGATGTGGGACTCGATCCTGGGACTCCAGGATCACACCCTGGAGATCATGCCGAAGGCAGGCTCTAAACTGTTGAGCCACCCAGGTATCCCCCAGTAACTAAAAATCTTAAAAAAAAGAAAAAAGAAAAAAAAAAAAAGTTCTCATGGCTGAGCCTCCCCTGGGGATCACACCCAAATTCAGGCAAGGGGCAGTGGAGGCAGGCAAGTGCATGTGTGTAATGTTCCCAGGTCACCCTGACACGGCCCCACGTGACAACCACCATTTGAGGGGCTTCCTACCCACCCATGGGGCTCCCAGGTTGGCTGACTGAGCACCAGGGTGGGTACAAGGGAGCAGGGGGCGGCTTTAACTTAAATGTGTTATTAACAGAGTAGTTCTCTCTTTTATTTTATTATTCATGACAGACGAGAGAGAGAGAGAGAGAGAGAGAGAGAGAGAGAGAGAGAGAGAGGCAGAGACATAGGCAGAGGGAGAAGCAGGCTCCATGCAGGGAGCCTGATGTGGGATTTGATCCCGGGACTGCAGGATCACGCCCTGGGCCAAAGGCAAACGCTCAACTGCTGAGCCACCCAGACATCCCTAACAGATTAGTTTTCGAGTCCTTTTCCACCTCTCCCAGAGAGAGGGCACTGTCCCTAGCATGAAGAGTGAGGACCAATGGTCTAGAAGGGAAAGTCAGACTTGATCCTGGTGTTTCTGGGAAAAAGCAGACTTCAAACCTACCTTCACGAAGTATTTCAGCTCTGATGGGATAATGAAGATGTCTGGGGTGATGGGCAACTGTGCATAGATGTAGAAATTCTCATAGTCAATGGCCATGTCTTCCTGAGGAGGGTAGAGTGGGTAGTAGCTACAGATGGGAGAAAAATAGTCAGCAGTGGCTGATTTGGGGCCCTCTATTCCCACATGGCTTCCCTCTAGGTCACTGGTTCCCGAGCTTTCACAGACCGTCTCTCCTGTTCCTCCCTGTATTTAGGGAAGACAAGGCAGGCTTATCATCATGAGGATGGGGTTCCTTGGTAGTGACCCAAGGAAGGTACTTCCAATCAAATCTATCAGAGCACCAGACCCCACAGCACACTTGTCCTGGCTAGTTATTCCCATGAGTGAACTTACCTTCTCTGGGTCAGGATGTGTTTAAGGATTCGGCTGAGTCTGTCTGAAGTTCCAGAAGCACTGGGGCAGGAAGAGAAGCAAGAAATGGAATGCAGAGCCTTGTTCCTCAACTCCCATTTCTCTTTGGGGAGGACTTAATAAACCAGGGAGATACTATGTGGCCAGCACACAGGGATGGAGGGTACCTCTGGGGAAATTTAAAGACCCATCCACAAAAGTTCAGTCTATTCCCACCTGAGAAGGGGAGCAGGCTCTCAGGCTGTGAGGGGAAAGAGCGGGGATCCCTCATGATCCCTCAGGCTTTTGGCCAAAGCTGTATTGTGCAAGAATGTGCATGGAGTGCACCAACGTGCAGTGAGCGTATATAGTCAGGGTGACCCTTGCACCTCAAACCTCAGCCAACAAGCACACACCCATCTCGCCTAACACACACATTGCTTCACACGATGGAGGAACTGCTAAACCTACATCAGTAGGCAAGGCTCAGTCTGATTCTCTGCAGACCCACATCCCCTGAGTAGCTCTGCAGTTCATCCTCCATGAGCAGGGACACTCACTACTGTTTAGGCCCTGAATGTGGGAGGTAAGGAAAAGGAGATGAACTTCTGTGATTATAAATGAAGCACAAAGCCAGATGGCCATGGTTCTCTGGGGTCCAACACTCTACAGGCAAGTGCTAGCAGCAACAAAAGCATCCACTTGCTCCCTCCAGGAACAGAGAAACCCTGCCACCGGGTCTGCCACCAAAGGGCTGCTCTAAGGATTTCCCTAGTACAGACTGCCAAGCAGCCCCTTGAGTCTCTTGGTTGAAGAAAGGCCCAGGGTCCTGAGAGCCAGCGTCCCGCCTGCTAGACTGGAACCGTGTCCCACCTACTGATCTCTTCGGCTCCCATGTGGAACAGCAGATCTGTGGATGTCAGGCCAAAGATCACTCCGTTTATGGAGAGGTTGCAGGGCTCAGACACGAAGTGCACTCGCTAAAATGAGAGGGAATGAGACAAATGTTTTTTTCTTTTTTTTTTTTTTAGATATTACTTATTTATTCATGAAAGACACACAGAGGGGGGCAGAGACACAGGCAGAGAGAGAAGTAGGCTTCCTGTGGAGAGCCCGATGCAGGACTCGATCCCAGGACCCCGGGATCACAACCTGAGCTAAAGACAGATGCTCAATCACTGAGCCACCCAGGCATCCTGAGACAAACATTTGTGCACAAAAGCTAGAAACTTCTTCCTCGGGGGAGGGTATATGGGTATGTCTCCTGGGGGTGGGGAGAGCATTGAAATGGGGGCCAAACTGATGCACAGTACATCACAGATACATCTGTCTGTTAAAAAAAAGAAGTTGAGGGATGCCTGGGTGGCTCAGCAGTTGAGTGTCTGCTGAAGCTCGGGGTGTGATCCCAGAGTTCTGATATTGTGTCCCACACTGGGCCCCCTGCATGGAGCCTGCTTCTCCCTCTGCCTATGTCTCTGCCTCTCTCTCTCTGTCATCAATAAATAAATAAAATCTTTAGAAAAAATAAAAATAAAAAAAGGAAAAAAAGAAGCTGAGGATTCAGGCCCTGCCCCAAAAAGGCATCTCTGCCCTCCACTGAGGGGCCAGAGGGGGTCACTGATTCTGGCTGCATGCTGGTCAGGGAGGGGATGCTGGTACCTTTCTGTCTTCTCGAGCCAGGTCGGAGTAGCTGAAAGGTGGCTGTGGGTACACGGGCTCACAGTGCACATCCCTCACGGATGGGACAAAGACGAGATGGGAGCCAGAGCTGCTTTGTTGAGAAACCATCAGAAGAGGGAGAAAAATGAAAGCAGCTGAGTTAGAACAGCTGGACAACAGACTGGAAATGTCAGAGCTCGAGACAAGAACCTCCATCCAGGGAAGAGTTTCCGAACTCAATTCTAGGAGGAGATGTACTGTTCCCATGGGATGCTGTGAGCAAAAGACAATTTGTCTTTGTTTCCACACACCTACCTCAACAGGGCTCAGGTCACCCAGGACATGCTTTCTCCTGGCTCTGGGTGGGGTTCCACTGGGGAGAGGATGGGGCCATTTGGTAGGAAAGGGGGAGAAGAAATTGGGATATAGGAAATCTAGAAAGATGAGGTTTTGCCTAAAGAATCAAGAACCCTGCAGCCAGAACTGAAACCTATGTTCTGATTCTACACGCTATGCATGCAGACGTGGCTTAGCATTAATTAGTCTCCCTGATGGGGGCTCTTTCCCAGGAAGACACCAGGCAGGCTGACCAGACCCATACACTGCCTTCATGCTTAGGGATCACACTGCACCTTCCTACCAGAATACCGGGTCCCAATTACAACAAGGGACAGAGGCCCCTTTAGAGGATGGGGGAAGAGAGCAACTGGGGTCTCTCTGAGCCCCTTACCTCTCGCACAGGGAGACAATGGCCCCTGTTTTTTTCGGCAGGCTATCTTGCAAAAGCAACAGGAGTATTTAACAGCAATAGTAAAAGTATAGATTTCCTTTGATGGAGGCAGGAGAATCTCTGGGGTACAACATATTAGTGAAGAAAAACCCGTAACTCTGGGACCTGTTTGTCCTCCTTAGCCACACCAAAGAGGAAAGGAAGAAAGATCCCATTTCCTTGATTCCCTCAGCTGTGCTTGGCAGAGGGGCTTATTATAAACCACACAAGTGCAAAGTGTCACTTTGAGGGCGTGTTTAAAATCCACCAACAACGATCAATGCCAGCTCCCTGTCTTGCTTAAAATGTATGGCCTTCCCAGACCCAAGTACAGCTCCACAGCTGCCTTTCCTACAGGATAAATGTACTGGTGATTTGATCACATTGGTCACTGTCTGTGATATCTGCTCAGCGTGGGAACTGAGACTTTTGCAACAGGAAACCCAGGTCTTGAGACCATGGGTACTTTGCACATTAGTTGCAGTCCCTTTGACACGGAAAAGTACACTTATTACCCAAACAAAGCTGGGGCTGAGCTGCATGGGACTAGCTGCACTCCAGACCCCGCAGGCTCAGTCTGTGATGGACACAAAAGCCAGAGGTTCAGTCAGCCTCTGTTGGCGGGGGAGCTGCTGTTTCAGGTGCCGGAAGAGCAATGGTTAAGGAGGAAACAGCCCTCCTGCTCATGGTTATGAAGTGGCTGTAGGGGGAGGGATCTGAAAGAAAATTCTAACTATGCTGAGCATTGCACAAGCTCGTGCCTCCCAGTGGGAGGGTCCTTGCAACCACAGCCGCTCCCTCTGGACTCTGCAGCTTGGCTCTCTGTGGAGGGGGTGCTTCCTCTAGAGTTCTGGCTTTGGCTGATAAATCAACTTTGTGCTCTGCATTTCTGGTCTCTTGGGAATAAAAAATAAGTTTCCCCAGCACGGATACTTATATACTGTTTTGGGCAGGGTGGGGCAGCTCCCCCTGCCCAGAGGGACAGACTGACTATAGATGAAAGTGCCTGGCAGCGCTGGGCACTCACCCCACAGTAACAATCCCTGGTTTGTTGTTTGTTTGTCCCACTGCTGTCACTACCACACGGAGCGAGGAACCAAAAACAGAACCCAATGTCGCACTGAGAACACCCAACTCGCTGGGGGCCTGCTGGGGCTCTGCTATGCGGTCCCTGCCTATCCCCAGGGGACCCAGCAGAACAGGGACACAGCCCTGCTCCTGGCAGTTGGTGGGGTGGGTGGATCTCTGAGGAGCACTATGTGCTCTCCAGGTCTGATGAACTCAACAGTGTCACAACAAATGTGGGGGGCAAAAGGGGAGCATCTGTACTACCTTCATTTGAGGGAGGGAGTGGGGAAGGGACAGACCCAGACACAGCAGACTCAAGTCCCCTGGCTTCCAGCAAGTTAGGGGGTATTGCTCCCCAGTCCCCCAGGCCTGCCAGACTGGCCCTGCTGCCCATACAAGAAGGTAGTATTACGACTAACCTAATCGGTTCTGGGATCGGTTCTCACGGCCAATGGGTGGAAGATTATACATCTTGTTTTAAAAACCACCTTTGTTACAGATTTGTTCTTAAAAGCTTAGCCTCGGAATGTTTATCTTCTGTGAGCTCAGCTACTGGCAGGCAAGTCCCTGGAGGAGGAGATCTATAACCTTTACCAATTCCTTTCAAACTCTGGCCCTGGAGGAAGAGAGACAGGAAGTGAGGAGGTTAGCTTCCTGAAGAACTTCCTACTTGTAGTTCTAGACCCTTCCTGGAATAGAGCCTTTTCTCTCAAATTAGAATTGGAAATCTCTCTTGGCAGTTCCTGCTTGTCGGTCTATGGTGAAGATTCAAGGTCCTCCCCATTGCCCACCCTCCAGGCTCTACCATGGCCTGCTCTGGCCCCGGCAGTGCCCCATGAAAAGTGGGGCAGCTCTGACTCCGGGGAACTTGGGCTATACCCCAAAACAATCACTCATGCAGCAAGATGTTTGGGGCCCCTAGGGATTTTGTTGGGTAACTCATCAAACACTTCTCAGAATCAGCTGGGAAGATTCCCAGGGAATAGGAATTTCTACAAGAGAGTAAGAAAAGGAAGGAAGTAAAGAGCAAGCCAGGGAAGAGCGAAAGTCCAAGCAGCCTTTTCCTGTCAAGTGTGTTTATCTATGTGTTTTACAAAGATGCCTCTTAACCCGGCGTCAGCACACTTGGGAGTCAAGAGGTGGATCTGAACTCTGTGGTTCAAAAGGATGAAGGGACAGAAGCTACTGTTACTTTCCGACAGTTTAGCTTCTCACTGGGAAGCCCTGGAGAAACTGGGCAGCCTAAGATTCTGTCCAACATTCTGAATTCTGACCTTCGCGTCCCTTCAATAATTGTCCGCAGACACTGCTTGAAAATATCTTCAAATGGACTTGTGAGCAGGCAGTTCTGCAAGAGAAGGAAGGAGACCAATTCAGAGGCCAGGCAGGCTTTATTCACTTGCCACTGTGCTGAGTGACCCCAGTGGCCAGCTGTTGAGGAGCTGGAGAACACATGAAGATGAAAGACCCATGGTCTCTGTCCTCAAGGAGCAGTCTCTTTGGGGGCAGGAAAGGGGATGGGGGGAGTGATTCATCTTCTAGAATGTAAGTTGAGAGAAAGACTATAAGGAAGAGCGTTCGGAAATCCTTTCTATGGAAGGTTACAATATCCTGGAACAGAGGATAGGAGGTGCCAGCTTTTGGACAGGGAGATGTCCCGGGAAGGACCTTTTTGTATTTTCTCCATGACAGCAAGACATGGGTCATGGAGCCAAGGGTAGCAGCTCAGTGAGCCACAGCCACCTGCATCTGTGTGAGTGTGCTTGGGCCTTAGCACTAAGCGTCACAGGGGTACACCAGACTTACAGACTACTTCCTTCCCCCAGCTTCCCAACGGCCTTGTATCCTGGTGACATGAAGCCTTCAAATTCAGTATCTTTATAAAAACACCCTGCTACAATGTTTTTCTGATTAGCCACAGGGATTAATTTAGGTCTGTTACAAATGCAACACAAACCCCCAAATATGGAAATAGTGAGGGCTCAACTGGATACAAGTATCCGGCACTTCCCCTTCCCAGTCCCTGTCACTCACCTCAACCTGTTCATGCTTGGCATCCAGGAAAGGTCCAAACTGCAAATAAGCCCGAGGGAGAAACAAAGGTATCAGAACCACACACGTCCATGAGTGCCTTCATACACCCTCTCCCTGTGGTTCTCTGCCTAGGGTCCATCTGTAGAGCTTGGGACAGGGAGCAGATGGAGTGGGGCTGCCCGGCCAATATCACAGGCAAAGGCTGTGACCCTGGGTGGAGGGAGGCTGCCAGGGCCCCATAACCAGTCATACTGCCTCCTGCAACACTGGGCCTTTCTTTCCTTTTTTAAAAATACCTTTTTATTTGAGACAGAGCACATACGAGGAGGGGAGGAACAGAGTGGAGGGAAGAGAGAATCTAAAGCAGCCTCCTCACTCAGTACACAGCCCGACTTGGGACTCGATCCCACGACCCTGAGATCATGACCTGAGCTGAAACCAAGAGTTGGATGCTTAATCGACTGAGCCACCCAGGCACCCCTGGCCTTTTTCTAAGGTCTCCTTTCCAGTTTTCCTGCTGGTGGCTTCCCCAGTGAAGCTGTCCCCAGAGAGCTTCCTACCAGGATACAGACATCCGGCTGATCGCGGTTGATAATGGCGATCAGATCGAGCAGGGGGTCGTACGTGATGCTGTCAGATGTGGTATATGGCCCACAGGCCACCAGGACCATGTTTTGCTCAAAATCTAAGACAGAAAGGATCATAAAGTATTGATTAGAAGACAATCGGATGGTGGGAGAAAGGACAATTAGGGAAAAATACTCCAGGATCCAGTTAGTTGAGAGGCTCCTTATGTGTACAACTCTGGCAATCCACGACTTCATCCCTATCCTCAAAGAATAGGATGTA
Organism: Nyctereutes procyonoides; assembly: GCF_905146905.1. Lineage (NCBI taxonomy): Eukaryota > Metazoa > Chordata > Mammalia > Carnivora > Canidae > Nyctereutes > Nyctereutes procyonoides. The sequence continues at coordinate 11,191,335 of NW_026575025.1, forward strand.
TGCAAATAACTAGAGAGGGACAGGCAGTTTGCTAGCAGTGCACGTGAGTGATGGGAAGCAGCAACAATCAGGAGAGACCTGATCAGGGTGAGATTTGCTTATGCACTCCCTTTATTATTTTTTTTATTGTGGTAAAATACAAATAACATAACATTTATCATTGTAATCATTTTTAAGTGTACATTTCAGTGGCATTAAATCCAGAATGCTGTCCAACTGTCACTGTCATCCATTCAGAGAACTCTTTTCTTGTCAAACTGAAACTCTTGTCCCACTAAACACGAACTTCCCATCCCCTCGTCCAGCCCCTGGCTGCCACCATTCTATTCTGTCTCTAGGACTTTGGCTCCTCTATCTCATGTAAGTGGAACTACACACTATCTTTTTTGTGACTGGTTTACTTCATTTTGCTTATGCTTGTGAGTAGAATCTTCCAGAAGCAAGGGCAGGGCAGGGTCCTGGTGAGTGTGTGGTTTGAGTGTGCTTGGCAGGAGGAGACATCGGGTGGTCCAGTGTGGCTGGAGAATGTGGTCCCATGAGGACTCCAGAAAGACGGGCAGAGTGTGAGGCATGGCATGGGCTTCCTGCGTGAGAGGCACAGAGATGTGATGTGTGGCCATCTGGCTTGCACTGCCCTTTTCCTGACATTGGCTCTCCTTTGGGAGAGCTAGCCCTTTCCTCCGTAAGGCAGTTCGGGGCAGGGGTTTGTGTGCTATACTGTTGTCCCCTAGCCAAGAGACAGGCGTGTAAACCATTTAAGTTATCCACTCTCCTCCCTGGTTCTGGAATCTCAAAGTGAACTATTCAAGAACAGAAAAAAGGGTGGAGCTGACCTATTCAAGCCAGAGGTAACCGGATGAGATAGTTGGGGAATTCCTGCTAGCTGGACACTAGAGTTGTGAGGTCATTATCTGCTTCTAAGTCTGCATTTCTAGCTCCCTCTCTGTCCTAGCTGTGAGCTAGCTGGATTTCCCCTAACAGATTCTCCTTCTTAAGTCAGTCTGAACCAGTTTCTTTATTTTTTTTAAAAGTTTTTATTTTTTATTTATTTTTAAATTTATTTATTTATGATAGTCACAGAGAGAGAGAGAGAGAGACAGAGACAGAGACACAGGCAGAGGGAGAAGCAGGCTCCATGCACCGGGAGCCCGATGTGGGATTCGATCCCGGGTCTCCAGGATCATGCCCTGGGCCAAAGGCAGGCGCCAAACCGCTGCACCACCCAGTGATCCCTGAACCAGTTTCTGTAACTTATGCTAACAAAAACCAAACTCTGACTTCTTAACATGTAATTGTATTAGTTTCCTAGGACTGCTGTGACAAATCATCACAACCTTAGTGGCTTAAAACAACACATATTTATGATTACAGTTCTGGAGGTCAGAAGTCCTAAAATCAAGGTTTTGGCAAGGCTACATTCCTTCTAGAGGCTCCAGGTAAGAATCTGTTTCCTTGCCTTTCCCAGCATCTAGAAGCCACCTGCATTTCTCAACTCATGACCCCTCCCCACCATCTCCAGAGCCAGGAGCCTACTATTTCTATCTTTGACGTGGATCATTCTGCCCTCCCCCTTATAAAGACCCTTGTGATTACAACGAGCCCACGTGGACAATCTAGGATGATCCCCATCTCAAGGTTCTTAACTGAAGCATACCTGCAAAGCCCCTTTTGCTATATAAAGCAACAGAGTCACATGCTCCCAGGATTAGGCTATTACTTGTCTATCAGAGCAAGGAATACCAGGAAGTGAAATCAAGAGTTCAGGGGAGAAGAGTCCATTTCATGCACTGCTGGGGCAGGGGACAAAGTTCAATTTGGTTCTGAGAAGCCCAGAGGAGATGTAAACCCTGGAGTAAATTAGCAAGTGCCAGCAGAAGAGGGTCCACATCTTATTCTGTGTCTCCATGAATGCCTAGCTCAGTACCTCGGTCAAAAATGTTTGCTAATAACTTACTCAACAGCTTCCCCTGGCACACAGCTGTGGCTCTGGGCATCTCAGCCACATCAATTTTGTTCTACCACCTGAAGTGGATCTAATGCCATCACACTCCTCTCTGCCAGAAACACGGATCTTCTGATGCAATGTGCAATGTCATAAACCTAAATTTCATTCCCGATTCTAGGTCACCTCCAAGAATGACCTCACACACTGTTACTGTGCATGGAGTGTTGACATACCCTAGTGTCGGCCATCTCATCGCGAGTCCTCAACAATCTTCTGCTTTGCTTTCAAAAACACTTTGAATTATTTTGAAGCAGTCTGTTAAAAATTTTTTTTTGTCCTTTCCCATCTACATTAGTAACCAAATAACTCTAGGCTTCCTTGGAAACTTAACTTTTTAAAATTAAGATTTTATTCATTTATTTGAGAGAGTAGCGTGTGAGCGCAGGGGCAGGGGAAGTGGCAGTGCCAGAGGGAGAGGGAGAAGCAGACTCCTCACTGAGCAGTGACCCCTCCCCCACAAGATCATGACCCAAGCTGAAGTCAGATGCTTAAGCAACTGGGTCACCCAGGTGCCCCAGCAATTTGTCTGATTTTTTAATAACCTTTTTATTTTGGAATAACTTTAGAAATGTAGGAAAGTTGCAAAGATAATACCAAGTTATGCCAGTATCCTGCTTGACTAAGGTGCATTTGTCAAAATGAATCCAGGGGTGCCTGGGTGGCTCCATTGGTTAAGTGTCTGACTCTTGATTTCAATTCAGGTCATGATCTCAGGGTGATGAGATCAAGCCCTATGTCAGGTGTCCCCTCCCTCCCATGTGAGCATGTGCCCCCCCTAATATAAATAAATCTTTAAAAAACAAAACAAAATGAAGAAATTAATGCTGGCTCATTACTCTTAACTCTTGACTATGTGGAGGTCACTAGCTTTTCCACTAATGTCCCTTTTTTCGACTACTGTCCAGGATACCACAGTGCATTGAAAGAAACTCTTTTTAAAACTGTTCCTGGGATGCCTGTGGCTCAGTGGTTGAGCATCTGCCTTCTCCCTGGGGTCCTGGGATCAAGTCCCACATTGGGCTCCCCACAGGGAGCCTGCTTCTACCTCTGCCTATGTTTCTACCTCTCTGTGTCTCTCATGAATAAATAGAACTTAAAAAAATAAAATAAAAATAAATACAATTATTCCTATTTTTCCTTTTATAAAGGAAAAACTTCTAGACACAGATGGCATGCCTTGTGTAGCCAGAACTCGGGTGGCAACGCTCACCAGGCTTGGACCCTGGCCTTCCATGAAGGGCCTGTGAAGCCACCCATTTGATGTCCACTCCCACCCCCTCCCCCGGCTCCACTGAGGTGCTCCCAGGCAGCTCTTGCAGCTTTCTCAGGGCCCAAGGAGCCTGGACCCTTATCTAACACACTTACTGATAGCAAAACAATGTTTAAACCCAAACTTACCTCCATCCTCCTCAGTGGGCTGATAAAATGGAAGCGGCAAGCCCTTGAAAACAGGAGAAAAGTTACAGTGAGTTTTAATTCCAGGCACAGCCTTCAGTTAAAAAAAAGGGGGGGGCCTGAACTGGAGGTGGGGGGAGATAGCATCTGCAGGTGGGGAGGGTGGTGGGGAAGGGCTGAGATACGGAAGGAAGTCTCAGCCTTTCTCCCTGGAACTAAAACCTCACAGAACCCATGGTGCCTGCCATTTTTCTATGTGGTTCAGAGTGGCAAAGAAACCCAAGTGATGGGAGGTCATGGCTAAACTCATGACACCCAGCAAAAGGTGGGAGGACACAGGTACCCGAAGTATCAGTATCACTAGGCAAGGACCAGAAAGCAGGGAATCTGCTACTTTTGCTCATGTTATTTGAAAATCTGTGGAAGACTATTGCCTGGGTAAACCTGGGCCCTATCTGGCTACTGCCTGTTTTCATAAATCAAGTTTTACTGGCACATGGCCACACTCATTCGTTTACAGGCTGCTTATGGCTCTTCTGTGCTACAATGGGAGAGCTGGGTCATTGTGACAGAGACCATATGGCCTGTAAAGCCTGAAGTTTTTACTGTAGGGCCCTTTACAGAAATGGTTTGCAAGGGGGCCTAGAGGTAGCTTCCCATTCTACAGAGAATTGAGAAGCAAATAAATAGGCTCTTCTGAGTTTCCAGGACAGACAGAACTGTACACACTGTGCCTGCAGCAAAGCAGGAGGGAGGTGGGGCAACCACTGTGGTACCTCGTAGAGTTTGGTGGCAACAAGTTTTCTACCTGTCGTGTTGATGCCTTCCATAATTACAACCTGAAGGACAAGAAGCAGAACAAGGAAGATAAACAAAAAGTAGGCAATGAACTAATTTGATATAGTTAAAAAGTATTAAGTACTGGGGTGCCTGGCTGGCTCAGTGGGTAGAACATGGGACTCTTGATCCTGGGGTCATGAGGTTGAGCCCCATGTGGGGGCTACTCTACTTTATTAAGGGGCACCTGGGTGGTCTGTTGGTTAAGAGTCTGCCTTCGGTTCAGGTCATGATCTCAGGGTCCTGGGATCAAGTCATATCATTAGGCTCTATGCTCAGCAGGGAGCCTGCTTCTCCCTCTCCCTCTGCCCCTCCCTCAGCTTGTGCGAGCACTCTCTCAAAGAAATAAATTAAATCTTAAAAAAAAGTATATTAAGTACTAAGTCCATCTATGTCATTTTATAATCATAGACTTGGGGGTATTTTCCTAGAAAACAAATTAAGGGAGGGATGTATTAGTAAGAACAATTATGTGCTATATGGATGATCTAATTTTTTGTAACAATCCTATGAGGTAAGAATTATTATTCCCATTTTAGAGATGAAGACACTCTGACTTAAAAGAGGATAAGCAATGTGGCCAGAATGATACACTCCGTGGGGGTGGAGTTAAAGTCTAAACTGGGCAGCAGATCCCGGAGCTGAGGTCAGAGCACTCCAGGCAAGCTGGAATTCCTACTTGGCTGTCTGCTCTTAAGCCTGGGCTCCGGTCACACCTCATGGTACCACAGGATGGAAGTAAGAGGCAGCCAGTGATGAAATGGCTCATCCTACCCCCGCCCACTACACACAGTATAGATCATCTCACCTGTCCGGGAAACAGAGAATATTCTTTGAGCTCAGATAAATCCACTGGAATCTGGGCCCCTGAGGAATGTTCCCGGTCTCCCTCAAGAATCACTGACTTGCTATTCAGCTTCCCATTGGTATCACAGCCAATCTGGCCCAGCAGAATGACAGGCTCCTGCCGAAAGTGTGACATGAGAATGACCGTCTTTGGGATAGGAGCTCAAAATCTGGAGTCGACAGAACGTACAGCATAGCAAACCCCAAGCAGGAAAGGTTTTTTTGGTGGGGCATCATAATGACATATTGACAAGTACCATCAGGGACTCTCAGGGCATCTGATCCGCCTGCCCACCAGGTGCTTGAGCCTTTCTAAGTGGTCATCTAAACTTGGGCATCTCTAGTGAAGGGAAACTTGGTCCTTGTTACCCAAGGCAGCTCACTGCATCTCTGGATAGTTTTAACCATCAATAGCTCACGTCTATTGAGCTGAGTACCAGGCACTGTTCTAAAGACTTATGTGTGTTAACTTGTCTAATCTTTTTTTTTTTATTTTAATTTTATTTTATGATAGTCACACACACACACACACACACACACACAGAGAGAGAGAGAGAGAGAGAGAGAGAGGCAGAGACACAGGCAGAGGGAGAAGCAGGCTCCATGCACCGGGAGCCCGACGTGGGATTCGATCCCGGGTCTCCAGGATCGCGCCCTGGGCCAAAGGCAGGCGCCAAACCGCTGTGCCACCCAGGGATCCCTTGTCTAATCTTCATAACAACAGTGAGTTGGATACTACTATTGTACCCATTTTATGAAAGAAAAATCAGCAACAGGTTACATAATTTAGTTAAGGTCAGAGACCGGGTGAAGTCTGGGTTTGAAGTTTGGTTCCTGAGCCATATTCTTAACTACACGTCATATTGTCTCTTAACAGGAAGTTCTTTAAATTGAGCTGAAAGTTCTTTCCCTGTGGCTTCCTCTATCCTGTTCCCACTCCTGGGGGCAGACTGAGGAAGTCTAATCTTTTCCCACAAGACTGAACATCCCTGCCTCCCCTCCACCATTTCTTCCCAATTCTCATAAACTTCCTTACATGACATGGTTTTGCCTATGGTGAATCTTCTCTGAATGTAAACAATGACAGAGGTAACTTAAGGAATCTTCTAGAACACATTTCTTTTTGGATTAGAAAAATGTTTCAGGGAGAAAGCACTGGAACATATGCCAGATTAAACTACAATTAAAGATACTACTGGCAACAGTTGATCTATAAAGGACAGAAACCAAACTGGGGGAGAGACTATGAGTCACTGTTTTTGGAAACCCTACGCTTGCTGTTGTCCTCATATCCTGGTAACCAAACGCTTCTATTTGTAGGGTATCTCTAGGGAGTTACCTGTCTCGCCTCAGTCTCTGCTATGTGCAAGACCCTAATCCAAATGCCAAGAAGGGACGCCTGGGTGGCTCAGTGGTTAAGCGTCTGCCTTTGGCTCAGGGCATGATCTTGGAGTCCCGGGATTGAGTCCCACGTTGGGCTCCCTGCATGGAGCCTGCTTCTCCCTCTGCCTATGTCTCTGCCTCTCTCTCTCTCATGAATAAATGAATAGAATCTTTAAAAAAATATGCAAAGAAAATGGTCATCTCTGATCACAAAACCAGAGAGCACTTCTAAGTCTTTCTTCAGAAGGATCCATTTTACAAAATTTGACCAAGATAGATATTCTAACTAGAATGCAGACAAGAAATGAAAAACGAAGCAAGAATACCTTTTTTTACCATCAGTTTAAAAATACAAAATTAATTAGGAAGGACTATGAGAACAATTCTTACCTGAGCTGGGACCAGAACAGGAGTAAAAGCCTCAATCTTGTAATGTTCCTTGAGTTCGCTGCCAAGCTCCTCTATCTTACAGGTCAGAACTAAAAGCCCAGAGGGGAAAAAGTACTACGTTTAGAACATTTCACTTGCCAAGAGGAGAAGATACAGTGCATTGTAAAATACTGCAGTCAGTCATTTTACAGAAGCAGGAGGGTGCCCAGGACCACTTTCTAAAGCCCTAGCCAATCTCCCAATATTTGGTTATGGGAGCTGGCTTTCCATTTGGCCATGGATCATGGGGCACAATCTCCTAGAGTCAGCACGGATGCCCACAGCCCAGCCTTCCCTTTACTCCGGTCATCAGTGAGGTCTAGGGGGAGTCAAGTCCAATCTAGAGAATCTTCCATTCTTTACAGGGAGGAAACCAAAAATGTCTGACTTTATTTGGCTTCTTTTACACAGTTCAAATGGTTGTCACTGGAAAATGTTCTGCGCTTTTTCTTTAGGGAAGCAAAGTGACTTGGTAGAATTACTGAGAGGGTCACCTCATGTCCTTCCACTTCTAGGGGCATCTGGAGGACATCTACCAACTTCTGTATTCAAAGGCAACCTTGGGGGATCCCTGGGTGGCGCAGCGGTTTGGCGCCTGCCTTTGGCCCAGGGCGCGATCCTGGAGACCCGGGATCGAATCCCACGTCGGGCTCCCGGTGCATGGAGCCTGCTTCTCCCTCTGCCTATGTCTCTGCCTCTCTCTCTCTCTCTCTCTCTGTGTGACTATCATAAATAAATAAATAAATAAATAAATAAATAAATAAATAATAGTAAGTAAGTAAATAAATAAATAAATAAATAAATAAATAAAAAAAAAAAAAAAGGCAACCTTGGAACTTTTTCTACCAGCCTAGCTGAAGCTTTGTTACTCACTGTAAACCTTTCTAGGTAGTTTTATATTCTCCAGAGTTGCAAAAAGAAAAACAATTACCGTCTCGGATATCTGGAAGTTTCTGAAACATTGATTTGTAGCTCCCAGTTAGTGATTCTGGACACCCTAGGACCTTCAGGCTGATGTTGCTGGCCTTTCCTCTTCCGGACCAAGACACTCCCTGTGCTGAGCCAAAGGAGATAACCACTTCTCCTCGGTTATTTCTTGAGCTGTATTTCTGAGAGGGAGTAGCACTGATTGGAAGCAAAACAGATAAGCATTACTGTATTCCTATCTAATGAGAGAGGGGAATAAAATAAGGTTACCTTTTGGAAATGGGGATTGGAGGAATGTCAAGCTGGCTTCACATTCTATAAATCTAATCAACTTAATGGGGCTGCACATACCGACCTTTAAGGAATTTCAGGAATGAGTTTAAGTTTAGAGACAGAGACATATTTTAAACGGCTTTCTCCTGGCTTACAACTAAACAAAGCAAAACCAAACCAAACTGAATGGATTAAAAAGTTTCAAGTTCCACTTTCTTTTCTTTCTTATAAATTTTTTAAAGATTATTTATTTGAGAGAGAGAGAAAGAGAGAACACGAGAGGGGGAAGGGCAGAGGGAGAGGGAGAAGCAGGCTCCCCACCAAGTAGGGAGCCTGATGCGGGGAGAGGGGCTCGATCCCAGGATCTCGGGATCATGAGTTTAAGGCAGATGCTTAACTGATTCAGCCACCCAGGCGCCTCTCTGATGATTTTTTTTTTTTTTTTTACCATTTATTAGAATAACATGAGAGGGAACCCTGGGTGGTGCAGCGGTTTGGCGCCTGCCTTTGGCTCAGGGTGCGATCCTGGAGACCCGGGATCGAATCCACGTCGGGCTCCTGGTGCATGGACCTGCTTCTCTCCTGGTCTGCCCTCTCGCCTGCTCTCTCTGCCTCTCTCTCTCTCTCTGTGACTATCGTAAATAAAAATAAATAAATGAATGATGAATGAATGAATGAATGAATAACATGAGAGTCTGGCTGTGGATAAGCTCAAAGCTGCTGTGGATCTATAATACCTAACAATATAGTTCAAGGTAGACACAATAAAATGAAGTTAAGAACAGTTAATCAACTTTCCCCAGTGTCTGTGGAGGTGGAGATGGAATGAATTCAGTTGGCTGGTGAACAAACATTTCCATTCTCCAAGGCTCAACTGACAAATTCTTGTATTTCCATGCACTGACTGGTCAATAGGGAATCATGAACGTCGCTGAGCTCCTAGGAAGGCAGTGAGGGCACCTAATCCTCTGGCTGTGGATGTTGCTTACATCCACTGTTTGGGTCTCCTCCAAACAGTCTGCACTTTGTGCACTGGGAGTCTGCAGGAACGAGTTTTATGTGGGCAGTACTGCCACTGGTGCCATCACCTCCTGTCCACAGAGGCTGCGGAAAATGAGCTCCACTAATGATCTCCATCTCCAGTGCTGCCTCTACCTGAATAATTTAGAAGTTACTTTCATAAATTACAAAACCAGTTTCTGATGTCAGCTTTATTAGCGTGCATTAAAAAGTGCCTAGGCAGCATACTGCCGACTTCTCTGAGCTCCTCCCAAAGCAGCTCCATGGGACAGGTAAGACGGCCGGCCCTTTAGTGAAATGAAGTTTCTGGAATGGCGCTGGTTCAGGTGATGAGAACCATCCTCTACCCATCCAGTTTCAAAGACGCCCTCCTATGTCTGGAAAGCTTGCTTCCAAAACCAGTCTGAAAGCTCCCCAAAGTAGCAGTGGACCAAGCTAGAGAAACCCGTCCTTCTGAATCCCACGACCACTTGTATGGTATGACTGCTACCCCTCCTTTCTACAGTGACAAAGCTGGGAAATCTAAAGCTCTGCTTCGTCTAGAAGTGGCCCACAATATAGGCAGTGACTCTTGGTAGCATATCCCTAAATGGTTAACGCTGACAGTTCCTTAGCCTCATCCTGGTGTGGCAGCACCAAACCTTTCTTCTACTCGGCAGGGCCCTCACCCATGGAATTCTCTAACAGAAGACATGTCATTTATGGATTTCAAAAAACCATCACCCGTGATCTTTGTGGATTTATGGGCAGAAGTGGCAGCAGGGAAAAAATGCCAATTAAGTCTTTGTAGATTCACAGTGACTTGCCAACTCTCAGAAACTAGTTGTAACCCGAGAGAGGGACAATAAACAGGTTACATGACATGATGAACACAGGTACGTGCTTTACTTTCTGAAAAATAGATACTGTTGGTGAAGAGGGGGAGGAAGAAGGGAAGAAACCCCAAAACACCAAACTACCAGAGGCAGGCAGAAACCTATTTGTCTCTACTCCAAGACTCCTGAGACTCCCAGACTTGTGAATAGACAGGTTGTTTTCTAGAGAAGATATCAGTTCCTGATCTAGGAAATGAACCCCAGAAAACTGGGTGGAAAATGAGTTTCCTTAACTGCTGCAAGACATGGGGATTTTCCACACAGGAGAAGGTAGGGAGGGAGGGCAGAGAGCAAGAGGCTCTGGAGGCAGGCACCGCAGAGGCACCTGCATGGAGACTGTCACACTGCGGGGTCAGCCACCTGACCACCACAGAAAGGGGAGGGCAGGCCTGCCATCTGGCAGCTGGATTCATGCCGATCCATACCTTGGAGAGAAACTTGAAGGCGAGAGGAGTTGATGGGGGCTCCGAGTAGACACGGTCCTTTTTGTTAGGGGTGTTTCTGGGGTGGTGATAGCTCGCTTCTGAGAACCCTAGGAACAAAACAGAAAATAAGAGCCCAGTCACTGCAGACCTGGGTTACTACCTGAGTGTACAGTCCCTGAGGAAGAAAAGCATGGGGCCCAAGGAAAGACTGGGCTGGTTTTCTTTCCCCCCCGTCAAAGATTTTATTTATTTATTCATGAAACACAGAAAGAGAGGCAGAGACATAGGCGAGAGAGAAGCAGGCTCCATGCAGGGAGCCTGATGTGGGACTCGATCCTGGAATCCCGGGATCACACCCTGAGCCAAAGGCAGATGCTCAACCACTGAGCCACCCCGGCGTCCCAGCTGGTTCTCTTCTTAAGGCCCCATCTCTAAACATAATCCCTTCAGAAATCTTTAGTGGCTATCACCAAATCCATTGGAGTCCTGTCCTCATTTTGAGGGCAATTATGAAAAAGTATCAACATTTCCCAGAAGGCAATCCGTGCTGTCAAATTGTTCACATGGTCACTTTCTGTCTCTCTCCTTTTGCTTTAGAACAGCTGTGAGTTTTGACCTGGGCAGACATATTTTCCTGAGGAGGGATGGGATCACGTTACTACTCATTTTGGCAAAGTCCACTGCACGTTTTCAAAATTAGAGAAGGGAACGATTCCAGGCAGATGGCACAGCTGAGCTCTTGGTTTGACTATTTAGCAAATACCTCATTGATGGTCACTTCTGTTTTCTGGCTTTTGCTCATTAACAAGAATCCAAAGCTGTGCCCGGGATGGAGGATGAAGCCCACAGCTCAGAAGTCTAGTGCTTCCCACAGTCTAGGATAGCTGGCTGTGGCAGAGCCAAGATAAAATCTTTGCTGGGACCACAACCAGGAGGCCAGCTGGTGTGCAGAGGATTCCCTGCCCTTGAGCTCCCCCTGGCTGCGTACGTAAGTTCTGCCACCACAGCTGCCTGCTGGTGATGACTGGGAACAGAAGACAAGAGAACGGGCTCCAGACCACCATCAAGTAGCCAGGATGGGTATTAGGTCTTACAAAGACCCTTATGCTACCACTCTCATAACTATTTTTAAATACTCTTTTCTAGTGTTTTTATAGTTTTCCAATTAAAAAAATAGAATTTCTAATACTTACAATCTTAGTTTAAATATAACCCTTTATTTGAATATTACATATACTGATTTTTTTCATGCTGTATTAACCATGAACACTTTCCCACATTGTCACAACCTTTGTCCTTTTTTTTTAAAATTTTTTATTTATTTATGATAGTCACACACACAGAGAGAGAGAGAGGCAAAGACACAGGCAGAGGGAGAAGCAGGCTCCATGCACTGGGAGCCCGACGTGGGATTCGATCCAGGGTCTCCCGGATCGCGCCCTGGGCCAAAGGCAGGCGCTAAACCGCTGCGCCACCCAGGGATCCCAACCTTTGTCCTTTGTAGTGGCTGTAATTAATACATATAGTAGCTTACATAACTACTTCTCTACCCCCTGGATGTATGGAATGCTTGTAATTTTGAGTGATTATATATGCCCAATCTTCACGAGGTAAAGATGAGTGAAGAAGGGCAGCCCAAGTGGCTCAGCGGTGTAGTACCAGCCTTCAGCCCGGGGCGTGATCTTGGAGACCCGGGATCGAGTCCCACGTCGGGCTCCCTGCATGGAGCTGCTTCTCCTGCCTGTGTCTCTGACTCTCTCTCTCTCTCTCTCTGTGTATTCTCATGAATAAATAAATAAAATCTTTAAAAAAAAAAAAAGATGAGTGAAGATACCCATCTTCATGTGGATAGCCCCTCACATAATTTGGATTCATTCATTCTTTTTTTTTTTTTTTTAGATTTTATTTATTCATGAGAGATGCAGAGAGAGAGAGAGAGACAGAGAGAGAGAGGCAGAGACACAGGCAGAAGGAGAAGCAGGCTCCATACTGGGAGCCGGATGTGGGACTTGATCCCGGGACTCCAGGATCACGCCCTAGGCCGAAGGCAGGTGCTAAATCACTGAGCCACCCGGGGATCCCCTGGATTATTTCTTTAGGAGACATTCTGACTAGAGACAATTACTAGGCCAACGGATGGTTAAGATTTTATGGTTTTGACATAGTTTCTCAAACTATTTTTGTAAACGATTCTTGTAATACACAGGGGCTGTCAAATGCTAGGGCCAAGGTTGTGTGGGAGCATTCCAAGAGAAAGAAAGTCTGTCTCCCAGGACATGGCAAGAGGATGGCACTCTGGGAGATGGTGCCATTTCATTGCCCTTGACTGCAGCCCTCGCGGTGAAACCTGATAGTGTCAACAAACCAACTCCAGTTATGCTTCTCAGGGATGCACTCATTCTAACCAATCTCATGAGACTTGCTATTAGCACTACATGCCAGCCTACTCCCTTGTAGTGAGAAGTACAGCGACCGAGGGTACCATAGTCTCATATCCCAGGGTAAGCACATTCTCATGCCGCACAAAAACCCAAATTATAGCCCAGGTTGCCAGTTTATTAACTTACTAGAAATATAATGCTGGTGGCACAGGAACCTCAAATCCGCAGGCTAGCACATTCCCTCCATGTCAGGCAGGACATGTGGAAAGCCAAATTATCACCAGGGGATTTATGGTGAGCATGGAAGCAAAAGAATAGCTGTCAACTGCACAAGTCAAATATTTAATGATGATAAGGTAAGGCCACCGGAACACTCGCCTCTATGCCACAGGCTCACTGACCTGTCCTGAAAACCTGACGAGGGTCTGGCAGCCTTGTGCAACACTGTTTGTGTGTCAAAGGCCAATATTTGGCAATATGACTACTTTGTCAGAGGCCATTGATGTGTGGCCTAATGATGTCTGAGCAGTTTCCATGTGATAGATACTAAGTATTTTATGTTTCTCTAGGTCAGACTCACATGGTCTCCTCTGAGCTTCAGACACGTATTTCATATTGTTTGCTCCTTTTAAACCGACTCACTTAACTGATTGCCTGGTCACCAAATGTGATCCACAACTGAGCCTCCTAAACTCCTCTGTGGCGGGAATGGGCGCCCTCAGGGTGATGGAAACATCATCGGAAGGGCATATACTTCCAGAGTAAATGAAGTCAATTTATATCTGACCTATGTGTCATTCTACTCAGAGTTACATTACCATGAGTCTGTCCCCAGGAACATGATCGACACTGGATATACAGACAAATCACAAATTCTGGAGCTGGGAGGTTGTCAATCAGATCTACATGTGGCAGTCCCACTAGGTTCTGTGATTCTGGTTGACGCTGGTTAGGGAAAAAGCAACCAGTCTTATTCAGAAGGTCTGTCCTGCAATGATTAAAGTGCCAGGCTCTGGGAGAAGAGCAGCTAGTAGAGCAACACCTGCCCTCAGGGAGCTTTCTTTCCCACAGAGAGTGGCAGGTTAAACAAAATAGCAAATATATAACATGCTTCATGGTACTAAGTTCCAGAGAAAAATAAAGCAAGAAAAGAAAACAAAGGAGGGAAAAAGAAAGGGGTTTGCTCCCTCAGACAGGGGACAGATGAGTTGGATGTGTGTCTGATGTGTTTGAAGAGCAGCAAGAAAACCAGAATGAGAAGTGGGAAGTGGACAAGGGAGCAAGGCCAACTCAGACCCTCACACACCCTCAGAAGGTTGTCAGGGAAGATGGGAGAGCCAGTGGAGATGTGTGAGCGCAAAATCCTGGCCTGACTTGCATTTGAAAGGAGTGGGGAACCACTGGCTGGCTGTGGTGCGAATTGCTTAGAGGAGGACAAAGCAGAATGAAGCCAGGATAGGAAGCTATCCCACTCGTTCGGAAGGAAGAAGACAGTGCGTTCAGAAGACCTGTCATTACCAGGTCCCAGTGGACAAGGTGAGAGGGCCAGGATCCCAGGAGGGCTGACAGGACTGGTGGATGAGATGAAAACAGGGTGTGAGAGAGAGGACACTCAGAGGTCTCTAAGGTTCCTGGCCTTAGCAAACCCAAGAATGGAAGCACTTTTTAGTGAGATATGGGCTCTAGGACAGGGTCAGCTCTAGGGGGAATGTCAAGTGTTGACTTTTATTTTTTAAGGTTTTATTTATTTATTTGAGAGAAAGACAGAACTAGTGAGAGGGAGCATGAGCAGGGTGGAGAAGGAGAAGCAGGCTCCCCATTAAGCAGGGAGCCTGATGCAGGGCTCCAAACCAGGACTCAGGGATCATGGCCTGAGCCGAAGTCAGATGCTTAATTGACTGAGCCACCCAGGCACCCTCAAGTATTGATTTTATATCTCTTCAATTTTAAGCTAAGGAAAATTACAGTATGTCCACATAAAATGTTATATGCACCTGTTTTGTGTCAACAACTTCACGGAACATGTTTTTGGCTTTCTTGCTCTCTATAGGCACCGAGAGCTACTTATCTTCTTTCTCACAATGTAACTTACTTTGAAAAATTAAGGCTCACTCCATGTTTATGAGTTTCTACAATCTGGAGCTTTTTGAGGGCAGAGCCTAGCCGTGCCTATTTCATTCACCACTGTTTACACAGTGCCCACCCAGGCCCTGGCACACAGCAGCTGCTCAGTAAATGAATGAAAGCATTGTGATTTTAGAGATAAGGAAATTACAGCTCAGAGAGATAAAACGACTCACCCAAGGTCACCCAGGTCTTTTGACTCAGGCTTTGATGTCAATACTATTCCACTTCCCTATCCTACCTCTCATGTTTGGACCCAACACTACAACTGGATCATTCAGCTATAGCACCTCCACCTGATGCAACACTCTGCAACTTTTACAAAGAGTAATTATGGAGAAATTGTATTTATGAACATTTTATGATATGCTCATTGAAAAAAGCAGGATAACTATATGGTCACGAAGACTGCCATTATATAAACACAGCTATGCCCGTGATGGGAAAGGAAGGAGTGTTAAGTGGAAACACAGTAGGAACAGTATGGGTGGTTACTTTTTCCCTCAGAACTTCAAATATTGTGATAATATTCTTAGAATAAAGAAAAAAGTGCTACTTGGTAGAAAGCAATCTTCAAACATATGCTCACCTTAGAGGGTGTGGTGTAAGAGTTCAAGAGGCTCTCTTCTTCTTCCTCCACTTCGATTCTACAAAGAGTGCTCAAGGAAAACAGATTTCCACCCAAAATCTAAGGTAAGGGTTGATTAAATAAGAAATCTGAATAGTAGGCACTTTTGTTATTTGTTTTTAAATTACACCAATTACAAAATACAGCACGAAAGGATACAGCTCTTGGATGGAAACAATGTCTCTGGCTCCTGCATGCCCACCATCCTGGGGTGCTCTGGACAATTTTTTGCTCAGACACTGAGGAATAAAAAGATAATGAATATAATATTCCACAGTCAAGTAACAGAGGGGGTGTTTTCCATGACCATGATGTAATAACAGGGGTTCAAATTATAATCTAACATATAAAATTCCTCCAAGGAAGAATTAAGTTACGAAGATGCATGACAGATTAAAAACTGAAGAGTTATGCTGTGACTGTCTGTAACCACTTAAATCTACCACCACCACCAATGATTTGTTGAAGCCCTACCACCTGACCTACAGTTTTTATACCTGCGCTCCCTTATTCTTACAGGAACCATAAAACAACATGGGTTATCAGAATGACTAACAGAAGAGGAAACGGAGGCTCGGGACAGATATTAAGTAGTTTGCCCAAGTGCATACTGGGATCAGAGTCCAGATCTGATTCTAAAGCCCACACTCTTTGCATGCTACATTGCCACACCTCCACTCAGGAACAGAAATGGAGAATTGCAATATTAGTTTCCTTAAATTTTGTTCTTACCTCGTGCTCAAAAGAGTTCAGTGTCTCTGAAGTAAGGCCAACTTTCTGCTTGCTGGTGCAGAAGGCTATAAGCTCAGCTACCATTCCCTCCTCATTCTGTCCATACAGAATGCACAGCTCTACCACTGCGAGAAGGAAAACAGGGCAGGTAAGGAGTCAGTTTATTTCCTGCAGCTTTCTCCATGAGAAGTGAAAACAATCCTTGATTTCTTCAGTCAGTGTTTAGTCAGCACCCACGAGTGCCAGGCACCGTTCCAGACATGAGAATGCAGCAGTGAACAGCACAGAAAAGAATCCTTGTCTCCCCAACGCTTACTACTGGAGACAGAAAAATAAGTCGGTAAAATCTGTGGAATGTTAGAGGGTTAAATGGGCTGTGCAGAAAAATAAAGCTGGGAAGGGATAAGGGGGCTGGGGGCAGGGGTTGGTAATTTTCAATACAACGATTAAGGAAGGTTGCACTGAGAAGGTGGAAGACTGGAAGTGAGCCATGCAGTATTTGGGGAAAGAGCTCTCAAGCAAAGATTCTGAGGCACAGGCAAGGTCAGCAAGGCTACTATGGCTGGAACGTAATATGGAAGAAGACAGAAGATGAGTTTGAGGGGCACCTGAGTGGCTCAATGGTCGAGCATCTGCCTTTAGCTCAGGTCAAGATCCCAAGGTCCTGGAACAAGCCCGCGCAGGGAACCTGCTTCTTCCTCTGCCTGCATTTCTGCCTCTCTCTCTCTGTGTCTCTCATGAATAAATAAAATCTTAAAAAAAAAAAAAAAAAAAAAAAGATGAGTTCAAGGATCAAGGGGTGTGTGTGTAGATTTTTGGCCACTGAAATTGCCCTGGTTAGTACTCTGAAAACTTAGAAAACACTAAAGGGCTCAGGCGGAACAGTAACACGATCCAGCGTCCACCCAACAGGATCACTCCAGATGCTGTGTTAAGCACAGAACGAAGGTGATGAGGGAAGACCAGGGGACTAATTAAGAGAACCCTGGAGAAATGCAGGTGAGAAACGATGGTGGCTTGGATCAAGGTGGTGGCAGTGGAGGTGGGGAGAAGTGGTTGGATTTCAGATGGGAAGCATCCTGAGGGTAAAGGCAGCGGGATTTGCTGATGTGAAGAAGAACGGGGGTCAAGGATGATGCTGTTTTTGGCCTGAGCACCAAGTATGAGGAGGAAGCACTGTGAGGAGAGGGAGGACACACAGGAGCTTAGCTTTTAGAACACAGAGTTCGAGGGCAGCCCCAGTGGCTCAGCGGTTTAGCACTGCCTTTGGCCCAGAGCATGATCCAGGGGACCTGGGATCAAGTGCTGAGTTGGGCTCTCTGTGTGGAGCCTGCTTCTCCCTTTGCCTGTGTCTCTGCCTCTCGTGAATAAATAAATTCTTTAAAAAGGAAAAAAAAAAAAAAAGAACATGGAGTTCGAGATGCCAATTCCATATCCAGCCTGCAGTTTTGCAAGGGGTCCAGGTTAAGATATACACCTGGGAATTATTAGCAACACATGGAATGAAAAGCCACGAGACCAGGTGAGAGAACTAAGGAAGTGTGTGTATTTGGGACTCAGGACGAGGCTGAGAAGTGGTGACAAGCAAGACGAGAGGACAACTAGGTGTAGCGTCTGAAAAGCTAAGAGAAAGATGCATTTCAAAGAAGATATGATGAATGGTGTCAAATGATGCTAATCCTGGATGAGGACTGAAAGTTCACCGTGAGTTTAGCTAAGTTAAGGTCCTCTCCTTGAGAGGAGCGATTTCAGCAAAGTGCTGGTGCAGAAAAAGCTTACTGAAATAAGCTTAAGGGGGAACAATTTGAAGACAATAAATACAGGCAATCCTTCTGAACAGGTGTACTGTAATTGGGGAGGAGAAAACTGGAAGAGAGAGTGGGTTCAAAGTTATTTTTTTTAATTTTTATTTATTTATGATACACAGAGAGAGAGGCAGAGACACAGGCAGACGGAGAAGCAGGCTCCATGCACCGGGAGCCCGACGTGGGATTCGATCCCGGGTCTCCAGGATCGCGCCCTGGGCCAAAGGCAGGCACTAAACCACTGCGCCACCCAGGGATCCCTGAGAGAGCGGGTTCAATAGAGTATTTAATTTTTTAAAAAGATTTTATTTATTTATTCATGAGAGACACACAGAGAGGCAGAGACATAGGCAGAGGGAGAAGCAGGTTCCCTGTGGAGAGCCTGATGTGGGACTCGATCCCAGGACCCCAGGATCTCGACCTGAGCCAAAGGCAGACGCTCGACCACTGAGGCACCCAGGCATTTTAAAAACGGAGCAAAAACCACATTTCTAAACTATTAGGAGAAAAACTCTTATAGCAAGAAAAATAGAAAATATGTAAGAGGTTAGAATTACTGGAGTGATGTTCTTTTTTTTTAAAGATTTTTAAAATTTATTTATTCATGAGAGAGAGAGAGAGAGAGAGAGAGAGAGAGAGCAGAAGCAGGCTCCATGCAGGGAGCCCGACATGGGACTCAAACCGGGGTCTCCAGGATCACGCCCTGGGCCGAAGGCAGGCACTAAACCGCTGAGCTACCCGGGCTGCCCTGGAGTGACGTTCTTAAGAAGGCTTGAGAAGAAATGGGATTTAGGACTTGAGTGGAGGGTTTGGATTTTGCTAGGAATATGGAGAATTTATTCATTGTAATAGGACGGAAGAGGTAGGTGGGAAGAAGTAATGGTGGAAGTTTTCTAATAGTTTCTTGTGGAAGTTTATGGAAGTTTTCTTTTCTTTCTTTCTTTCTTTCTTTCTTTCTTTTTTTTTTTTTTTTTAAGATTTATTTATGAGAGAGAGAGAGAGAGAGAGAGAGAGAGAGGCAAAGACACAGGCAGAGGGAGAAGCAGGCTCCATGCTGGGAGCCAGACGCGGAAATCGATCCTGGGACTCCAGGTTTGTGTGCTGGGCCAAAGGCAGGCGCCAAACCGCTGAGCCACCCAGGGATTCCTATGGAAGTTTTCTAATTGTTTCTACTTTCTTGGTGAAACAAGAAGTTCATCAGCCTTGAGTGGGACAGAAGGACTTTAAAAGGAGAAGGTGGGGAATAGTCATCCAGAACATGCAGAGGGAATAGTCCAGAGAAATACAGTCTGCAGGGCAATGTTAAAAGTCCCACTGAGGTTAGTGATTATGAAATCAAGGCCTAGAGAGATTTCCAACACCACTGCCAAACTAGTTTTGTGAGATGGAAGCAACGACATCTTGGGAAAGAGTGCCCTGGGCATAAGAACCTGGAGTATTCTGGTATCTTATAATAAGTTAATGTGTTTGCATTCTGGTTTTATACATTAAAAAAGAAGTTAAAAGTGCTGATGGTTAAGGCAGGTGCACATTCATCCTAATTCTAAAACTGAGAACTCTACATCTCCCAAGACACTGCTTCAAATATCTCCTGCCCCACAGCGTGACCAGTAAGAGCACTGGAGTTGAGGAAAGGAGACTGGGGTTCACCGGTAGTCTCATTTGTTTCTCCCTCTATAAACAGCTGACAAATTCCCCAAAGTTTTTACCAAAGCTAAAATCCACCTCAAGGGTTCATATTTGCACAGGCCACCAACAGCTTTGATGAGAAGTGAAGGATCAGGAGAAGTTTAAAGTGTAGACTGGAAAGGGAGTAGCCAGGACTAAAAACTGACATTTCAAAACACTCACATCTCTTGTTCTGTTAGGGAGGCTTAAATAATTTCCCAACTCTGCCACCGGGCGCAGTGAACCTGGCACGTCCCAATTCCCCCTTTCTGAAACTGCGTTGATTCAAAGTCGTGCTTCATATTCTTATTCTTGAGTTGGGATCCAAGCCGTACACTGCAAACATTTCAAAGTCCCCACATCCCAAATCTCAAAACTTGGTTTAATGCTTCATCTCTCGACCACCAAGAGGTCTGATCTAGGGGAAGGGAAACCTGGAAGCGTTCTCTTTTGGGTTCTAGGAGACTGGGAACACGGGGCGGGACGTGGACCTCGGCTGGGGTCCAGGAAGGGGGCGAGGGACTCACGTTTGTCGGTCAAAGCCGCCTCGCAATCTACGTCGAAGATCTGCAACTCCTCCACCAGGCGCTGGGCGGACACGCTCATGGCGACCCAGGAGGGAGGCCGGGGGCCCGGCCCACCGAGCTCGGACCCGAATTCAAGGAACTCACGGCGTGGAGACTGATACGCAGGACCTGGTCCCTCTGATCCTTTCACCCTCGCGGGGGCCGCGACTGAAGAAGACCTAGTGGCCCAAGCCCTCCGGCGGTCGGAAGGCCCTAGGCGTCGGTCACGGAGAAACACTTCTTTTTAATGTGGGAGGAGCCCCAAACGCCCGAAGGATGGAAGCAGAAATCTCGTTAGCTCGCTCTTCTGGGGACAACGTCCTGTTTCCTGAAAACTTCAGTTGAGCATCTAAAGACTGCGTAGAACAGAAAGCAACCCGAAAAAACCCGCCAAATGGTTTGCACGGCGCGCGCATGCGCGAGACGGACTCAGCCCTGCCCCCCCGCCCCCTCCGCCCCCCCCCCCGCGTCCTTCTTGGTTCTCAGACGCCGCGCCTCCGGGCGCGTGCGCACAAACTTCAGTACGGCGGCTCGCGCGCCCGGCGTCCGGGCCCCGAGGTCTGGCGGCCTTACGGCGGCTGCGCAGTTGTGTCCCGTAGGGCGCGAAAGTTGGGCTCCGGCGCGCGAAGGGCTTGGCTCCCATCACCGAAATCGCGTCTCAGGGCCTGCGGCGGTTGCCTGCATTTCGGGCACCGCCTACCGGACGAATGTCCGTCACGCTTTCGCCCTGTGCGTAGGTGCGCAGGCGCTGTGGCGGTTATCAGCGCGCTCCCTGCCGCAGTGATAGGTCTGCTTTCTTTTTTTTTTTTTTTTTTTAAAGAGCAGTTTAATTTTTTTTATTATTTATTTATGATAGTCATAGAGAGAGAGAGAGAGAGAGAGAGAGAGAGAGAGAGAGAGAGAGAGAGAGAGAAGCAGGCTCCATGCACCGGGAGCCTGACGTGGGATTCGATCCTGGGTCTCCAGGATCGCGCCCTGGGCCAAAGGCAGGCGCCAAACCGCTGCGCCACCCAGGGATCCCGATAGGTCTGCTTTCTACATGTGGGGCATGTTGGTGGAATAGAGGTGGAAAGGTGAGAAATGCCTTGGTTTGGGACACGTTAGGTTTGGGTGCCTTTGGGATTCCCGATAGAAGTTCCCAGTGGGCGACTGGAAACTTGGGAGTGAAGATGGTCCACTCAGAGGGAGAGAGTGGAAGTGGAATGAAAGATTGGTGGTGGCCCTCCCCCTGACCCCTGAGCTACCTCCTCCAAGCGTTTGAGCCGCCGTCTCTATTGGCTCAGCTTGGATCAATAACCGTAGACATCACACTTCCCTACCAGGGTGGTAGACCGTTAGAATCTTTCTGGAAAAGTTTGGCAAAATATATATAGGAGGAGCCTTTAAAGATGTTCATTTACTCTTGACTCAGCATTTCTTTTTCTTTTCGTTTCTTTTCTTTTTTCTTTTCTTTCTTTCAAGATTTTATTTATTCATGGGAGACAGAGAGGGGCAGAGACACAGGCAGAGGGAGAACCAGGCTTCATGCAGGGAGCCCGACGTGGGACTACATACCGGTCTCCAGGATCATGCCCTGGGCTGAAGGCAGCGCTAAGCCGCTGAGCCACCCAGGGATCCCCAGCATTTCTTATCCTAAGAAGACCAGCCAAAATCCAAAGTTTTTTTTTTTTTTTTAAATATTTTATTTAATTATTTATGGTAGTCACACAGAGAGAGACAGAGAGGCAGAGTCACAGGCACAGGGAGAAGTAGGCTCCATGCACCGTGAGAAGCCCGACGTGGGATTCGATCCCGGGTCTCCAGGATCGCGCCCTGGGCCAAAGGCGGGCGCTAAACCACTGCGCCACCCAGGGATCCCGAAAATCCAAAGTTTTATGTACAAAGATGTTTGTGGTATCCTCATTTACAGTATCGAAAATGGAAACCATCCAAACATCCAAAGGTAGGGGATGACTAAGGAAAGTATGGGGTTTTACCAAAGCAGTGATTCTCAGGACTGCACCAGAGGCCAAATACTTCCAGGGGACACCTCAGGGAATGAGAGGAGGGGCAGGGGCTAGGGGAGTGGGAGCAACTAACTGTCTTAGCCCCAGTCCGGCAACACGGAGCAGTCAAGGGCTGGTGGAGAAGGAAAACCCTCACCCTCCCCTAAGGCCTCTTACAGATAGGTACCTAGGGCAGAGGTGTAAAAGTTTTCTATCATTATGTAATGATTTATCGCAAACTTAGTGGCTTAAAACAACATCCACTTATTAGCCTAAGGTTCTGTAGGTCTGAAGTCTGGGCGTGGCATGTCTCGGGGAGGCTAATGTCAGGTTTTGGCCAAACTGGATTTCTTTCTTGGGGCTTCTTCGCCAGCCAGAAGAACTCTTTTTAAAAGGCTCATGTTATTAGGTCAAGTCTACCCAGATAACTTCCCTCTCTCTCTTTTTTTTTTTTCTTAACTTCCCTCTCTTAAGGCCAAATGATTTGGGACTATAATTACCTCTACAGAATATCTTTACAGCAGTGCTAGATCAGTGTGAGGAGGGCACTCTCTTTGCATGAAAAGATATTGAGTCAGTACAGCCTAAGAAAGAAAAATAAGTGAAAGAGGAAGTCATTGAAAATCTGGAACTATTTTGAAATATGTAAGTCCTTCAATATTAGGTACATTTTTATTTCATGATAAAAATAAATGCTAAAAATAATGTAGGGAAGAGGAGTTAAATCATCTGTTCTGGGGGATCCCTGGGTGGCTCAGTGGTTTGGCGCCTGCCTTTGGCCCAGGACTGATCCTGGAGCCCTGGGATCAAGTCCCACATCGGGCTCCTGCACGGAGCCTGCTTCTCCCTCTGCCTGTGTCTCTGCCTCTCTCTCCCTTTGTGTCTCTCATGAATAAATAAATAAAATCTTTTAAAAAAAAATCATCTGTTCTGGGAGTCATCTAAACTAGGTCTGACACAAGTCTCCTCCCTGTCAGTCCTTTCCTGAATTAGTTGTTGCCTGTTATCTGGAGGTGGGTGATGGGAAACAATTATCAAAAGACTGGCTCTGGTATTTTATAGAAAGCTTTCAAGAGCACATCAGTGCTCTAGAATGTGGGATTATTTGTTGTAGATTGTGCTCAGATAACAGGAAAAATCTCATTCCACATCCTGCTACAAATGCTTAGTGGCCATTTGGATTTCCTCTTCTGCAGCAGGCATGTCCGCATCCTTTGTCCTTTGCCTTTTGTGACCAAGTAGCAGAAGCTCTTTGTATATCAAAGACCAGAGGTTGCAGTCTATGGCCCTTAGACAAAACTGGCCAGCTGCCTGTTCTGTAAGACCTTTAGGTTAAGAACATTTTTTACATTTTAAAAATAGTTGAAAGAAATCAAAAGAATATTTCAAGATGTGTGGAAATGACATGAAATGCACATTTCAGTATGCATAAAATTTTACTGGAATGCAGCATGCTCATTTGTTTATGGCCTATGACGGAATTTGTGCTACAGAGACAGACCTGAGGAGTGTGACAGAGGCCCTATGACCCTGAATCCTCAAATATCTACCATCTGTCATTTATTTTTTTTTAATTTTTTAAATTTATTTACGATAGTTACAGAGAGACAGAGAGAGAGAGAGAGAGGCAGAGACACAGGCAGAGGGAGAAGCAGGCCCCATGCACCGGGAGCCCAACGTGGGACTCGATCCTGGGTCTCCAGGATCGTGCCCTGGGCCAAAGGCAGGCGCTAAACCGCTGCGCCACCCAGGGATCCCTACCATCTGTCATTTACAGAAAACGTTTGCAGACCCCGTCAGAGACAATAACTGCCATCTAGCAAGTGTGTTGCACCCATATTTTTTCCAACTTGTATTTTAACTTTGTACTTTCTTCTAAAGTTTTACAATTTTATTTATTTATTTTTATTTATTTATGATAGTCACACAGAGAGAGAGAGAGAGAGAGAGGCAGAGACATAGGCAGAGGGAGAAGCAGGCTCCATGCACCGGGAGCCCGACGTGGGATTCGATCCTGGGTCTCCAGGATCGCGCCCTGGGCCAAAGGCAGGCGCTAAACCGCTGCGCCACCCAGGGATCCCCTACAATTTTATTTTATTTTTAATTATAATCTCTACTACACCCAATGTGGGACTCAAACTCACAACCCTGAGATCAAGAGTCATGTGCTTCCTTGACTGAGCCAGCTGGGTGCCCCTACCATTTTGGTGTCTATCTTCCTTTGTGGCGTTTCCTGCTTTTCTTAATAAAGTCTCCCCAGTCTAAGTTTATTTATTCAAATATTCTTCTAATTCCTCTTTTATTAATTGTTACATTTCACCTTTAGATATCTTGTCCATCTGGAATTAATTTTATTATGATGTGAGGAAAGATTTAGCTTTGTTTTCTTTCAGACAAACAGCCAGTAGGTCAGATATACTTAGTAAATGAAACATTCTCCAAGTGAATTGAACTGTGATCTTTTCATGTATTAAGTCCCCATAAATACTTGGATCTATTTCTGGATTTTTTTTAAAAGATTTTCTTTATTCATGAGAGACACAGGGAGGCGGATACAAGGCAGAGGGAGAAGCACGCTTCCTGGGGGGAGCCTGATGCGGGACTTGATCCCAGTACACCAGGATCACAATGTGAGCCAAAGGCAGATGCTGAACCACTGAGCCACCCAAGTATCCCCCAAAGAGAAATTTTAAAGGGCTTGAGGGAAGTGCAGAGATAGGACAAAGGTACTTTGAACTGTCATATGATAATGTTATGCAAATGTCATTTGTAGTAAATGAGAAAATATGAGAGTGCTACAATAATCCCCAAGATAAGCATGTTATATCCTGAGAAAGGACTAATTTTACTCCTTCAATTAAATTCACCTTACACTTTAATTAATTAATTTTTTACGTGGTAAAGACATATAAAATGTGCCATCTTAACAATCTTTAAGTGTACAATTCAGTAGTGTCATCTTTTATTTTTGACACTAATGTGGCCGGGAGCCATCGCTCTACGCTTTAGGTATGTTGCCACTAGGTGGCGGCAGAGTGGCACAGTCCGGAATTGTTATTCAAACTCCTTCCCAGATTTCCTGTCCGTTGCTTTGAGAAACTAGGGCTTACTGGATGGGGGGGAGGCAAATTAAAAACAACAACAAAGCCATGAACCTTGAACCAGTTAACTACTGTTTATTGAGCTACTGTCGTGTCTGCGGCACCCGATTCCATATATAGGGGAAAGGGAGATGGGTTACAAAGACCATAAACCCTAGGAGGGCCTGGTAACCAGAGCATAGTAAGAGCTCCTGGGATGTGCTGTGTGCTGAGGGAGCTGGGCACCATGCTGGGTGCCTCTTCTGTGACTGCCTTACTCCTCAAAGCAACCTTGTGGGGCATTTTTGTTTCCCGCCTGCACTCTCAACATTGTCCTCCCCATCACGCCACTGTGATCTGTTTGAAATTCAAATACGGTCCTGTCAGCCCCACACCCTGCTTAGAACACTCACTGGGTTTCTCAAGCAGCTCAACCTGACATTCCCACCCCCACCTTTGCTCACCCTTTGTTCTCATTTCCGTGGCCACACAGCCACACTAGTCCATTTGCCACCCGGCTTCCAGCACCGCTGTGGCTGCCATCTGGATCTGTCCCCTCTTCGCAGAGCTGGCTCCGTTCTTTCCTGTTCCATCGCAGGGCTGTCTTCTCTGACCTCCACCATCTCTCTTTTGTGACCCTAATTACAATTTATTTATTTTTAAAATATTTTGTTTATATATTTGACAGAGCAAGTGAGCACAAGCGGGGGGGGGGGGGGGGAGCAGAGGGAGAGGGAGAAGCAGGCTCCCTGCCCCAAGGGGCTGGATCCCAGAACCCTAAGATCATGACCTGAGCCAGAGGCAGACACTTAACCCACTGAGCCACCCAGGTGCTCCCTGATTACAACTTTATTTTTTTTTAAATTTTTTAATTTATTTATGATAGTCACACACAGAGAGAGAGGCAGAGACACAGGCAGAGGGAGAAGCAGGCTCCATGCACCGGGAGCCCGACGTGGGATTCGATCCTGGGTCTCCAGGATCACGCCCTGGGCCAAAGGCAGGCGCTAAACCGTTGCGCCACCCAGGGATCCCTGATTACAACTTTAATTTCACATTTATTTCTGTCAGTCTTGGGTAAATATCTCTCCAGGTCATTTTACCATAAGCTCCGTGGGGGCAGATGTGTGTTTTTAGATTCTGGTGCCTGACACAAGGCAGGCTCTCAGCCTGCTACTGGACTTCAGAAGAAAGGAAACAAAGAGCTGGAGGTTGCAGGGATTTGCTTAGGATCCCTCAGCCAGCAGACATCCCAACCTAGACTGGGTGCACATTTGTGCTCTGTCCACTCAAGTTGGCTTTGGGCCCTTTGTGACCTTGGGCAGGTTACCTGACCTCTGCCTTGCATTTCCCAGTTTGTCAAATGCATATAAAACCATGCAGGGGGCGCTTGGGTGGCTCAGTCTGTTGAGTGTCTGACTCTTGATTTCCACTCAGGTTGTGATCTCAGGGGTGGTGACATCAATCCTGGCTCAGCAGGTAGCTCAGCAGGCATTCTGCTTGAAGATTCCCTCCATCTGTTCCCTCCCCACTTGTGCACGTTCTCTCTTTCTCTCAAATAAATAATCTTTAAAAAAGAGAGAAAGAAAGAAAACCCATGTGGAAGGACTGTTGGATGCCCTGCCCAGGGCAGCTGTGACAATGAAATGAGTTGATACATGCGAAGCATCTAGGCGTTGGAGTGTTGTAGAGACCCACAGAAGAATATAAATGGTCTCATTAATTATATTTTTATTATTTTAAAAAAGATTTTATTTATTCATTTGAGAGAGAGGGAGAGGAAACACAAGTGGGGTAGGGCCAAAGGGGGAGGGAGAAGCAGGTTCCCCACAGAGCAGGGAGCCCTATGTGGGGCTCAATCCCAGGACCCAGGACCTGAGCCGAAGGCAGACCCTCAATGGACTAGGCAACCCAGGTACCCCTCATTAATAATATTTGATTAAGGACTCCTGGGTGGCTCAGCGGTTGAGCGTTTGCCTTTGGCTCAGGATGTGATCCCAGGATCTGGGGATCTAGTCCCCATATGGAGTTCCTGCAGGGAGCCTGCTTCTCCATCTGCCTGTGTGTCTGTCTCTCTCTCTCTGTCTCTCATGAAGAAATCAATAAATAAAATCTTTAAAAAAAAGTTTAATTACATGTTGAGATGATAATATTTGTAATCTATTAGGTTAAGTATCTTTTATTATAATGTATACTATAATTTTTTGAAACTTCTAAAAAACGTGGCCACTAGAAAATTTAAAATTACATATGTGACTTGTGTTCTGTTTCAGGTGGACAGTGCTGCTCTAGGTCATAGTTTCAATGTGGAATTAGCTGGGTGGTCTAAATGAGGCTTTGACCCATGGTGTTGGGTGAACTGGAAAGAGTTGCTGATATTTCTGAATCTCAATTTACTCCTGTGTAAGCAGGATAGTAACAGGCTTGTAGTGCACATTGAATTATAATGCAAGTCAGACCCTTGCACGGTACCTGATGCCTGTGTCTGGAATGCCCTTGATAAATGTAAATTATCATTATTGTGATCATGGCAAGGAACAGACAAAATTCTGACGATGGGAATTGCTGTTGCCGTATACTCATATTTCCTTTCTTATACCCAGACACACCAGCTTTTCATTTAGGCCAGTGGTTACCCAGAATCAAGACCCCATCCCCTAGCTTCCCTGGCAGCCAGGTGTGACCCATCTACTAGGTTCTGGCCAGTAGGATGTGAGTCAAAGAGAAGTGGGTACCCTCTGGGCTATGTCCTTAAGTGAAATAAACCCCAGGCCCTCCACCTCCCAGTGGCTGGAATGGAACATTATGGCAGATATCTTGGATTTTGAGGACAAAGGCAATGCCCAAAGGATTTCAGAGCTAGCAAGAGAATATTCTTAGGTCTCTGATGCTGTGGAGACACATTCTTCCCAACCTGGATGGCTTATGCCTGGCCTGTAATAGGTAAGAGAAATTACTTTTCTAAAAGCCCCTATTAGGGCACCTGGGTGGCTCAGTTGGTTAAGCATCCAACTCTTTTTTTTTTAATTTTTTTTTATTTATTTATGATAGTCACAGAGAGAGAGAGAGAGAGAGAGGCAGAGACACAGGCAGAGGGAGAAGCAGGCTCCATGCACCGGGAGCCCGACGTGGGATTCGATCCCGGGTCTCCAGGATCGCGCCCTGGGCCAAAGGCAGGCGCCAAACCTCTGCGCCACCCAGGGATCCCAAGCATCCAACTCTTGATCTCAGTTCAGGTCTTGATATCCGTTCTTGATCTCAGGATCATGAATTGAAACTCCACACTGGGCTCCATGTTGGGCATGGAGCCTACTTAAAAAAAAAAAAAAAGCCATTGTTATTTTGGCTTTCTGTGTAGTGTACTCTAATACAGCTCTGTGCCCAGAGATTGTCCAAGCTGTCACCTTGGATACCAGGATTCCCATGACTAGCTGAATTCCAGACCCTGAAGGGTATAAATATTCTACTTGTCTCGGTCCAGGTTGGTCCAGAACCAGGCAGGACTGAGCTTATATGTTGAGGTCTCCAGTGTGCTGGAGGGACCAGGCACAGACATTATTGCTTCTCCAAGGGCCTTCACCTCTACTCCCTTGTCCTATTTCCCAAGGAAGGAGCCCTTGGGTATCCATGTGCAACCTACCCCTTGGAGCTGCCCAGATGTTTAGTATTACTCTGAATGGCTCTGAACTCATCTGGCCCGAGGATTCCTGGGTGGCCACAAGAACATCGGTATCTTGGTTTAAAAATTAGTCTAGGTGTTTATAAACTAGTCTCTCAGAAATGAGTTCAGTGGGGACTAGCGCATCAGAGCCTGGACATCTCTGAGGATGTGAAGGCATGTTGTTTCCAGATGTGCAAAACTGCGGACCAGAATCCAGAGGATGAAGGCAAAGGAAGCCATGGAGAACCAGTGTAGATGGCCAGGCACTCATCGGTATCACTTCCCAACTTGAATCTCCTCCTTAGTGTTCTCTAAAGGATGCAGTGACAGCTCTGGGCTTAATAACAGGTGGTTATAAAAGTGAGAGAAATCAGCAGATGTGGGTCCAATGGCCACTCCCTCTGATTGTAGAAGACCATGAAGAAGCCCAGAGGAAGGAGCTGTTTCATGTCAAAGAATTTAACTATGTAGTTTCAGCAAGAGGTTTGAAAAATATCCATAAATTCTTTGATACTCCTCCCTTCAAAAGGTAAAGCCTGATTCCCCTCCTGTCAAGCATGGCCTGGACTTAGTATCTCATTTTGTATGACTAGGATGTGGTGGTAAAGACTATGCATGGCATCTGAAATTAGGACATAAAAGCCATTGTGTCTAACCTCTCATATCACTTGCTCTGGGGAAGCCAGGTGCCATGTGTTAGGGAACCCTCAAGCAGCCCTATGGACAGGTCTACATGGCAAAGAATGAGGCCTCCTGACGACAGCTGTGAAGAACATCTTTGGAAGCAGCTCCTCTGGCCCCAAACCAGCCTCCAGACGACAGAAGCACCAGCCAACCTCCTAACTACAACCTCATGAGGAACCCGGACCCAGAAGCAGATGGCTCAGTGGCTCCTGAATTAATTGGGAATCAGAATAGCCCTGTGAGGTACACATATTTTAAATAAAGATTTTTTTAAAAAAAGATTTTATTTACTCATGGGAGACACAGAGAGAGAAGCAGAGACACAGACAGAGGGAGAAGCAGGCTGTCTGTGGAGAGCCCGATGCAGGACTTGATCCCAGGACCCCGGGATCATGACCTGAGGCAAAAGCCAGAGGCTCAACCACTGAGCAACCAAGGTGCCCCTTAAAGATTTTTATTTTTTCATTTTGAAAGAGAGAGAGAGGAGAGGGAGAAGAGGGGGAGGGAGAGAAAGAATCTCGAGAAGACTCCCTGCTGATTGCAGAGCCTGATGCAAGGCTTGATCTCATTACTCTGAGATCTTGACCTAAGCTGAAATCAAGAATTGGATGCTTAACTGACTGAGCCACCCAGGTGCCCCGAGGTACACACTTTCCAGATGGGGAGACTGAGGCTAAATGACTTGCCTAAGATCATGCGGCCAGAAACTATACTCCCCTCCAGCTGACTATACAGACTACATCATCTATTCCCTTGCTATTGAGCAAAGGCCCAAATGTCTTTCTGAGTTTTGTCTAATTTTTTTTCACTTCCTTTTATATAACCTGAAAATTTCCTGAGATTCTCTCGATTCAACAAGCCTCCTCTTAAAAAAAAGTTATTGCTGTGACATTTTAAGAATTATCAGTAAGGGCAAATTGGATTTAAATAAATATTTTTTTATAAAGAATTTTCAGTAGGGGGGATCCCTGGGTGGCGCAGTGGTTTGGCGCCTGCCTTTGGCCCAGGGCGCGATCCTGGAGATCCGGGATCGAATCCCACATCGGGCTCCCGGTGCATGGAGCCTGCATTTCCCTCTGCCTATGTCTCTGCCTCTCTCTCTTTCTCTCTCTGTGACTATCATAAATGAATAAAAATTAAAAAAAAAAAAAAAGAATTTTCAGTAGGGATGCTTGGGTAGCTCAATGGTTGAGCATCTGCCTATGTCTCTGGCTTTCTCTCTGAGTCTCTCATGAATAAATAAAATCTTAAAAAAAAGAATTATCAGTAAATTGCACATGATAAGAATCAGGCCAGTTGAATTGCTTTCCTCCTATAGTAGAGGAAATATAGTAGCTTAATGTTTAGTGATTAAGCAGAACCACTGAGTGCAGCTGTGCAGGCTGTTCACTGAGCAAGGGTGCCTAGCCAAATGGGTGGTGAAATTGAGCCCATGTTTTGCTGGCCAAACTGTGCAACCTGCTGTGAAGCTTTATTTCTCCAGGGTGGGATGGGGCTTGGAACTCTTTCTAGCTTGTGCAAAGGCACCCTCCACTCACCAAGCCGGGTGCTCAGAAAGCTGCCTTTGCCCAGAGAGGAACACCTGTCTCAAGTTCACTTAAGGGTGGTGTATGAGCTAGGTGACCCTGGATTTATGGGCAGCCCACTTGCATGTTTTAATTGAATCAAACACACTCTGCTGTAGCAATTTCGGAAGAAAAGGGGCCTTGTGTATTTGGGGAGTACTGTGTATGAACAGGAAAAGGTGAAAATGATGTCAGCTGTTCTTCTCACTGTCCCAGCCCCACTTTCAGGATCGGTGGCTCTCTCATCAGCTAGACATTCTTCTGTAGGACGTGATGTTAACTGTGCTTCTAAAACCAGGGCTGAACTCAGCTGGGCCCCCAGTGTGAGCTGTTTATCTTGTCCTTGCAGGTGACATTGTGGCAGCTGGGCTGGGTCTCCAAGGATCATGTGGACATGCATGATGAACTCTGCTTCTCTCTGTAGCAAATACTCACTGAAGGGCAACTCAAGGTGATTGTTTTGTTTTTAAAGATTTTATTGATTCATGAGAGACAGAGAGAGAGGCAGAGACACAGAGGGAGAAGCAGGCTCCCTGTGGGGAGCCTGATGTGGGACTTGATCCCAGGACCCCAGGATCATGCCCTGAGCCAAAGGCAGACATTCAACCACTGAGCCACCCAGGTACCTCTCTCAAGGTGACTGTTTCGGTGTCTTCCCTCCTGCCCCATTTCTCAATGCTACTCCTCCTGGGCTCATCTGCCTCAAGGCTGGTGAGTGAGTGGGGATGATGGCCAACTTGGGGTGTCATTCCCCATCTGAGGTACTTTACCCTAAGATTCAGTCAGAGGAGTACTGTTGGCTCAGACACTCTAGCTTTCTTGGGCTGAATGGCCTGGCAGGTTTAATAAATTCAGATATTCTTCTGGCTTGTCCCAGAATAGCATCATTTTTAGGAAGATGAGCCGGGTGTGTAAGGCAGGCCTGGAAGATGGAGCTGATGAGGATGCACATTTTTTTTCTGTTTTGTTTTTTAGAATTAGCGGATTTTTTTGTTAATGAACAAAGCAAATACCCTGAGCGGATGCAGATAGCTAGCAAGGGGCCACAAAGCTGTAGTGCATTTTCAGCTCTGTTTACATGAAATTAAAGCTGCAGTTGTTACATGTCATCCTGTTCTGGTCAATGGCATATATTTAATTTGTCCCTGCAGTTACAATGGCTTACCTTGACATCCTATTTTTCATAATTATCAGGCTGATTCTGGCAATCTGTTCTGTCATGATTCTTTATCTTGCTGTCTCCTGACTAATGTATTTCCATAGCTATATCTCCTTTCCTAATCAGACCACCCAAAATCTAGAATTTTGAGCTCTTTTCAGATAAAAGATGACATTTAGCTATTTCCACCTCTGTGTGTAAGATTTAGTCTCCCTTTATGTTCCAATGTCACTCAGTTTTCAAACATAAAAAAATTTGTATATATTTTTAAAGATTGTATTTATTTGAGAGAAAGGGAGAGCGTGCATGAGTGGGGGGAAAGGGGCAGAGGGAGAAGCAGACTCCCCACTGAGCAGGGAGCCACTATGCAAGGGGGATCCGAGGACCCTGAGAGATCATGACCTGAGCCGAAGGCAGACGCTTAACTCAGCCGTCCAGGCGGCCCTAAACACCAAAAATGTATTGAATGGCTTGCTGATAAGTAACAGTACCTTGTTTGGCATATTGAATAAAAAGTTATCATCGCAAGTTTGTTGATTGAATTCGCTTTCAAACATTGAAAATTTTGCTTCAAATGGACATGAAGGAGTCTTGTCAATTCTTAATTTTCACCTGTGTACATTAAGTTCTAGGCAAAAGTTGGGGAAGAGGATAAATTGTCCACATTATGGTAAAACAAAGTTACAACACAGAAACCCTTGTATTTATTTATTTATTTATTTATTTATTTATTTATTTATTTATTTATTTATTTATTTATTATAGTCACACAGAGAGAGAGAGAGAGAGAGGCAGAGACACAGGCAGAGGGAGAAGCAGGCTCCATGCACCGGGAGCCTGACGTGGGATTCGATCCCGGGTCTCCAGGATCGCGCCCCGGGCCAAAGGCAGGCGCCAAACCGCTGCGCCACCCAGGGATCCCTTTTTTTTTTTTTTTTTTTTTTTATGATAAGAAACCCTTGTTATATGTCATCAGAGTTTCTCTGAAGAGTCACGTTTTGCAGCAGCAGGCGTTTACCCCTTAAATGCCTGAACTCTAGCACTGACCTCTACCCTCCAGGCAGCTCTGCAACTCCCCTGATCATACTTAGCTTTCCTG
This sequence comes from Nyctereutes procyonoides, assembly GCF_905146905.1. NCBI lineage: Eukaryota > Metazoa > Chordata > Mammalia > Carnivora > Canidae > Nyctereutes > Nyctereutes procyonoides. Next base: position 11,224,887 of record NW_026575025.1, read on the forward strand.
TGCCTGTGGTCCAGATCTTCACCCAGTGCTCCATTCAGTTTCTCCCTGTGTCCCTTCTCTTGCTTCTCTTGCCTGTTCTGTCTCTTGCTCATAGATGAACACCTTCCATGGAAAAAGGCCTGGCTTATGCAGATGGGACCAGCCACATAATTTGAAGGGTCCATAGAGATATGAAAATGCAGAGCTCCTTGTTCAAAAACCATTAACAATTTCAAGATGGTGGCAGCAGAGCATTAAACCAAATGTGGGACCCTCTTGAGTATGGGAACAGGTTGTACACCCTTGAAGTTGGTTTGAAGTTGTTCAGTCATTCTCAGCTAATGCCAGAGGGTCTCTTGAAGCCAGCAGTGGGCCAGGACCATGAGGTTGGCTGCCCTTCTCTTGACTTGGGCTTCTCAGCTGCTCCATTTCTGTTCAATGGATCTATATTATAACCCTTACTAAATCTTTCTGAGACCAGCTGCTGGTCTATGAGAGGTGGATCATATGCTAGCAACAGCCCTGGCTGGGCAACTTGGAGACTTGGCTAGGGTTATATGACAACTGACCTTGGGTTGCCCTTGAGTGAGTGTTTGCTAAAGAGAGAAATGGCCCTGAGGCCTGGAAGCCAATAACAATGGTAGCATTATTTAAGATAATTTTTTTGGGGGGGGAGGGTATTATCCTCTCTTGTACAGAACTGCTCTGGAAATTTCTATCTAGAAACAGAAGGAAATGACCCAGAAAAGTTATATTCTTTATATATTACCTTATTTATTAAAAGTGATCAGCACTCAGGGAGTCTGGGTGGCTCAGTTGGTTGAGCGTCTGACTCTTGATTTCAGCTCAGGTCATGATCTCATGCATCATGAGATTGAACCCCGAGTCAGGCTCCACACTCAGTGGGGACTCTGCTTGAATATTCTCTCTTTCTGCTCCTCCCTACCAACAAATAAATCTTAAGAAAAAAAGTAATCATCACCCATTAGAAAAGGTGCCCACTTGCAAATGAAAGAGACTTCATGCTTGAGGCCTTTTGGGTCATTGGAGTCCAACATCTATCACATGCTCAGAGACAGCTGGAGAGGAAGTATCTGGAGCAGCACAATGGTAGAAATGTTCTAGATCTTTGCTTGTCCCCTACAGTAGCCACATATGGTTACTGAGCACTTGGATTGTGGCTAGTGAAACCAAGGAAATTAGTTTTAAATTTTATTTAATTTTAATTACTTTTGGTTTCAATCTCAGTAGCCACCTGTAGTTGGTAGCAACCACACTGGACAGCACAGACTAAAACCCCAGTCCAGATGCAGACACCATAACCCCAAACAACTTTGAATCTTCTAATACAGGCAAAGTATGGTGCTGAGAACCAGAGGGAGAGCAGCAGAGCATCCCACTGTTCTTGCTGCCAGATGCTTGTGTCGATGAGGAGACAGGATATGGAAGAGTAAGAATTAGAGAATCTATGAGCTGATGAGACCTCCAGCTTATTTCGTCCTTTTCTGATTATGCTGTTAGACTCTGTTTGTTGTAGAAATGACCAGAAAACAGGATGATGATAGTGGTAATGTGATAAGTGTTGTCTAACCAAGAAGTCAGCCAGGACTGTGGCACTTTTGAAATGGTGGAGTCAGGACCTACACAAATCCCCCCACACCACCACCAAAACACTGTGAACACTAAGAAAAGATAAAAATCAACTTTTTCAGAACTCTGTAAATGAATCAAAATTAATCAAAGGCTTTGCAACAGATGCTCAACAGATTAGTCATTAGGGGGATCCCTGGGTGGCGCAGCGGTTTGGCGCCTGCCTTTGGCCCAGGGCGCGATCCTGGAGACCCAGGATTGAATCCCACGTCGGGCTCCCGGTGCATGGAGCCTGCTTCTCCCTCTGCCTGTGTCTCTGCCTCTCTCTCTCTCTCTCTCTCTCTCTCTCTGTGACTATCATAAATAAATAAATAAAAAAAAAAAAAAAACAGATTAGTCATTAGGGAAATGCCAGTCCAAAACCACAGTGAGATGACACTATACCCACTGGGATGACTATAATAAAAAAATATAAAACAAGAATTGGGAAAGATGTGGAGAAATTGGAGCCCTTAGACATTGTCTTGCTGGTGGGAATGTAAAATGGCGCCGTCTCCATGGAAAACAGTCTGGCAATCACTGAAAAAATTACCATATGACCCAATAATTACTTGTGTGAGATGTACAATCCAAAGAATAGAAAACAGTTTTTCAAACAAAAACACGGATGTTTATAGCAACACAAGTCACAATAGCCTCAAGGTAGAAACAACCCAAATGACCAAGAGTTGAATGGATAAACAGGTTGGTAGATCTACACCATGGAATATTATTGGGGAATAGAAAGGAATGAAGCACTGACATGTGCTGTGGTATGGCTGATCTTTGAAAGCATTAAGCTAAGTGAAGGAAACCAGACATGAGAGACCACATATTATATGATTTCATTCATATAAAATATCCAAAAACAGGCAAATCTATAGAGGCAGAAAATAGATCCAGGTATTAGGGGAAAGGTGGAATGAGCAATGACTGCTAATAGATCCTGTGTTTCTGTTTGGGATGATGAATATGTTCTAAAATTAAACATTGGTGATGGTTGCACAAGTCTGAGAATGTACTAAAATCCATAGAATTGTGAACTTTAGAAGGTTAATTTTATGGTATGTGCATTATATCTCAATAAAGCTGTGATTAAAACAACCACATGAAGCTACCAATTTAAAAAATAGTTTGTCCTTCACCTTTGTTTTGTTTTTAGTTATTTATTTAAAAAATTATGGTAAAATAGACTACAAAAATGTACTATTTTAACCATTTTAAAAAAGATTTTATTCATTTATTCACGAGAGACAGAGAGGCACAGAGACACAGGCAGAGGGAGAAGCAGGCCCCATGCAGGGAGCCCAATGCAGGACTCGATCCCAGGACTCTGGGATCACGCCCGGGGCCGAAGGCAGGTGCTAAACCGCTGAGCCACCCGGCTTCCCTATCCAATTTTTTTTAAAAGATTTTATTTATCTATTTATGAGAGAGAGAGAGAGAGAGAGAGAGAGAGAGAGAGGCAGAGACACAGGCAGAGGGAGAAGCAGGCTCCATGCATGCTTCTCCATGCATCCATGGATCTGGGGACTCCAGGATCACACCCTGGGCTGAAGGCAGATGCTCAACCACTGAGCCACCCAGGCATCCCTTAACCATTTTTAACTGTACAGTTTAGTGTTCATATTGTCATGTAACCCTCACCACCATCCATCCACAGATCTTTCTTCATCTTACAAAACTGAGACACTACTGTCCTCATTAAATACTAGCTCCCTATGCCTTCCCTCGCCCAACCGCTGGCACCCCCCATTTTATTTTCTGTCTCAATGAATTTGACCACTCTAGGGAACTCCTATAAGTGGACTCATACAGTATTTGTTCTCTAATAATGGGCTCATTTCTTCTAGTGTAATGACCCCTGATTCATTCATGTTGTAGCATGTGCCAGAATTTCCTTTTTAAGACTGAATAAGATTCTATTGTATGTACAAATTACATTTTATCTGCTCATCCACCTATGGACACTCAAGTTGCTTCCATGCTTTAGCTATCATGAATAATGCTGCTATGAACGTGGGTGTGCACGTGGGTGTCCCTGCTTTCAATTCTTTTGGGTCTGTACCTAGAAGTGGAATTGCTGGATCATATGATAATTCTATTTTTAATTTTTAAAAAAGATTTTATTTATTTATTCATGAGAGACACAGAGAGAGAGAGCAGAGACAAGCAGGCTCATTCAGGGAGCCCGATGTGGGACTTGATCCCAGAACTCCGGGATCACACCCTGAGCCAAAGGCAGATGCTCAACCGCTGAGCCACCTAGGCATCCCTATTTTTAATTTTTTGAGGAACCTCTATACTATTTTCCACAGTGGCTGTGGCATTTTATACTCCCATCAGGTTTACACATGGGTTCTGATTTCTCTACATCCTGGCCAACACCTGTTATGTATGTAAAATGATGTTTCAGGGGCACCTGAATTGCTCAGTGGTTGAGCATCTGCCTTTAGCTCAGGTCATGATCCTGGAATGGAGTCCTGCATCAGGTTCCCTGCAGGTAGCCTGCTTCTCCCTCTGCCTATGTCTATGCCTCTCTCTCTCTCTCTCTCTGTCCCTCATGAATAAATAAATAAAATATTTAAAAATAAAATGAAATTATGTTTCACTGTGGTTTTCTTTTTCTTTCTATATTTTTAAATTCTAGTTAATATATAGTGCAATATTGATTTCAGAAGTGGAATTTAGTGTCATTGTAGTTTTGACTTGTTAAATTTCTTTCATTTTAAGTACTTTACAAATGTAAGAATTTTAATTGCATAAAGAACAAGATCTTAATAAGGTCTTAAGTAGTTCTATAAAGCTAACATATTTAATTTATAGACATGAAAAACTTGAGTTCTATTTTAAGTATAAATACTGTCTAGTACCCTGTTGGTCCCTCTAATCCATTTACTATTTGTGTTAATTCTGAGCTCCCTTCTCATAGGAGTGACCCCCAGTGTTTTCTCAGTGTTTTTTCCTGTTTTTATAGTTTTTAAAAAATATTTTATTTATTCACGAGAGACAGAGAGAGAGAGAGAGAGAGGCATAGACACATGCAGAGGGAGAAGCAGGGTCCCCATAGGGAGCCTGATGTGGGACTCAATCCTTGGACCCCAGGACCACAACCTGGGCCAAAGGCAGATGCTCAACCACTGAGCCACACAGGTGCTCCGTGTTTTTCCTGTTTTTTCCTGACTCTGTCATCACAGCTGTCTGGGTCCTTCTAAGGACACCTGGATAGAAACGGTACCCGGAAGGATATATACAAAATGTCAACAGTCAATATATATGGATAATGAGATCACAGCTGATTTCTGTTTTCTTCTCTAGACTTTTTTGCATTCTCTGAGTTTTTCAAAACAATAATTAACCATTTATTCAATAAATATTTATTGGAGGATTGCTCTGTGCGAGGCACTAAGCTTGGTGCTGGCAAGAACAAGACAGCCATGGTCCTTGCCCTTATGGAGTTTACAATCTGGCAGAAAAGGCAGATGTTAAATAAGGAAGACAGTAATGATGTTAAAATGTGCAAAGGGCCTTGGTTTTGTTTCTAAGAGCATGTAGCCTAATCTGGAGGGGTCATGATGGAGAGGGCTTCCTGATATTGGGGATGCTTACCTGGGACCTGCAGGGTGAAACACATTTGCCACCATAGAGGTTGATGAGGGAGGACAGTGAGCCATGGATTCATCCCCTTCCCATGCTGACACATCTGACCCTCCTGGCACCAGACAGACTTCCCTAAAATGCAAATTTGCACTCATTACTTAACTCAAAATTCTACTGAGAAATCATCAAGAACTATTAACAATACTCACTTTTGGGGAGAGAAATGGACAGAGGGAATCTTTTTTCATTTTGTGACTTTCTGTCTATAAAACCTTTAAAACATTTTAATGAGAGAGTGGAGGTTGCTTCACTAGCCTTTCACATCAGGTTTTATGCTTGAGATGGCTGTGCCCAATTCTTGTTTTTAATGATGGTTCATTTGAATCTAAGAATCCTTCATACTCCATCAATGCAAAATTTCATTTGTATAGGTAGCTGGTAGCCAATGACAGAAGACTAGCACTTTTTTTTTTTCTTGGTGGATCTTTCTTTCTTGCCATTGATCAGCATATGGATATTTCTACCACTTCAGATGGTTTTCTTCCATGGCATTATCTTTCAAATCCAATGGCTCTGCATCTTCTGTCATTAATAATTGTAATGTTGAGGGGCACCTGAGAGGCTCAGTCAGTTAAGCATCTGTCTTTGGCTCATGATCCCAGGGTCCTGGGATGGAACCCCATGTCAGGCTCCCTGCTCAGTGGGGAGCTTCTCCCTCTCCCTCTGCTGCTCCCCTGCTTGTGTTCTCTCTCTCTCTCTCTCTCTCTTTCTGTCAAATAAATAAAATCTTTAAGAAAAACAACTGTAATGTTGAGATTTCTTAGGATATTAATGGATTTCGACTTTGATCAGGCTTCTTCATAACAGCAAGTGTTGGGGACAAGGTGCCAGCCTGGTTTGCTTTGGCCCTGTTGGTTCATCTGATAACTTTTCCAGGTATTTAAAACATTTTGACTGGGGAAGAACAGAATTAGCAGTATGTGCAAACCCAACTTGTGGTAAATCTTCTTCAAGTCAGCTCATTTAGTCATTTAAACATTTAATTTTTTAATTTTTATAATTTTAAATATTTATTTATTTTGAGAGAGAGAGAGTGAGCAAACAGAGAGAGTGGCAGAGGGAGAGAATCTTGAAGCAGACTCCATCCTGAGCATGAAGCCTGACTTGGGGCCCAATATCATGAACCATGAGATCCTGATCTGAGCCAAAACTAGGAGTTGGATGTTTAACCCACTGAGCCACCCAGGTGCCCCAGTCATTTAAACTTTTTATTTTTTTTTTATTTTTTTTAAGATTTATTTATTCATTCATTCAGAGAGAGCGAAGACAGAGGCAGAGACACAGGCGGAGGGAGAAGCAGGCTCCATGCAGGAAGCCCGATGTGGGACTCGATCTAGGGTCTCCAGGATCACACCCCGGGCTGAAGGCGGTGCTAAACTGCTGGGCCACCAGGGCTGCCCTGAATGCCTGACTCTTGAAATTAGCTCCTCCGTGCTCAGCAGGGAGTCTACTTGAGAGTCTCTCCCTTCCCCTCAGGACCTCCTCCCCTCTGTGACTGTGCGTGCATGGGCTTGGGCATGCACATGCATTCTGTCTCTTTCTCAAATAAATCTCTAACGAAAAAAAAGAATTGCTTGCTCCTCTGACTGAGCCAGCCAGCCAGTGTCCCTTATCAAAACCTTTTTATTTACTTATTTTAAAGATTTATTTATCTTTTTTTTTTCTTCAGAGAGAGAGCACAAGAAGGGGGAATAGCAGAGGGAGAAGCAGACTCCCTGCTGAGCAAGGAGCCCAATGTGGGGCCTCTATCCCATGACCCTGGGATCATGACCTGAGCCGAGGGCAGATGCTTAAAACCACCCAGGTGCCCCCAAAAATATTTTTAAACTTAGATTTTCTGAAGCAGTCAAGGTTTATAGTCCACTTTGATGTACTTCTTTACTCGAATTATGTTCAATGATTATGTTTTCAAAAAAGGGATTCTTATTTGTAAAAACAACCATAATAATTCATTGATTCAAACAAGAATCAAATATTGGTTAATTGTTAATACCTAAAGCTGATAAATAACAAATAATAAATGAACAAATTCAAAGCAAGAATTAGCAATTGAGAAACTTAGTGAAATTTATTATATTCTTTCTAAATCTAACATCAGACACTAGTAACAAAAACATGAACACAGCAATAATTCCATATGTCTTCTATGTTAGAAAAACTTAGATGTAGGAAAAAAATATACATTTACATGTCCACACTGAACAGAACCTCAGTCGTAACAAGTGGGCGCTGTGACTTTTCAGAAATTCAGGAGGCTCTTCTTCATACAGTACCCCATGAAGGCTTTCTGGTCATGGTCTCAAGCATATGTCCTTAAAACGACCATTACCAAACTGAGGAACAATATCAGGGACTACCAACAGGTGCTATGTCAATGGTGCTCAGATTAATAGCCTGGACACACCTATCCACCACACACCTATCCACCACTTGCCATTGGAAGCTCTCTGCTCATTCTTGGCTTTTTATAGTCTTGGGCATCCACCCTGTGATCTGGACAGATGGATGCAGCTGGCTCTGGGCTGCAGGCCAGAGTGCTGGTTGGGTTGTCTACAGGCACTGCAGAATGTGGCCTTGTCCTGTGGCTACTAAGAGCTGAAGCAGAGACCACATGGTCTGACGAGAGCCACTGCAGAAGAGACGAAAACCTTGCGGAGGCAGTCTGGGGGATGTTTTCAGCCATCAAGTCATCATTTTAGGTTAACCATAGAAAAAAGCTTGAAAAATACTTCTAGCATAAACATTTCCAAACATCCAGAAGTAGGAAGTACAAGGAACACCCTGCTTCAACCCTGGCACTCACTCTTTGCACTTTTCTAGTATTTTAAAGCAAATTCCCCAATGTTTTCATTCCTAAATACTTCAACTTACATCTTTTCTTCTTCTTCTTTCTTCTTCTTTCTTCTTCTTCTTCTTCTTCTTCTTCTTCTTCTTCTTCTTCTTCTTCTTCCTTTCTTCTTTTTATTTAAAGGGACACTGGCTTATATAACCCAATGCCACTGCCAACTTAACAAAATCAACAGATTCCTTAATATTTATTTAAAACTCATTCTTTATATTCAAATGTCCCTGATTGTCCAATACATGTCTTTTCTCAGTTGGTTTATAAGTCAAGTGATTCATTTGCCTTATAATATTTCCATATCACAGCACTATCGTTGCTTTTCCATTAGACGGTCAAGTGAGGTGCCATAGCATTTCCTTGGCAAGATCCCTCACGTTTCAAAATGTGAGAAAGTTGTGAAGAGAGGCAGGGCCATTCAGAATATAGTTGTGGTTCCAAAGAAATCACACTGTGCCTTCTACTTTTGTCATTTCTGATAGAAGTGAGACCAATCCATTCTTTGTGGTATTTTCACTGATGTTTCTTTTTTTGTCATGAGCCATCTTCATTCTGGGCAGGGAGAGGCACAAAACAAGCTGTGAGTGGAAAAGTGAGAGCTTCATGGATGGAAGGGCTCTGTCACTGCCCTGAGAAGGAGGGGCCTGCTGGGCCCAGGCGGATGAAATGGAGAGGCACAGCTGCCCCCAGGGAGGTGCTCCCAAGCCAGCCCAGCCCATCTGGAGCAGAGCCCCACTGCCCCACCGACCTACTGACCAAGCCCAAGACAAGGAACCAGACAAGGTTCAGATCAGCCAAACCACAGACAAAGGATCCCACTTGAAAAGAAGTGTTCAATGAATAGATTAGATGACCATCTTCCTTCAAAATAAACAGCATGGCTGAAATTCATCTGGAGTAACAGACTGACCTCATCTGGTCACCACACGTGGTTTTGCAGCCATAGGTTAGGTGAGAGGAGGGACTTCAGCCGTGTGACAGATCCCCTCCACATACAAAGTGATGGCATATTTAATAAAAGGAGACTATGGCAGAATTGTATATGGCCTCCCGCGTGATTTACCTCCAAATGCTTCATAGGGCTCTCAGACACTCACCACCAAGTTTAATAAACCTGAAGCGATTACTGTATTTCAGGTGGATGGTCAGGAGCAGTGGGAGCTGCCCCAGAGTCCTGACACGGGCCAAGGGAGTGCCCCAGTCCTGCCGGGGCAGCAAGGACCCCACTGACCCATTCTCACTGGTCCATCACCACAGGCTATGAGGACTTTCTGACATGCTGGAGAGGGAGCAGGAAGGGTCCTACCTCTTCTCTGTCTCCTGGATGGTGTCCAGCAATGGCTGGTTGTTAGTCTCTGTCAAAAAGGAGGCTGCTATAGCTGCCAGGATAGGCATGAGGCCAAACATCACAGGCTGTAGCACTGGGCTATGGCTTCCTAGGATGTAGACGAGGGGAGCCAAGAGGGAGCCCAGGCGTGTGCTGAAGATCCCGGCACTCATCCCTATCTGCCTGTGGTGAGAGAGAGCATAGGAAGGGTTAGGACCTTACATGCACGCTGCCATAATTCAAGCACCTGCAACAAGCCTGGTAGGATTTGGTGAATGAATAAATGGAACTGGGCCCTGAGTCTCTGGGCTGGTGCACCGAGAGAAGGCTGAGTGGCAAAGGGCCAGATCTTGGTATGGGTCATGTAGGGGTACATCACAGGGAAGAGAACATTCATCTCAGATGTGGCCCTGTATGTAGGATGCTTATTGGGAACCATAACAATGGTGTAAAAATTGACAGCTAATACTAACTGAGCACGTACTTCATGCCAGGCACAGTACTTGATGTCCTCGACTTCTTGATTTCCTACCACTATCTAAGATATTTACATTTTTCTGAAGCTATAGAAACTAGACCGTTTATGGGAGTGCCTGCCGTGCTCTAGTCATTATTCCAATAGCAAAGTGCTATGATAACCAAAATCACGTTAAAATAGTGACATGAACCTACTACTTTGAGATGTGACACCACAAAACTATTTCCAAATGGGGGCTGGTTTCACTAGTGGCCCAGCTCTGAGCTTTGAGGGACAGAGGCTGCCCTCTTGGTTCCAGAGGCTCTGATCCATCTTCTTCTTCTCCTCCTCCTCCTCCTCCTCCTTCTTCTTCTTCTTTTTTTTTTAAGATTTTATTTATTTATTCATGATAGACATAGAGAGAGAGAGAGAGATAGGCATAGGGAGAAGCAGGCTCTGTGCTGGGAGCCTGACGCGGGACTCGACTTGATCGGGAGGACTGGATCCAGGACTCTAGGACCACGCCCTGGGCCAAAGGCAGGCACCGAACTGCTGAGCCACCCAGGGATCCCCCTCTGATCCATCTTCTTACCTGATTTCAGTAGGGAAGAGCTCCATGGTGTATAGGTAGAGACAAGTAAAACAGCCAGCCAGGCTCCCTTTTCCAAATAAACAGAGGATCATCTGAAAGGTATTCATGTCTGAGAGAAGGCAGTGGGGTGGGGGGTAGACAAAAGGGAGTTAATTACATATCAATGCAATCACCTATCCTCATATCTCAGTGTGTCAAGGACCTCTCTGCCTCAGGGCCTTTACACTTGTGGTTCTCACTCCTCAGAGTGCTCTTTCTTCTAATCCCATCTTCAGATCTCGATTCATTTTTTAATTTTTTTTAAAGGTTTTATTTATTTATTCATGAGAGACACAGAGAAGGAGAGAGGCAGAGACACAGGCAGAGGGAGAAGCAGGCTCCATGCAGGGAGCCCAATGTGGGACTCGATCCCGGGTCTCCAGGATCAGGCTTTGGGCTGAAGGCAGCGCTAAACCGCTGAGCCACCCGAGCTGCCCCTTCAGATGTCTGATTCAAATGCTATTCTGGCAAAGAGGACTTCCCTGACCCTGTTCGCTGTACCTAGCCCACCGTATATTCCCTGACTCCCTCCCTGGACATCTCCTATGGGGCACTGATCCCAACTACAATTGACACAATGAAGCCATTGGTTACTGTCTGTCTCCCTGAAGGTTTCTGTGCTCCATGAGCCAGGGTCTGGTCTGGGCCGCAGGAAAGCAAGTGCTCAAGAAATAGCTATGAATAACTAATAACTAAACAAAGTGGATATTTTCCAATGAGGACATGGGGAGTTAGGGAGTGAGGGACGCTGAGATTAGCCCTGTCCTGGGGATTCAGGGAGGTGATTGCCCTACGGACAGAGTGTTCTCATCAGTAAAATGACAGAAGGGACAATCTTCAACATACCTCGCACTTGCAGGGTTTTAGATTTCTGGGATTCCTATGACCACCTCAAGTTAGTATCCCTTGCTACTGGATCTCAGATGGCTGAATTTATATCTTTATAAACTTATCTATAGATGATAATTAAAGTTTATTCAATATTTACCATGAGCTGGGCACCGGGATAAGAACTTTTACATATGATCTTTAATTATTTTTATCATTATTATTTTTTTAAGATTTTATTTATTCATTCATGAGAGACACAGAGAGAGAGGCAGAGACACAGGCAGAGGGAGAAGTAGGCTCCATGCAGGGAGCCTGATGTGGGACTCGATCCCATGCTCCAGGATCATGCCCTGGGCTGAAGGCAGGCACTAAACTGCTGAGCCACCCAGGGATCCCAATCTTTTAGTATTTTTAAAAAACTATTTCAAACATATGGAAAACTATAGAGATTGATATAATAAAAACACCCATGAAACCATCTTATTGTTTTCTCCAATGTTAACACGCATTAGCTGTGTGACCTTGGACAAGTCACTCCACCTCTCTGAGCTTTATTTATTTATGCTTTAGTTATAAAAGCACTTCATGGAGTCCTCATGATAATTAGATGAGTTGGTACATGTGAAGTGCTAGCCCAGTGCTTGGCATGCAGTCAATACCAAATAAGGGCCTCTTTTTTTAAAAAAAAAATTATTTATGATAGTCACAGAGAGAGAGAGAGAGAGAGAGAGAGAGAGAGAGAGAGGCAGAGACACAGGGAGAGGGAGAAGCAGGCTCCATGCACCGGGAGCCTGACGTGGGACTCGATCCCGGATCTCCAGGATCGCGCCCTGGGCCAAAGGCAGGTGCCAAACCGCTGCGCCACCCAGGGATCCCCAAATAAGGGCCTCTTAATTATTCTACCTAAATAACCGTGAGGGTCAACAGAGGGTATGTGGGTCAACTTGTCTACAATCACAGGAAACCACTTGAAAGCAGGTTCATGCAGTTCTCTAGTCTTCTCTGAATCATCAAACCAGACCTGTACATCATACAGGTTGTACATCATATCAGAAGAGAATTTTCATGAGACCCAGAAGAAAACCTCACCTTGAGGAACAAATGTGGTGACAAGGATCATGCAACTGGCCAACAACAACAGGGAGACAACAGTGATTCGGCGGCCAAAGTAGCCCATACTCAGGCCTGCCAGCAGCTTTGTGGGGAAATCCATAACTGTAAACAGCATTTGTACCCAGTAGATGTTGAACCCAAATTTCTGCACATCTAAGGCCAGCCCATAGAAGGAAAAGCCTGCAGAAAACCTGGATGAAAGAAATTGCCAGAAATTACTTCATACCCTAGAGGTGGCCCACGGTTTGCCTTTCTTTCCAACGGAAGGAGTCTCTGTAAACTTTTTGGCTATGGATGGGATATGATCTTATTCTAGAACCAAATACTCTCAGGTTCTAGACTTTGTCAAGTGTTCCTATCTTCTCAGATTGCTTAGCCACGGTCTGTTGCCTGCATGTGTCTCTGTCTCAAGCCAGTGGGGCACCAGGGAATGACAACTCAGGAGCAGGTGTCAGGTGAATGACTTGGGGATCACTCTTTGGGGCCCACTCACCATCCCAGGGCAATACAGCAAGTAACTTTGCAGAGTCCTGGAGTGCGGAAGAGATCTAAGAAGAATGGAGACTCCTTCACAGCAGCTGTGTCCTCCTGCATGTGGAAGGTTACCACCTAGTAGGAAAAGACCAGAGTGGGGATGCCAGAAGAAAGGGCTCTGGCCCTTAGTCCTTACACTTTCTGATGCCATGCAGTTACTTGATTCTTCCCACATTGGCCAATTCCTAAACACATTTTCAAGGAGAAATAGAGGACTTCAAATTTGTGGTGTGTATTCTCTTATACTAGCAACTTCTCCTTTTACTTTATTTTATTTATTTTATTATTTATTTGTTTGTTTGTTTGTTTATTTATTTATTTATTTGTGATAGACACAGAGAGAGAGAGGCAGAGACACAGGAGGAGGGAGAAGCAGGCTCCATGCCAGGAGCCCAATGCGGGACTCAATCCCGGGACTCCAGGATCGCACCCTGGGCCAAAGGCAGGCACTAAACCGCTGAGCCACCCAGGGATCCCCACAACTTCTCCTTTTAACTAGGTTTTCTTGAGGATCAAAGATGACCATCATTTATTGAGCACTTGTTATGTGCCAGATGGAGGTCTATGTACTTGATGTGAACTAACTTATTTAATGTAAGGGAGATTCCCTTATCCTTTAAAATTTTTTTAAATTTATTTTTATTTATTTGAGATAGAATGAGTGGGGCAGGAAGGAGCAGAGGGTGAGGGAAATCCTGAGGGGAGCTCGATGTAGGGCTCAATACTAGGACCCTGGGACCATGACCCAAGCTGAAGACAGATGCCCAACTGACTGGGCCACCCAGGTGCCCCTCTATAATCCTTTTTACAGATGAGGAAACTGAAGCTCAGAAGGTTAAATAATTTGTCCAGGATCATAGAGCTATTAAGTGAAGAGTTGGGAATCAAACTCAGGTGAATGGCCCCAAGTCTGAGATCCTAGCCATTGTTATTTTGCTTCTTCATATTCATAGTTAGAAAGGTCCCTGCCGGGACGCCTGGGTGGCTCAGCGGTTGGGCGTCTGCCTTCGGCCCAGGGCATGATCCTGGAGACCCAGGATCAAGTCCCACATAGGGCTTCCCGCAAGGAGCCTGCTTCTCCCTCTGCCTCTGCCTATGTCTCTGCCTCTCTTTCTGTGTGTCTCTCGTGAATAAATAAATAAAATCTTAAAAAAAAAAAAAAGTCCCTGCCATGCCTGGGTGGCTCAGCGGTTGAGCGTTTGCCTTCAGCTCAGGGCATGATCCCGGGGTCTAGGATCAAGTATCGTGCATCAAGCTCCTTGCAGGGAGCCTGCTTCTCTCTCTGCCTATGTCTCTGCCTCTCTCTCTCTCTCTCTGTGTTTTGGGAATAAATAAATAAAATATTTTTTTAAAAAAAGAAAGAAAAGTCCCTGCCTCCTCTTTCTGTAGTACCTCTCCCAATTCCCACTCTCCAGAAGCAACTGCCCTCTACTCTTCTAGGTGTTTCTTCTCATATTTATCTCATATTTCCAAATAAAATGCTACACTGCTATGGCTTGATTTTCCAACTTTAGATTGATTTATACTAAGAAAGAATGAGGATTTAACCCTCTTACTCTACCATCTCCGACCTATACCTCCCCTTCTGTCATTCTCCCAATGTGAATCTCATTCAGAGTTGAACCATGTAGCATACTCCTATTATATTTCCTTCCATGACCTGACCTTTTATTTTCCTGGAGTTAGTAACTGCCTCTTTTGTGTATTTGCTTGCTTAAATTCTGGGTTTCTTAAGTACCTGGCACTAATTTATCCCCAAATTCTTTGATAGAACCATAAACTCCTGTTAATAAGATTAAATATAACAAGCAATCTATTAGCATCAATTTTTTTCTTCAGGAAAGGCCATCAGTACATGTCTATCCTTTTGCTTCAGTGCAGACTGACTGTTCTCTAGGTTTTCTTTTTTTAAAGATTTTATTTATTTATTTATTCATGAGAATACACAGAGAGGAGAGGGAGAGAGAGAGGCAGAGGGAGAAGCAGGCTCCATACAGGGAGCCCAACATGGGCCTCGATCCTGGGTCTCCACGATCACGCCCTGGGCTGAAGGCTGCGCTAAACCGCTGAGCCACCTGGGCTGCCCTATTCTCTAGGTTTTCTGTACGACTTTTCCCCTTCTTCTTTACCTTTCTCCTATTTTGGATCTTCTATTTCCTGGATTCCTAGGTTCACATTCTTGTTTTGGTGGAATGTACCTGGTGGTAGCTTCTGAGAAAGGGTGTAACAGGACATCTTTGCCACAGGTCCTCTGGTTATCTGATGGTGAGAGCTACTACTTCTGGATGTAGAAACTTACCTCTTTGTTCACCCTTGGCAGGCCAACTTAAGCCCTCAGTGAGAATTATCACCAGGTCAGGAGGAAGGATTCGGGTAGTATGTGGGTTTTCTTTGTGCATACCTCTGGAGTGAGTTTCCTCCCCTGCTCCTTTCTGCCATTTAATCTTGCCACAGCCTGCAGATTTTTCACAGCCATGTCAAGTTTGTTGTGGGTCACGAGCCAGCAAGCCGATTCTGGCAGGCCCCTAATAGTGAGAGGGAAGGGGGTGAGGGAGGGAGAGGTCTGGAAGCATGATCAGACAAGGGCAGAACCTCCTGCCCCTGCAACCCTGACCAGCTGGAGGTGCCAAGGGGTCTCCACCCACAGTACACACACAGGGACTGGGCTCACTGCCCCAACCACCACCATGTATCAAGGCTGGCCCACTTGAAAACAGGGAGATCTGAGAAAGTCCAAATAAACAAAATGGGAATAAGGAGGAATAGGAGAGCAATTATTAATTGGCTGGTGAGCCCTGGTTAATGGGCTGGTGGTTGTTTCTCTCATTTCCTTTTTTGTCATATCACACGACACAAATGCAGGCATGTATGGGTTTTTTTTTTTTTTTTTGCAAAACTGTCGCCAAGTTGTACACGTCTTCTGCCACCTGCATTTCTCATTTAATTCTTTACTCTCAATATCTCTCATGGCACTAACATGGATCCTCATTGTCATTTTTATGGGAGTTCCCACTTTCATTGTGGCTCTGGATTTTTATGGTAAATCTCTTCTCGGCTGAGTGGAGTGGCCAAAAATCTTCAAGTCTGACCCTATGAGGCATTTCAGGGACCCAAGTGAGTTTGGGGCACATAAAGGGCCTCATAGTCACTCAAGACTGAATTTGGTATGGGGTGAAGTGTGCAGCCACTTAGAACTCTAAATGGCATAGACTTTTCACCAAGGATGATATGGAGGGAAAAAAATCAAATGGAGACACCTTGTATACCAAGGGTCCCTTCTTCTCTCCTTAAGGAGGTCAGATCTCAGCAGGCCCAAGCCAAAGTAAGCTCTGAGGTCGGTCAGCAAACACTCCTCATGAAGACAGACCAGACCAGGCAACTCTGTACAGTATATTGTGTATCGAGAGCTGACGTACCAAGAATACAGAAGAATAATCACGTAGGTGACAGATACTGTGCCCTGTAGCCAGCGCCATTGCCGGATGAAGTAGGCCAGGCCGGAGAGGATCACCTGGCCCAGTGTGATCATATACATAGCGTAGGTATTGACCAGCGTCCGCCTCTGCGTCGGGGTCCACTCCATGGCTAGGGATGACAAGTCCAGCATTGCTGGTCATCAGCTCCACAGGGTCAGGGCAAGAGGTCAGCCCAGGTCGGTCAGTGACAGAGATCCCAGGCAATACCCTTGCAGAACTTTACCCTGCTGAACCCGGTTGATGGGTGGGCTCTGCCCCTGCACTGGTCCTTCCTTCTGCCCAGTGCCACCCAGGACACACAGTCCCAAGCACCTTCGGCCATCTCATTCGATCTTCATCACCCCACTATGCAGGAGCATCTGTGATGATCCCCACCTTACAAGCAAGGAATATGTCACTGGAGTTGGGAATTTGAGCCTGGGGCGCGTAAGCCACCACCAAACAGCAAAAACTTCTTGAGGACTTTCTGGGTGCCAGATATTAGTCTATAAATACACATGAGATGATGAAGGTGCTATCATTATCACCCCGTTTTACAGATGGGGAAACTGAGGCCCAGGCAGGTTAACTGGTGCCTCCCCACCCGACCCCGGTGGCACAGCTGTTGGAAGGGCCAGGGCTGCGCAGGTGTACTCACTGAGGCAGAGGCTGGCCACGATGATGCCGGTCATCGCCATCCCGCTGAGGAACCTGAAGGCGCAGTAGGCGGGGAAGCCGGGCGCGCAGGCGGCGCCCAGGCCCACAGCGATCATCAGCACTGTCGCGCTCTGCAGCACCCTCTTGCGCCCGTACCTGCCACCGAGACGGAGTTGCCAGGCTGAGCCTGGGGCAGCTGCAAAGGGGACTAGTGACCGCTCTGCTCAGGCCTTTTGCTCCAGTCTGTCCTGTCCACCTGTCAGTCCCCTATTTCACTGCATCCTTAGAAAAAAGGGCTTTGGAAGCCGCCTTCACATGTGATTGACGGGCCTTGGAGGGGACCACGACCTCTTCTGGACACCCTCCCACTTGAAGAAAAAGGCCTTGGGGAGGAACTCCCTCCTTCCTTGCTTTCACAGGGAGGTGCAGGGCCTCGAATGTTCCAGATGAACCTTGACCTGACGCTCATTCTCTTTTGCATCCTCTCAGACCCGTGTGTGCCAGGCAGGAGCCGATGCCGAGGACTCCCTTGCCCCTTCCCATGAGACCCCCCTACCGCTCGCTGGCCACAGCCCGGGCCTGGTGTCACCGTACTACGAAGGGCTGTGCTCAGATGCCAGTGCCAGGCTTGCTCCAGGCCTGCCTGTGGAGCTTCCAGTCCACTTGGGAGAAATCAGACAGTAAGATCAACAGGCCACAGAACAAACTAAAGCAGAGCAGGGGACCAGGAAATGTCAGAGGGTCGGCAGTTGTAAATAGGGTGGCAGGAGAAGCCTCCTCTGGGAACATGACACAAGTGCCATGAACATAGTGCTGAGGTGTGCTGGGGGCTCCTTCCGCATCATCTCAGGTCAATGTCATTATTATCCCCAATATACAGATAAGAAAACAGAGGCTCAAGCTTAAATGACTTGCCCCATCCCTCAGCCAATGAGAAATCCACACCACTGTTGATTTGAGGCTGTGAGAAGTGACCCGAAGGGGTGTCCTGGAAATAGTGCCCCTGGTGGGGAGAACAAGCAGTGCAAAGACAGGAGGAAGAAGCAGAGGGTTGGGTTCACTGCAGTGGCTCAGGGGCTGGTCCAGGGAGCCCCAGCAGGCCACACACTCCGTTAGGCTTCCCTGGCCAGGAACTGGAGAGCTGGTGAAAGCTTGAGCAGAGGAGGGCTAGGATCTGTTCTGTATCTAACAAGATTGCTCTTCCCACTGATCTGAGAGTAACAGAAGGGCTCATGGATAGGAAGAAGCAGGGAGGCTCCTTCAAAGGCTGTTTCCGCCAGCCAGGTACAAGATGAATAAGGCTGCTCCCAGAGTGGCAGCCAAGGGGGTGGTGAGAGGAGGAGGTGGGTCCTGGTCTATGATGATGATGGAGCCGACATGGTCTGCTGGTGTGATGGAGAGGAGGGAAGTGGTGGAGGAGGTGGGAGGCAAGGGAGGGGTGGTCAAGGGGGTGTCTCAAAAGGGAGCAGGCAAGGGCAGCCCGGGTGGCTCAGCAGTTTACCGCTGCCTTCGGCCCAGGGCCTAATCCTGGAGATCTGGGATTGAGTCCCGCATCGGGGTCTCTGCAGGGAGCCTGCTTCTCCCTCTGCCTGTGTCTCTGTCTCTCTCTCTGTGTCTCTTATGAATAAATAAATAAAATCTAAAAAAAAAAAAAAAAGGGAAGCAGGCAAGCAGTGGGGAAGTGGTGGGTTTACATACTCTCGACATCATTCCACTCCCTACCTGGGCTCTTTCCAGAGGTGGATGCTACAGACCTAGGGTTCTACCTCAGACACCCTGCAGCTCTCAGCTTTCGGAATACAAGATACTAGTTGGCCAGGCTGCAGGCCCCTACTTACTAGGGACTGGCATTGAAAGCAAGAGCTCCCTGCAGGCCTCATGGAGGTGACTTAATTCCCTCTTTTCACCTCTGGGTAGGGTGCAGGTGAGGACAGAGTCTGGGGCCCTCCAGGTGGCCTCCTTTCTGATGAGCAAAGCGCTGGCTTTACCAGTCCCTCCTGCCCAGAGCTTATGGCTGGGCATCTCAGCACAGGGGCCAGAGGCTGTGTGTTCTTGGAGCCCAGCAAAGGGAGACAGGAGTGACTGGGGCCACTAGGTGACTGAGAGAGCCCCTCAATTGTACAGAAATGATCCCCAGAGCTAAGTGAATTTTCTAAGGTTTCATAGAGGGCAGAGGCCAGATCCTACTGATGTTGTCCACTGAAATGCTCTTTCTGCTGCACTGGGGGAGATGCATCCAACAGGGTGGCAAAACTAGAAGATACTGTACCCAGGGCTGGCTTTCAGAAGACATTGTACCTTGGCCTGTTCAGCTTTAACCAGGATTATCTGTCTAGATAGAGCTGATGGAAGACAGAGCTTCTTCCTCATGGCATCATCATCACTTCCAAGAACATTGACTAAATGTCCATGCTGGAATCTGTTTTCTCTAGGACCAGTGGTGCTAAGCCTCCTCTCATCTATAAAATGTGAGCAGCTACACAGGGCTGTTGAGAGGACGTGGGAGAGCGCTCAGCGGAATTAGCTTTCCACCACACTACTGGTCATCACAGGGACTCCCGCTTCCTGGGGAGGTGACAGGTGGAGGCGGCCCTGCAGGTGAGGTCATGCATTGGCCAACTGAGGCCACAGCTGCTTTCTCAGCACTCACAGGATGAAGGCGTTCTGGCACGTGACTCAACATTCATCAACAAGCAGGAAGTACTTCGACATTAACGATTGCAATTCATTTCAGAACAGAAAAAGAGGTGCCATCACCTCTGCCACATCAGATGCATGCCCAGAGGACTGTCTCCTAGGAAAGTGGGGTGTCCAGGGCCTGGGCAGGGAGGGGTGAGCGCTCCACCTTGGCTCCTCTGTTTGAGGTATCAAGTGTGGCCCTGGCTGTCTGGCAGAGAGGAAGAGATGGGAGGGTCTTCTCAAGTGGGATCTTGAGCCTTCGAGGACACTGTGGGGACAGCGTGAATGCTAGCCTTGTTGGAAGATTCTGGAGACTACCTCGGGCCTCCTCCCCTCACCTGTCAGAGAAGATGCCAAAGGTAATAGCTCCCACCAGCTGTCCCGTCATGTATATGGACTGAGCAATGGACTTCAGTGACTTGTGCTCGCACACCAGGTCCCACTGGAGGAAAAGAGAAGTGTCAACAGGTGGCTAGTGCACCCTCACCCTGCGGCTTCCATAGAATATCAAGAGCTGCTTCATCACCTCTTATACACTAATTGACCGTCCTATAGCTTGTCCTGAAGCACATAATGCTGCCATCATGAGCACTGGTCCTTTTATTTTAAATGGCACAGACCTTTATATCAATGTCACAGTGATGAATTAAGCACATTATCTCAGGTGTTATATAAAACACAGAGTCCCAAGTCTTAGGAAACCTCTACCCTAAAAGAAAGATGACCAACATGAATCTAGACCCAGTTCACTTGAAATGCTTCATTTTTCCCCCTTCTTTTTGTTCTCATTTCATTCAGGGGTCTGAGAAATTGGGTGGGGAGAAAATGGATGTCATGTCAATTTTCTGACTGCTTTGCAAATAGCTAAGCGAAGGCAAAAAAATGATCAGACCACGTATCAGCAGGGAGACAAATCAATCAAACATATCTGAACATCTTACACACACAGAAAATTATTTGGCAGAACTTGGGGCCCCTCTATGATCCTACAACCCCACCTCTGGGCATACATCCAGCAGAAACGAATATCTGTGTCCACCCCCAATACAAGTACAAGAATGCTCCTAACCATGATATTCATAATAGCCCCAAACTGGACACCATTGCAGGTGCATTTCAGTGGTAGAACAGACATGCACTCTGCGGTATATTTGTACAATGGAATGCTCCACAGCCCTGAGAAAGAACCAACTCCCGAGGCATGTATCAACATGGATGACTCTTAAAAATCTATATTGAATGAAAAAAATCCTAACACACTAAAGAGCACATACTCTTTGATTCCATTCATGTGAAATTCAAGCATAAGCAGAGCCAAGTGATAGTGATGGAGGTCTGAATGGTGGTTATGGGGCGGGGGCAGTAGTGATACAGAAGGCTACAAGGGAGCCTTCTGGGGTCCTAGAAATAATCTGTATCTTGATCTAGCGTATATGTATCCAGCTGTATATCTAAATTTTAAGCATTTAATGGAATGAGTTATGTCTCCATTAAAATAAAACAAACAAAACATCTGAAGACTCAGCATTCAGCTGTAGTTTTACCTCACCTCAGAAACGATGGAGGAGTCAACACTTTGGTCATACACCCACCCATCCAGGCAGCCCTCGGTGTCCAAGTTCAAAGACGAAGTGCCATTGAGGTTTAAGATCTGCCAGTGAGGCTCGGAGAACCTCAGGCAACGCTCAGGCTTCTGGTCCTTGTCCAGTGGGATGAAGACTCTTAGCAAATCCCCATCTCGGACACCACCTGGGACCTGAGACCCGTTGGTCCAGTTGACCGGCCGGCAGTGATGCTCTGGGGTCATGGCTGTGAAGTTCTGCAGGAAGTTGTGACAAGTGATCAGGATGGCAGGGAACATAATGAGAGCAGTTTGGAGGATTTGGAAGTTCCCCATGCCGCCAATGGTGTGCAGCAACTCTGAGAATCCCATCGTGCTCTCTCCACTGCACCTGTTCACCGAAGCTCCTCCACATACACACGCACACACGCACACACACACACACAATCATGGTCTATTTTATATACTCACTCATCTTCTTGTTCTAGTGGGAAAAGCTCTTGGGAAAGAGCTTCTGGGCATTTGTCCAGCGCTATGATACAATCACATCTTATTTGCTCTCCATCAGGAAATAAGATGTTTCTACGTAAGGATATTTCTTCAAGGAATAAACTTTTCATGTGATCATTTAAATGGAAGCCTTCCAGAGGAGTTCCTTGCGTCTTCATTGTGTAAGTCCATGGTCAATATTTATTGAAGACCTGCAGACCGGTTTTCCCTCACAGCTTATGGGCATCATTACAGCTGTGTGTGTAGCAACTGAAAGTGACACATCCTCTGAGTTAGGCTTAGTGAAGATGAGAGGCAGAACCGTAGGCCATAGTCAGACTCACACATGAGACAGCCCCAGGCCAAGATCAAGGCCTGACTGATTTAGCTGGTAAAGACATAAGTCACTTTCAGATTTCAGGTCTGTTACTCACCTAGGCAGCGGGAAGGCGCATAAGCCAAAGGTGCCAACAACCTGAGATTCTTGTCCTTGGTGCCAAAAAGGACAATCTTGAAACCAAAGAGGTCAGGGGATTGCAAGGTGAGTTGTGGGGTGCTCTGCAGCCGAGAAACCTGTTTCAGACCTCAGTTGAGTGCCTTTATATCCTGTAGCTCTCTCCTGAGGAGGGCGATCAGAGGCCTCAGACCACATCAGAACATGGAGGTGACCAGAAAGTCTCATGATGTTTCAGGGTAAACAGGTGGGTGAGGGGCAGATGGCCTCATAGTAGCTCCCATAGTCCTCCTACCTTCTGATGTCCTGGAGGACTATAGCTTCCTGCTCAGAATTAGATGAGCTGTGGTTCAAGCCTCTGCCTACATGGCCTGTGTGGACATGGGTGGGTTCACCACGGCGCCATGGCCAACACATTCCCCGAACTTTCACATGCAGCTGAGGCCACACCATCAGATACTGAAATTAATTGTACTGATAAGGGCTTGAATCAAGTATTTTTTTAATTGTTAAAATTGTGAAAAAATACACATAAAATTTGCCCTCTTAACCGGTTTAAGTGCCAGGTTCAGTGGCATTAAATACATTCATGGGGTGCCTGGGTGGCTCAGTGGTTCAGCACTTGCCTTTGGCTCAAGGTGGGATTCTGGGGTCCTGGGATCAAGTCCTGCATCGGGTTCCCTGCAGGGAGCCTGTTTCTCCCTCTGCCTATGTCTCTGCCTCTCTTTGTGTGTCTCTCATGAATAAATTAATACAATTTTTTTTAAGTACTGCATTATAAGTCTTACCACATTTTGTTTATCCAGTCATCTATCAATGGACACGTGCTTTACTTCCACATTTTAGTTCTTGTGAAACTGCTGCTAATAACCATGGTTGTACAAATATCTCTTGGATGTCCTCCTTTCTATTCTTTGGGAGTATATACCCAGAAGTGGCATTGTTGGATCATTATGTAATTCCATTTTTAATGTTTGGAGGAACCACCATACCACTTTCCACGATGGCCGAACCATTTTACATTCCCACCAGTAGTTCACAAATGCTGCAATTCCTACACATCCTCGCTGACACCTGTTATTTTGTTTTGTTGGTAATAGCCATCAAATGCGTGTCAGGTGGTATCTTTTTTTTTTAAGATTTTATTTATTCATGACGGACAACCACTGAGCCTCCCAGGTGCCCCACGTAAGGTAGTATCTTTTTTTTTTTAATTTATTTATTCATGACAGACACACACACACACAGAGGCAGAGACACAGGCAGAGGGAGAAGCAGGTTCCATGCAGGGAGCCCAACGTGGGATTCGACCCTGGGTCTCCAGGATCACACCCTGGGCTGAAGGCGGTGCTAAATCACTGAGCCACTCGGGCTGGCGGTCAGGTAGTATCTTAAAATTTTTTTTTAATTTTTATTTATTTCTGATAGTCACAGAGAGAGAGAGAGAGACGCAGAGACACAGGCAGAGGGAGAAGCAGGCTCCATGCACCGGGAGCCCGACGTGGGATTCGATCCCGGGGCCTCCAGGATCGCGCCCTGGGCCAAAGGCAGGCGCCAAACCGCTGCGCCACCCAGAGATCCCAGTCAGGTAGTATCTTAATGCAGTTTCCATATGCATTTCCCTAATGACCAGTGATGTTGAGCATCTTTTCATGTGCTTGTTTATTGGCTGTTGTCTGTCTTTGGAAAATGTCTATTCAAGTCCTTTGCCTATTTTTGGATTGTGTTAACTTGGTTAGGGGGTTTAGGTGTCCTCTATATATTCTGGATATCCATCCATTCTCACATATATGAATTGCAAATATTTTTTCTCATTCTATGAATTACCGTGGACCAACTCCCCTTCCCTTGCCTTAGAAACCATCAGACTAGAGTGATGGTTGTGCTAGCTGCCCCTCTGTGGGCTGCCCAGGCTACACAGCCCAGCCCCTATCAGAGGACAAGCCAGCAACATGTCATGGAATAAATAATGCAGTGAGAGGCAGCCACATACCTCACCTTAACAGGCCCACAGGAAGTACAGAGCAATGTGATTGTCCATTGCCATCTGTGCTGGAGAGTTTAGAGCAACCAATTTCTAAGAAACAAAAACCCATCCAACAATAACAAGAGGAAAGTAAACGGACCGAGCCAGTGTTCGGAAAGTTAATCTTGTTCTGTCCTCTTGAGTGGAGGCTGCTCCCTCCTGGATTCGGTAGTTGTTGGCAGGTGTCTGATTAAGACTCTTTATTAGGGGCACCTGGTGACTCAGTGGGTTGAGCATCTGACTCTTGATTTCAGGTTCAGATCATGATCTCAGGGTCATGGGATTGAGCCCTTCATCTCCGGGCTCTGTGCGGGGCGTGAAGCCTGCTTAAGATTCTCTCTCTCCCTCTCCCTCTGCCAAAGACTCCTTATTTGTCAGTGGTCAAGTTGAGGGTGGCAGCGAATATCTGGGTCAAACTGGCCAGATATCCCATGAACAAGAGCTGAGAGAAAGCAATTAGCATCCCTACCTGTGCCCTGACTTCCCACATATAAGATGCTCCCTTCCTTCCACAGCCCTGCCACCCCCATGCCTGGTCCCTCAACAATCACTTTCCCCCTTCCAGTCTTCTTCATGTCTTACCTGCATCATTTCCCCAGGCTTGTCTCCAGGGGACTGAACAGTTTTTTCCTTATGTCCTTTGTATTATCCTAAATCATTTCCCACCATCTGCCTCGTGGGCCATCCCTGGTCACCTTAGGAGTCTACACTTCTTACTCATGATCATTAGCATCAATATTGACATTACTGATGGCTCAAACCGGCGAGCATAGTGGCTGCAAAAGAAGCACAGGCCAGAGTCCCCCACCCCAGCCTCTTTTTTGCTACTTGCAATTCTTGTAGCCTCTGTGCCCAGGGGTAGGTAGACATGGGAAGGGAAAACTAGAAGGTGGGAGGTTCATCATGTGGTTTGGCCTCTTAGAGCCAGTCTGGGCCTCCTCACCTCTCCCCAGCTTCACAACCAAGAGCTCTAGGAAAGCTAGGGACTTCTTTAAGGGGAATCACTGAATTTAGAGCAGTGTTTGCTGCACTGGGCACTGAGCTCCAGACATCCAATTGTCTTTTTCAGTTTATCTTTTAAAGTCCACCTTTTGGGACTGGGTGGCTCAGTGGTTGAGCATATGCCTTCAGCTCAAGTCATGATCCCGGGGTTCCTGAATGGAATCCCACATCGGGCTCCCCATGGAGGGCCTGCTTCTCCCTCTGCCTATGTCTCTGTTTCTATCTCCCTGTCTCTCATGAATAAATAAATAAAATCTTAAAAAAAAACCCTTTTGGGGTTACCTGCTGCTTGGCAACTCATGCTAGATCAGCATGTTGATCCCATTCATGTGGCACATGGGTCATGGAGACAGTGACATCTTTCAGTCCTCCCACTGCCAGGCACCTGACCACAATGCCCGTAGGTCAGTGAAAATGTAACCAGGTGTGTGCTGTGGGAGCTGTTTTCCAGGGTGAGCACCACAGCCCACCACTCTGCCCAGTGAGTCGAGTTCCTCTTCCCTGTATGGTTGTCAGCAGCAGTGGCTGGGACCCTGCCAGCCCTTACCTTACTTAGCTGATCGGCCCTCAGCAGACCTTCCTGATCTTGCCCTGCCCAGGGAATCCTTGATATTTGGATCCTGGGCACCTCGCAAGGCATCTCCCTGTGGCCACAGCTTAGAGATGCCCAGAAGACTGTTGTCAAAGTCTCTTAAAAACTATTGCCCTGACTGGTCAATGCCTTAGGAGGTAAAGGTAGAGAAGTCTGGAGGCTATTTGCCTGCTACTGTAAAGATTATTAGAGGGGTCAGCAGGCACATGAAGGAGGCCTGTTTAAATAGTTCACTCTTGAGGTGCCTGAGTGGCTCAGCCCGTTAAGCGGCTGCCTTTGGCTCAGATCATGATCCTGGGGTTCTGGGATGGAGCCTCGAATTGGGTTCCCTGCTCAGCAAAGAGTCTGCTTCTCCCTCTTCCTCTGTTCATACTCTTTCTCTCTTTCTGCCAAAAAGATAAGTAAAATCTTAAAAATAATAAAGAGTGAATTCTTGTATCATCATCAGAATTTGCCTTCACTTAGTTTCTGACCAGTATTTGGTTTTATGCCATGGGCTGTGACCTTTAATCTTCTGATTATTCTTATTTTTTATAGGAAACTTCCTTGTCGAGATGTTTGTTAGAGAAAATCAGGTCTATTCACTTAAAGATATGTATTGCCTTTGTCCTGCCCAATTCATGGTAACTACCAACTAGGTGTTCAGAGTATGTCCATAATTAACCCTAGCACCTGAGTTAGGTAACATACATTTTCTTGCTGGTTAGGAAAACTATTTCCAGACCAGTGGTCTCAACCCGAAATAATGACATTGGTGTCCCTGGGAGTGGGCCCTATGTAGCACTGCTATTTTTTAAAAAGCACACAAGTCATTCCAGGATTGAGAATATCTATTTTAAATTTTCTTCAAAAATAAAAATTAAAGGTGTTTATAACAGATTTGTTTTTAAAACTGTTAAAAAAAAAAAAAAGGATGGCTGAGTGGCTCAGTGGTTGAGTGTCTGCCTTTGGCTCAGGGCGTGATCCTAGGTCCTGGGATCAAGTCCCACGTTGGGCTCCCTTCATGGAACCTGCTTCTCCCTCTGCCTATGTCTCTGCCTCTGTCTGTCTCTCATGAATAAATAAATAAAATCTTTAAAAAACAAGGAAAAAAACACCAACTTTCCCCAAATAGAGTCACTTGTGCTAAACCCCACACCAACAAGCCAAGACTTATTACCTAATCCTTTTTTTTAAAGATTTTATTTATTAATTCAGAGAGAGAGAGAGAGACAGAGACACAGGCAGAGAGAGAAGCAGGTTCCATGCAGGGAGCGGGACGCAGAACTTGATCCTGGGTCCCTGGGATTATGCCCTGAACTGAAGGCGGCGCTAAACCGCTGAGCGCCACCACCCCCCCCACGGGGGGGGCTGCCCCTTATTACCTAATCTAACTGCAGTTTTTGCCTTTCCTACCGTGGAATTTTAAATCAATCAGTGTAACACTTCCCGATCAACTCTAGGGAGGTATTCTGCCAGATAGACCCCTGTCCTTCCCTACAAAGGAAAGTGACTGTAATAATTCTTTTTTTGTTGTTTATGAATTCCATGTTGCTGCCTAAAAAAAAGCCTTTTGCTTAAAAAAGGCTTTTCATTTTGTACAGCTCCTTGGAGCTCCTTTTTGTTTGCTAGGTAGGATGCTGCCCAATTCATGAATCATTGAATAAAGCCAATTAGATCTTCAAATTTAATTTGGCAGTAGTGACAGGATCCAAAGCCAAACTCTATTTTTTTTTTTTTTTGAGTAGGCTCCATGTACAATGTGGGGCTTAAACTCAGGACCCTGAGATCAAGAGATAGGTATTCTACTGACTGAGCCAGGTTGGTATTCCCAAAGCCAAACTTCTGAGGGCATTTGGGGACAAGAAACATAGGTGTGGTACCCTAAAATCTCTTTTTGAGTTCTCTGCCTTTCTTGCTGTTTCTGAGGCTATGGGATAAGTTTCTCTTGGTTCTGAGCTCTGCTTTATTTGCATCTGGCTCCTGGTCTAATTGACCTTCTGATACAGGATGGATCAGCCTGAGCTGGTAGACAATTCTGTCTGGAGTCCAACTGAGCTGCCAGGTGATTCTGCCTAGAGTCAAGCCTCTAGCCTTCCAAACAGCAATTCCCAGGTTTTGTTTTGTTTTGTTTTGTTTTGTTTTGTTAATTCATGAGACACACACACACACACACACACACACACAGAGGCAGAGACACAGGCAGAGGCAGAGGGGGAAGCAGGTTCCATGCAGGGAGCCTGATGTGGGACTCGATCCCTGGACTCTGGGATCACACCCTGAGCCGAGGGCAGATGCTCAACAGCTGAGCCACCCAGGTTTTTGAGTGGAAAACACCCAGCCCTTAACCCTTTCTGAAGATCCTCATGGGAACTGTTAGCAGCAATCCTCAGTCCCCAGTTGTTGGGGTCTGCTGGTCCCATTCTTGCCCCAGTCCGAGGTTCCAAGGCAGTTGTTGGTGGTGTGCACAGGCCATTTGCTTGGCCAGGATGCAGTGACATGTCTTGGTTACTACTCATGTATTAAGGTGTACCTGTTTCTTTGTCTAGTCTTACATAGATAAAGGCTAGTTGCTAATGAGAACTCCAGGAGTCAAAAAAAAAGTCTACAAAAATTGGTGAGCATTTAAAGCATTTAAAAGCTGTTAGAACACTTGCCACCTAACCACTCCATGTTAGGATAAATTGGTCTCAGAACAGGTTAGATTGACACTATGTCACCTACCAAACTCAAGATTTCTGAGGTACATGGTACCTCAGAACAAGGCAACAGGTACATGGTAAAACATCACATAATTCCCAACTCAATGGCACATCCTTTTTGGGTATTAGTTGGGCTCCAAAATACCCAAAGCCTTAGCTAAAGTAATAATAATAATAATAATAATAATAATAAATGGGGTCTTTGAATTCCAAAGAATTCCAAAGCCTGAAAGAGCCTACTACTTTCAGCTCAGCTGTTGATTTTAATTTAATTTAATTTAATTTAATTTTATTTTATTTTATTTTATTTTATTTTATTTTATTTTATCTGTTGATTTTATATCTAAGAACAGTGGTCCCTGAAACTGCAGACAGCTACAAATATGGCAAAATCGTGCTATAGCAGCAATGTCCACGATAGGCAAACTATTGAAAGAGCCCAGATGACCATCGACAGATGACTGGATAAAGACGATGTGGGATATACATACAATGGAATATTACTGAGCCATCAAAATGAATGAAATCTTGCCATTTTAACACTGTGGATGGAGCTAGAGGGTACTATGCTAAGTGAAATAAGTCAGAGAAAGACAAATACGGTATACTTTCATTCATATGTGGAATTTAAGAAAACAGATGAACGTAGGGGAAGGGAAGGAAAAACAAAACAAGATAGAAACAGAGAGGGAGGCACACCATAAGAGATTCTTAACTCTAGGCAACAAATTGAGGTTTGCTGGAGGGGAGGTGGGTGAGAGGACTGGGTATCTGGGTGATGTGATGACCTCTGGGTGTTAAATGCAACTGATGAATCACTAAATTCTACCCCTGAAACTAATAATACACTATATGTAAACTAAATTTAACTTAAAATTTAAAAATTAAAAAAAAACCCAACCAAATAAATAAAAACAACCTGAAATTACAATGGCCATTATGTGGATCGTTCCAATAGGTAAGCTTATTCTTTAAAAAGCGCACTTGAAAAAAAAAATAAAATAAAATAAAAAGCGCACGTGAAAGTAGGGGTTTTCAAATTAAACAAGAACGGGATACCTATTGGCATGCAGAAACCTCCAAAAGGCTTCAAAATTACAAAATAGCTTCATTGAAAGACTTATGATAAAGGCTAATGAAAAATTAAAGATATAAAAGGTACGGAGAACAAAAGACTAGGCGGAAGTAATCCTATTGCTTCTCTTAATGATCCTTTGAGCACTAGTTCTATGATCCTGTCTGAACCGCCTTTCCACTATGGAGATGCTGTTAAACAGGTACCTTTTGAAATTAGATCACTCAAGGCGGGCACCTGGGTGGCTCGGTGGTTGAGCATCTGTCTTTGGCTCAGGTCGTGGTCCCGCATCAGGCTCCCTGCATGGAGCCTGCTTCTCCCTCTGCCTGTGTCTCTGCCTCTGTCTCTCTGTGTCTCTCATGAATAAATAAATAAAATCTTTAAAAAAAAGACCACTCAAGCCTATGGATGATCCTCTTTGGGTATCTTGCACTCCTATAGGTCAAAGGCCAATCTAAGGGCCAGAGACATGTTCTTCCTTTTTCAAAAAATCCAGGCCATTGATTACTGATCTTTGGGAGTGACTCTGGATCTTGTGAAGATAATATCTTTTTTCACCGTCCTTGAGGATGGCTCTTGGCCCTCCCATGGAGTTGTTTAATACTGCCAGAAATATTTGCTGTTTGTCCTAGCTGAAACTGACAAAATATTTAAAAGAATTTTTAAGTAGCTCTGTGGTTGGAAGTTGGACGGGTTGGTAGATGATAAACAGAGCCTGAAAAGAACTTTTTTGGGGGGAGGGCCTTTACCCCTATGCGAAATGTCTCCAAAGGGACAGAAAACCTTTCCAACATGGATAGATGGATGTGCCAGTCTTTTCTGATATCTTTTAGGTGGCAATACAATTTTGTGAAGAATTAAAAATAGCTGTCTTTGTTTTTACAACACAAGCCTCAGGTGTGGCTCCAGGAACAATTCAGTCTGTCGATTTTTTTTTTTTTTTTACCAATCCCTAAACCTCCCCTACTTCTCTCCAAACACTTGTCCTTGTGCCTCTGAGATGTAAGTGTGTCGCCTGGTCTTCTCCAGGAAATTTTACCTAGGTCATCTCTTTAAAATACCAACATCAGGGGTGCCTGGCTGGTTTCCATCGGTGGACCATATAACTTTTTTTTTTTTAAGCTTTTATTTATTTATTCATGAGACACACACAGAGAGAGGCAGAGACACAGGCAGAGGGAGAAGCAGGCTCCATGCAGGGAGCCCGATGTGGGACTCGATCCCAGGATCCCGGGACCACGACCTGAGCCAAAGGCAGACGCTCAAACTTTGAGCCATCCAGGTGTCCCGGACCATGTAACTCTTAATCTCAGGGTTGTGAATTTAAGCCCCACATTGGGTGTAGAGCTTACTTAAAAATCAATAAAATCAAAAATTTTTAAATAAAGTGAAATATCAACTTCAGGGAAGCAATTCTTATCAGGAAAAAAAAAGGAAAGATTATTTGAAATTTAAGCAAATAAAAAACAATAGCAACTTTAAGTGTCTTCTCCACAAATACCTATATTATGGTTGAAATCTTAGAGTGGAAGCTATAAGGTCTTTATGTGTCTGTTGTATGTTCACGTGTGTCTATATATATGTGTGTGGTGTAGATGTGTGGCATTTTATACCACCAGATGGCATTGCCAAGATTAATTTGCAGAAGAGCTCCCCTTAACTGGCTTAAGAAAATTAAGTGCTTATATAAATTAAATTCACAGAAATATAATAGAAACATAATCCAGATGGGGGTGTCTGGGTGGTGGAGTCAGTTGGGCATCCAATTCTTGTTGTTTTTTTTTTTCATTTATATAGACAGAGAGAGGCAGAGGGAGAAGCAGGCTCCATTCAGGGAGCCCGACAGGGATTCGATCCCGGGACTCCAGGATCGCACCCTGGGCCAAAGGCAGGCGCCAAACCACTGAGCCACCCAGGGATCTTGGTTTTTGACTCTGGTTGTGATCTCCAGGTTGTGGGATAGAGTCCTGTGTCAGGCTCCAAGCACAGCAGGGAGTCTGCTTGAAATTCCCTCCCTCCCTCTGCCCCTTCCTGCCACACGTGTGCACATGCTCTCTCCCTCTCAAATAAATAAATCAATATTTTTTTAAAAAAGAAAGAAACTCAATCCAGGTGAATTTCAGGGTCATGTGATGTGAGGAATATTTAGTATTAAAGCTAGTTTAAGTTTGTTGATTGAATTAAAGCAGGCATGTCTTTAGAGTTATCAGGGTTTTTTGTTTTGTTTTGTTTTGTTTTTTAGAGTTATCAGTATTGAATATAGTATTTTTATTCCAGCCAGGCTCACAAAAGGCCTCATAAGTTCCTATGATTGCTTACAAAATTTGTCAGCAGGAAAAATATCTTGAGACAATAGCTGAATTTGTCTAGTATATTTTTTTAAGTTTTATTTATTTATTTTGAGAGAGAGAGAGAGAGAGAGAGCATGCATGAGCACACAACCTGTGGGGAGGGAGAGAGAGACTCTCCAGCAGACTCCACACTAAGCATGGAGCCTGGTGTAGGGCTCCATCCTACCACCCTAAAATCACAATCTGAGCCAAAAGGAAGGTCCGCTCAACCAGCTGAGCCTCCCAGGCACCACTGACTTTGTCTAGAATCTAAATGTATTCATTAAGTGGCCAATCTATAGAATGCTAGAGTAACATTTCACAATTGTTTGCTTCCTTTTCTTCGGTTTGCTTCTTTTTCTCTTAAAGGTTAAAAATTCTAATATGTAAGCTATTAGAAATACTAAATATTCCACATATAAGGAAAGTAAGATATGTGTTTTTTGATAAAAGAATGTATGAGGAGTGGAGGTATGTTATTGTGTTGAGGGAAAAGAAAGTAATTTTGTTCCAATCTGAGGCTGGTTGTCTAAAGAGGAAAAACATAAGACAAATTTGAATGTCAGAAACAAAGTTGCAGAAGTTTTATAGAAAGAAATCTTGGGAAAGGAATTTTAGTGTGGCCAGGTTAAATGAATTTAAAGGTTAAAAAGTTTTAGCATCTATAGCATACTTCTGTGAAACTAAACCTTAATTTTTTCTTTCATCTGCTGAAAGGACACATTTTCTTGGGTTTTCTTTCCTTGTTTTAAGCTTATTTATTTAAGAAATCTCTGCACATTGGGATCCCTGGGTGGCACAGCGGTTTGGCGCCTGCCTTTGACCCAGGGCGCGATCCTGGAGACCCGGGATCGAATCCCATGTCGGGCTCCCGGTGCATGGAGCCTGCTTCTCCCTCTGCCTGTGTCTCTGCCTCTCTCTCTCTCTCTCTCTCTCTCTCTCTCTCTGACTATCATAAAAAAAAATTAAAGAAATCTCTGCGCACAATGTGGGGCTCAAACTCACAACCCGGAGATTAAGAGTCACATGCTCTTCCGACTGAGCCAGCCAGGTACATCAGGTTTTATTTACCTTTAATCTTTTTTTAAGGTTTTATTTATTTATTTGGGGGGGGGGAGAGAGAGAGAGAGAGAGAAAATGCAGGCGCATGAATGGGGGAGGGGTGGTGCAAGGGAGAAACAAACTCCCTGCTAAACACGGAGCCTGATGCAGAGCTCAATCCCAGGACTCTGAGATCCTGACCTGAACTGAAATCAAGAGTTGGGTACCTAACCAACTGAACCACCCAGGTGACCCTACCTTTGATCTTTTTTATCAAAACTATTTCCTGTGTTTGCTCTCTTCATCTGGTCTTTGATTACTTAAATCTAATACTCTCAATATAAATAGAACTAAGTTTTTCTCAGAATTATATAACTGTTTAGATTTGTCTGTGAAGTCTTTATCACTTTGGTTAAATAGATAATGAAGTAATGTTTCACAGTGATCCATGATCTCATTTGACAAAAGTTTTAAGAACTTTTGATTTTTTTTTTTTTTTTTTTAGATATAGAGAGAGTGAGAGTGCATGTGTGTGATTGTGTGTGTGTGAGTTGGGGGGGCAGAGCAGAGGGAGAGAGAGAGAGAGAGAGAGAGAGAATCTCAAGTAAGCTCCACACTCAGCACAGAGCCCAACAGAGGCTCCATCTCATAAGGCGGAAATTACAACCTGAGCCAAAATCAAGAGTCAGATGCATAACCGACTGAGCCACCCAGGCACCCCAAAAGCTTTTGATATTTTTTTATAAGCTTTCCCAAAATCAAATTTTTCAATGAAATCTTTTTGTTTTTAAGAAGTCTCCACGACCAGCATGGAGCCCAAGATGGGGCTTGAACTTACAACCCTGAGATCAAAATCTGAGCTGAGGGCAGCCCTGGTGGCTCAGCGGTTTAGCGCTGCCTGTAGCCCAGGGTGTGATCCTGGAGACCCAGGATCGAGTCCCATGTCAAGCTCCCTGCATGATGGAGTCCCATGTCGGGCTCCCTGCATGGAGCCTGCTTCCCCCTCTGCCTGTGTCTCTGCTTCTCTCTGTCTCTGAATGAATAAATAAATCTTAAAAAAAAAATCTGAGCTGAGATCAACAGTCAGATGCTTAACCAACTGAGCCATCCAGGCACCCCAATAAAATCTGTTTTTTTTTAAAGATTTTATTTATTTATTCATGAGAGATACAGAGAGAAAGATGCAGAGATACAGGCAGAGAGAGAGAAGAAGGCTCCATGCTGGGAGACTGATGTGGGACTCGATCCTGGGTCTCCAGGATCACGCCCTTGGCAGAAGGCAGGCACCAAACCATTGAGCGACCCAGGTGTCCCAAGTCTGTTTGATCTCAAACTAACTTTGGGATTTTTTGGAGGTCCTTCAAACATCTCAAGAGGTTTGTTTTCTCTCTTTATATGAAGGGAGATGTGAAACTAATCAGGCTAATTTGATATGTTAAATTACTTAGGAAGCATTGTCAAATAAGAAGTTAATAAAAGAGGTGCCTGGATGGCTCAGTCAGTTAAGTGGTCAACTCTTGATTTTGGCTCAGGCCATGATCTCAGAGTCATGAGATTGTGCCCACATTGGGCTCCATGCTTGGTGGGGAGTCTGCTTCAGATTCTCTTTCCCTCTCCCTCTGCCCCTGCTTGCATTTTCCCTCCTCCTCCCCCCTCTCTCACAAATATATAAATAAATCTTAAAAAATAAAATAAAATAAAATGTTGAGTGTCACAGAAATAACCAAACTTTCTTGTCAATTCCATTATAATGAACTCTCATCAGGTCTTTAATAATGGACATTTAAAAATATTTGTCATTTAGAGTTATTATTTTACCCTGATGCTTTTACAAAAGTGTTCCTACAAACTACTTCATCTTCAAGGAAACTCATGGAAAGTACTCTAGAATACAGGGTTGTTGTTGTTGTTGTTTTTAAAAATAACTTTAAGGTCATAAAACTGAACTGGTAAGAATTTCCAGAACTAATGGGAAAAAACTAGATTCAAGCAGAATAAGAATTAACATGGGACCAACTGAACTGATGAGGATGATCATAATTTTTATGACTTTTTGTTTGAAACATTGCTGGTTTCTTAACATTTTGTTTTTCCATATTTAAGAAAACTTTGTTCTCTTTTCTCTTACTATGGCTTATAGCAATTTTGTAAACAAAGGTGAAACATTAATTTTCTCTCCCTACCTGATCCCTCCAGAAACTCTTGAGTATTCTTTTCATGGCAATACAGTTAATTATGTACATAAATTTAACAAGAATCTATTCTCCTTGTAACAGGACACAATTGGAGACACTGGCTATATTACCAAAGCTTTGTTTGGAATGTCATATTTGAGAAAGATATGCAAAGCTCAGATATGACCAGGCAGCTTTAAGGAACTGCTTTAACCTTGGCTTGGCTTCCTAGACTTGGGCTTTTAAGAGTTCAATCTTTTAAGAGTTCAATCCTTATAAAAAGTTCAAACAAAGCTATCTTAAAAAGAACTTATATGTCAATCACTATTCTTGCTACACTTATGTAAATAATCAGGCCAAGTTGAATGCAAATAAGTTAGTTTTACTGTGATTATCTTTGGTAAAAAAAAAGAAAGAAAAAGCAGGGGATGACTGTAGAGAGAAAAATAATGTTTGCATCTTTGTATAGATAATAGATTTTGATCCTGTTCATTGTCTTTGAGGTTTTGGGACATACCTGTAAACTGGACTCAATCGTGCATTCTTCTGAATATCCCCAAATGTTTCTAATTTTCTCCCACCCTTCTGATTTGGAATTGCTTGGAACAAGAACTGCCCTTGAATCTCTTTCAAAGGGACTATCCCGGGTCCGTATGGTCCTGTGCAGACCCGGGAGATCTCCAAACCAAAGTGACCAGGAGGAGAAGCAGCTGACACTGATATCGAGTGCTTCCACCCAAGATGCTGAATCAAAACTTCAAACTTTAATTAAACATGAAACCCTTTCTTCTTTTTCTTTCATTTACTCTGGCATGGCCTAGAAAGATAACACCATCATCTGTATCTCCAGGCCATCACTAAGGGGGTAATCTTTCAGACTTCTGGATTTGTCATCAAAAACTCTGACCTATCCATGATGTCAGAGACCCCTTGGTCCATTTCACTGTTTCTGGTTAATAATGCCAAACTTGAGGGACTCTGTGTCAAGGCCATATGCCAAGAAAGGGACACAAGGCAAAGGCAACCAGAATAAAATTCCCTGTGTGGTCTACAGCCTTTTAAATTTTTACTGGCTTTGTGAGTGTTACTTTTCCAGTCCAGAATCAAGCAGGAATTACCAGGAAGCATTTATGATTCATTTATGCTTCCTTTGGCAGGGCCCTACTTCCCCAGTTAAGAGTAAATGTAAATGAGGCTATAATCAGGAACCTCTTCTTAACTCTTGAAAATATTGCAGGATTTCCTGCTAAAGCAATAGCTACCCAACAAAAATCCTTAGATTCTCTGGCCCAAGTTGTTCTTGGATAACCCTTTATGATCTTTTAGCCAAGCGAGGTGTCTGTGCTGTGGCCAACACCACCTGTTATACCTGGATTAACACTTCTGGGGAAGTTAAAACTCCATTATATAAACTCCATTGTACATAATTACGTACAATTACATAATTACATTGAATGAGCTGCTTGGCTTAAAAAGGTGACTCCTACAAAGGGGTCCTTGACTCATTTGATTCTGATTGGCTTGGGTCTTGGGGACCATGGCTCTGAAGCGTACTCTAGACATTGGGAATTATCCTGTTTTTAATAACCATAGTGATCTCCTGGCATGTTGATTTTTCTCAAAAGCTTTAAATGCATGTTCGTAGCTGTTAAGCATCAAACAAATGATTGCCCTAAGACTAGGACATCAGAAAAGAATAAAGACTAAAATATTGTAAACCTGAAGTCATGACTTGTGAATACAACAGAGATTCAGCAAAAACCTTGCAAAAACCATCATGACCCGTGACTTCTGTGTCAACCAGAGGATCAGTAAAGGCTATGAGAACTACAGAGCAGTAGCTGAGAATGGCACTAATGCCTTAAATTTTGATCACATCTTTCAGGCTGAGAGTCTAATCAAAAGAGGGGAGCTGTTAAAAAAAGAAACAGGCCAACATGAAGTCACTTGTGCTAAGCCCTATACCAACAAACCAAGACTTAATACCTAACCTAATTGAAGTTTTAGCCTCTCCTAGGAGTGGAATTTTAAACCAATCAGTCCTGAATTTCCTGATCAACACTAATGAGGTCATCTGCTTGATAGACCCCCCATTCTTCTCCTCAAGGAAGGTGACCATGCCCGACATAATCCTTCCTTTTGTTTATTACCCCTGTATCCCTGTCCTTTTCTGTCCATAAAGTCTTCTGTTTTGTATAGATCCTCGGAGCTCCTTTCTATGTTCTGGATAAGCTGTTGCCTATTTTATGAATTGCTGAATAAAGTCAATTAGATCTTCAAATTTACCCAAATTCTGTTTTTTTTTAAATTTTATTTATTTATTCATGATAGTCATACAGAGAGAGACAGAGAGGCAGAGACACAGGCAGAGGGAGAAGCAGGCTGCATGCACCGGGAGCCCGATGTGGGATTCGATCCCGGGTCTCCAGGATCGCGCCCCGGGCCAAAGGCAGGCGCCAAACCGCTGCGCCACCCAGGGATCCCTCAAATTCTGTTTTTTAATAAAACATGTATGAAAATCTTGTTTTTCTATCCAGGTCTTCCATTTTGTTTTTCTGCCTCCTCCCCCAGAGTTCAGCAGTGACAGGTCACTTTTTTTTAATCCTCGTGACTATTTGCTCCAGCAACATGAACTGAGTACCTACTATGTGTGGACCATGACATATACACAAAAAGATGGCCTAACTGTCCTCAAGGAGCCACTAGGGTAGATCAGCATATAATGAATCCATTACAACACAGTGGGGAGAATGTGAGGAGGAAATCATCGGAGCCCAGAGGCAGGCAGGGAAGGTCAGGGAATGCTGATGCCTGGAGGAGGTGACTCCCAAGGTGAATCTTAAAGTATGACAGCATCCCTCTGCCTTTCAAATTTACTGATCTGCTGAGAGCTATAGGCTGACAACAACTCAAATAGAAAAGCCCACATAAAGGATTGCCGAATGAGAGGTTAAATCTATGGGAGGGATGGAGGACTTGGTGCACCAAGGCTCATGCCTTAGGACAGCTTTTTGGAGGATTCTCATTTAGTCTCTGTTCCAATGGGTAAGCTGCTGAAAAATGGCCTTGGTGAAATGACATAATGTAGTGGTTCCTGCCCAAACTGTGATATTCTTACTTTTCCCCCAGATTGTGCTTTTTTCTTGAGCTTTAGGGGTGGAACACTGATCTCATTGATTCTCTGGCAATTCTAGGAGGAAGGGATCAGACAAGGAAATTCACCCAAGACTATTCAGTGAGCCAGAATTTGAATTCCTTATGAACCCAATCTGAATTCCAATAAAGGTAAAGGTCAGGGATGCAGGCACGTGTCCAACATCTGGGCTGGAAATGGATCTGAGGTCAGAGGGACAGCAAGAGTTTGTCTCTGAGACTTTTGGAAAACCAAACCATAACCCGTTTCTGCAAGGTGGAATTGCTGGGAATGCTGGTGATGGATAGAGGTCTCTATCCACTGCCTGAGTCTGGTTTCACCACGTATTCACCGACTACTTACTAAGCATGTGCCTTGCGCAAATCCCACACTTGCTAGTTGAGAAGGTAAGTCACAGACATAGAAGAGAGCTTTAATAATTCTATATACAGCAGGACAGAGTAAATGCCAGAGTGGAGCAGAATGAATTCTCAAGGACAAGCTGGGTGAGGCTGTCCCAGGGACAACCAGGGGCACAAATGTCAGCCACTCTTACTTTGCAAAGACACAGTGTTTGGGTGGAACAAAAATGAAGAGGTTTTATTTCTTTATTTATTTAAATTTAAATTTTTTATTTTTTTTGAACAGAGGTTTTAAGGGGCCGATTCAGGGATGGGAAAGAAAAAGAGTTCCTCCTTTGGTCCCTGGACATGGTTTCTCTTGACTTTGTACATATTTGTGATATCAATTGGCTGTTGGTGGTAACCAGTAACCACAGCCCTGGTTTGTGGACAGCTCTTTGGCATGGGCTGGCAGAGCCACCATGGTCCTTGGCCAATCTCACCCTCCATCAGGAAAAGCCCCAGGGTGTCTGGACATCAGATGAGGTGCTGCCAGCATGCTCTCATGGCAGCTTAGATGGTTTCTTTGAGGGGAGAAGCTCCCAGCTGCTGGAGAGAAATTTCTTCCCTCTTTTCTTCCGGATCCTTCCTGGAAAGACCTTCTTTGACTCTGTTGAAATGAAAAGGCAATGGAAAAACAAGCCAGAAAGGCAGAAAGGAAGTGGTGAGAAGCAGGTGGTATGTGCACAGTATTCACGATGTGTGTCTCTACCATCCTAAAGCCCCCAAGAAAGGTAGAAGCCATGGCGGCCCTTCCTCTAGTGCTCATGGGGCACCTCAAGGAAAGACTGCAAGGTCAAAAAGCTTTCCAATGAGGACCCAAGGTCAGACATGCACCCAAGGTCACCCAGCTGGTCATCGTGGCACCAGGCTCGCTGAACTTGCTGGTGCTGGGCCTGGTTCACCTGTGGACCAGGGGCAGCCACAGAGAGCCCAGGGGACTTGGCACTGTCAGGGCTCTTCTCCCTCTGCTCCAGGTAGAGAATCAGCCAGCCCGAAGCAGGGAAGAGAATCAGGGGTGGGGAGGTGACAAGGAAGTCATCTAGAATAGCCTTCCAAATAGTGTGAGGGCTGCCCGTGGGGCTCTCTGTCCTTGGACCAGGTGCAGTTTTGACTTTTTCATTTTTATCCCTCTATCTTTGAAATGATTTGTGTTCTGGTCACTTTTATTTTATCCTTGTGCGACCAAAAATGTTTTATTCTGCATAATTGCATTAGTCTTCATTTTTTTTTTTAATAATAACACCTCTTGCCAATTTCTTTGGTCTACTTTTAGCTCGCTCCAGTTTGAGAACTTTTTCAATGTTCCAAATGTTTTTATCAGAGTTTTTATCCTTACCTTGTAGCTCTTATTTCTAACCTTTTAGTTCAACAGTTTAAGGCATTTTTGCATGTGATTATTTCTTCACATAATCACAAAGAAACAGTTCGTTCCACTTGTCCTCCATTTCTCTCTTTTTTTGCACTTGAAGCCTTGTAGCCTTTCTATGTCCTTTGAGTCCATTCAGCATTTTGGTTTTACCCGTTGTGTGCCTGTGGGGGCTGAGGGACAGGAAACTGTTTCTCCTCAGCTCCTGCCAATAGATTCCCCATCCCTTCCAAAGATGATTCCTAAAAACCCAGAGGCAGACATTCTCCAGATTCAACTGCTGCAATGGTTAGGCTTGCTCAATACTATTTTAAAAATTCATCACATGGGGGCACCTGA
Source organism: Nyctereutes procyonoides (assembly GCF_905146905.1). Classification (NCBI taxonomy): domain Eukaryota; kingdom Metazoa; phylum Chordata; class Mammalia; order Carnivora; family Canidae; genus Nyctereutes; species Nyctereutes procyonoides. The sequence continues at coordinate 11,265,348 of NW_026575025.1, forward strand.
GTGGCTTGGCGGGTTAAGTGTGTGCCTTCAGCTCAGGTCAGGATCCTGCGGGTCCTGGGATCGAGCCCCTCCTTGGGCTCCCTGCTCAGTGAGGGGCCTGCTTCTCCCTCTCCCTCTGCTGTTCCCTCTGCTTGTGCTCTCTCTCTCACCCTCTCAAATAAATAAATAAAGTCTTATAAATAAATAAATTAAATAAATAAATAAATAAATAAATAAATAAATAAATAAATTTTTTGTATGAGCAAAGATGACCAGACCAGAGGTGGCCTGTTGTGTGAACTGAAATCCATGGTCTCCTTTTTTTAATGTCTGAAATATAATACAATAAGCACTAAAAACATGCTGGGTTCAGCCATGCAGCTGGTGCTCCCTGTGAGTGAGAGGGTGGCAGGAGGTCCCAGCTGACCGATGGCCTGGGCTTTGGCCTTGGTGGAGTGCCAGCTCTCCTGCTGAAAGGCTGAAAATCCATCCCCCAGCCCTCACCTCTCTAAGTCCCTACTACCAGTGGGAGAACTCCATGGAAGGCCATTGATTGGAGCCTTGCAACTTTGTCTAGGCCCTGCTGCCTCTCGTCTGGGTCTTTCCATCATCTTGGCAGGCTCTAAGAATCATTACCATCTTCCCAGACCCTTCCCTAGCTTCTAGGCCTCCAGAGGAGCTGCCCTGTGTCTGGGAAACAATCTAATTGGATTCTTATAATTGCTTTCCTTGTGTGCTTCTCTCCCTTGGTTACCAAAGAAAGCCTGTTCAATATAGACAATTTGGAGATAATTTTTATGTTTAAATTTTTTTAAGTTTTATTTATTTATTTTTCTTTTTAATTAAAAAAACTTTTTAAGTTTAATTTATTTAAATAATCCCTACCTAATGTGGAGCTTGAACTCAGGACCCTGAGATCGAGTTGCATGTTCTTCTAACTGGGCCAGCCAGGCACCCCCAGAGATAATTTTTAAAATGTAAAGTAGCCAGGAAAAAATTAAATGTCACTCATACTTTGAGGCAACCACTGTCACCATTTTAATATATTTCTTTCTCTCTTTGGAGTCTCTATTTCTTTTTTTTTAAGTATGTATGTATGTATGTATGTATGTATTTATTTATTTATTTATTTATTTATGTAATCTCCACACCCAGCATGGGGCTTGAACTCATGGCCTCAAGATCAAGAGTTGCATGCTCCACTGACTGAGCCAGGCAAGTGTCCCTTAATCAATGTTTCTTCACATAATTAGGAAAATATCATAATTAATTTCAATATACTATTTAACATTATATTGTAAACATTCCCCATGCCCTTAAAAAGTCTTCATCAAGTGCTCCTGGGTGGCTCAGTCTGTTACATGTCTGCCTTCAGCTCAGGGGTCCTGGGATGGAGTCCTGAATTGTGCTCCCTGCTCAGCAGGGGGTCTGTTTCTCCCTCTCTCTTTTTTTAAAGATTTTATTTATTCATGAGAGACACAGAGAGAGAGAGGCAGAGACACAGGCAGAGGGAGAAGCAGGCTCCATGCAGGAAGCCCGATATGGGACTCGATCCCTGGTCTCTAGGATCACACCCTGGGCTGAAGCCAGCACTAAACTGCTGAGCCACCTGGGCTGCCCTGTTTCTCTTTCTTCTGCCCCTCCCTGCCACTCATGCTTGCATGCTCTCTCTCTTTCCCTCTCAAATAAATAAATAAAATATTTAAAAAAAGAAAGTCTTCGTCAATGTAACTTCCTACAATTGCACGGCATATCATATTTTGTTCAAATTGTTGGAGATCTGGAGAGTTTACAATTTTTTCCTGGCATATTAAACATGGTGATGAATATCCTTATAAATAAACTTTGTCCACATTTCAGCTTATTTCCTTAGGGCAGAGCCCTGGCAATGTCATTGCTACTTAGAAGAATATGAAAATTTTTCCATCTCATGCTCCGTGAGAGAAACTTCAAGAAATGTTGCAGGAGTTTCCTTCTTCCTGTTGTCATTGACTACTACTGTGTTTTAAATGTTTTCCTTATTGGATATTTAAAAATTACCTCTTCCCTGTTTTAATTTGCATTTCTTTCATTATGATATGAGTACCTTTCCCCTGTTTATTTTCTATCAGCACTTCCTCCTTTGTGTATGTTCTATTCTTACGGAAAAGAGATTCCTTTGCTATGTTACTTCAACAAACTGGGGCATAAGCTCAACTTGGTCATGGAGGCTGACCTGGCCCCAGACCAGGCACACAGACCATCCCGGAGATACAGTATTTGGTTTTGTGATTAATGAAGGATGGGAGTAATTTACAATGAAATAATTGATAAACAAATGGATTTTTGTCAGTCTGTGAAGTAAGTATGGAGGAAGTTCCCTTATATCTTTACATAACCCAGGAACCAGAGGTAAAAGGTACATTACAGCTAATCCCTCTTGGCTTGCAGCCATCTTGGAGATGGGTGATATGAACCTTGGAAAGAGCCATTTTCTTCTCATCTTAATCCTTGACACCCAAGACCTGGGACCAGCACTCATAATTATTTGTGGAGAGTAGAAATGGAGAAACATGAAATGGGTGAGGAGTTCTTCAGTTTTTTTTTTTTTTTAAGATTTTATTTATTTATTCATGAGAGACACACACAGAGAGAGGCAGAGACACAGGTAGAGTGAGAAGCAGGCTCCATGCAAGGAGCCTGATGTGGGATTCAAACCTGGGACTCCAGGATCACGCCCTGAGCTGAAGGCAGACGCTCAACCACTGAGCCACCCAGGCATCCCGAGTTCTTGAATTCTTATTGTCCAGATATTGAAAACTACTTGACTGACTCATGAGAGAGGCCATTTCTTGCCTCTCGTTCCCCAACATCACTGTTTCCTACCAAACCAGAATAAGTTGAGTTTTTTCTGACTCCTATTTGGTTAGAAGGGAATTGTCAAGAAGAACCTCAGACAAGTTACTGAAGAAGCCCACGGACCAGAACGCCTGGGAATCATGCAGGAGCATATTAAAGGTATCTGATTATAAGCCCCTCAGGGGTTCTAAAAATCTTAACTCAAGAGGTTCTATGGCTATTGGAACAGGTAAGCATTGTGGAAGAGTACTTATTTTCCATCGGGGTGATATTGCCTCCAGGGGGTAAAAACTAGTTCTTGAGGGAGGGGGGACAAAAAAATCTGAGATATTACAATGGTTTGTGGCTTTCAAAGGGCTATGGTATATGAACAGATAGTATATCTGTGGTATTAAATTGTTTTGGGGAGGGTGGGGTATGGTTAGGGGGAGGGTGATAATGTAAAATGGTTGAAAAACTGTTCCAGAGCAACTTCTCTAAATTCCTAGACCCAAGGCCCCTTTTAGGCTGAGATTTACTAATGCAAAGGAAACGGAAAGGGATTTTTAAAAATCAGACCACATCGATCCTTCCTCCAAGTCCTGCAGTGGTTTCTCTATTGAGTTAAGAGCCTAAATTCTCAGAGTGGTCTCTAGGGCTGCCCCCGCCCCTCCCCAGGCTCATCTTTAAAGTTCATATCTGGCCATCACTCAGCTCCTCCCAACTTATTGGGACTTCACGGGGCTTGCATAAGCTCTTCCCTTTCCCAGGGACACACTTGTCCCCTTCTCAGCCAGGCTAATTTCTTCTCCTCTTCAAGTCTAGAAGCATCCACAATCACTCAATTATTCTTGCTCTCTCTCTTTTTAAAGATTCTATTTACTCATGAGAGACATACAGAGAGAGGCAGAGACATAGGCAGAGGGAGAAGCAGGCTTCCCGCAAGGAGTCCAGTGCGGAACTCCATCCTAGGACCCCGGGATCACACCCTGAGCCAAAGGCAGACACTCAACCACTGAGCCACCCAGGCATCCCTCAATTATTCTCTCTTAATTACATATTTATTTTTGTGTATTTGTTCTCGATGCACCTTACTCTATAACCTCCAAGAGGGCAAAGGTCACATCTGTCTTATTCACTCTACATACCACCCTTAGCACTGTGTCTGACCTATAGGAGGAATTGATTGAATAATAATTTAATATGTAGATTAGATTTCAAAAAGGCGGGGATCCCTGGGTGGCTCAGCGGTTTAGCACCTGCCTTTGGCCCAGGGCGTGATCCTGGAGTCCCGGGATCGAGTCCCGCATCGGGCTCCTGGCATGGAGCCTACTTCTCCCTCTGCCTGTGTTTCTGCCTCTCTCTCTCTCTCTCTCTCTCTCTCTCTCTCTCTCTAATGAATAAATAAATCTTAAAAAAAATAAAATGTTATTTAAAAAAAAAGATTTCAAAAAGGCTAAATTAAACACCAGGTAAAATCCTTGGCCTCCAGAACTCTGGGAAAAACTCCCTGATCAGTGTCCACTATTTTTATCAACTCACTCATGGCAGGGCTGCATCTGGACTTGCTCCTACTGGTGCCTACCCAAGAGCAGATTTTGTTGCCTAAGATGTTTACTAAAAAAGCATCATGTCTGTGTCCTCCTTGTCACATTTAGGAGTGCCTGGGTGGCTCATTTGGTTAAGCATCTGAGTTCAGCTCAGGTCATGATCTCAGAGTCCTGGGATCAAGCCTGGTAAAGCCCCCCACCCATCCCAACTGGGCCTCTCTCTCTGCCTCCTGTCATGCATGCTCTCTCTCTCTCTCTCAAATAAACAAATAAAATCTTTAAAAAGATAAGTCACAGGTTTAAATTTCTTATGCAAAAGTTTATATGAGATGGAAATAGGCTTTGAGTATGGCTAGTCCACCTCTTGGCATCATTACACTTGCTACGATCTCAAGGATGAATCTAGAGGGGTGTGAGGTTAGAGGAGTGAGGAGGTCAAGGTCTTATCTGTTTATGAGACAACTTGTGTCATCAAAAATATATGGAAGACTTTTCTTCCCTTCTCTTCTTGAACAATTTGATCTTAAAGCCATTATGTGGCACAGAGCAAGGTAAGTGTCCACATGGAGGGTTGACCCAGTGTGGGGTTTTGGAGCCCAGGTAGGGTATGGAGGGGTCCATGAAGGAGAGGGAAGGGTTATATGCTGGGGGACTGATCAAATAAGCAAATATGTTAAGGTTAAGGGAAGGCAGATTTCTCATTGTCAGAGAAGGGAGTTAAATATGTAAAGGGAGAAAACTGAGATAAACCTGGTGGTAAGTGGTGTTGGATTAAAGTTGGAAGTAATGGTATGACTCATGGTTTTCAGTATGATTTACAGATATAGAAAAAAAAGATGTATGGGTCCATGTGTCTATATGTATATTCATATATTCTCTGCTTCTATCCACTGAGAGGGCTTGAGAGCAGAAAAACCCCATAATAATGAGCCCCTCACATCTGGATCTTGGCTTTTTAAAGATTCATTTATTTGAGAGAGAGAGAGAGAGAGAGAGAGAGAAGGAGGGGGAGTGGCAGAGGGACAGAGAATCTCAAGCAGAGCCTCCACAAGCCCAGGCAGGGCACCAATCTTACCACCCTGAGATCATGACCTGAGCCGAAATCAAGAGGCAGACCCAACCAACTGAGCCCCTCAGGCCCCCCACGGATCTTGGCTTATAAATACCATTCTATACTAAAATGAACCAGGATGCTCAGAGAAATGGTTGCCAAGACAACTATGGGGAAATGAGCTTAGAATATCTGGTTGTGCCAGAAAACAAGGACATGCTTAAAGAATTTGAAAAGAACACAGAAGTCAAAAGGTTCATGCTGGCCAAATTTAGGAAAACTGAGCATCAAAATAGGGTATAATATATTAAAGAATAAGGATTTACAAATCCATAATGATACAAATATGTACATAATAAATTGAACGTTTGATAAGGAATAGAATGTTTACATAGTTTCAAAGTACTTCAGCACAAAATGCTTGTTAATTACAGAGGGGAAAAGAGTAACTTTACAGTGCAAAAGCCTGGCAGGTACCTCCTTAATTAAGAGATCAAGAGGGGGACGCCTGGGTGGCTCAGCAGTTGAGCATCTGCCTTTGGCTCAGGGTGTGATCCCTGGGTCCAGGATCAAGTCCCACATTGGGTTCCTTGCAGGGAGCCTGCTTCTCCCTCTGCCTGTGTCTCTCTGCCTCTCCTCTCTGTCTCTTATGAATGAATAAATAAAATCTTAAAAAAAAAAAAGAAGGGATCAAGAGGAACATCACCAATCAGAGGACAGATCAAAATCATGTGCCACCTGATGGGATATAATGAGCATGACTCAGCATCACTTCTGTGACAGCACTGCCAGAGATGCAGAAGCTACAACCTATAACATTGGCAAAACCCAAAGCAAGGGAAAATCTACAGAATTAACTGGTCTGTAATCTTCAAAACAGTCAAGGTCATTGTTAACTCACAGCTACTCTGTGCCAGCTCTGTGTTCATCTTCAAAGACACCTGGAACCAAGACACTGACCATTAACCACACACAGCAAGGATGAAATGTACTAGCCAGTAATTTATAAGGTGCTGTTAAAGGGGACGCTCCCCCTGGAGCCAACCTGTCCCAGCTTATCTAACATTGTTTATTGAAAATCATGGGTTTATGGTCTGCAATTGGTTTACCTGGTTATACAACCTGATATTAGCTGTGACCAACGGGATACCAAAAACCCCTCATCAGACTCGTGCCTTGGCTTCCCTGAGCTTGAGATAACTCACTTTCATGCCCACAGCCTGTGAGAGAGACAAAACCGAGGGCAGAGAGGACCCTGGGCGGTGCACCTGTTTGCCTGCCTTTTCTTCCTCCTACTGTATTGTATACTTCAGCTCCTGAAAGCCTTGTGAGCTTCGTGGAGTCCTGCTTGTCCTTCCTATTATAAAACCCTGTATAAGTGTTGGAGTCGAGAGAGCCAGAGAACACCCGAGGACCTAGTTCAGCCTGAGAGAAATGCAACAACCAAATGCCACTTGTGATTCTGAACCAGATCCTCTTGCTTTATAGAACGTTGGTGGTGGGGCAAGGGGGCTGGGATAGGGAAGACTGGCAGAACTTGAATGAGCCCTGAGAATTAAATAAAAATCATATACCAATATTAGCTTTCTAACTGTGATGGTTCTATTGGGGTTATGTAGGAGAACATCTTTGTTTGAAAGAACTACGCAGCGCAGTATTTGGAAAAGATCTCTCAACAACTCTCTCTCCCAGAGTTCAGACAAAAAGTGTAAGCTTGAGAGTGTTCCAGATCATACTCAACACACACACATATATAATTTAAAAAATAAACGATAGGGGCACCGGGGTGGCTAAGTGGTTGAGCATCTGCCTTTGGCTCAGGTCATGATCCTGGGGTCCTGGGATTGAGTCCCACATCGGGCTCCCCGCGGGAGCCTGCTTCTCCCTCTGCTTATGTCTCTGCCTCTCTCTGTGTATCTCTCGTGAATAAATAAATAAAATCTTTTTATTTTATTTTATTTTTTTATTTTTTATTTTTTATGATAGTCAGAGAGAGAGAGAGAGAGAGAGAGAGAGGCAGAGACACAGGCAGAGGGAGAAGCAGGCTCCATTCACCGGGAGCCTGATGTGGGATTTGATCCCAGATCTTCAGGATCGCGCCCTGGGCCAAAGGCAGGCGCCAAACCGCTGTGCCACCCAGGGATCCCAATAAAATCTTTTTAAAAAAATAAAAAATAAATGATAAAAACAATATGAGATCTGGGACTACTCTACAACATTTGTGAAGCTTCAGAGAGCTTCCCGCATTTTAGATATCAGTTAGTTTTCCAATGTGTACAAGCTCCTCCACAGACTCTGGGACGAATGGACTTCTGTCGGGACCAGCTAGGTCAGACCCAATAGGCAAATTGTTGTGAGAAATAACGGGTTGTCCTCAACTATTTTTAAAAATAAAATTATTTTTAGGGGCATCTGGGTGGCTCAGTTGGTTAAATGTCTGACTCGATTTCACCTCAGGTTGTGATCTCAGCGTTGTCGGATCAAGCCCCATGTCTGGCTCCCCGCTTGCCATGGAGTCTGCTTGAGATTCTCTCTCTCTCTCTCTCTCTGCCCCTCCCCCTGATCTCTCTCTATTTCTGTCTCAATAAATAAATAAAATATAATAAAATTATTTTTAGTAAATGGTCTCCATTATGTAATTGTTTCACATCTGTAACAACATATAGTAGTATACTGGGATTTTTTCTATAGCCAGGGTAAGCAAAATGTGACTTTAAAAATGCCCAGGCCAAAACCATTACAGTAATGTCAGGGGAAGCCACACCTCCAGTTGTTTTCTTATGTATTTGGGTCCCTCAGGCAACATCTCAGAGCACCTGCAAACAGGCTCTGGATTGGGTTATTGACAAATGCTTACCCAATATCTGGGATGTTTAGACCTACACCTCTGGCATGAGTGGGAATTAAAAAGGCAGAGAGCAAAGGGAGGAACGTTCCAGACAGAGTACCTTGGTGGTGGCAGGGGTCAGATCCTGGGAGCCTTGTAAGATTTCAGATTTTATCTTCAACTTTGTAAAAAGGTGCCAGGGAAGGGTTGCAAGGAGAAGCGATGTAATTCTTTACATGGCAAGCCTTTCATACTAGTCGCTATATAAAAAATAAAGTGGAAGGAACAGGGGAACATCTGAGGCTTTTACAGCTGTCCAGACCAGAAGGCGGATGGTCACAGGGGTGAGGGAGATGGACAGATTCTTAATATATCTTGAAGGCAAAATTGACAGGACTCGCCAAAGAATGTGTCCTTGATCTATGTGAGTCCAGCCTTCGTCCATGGCTCAGATTAGATGTAGGATGTTTATGGGGGATTATTTTAAGGATTTCAAACACAGGTCTCTGGGCACAGATGGCTCCAGCTGTGGGATCAAGCTAGACAGAGAAAGCTATAAACTTGGGCTCCGTTCCCTTCCCAGGCCCCATTCTTCAAAACCAAGGGCCTTCACCAACCCCATTGTTGCAGAGAAATGCAGTACGTCTGCCCTGATACTTTTAGAAACCTCATCAAGGATGTCAGCTTACTCAGTGACCTCCCTAAGGGGATCCACGAGAGAAATTTCTTTTAATGCTAATTGCTGAGAAAAGCTTCACTTTCCCCAGAGAACTATCATCCCTTTACCTCTCTCATAAGACGACAAAAGTCATTAACAGGGTCTCCCTTTCTGTTGCCAGGAAGCTCTGAGCCAGATTTGAAGGTCACCATGGCAGCCCCACCGGCCAGTCTTTGCTTTGGAATATGGTACCTCTCGTCACCACAAACCGTCATCCCCACTTCTCTGCCAGGCTTTACTTCAACTCATGTTCCCATTGTGCCTGGTCTACAGTTTATTCTTTGTTCTATTTCACTATCCTTGTTGGATCTGTCTGTTGAAAGTGAAGCCTCTTAGACAAAGGTGGGCAGGGGAGGCTGGTCTTCCCCGCATGGCTCCCGCTCACCACCCGTGACATCATAACAGCAGTCAGAGGACCCTCATGGCCCCAAGTTATTTCATGGGAACCTGCAGCCTGTTTGGCCATCCTTACCCCACCATGCCCAGAGGTTCCTCACCTCCTCTCCATGGCCTCAATGGTCTCCACCAGAGGTGCATTGCGAGTCTCGGCCAGGAAGCAGACGGCCAGTCCGGCCAAGATTGAAGTAGCCCCGAAGCCGATGGGTGGCAGGATGGTGCTGAACTCCCCGAGCGTGGTGACCAGGGGTGCAACCAGACCCCCAAAGCGGGCGTTGACTGAGGCAAAGCCCATCCCCATCTGCCTAAAAAGTATGAACTGGTCAGTGGCTGTGGCCCAGACTGCCTAGAGGGCTGGGAGTGCCAGGCCTTGGGTGTCGGGGGGTAGACAGAAAGGAGAGGACATCTAGCTTCAGCAAACCCAGCAGGTGTCAACCCGGAGCTTCAGGGCCTCCCAGGTTGGGGCAGGTGCACCCACCTGATCTCTGTGGGGTATAGCTCTCCAGTGAACAGGTACACACAGATGAAGGAGCTGGCCAGGCAGCCTTTGCCTAGTGCAGCCTGGGCTGTGCGCAGGGTCTGCATATCTGCAGAGGGGTAGGCAGAGCCAGGGTTAGGGAGTGCTCAGAGCCCCAAAGGGGATCAGGGAGGCAGAGGGGTAGTGGTGGGTATGGGGTGGAGGCAGAGGCTGCTCAGGAGTGGTGGGGTATGGGGTCGAGGCAGAGGCTGAGGTTTGGAGCCCAAAAAAGGAGGAGGGAAACACAGCAATGGGAGGAGGGGGTTGGGATTTCCACTACCTCACTTTCCCACCTAGGCCGCAGAGTGCCCCGCACTGCCCTAATCTCATTTATGCCTTCTTTTACCCCCTCCCAAGGCAGGACAAACTTTGGAGTCAGGCCTGGGTTCAAATTCCAGCTCTGACTCAGCTGGGTGACCTCGGTTACTGTCACTTGACCTCCCTGAGCCTCCTTCCCTGTCCTCAACTGTAAAATGAGGGAAATACCAGCACCTGCTTTACAGGGTTGTCATAAGATTGCTGTGATGTCATGAGTGCAAAGGGCTCAGTGCTCATTAAATATTTGCTGTTACTATCATTACCTTGTCCTGCTAGTGGTTATAAACAGTAAAACCCCAATGCACATGCCCAACATTGAAGCAATGGTCAAGGAAATTATCGTACATTCCCTGGCTGCACACTGGAACCAGGAGGGGAGATTTATAAAACATCCACACTTGGGCCCTACCCCCTCTCTATTAAAGTCTCTGAGCCGTAGGCTCAAGTTTGAGTATTTCTTGAAAGATCACTAGGAGATTCCAATGTGCAGCGAGAGTTGTAAAACACCAATCTAGATGAATTATTATATACTGATACAAAGCTAAGGTCATAAAATGTTGATATTAACATGGAAAAGTATATTGGGGTGCCTGGGTGGCACAGTTGGTTAAGCATCCAACTCTTGGTCTCAGCTCAGGTCTTGATCTCAGGGTCATGAGTTCAAGTCCCATGTTAGACTCCATGCTGGGCATGGAGCCTACTTTAAAAATAATAATAAATAAGTGTGCCTGGGTGGCTCAGTTGGTTAAGCATCTGACTTCAGCTCAGGTCATGATCTCAGAATCCTGGGGTTGAGCCCTAAGTCTGGCTTCCCACTCAGTGAGGAGTCTTTCTCCCTTTCCTTCTGCCCCTCCACCCACTTGTGCACTCATACTCTCTCTCTCTCAAGTGAATGAATAAAATCTTAAAAAATAATAATAATGATAGATAAATAAATAACATGAGGAAACGTACTTATGTTATAATATAGTGAAATAGGGATACATTATACATACATAAATAAGATATACACATAATCATATATATATATAATATATCAAATACAAAATCTGCAAGAAGGAAAAAAGATTGGAAGAAAATATGTCAAAGTACTAATAGTAATAATCCATCCACTCTATAAGAAAGCAATGAAGCACCAAGAAATCAGACAAGTTGCCTAAGGCCATGGGCCTTGGCTTCACACAAGCTCTAGGACTCCGATACTCAGCTCTGGCTTCTTGCTGGAATCACTGGACTGTTCTTTAGCTACTTAGGGTTTGGTCCCATTCCCTGACACTGGTGGCATTGGCCTTGAGCCTTTGGGTTTTCAAAGGTCATCAATCTGACAAGAGGTAAATGCTTTAAGGGCAAAGACTCTCGTCTTTGCCGATTCTCCACCATGGCCCTGAATGCTCATTAAAAACCCTGCTAATTGACACTCACTTCCTTTTCAGATCCAGAAGAACATCCCTCAGCCTTGTTCCCTTGCTGTATTCATTGCCCACCAGACCCCAAACCCCAGAGACTCCCAGGTGGTCATGGCAGAAGTAGATGGCTCACCTTCTGGCACAAACATGTTCACGATCACCATGAGCCCGGCCAGGATGAGGAAGGAGGCCACAGTGGCCCGGCGGCCCACGTAAATCATGGTGGTGGTGGCCACCAGCATGGCCGGGATGTCTATGACCCCAAACAGGACCTGCACCAGGTATACGCTGAGTCCAAACTTCTGCAGGTCCATGGCCAGCCCATAGTAAGCCATGGAGTTGGAGAACCTGGAAGAGGGAGCAGAATGGTCCTGCTCTAGCCCATGGTTCACCGTCCTGCACCCAGGGGATGGCACAGGGTGAATGACACAGGACTCCAATTTCGGGGAGTTAAAATCCCCTGAATTTAACCTGTTCCCTTTTCTCCCCACCAAATCCAAGTCTATGACTTGGGTCTTAGAGCCCAGGCTCCTCCCTCCATGTTCCAGCTTAACCACCTGCTCCCTGGAGTCCGAGTCTGTGGGTTCCAGAATGTGAGTGTTTTTCCCTGTCTGCACTGCTCCAGCCTCCATCCCCAGCCTTCAGTGGCTGAGCTGAGCATCACATCTAAGAGCTGGAAGGAGAAAACGAGAGCCTTCCAACAAGGTGAAGAAGACTCCTTAGGACCCTCATGCGTCTCCCAGTGTTTACTGAGAAATCGGCCCCTGAAGGTGGCTGCTTCTGCTAAGGGAGGTTTACAGTCAATCTGGCTACAAAGACCTGGAGTTCCCACAGCAGGAGTAGGGGTGGGGGGGTGGGAGGGCGGTCTCCAGAGATATTTATTTATTTATTTATTTATTTATTTATTTATTTATTTATTATTTTTAAAAAGATTTTATTTATTCATAATAGACAGAGAGGCGGGGGGGGGGCAGAGACACAGGCAGAGGGAGAAGCAGGCTCTATGCAGGAAGCCCGATGCAGGACTCGATCCTGGGACTCCAGGATCATGCCCTGGGCCAAAGGCAGGCGCTAAACCACTAAGCCACCCAGACATCCCCTGAGAAATTTATTTATTTTATTTTATTTTTAAAGATTTATTTTTATTTATTTATTTATGATAGACATAGAGAGAGAGAGGCAGAGACACAGGCAGAGGGAGAAACAGGCTCCATGCCGGGAGCCTGACGCGGGACTCGATCCTGGGACTCCAAGATCATGCCCTGGGCCGAAGGCAGGCGTGAAACCGCTGAGCCACCTAGGGATCCCCCCTGAGAAATTTAAAATGTCCCTAAGGCAATGTCTCAAAGAGATGTTTGAATATCCATATTCATAGCTCCATCGTTCACAATAGCGGAAAGGACTCCAAGTGTCCACCGACTCCTGAATGGATGAACAATAAGTGGTGTAGGTGGGTAATTACTCAGCCTTCAAAAGGAAGAAATACTGACAGTGCTCCCATGGTGCAGAACCCTGAGCACAGTACACTAGCTGAAATAAGCCAGTCACGGGGTGCCTGGGTAGCTCAGTGAGTTGGGCATCTGCCTTCAGCTTAGGTCATAATCTCAGAGTCCTGGGATTGAGCCCCGCATCGGGCTCCTTGCTTAGCGGAGACCCTTCTTCTCCCTTTCCCTCTGCCACTCTCCCTGCTTGTGCACTCTCTCTATCAAATAAATAAATATTAAAAAAAAAAGAAATAAGCCAGTCACAAAGAGAAAAATACTGCATGATGCTACTTATACAAGGTCCCTAAAGTAGTTAGAATTATAGTGACAGAAAGGAGAACAGTAGTTGCCACAAGGGCTGGGTGGAGGGAGAATGAGTTGTGGTTTAGTGGGTTAAAAACAGAGTTCCAGGGGATCCCTGGGTGGCGCAGCAGTTTGGCGCCTGCCTTTGGCCCAGGGCGCGATCCTGGAGACCCGGGATTGAATCCCACGTCGGGCTCCCGGTGCATGGAGCCTGCTTCTCCCTCTGCCTGTGTCTCTGCCTCTCTCTCTCTCTCTGTGACTATCATAAATAAATAAAAATTAAAAAAACAAAACAAAACAAAACAGAGTTCCAGGGGATCCCTGGGTGGCTCAGCGGTTTGGCGCCTGCCTTTGGCCCAGGGCGCAGTCCTGCAGTCCTGGGATCGAGTCCCGCATCGGGCTCCCGGCATGGAGCCTGCTTCTCCCTCCTCCTGTGTCTCTGCCTCTCTCTCTCTCTCTCTCTCTACGTCTATCATAAATAAATAAATAAATCTTAAAAAAAAAAAAACAGAGTTCCAGTTTTGCAAAGTAAAAAAGAGTCCTGGAGGATGGTTTGCACAGCAATGGAATGAAAACACTTAGCACGGCAAAACTTTATGCTATGTGTATTTTACCCCACTTAATAATAAAAGAATGGGATTGGCCCCCATGAGTCCAGGTGGGTCGACCTGGTTCTGTTTCCCTGAAAGTATATTGGGGGTGTGTGTGTGGAAAAACAGAATTTGGCAGTGGGCTTTCTCCAAGCATCTGCCCCCTTAGCACCTACTGAGAAACGCCTACCATCCCTCCCACCTACCCCCAGCTTTGTGAGTCAAGGGAGATGGAGAGAAAGAAAAGATGCATCATCATTCTTGTTGGCCCTAGGCAGATCTGAGGGGGCCCAGGGGAAATTCAGGTCTGATTTTGGCTCCTCCAAGGTGGAGAGGAGAGGCAAGGCCCCCCACATAGTATTTTGAACCCCCTGGAAGACAAAGTCACCCAGACAAAACATCCTGTAGCCCTTCACACTGCAGGGAAGGCAGTGTGACATCAGCTTTATTTGGTTGGGACTTATTTAGAGTAGATAATCTGACCTTGGAAAGACAGTCCTGCTTCCTCAGTCTCCATATCCTGCCTGGACATCACAGTCATTGCGTGGACTGCCTCTCCATGTTCTCCACTGACCATTCCCTTCTCGAAGCTTCGTCTTGGCTCAGCTTCCCTGACCTGCGCCTCATGCTTTCTCTCTTTCCCCCTCTATCTGGTATTTCTCTGTGTTCTTCCCCCTTCTGCCTTCTCCCCACTGTAGATGCTCTTGCCTTTCTTCCTTCAAAGCATGGAAATATTGTGTTGTGTCCAGGCATAAGGCCAGGAATGAGATGGCCAAAGTCCTGCCTTCTCTGGGCTTCCAGTCTGGTGTGGAGACAAGCATTCGAGGAAGGAAACGCTATTCCCCTCCCCCTCATGGAAAAGACTTTGTTGTGTCCTTGAAACACAACAAAACCATCTTTCATGTTTCCCTGCCCTGATGTCTCTTGAATGAACAGTGGGACTCCCTGCCTACTAAATTCTACAAGAACCTCCAGCCTTCTTTCTGGTGCAGTTTTGGCAAGAGGTGGAGGAACCCGAACCCCAAGGCAGTGAGGCAGGGCTCAGATGAGGACAGAGACTCCCACAGAAAAGCCCTGGACTTTCAATCTCTATCCCCCTCCTCCCCAACCCCTGCCCAGAGGTCCACTGCAAAGCCACCCCACTGCCCCTCAGCACTTCAGAAAGACTTCTGGCATTTCATGGAGGGGTCCTGGTCTGAGCCTGTCTAGCAGCTTATTATTTCTCTCTACCTCAAACCAAAAAAGCTTGCTTTTTACCATGTGCCCTATTTTCATCTAGAGGTGAGAATGACTTTCCAAGGATCAGGTCCCTGCTCTGTTATGTGAAACCAATATAGTCTCCAATAACCCAAAATGATATTTTTCTCCTCGTGGCTCACGCAACCACCACATCCTGCACCATCAAAGATGATGACTCTAGAAAGATCCTGACTGGGTCACATGGGGCTGTGACATGAACAGGAAGACGAGGCTCCCAGGACAAAGACAAAATTCTTACTTGCCTCCTAGTGATTTTATCATTTAGGAAATTGTGAGGGTTTTAGGAGTTCTGTGTCAGAAACTGGGGGCAGAAAGCCATATATATATATATACATACATTCTATTATCTCATATCACGTAAGGGAACATCCTCAGGCTCCTGGGATTAGGACAGGGATCAATAGTATTCATTGATAGTGTGTGTATACACACACACACACACACATATTTATTTATTCTGGGTATAATTTTGGTTGGATATTTTTTTTTTTACATTTGGAATAAATTTATATTCACAGAAAGTTTGAAATATTAGATTAGGGGCTCCTGGGTAGCTCAGTTGGTTAAGTGCCTGCCTTTGGCTCAGGTCATGATCTCAGGGTCCTGGGATCAAGTTCTGTATCAGGCTCCCTGTTCAATGGGAAGTCTGCTTCTTCTCCTTCTCTCCACCTCCCCTCCTCCCCCGTGCTTGTGCTTGCTTTCTCTCTCTCTCTCTGTCAAATAAATAAATAAATAAAATCCTTAAAAAAAGAAAAAGATAAATTAGATTAGACATCTTGGAGGGAGGTCTTATTCTGCCTTCCACAAGGAGTGTATTCATACAATGGAAGGCAACACAATAAGAAGAACTAAATTATATGCTGCAACCTGGATACACCTCACAAACATGATATTGGACAAGTGAAAGTTCAAAAATAGGTTAAAATAATCTGTGGCATTAGAAAAACACTGTGGGGTGGCTGGTGGCTCAGTAGGTTAAGTGTCTGCCTTCCACTTAAGTCATGATCTCAGGTTCCTGGGACTGAGCCCCGTGTCGGGCTCCTTGCTGAATACGGCTTCTCTCTCTCCCTCTGCCCTTCCCCCTGCCCCACTCATGCTCTCTCTCTCTCTCTCTTAAATAAATAAGTAAAAATAAAATCTTAAAGTAAAAAAAAAAAAGAATAAGGATTGTAAGAACCCCTGAGCTGAGAACTCAACCATATTATGCCTAGAATTCTGACCTACTTCATGAGCTGGATTCATGTAGCACTGTAAAGATATTTACAGATATGATTAAGTTATCAGAAGCAAGTAGCAGATATGTATGTATGGTATTAGCCCATTTTTATAATATATGTGCATGTCTTGTGTGTGCAAAGGTCTAGAAGGATACAGATGTGTGTGGTGGAGCTTGCTGCTGTGGATGGGGTGGGAGCAGAGAGGGAGGAGAAGCATCACATTCCTCTCATACAGTGATAACAGGTGCACATCTGTTTATCAAATGTCAGTACTGAGTTTACTAAGTGTTGGCTTCACATACATTATTGCTTCTAATCTTCACAACCACCTTTTGTGGTAGGCACTATTATAATATCAATGGTACAGATGGGGAAACTGAGATACAGAGAGATTTAAGGAACTTGCCTAAGATCACACAGAGTTGTGGCAGAGCTGAGATTCTAATCCAAGCAGTCAGGTTCCAGAGTCCTGCCTTAATTTATTTTTAAATATTTTTATTTATTTATTTGACAGAGAGAGAGAGAGAAAGAGAACACAAGCAGGGGGAGTGGCAGGCAGAGGGAAAGGGAGAAGCAGAGTCCCATAGAGTAGGGAGCTCAACTCAGGACTCGATCCCAGGACTCTCAGATCATGACCTGAGCTGATGGCAGACGCTTAACCTTGTCTTGTTTTTTAAATTGAAATACAGTTGAGTCCTGCCTCATAATCAATACACTATACTGACTTTATGTTTCTGGATTGTTTGAAAAAAAAATTTTTTTTTTCAATGAGTATGCAGTGCTTTTGTAGTTTAGGAAAAAAGCCAGAGGAGAAAAAGAAATCCAAGTTAATGGAAGGCATTTACAACAGAAGTTTGTGAAAGTCAACCAGTTCCTCACACTTCCTCTTCCTTTCAAAGGTCCCCACCTGCCAGCAGAAACCCCATCTGGGTGACCCAGTCACTAGCTGCCCAAATTACTTTCTTTTAACAGAAATGGGCCTTAGCTTATTCTTTCCAGAAGGATCCAAGAGGGGACTTTCAACACTGGAATTTTTAATTCATGATATTTCTTCCCAGTGGGAAGAGGACAGTGAAGAGAGGGTCTTGTGGGCCCGCAGAGTGCTGGCAGTAGAGTATCACTTCCCTGACTTGGATTCTGAGGAGCTCACTGGGTGCCGAGGGCCAGAATTGCCCCATGGGCAACAGTGTCAGGGCAGAAGCCCTCTAAAGGTCCAGAGTGGTGGACAATCCTACATTTCTAGTGTCTAGGGGACACAGCCCCAACCTAAATCATAGCTTAGACTCTACCCAAGCACTTACCCTGGCCATGTCAGGGGGTTACATGTCTAAATGTTTAGCCCTCAAAAAGACCTTCGGGGTAGGTATATAAGCAGGAAATTGGGGCACCAGGAGGCTGACTGACTTGCTCAAGGTCACTTAGGTAGTCTGGTTTACCACAGCCTAGCTAGTAACCACTAATCAAGAGTGCTGGATCTCCTCCAGACAACAGATCATTCATGGCCTGTGTTCACTGCTTCACAAATATCAACCCTTATTATTTACATGTCCAGGATATCATATCCTGGGAAGTGAAATTGAAATGATCCCCAGCCTTTTTAAAATCAGATCCTTATCTTAGGATCTGCCAGCTTCCAGTCTGTGCTAACGTGAATGGATTGTGTTTGTGGTTTTATCCTTTTTACACTTCATGTGTATTGATGTAGCTGCTGGGACTTCCTTCCTGGTCACCTGGCAAACTCCACAACCATTTTTGTAAAATCCACTTAAATGCCATCTTCTGCATGGAGCCCTCAGCAGCCCCAACCAGGAGAACTGCTATAAGGACACTTGTCATACCTCATAGACATTATTGTTTCCCTGTGTGCCCCCTGGACCAACGAGTATTCTTCTAGAGGAGGACACTTCCCAGAATCTCTTGGAGAGCCCCCAAGACCTTTCAGGGTGAGACAAGGTGCATTTTGGAAAAGCTGCATGGGGGGATCCCTGGGTGGCGCAGCGGTTTAGCGCCTGCCTTTGGCCCAGGGCGCGATCCTGGAGACCCGGGATCGAATCCCACGTCGGGCTCCCGGTGCATAGAGCCTGCTTCTCCCTCTGCCTATGTCTCTACCTCTCTCTCTCTCTCTCTGTGTGTGACTATCATAAATAAAAAAAATAATAATAATAAATAAAAAATTTAAAAAAAAAAGAAAAGCTGCATGGGTGATTTCTAATGGGTGCCCCACCCCCCACCAAGGTGAGATCCACTGTCCAGATGTAGGGTCCCTAGGTCAGCACAGATGTTTCATCTATGACCACATCTCAGTGCCAAGCAGAAGGTGAGAGGACCCTAGAGAAGGGTAGGGACAAGTTTGAATTCACAAGGTTCACCTGCTCATTGCATTAAGACTATTCGAAAAAAAAAAAAAAAGACTATTCGAGAACAGTTTGGAAGTAGGGATAAAAGGCGAGTGAGTCTCTGCCTCAGGTCAAAGACTTGTGCTTGAGCACATCACCTACCAGACCACCATGAGACAGCAGGTGACCTTTCGGATGGCCGGGGTTCGGAAGAGGTCCAAGATGGAGTTGGAGGTGCGGACACTTGCAATCTCACTCTGGATGTAGGAACTCACCACCTGGGCAAGGAAAGTTTGATCAGCAGATGGGAAGGATCTGGGACCCTATTTTCCTGTCAGGAGTCCCTTCGTCTGTGGAGAGGAAGGTCAAGGTTGAGGTCCCCGGCAAGATAGCTGGTTCTAGTCTCTTCTCCATCCCGGGACTGATGGCTCTCAACAAATCATTTCCAGAGCTTTGGGATGAAGAAGAGGTTCCAGTGTGAGTCCCAAGACTCTGAGATCGGCTTGGGCAGTGGTTAAGGGCAGGGGTTCTGACTGGTTCTGCTACTTCCCACTGTGTGTTCTTAGGAAAATGACCCAAAACATTCAAACTTCAGTTTCCTCATCCGCAAAAGTAACAAGTTAAATCAGATTATGTACCTAAAGCCCCAGCAGAGTGCCTAGCAGGGGGCTGGAGAATCATACCTCTTTATAATAAATGGTAACTATCTTATAAATGGTAATTGTCTTAAGACAGTATTTATAATAAATGGTACTTTTATTATTGATTCTTTGATCATTTCATTTTATGACTTCTATTTTAATATTTTCATTTCATTTTATCTTACTACTTATTTAAATTTCAGCTAGGTGTCAATGTGAATGGGGTTATTTCCCCATTGCAAAGATGGATAGACTGATAACCAAAGTGGTTATTTACTTCAGATCACATTGCCATTCAATGGCTAAACATTTTTTTTTTAAGATTTTATTTATTCATAGAGACACAGAGAGAGAATGAGAGGCAGAGACACAGGCAGAGGGAGAAGCAGGCTCCATGCAGAGAGCCTGACGTGGGACTCGATCCAGGGTCTCCAGGATCACACCCTGGGCTGCAGGCGGCGCTAAACCACTGCGCCACCGGGGCTGCCCAATGGCTGAACATTTTTGCTTCACTGGAACTCTTCCCTCTCTGTTTATTCCCCGCCTTCACCTGGAGACTGGGTGAGTCCTGGGAAGCTACTAAGTCCTGGTGCATCTCAGGGCCACCAGCCAGATTCAAAACAGTCTCTCTCCTTTCTTCCACCCATGCTGCCTACCTCTTTGGTCAGCCTTTCTCCTTCCTCCGCTCTCCCATTCATAACAGCCACCTTCCGCAGGTTCTCCACAGCTAGCTGGGACTTGCCATGAAGCAGGAGCCATCGGGATGACTCTGGCAGCCACCTGGGACCAAAAGAAGGATGAAACATGGCAATGTTGAGTAGATCTCCTTCTGTTCTCCAAAGCCGAGTACACCTTCATTCCCCTTCTTTCAGAACCTGAAAAAAGCAAACTGTCCTGCTGCCCACAGAGTCACGAAGACTGGAGGACATCCCTTTTGCAGAGAACATCAGACAAGGACACACTGAAGGGCACTTAGAAACTTACAGAGCCACTTTTGAATCTGGTTCTGACCTGGTGTGTGGCTTGAATAAGTCATGGGCCCTGCTTGGGCCATGCCTCAGTTCCCTTCATGTTGTGATTGCAAAGGAACTGATGAGGCAAAACCACTGGAATGTTCTGGAGCCCTACACTCATGTAAGGGATTTTATCAGAGCTTCCCAAGAGTCGTGGGCAGTCCCTGTGAGCCTGTGGTCCCCACAAGCATCAACCCTCTTTCAGTCCCCACCATGTCCAGCAGGTCCCAGTCACTGCATAGCCCAAACTTGTCACAGGAGGGGCTCAGTCACCAAGCACACCCTCCCTCACCCCTCTAACCGGGACGTACCAAGAATAGAGGAAGAAGATGAGGAAAGGAATGGAGACGGCAAGCTGCAGCCACCGCCAGGGGCGGATCAGGTATGCCACTCCGGCCAGGATTAGCTGACCTAGGGTAAAGGAGTACCCCAGCAAGACCCCCGCCACGGTCCGGCCCTGGGTGGGCATCCACTCCACGACTGTAGAGAAAATCAGGAACAGGATCAGTGGGGCTCATAGCCCACACAGTTGTCTAATTCACCTGTGCCCTTCAGAGCGACTCTGGCTACTTGAAAGTTTTCCAGATATCTGCTGAGACACAGGTGCACCAAAGAACTAAATATAACCAATAAAAACCACAAGAATGTTAGAAAAAATCATGGCGATTTTTTTTCAATCTTAGAGTCAGTTAAGTCGTTTCTAAAAATGCCACAAAACCCAGAAGCAATAAAAGGGAAGATCAACAAATTTGACTTTATGAAAATAAGAGTACATATGAAAACAAATACCTTGACAGGCTTAAAAAAAAAAAAAAGCAAATACCATTAAGTCAAGTCATAATGTTAGCAAAAATAAGTAAACAAACAAAAAATTTGCAACTCAAATTTAAAGGTAAATTATGAGTTACCCTAATACTGGAAGGGTTCTTACACTTCGATAGGAAAACAACAAAAAGGCAAAAAAAAAAAAACAAAACCAAAAAAAAAAAAAAACCAACAGGTAAATAGTTGGTAGGAAAAGAAATATAATGGCTCTTAATAACATGATTTTTTTTTTTTTTGTAAACAGCAAAACTTGGAAATAACCTAAATGTCCATGCATGGAGGACTGGTTAATAAATCATGCACATTCTCACAAGGCAACTGTAACAAATTAATGAGGACACTCCTTTTCCATGAGCCGCCAGCTCCTGCCGTGTGTCTGGTCCATCAGCAAATCCTGTTGCTTCTACCAACAGAAGCCAGCAGAGCCCTTCCTGCCTCTTCCTGCTACCCCCTGGCCCAAGCCAGTCTGCCGCTTGCTGGTGACTGCAGGGTCCACAGGGATCCTGGCAGGTACTAAGTCAGATCAGGTCAGACCTCTCCTCAGCTTGGGCTTCTCCAGGGGCTCCTGTCTCACTCAGAGTCAAAGGCATAGTCTAAATGGCCACAGGATCTAAGGATCTGACCCCCAACTCCCTGACCTCCTGTCACCACTCCCCTCCCTGCTCTGCTCCAGCCACAAGAACCCCCTCCTCTTGAGCCCCCTAGAAATGCAGGTCCCTTGGGGCCTTTACCTGGAATCTTCTTCCCCCAGATAGCTGTGGGGCATACTTTCTCCCTCCTGCAAGTTCTGCTCGGACCCCTCTCAGTGAGGACTTTCCCTGGCCACTCCACACCCCCCACTCACTGCTTGCTTATTCTCTTTCTGGGCTTTAGCTTCATCTGTAGCATTTATTCCTTCCAACATACTAACAGTGCTCCATGCCAGAGACACCTGCAGCTACCTGAAACCAGCCTCAGTGGGGACGGACCCTGTTACTTTGGGAGTGGGGGACATTCCCACCTGGCTTCCAGGGGGCCAGGTCTCCACCACGATGCTAAGGAGTCACCACCTTTGCAGCCCAGGTGAGCCCTGCCTTTTTTTGGAACCACATACCCTTGGGGCTGCCTGCAACCTTGGGGACCACTGTGTCTCGGGTCCCTGCTATGTCCCCACCCTGAGCCTGGCATACAGTAGATGCTTACTAAGTATGGTATACAGTAGGTGCGCACAAAGTGGTTAGTGTTGACTATTGCACAGAGGAAATAACCCAACCCTCTCAGAGTACAGATGGGCAAATCTCAACCCAGGGCCATGGCTGAGAGTCCAGGTCACCCAAGAACCCCCGGTGGGGTCCTGAGCTGAAGTTACTGGGTAAGAATCCCATCACAATGCAACAGGAATGATGTCTGCTGATAGGGAGCCATCCCCCCTTCCGTGAGCCACCCTCCCAACCCAGGCCCCTGCTTGGCTGGACTCACCCAGTGAGAGGGAGTTGAGAATGATGCCAGAGAAGGTCATGCCCATCAGGAACCGGGAGATGCAGTAGGCGCTGAAGGAGCCAAAGTAGGCCGTGGCGACCCCTGAAACTGCCAGCTGCAGGTACGACCAGACCAGAGGGCCCTTGCGGCCCAGCCTGAGCCAGGAGCCAGGCACAGGTTAGCTTCCGGAGGTGGCAGAGAGGTCCCTTGTGGGGGCCCTTGGGGGAGGGCAGGGGGAAGCTGCCCCCCAGGCCGCCCCCTCCTAGCAGAACAGGTGTGTCCGCTGGGCCCCAGGCATCGACAGCAGAGGTTGGTCAGGGAGGGAGAACTGCCGTGAACAGGTGTGGAACAGAACTAGACATAAAGAGGTACCTTTTCTCTCTGTCCCCTCACTCTAGGAGTATGTCTGGTCTCCCAACCCAGCTCCTAATCTTCCAGGCTAGGGAAAAGGCAGGGATTCTGCAAAGGTCCAGAGGCAGGTAGGGCAGTTGGTGCGAGGGTCCCGAGTGAACTTCTGGTTGGACAAAGGCCACCCACCAGGACTTAGGGGCCAGTGGGAGCAGGACCCCAGGGTCAAGTCTTCATTTGAACTGATGGTGTTGGGGAGGTCAGGGGGGTCGGGGGCTTGTCACACCACAAAGGGGTTGAAGGTCAGGGTTCAGGGCATCAGGGTTATCCCAGTCTGGCCTTGCCACTGCTCCATTCAGAAGTGAGGGTCTGGTGTGGCTGGAGGGCAGCAGGCCATGAAGGCAGTGGACAGCATTTCTTCCCTACATGCCCCATGATACACTCACGTGTTCACTCATTCATTCTTTGACACAGACCTGCATCGTTCACCTCTAAGTAACAGTCCTGCTCTGGGGGCTGGTGACAAACACATGTGACACTATGGGTAAGATACAGCTCCTACTTGGGAAGACCAGGCTGTGTTGTGACACAGAGTGACCAGGGTCATGACAGAGCTGCCCATGAGGTGCCTGAGGCATGCTGCACAGGAGCCAGTCTGCCCTCCAGGTTTGGGGCAGGCCCCCCGGAGCTGTGGAGGATGAAGGAAGGGAGGAGGCAGAAGAGAGGACAGAGAAGGTGTGGAGACGACCTCATCAGAGCCATGTGCTATGTTGTGTTCCCTGGTGTCTCTCTAGCAGGGCTGCTGCCTGTCATGAGGAACCATCATGCTTCGTTCTGGTCATCCATGCAGTAGAATTCAGTAGGGAGGTAGGGAGGACCAGAAAGCTTTCTAAAGGAACATGCAGAGGCCTTAACATGAAGTAAAAGCCAGGTACAGAAGCACATGTGGGGTATGCCGACATTTGTAATAATAAAGGTGGGACAGAACATATGTATTGTTGGCTTGGATCATGTAAAACCACAAAATCGCAAAAACATCTCTGGTAGATGCACAGAAACCAGGATGCCCTCTAGAAATTACTGGATGGTGGGGCAGGAGCAGGAAAGGGGCGCTTCCCTGCAGACTCTTATACTTTCTGGAATTTTGAACCACGGGAACGTAGTATCTATATACAAATACACTGCAATAACGTAAAATTAATAGAGAGGCTCGGGTGGCTGGGCCCTCCTCCCTAAAGGCTCACCTGTCCGCAAGGCTGCCAAACACGGCGGCACCCACCAGCACCCCTGCCATGTAGATAGACTGAGCCAGGTCTCGGAGGGGGCGGGCCTCACATACCAGATCCCACTGCAGGGGAGAGAGGGGCACTCCAGCCTCGGCCTCAGGTGGGCAGCCCCCCACACCACCCTGGCCCCCACTGACCTCCATCACGATGGTGGATGGGAAAACGCTGCGGTCGTAGACCCAGCCATCCTTGCAACCCTCTGTGGCCGGCTCATGGGCAGAGGTGTTGGGGCTCAGGAGGGCCCACTGAGGCTCTGTGAAGCGCCGGCATGGCTCAGGGGCCCCGAGCTGGTCCAGGGGCACGATGGCCCTCAGCCAGGCCCCCGAGGTGTTGGTGGCGGCCGCAGTGTGGTTTGTGGGGCCTCGACAGTGGTGGTGGGGCACGGCAGCTGTGAAGTTCTGCAGGAAGTTGTGACAGGCCAGCAGGCTGCAAGGCAGCAGCAGCAGGGCTGTGTAGATGAGCTGGAAGCGACCCACACCACCCAGACTGTCCAGCAGATCTGTGAAGGCCATGGCTGAGGGCCTGGCCCAGGGCCCAGCCTGCTGGGGCCTTATGTAAAGGACGGGCCCTGGGAGGTGGAGGAAGAGAGCCGGGGTCAGGACCACAGATGCCCCATGTCCAGCAGGTCGGAGGGGTCCAGTTACACCTCACAGGAGGCCTCGGATGTCCCCATGTCTGCAGGGCTCCCCCTCCCTCCAGGACCTTTCTCATTTTTCTCAATCTGACTCCCTGGTTAGAAAACCAAGGGTCCCAGAGGGCCACCTCATAGCCCGCTGCCCAGAGCTGGAGGCCCAGCCACCCCAGCAGGACCCTAGCACTAATTGTGGCTCTATCATCACCCTCCCCTTTATTCTGGAGGCCATTTGGGAGGCATCTTCAAGAGCCAGATCTAGCTTCAGCTCACAGGACCCAGTCCCCGTCCCCCAAGCCCTGAAAAGTCAGAGGCCACACAGGAGAAACTGGGGTGGGGTGGGGGTGGAATCCTTTAAAAATGCTCAAGCAGGGCAGTTAAGGGGAACCCCTGGTCTTCCTGCCTCTGTTCCAGGCACTCAGCCTCAGCGTGGGGGTCAGTGAGAGGGTCGGGCCGCCCGATCAGTATTCTGACCCTTCCATCAAACAAAACCCCACATGGGGAGCTAAGAGGGTGAGGCCCAGTACTCCCGTGCTCCCAGGCCCCTACCTGGTCCTCTCACAACCCAGCCCAGACTCCCAGGAAGTGATGGGCATTCACCTTACTGACAGGACGCCCAGGCTCGGGACCCAGTCTAGGACTCCCAAGGGCAACATGCAGGCTCAGGACGGGGTCCAGGCCCGGTGCCAGCCTGTGGTGAGCAGTGTCCAGGAAGTCTGCCACTTGGGGCTCCACCTGGGGCTCCCAGCCACTGAGGGCAGCCCCCACCCCTAACCTAGGCGCTGTCAGCCTCTGCCCTGCAGATGCTGCCCTAGTGTGTGGCTTAGCCCCGTCACCCCCACTTCCCACTGTCCTACCTCCTCCTCTATCCTCACCTCAACCTACTCTTATCTGTGGTAAGAAAAGTCAGGACCCCAGAGGGGCTGGAGCTGCTTACATAAGCTGCAGGTGTCCAGGTGAAAGAGGCTCTGTGTTCTGGGAGCTTCCTGGGGGGTCAGGTTTGTGCTCAGGAGGTGTTCGGATTTCAGCTGGAGTGTACAGGGAGGGCAGGGGGCGGGCCCCTGGGGCTGTGAGGAGGGTGTATAGGACCCGCAGGGTTGCATGGGACCTCAGCAGTATGGCCTTGCCCCTGCACCTGGGGCCCCAGCTTCCCTAGGTACCCCAGCAGGGATGAAAGCCCTCAGGGCATCAGGGAAAGCGATGGAGAGCAAGGCAAGGGTGCTGTGAGGACCCAGGCTGTCCCTGCAGGTCAACACCTGCTGGTGCCTTCCTTGGCAGCAGGTTTGGGCAAAAATATACTCCAGAGACATATCTGGGGCCTCTTCCTTTATTGTTTGGGGTTTCTCTGCATGGAAATATGAGATCCCACCCCCATCCCACACCCAGGTGCTTCTGGCACCCCCATTACTGGTACACCAGTGCCTGAAGAGTCCCCTTTAAAATCACCAATATAAAAAAGGAGGGAGCGAGGGACCGAACACCTGGCTACCCCTCAGTCCAGGTGGCTCCTTGTTGGCAGGTGGGGCAGGGCTGGGGGGCAGCTGCGGAGGCGAGGGGCACTGGCTTCTGCACAAGGGGGCTGGGTGTGCCCAGCCCCAGGAGGTGGTCTCCGCTGAGAAGGGCCCTGCACATCTGGATTATAGACCATGCAGAGCTAGTGGTTATGGTTTGGAGTCTGCTGCAGCTGAGGCCAGGTGGGTAGGCTAGGTGGATGGCCTCGGGTGGGGCGAGAGGACACATCAGGACGCTGGGAGGCCTGGGGCTGTCAGCTCTCCCAGGAGCCCCATCCTGAGGCAGGAACAAGCAAAAGCTGCCTTCCTCGTTTGGCGACGGGAGGGGCGGGGAGTCCACCCGAGCCCCTGGCTGGCGAAGGTAGGGAAGGCCACACAGCTCTGCACAGAGCAGATGAGCACGGCAGCTGGGAGTTGAGGGGACAGGAGGCCAAGGCCACCTCCTGCTCCGAGGAAGGCACTTGCAGCTGGTGTGGCCTGGTGTGGCATGACGGGAAGGCATGGCTTGGCAGATGAAGGAGAGGAACATGGCCAGGGCACCTGAGCCCCTGCCTCATGCAAACATGGTCAGCTGTAACCACTGCAGAGGAGGGCAGACAGACGAGTCAGCCAGGGACAGTAGAAACGTTAAGTCCAGCCTCCCAGCCCGGAAGCCACTGTCTCTTCACCCCCTGAGGGCAGGTGTGAAGGGATGCCTCGGGGTGGGGGGGGGAACTTTCTTACCTCTAGCCCTGGGAGATCAGGGTGCTGGCTCCCACAGAGACCTCCAGCAGCCTGGCCCTGCCTTCCTGCTCCTTTCCCGGTACCAAGACAACCCCATCCCATCCCTCCAGGACTTGGAGGCCTGGCTTTTAGGGCTGGTTCTGAGGCCATGGGCTCCTGTCCTAGGCAGGTAGGAGAGCTCTACTACCCCCAAACACCCTGCCACAGCCAAGGAAAGTTCTCACCTTAAACAAATCAAAAGTCACCACTCCATCTAGATCTGTGTCCAGAGTTTTGAAAAACCCTGCGTTCAAAAGAGGTTTTGGCATCGAGAAATCAGTGGGACGTTCAGGCAGGGCCAGGAACCCCTCTGTCCCCTGCCCCTCCCCACACATCCCCACAGTATCCCAAGGCCTCACCTGTGACTGCCAGAAGCCCGAGCCCTCCCCTGCTGCCAGGTCCCCACACCCCCAGCCTCCTGGCACCCAGCCTTCCAGGTGCAGCGACCTTCACCTCTCTAGCACATGCCATGGCACCTGTTGTTCCCCCCAGCTTACAGAAGACAGAGCTAGAGACAGGAGCTGGATGGGGCACTCACGGAACATGGTCTCCAGGCGTACTAGGCAGCACACAAAGTTGTCAAAGTCCACGGCCAGGTCTGGCTCCGAGTAGCGGGTGATAATGAGTTCATACAGCTTCTTGTTGAGCTTGAAGCCTGGCCCAGGAGAGTGGGTAAGGGCCAGGGAGGCGTGGCCTGGCCTGAGGGGACAGCAGGGGGACTGGGGCTGGGCAGGGAGAGCCCTGAAGCTTAGAGGCATGAAGACCCCCTGAGTAGGGGCAGGAGCTGGGAGCAGTTGGGCAAGCAAGTGCCAGCTGCAGAGTGAATGAGGGCCTGACTACTCCAGGCAATCAGCTGGCCAGGGAGGGCCCAAGGGGTCCAGTTTTATTTGTGTAGAAAGCCCTGACATGCACCTCTCTCATCGGAGGCTCTGGAGCCCAGCTCCGCCCCTCCCTGGCTGTGTGGCCACAGGCCAGTCTCTTTCCCTCTCTGAGCCGTACTTTCCTCTCTGTACAGTGGAGATAGTAAAGACCCTTCCCCTGTTAGGCTGCAGTTGAGGGCAAATAGAAATGCTGATAAAGCACTTATCAGCATGGTCATCATGGGAAGACGGCAGAAGATGGCTGTTACTGCCACACCCCATCATCATCACCACCCCAAGGGCTGGTGTGGTGGGCTGCCACCCTGGGTCATGACATGGAGTCAGCCTGGAGCCATCTGTCTGGGGCTCTGCAAGGGGGCATCCAGCCCTCAGGCCTTACCTGCAGACTCAATGGCCATCCGCATCTCGTAGGCACTCATGCTGCCCGACTTGTCCAAGTCAAACTTCCGGAAGATGGACTGGAGTGGGGAACAGAGGGTGAGGCCCAGGCCAAGGGAGGCACCCAGCCCTTCCGGTCCAAGCCAGGGTGGGGGCTTGCCAAAGGTACCGGGGAGGGACCCGAATGGTGGGCCAGGGGCTGGGATCTGGACAGGCAGCCCGGCCCGGGAGCCTGCAGCCCACACCTCATGGATGGGGCTGAGGCGCTGAGGGGCTGGCAGGGACCAGGGACCACCTACCAGGTAATTCCGGATGCGGTTCCACAGGATGTTGAACTCCACCAGGCCCAGCTTCCCATTGCCATCCCTCTGGGGCGCTACTGTTAAGAAGCTTAAACCAGGAGTACCTGGGCGGTTTGGTTGGTGAAGGGTCTACCTTTGGCCCCAGTCATGATCTCAGTGTCCTGGGATCAAGCCTCAAGTTACATTGGCCTCCCTGCTCAGCAGGGAGCCTCCTTGTCCCTTTCCATCTGCCCCTCCCCACCCCCCGCCAGCTCATGCTCTCTCTCTCTCTCTCTCTCCTCTCCAATAAATAAAATCTTTATTAAGTAAAAGAACAAGCTTAAACCAGGCATAGGGTGAGGGAACAATTGGGAAGAAGGGGAGGCTGGCCTCAAGATGAGGGGAATGAAAAGGGGCACAGCCTGCTGTGTTGGGCTGGGAGGGGTGCAGAAAGCACCAACCTTAAAATCACTAGAGGACCTAGGCCCTGCCCTACCTCTCCTTCCACACAAAGCCTGTGCCTGTTTCCCTCTCCCAGTCAATGGAAGCTGCCCAGGAAAAGAACTGGTCTGTCCAGACTCGACAGAGCTTTGTCTCTTCCTCTGTGTTCCCAGGAGAGATCACGGGGTATCCCCCCACCCCGCTCTGCATGCCCCCCCCCGCCCCCGCAACCCAAAGTAGCCTCAGGAAACAAGAGCAAAGGATACGTCCATGAGGTTCACCATGCTGCGGCATGACTCCAGGCTGAAGCCCTTGGTACGTAGGTCCTTGTCTGCAAGAAAATCGGGTCCAGCCCCTTAACCACTGAGCTTTCCAAGCTTGCCCTGTGCTGGGGGTGCCGGGAGGGACGGGGCCCAGGGATGCCCGCTTCTGGCGCCTGGTGTGGACAGTCTAGCAGAGTGGGTGTGTCTGATCATGTTTATCGTTAGCATGGGTTAAAGTATTTGAGCAATCAAGCAAGTGTTCCAGCTGCTGTGTCCCTGCCACCAAGAGCCAAGAATGAAAGGAAATCAGTGCTGAATGGAAATAGGACAAACACAGTAGAAGGCCTCACAGTGTGAGGCCACGGTGGTCACGGCGGGGCTGGGGTTTGCCGCAGGCCCCAAAGAGGACAAGAAGGGAGGGGTCTGGGCTGAGGAAACGGTGTGGATGGAGGGCAGAGGTGGGGGCAAAGGAAGGGGGTGCTGCCTTTAGCTGTGCACTCTGGGAAATAATTCTCATTCTGCTCGAATGCCTCATTCTGCTCGAAGCCATTTGGCCTGGCCTTGGGGTATATCTTCTGGAGGAAGGGGGCCTGTCCCTGTACTGTGGTACTGTCAGCAGCTCAGCTTCCACCCACACCAGTCACAGCACTTGGGCCTGGGGAACAGGGCCCTACAAGAGAGTGGAAGGAGTCTGGGAGGAAAAGAAAGGTGGTGGAGGCTCCCCCTACCCACAGAGACCAAGGGCTTGGTTTGGCCCAACATGGGAACAGAGGCTTAGATTCTGGAGTTTGGAGGAAGTGAGGACACAGGGTAGAAAGCTGCAGCTTGGGAATGCTCACGCTTGCTGATGATCCTGTTAAGGATGGTCTGCAGCTCCTTGACGCTGATCTCCATGTCCTGGGGGAGGAGGGAGGATGGCACCCGCCCTGGGGAAAGGCTGTCCCCTGGCGCCCCAGGGCCCCTCGCTTCCACCCCACCCAGCCTACCTCCCCTGCCAGTTGCCTGAAGAGGGCCTTGAAGTTCTCATCAATCTCTTCTTCTGAGAGCACTTGCTGGATGGAGAAGGGGGAGAGCAGGTCAGGGGTGTTCCAGCCAGGCCCCTGCACGGATAGCAGCTGGGGCGAGTCTGGGACCACCATCACCATGTGCCCACTTTATTGCATCTCTGAGCCTCACTCTCGTCACCTGTAAAGTGGGAATCTAGACCCCACTTTCCTCCTGCCCAGGGCTTTGTGGCCTGAGGGAGGGCGCATCTCAGCTCAGTGACGGGAGTGAGGCCTTGGGCAAGTTCCTTAACCTCTCTGAACTTGAGTTTCTCACTGAAGGGGGAAATGGTGACAGCACCCTGACAGGGTCGTTGTAGAAGAAACGGAGTGACCAAGTAAAGAGCTCAGCACAGACCTAGAACAGAGAAGATCTCAGGAACACCGCACTACCACTATCTCTAAGTCCTTTGCAAACTATAAAGTCCTGGGCAGATGAGGGATTGGGATTACTTTTATGGTTCCAGCCAGAGCCCAGGAGCCAGGACACCCAGGTCCCCAGGATATAATCAGGATGAGGCAGAGGAGGAAGGCACAGGGGTGGCACGCACCTCATCAGGGAGATTGGCCTGGATCTGGTCGTCCAACTCCCTGCAGAGGTGGGGAGACAGAGGGGCCAGTCAGGGGGGTGTGCAGGGGGACCTGTGGCAGGTGGCAAGTGGACGCTGGGGAGGGGCCTTCTACTCACTCCGTCCCGGCGCTCTTCTCCGAGAAGAAGCGCAGCACAAAGTCACCCTCCTTGTTGGGCTCAAAGGTGGAGGGGACCACCACGTACTCCCCGGGTGGCAAGCGGAAGCGGGTGCTGACCTCCCGCAGGTTGATGAACTGCTCCGAACGTGCCCGGGACGAATTAGCCAGGAAGAAGTCGCGCTTCAGGTGCACGGCAGGCTGGCCCACCAGCTGGTGGGAGGCAAGGAGGGAGTGGGGGCTGCAGCTGGCCACTCAGCCACCCTCAGGAGCTGCCCCACAGCCCCAGATCTCAGGCTCCAGGCCCTAGCCATGGGGGCAGAGAGCTGGTCATGGTGGTCACCCGCAGTCCGTATGACCCTGACAAATCATTCTGTCTCAGTTTCCCCGTCGGGTAAAGTGAAGGTGACAACCCTGCCTCCTGCATGGGGCAGAGGTGAGGAGATAATATGGAGGTAGATATAGATACTCTATAGATATAGATGTCTATAGATATAGACACCATTGCAGTAACTTTCCCATTATTATCACTCACAGCTTCCCCAAGTCAGGCAGTGCAGGGTACCTTCCATGGGGCCCCTCCTTTAAAGCTCATGACAGCCCTGTGAGCCGTTGCTGTCATGCCCATTTTACAGACACTGACAAAGAGGCTTAGTGCTTTAGCAGCTTGCTCAAGGGTATCCACTGCTCCGCTCCTAACCAGCACCCCTGGCAGCTGCAGCCAGCACTTACTCCGTGGGAACGGCAAGACAGGAAGAGCCTCAGATGTGGTGGGAGGTGGGGTTCCAAGGGCCAGGGTTCAAATCCGGCTCCCTCACTCATTACCAGCCCTGGCTCCCAGGACAGCAATGTTTGCCCCCACCCTGCCCTGGATTGGGGGAGGAGGGCAGTTAGTAAACAGTAAAACGAGATGACTTCTTAATTCTCTACGTGTGGACTTGCTGCCAACTTGCTCCCCTTTGGGCACCGTCAGGCCTTGTGTGTTCGGGGATACGTAAATCCAGGTGATTCAGGTTTCAAACCTACCTCCGGAGGGACCTGCCAGAGAGATGGAGGAATTTAGAGATGTATGCCTGGCCCAGAGGCAGGGGTACAGCGTATTCTGGGCAGAAGGCCCGAGTTCTTAAGAATGATGGGATGAGGGGCAACTGGGTGGCTCAGTCAGGTAAGCGGCTGCCTTGGCTCAGGTCATGATCCCAGGGTCCTGGGATCAAGCCCTGCATCAGGCTCTCTGCTTAATGGACAGCCTGCTTCTCCCTCTCCACTGTTAGTGCTCTCTTACACATTCTTTCTCTCTCAAATAAATAAAATCTTTAAAAAAAAAAATGATAGGATGAAGAAACCAGAAGGCAGGGCCCAGGGCCATTGGTGACTGAGAACCATCTTCATGCCAGAGAGGGGCCTCAGGACCTTAGGAAAGGGGCCCAAGCAGGGTCCTCCCTCATCCTCGGAACGCCCTGGGCCTTGGCTCTGAATCAGAGCACCCAGGACAGCCCCCAGAGTGGCCAACTGCAATATTCCACAGTCCAGGGACATCAGAGGTCCACACCAGTCTGCAGCCAGGAGCTCTGGGCCAAGACTGTGGCCATTCTCTACCCCCACCAGGAAGGGCCAGAAATGTCTGTCTTGAACACAGTGAGTGAAGCAAGGCCCTCATAGGCCAGCTTTTGCTTACATACTTCTAAGATAGGGAGCTCACTACTCCTCTACGGCAGCCCACTTGCCTACTTCTTTCTGAAGCTGAGCCAAAGTCTGTCCCCTAGAGGCTACCTCCTAGGTGTCAAAAAAGCCAGATTCCCTCTATCCAAGAGCAACCAACCTCAGCAGGTGCCTCCAGGGGTTAGGGTCTAGGGCCACCTGTCTCAGGGCTGTGGCGGCATTGTCCTCCGGCGCCCCCTGCTGGGGTTCGCCTACAGTGCACCAGGAGGCCTGCTTTCCCTGCCAGTTCTGTGAGATCCACTGGCTCACCTCGTATACCGCGAAGCCAATGGTCTCCATGTCGCGGCCAAAGCGGCGTTCGCGGCGGCGGTGCTTCTGCATGAGGGCTAGCACGAAGCTGCAGCCTGATTCGCGACCCCCGTAGTCGTCGTCCGCATCATCTGTCTCCTCCAGCCGGATCTTGAACTGGGGATTGACCCAGAAGGTGGCTGTAGGAGGTGGGTTGTTGGCAGGAATGAGGAGGTGCAGCGCAGAGTGGAGGCTTCCCCTCCCCACTGTGTCTGCTCATCCATTCATCCAACAAATATTGCTAATTGTCCACTGTGTGCCATGAGACAGATGTTCAGTGGGAACGCACAATCTCTACCCTCCTGAGCTCACTCTCTGGGAGGGGAGGCAAAGTATTTGCAAGTCAGTGTAATTAACAGAACTATTACAAAGAATAAGCAACCTGGAACTAATCTGGGGAGGCATTTTTGAGGCATTTGAGGGAGATCTGAAGAAGCCCTGGGAAGACACTGGGAAGCAGGAGAAGGAGAATAAAGAGCCCCACACCTGAGGGGACAGCCAGTGTCTGATGCAGCATCTGGCTCTGGCGAGCATCAGGAGTCCAGAAAGGCAGCAAAGGAGTGGGAGCAGGGTGGGTGGAAAGGAGTGTGGTTTGAATCAGAGAGCAAAAAGACCTCCGCACCCCTCCCACCTCACTCCCTTATCCCCCATGGGCCTGCACCAGGAGGGGCATGAATAGATTTGGATTTGAAAAGGTTGCTTATTGTCCAAACTGCTGTGTGGACAATGACTGAGGAAAGAAAGAGAAAAAGCAGGGTCTAACAGGAGCCTCATAACTGCAAAGAGTGACAGAGACTTGCCTTTCTGGCAGTTTGGTGATTGAGTTGCCCATGACTCCCTAAACCACCAGCTGGATTCAATACACAAAATTGCTTTGTAGAGACACTACTAAGCCATTGCATTTCCCTCCCCCATACACAGGTGACATTAAACAAAATGATAGATATTAAGTGTGAGAAATGGTAGAAATAACCCAACTGTCCAACTGAGGAATGGATAAAAAGAAATGTGATGTAACTAAACAATGGAAGATTCTTCAGCAACAAAAAGGAATGGAGTACTGATAAGTACTATAATGTGGATAAATATCCGAACAGGCAAATCTGTAGAGACAGGGTGTTGGTTACATGGGAATGAGGAGGAGGAGGGGCTCAGGACTGATAGCTATAGAGCGCATGGTTTCTTTTGGGGGTAATCAAAATGTTCTAAAATTGATGTGATAGATACACAATATATGAAAAGCCACACTGAATTTTATACTTTAAGTAGGTAAATTGCATTGTACATGAATTAGATCTCAATAAAGCCTTTTTAAAAAAGTGGACACTACGTTGCGGGGGCCTGAGTAGCTCGGCAGTTTGAGTATCTGACTCCCGCTCATCAATTTTCAGACCAAGAAAGCCCAATGAATCCAAAGCAGAATGAAAAGAAATCCACACCTCAATACATGATGGTGAAATTATAGAATACAGAAGATAAACAATCTTCAAACAGAAAAGACAAAGCATCACAGGAGACAAGGGAAACAGAGCCCTGACTCACAGAGCTACAGAACCAGAATAAAGAACAACAGTACCTTCAATGGGCTTAAAGAAATGCAATCTAGAATTTTGTGTCCAAAGAATTATCAAGAATGAGCATGCTAGGGGAAAGGAGAAAAAATGAGTGGGAAATATCAGAAAGAGAGACATGAGAGACTCCTAACTGGGAAACGAACTAGGGGTGGTGGAAGGGGAGGTGGCGGGGGTTGGGGGTGACTGGGTGATGGGCACTGAGGGGGGCACTCGATGGGATGAGCACTGGGTGTTATTCTATATGTTGGCAAATTAAACACCAATAAAAAATAAATTTATAAAAAAAAAAGAATGAGCATACTATAAAGGCATTTTACAGAGACACTGAGAAAGTTTAAAGAAGAAGGAGAGGGAGAAGGAGGAGGTAAAGGGAAAGAAGAAATGTGAAAGCGTATATTTCAGGGAGATGGAAAATGATCTCAGATGAAAGTTGTGAAATTGGTGAGCAAAAATACTGTTATGCGTATAATCTAATGAATATGGAACATATCAGATAATGATGATATTTAATTAACAGCAGGAAGAAAACTGTTTAGAATTAATTAAAATACTAGCTAATGGGCAGCCTGGGTGGCTCAGAGGTTTAGTACCGCCTTCGGCCCAGGGCCTGATCCTGGAGACCCAGGATGGAGTCCCGCGTCGGGCTCCCTGTATGGAGCCTGCTTCTGCCTCTGCCTGTGTCTGTGCCTCTGCCTCTCTCTGTGTCTCTCATGAATAAATAAATAAAATTTTAATATAAAATAAAATAAAATACTAGCTAAAAACAGCGTATTAAATAAAAGGAGGGGGTGATCCAAGTTAAGTAGTCTTAAGGTCTTTGCATTGTTTAGTAGGAGGGTAAAGATACTGATCAACTAACTTTAACATACTTTTTTTTTTTTTTTAAGATTTTACTTATTTATCTGAGAGAAAGAGCACAAGCAAGGGGAAGAGCAGAGGGAGAGGGAAAAGCAGACTCCCTGCCGAGCAGGGAGCCCAATGTGGGACTTGATCCCAGGACCCTGAAATCATGATCTGAGCCGAAGGCCACTTAACCAACTGAGCCACCCAAGCGCCCTGATCAACTAACTTTAGAATATATTAATTAAAGCACTTATATCTTCCAAACCCATACACTGAAAAACTAGTAGAGAAAAAGGGAAAGGAACTTAATCCAAAATAAGGCATAACAGGAGGGACAAACAGAAAATGTGCAATAAGTCCGCTGAAATAAATATAAAGTTATCAGTATTTGCTGTGAATGTAAATGGTTAAACTTTCAAATCAAAGGGCAAAATTTTTCAAATGGATTATTAAAAAGCCAGCTATAGACTGTTTACAAGAGATAACAAAACGCTGAGCTATAGAAAGATTAGACATCGAAGAGTATAACAAAACATAACACAAAATTACTAACCAAATGGAAATTGGAATTGCTTTACTGACATTGACAGAAATAGACTTAAAAGTAAAAGAATTATTACCAAAGAAGATAGCCTTTAAATTACAACAACAACACGTTCACTTCACTAGCAACTTATAACAATTCTAAGTTTGATGTACCTAATATCATAAAGCAAAATATATAAAGAAAAATAATTGATAGATACAAAGGGAAAAGCTGGGAAAACCATCAGGATGGTGTGTGATTTTATCCTCCCTCTTCCAGTAATTGACAGATAAAGCAGACAAAATATTGAGCTTGATATGATGCACAATTATAAAACATTCCCCCTACCACTCAGAATTGTGTAACAGTCAAGAGAATAGACTGCAGGGTTGTGGGGCACCTAGGTGGCTCAGTGGCTTTCTGAGTCTGCCTTTGGCTCAGGTCCTGATCCCTCTACCTATGTCTCTGCTTCTGTTTCTCATGAATAAATAAACAAAATCTTAAAAAAAAAAAAAAAAAAGACTGAATCCTGGGTTCAAATCCCAGCTCCGTCACTTATTAGATTCATGCCTTACCTTCCTTATCTGTAAAACAGTACCTACCTCATAGGGTCAGTGTGAAAGTTAAGCAAGCTTTATGTTTAAAATATTTAGAGGAATGTTTGGCATATAACATATAATAGATAACTGTTAATCAGTCTTTTTGAGAACATGGGAATGTTGAGAAAAATTCAACATGGCATGGGCCATAGAACCAACTTCTGTTTATTTCAAAGCTACGATCTTATATAGATTGTGTTCTCTGACTATAAGGAAATTAGGTTAGAAATCAACAATAAAACAATAATTAGTGGTTTATAACTGGGAGTTTTGGTTATTGATTCAATCTCTTAATTGTTACAGGTATACTCAGGTTTTCTATTTTTCTTAAGTCAATCTTGGTAGCTTATTTCTTTCTAGGAATTTGTCCCTTTCATCTAGGTTAGCTAACTTGTTGGCACACAACAGTTCACAGGATTTCTTTATAATCCATTTGTTTCTGCTGGATTCGTAGTGATGTTCTCTCTTTAAATCCTGATTTTAGGAATCTGAGTCTTCTGTCTTTTTTCTTGTTTAGTTTGGCTAAGGATTTGACAATTTTGCTGAGCTTTTCAAAGGACTGACTATTGGTCTTACTAATTTTTCTCTATTGTTTCTCTATTTCATTTCTTTGGACTTTAATCTTTATCATTTTCTTTCTTCTCCTTGCTTTGGATTTAGTTTGCACTTTTACTAGATTATTAAGGTAGAAGATCAGGTTATTGATTTCAGATCTTTCTTTTCTAATATAGGCATACGATGTTTTATTACCATCCTACGTGATTTCTCATTTACATTATGATTTCTTTTTGATAAACTAACTCATTCCATGAAACTGACACTACTTTGATAGCAAAGCCAGATAAATACATCATAAGAAAATCACAGGACAACATCACTTATAAATATCAATATCAAAAATCCTCAACAAAATACTAGCAAATCAAATCCAACAGTTTTTTAAAAGGATTACTATCATGAAATAGGATTTATCTCAAGAATGAAGGGATAGTTCAACAAAGAAAATCAATGTAATATGCCACATTAATAGAACAAAGGGGGAAAAACCTACATGATCATTTAATTGATACAGAAAAGGCATTTCACAAAGTCCAACACACGTTCATGATAAAAAACATTCAGAAAACTAAGAATAAAAAAGAATGTCCTCAATATGACAAAGAGTGTTTATGGAAAAGCCAGCTAATATCATACACAGTGGTGAAAGACTAAAGCTTTCACCCTAAGTTCAAGAATAAGATGTCTGCTTACACCATTGCCATATAGCCACTATGTGGGAAGGTCTAGCTAGAGTAATTAGTCAAGGGGGAAAAGAAAGCCTTCAAATTGTAAAGGAAGAAGAAAACTATCTCTATTTGCAAATAACACAATCCTATATATAGAAAAACATGAAGAATCCACAAAAAAGTTCCTATATCTAATAACAAGTTCAGCAAAGCTGCTGGTTATAAGATCAAGACACAAAAATCAGTTATGTTTCCATATACCAGCAATGAACAATTGAAAAAGAAAATTAGGAAAACAATTCCTTTACAATAGTATCCAAAAGAATAAAATACCTAGGTATAAATTTAACAAAGGGCTGAAACACTCGAAAACTAAAAACTGCACAACAATACTGAAAGAAATTAAAGACAAGAAAAAATAAAGACATCTGATGTTCATGGATCAGAAAACTCAGTATTATTAAAATGTCAACACTTCCAGAAGTGATCTGCAGAGTCAATGTGATCTTTATCAAAATTCCAACAGTCCTTTTCACAGAAGTAGAAAAGCATATCCTCAGACTCATGGAATTATAAGGGGCCCAGAAGTCAAAATAATTAAGAAAAAAACAAAAGTTATAAGACTTGCACTTCCTGATTTCAAAACTTACTACAAAGCTACAGTAATTACAATAGACAATAGTGCGGTACAGGCATAAAAATAGATACACAGGGGCGTCGGCTGGCTCAGTCAGTTAAGTGTCCAATTCTTGATTTCAGCTCAGGTCATGATTCCAAGGTTGTGAGACTGAGCCTTACACCAGGCTCTAGGCACAATGCAGAGTCTGCTCCAGATTCTCTTTCTTCCCTTCCTCATATTCTCTAAATAACTAAATAAAATATTTTAAAAGAAACAGATATATAAACTAAAAGAAAAGAACTGAGTCCAAAAATAAACCCATATATCAATGGCCAATTGATTTTTGACGTGGGAGCCAAGACCATTCAATGGGAAAAGAATAGTTTTTTCAACAGATCATGCTGAAACAACTGATTTCCACACGCAAAAGAATTAAGTGTATGTTCACTGGAATAGCACCTATTTCACACCGTCTATAGTGCTATGGTGATCAGGGATCTTTTATATTACTATTGTGCTCATTTGGGGGCACCACAAATTGTACCCACATAATATAGCAAACTTAGATAAATGCTGTACATGTTCTGACTGCTCTACCCACCAGCTGTTCCCCCTCTTTCTCTCTCTTCTGGGGCCTTTCTATTCCTGAAGACATAATATTGAAATGAGACCAATGAATAACCGTATAGTGGCTTCTCAGTGTTCAAATGAAAAAGTCCCATGTCTCTCAACTTTAAAACAAAAGCTAGAAATGATTAAGCTTAAAGAGGAAGGCGTGTCAAAAGCTAGACCTTCTGCCTCAAACAGCCAAGTTGTGAATGCGAAGGGAAAGTTCTTGAAGGAAACTAAAAGTGCTATTCCAGTGAACACACATGATAAGAAAGTGAGATAGCCTTATCACTGAGTAGAAGTTTTAGTGGTCTGGGAAGCCTGGGTGGCTCAGCGGTTGAGCGCCTGCCTCCAACCCAGGGCATGATCCTGGAGTCCCGAGATCAAGTCCCACATCGGGCTCCCTGCATGGAGCCTGCTTCTTTTTCTGCATCTCTCATGAATAAATAAATAAAATCTTAAAAAAAAAAAAAGAAGAAGAAGAAGAAGTTGTGTTAATGGTCTGGACAGAAGATCAAACTAGCCCCAACATTTCCTAAGCAAAGGCCTAAGCCACAGCAAGGTCCTAATTCTGTCCAATTCTTTGAAGACTGAGTGAGGTGCAGAAACTGCAGAAGAAAAGTTTGAAGGTAGCAGAGGTTGGTAGCATGAAGTTTAAGGAAAGAAGCCAACTCTGTAACATGAAAGTACCAGGTGAATCAGCAAGTGCTGGTGGAGAAGCTGTAGCAGTTCCCAGAAGATCCAGCTGAGATAATTAATGCAGTTAATACACTAAACAACAGATTTTCAATATAGACAAAACGGTCTTATATTGGAAGAAGATGCCATTTAGGACTTTCATAGCTAGAAAGGAGAAGTCAATGTCTGGTCTCATGGCTTCAAAGGACAGCCTGAGTCTCTTGTTAGGGGCTAATGCAGCTGGTAACTTTAAGTTGAAGGCAATGCTCATTTATCAGTCCAAAAATGCTAGGGTTCTTTAGAATTATGTCAAATCTACTCTGCCTGTGCTCTGTGAATTTTTAAAAATTTTTATGTAATCTCTACACCCAACCGGGGGCTCAAACTCACAACCCCAAGATCAAGAGTCACACACTCCTCTGATTTAACCAACCAGGCACCCCAGCCTGTGCTCTTTAAATAAAACAACAAAGCCTGTGTGACAGCACATCTGTTTATAACATAGTTACTGAACATTTTTTAAAATAAATTTTATTTATTTATTTATTCAGAGAGAGAGAGGCAGAGACACAGGCAGAGGTAGAAGCAGGCTCCATGCGGGGAGCCCGACGTGGGACTCCATCCTGGGTCTCCAGGATCACACCCCAGGCTGCAGGCAGTGCTAAACCGCTGCACCACCAGGGCTGCCCTAGTTACTGAACATTTTAAGACAACTGTAAAGACCTACTGCTCAGAAGATTCCTTTCAAAATATGACTGCTCACTGACAAGGCACCCGATCACCCAAGAACTCTGATGGAGACATATAATGAGATTAATATTTTCTTTTCTTTTTTTTAAAGATTTTATTTATTCATTCATGAGAGACATAGAGAAGCAGAGATATAGGCAGAGGGAGAAGTAGGCTCCCTGTGGGGAGCTCGATGTGGGACTTGATCCCAGGACCCCAGGATTACGACCTGAGCCAAAGGCAGACGCTCAACCACTGAACCACCCAGGTGTCCTAATTAATGTTGTTTGAAGCCTGCTAACATAGCACCCATTCTGTAGCCTCTAGATCAAGGAGTAATTTCAACTTTTATGCCTCATTACTTAAGAAATACATATTGTGGGATCCCTGGGTGGCACAGTGGTTTAGCACCTGCCTTTGGCCCAGGGCGCGATCCTGGAGACCCGGGATTGAATCCCACGTCGGGCTCCCGGTGCATGGAGCCTGCTTCTCCCTCTGCCTGTGTCTCTAGCTCTCTCTCTCTCTCTGTGTGACTATCATAAAAAAAAAAAAAAAAAGGCAGCCCCGGTGGCGCAGCGGTTTAGCGCCGCCTGCAGCCCAGGGTGTGATCCTGGGGGCCTGGGATCGAGTCCCACATCAGGCTCCCTGCATGGTGCCTGCTTCTCCCTCTGCCTGTGTCTCTGCCTCTCTCTCTCTCTAGCTGTGTCTCTATGAATAAATAAATAAAACCTTAAAAAAAAAAAAAGAAAAAGAAATACATATTGTAAGGAAGATAGTGGTTCTTCTGATGGATCTTGGCAAAGTTAATTGAAAACCTTCTAGGGGGGCAGCCCCAGTGGCGCAGCGGTTTAGCGCCGCCTGCAGCCCAGGGCGAGATCCTGGAGACCCTGGATCGAATCCCAAGTCAGGCTCTCGGTATGATGCCTGCTTCTCCCTCTGCCTGTGTCTCTGCTCTCTCTCTCCTCTCTCTCTCTCTCTCTCTCTCTCTCTGTCTCTATGAATAAATAAATAAAATCTTTAAAAAAAAATTAAAAAGGAAACCTTCTAGGGGCACCTAGGTGGCTCAGTCAGTTAGGCATCTGCCTTTGGTTCAGGTCATGATCCCGGGGTCCTGATATGGAGCCCCATGTTAGGCTCCCTGCTGAGCAGGGAGTCTGCTTCTCCCTCTCCCTCTGCCCCTCCCCCTGCTCATGCTCTCTCTCAAATAAACAAATGAAATCTTTTAATAAAAGAAAAAGAAAACATTCTAAAAAGGATTCACCATTGATGTCATTAAGAACACTTGTGGTTTAGGGGAAGAGGCCATAATATCAACATTAACAGGAGTTTGGAAGAAGCTGACTGCAATCTTCATGGATGACTTTGAGGGGTTCAAGACTTCACTATAGGAAGTTGCCACAGATATGGTGGAAACAGCAAGAGAACTGGAATTTGAAGTAAAGCCTACAGATGAGACTGAATGACTGCAATCTCATGATAAAATCTCAGTGGATGAGAAGCTGCTTCTTATGGATGAGCAAAGAAAGAGGTTTCTTGAGATGGAATCTACTCCTGGTGAAGATGCTATGAAGACTATTGAAATGACAACAGAGGATTTAAAATGTTACATAAACTTAATTGATAAAACAGTGGCAGGATTTGGGAGGATTAATTCCAATTTCCATACAAGCTCTACAGTGGGTGAAATGTTATCAAACAGCATCATATGCTACAGAGAAAGAGGTTCGTGAAAAGAACAGCCAATCAATGAGGCACCCTTGTTATCTTATTTTCAGAAATAACCATGGCCACTCTAGCCTTCAGCAACCACAACCCTGATGAGTCAGCAGGCATCAGGATCGAGGCAAGACCCTCCACCAGTAAAAAGATTACAACTTGCTAAAAGCTGATGTCAGTATTGTTAGCAATAAAATATTTTTAAATTAAGGTATGGAAAGGATGTAATGCTATTGCACACTTAGTAAAATATAGTGTAAACATAACTTTATTGGCACCAGAAAACCAAAAGATTCATTTGACTTGCTTTATTGCAGTATTTGCTTTACTGTGGTGGTCTGGAAATGAGCCCAGAATATCTGTCTCTGAGGTATGCCTCTACGAAAATTAACTCAAAATGGAACAACAACCCAAATATAAGAGCTAACAGTATAACACTCTCAGAGGAAAACACAAGGATAATCTTCATGGTCTTAGATTTGAGAGTAGATTCTTAGATATGACACCAAAAGCATGAGAAACAGAAGGAAAAATGAAAAACTGGGCACCATCACAATTAAAAACTTCTGTCCTTCTCTTCTTTTTTTTTTTTTTTTTTAAATTTATGATAGTTACACAGAGAGAGAGAGAGAGAGAGAGAGAGAGAGGCAGAGACACAGGCAGAGGGAGAAGCAGGCTCCATGCCGGGAGCCCTACGTGGGACTCGATCCCGGGACTCCAGGATTGCTCCCTGCGCCAAAGGCAGGCGCTAAACCGCTGAGCCACCCAGGGATCCCCCAACTTCTGTCCTTCAAAGGACACTATCAAGAAAATGAAGACAATGCACAGGATGGGAAAAATTATATGCAAATCATCAATCTCATAAAGTCATATCCAGAATGTATAAAGAACAACACTTACGACCCAACAATAAAAAGATAACCCAATCTAAAATGTACAAAGTGGGGCACCTGGGTGGCTCAGTGGTTGAGTGTCTGCCATTGGCTCAGGTCATGATCCCGGGGTCCTGGAATGGAGTCCCACATCAGGCTCCCTGCAGGGAGCCTGCTTCTCCCTCTGCCTCCGTCTCTGCCTCTCTCTGTGTACCTCTCGTGAAGAAATAAAATCTTTTTTAAAATAAATAAAATAAAATAAAAATGGGCAAACTATTTGAATAGAAGCTCTTAAAAATATAGATTAGTGGCCTGAATACATGAACACTCTTATCGATATCATTTGTCATTAGAGAAATGTAAACTGTCAACCAGATGTCATTTTATAACCACCAGGACAGGTATAATAAAAAAACATGGGCAAGAAGTGTTAACAAGGATGTGGAGAAACTGGAACTCAGTTCCAATTTCTGGTGGGAATGTACCATGATGCTGTCACTTCAGAAAACAGGTGCCAATTCCTCAGAATTAAACATGGAGTTACCACAGAACCCAACAATTTCACTCCTACTGAGAATTTCACTCCTAAAGAGAACATTTGCTCACACAAAGACATGAATATGAATGCTAAAGCAGTATGACTCATAATAGCCAAAAAGTAGAAACAATCTACATGTCCACCAACTGATGAATGAATAAGCAAACTGTGGTATTACCCAGGCTATGGAGTATTATTCATCCATAAAAATGAAATCAAGTACTGATACATGTTACATTGTGAAAACGTCACAATAAGGCAAAGAAGCCACACACAAAAAGCCACATATTATATGAGCCATTTATGAAATGTCCAGAAGCAAATCTAGAGACAAAA
The DNA here is from genome assembly GCF_905146905.1 of Nyctereutes procyonoides. NCBI lineage: Eukaryota > Metazoa > Chordata > Mammalia > Carnivora > Canidae > Nyctereutes > Nyctereutes procyonoides. The sequence goes on from NW_026575025.1 coordinate 11,309,438, forward strand.
ATGTAGATTAGTGGTTGCCAGGGGCTTAGGGAGAGAGAGAGGGAGAGGGAGTGACCCCTTATGGATATGAGGTTTCTTTGGGGAGTAGTGAAAAGCTTCTGGCATTAGATAGTGGTGGTGATTGTCCAACATTGCGTGGATACTAAAAACCACTAACTGGATACATTAAAAGTCTGAGTTTTACAGCACGTGAATTATATCACAAGTCTTCAAAACATTATCCATCAAAATTGCATCACTCAAAGATGCACTTGGAGGGAAAAACTTTGGGTGTTTACAAAGAAAAAAACAGCCCAGGGACTAATGATATGAAAATAATACTGTACAAAGATCAATGGTCAAAATCCATTTCCTTGTAAAGCATACTATCCACAAACCTCTCAAGGGCTCCTGGGAGGCTCAGTTCATTAAGTGTCTGCTTTTGGCTTAGGTCATGATCCCAGGGTACTAGGACTGAGCCCCAAGGTGGGCACTCTACTCAGCAGGGAGTCTGCTTCTCCCTCTCCCTCTGCCTGCCCCTCTCCCTGATTGTTCTCTCTCTGTCTCTAACAAATAAATAAAATCTTAAAAAAAAAACACAACAAAACAAACTTCTCACAGGATTGATAAAGATGGAATGCAAATAAATACTATGAAAAAAAGAGAATACGTAGTTAAAGGTGACATATCAGAATGTATTAAAAGTATCTTTATGTTTATAATTTTGAAAACAGAGGCAGAGGAAAAACTTCTAGAAAATACAACTGGTTGAAATAGGCTCAAGAAGAAATAGACAACCTGAAGAGTCCTATAACCATTAAAGATACTCAATTTAGAAAAGTTAATCTTCACATCAAGAACAAAGGAGGGCCAACTGCTTTACAGCTCAAGTCTACCAAACATTTAAGCAACAAATCATTGTCATCCCATGCAACTCTTCTAGGAAACAGAAAAAGAACACTTCCCAATTCACCTTCTTGAGCCAAATATAACACCAGTACCAACACTAGACAAGGTCAGTATGAGAAATGAAAATGACAGGCAACTCTCACTCATGAACTTGAATGTAAAACTACTATTTAAAAAAGTATGTCCTGACTGTGTTTGTTTTTTTTTTCCTCAGGAAAGTAAGGTTGATTTAATACTAGAAAAGTGATTCATGTAATTTACCACTGAAAAGATAAAAAGCTAATATAAGAATAAATACAACTAAAAGTATTTAATAACATTAGACTTCATTAACCCGATAAAAGACTAGAACACTAGAACAGAAAAGATTTTAGTGTTGAAACATACAGTAAACATACAGTACATATGTCCTTTAAGATGGGGTGAAGGGGGCGTCTGGCTGGCTCAGTCAGTGGAGTGTGTAACTCTTGATCTCAGAGTCATGAGTTGGAGCCCCATATTGAGTGTAGAGATTACTTAAAAAATCTTAACAACAACAAAAAAAGATGGGGCTATCACCAGGATATAGCTACTTCCATGCACCACTCTACAGTCCTGGCCACCAAATAAATAAGAAAATGTAACAAAAGTCACAAAATTGGAAAAAAAAAACAAATTTATCATTATTTGCAATTAGAAAACCAAGAAGAATCTATAGATAACTCCGTAAAATTCGTTATAATTTAAAAAGTTTGCTAGAGGGGCAGCTGGGTGCTTCAGTCGGTCAAGTATCAGCTCAGGGCATGATCTCAAGGTCATGAGATCTAGCCCTACGTCTGGCTCCAAGCTGGGCATGGAGTCTGCTTAAGATTCTTGCTCTCCCAATGGAAAAAAAAAAAAAGATTCTTGCTCTCCCTCTGCCCTGTCCCCCTCAATTCCACTCTCTCACCCCACACTCTATTTCTCTCTCAAAAAAAAAAAGAATTTTTTTTTTTTTTTTTTGCTGGTTACAAAATAAATTTAAAAGGTCAAATGCATGTTACTGTATCAGCAACTATTATTTGGAAGATATAATTTTAAGAAATGATTTATAATAGTAACAAGATGATATAGCATCTAGTGATTAATCTCAAAGATGTTTAAGTCCTTTAGATGAAAATTATAGAATTTTATTGAACAACACTAAGAAAACCAAAATAAAGAGATTATACCACAATCTTAGATTAGAAGACTCACAACTGTAAAGATGTGAGTTCTCCCCAAGATGATCTATAGACTCAATTCAATTCCAAATTAAAGTCTCCAAATAGGGATCCCTGGGTGGCGCAGCAGTTTGGCGCCTGCCTTTGGCCCAGGGCGTGATCCTGGAGACCCGGGATCGAATCCCACATCGGGCTCCCGGTGCATGGAGCCTGCTTCTCCCTCTGCCTATGTCTCTGCCTCTCTCTCTTTCTCTCTCTGTGACTATCATAAATAAATAAAAATTTAAAAAAACTTTAAAAAAAAATAAAAAAATAAAAAATAAAAAAATAAATAAAGTCTCCAAATAACTCTTTCTAAGACTTAGTAGCTGATTCTAAAATTCATACAGGAAAACAAAAGGCGAGAATAGTTCAGACTCTTGAAGGCACATACCCTGCCCCAAAGCAGGACCTCTTATAAATCTATAGCAATGGAATCAATGTGCTGTCAGCAGAAGGAGAGACCAAGAGATGAGACGGTGAGCCCAGAAAGAGACCCACACAGAAATGGGAACTACAGGATGGAGCTGTCACTGCAGGGCACTAAGGAAAGGGCAGATTTCTCAATAAATGATACGGGGAACAGTTATCATCTATTTGAGGACAAACTGAAATTGGATCCCCGAGAAGGGAAAGAATGCTTCAGAACAGGCCTCTGAGCCATGTTGGAACATGGAGGATGCAGGATGTGAGTTCAGAGCAGAAGTGGGTTTGATAAAAACAAAGATGTGGGTGGCCTTTAAAAAAGTAGCACCAGGGGTGCCCAGGTGGCTCAGGCAGTTAAGCATCTGTTTTCGACTCAGGTCATGATCTCAGGGTTCTGGGATTGATACCCCACATTGGGCTCCCTGCTTAGCAAGGGAGCCTGTGTTTCCCTCTCCCTCTGCCACTCCCCCTGCTTGTGCTCTCTCTGTCAAACAAATAGATACAATCTTAAAAAACAAAAACAAAAACTGAACTGGAAGTGGAAAAGGAAACAGGGAGCATGGCAATCAGAAATATTTTGCTTTGAAGGGGAGCAGAGCAGTGGATGGGGATGTGGGGTCAATAGGCAGTTGCTCTAAGACAAGGGATTCTCCATAATGACACGGGAGCCGGAGGTGATGGATGAAGGAGCCAAAGGCTTTCAGACACATGGGAGAACGGGAGCCATAGCAGGGGTGGGGGTGGTGCCCATGAGCTCAGACAATTCTGTTGTTGTTACAGTCGGGAAAGCAGTAATGATAGGCACAGACCAAGACAAGCAGGGCGAATACGAGGGGTACCCTGCATGAAGGGAGCGATCTTTTGATGAAGTGCCAGTCCGGGTCCACAGATGGGAGTAACCATGGAGGCAAGTTTGAGGAAGTGGGAACGTTACTACTGGCAGTGGAATTGCTGGGGACCATGCAAGTGGTCACCTAAGGTGTGTGACTGTAAATATACAGGGGCAACACGGCCCAGGTTGTGTGATTTTCCCTCTAGCCCCACTCAGTGGTCCTGGAGCTGATGGAGAGGGTTCAGTTCCAATTGTGCTGGTGCCAGGGAGCCTGGAGCCAGAGTGTCTGCAGGGACAAGGCTACAATGATGATTCTAACTGGTGGGAAGAGAAGACAGGATGGGAGATGAAGGACATATAATAGTGGGTTTAACAGACCAGACGATGAGACAGGGCTGAGGGTACAGGATGAGGAAGCCCAAAGGGTCAAGGCAGAGGTCGGGCTGCAATGTCTGGTCCGGCTCCTGTGCACCATCATGTGGGTGGCTGAATTAACGCAGAAGAAAAAGGTGCTGCAGGTGAGGATGGGAAGGAATCGAGAGGCCAGGCTGTGGACCAAGTCACCTACATGGATTCAGAAGTCCCCAGAGAGTGACAGAGGCCCAGAGAGAAAGATTGTGGGCCAGGAGGGAAGGTCCCAGAATGAGGAGTGACAGAGAGGTGGCTGGCTGGCCACAGAGTCTCCTCCCATTGTTAGCTCCCTGGGCTCAGCCCCAGGATGGTGAACCAACCATGGCTCTTCAGAATTTATAAGGCTAGTCAACCTTTTACTCCTCAAAGCATATCCCAGAGATCAGTACAACCGTGCTGTCTTATAAATGAAGAAACTGAGGCTCAGGGAAGAGACCCAGAGGGGCAGGGGCAAGGCCCTCGAGCCAGGAGGCAGCAGGGCTGGGAGCTCAGGTCACCTGGGTAGTTCCGGCAGCCCCCCGCGGTGCTCCCCCGCCGCCAGGTGCCCTCGTAGAGTGTGGTGTTCCATTTACGGATGGACCGGCTCTTGAGCGCATCGGGTGTCAGGTTGCAGATCTCCAACCGGGTGAACTCACGCATGAAGTCTCGGAAGGACATCCTGGGGTCCCAGTACAGAGGTGAGCCACAGTCCCCGGCCAGGGCACATGTGGGGTCCGTGGGGATCCGGGGCTGGGGCACAAGCCCTGAGAGGGGCTGGACTGAGGAGGGGGCTGCTCACCAGAACTCTCCATCCTCCATCTTGACCCGGAGCTGCTCCCTTTCGTAAGGGTCCACGTTGTTCCACTCTGAGGAGCTGGGGGAGAAGGGCGCTGCCAGAGGCTGATGGAAACTGCCCTGCGGGCCTCTGTCCCTCGGGCCTGGCCCCCCTTAGCCCAAGTCAGAAGGGCTCTGCACGGTCAAGCCCAAGATCCCAGTTCCAGGGGCTGTCATACGAGGGCCAGCTCTGAGGATGCTCACAGGCTGGGCCCCGTGGCCTGCTTGGCCTGAGCTTTGTCAGGACAGTCCCCCAGACCTGGTAACATAGGGATGGGCACCCCCTGCTCAATCCTGAGCACAGTCCCAGCAGAAATGCCGTGGCCCTGACCAGCCTCCCATAGCCTCCCCAGCCAGTGTCCTCTGCCCCTCACCCGTCACTCCAGGCTCCCGTCCACTCCACCTCGCCCCAAGGATTCCGCATCCGGATCAGGCTCACCATCTGGCCCTGGTAGTTCACCTGTTCCCAGAACTCCCATCAGCGCCTGCTTCCAGCACACACTTTCAACATGGCTTCCTGCTGTGTTCCACTCAGGAGCCCCGCTCGGCACCCAGCACCACACCCAGGGAGATACAGCCCCTTCTCCATGAATTTACCCAGGAACTTACCCCGAGGGAGGCTAGGCAAACAGACTACAGAAAATCAGAGCTGAATAAGATAAATATCTCAAGAGACAAAGAAGATGCCTCAGGAGGTCAAAGAGCCAGCCCCTCCCACAGCTGTGGTCCTACGCCAGACAGGCAAAGGCCAGCCAGAAGGCAGAAGCCACCTTAAACGGACAGCCCAGACAGCCCGTGTGGGGTGGTACCTGCTTGGCCCCTGTCACAGAGTAGGCATGGCCCTTCACCAGCTTCTTGAAAGTGATGGCCTCCATGTCTAGAACGCTGGAGATCTGCAGGGATACATGTGCAGGGGTTGGGGGCCAGGTCCCAGAGACGAGGGGCATCCCCATCCCCAGCCCAGAAGGGAGACCCATGGATCCCAGACACTCCCCATGCACAATAGCTATTGGGAGTGGCAGGCAGGGGAGCTGACTTCGCCTAACACCCCAACATAGAAAGGGGGGTCACTCCACCACCACTATTACTGGTGGAGGGGCCAGTGCACCCCACTGACATTTGCTGGTGAGCCGGGCAACAGAAGAGTGGGGAAACAAGCTGAGCTCTGAGGTTGATGGGGCACGAATGACCCCAGCCATAAAGGAGGCAGATAGGACTGAAGCGATGGATGAGGCTAGAGGGGAATCCAGAGACAGAGCAAGGTGAGAGGCGGGGTCTGGAGCCAAGCTGGGGGCAAGGATGAGGCAGGGCTGGGATGAAGAGGGAACAGCTGGAAGGGGAGACAGGTCATAGATCCTCCCTGGGTGCACTCACGTCAATGGAGCAGCCCAGGAGAGAACCTCGCTCCAGGGCCTTGAGGATGATTTGGTAGAGGTCGCTGGGTGCCTTGCGCAGCTCATACCATTCTGTCACCCCACCTGTGAAGTCCTCAAAGCCCTCTGAGGTGCTGCCCCCAGAGAGGGCCTCGTAGCTGCCATTCACCCTGCAGGGAGCCCAGCCCCAGGTCAGCACTCCCGCATCAAGCAGGACCCCAGACCCCAGGGTTGCCTGGAGCTGGCCCCTGGCTCCTACTCACTTGGCATAGGCCTTCTCAAGCAGGGCACTCCAGAACTCGTTGCCTTGTGCGGAGTGCACAAACACCAGCTTCCCGTCCTTGATGGGCAGCAGGTCATCCACGACTACATCCACCCATTCCCCAAACTGCCACAGCTAGAGGGGAGGGGAGCACAGTGAGTGCCTGCTTTGGGATTGCCCTGGCCAGAGCTCAAGCCTCAACTCTGCCAACTTGCTAGATGTCTGATCATGTACCTGGGATCCAGGATCCTGAATGAGGTTGCCTGTTGGAGCCTCAGTTTCCTGTCCATAAAAGGGAAGCCTTCCTCAAGGGAAAACTAACCATGACCACAAAGGTAAAGCTTTTAGGGTAGTGCTACTGATATTTTCAAAACAGACCAGGTTGCCTCTTCAGGCACAGAGAGGCTGGAAAGCCCTAGGGGCTTGGCTCTCAGGAACAAGCCCCCTACCTCTCCCCTCCCTCATTTGAGGTGTATGGGGGGGCATATGTAAATTAAGTGTAAGTCAAAAGTCAGGATATGTATAGTGGGGGCGGGTATAGATATAAATTAGGTATGGGTCAAAAATGTGGCATCTAGACCATAAGATGGGTGCGGTTCCTGCATTCACAGGTTTGCCTCTGAGATGGCAGGAGAGGTAAGTTTCCCAGGGCCAGAGGAGTCAGAAGCCTGGGGCCAGAAGTGACCAAGCACTAACAGAGTTGGGAGGAGCGCAGAACAATGGGGCAAGGGGAGGAGGGGAGCCTAAGTAGTGAGGGTTGGAGGTGGGGGAAGTGTGAAGCGGGCCAATGAAGACGCCAGGGTGGAGCGGACTAGAGGAGTAAGGGAAGGGGGGCGGGGGAGGCAGTGAGACCACATCCTTCCAAACCAGTGCTAGCAGGTGCAGCACTTGGCACCACTGGTCTGTTCTGCTTGGCCCCAAGGGAGGATGGAATAGGGAAAGGAACTCCCCGAATAAGAGGAAAGAGAGGGCACCCAGGAGTCCCCCAGGGCAGGGCTGGGGCCACCAGAGGGTCTCATCCAGGGTTGCTGGGGTGTGTCTCCCAATATCAGCTCACTGAGAATTCCTTAGTGTGACTTAAGAAATGGGCCCTGTGTGCAAAAAAGGGAATAGTTGGTTTAAATAGACTTAATCTTGGGGATCCCTGAGTGGCGCAGCGGTTTGGCGCCTGCCTTTGGCCCAGGGCACGATCCTGGAGACCCGGGATCGAATCCCACGTCGGGCTCCCGGCATGGAGCCTGCTTCTCCCTCTGCCTGTGTCTCTGCCTCTCTCTCTCTCTGTGTGTGTGACTATCATAAATAAATAAAAATTAAAAAAAAAATTTAAATAGACTTAATCTTGCCCTTCTTTCTGCAGGAAGTTGGAGGCTGGAGGTTGCCAAAGTGTAGGAGGAGTTGGGGGTGGGGGGTGGGGGGAGACTGGTGCCATGGGTGGAGATAGCCACATGTGCTGGTCTGTTTTCCCCAGTAGAACACTATTTTTCATATGCAAACCTGGGACCCTATGGAGGAAAAGGATTTGTCCCATGGGAAATAATAGAGATCTTTCTATTCCCCCAAGCACTTTCTCCTTGATACACACAACCACGCAGGAAAACTGCCAGCTGAAATACCTGCCCAGCCGTTTCACACATGACAGATCTGAGATGGCATCAACAGGTCAAATTCTTTCTAGAGGGAGGTCTGATCCCCACAGGGTGTGGACTTAAGCCACCCTAACTGCAGATTGCTGTGGGTGCTGGTCCTCACCTCCTCCAGGGCCTGATACCCCTCTTTCCCCAAAGCCCTGGGCCTAGGTGGACTGAGGGCTCCTCACCTGGAAATGGAAGATGCCAGCATAGCCATTCTGGAAGCTTTGGCCGTGTGGAACCACTCGATGCAGAAGTGTGTCATTGAGGGTGAGGGACGCTATGGCAGCCAGAAGCCAACAGTCCCCTGGGATAGGAGGGACCCATATCAGGCCTGCTGTGCCGCTCTGCTCCCCGTGATGCACTAGTGCCCGTACTGGAGACAACCTGGGATTCCCTGGGCGCCATGTCCCTTAGCTTAGAGAAAAGACCCAGGAATCTAGGCAAACCAGCCCCACACTGATAGCCAGAGCCTGCCTGAGCTTGCAGGAGGGAGGGGTTAGGGCAGAGCCGGAAGGAACAGGCATGGGGAACTACTATGGAAAAAACACCCAGAACCACCCCCTCCTCCCAGGGCCTACCCAGTGCTCCCTGGCAGATGTCTGTGCGGGTGGCTCCATCCACAATGAACTGGGGGTTTGAGAGCAGCTCCTGCAAGAGACCCAGAGTCCTGTCTCTGGGCCAGCCCTCCTAGAAACTGGAGTGCAGCCACCCTAGACCCCACCCCACACCTGGGACCTGGAGTCCTGTTCCCACTCCTCACCCACGATAGGGGTAAACTGAGTCCCACCCAAGGTGGTCCCTCTCACCGTGGGACGCTTCCACTTGATGCCATAGGTTTTGGAGGAGTTAGGGCCCAGGTCCTTGTAGCCTAGGCTCTGGGGTATAGGGGGGAAGGCCTCATCACGGAAGAGGGCCCCACTCTGCAGGCAGTGTGCTCGCAGCTGCTCAAAGTCCTGGCCCATGTACTTGATGGCGTTCTCATGGCGGCCAAGGCCCAGCTCCTTGGCCCGCTGCTTCTGCACTTGTGCAGACACCCCAGTGCAGTACACTGGGGTGATGATCTCCTCAGCCATCCTGCAGGACAGACCAGCCTGCTCAGAACCCAGGCCTTCCCAAAACTAGAACTGGGGCTCCTACTTGCCACTGACTGCCCTTCCTTTCCAAACCTGGGGTGTCCCCCACCTCATTGCTCCCCTCAGGAACTCAGGACTCTCTGCCACCTCCCTGTGCCCCCAGAAACCAGGAGAGGGGCTCCTCGGCCCCTAGGTACCCCGGCCACCGCCTCTCCCTTCCAGACTCCCATTGTCCTGGGCCTGCAGTCGTGTGGTCAGCCGGCCAGGCAGGCGGGGCAGAGCCCGGAGATAACAACACAGTAACCCCTTCCCCGGACTCCTGGGCACTGGCCCCTTTCCCTGGCACGGAGGCTGAGAACTCCAGGCAGGCAGGGCCGCCCTCCCCAGGCCCCTGGGACCGGTACGGTGGTCCGGGGCTGCCGGGCTTTAGTCCCTCCCGCTCCGGCCTTCCCCCAGCCCAGCCCCTGGAGACCGTGGGGAGCGCAGGCCGGGGGGCTGCCTGGGCGGTGCGGCTTCCCGAGCCCCCGCCGCCGTCGCGGGCACTCAGGGGGCCCGGGGCAGCGGCCGGGGGTCGCGGAATCACGGCCCGGCCGCCCAGCTCCTTACCTGGGGCGGCAGCGTTGGGGGGACCGCTGCAGTGCCTGCGGCTGCCTTCCCGGGTGGCGGCTCCGGGTAGGGCCCAACCAGGAAGAGCGCTCCTCCCCGCCCTCCTCCCGCGGCCCCTCCGCCCTCCTGTCCCGCCCTCCTCCTCCTCCTCCTCCTCCTCCTCCTCGGGCTGGGGCTGGGGCTGGGGCTCGGGCTCGGGCTCGGGCTCGGGCTCCGCTGCCTCCCCGCTCTCCCTTATCTCGCCGGCACCTTCCGCGACTGGCCCTGACGGCGTCCCCCCCGCCGCTCGGCGGCCTCCGCGAGAGGACACACTAGGGTGTCAGGCCCAGACGGAAGGGCACCGCGGGGGCGGGGAGCGCGGCGCGGGGCAGGGCCGGGCCGGGGGTATTTTTAACCCGGGGCAGCTGCTCGAGTTGCAGGGCCCGGCGGCCCCACCCCACGCGGCGCCCCCGGAGGCCGCTCCCGCCCGCGGCCCCCGCGCGCCCCCAGCTCCGGGCCAAGATGACCTCAGGCTGCGGCAGCCGCGAGGAGGAGGGGCTGGGCGGGCGGCGGGCGCGCCCCTGCGGGAGCCGGGCACACCGCCGCCCCCTCGGCCCGCCCCGCGGCTCCGGCTCCGCGTGCCCCCACAGGCCCCCGCCCGCTGCGCGACCTCGGGCGAGCCCCTTCCCCATCGGGCCTCGGCTCCCCGGGCGTGAAGGGGCGCTGACGCGCAACCGCGGGAACCCGTCTTTGTCTCGCGCCCCGGGGCTCCTTGAACCCGGAACCTGCCCGCGCCCCCGAGCCCCGGCCCACCCTCGCGGCAGCGCCCTGGGCCCGCCTTACCCGGGAGGGGGCGGCAGAGGCTGCGGACGGGGGGGCGGGCGCACTGCTGACCGCCGGGTCCTGCCCGCAGCCTCCGAGCTGCGCCGGCGGAGGTCGGAGACGCAGGGGCCCAGGCGAGGAGGACGGCGGGCGCCTTCCCAGCTCCGCGCTTTTCCCTGAGCTTGGGGGCCCCGGCCCGGCCGCTCTTGCAGCTCCCCTAGGGCGTACACACGAGCATTTTGTTGGGGCAGCAGGGCACAGCTTTCCTAGGATTTTAGGACCCACGGCCGCAAGAAGGGTGAGAGCCACTGGTTTAATCTGACCTCATTCACACCTTCTCACTTCAGAGAGAAGGAAAACTGAGGCGGGAAGATGTGATTTGCCGAGCGCCCTCCCTGGAGGTGGAACCAGCGCCTGGGCTCTTTGCTCTTCACCGTGCAGCGTTCCTGCACCCGATCTTGACTAAACCCCTCTGCCAAAGCCTTTGCACAGCAGAGACCCACGACTAAGACACACCAGCCCCCTGCTGGGGGTGCAGGTTCCCCCAGTCCCCTGGTTTTGATGATTAGAAAGTTGAATCCTGGGATCCCTGGGTGGCGCAGCGGTTTGGCGCCTGCCTTTGGCCCAGGGCGCGATCCTGGAGACCCGGGATCGAATCCCACGTCGGGCTCCCGGTGCATGGAGCCTGCTTCTCCCTCTGCCTGTGTCTCTGCCTCTCTCTCTTTCTCTGTGTGTGACTGTCATGAATAAATAAAAATTAAAAAAAAAAAAAAAAGAAAGCTGAATCCTGATGAACACGTTGAAGTCAATGAGTCGCTGGAGAGGGCTTGGGGTGGGGGGTGGAGGGTTGGGACCAGCTTGTGCAAAGGCCCAGAGGCTGGGAGAACACACGCCAATGAAGGGAATAGCAGGTGTTCCTCGTAACTAGGTCACAGGGAATAAATAAGGGCCCAAAAGTAGAAAGAGGCTCTGGAGAGGTATGCAGAGGCCACCCCTCTCTGGCCCAACCTATCTGTCCCACAGTCCCCAGAATCACCTTCACAAAACCTATCACTCCTACTGAGTGCTTTTGATTGTTCACCAAATAGTCACTGACCACCTCCTGTATGTGCAAAGCACTGTGCTTCCCTGAGCATCAGATGGTGGCCTCAACCCCTCTGAAGGGCATACACATTCATTTAATGATGACATCCATAATTAATTGGGAAAAATTGGTGCTAAACCCTATTTAATCCAGGGGTTAGAGTAGGCATAAATCAGACACATGAGGGGTCATATGAGGGGTAGGGGAGATGTCAGGTCTGGGAACTGCGTTGGCACAGTGGAGATACTGAAATATGTATAGCGTTACTTGAGCAGAAAGAGAGTTATGGCAGGGCTAGGTGAACCATGGAAGTTTCCATTTTATTCTATGTGGGGTAGAAGGCTGCTCAGATTTGTACAGATGAAGAAGGAGGCTGCAGGGGAGTGGGGTAGAGGGGAAAATAGAGGAAGCAGGGAGTGCAGATAAAAGACCAGGGAGAGTAGTGGCTCAAGCTAGGGAAGTGGTAGGTGGGAGAGAGAAGTAGATGGATCTGATAACCATTTAGGACACATCATCAAAATCTAACTCAGGTTAGACATTTAAATATAAACCCTAAAACTATAAAACTTCCAGAAGAAAGCACAGGAAAAATTTGATGATCTTAGGTTTAGCAAAGATTTCTTAAACACGACACAAAACACCACAAACAATAAGAGAAAAAATTAAATTGAATTCATCAAAATAAAACACTTTTGTTCTTTCAGAGGAACTATTTATGGAAATGAAAAGACAAGCCACAGACTAGGAGGAAATTATTTCAAAAATTGTATCTGATGAGGAACTTGTATTTAGAATATATGAAGAACTTCTACAATTTAAAAAATAATCCAGGGATCCCTGGGTGGCGCAGCGGTTTGGCGCCTGCCTTTGGCCCGGGGCGTGATCCTGGAGACCCGGGATCGAATCCCACGTCGGGCTCCCGGTGCATGGAGCCTCTTCTCCCTCTGCCTATGTCTCTGCCTCTCTCTCTTTCTCTCTCTGTGACTATCATAAATAAATAAAAATTAAAAAAAATAATTCCCCTCACTAAAGTTTAAAAAAATAAATAAATAAATAAAAAATAATCCAGTAAAAGTGGGTGAAAGACTTGAACAGACACTTTGCCCAAGAAGATATACAAATGACAAATAAGACATGAAAAAATGCTCAACACATTAATTATTCACTGGGAAAATGCACATTAAAACAACCCAAAGGACCACCACTACACATTTACTAAAACAGTAAAATGAAAAAGACTGACCATGTTGGCAAGGATGTGGAGGAGCCAAAACTCTCAAATGCTGCTGGTGGGAATTCAGAATAAAACCATTACTTTGGGAAACAGTTTGACAGTTTCTTAAAAAGCTAAGCATATATTTAGCAATAAATATAAATGATCTATCAAGCTACAGAAAGATGATGGAATCTCAAATGCCTATTGATCAGTAAAAGAAGCCAGGAAAAAAACTATATAGTGTATGATTCCAACTATATAACATTCTGTAAAAGGCAAAACTGGAGATAGTAAAAAAAAAAAATCAGAGGTTTGGGGAGGAGGGGTGCTGAATAGATAAAAGATAAGGGCATTTTTAGGGCAATGAAACTTCTGTATGACACTATAAAGGCAGGAACATGACACTATGCATTTGTCAAAACCCATAGAATGTACAGCATTAATGAGTAAATCCTAATGTAAACTATGGACTCTAGTTAGTAACACTAATATATCCATATTGGTTTATCAACTGCAACAAATATACCACACTTGTGCAAGATACTTTTTTTAATTTTTTTTATTTATTTATGATAGGCACACAGTGAGAGAGAGAGAGAGGCAGAGACATAGGCAGAGGGAGAAGCAGGCTCCATGCACCGAGAGCCCGACGTGGGATTCGATCCCGGGTCTCCAGGATCGCGCCCTGGGCCAAAGGCAGGCGCCAAACCGTTGCGTCACCCAGGGATCCCTTGTGCAAGATACTTATTAATAATAGGAGAAACAATGTGAGGAATGGGGGGGCAAATCCGAATTCCCTATATTTTCTGATAATCATTTTTCTGTAAACTCAAAACTGCTCTAAAAAAAGTCTCTTAAAAAAGGAAAAGTTAAACATACACATACCTGCCATATATGACCCATTATTCCACTCCTAGGCATTTACCCAAGAGAAATAAAAGCACATGTCCACACAAAGACTTGTGTGTGAATATTCATGAATTTTTTGTGTGTGTGTGGTCAAATGATCCTTTCTTGAAATCTTCTACTTTGTGGCTGGGCATTCCACTGCACCACTGCTGATGTCATCTATGGTGTCATGAGAGTGACAGCCACCAACAGCAGCCCACAGACTGGGCAATCCCCACAATCTGTTTAATGGTTCCTGAGAGCTCTAAAGATCAGTGGGGTATCTGTCCAGCAATGTTGACCATCTTTTCAAAAGTGAGGTTTCCACTGTGCTTAATGTTTTTCTGCTCTGTCTCTTGGTGGTTCCTTGAGGGTTTTGATGATCAGGGCAAAGGCAAAAGGTACCACCCCAACCAATGAGCAAAGGAATATCATAGCCTGATTTGAATTATTACATATATCTTACTAAATTAAATAAAATTTATTTTATGCCAAAATAAAAAGGAGAGTACCACCTAAATCTGGTCCTTTCTGTTGACGGTCCTCCTCAGTCCCTTGTAATCAACAGTTGCTTTTAGCAATGTCATCTCCAGTCCTTTTGGAGGACAGACCCAAGGGACCAGTCTTAGGGGGCAGGGCCAACATGGCACTGACCACCTGCCACTGCATCTCAGGTATACGATTTTGACCTCCTTGGGGTCAAACTTAGGTAGTATGATAAAGGTGGCTGGTGCCAGATGAAGCCAGATTCAAGACTAGCAGAGAAGTTGCACTGGGGCCTCCTCAGAGCAGAGACCTGAAAGCTATTCATAGCAATTTTAGTTGTAGCAACCCAAACTGGAACCAATCAAATGTTCATGCGCACATTATGAATGGATAAACAAATGGTGGTATACATATACAATAGAATACTACCTAGTAGTAAAAAGGAACAATAGATGAATATCAGAATAATTATAACAAATATAAGAAGCCAAACAAGAGTATGTACTATATAATCCACTTACATGAAAAGTCTGGAAAAAAAGATGCCAATTTAGTGATAGAAAGCAGATCATTGGTTACCTGGGGGTGGGGCGGGGAGCTGGCAAATGGTAAAGGGTGGGAGGGAAGGATCACCAAGGAGCTTAAGGAAACTTTTTGGGGTGATGGATATGTACATTATCTTGATTATGGTAATGGTTTCATGGGTATATACATGTCAAAACAAAATGTACACTTTAAGTATATTTGGTTTATTGTATGTCAACTGGACCTCAATAAAGCTGTTAAAAACAGGGACACCTGGGTGGGCTCAGTGGTTGAGCGTCTGCCTTTGGCTCAGGGGATGGTCCTGGGGTTCCGGGATCAAGTCCCACATCGGGCTCCCTGTGTGGGAACCTGCTTGTCCCTCTGCCTGTGTCTCTGCCATTCTCTCTCTGTCTCTCATGAATGAATAAATAAAATCTTTAAAAAAATAAATTAAATAAAGCTATTAAAAACACGCAGAGGAAAAAAAAAAAAACCACCCAGAGGACTTCGAGTGCCTGGCTGGCTCAGTCAGTGGAGCATGTGACTCTTGATCTTGGGGTTGTAAGTTCAAGCCCCACATGGAGTGTAGAGATTACTTAAAAAATAAAAATCTTGGGCAGCCCTGGTGGTGCAGTGGTTTAGCGCTGCCTGCAGCCCAGGGTGTGATCCTGGAGACCCGGGATCGAGTCCCATGTCAGGCTCTCTGCATGGAGCCTGCTTCTCCCTCTGCCTGTGTCTCTGCGTCTCATTCTCTCTCTGTGTCTCTATGAATAAATAAATAAAATCTTTAAAAAAATAAAAAATAAAAATCTTTTTTAAAAATCAGCCTAAAAAAACACCACCACCACCACCAATAGGACTTAATTACTGGTTATATATGGCTCTTGGAACACAGGGGGATGTCAAAAACAACTCTAAACCTTGATCTGGCTTGACCACCTGAGTGGATTAATGAAGCAGAAGGGACTCAGCAAGCTGGTGGGGGATAGTGGAAGACCTTTGGGAACACTTTCTCCAAGCAGAGAAGCCCAAGGAGGGAACAGTTCTCAGAACAGAGGTATAAATTTGGGAGTCACTGGCCATTGGTACCACCTGAAAGAAGCAGAAGTCAGGGACAGACACTATTCTGGATGCCAACATACTTCTTAAAGATGTCCATTCTCCTTAAAGTAAACTATAGATATAGCACAATTAATATTTTAATTGATTGGAGGGGTGGCTAGAAAAGCTGTTTTAAGGTTCATGTGGCAAATTAAACAAGAATACCCAGAAAACTTCTGAAAACAAAGAGAAGTCACTGGAGACTAAATGACTCCAGATATTAAAACACAATAAATCTATAAAAACACAATAAATCCAAAATAATTCAATGTAATAATTAAGGAGGTGTACTGATGCATGTAAGATCATTGGAAGTTAGAAAAATCTAGAAGTAGGTGGTGCCTAAGTAGCTCAGTCAGGGAAGTGTTCAACTCTTGATCTCAGCTCAGGTCTTGATCTCAGGGTTGTGAGTTCAAGTCCCACATTGGGCTCCACACTGGGAGTGGAGCCTACTTAAAAAAAAGAAAAATCTAGAAGTATATCCAAATGCACAGAGGGATTTAATATATAACAAAAGTAGTATTTCAAATCTGTTGAAAAAGAGCTTTTATTTTTTTTAAAGATTTTATTTATTTATGAGAGACACACAGAGGGAAAAGTAGCGGGAGAAGCAGTCTCCACACAGGGAGCCCAACATGGGACTCAATCCCAGGTCTCCAGGATCAGGCCCTGGGCTGGAGGCGGCACTAAACCACTGAGCCAACCCAGGCTGCCCCAGAAAGAGCTTTTAAATAAAAGGCATTAGGAAAATGGGAAGGAATTTTGCACATGATAAATTCCAGATGAACTCAAAATTTGAATGTAAAAAATGAAAATAAAAATGTAGCCAAAGCTAAGGAAGATTTAGTCATCTCAGTGTGGAAAGTTCTTTTTAACAATGACACAAAACCCAGAAGCCACAAAAAAAAGCTTATTTTGCTGCATTAAAAAGTCTGCACAGAAGTAAGCCATAAACTGAAGAAAATACTTACAATTGACATCTCGAAGGGCTTTTTTTCCTGCAAACCCTTATATGCCAATCAGAAACCAAAAATGAGAGAAATGGGCAAAGAATAGGGTTGTTCACAGAAAAGAAAACAAACAGTTCTCTTAAAAATATGAACTTGAATTCACTCAAAAGAAGAAGAAATGCAAATTAGAACTTCACTAAGAGATCATTTTCCACTTAGCAGTTTGGCAAAGATAAAAAATCTGGTATGTCACTGATTGGTGAATGTTCTGGAAAACAGTCTTCACATATACTGGAGGAGGGGCCGGTATGATCTTGGCCTCTATAGAGGGACATTTGGCAAAAATTGTAGAAATGCCTATTTTGATGTGGCCTTGGGGCAATTCTTCTAGGAATTCATACTACAGATATCTTTTCACATTTGAATAATGATGTCTTTACAAAGTCTTAGTGACTCTCTGTAGTACTGTTAGGAAGAGCAGAACTCTGGAAGCAATTAAAATGTCAACAGATAAGAAACAAGTTACATTTTGGTACATCCATGAAGAGGAATACCATATAACTGTCAAAAGAAATGTATGGATAAGAAAGCATCTTTAGATCTGGGGTGCCCACAACCCCCTCCTCGGGTTAATTTGGTAGAAGACTCACAGAACTCAGGAATGTGCTTTACTTATGAGCTTTATTTTAAAGGATACAACTTGGGGCGCCTGGGTGGCTCAGCAGTTGAGTCTGCCTTCCTCTCAGGGTGTGTGATCCCAGTCTGGAGATTGAGTCTCCTATCGGGCTCCCTGCATGGAGCCTGCTTCTCCTTCTGTCTGTGTCTCTGCCTCTCTCTCTCTCTCTCTCTCTCTCTCTCTCTCTCTGTCTCTCATGAATAAATAAATAAAACCTTTTTTAAAATAATAAAATAAAGGATACAACCCTGGGCCACCTGGATGGTTCATTCAGTTGAGCATCTGCTTTTTGGCTCAGGTCATGATCTCAGCATCTTGGAATCAAGCACTGTGCTGGGCTCCCTGCTCAGTGGAAAGTCTACTCCTCCCTCCCCCTGCTCTCTCTTTCCCTCTCAAATAAATATATACAATCTTAAAAAAATAATAATAATAAAGGATACAACTCTGAAATACCCAAAGAGAAGAAATGCATAAGACAAGGCATTGCAGGGAAGGGTGCAGACCTCCAGTGACCTCTCTAGGTGGGCCACCCTCCCAGCACATCTGTGTCCAGAAATACTCCAATCTCCAGGCCTCCTCTCCTCCCCAGAGGTGGTGGGGAAACTGAAAGTCCCCACTCTTGACTGATCTTCCTAGTGACCAGACCACTCTGAAGCTAAGTAGGGGACCCACCCTGAGTCACCTCATTAGCATAAAGTCAGGTGTGGCTTGAAGGGGCTCATTGTGAATAACAAAATTCACCCCTATGACTCAGAAGGGTTTTAGTAACTCTGTGCCGGGAACCAGGGACAAAGACCAAACACACATTTTTTTTTTTTTATCATACCACATTTGGTTACGTATGCTTATATTCTTTCTCTGGAAGGACATAAACTATTAGTTTTATTGCTTCCAGGAAAGGTAGCCAGGGGTAGGAGGTGACTCTTGGTTCAAAACTTAAAATGTACACGTGAACATATTCCCTATTTGAAGAACAAATTAAAAATACTTTGTAGCCCTTGTCTTGGCTTCTAATGTCGGCTATCTCCCAGCTTTTTTACTTCCATGCTTCTTGGGAGCCACTCATAGAGCATGCAGGGGAATGGTGCCCAGATTCCCCTCTCTGACCCATGTGGACTTCACCAGCTTCAGCTCCAGCCACTCCCCAAACACACCCTTCCCTCCAGACCATCCCTAGGCAGCCATTTCCTCTACCAGGAACACACAGGCCTCACATCTGAGCTCTGTTCTTGAGATTGTTCTTTTCTTTTTTCTTTTTTAAAGATTCTATTTATTTATTCATGAGAGAGAGAGAGGCAAAGACACAGGTAGAGGGAGAAGCAGGCTCCATGCAGGGAGCCTGATGTGGGACTTGATCCCGGGTCTCTAGGATCATGCCCTGGACTGAAGGCAGCACTTAACCCCTGACTCACCCAGGCTGCCCGAGACTGTTGTAAACACTTCTAGGATTAATGCATTCGAATCTCACAACACCCAATTTAAGTATAATATCCATTTTGTGGATGACGCTAAGGCGATTAAGTAATATGACAAGGTCACATAGGAACCTAGAAGTTAGATAGAAGCTGTCTGGCATCAGAGACCAAGTCTTTTTTTTTTTTTTTTTTTTTTCCAGAGACCAAGTCTTAATTTATTCCTCTGGAATAATCTTCTAGAATAGCCTATCTTAATCTTAAAAAATAATGACTTCTGCCCCTCCATGGGCAAACTTGACATTGGTCAAGGCCCAGCTCTAATGCCACCTCCTCTGGAAAGCCTTCTCTGCTCCCTCATTGACAAATTTCCTCTTGGGGACAGGGGACAGGTATTATAATAATTGCATTATATTTGGTTGCAGCCCAGCCCAGGGACCAGGTCTTATTCCTAAGCAGACCTGGCCCTTGCAGGTATGTCTAGGCTAACTATAGGGGGCTTCACCATTTAAGCTTTTTTTATCCTAGAGGTTTCAGGGCCTCTTGTAAGGGCTGCATATACTTTTTCTCATTCAACTTCATCCACAATGTGTAGATTTCATCATTTTTGGGTGACATTATAGAGGGGAAACATAGAGGCCCAGTGAAATAGCAGCTCAGGATGACCGGTCATCAATGGAAAGGGGTCATCGATGGAAAGGGGAATCATTATTACAGAGCCCGTGCTCACGAGTCTCAATCACTGGTACCTAAACCTGGCAGGATTCCCTCTCCAATTTCGTTCCTACCCCGACCCTGGGTCAAGGAGCCAGGCAGGGCCTAAGCACAGTCGGTGTCCTATAGACACGAGTTTATTAGAGCAGCCAGGGTCAGAGTGGGTACAGTTGGGAGGAGGTGACAGGGGACCTTGGCAGCACTGCCAGCCTGAAGCCAATAAGACAGAAGGCCAGGGGGCCACAGCCAGTGGGGCTTAGGTCAGCAGGCAAGCAAGTGGGCTGCTCTTCACCCTGCACATGTCAGTGCCCAGGGCATGGTGGAGGCTTCGGGAGGACTAGGGAGAAAGGACAAAGAGAGGCTCAGAGAGGACACTTAGCAAAAGCAAACAGGTAGGAGTTGGCAAAGCTGGGACAGGTGCCCAGGCCTGCTGGACCCCAGGCCCTATGCCCCTCCTTCCCACTCTGTCAAGCCCCACACCCACCTCCCAGGCTCCTAAGCCCACCCCCAGCTGCTGTCCCCAACTCACTATAGAGAGTGTAGGTGCCTGGCTCTAGTTGCAGTTGGGGGGGCAGGATGATGAGGAAGCCCCCCCCCAAGGGGTCTCCAGCCACCGAAAGACAAGCTTGCGGGTCAGGGCAGTGTTGCTCAGGGTTTGGGGAAGGACACTTGAACAAGACAGGCAAGGGGTGGGGCTGGTGGCTGCAGTGGCTGTGGGAAGAGGGCAAACTACAGAGGGAACAGGCAGGTGGTGAGAGGCCGGGGCCCCCGGGGAGGGCAACTCGGGGTTTTGTGCAGCCCCTCTGAGCCCCACCGTGGTGGGGACGCCGCTCTCGAGTCCAGGCCCAGTGGGACGGCTCCTTGGCCATGACCTGGCATGAGTAGAGTGCACAATAAGTGGGGGTGGGAAGTCCAACCTTGTTTCCCCAACCCGGGTTGATGGTGGGGCCTCACCTCCTCACAGCACTGGCGGCTCACCATGGCCCGGAAGCCCATCCGGGCCCACAGCTTATCCCTTTGATGTAGGAAGTCTGCTACCCGACAACGCCAATCTTTTCCCAGGGCCCACAGGAAAATCACACATTTGGGGTCCTCAAGATCCTCCTCCATGTCATTTGCAAGAAACCTAGTCATGGAAACAGCAGGCAGAGAGCAGAGGCCATAAGCACCTGCACTGCCCCATCCTACAACTCCTTATGAATGTCCCCACCACCCAGGGCCACTCACAGGGCCAAGAACAAGTTGCTATGGGTGTACTCGCTGAGCTTCAGGTTGGCACGCCGAAAGTAGACCAGCACCATGGCCAGGAGATACTGCAGACACAGAAAGGGGGAGAGGTTACAGTGAGGCCTGCAGGAGAGGGGACCGTGCCAGGCCCATTTACACCCAAGGAAGCCGCGGTGTGGGTCAGAAAACCCAGGGGAAGTGGTCAGGTAAAAACAGACTTAAAAGAGAGATGCTCAGGACTCCTGGGTAGCTCAGTGGTTGAGCATCTGCCTTTGGCTCAGGTCGTGATCCCAGGGTCCTGGGATTAAATCCTGCATCGGGCTCCCTGCATGGAGCCTGCTTCTCCCTCTGCCTATGTCTCTGCCTCTCTCAGTGACTCTCATGAATAAATATATAAAATCTTAAAAAAAAAAAAGAAAAAGAAATGCTCCCAGTACCAGACCAGGAGGCCCAGTGAAATAGCAGCATTCAAACTCCACTAATTCGGACCGCCCCAGGTGACTCCCAGCCTCTGTTCCCAGTGTCACCTCACCTTATCCGAAATCTGGAAACAGGGATCTCTGGAAAGGAATTCCTGGAGGAAACTGTGCTCTGGGGTAGAAAAGAGGAATGGTGGACTGGGGTTACCACCAGCCCCCACGAGACAAGAGTGGCATCAGAGTTCCAAAGCTCAAACCTCCACTGAACCCACATTCTGACAGGACCCCTCCCCTCCCCTCGCCAAACTGGGGTCACCTGAGAAGGGAAGGGACAGAGATTGCTGATGCTTGCATGGCGGGTGAAAGTCCCCCCCCACCTTCACTTCAGTTTCACACTTGGTCCTCACAGATGCTTCCACGCCAGTCCCTGAGTGAACTCACCCAGAAGGTTGAGAAAAGCCTGGAGCTCCTGGTGCCGGCGTGGATGAACAGACCCACTACCCCCACCTTGATGGCTCCAGCCCCCCAGCTTCACCTGGGTGGCAACCACTGGGAAAGAGGCAAAGTCTTGAGCGTCACTCATCTCCTAGGGGATGGGGATGGGTGGGGTGGGGCAGGATGGCCTGTAGAGAAAGTAGCCTCAGGATTAGCACCTACCCCCTCGCTCCCCACAAATCAAGGGGGTTTTTGAGGCTGGCCTGACAAAAGACCTCCAGGAAGTGGTGAGATGAGCGTGGAGACTTGGGAGGGTGGGAGTGCAGTGCTCGAAGCAGACTAGAAACGGGCATACGTGTGGGGTGAGGAGGCCAGAGAAGCAGCAGAATTCCTGGAGGCTGCAGCTCCCCCCCACCCCATCCTGGGGCCCCAGGCCAAGCTGGAGAGTAAGCATAGCAGCAACAGCCACCACTGAGGGCTTCCTAAGTGCCTGGAGCTGTGCTCAATTCTTTGAGGGCATTATCTCACTTCATCTGGGTAGGTGGGTATAGGCCAATACTCATTTTGCAAACCCCGAAGCTGAAGCGTGTCAGTCTCACGGCCACTTAAAGGTTGGACCTGCCTGACCCCCAAGAGCCAGAGTTTAATTGCTCCTCTTGCCCCCCAACTCCCAAATACCCCCTCACCTCACACCCAAGCGGCATACTTGGAAGGACCACCAACCCTCCTTCACAGAGAGGAAGCTGAGGCCCAGAGTGGGGATGTTATTAGACAAATGCCTGATTTAGAGTAAGGTTAGGTGGGGCCACCTTACCCTTTGCAAGCTACGGGAAGAGATGCCAACTACGGGGCTCAGAAGTTGCTGCTCAGCGTCCTGCGGCCAACCTGGGGGCCTCCACCTACGCTCCCACAGGCGCCCACCCTCCTCCAAAGCGTCTTACCGCAGCTAGGGGACGACCTACAGCGCAACTCCCTGGCGCTGGAGGGACTGCGCTTATATAGCCATGGCGCTGCCCCGCCCCCCTTGCCCTTCACCAATCAGCGCCCTTTCCGGGAAGGGGGTGGGGCTTTGCGCCCTCTCGGCTCATCTCTACCTGGAGTGAACTTCACATTCACCTCCCAGCCCAGGCTCCCCCAGGTAAGAGCTTCTCCAAAGCTGCATCAACTACAAGAGGGATAAAGCAGGCCGGAGGGACCCCAGGGCCTGAATGATGACACCGCCCGGGCCCCTCCCCACTTCCTCATAAAGGTGGAGCCAAGGTTGCGGGCCGGAAACGAGCCCTGGGCCCGATTCACCGGATTCACCACCAGTGCCTTGGAGGGGCAGGGTCATTGGCAGTGTCTGTGTTTGTTTAGGATCCAGGAACCTCAAAACCTAGGAGCCGGAGAGGAGAGTGTCTTGGCATGAGAAATCCCAGAGTCTGCATCCCCCTCCCAAGATCCTTTAGCGGTAGGGGGAGCCTAGCCAGGGGCTCCAAGGTGGGAGAGGGGGAGGCCTTTTCCAAAGACCACCAAGCCCCTTTCACTGCACCCCCCCCCCAACTCCCACCCTCAGCCCCAGCAGACCTTTCCGTCTTCACTGGCTCATTTACTCTCTCTACAATCCTATGGGACAGTCAGCACCTGCATTACTTTCCATATTTGACAGGTGACACTCTTCCCTCCCTTTTTTTTTTATCGTGGCAAAATACACATAATGTACAATTTACTACCTTAGCCATTTTTAAGTTGATTATTTTTAAGTACATTCATATTGTTGTGCAACCATCGCTACCGTTCATCTCTGAAACTCTTCATCTTGCAACACTTGGTGTCTAGGGGCACCTGGGTGTCTCAGTGGTTGAGCATCTGCCTTTGGCTCAGGTTGTGATCCCGGAGTCCTAGAATCAAGTCTGGCATCCGGCTCCCTGTGGGGAGTCTGCTTCTCCCTCTGCCTATGTCTCTGCCTCTCAGGAATAAATAAAATCTTAAAAAAAAAAAACGTGGGTGTCTATAGCTATTAAACAGTCACTACCCATTTCCCCTCTTCTGGTGCAAAGCAACCAGCATTCTGCTTTCTGTGTCTGTGAATTCAGCTACTCTCGGAACCTCCTACATGTGGAATCACACAGTAGTTGTCTTTTTTGTAATGGGCTTATTTCATTTAGTATGTCTTCAAGGTTTTTTTGTTTTAAAGATTTTATCTATTTATTCATGAGAGACACAGAGAGAGGCACAGAGACACAGGCAGAGGGAGAAGCAGGCTCTATACAGAGAGCCCAATGCAGGACTTGATCCCAGGACTCGATTCAGGGACTCTGGGGTCATGCCCTGGGCCAAAGGCAGGTGCTAAACTGCTGAGCCACCCAGGGATCCCCATGTCTTCAAGGTTTATTCATCCCTAACATATGGCAGGATTTCCTTCCCTTTTTAAGGCCAAATAATATTCCATTCTGTGTAGAGACCACAGTTTGCTTATCCATTCATTCACTGATGAATCCATTGATGGACACCTAGGCTGTTTCCATATCTCGGCTATGGTGAATGAGGCAGCTATAAACAAGTATACAAATATCTCGAGATCTTGCTTTCACTTCTTTCAATTTCTCTATACACTGAGAAGGGGAATTGCTGGGTCAGGGGGTAATTCTATGTTTAATTTTTTGGGGAAACACCAGTTTTCTACAGTGATGGCCCCATTTCATGGTCCTGTAAATAGTGGGTGAGGGTTCTAACTTCTTCACATTATTGTCAACACTTGTGATTTTCTGTTTTGTTGATAGTAGCCATCCTAATGAGTGTGCAGTAATGACAGGTGACTTTTTTTTTTTTTTGGACGAGTGACTTTTAAAATACATTTTTGATAGAAATGGAGACCAGAAAGAAGTTGAATCACTTAGGCTCCAAGTCCCACCACTGGTGAGGACAGAAGTGGGCTCAAGTTACATGACCAACACATCTGCCCCACCCTCCCCACCCCCCAGTAGGTAGGTTTTGTGGTTCTCATTGCCATTTTTCAGAGGGGACACTGAGGCTCAGGACCTCAATCTGCTGACATTTGAATGAAAGAAGAAGGAAATGTGGCTGAGCCAGGTGGGTGGTGAGCACGGGGCCAGGTTTGGAGACCAGGTCTGGGGAACCTCAGATGCAGACTCCTCCCTGTGGCCCAATTCATCTTCACTGGTTGGACACCCAGCAGCCGTGTCTGCTCCCAGTGTCAGGGCTTTGACTCTGGCTACCAGTGTAAATTTTCATTCCCTGGGACTGCCCCTCCTGCACTGTGTCCCCCGCCCCATCCCTGTTGGTTTCTGAGTCCCTTAATCTCTTGATCTCTCTCTATTTCTCAATCTCCCCACATTTCTGGGTATCTGGGTATTTCTCAGAGTTTCTTGGTGTTTCTGGATCTCTCCAGGTCTCCAAGCCTCTAGACATATATCAAATCTCTTATATCTCTAGTCTTTTGGCATCTCTGGGTCTGTTGCTCTTTTTGGTGTTCTAGGTCTTTTTGGCTCTCTCAGGCTGTCTTTTCCTCTCTGGATCTCTCTCAGTCTCTGGGTCTCCCTGAATCTTTGTATCTCCCTCAGTCTCTGGGTCTCTATATGAATCTCTGAATCTCTTGGTCACTCTGGGCCTCTGGACGTCACTCTATTTCTTGGTGCCTTAGAATCTCTAGGTTTCTGAGTCTCTATGAATGTCTGAATCTCGTCGTTTCTTGGTCTCTCGGTCTCTCTGGGTTTCATGCTCTCTTTGGGGGCACCCCTCATGCTCCCTGAGGCTGCTGAGCCTTTCCCTGACTACTAGGTCTTCATCAGGCCACCCTGCTTGTATATGTGTATGTGTGTGGGGGATGGGTATATGTTTCCTTTTGTGTATTTTTTCTTGGCCTCCCCGAGAAAGGAAAGTGTGACCCCCATGGTCTCCACAGCAAACCCTCAAAACGTGTCACTAAAGAGTCTGTAATTGGGATCCCTGGGTGGCACAGCGGTTTAGTGCCTGCCTTTGGCCCAGGGCGCGATCCTGGAGACCCGGGATCGAATCCCACGTCGGGCTCCCGGTGCATGGAGCCTGCTTCTCCCTCTGCCTGTGTCTCTGCCTCTCTCTCTCTCTCTGTGTGACTATCATAAATAAATAAAAATTAAAAAATATATAAAAATAAATAAAAATAAAAAAATAAAGAGTCTGTAATTGAATCAGCTCACATGTTCATGACTACCCTACAAAGTGGATAGTTAGTAGCTTCATTTTACCAATGAGAACTACAACTAAACCACCGAGTTTGGGTGGTCTCTGGAGGTTAAGTGACTCACAGTCAGCCACGCAGCTAGTGAGTGAAGGGCCACATTTCAGCCTGGCTGTCTGGCCCAGGCCCCACGTTGAAGCGTAAGACAGGGAGCCTGGCTATCTGCTCTACTGCTGTTTCTGGACAGATCCTGACACACAGAAGGTATTCAGAACAAATGAATGAATGAATCCTGCAGACCAACTGTGTTGTGGACCTTTCCCTCTCAGTAAGTGAGTACAAAAAAATCTGTTGGGGGCTTCAGGCCCATTCCATCCATGCCAGCCTTGGGCTGCTACACTATATTTAAGAGAATTTTTTCATTTTTTATTTTGAAAGAACTTAGACTCTCACAGATGTCGCTTTAAAAAGTATGGAGCCTGGGTGTCTCAGTCGGTTTGCGTCCAACTCTTCATTCCAACCTGGGTCATGATCTCAGAGTCATGAGATTGAGCCCCGCATGGGGCTCCACACTCAGCATGGAGACTGCTTAGGATTCTCTCTCTTCTCTCTGTCTCTCCCCAACCCCTGGTGCCTCTCTGAAAAAAGGGAAGTATGGAAAGTTTTTGTGTCCCTTTCGCCCAGCTTCCCCCAATGGTAACATCTTACATAATCAGAGAACAGTTAAAACCAGGAAATTGACATTGGTACAATATCACTATGATTTCATCAGTTTTCACAAGCACTCACTTTTTTTTTTTTTGGTGTCTAGTTCTATAATGTCATTATACACATGGATTGGCATATCTACCATTTCAAGCAGGATACACAACTATTCCATCACCCAAAGCAACTCCCTCATGACTCCTTTAGAATCACACCCTCCTTCCCACCCCACCCCCTGCCTCTGGTAACCATTCATCTGTGCTCTGTCTCTATAATTTATCACATTAAGAACATTACATAATTGGAATTGTACTGTATGTTACCTTCTGAGGCTGGCTTTTTCACCCAACATAATGCCCTTGAAACCCATCCAGGTTGTTGCATGTATCAATGCTTCTTTCCTTTTTATCACCACGTATTTTTATTACCATGTAGTATTCCACGGTATGGAATAGGTTGTCTCCAGTATGAGCTATTTCTAACAAAGCTACTATGAACATTTGTATACAGGTTTTTACATGGACATAATTTTTTTCTCTAGGATAAACACCTAGGAGGAATCAGATGGCAAATGTATAAGAGACTGCAAAACTGAACTGTTTTTCAGAGTGGCTATTTTTCAGAGACAATTTTAGTATTGTCAGTATTCTTTATTTTAGTCCTATGGTTTATTTTCTTTTTTTTTTCACCCCTCCTAGCTATTTCCACCTATAACTGAATATAGACCTTCTCTACCATTTTTAAAATTATTCTGACATCATCTACACATAAACTTTTGATAATTGGATTTCTTTTTTTTTAATGGTGAAAAAAATTGTATTTAGATTTATAGCCGACTAGACTCCGTTTAGATTATCCTAATTTTGTTGGCAACATCCAAAGCATGATAGGAGCCAGTCGAACATATACTTTCTCCTCTCCATCAGGCCTGATTAAGGTGTTGACCTTGGCCACATCAATGTCATAGAGCTTCTTCACAGCCTGTTTGATCTGGTGCTAATTGGCCTTGACATCCACAATGAACTCAAGTGTGTTGTTGTCTTCTATTTTCTTCACGGATGACTCAGTAGTCAGGGGGAACTTGATGATGGCATGGTGATCAAGCTTGTTTCTCCTGGGGGCGCTCTTTCGAGGATATTTGGGCTGCCTCCGGAGATGCAGGGTCTTGGGTTGTTGGAATGTAGGTGATGTATGGATCTTTTTTTTGTGTGACTGTTCACGTCTTTTAGCACTGCTTTCTTAGCTTTCAAAGCCTTTGCTTTGGCTTCCTTCTTTGCCTTTGCCGCCATCTTTGTGAAAGGGATTCGATAATTGGATTTCTAAGCAACAAATTTTAATTAAACAATCTTTACTGGAATTCTTTGTGTAATGTGTTATATACTTCTGTGTCTAACTATATTTATTTTTTTTGGTTTCCTTAGTCGTGCGGTTTTAATTTGCATTTCCCTAATGGCTAACAATATTGAACATGTCTTCACGTACTCATTTTCAGTTGTGGAGTGTATTATTGCCCCCCCACTCCTGCAAAAGATATGTTAGTCACCCCTCCCTCCACCATTTCCTGTAAATGTGAGGTTATATGGAAATAGGGTCTCTGCAGATGTAATCAAGTAAAGATGAGGTCATACTTGATTAGGGTAAATCCTAGTCCAATATGACTGTTGTCCTTAGAAGGGAAGAGACACAGAGACAGACACATAGAGGAGATTACCCAGTGAAGACAAACACGCAGTGCCCCTGGGTGGCTCACTCAGTTAAACATCTGACTCTTGGCTTTAGTTCAGGTCATGATCTCAGGGTTGTGAGTTTGCTTTCCACTCAGTGGGAGTCTGCTGGGGATTCTCTCTGTCCCCTCTCTCCCTCCCCCCTGTCTCTCCGCATCGTGTGCATGCTCACATGCATGCACTCTTTCATAAATAAATAAATAAATAAATAAATAAATAAATAAATAAATAAAAAGAAAGACACCCAGAGGGAAGATAGTCCTGTAACATCAGAGGCGGAGATTGGAGTGTTGTAGCTGCAAGCCAAGGAACATCAGGGATTGCCTGCACCCTTCAAAGAGGCAGCATGGCCGCGCTAACACCTTGATTTTGGACTCCCAGCCTCCAGCACCGAGAGAGAAAGAGGCTTTCTCTTTGAAGCCCTCCAGTTCGTGGTACTTTGTTACTTGGCAGCCCTAGGACATGCATACATTTTGCATCCGTGGGTCTTCTCTGGAGAAAGTCTGTTGTTTCTTTGTTAATTAGATCATTAGTTTTCTTACTGTTAGGTTTAGAGAGTTCTTTACATAGTCTAGATACAAGTTTTTGTCAGATATATGATTGGTAAATATTTTCTCCCAAGCTATAGCTCATCTTTTCACTCTCTTAACATTGTCTTTCACAGAGCAAGTCTTCCATTTGGATGATGTTCAATCATCAGTTTTTGTTAATAGATTGGGGGATTTCAAAGGTCAGGATTCTCCCATTCAAGGGCTTCAAGATGTCACAGGGAGAGACAAAAGCCAGAGAGGAGGGATCCCTGGGTGGCACAGCGGTTTGGCACCTGCCTTTGGCCCAGGGCGCGATCCTGGAGATCCGGGATCGAATCCCACGTCAGACTCCCGGTGCATGGAGCCCGCTTCTCCCTCTGCCTGTGTCTCTGCCTCTCTCTCTCTCTCTGTGACTATCATAAATAAAAAATTAAAAAAAAAAAAAAAAAGCCAGAGAGGAGAGAGGCAGCCAAAGGCCCACCGCTCTAGAAGAAGCCAGAAGCTGGCGGCTGAAAGCTGCCCTGGTTGGCTGTGTAGGAGGCAGCGCATTATCTGCCCCCCACCCCCAATATGTTCTTTCCTCCGTTTCCCCATCTACTTACCAGTAGTTGCTCTAAATTAACATAGCAATGACAGAAAAGTAGGAATCATTGTTTTTAAGTAAATTTGTTATTGGAGCGCAGCAGCCACATAGAGAAGTACAGAGAACAGAAATGAGTAATGTGATGAATTTTCAGAACACACCTGTGTGGTCAGGGGCCCCACGTGCCCTGCCCAGTCTCTAATCCCCACCCCCCCACCTCCCCCTACAGGCTAATCACTATTCTGGATTCTATCCTCATAGGTTAGTTTTGTCTGTTTTTAACTTTATGTAAATAGGAAGCACAGAGTAGGTTTGCTTTGGGATAAGATTCATCATCCTCCTTCTTCATTCCCCTTGCTGGACCCTGTTCTCTTGGGGAAGAATTTGGAAGTATTTTTACTTTCTTTCACACCCCCAATATCTTGGGGACTGTAGCTTAAAAATCTCTCCCTAGTTCATGCTCCCCTCTCCCCCACTGCCTCCCTGGCCATCCCTCCTGCCTGACTCCATCAGTGGTCTGCTGAATGGTCTCTGCCTTTCTGTGCTCTTGGCCCTCTCTAGAGCTGCAGTGATCTTTATTAAATAGTCCTTTTAGGGCACCTGGGTGGCTCAGTTCAGCTCAGGTTATGATCCTGGTGTCCTGGATCGAGTCCCACATCAGGCTCCCCACAGGGAGCCTGTTTCTCCCTCTGCCTGTGTCTCTGCCTCTCTACAGTCTCTTATGAACAAATAAATAAAATCTTAAAAAAAAATAAAAAATAAAAATAGTTCTTTTAATAAAATACAAACTTTCCCTTAACTGTGGTACCTTTGTGATCACTGTCTGCAATCCTGTCCCTTCCTTGTTACTGCCCACTAGGTCAATACCTTCAGATCGGAACCTTGTCTGTCCCCAGATTTCCAGCCGTGACTCAGAGCCTACTGTGTAAGCACTCTGCTCACATTTACTGGATTAATGGATGGTTCACCAGGCCCTACACCATCCGGTCTTGCTCCAATCTCCAGCCACACCCCTGGCCCTGCCCTTGGGCCATTCTCCAGCCAGACCAGCTTCTTTCTGTTCTTCTGTCAACTAAGTCCTCCACTCCTTGCCCCAGGGCCTTTATACATGCTAGTCCCTCCCAAAAAGACAGGTGTCTTTCCTCTGGGACAACTCTACTCCCTACCCCATTTTATACTTTCCTGGGTAGCTTGCTTCAGTTAATGGAATCTGAGCATAAGTGCTTTATATGCCACATCTAAGCAGAAGATGTAAAAGCCCCAAGGAGGGCTCTTGCTCTTTCTTTTCCATCTGCACTGGGTGCCCTCCCTACCCTGGAGTCTGGAATAAAGGAGACAGGAAACAGATCCAGAGCCAACCTGTAAATGGCAAATAATGTGAGCAAGAGATAAACTTTTGTTTTTGAAAGCCACTGAGATTTTGGAGTTGCTTATTATTGTATTGGATCTCTATTTGCTGCTGTGACAAGTTGCCACAAATGTAGTGGCTTCAAACAATACAAATCTATTATCTTACAGTTCTGGAGGTCAGAAGTCACTCTGCTAAAGTCAAGGTGACAGTAAGGTTGCATCCCATGTGGAAGCACCCTGCATTTCTTGATTTATGGCCTCCCCCTTCTATCTTCACAGATAACAGCACAGTGTATTTAAATCTCTAACTCTGACACCACTTCTACTTGTAAGGACCCTTATGATTACATTGGGCCCACCTGGATGATCCAGAGTAATCTCTCCATCTCAAGATTCTAGACTTAATCATATCTGCAAAGTACCTTTTGCCATGTGAAGTTCACAGTCTCCAGGAATTGGGATGTGGACATCTTTGAGAAGTCATTATTCTGCCCACTACATTTATCACAGCATAATTTATGCTATGCTAACAAATCCACTATTTATAAAACCATATATTAGCACTGCATGCTATTTATAAAAGATACACATAAAACAGAAGGATATAGGGGTGCCTGGGTGCCTTAGTCAGTTGGGCTGCCAACTCTTGATTTCTTTTTGGTTCAGGTCATGATCTCAGGGCCGTGAAATCAAGCCCCGCTGCCCCTTCCCCCATTGGTCCTGCGCTGTCTCTCTCTCTCTCTCTCTCTCTCTCTCTCTCTCAAAAAAAAAGGGGGGGGGATATAAAAAATTTGGAAATACAAGGATAAAGAAAAAATAAGGCAAATGCTAAAAGAAAGCTGAAATAGCTATATTAGTATCAGAAAAAAAATCCATGTTAAAAGCATTACTAGACAGGGTCTTACGTAATGATTTCTAAAATATATAGCAATTTAAAATGTATTTATTATTAAAAATAAAGTCCATGGGGTGCCTGGGGCTCAGTTGATGAAGCATCTACCTTGGGCTCAGGTCATGGTCCTGGGGTCCTGGGATCAAGCCCCATGTCAGGCTCCCTGCTCAGTGGGGAGACTGCTTCTTTCTCTCCCTCTACCCCTCCTCTCACTGGCTCATTCTCTCTGTCTCAAATAAATAAATAAAAATATTTAGAAAAAATCTTTTTTTAAAGATTTTATTTTTTTTAAGATTTTATTTATTTATGAGAGAGAGAGAGAGAGAGAGAGGCAGAGACACAGGCAGAGGGAGAAGCAGGCTCCATGCAGGGGGACCGATGTGGGACTCGATCCCAGGTCTCCAGGATCCCAGGCTGAAGGTGGTGCTAAACCGCTGAGCCACCGGGCTGCCCTTGAAAAAATCTTTGAAAAAAAAAAGTTCATAAGCAATAAAGATATGTAAATATATACATATACATAGGTAGATAGAACCACAAGGAAAAATAAATAGCAATAAAGCAATAAAAATATGTCAATGGATATTACATATATGGATAGAACCACAAGGAAAAACAGACAAATCACAGTTGTAGATCTGATGGCACATGCAGGAAAAAAATTGCCAAAGGTATAAAAGACGTGAAGAATGTGGTTAATGAATTTGACCTAGTGGATAAATACAGAGCATTGGACCTAAATGCAGAAAAACGTGCACAGAACATTTTCCAATAAATGGATTAAATTCTCGACCATAATGCAACTCAACTAATTTCAGAATATTAAAATAATTGTATTTTTTTGCCGCAATGCAATTAAGTTAAACATCACCAACAAATAGATAAATAGAAAGGGGGAGGGAGTATGTATTTGGAAACTAAGAAATATTTGATGAAATTTCTGGGCTAAGGAAAAAGAAAACACAACAAAAGTTAGAAAATAAATAGATTTGTGTTGTTTTAGATTGCAAGTCATGGTCAAACTATCATCTATCCAAATTAGAGAACAAGTAATAATTCTGAGACAGAAATTTATGACCTCGAATGCAAATATTAGAAACTAAGAAAGGGTAAAACCTAATGAGGGGTGCCTGGGTGGATCAGTTGGTTAAGCAACCGTATCTACTTATTTATTTGAGAGAGAAAGCAAGCATGTGAGGGGAGAGGCAGAGGGAGAGGGAGAATCTCAAGCCCAGTCTGTGCTGCCCTGGAGTCCATCCCCCACCCATTCCGGCCTCCAACCCAGGACCCTGAAGATCAAGACCTGAGCCAAAATTAAAGGTGAGCTGCATAACCAACTGAGCCACTCAGGTGCCCCAATAAATAAGCCTTAAAAAAAATTTTTTTAAAGCTAATGAACAAAACCCTGAGTTAGAAAGTTACAAAACAAGAGCCGGGAGTCTCTCCGTTAGCTGAGGACCAGAGCAGCTGCCTGGGACCCCATTTCTCAATGTTTCCTCTCAAAACAAATCAGAATAAGAAGAGTGGGACTGACACTGCTGAAACCACAGCCTCAATGTAACTTAAAAGTAGAGTGTCCAATCTTCAAAATAACTAAATAAAAACAAAGCACACCAAATCGCAGTGTGGATATCACCCCGCCCACTAGCAGGCTTTGTGCCCAGAAAAACAGGAGGGGGAGGGGGCTGGCAGCTGGGCTCAAAGTGGATTTACAACCTCCGTGGGAAAGACTGTCCTTCCATAATCTGAAAATACTAGGAGAATGTCTGAGGAGTTCAGAGCTTGCACCACAGGCAAGGTAAGTTCCTTGTGAGTGGGATATGAGGCATCAGTCTTTAGAATGCATAGGTTCTGGGGTGCCTGGCTAGCTCAGTACGTGGAATATGTAACTCTTGATCCTCAGGTCATGAATTCAAGCCCCTTCTTGAGCACTGAGCTTACTTAAATAAAATAAAATATAAAATAAAACGCATAAAAAAAATAAATAAAACGCATAGGTTCTGGAAGAAGAAAAAAGGCCAAAATTAGCAAGAGGTGTCCTTGAGCAATTGAGTAGTGGAGGGGGCAAAAAACAGAAGGAGAAAATTTAGGATCTTAACAACACAAAAGAGAAAGAAACAAATTGGAAGCCTCCAACCCTTCCCCCACCAAACAAACAAATGAAAATCCACTAAATTGTGGACTTTGCTCTATTGGTATAAGTGTGCTATTGAACTAGAAATCTTGTAAAACACCCAATACCACAAAAATGAAAAAAGATTATTAGCAGATCTGTATGGAGCTATTATTAAAACCAAAAGGTTGGGGGGCTCCTGCCTGACTCAGTTGGTAGATCATGCAACTATATATCTCAGGATCATGAATTCAAGTCCCACGTTTTGCGTGGAGCCTACTAACTACAAAAATACATACATACATACATATCCGCCCTACCAAAAATCAGAAAATAAAACACATCAACTGAAGAAGTCTCCTACTGAAAAAACAACCATGAATCCAAAGAAAAGTATCATTAAAGTGAAAGAATGGAAAGAAATGAATATAATTCCCAGCTCAAAACTAGAGAAAGAGACACAAAGTAAACCCAAAGAAAGCACAAATGGGGGCAGCCTGGGTGGCTCTACGGTTTAGCGCCGCCTTCAGCCCAGGGCCTGATCCTGGAGACCTGGGATCCAGCCCCACATCAGGCTCCCAGTGGGGAGCCTTCTTCTCCCTCTGCCTGTGTCTCTGCCTCTCTCTCTGTGTGTGTCTCTCATAAATAAATAAAATCTTAAAAAAAAAAAAGCACAAATGGGAAAACAATTTAAAAAATGAATAGACTAGAGAATAAAAATTAGACTTGGATTTTCGGAAAAATTAACAAACAAAAAGTATCAGCTCACTTATTTAAGAAAAGGGGGAGAGAAAACAAGTATAACAAATAAGAAATGACAAAAGGAAAACCATAGACCAAGAAATATTTTTAAATCTTAAGGTTGATTTCCAAAATGTCAGAGTGAGGAGCTCAGTAGACTTCCCAGTGAAACAACCATTTCACTGGGAAAAAATATTTTTGAAAACCCAACTATTTAATGTCTAGAAATTACCCTACAGGCATATCCAGCGAATGTAGAATTCATTCAAGGAAATCTTAGTAAGAACAGTGAGAGCTTGTAGCATTTGAGCCACAGCCCACTCCTTTCTCTTCCCACCTCGTCCCCCTTCTTTTTTTTTTTTAAGATTTATTTATTTATTTATTTATTTATTTATTTATTTATTTATTTATTTATTTATTTATTTATGATAGATAGAAGCAGAGACACAGGCAGAGGGAGAAGCAGGCTCCATGCCGGAAGCCCAACGCAGGACTCAATTCCGGGACTCCAGGATCGCGCCCTGGGCCAAAGGCAGGCGCCAAACCGCTGAGCCATCCAGGGATCTCCCTCGTCCCCCTTCTGTCTTCTGGAAGCTTCACTCCAGGCTGTGCAGCCAAGAAAACAAGAGCCTCCTTCTCTCACTCTATTCCCCATTTCCCAGTATAGAGCTAACGTCTCACTCCAGGAGGGGCAAGCCATTAATGTTTGTCATCCCCCTGTCAAGGAAGCTCTCTCTATTCCAGGAAGGTGCAGCAAAAAAAGAAACAGGCATCTTTTCCCCACACACAACCCGCACTTGTAGGGAAGAAGCTCTAGGTCGGGCATGACAGGCCTAAATTACTGGAACCCCATGACTCACACCCCAGCTCTCTCCCAGGACAGATATTCCATGCCAGGAGGGAAAATCAAGAAGACCACGGGCTACTATCCCCCACCCCCCCACCAGGTTATAGGGCAGAGATGTCACTCAATGATAATGGGCTGCTTTCCCCCTAGTTCCCACAGGGTGAGGCAAAGTTCTGCCCA
The DNA here is from genome assembly GCF_905146905.1 of Nyctereutes procyonoides. Classification (NCBI taxonomy): domain Eukaryota; kingdom Metazoa; phylum Chordata; class Mammalia; order Carnivora; family Canidae; genus Nyctereutes; species Nyctereutes procyonoides. Next base: position 11,344,728 of record NW_026575025.1, read on the forward strand.
GGTGGAAAGACAGGCCATAAGGACGAAGAGCTCCATAGTTCTGCCTGGAGAAACTGATTTTATTTGGGACAATGCCAGCCTGTGGCTTGTCTTCTCATTCCCAGTTCCTAGGTTATAAAAACTGAGGTTTCCATCTTGGGCCTTCCTCACCTTCCCTCTCTTGGATCAGTTATTCTGAGGAAAACCATGCTATGAGCAGTCCCACAGAGAGGCCATGCGGCAAGGAACTGAGGTCTCCAGCCAGGGAGGAGCTGAGGCCCGCCCACAACCATGTGAGTGAGCTTAGAAGGTGACTCTGGGCCTCCACCTCTGTGGAGTCTTGAGTTGACTGCAGCCTTGCCTACAGCTAGATTAATTAGCTCATGAGAGACGGTGAGCCAGAGTCCTCAACTAGGTTGCTCCCAGATTCCTGTTGCCCACAAAAGCTAGAATATGGGAGATAACACAACAACAGATAGCTAGACAGAGGACCAGTCCTAGCAGACATTAAAACAAGTATAAAGCTTCTGTAATTAACACAGCATGGTAGTGTTACAAGAATAGACAAACCAGCAGAATAGAAGAGAAAACCTAACCCAAGTACAGTGGAAACTTGGTATAGGGCAGGAGGCATCTCAACTCCACTAGGGAAGAGGTGACCTTTATAATATATGGTGTGGGACAACCCAGTAACCATTCGGATCAAGAAAAAAAAATAGACCTATACACTTCATGTGGACAAGAATCTAAATGTAAAATATAAAACCATAGAAGCACTGGAGGAAAATTTGAGTGAATTCCTCATTAACCTATGTAGAAAAGGTCTTTCCAACTCTGATTCAAAAATCCTGAGACAGGGCATCTGGCTGGCTCAGTGGTTGAGCATCTGCCTTCGGCTCAGGTCATGGTCCTGGGGTCCTGGGATCGAGTCCTGCATCGGGCTCCCCACAGGAATCCTGTTTCTCCCTCTGCCCGTGTCTCTGCCTCTCTCTCTCTCTCTCTCTCTCTGCATCTCTCATGAATAAATTTTTTAAAATTCCAGAGATAGTAAAAGAGAAGATTAATAAATTTGACTACCTCACATGAAGAAAAGTTTTTTTTTTTTTTTGCATGGCACAAACACCATAAACAAGCTGTGACAGTCATTTTAGGACCCTGAAAGGACAGGTAAGGAGACAAAAATCAACACACTAAAATGTCTGAGAAGAAAGATAAGAAAATGCTAGACCTCTGATGACATCATTGAATCACTTAATTACTAGAAGAATTCACCACCTACTCAAACTTCTTGTTATATGAAATAATAAATGTCCTTTATTTTAAAGCCTTTAGAACAGGAACCATTTACTTGTTGAAATTATCACATGTTAATACTTGATCCTCATAAAACATTCCAGCAATAGAAACATTGTGTATAAAATAGAAAACAAAAGCCCCCCACAGCTTCTAAACTAAGACAACTGACAAATTAGAAAAATTTTCAACCTGTATCCTTAATATAGAAAGAACTATTACAATTGAGAGACAAAAGACCAAAACCTAGATTTTTAAAAATGGGGAAAAGATCTGAACAGAAAATTCATAGAATAAAAGACATAAAAATCTTTTTCAAACATACGAAAAAATGTTTAAACTTACTTAAATAGGGATCCCTGGGTGGCGCAGTGGATTGGCGCCTGCCTTTGGCCCAGGGCGCGATCCTGGAGACCCGGGATCGAATCCCACATCGGGCTCCCGGTGCATGGAGCCTGCTTCTCCCTCTGCCTATGTCTCTGCCTCTCTCCCTCTCTCTGTGACTATCATAAATAAATAAAAATTAAAAAAAACTTACTTAAATAAATCAACACCAAAACACCTATCAGATTGGCAAAAGTAAACAGTGCAATGACATATTTTGTTGGTGAGGCTGTGGTGAAACAGACCTCATGTTGCCAATTGAAACAGGAACTGGTATAAACTTTCTTTTTTTTAAAAAAAAAAAGATTTTATTTATTTATTCATGAGAGACACAGAGACACAGGCAGAGGGAGAAGCAGGCTCCATGCAGGGAGCCTGATGTGAGACTTGATCCCCAGACTCTGGGATCACGCCCTGGGCCAAAGGCAGAGGCTCAACCGTTGCGCCACCCAGGCATCCCAGTATAAACTTTCTGTAGGAAAATTTGTCAATATCTAACAAAGCTACATATGTACTTACTTGTGACCCAGCGATGCCACTTCTAGGAATTTCCCCTGATGATACACCTCCAATGATATGAAAATATATACTCACAAGATTATTTATTGAAGCATTGTTTGTCATTGCAAATAACTGAAACAAGCTCTACATACTGCATCATACATGGGAGATGGATGAAGGGATTTAGTACATCCAGACAATAGAGTACTATGCAGCTGTTAAAGAGGAAAAGAAGGGGGCGCCTGGGTGGCTCAGTTGGTTGAGTGACCAACTCTTGATTTCAGCTCAGGTCATGATCTCAGGCTCATGAGATCGAATCCCACATTGGGCTCTGCTCCCAACTTGCAGTCTGTTTGAGATTCTCTCTTTCCCTCTTCCCCTATCCCGCCTCTCCCCACTTGCTCTCTCACTCTCTCTCTCTCTCTCTCTCTCTCCCCCAAATAAATAAGTAAATTAAAAAAAAAAAGGAGGAAAACCTCTATGAACTACAAGTGAGTAATTTCCAGCAGCATATAGGATGCTATCGTTTATGTAAGAAGGAAGAGATTGTAAGAAAATATACCTATATCTATCCATTGTGCAAAAAGAAACACAAGAAGGATAAACCAGAACTAATGACATTTATTATCTTTATGGAGTAGGTGGGAATAGGTGAGAAAGAACCCAAGAATGGAACTGGCCTAGAAGGGGTTAGGGAAGAGTGACACTTCTCTGCGTATAGTTTTTTGTGTAGTGCTGACTCTTAGGCTCATATTAATGTTTTACCTACCCACCAAATAATAAATAAATAAATAAAAGTGAACTGGAATATGTGGGGGGTACCCCAAAAAGAAAATAAGCAGTGAGACGTGAACTTCACTGCATTAAAAATGAGTAACATGGGATCCCTGGGTGGCGCAGCGGTTTGGCGCTTGCCTTTGGCCCAGGGCGCGATCCTGGAGACCCGGGATCGAATCCCACGTCGGGCTCCCGGTGCATGGAGCCTGCTTCTCCCTCTGCCTACGTCTCTGTCTCTCTCTCTCTATCTCTCTGTGACTATCATAAATAAATAAAAATTAAAAAAAAAATGAGTAACATAACCACACTAAAGGGAGTAGAGAAGAAGATAAAAACTCACCTAGGTCACTTTGGATGCCAGTATTTTGACTACATACTTTAAGGCAAAAGACAGGTACTGAACAACACAGGTATTGCACTCAAATTACAGTATTTGTTTTTCAGAGGGTTATTGGTTAGAAATTCTGAAACTATCTGAGTATATACTTGTAGTAAGCATGTAAGTAATACACGATGGATTATGAGAACCAGATTTCTCACTGTTGAAATAAAGAGTTACAGATAAGGAAAAGGATAGTGTTGAATTGGAATCAAAAGCATTAGTTTAAACTTATCATCTGCCTATATGTTAAACACATATATGACGTGACACATATAACACATGCACACATATATACACACAGAGGGATAGATCCTACTGTACACCTTGAGAGGGCCTAGAGACAATGACATCCCAGCAACAATGAACACAGCCAATACCCAGATCTTGGTTCTTAAATTCCATGCTCCAATAAAAGTAATCACGGCTCTTCGGAGAAATGGTTCATTTCCAGGCTAGGGCAGAGATGAAACAAGATGAGTCTAGAACATCATGCAGTGACAGAAAGTAATGGAGTGCTCAAAAAATGATGGGGGGCATTTCAGAAAAACAAGAGTCAACATGAAGGAGCTTCCAAGGGCCAAATCGGACAATTTGAGTAATTCAATGAATAATGATAGTGTATTAGTCAGAGTTCTCCAAAGAAATAGAACCAATAAGCACCTGGGTGGTTCAGTTGGTTTAGCATATGCCTTCAGCTCAGGTAATGATTCCAAGGTCCTGGGACTAAGCCTCACCTTGGGCTTCCTGCTCAGCAGGGAGTCCACTTCTCCCTCTGCCCCTCCACCCACTGGTGCTCTCTCTCTCTCTTAAATAAACAAATGAATAAATAAATAAAACCTTAAAAAAAAAGTAAGAAACAGAACCACCAGGATATATATGTGAAGAGATTTATTAACAAGAATTGGCTTATGCAATTATGGAGACCATAAAGTCCCACAGTCTGCCATGTGCATGCTGGAGATCCAGGAGAGCCGTGGTATAATTCCATCAGAGTCGGAAAACCTGAGAACCAGAAGCACTAAGAGCAGAAGATTGATGTCCACCTCAAGCAATCAGGCAGGAAGGGGCAAATTCTTCCCCCTCCCCTACAACTTTTTGTTCTCTTCAGACCCCCAATGGATTGGATGATGCCCACTCGCATTTGGGACAGCTAACCACTTCAAAGTCCACTGATTGATGAAATGTCCATTTCATCCAGGAACACCCCCACAGATACACCCCAAAATATCACTTAACCAAATATCAGCATTCCTTGATCTAGTCAAGTTGACACAAAAAATTACACGACAGATACTAATAATTACCTATAAATAAAATAAATTTTCATGAGTCTATTCTAATATAAATAAGTAAATGGGGGAGAAGAGACATCTCTTCCTTACTGTAGGATTCTAATAAGTAAATATAGAAGGAATGATAGAAATAGAAAATCATCATTAAGCAAATTGCACAGTAATAATTGTTGCAGGCATGACTTATTGATAGATGTTAAAATTAATAAGTAAGAGGAGCCTGGCTGACTCAGTCAGTAGAGCATGTGACTCTTGATCTCGGGGTTGTGAGTTTGAGCCATGTTGGGTATAGATATTACTTTAAAAAAGGGCACCCCGGTGGCTTAGCGGTTTAGTGCCGCCTTCGGCCCAGGGCCTGATCCTGGAGACCCGGGATCGAGTCCCATGTCGGGTTCCAGTCCCACGTCGAGCTCCAGTTCCACGTTGAGCTCCCTGCATGGAGCCTGCTTCTCCTTCCGCCTGTGTCTCTGCCTCTCTCTCTGTGTGTGTCTCTCACGAATAAATAAATAAAATCCTAAAAAAAAGAATCATGATAAAAAAAAAGACGTTACTTAAAAAAATAAAATCTTTAAAAAGAAAAATCATATCTAAAAAAATTAGTAAGTAAAAGTATGATGAGAAACAAGATATTTGCATAAATTCAAAGTCTCTCTTCACGAATGTTTACTAATTACAAAGAGAAAAAGTGTAACCTCACAGTGGAGAAACCTAGAACACACTACCTTACCCAAGTGATCAAAGTTTACATGACCATTTATTTATTTTTAAGATTTTTGTTTTACTTATCCATAAGAGAGAGGCAGAGACATAGGCAGAGGGAGAAGCAGGCTCCTTACAGAGAGCCTGATGCAGGATTCGATCCCCGGACCAGGATCACACCCTGAGCCAAAGACAGACACCCAACCACTAAGCACCCAGGTGTCCCAACATGACCATTTATAAGACATACCAACATCATGTACCATCTAATATGAAGCACTTAGAAGAGCACTTCACTTCTGTAGTATTCTTACCCAAAGAATAGCCTCAAAGTAATCATTACAAAACATCAAAATATCCAAACTGAGGGATATCCTAGAAAATAACTGGCTAGTTACAACTCTAAAAAAAATGTCAGGTTCATGGAAGAAAAATTAATCTGAGAAATTGTCCCAGATTGGAGAAGACCAAGGAGACATGACAAGTATGGTAGCCAGCCTCCAAAATGGCCTCTGAGTGATGCTGCTATCATGGAAGAGGGCTGACCCATCGGTATCAATAGGATATTGTGGAAATGACACAGGGTGATTTCTGGAGCTAGGTCAGAAGGACTTTGCAACGTCAGCCTTACTTTCTTTGGGTGAAGCCAGCTGACGTGTCATTAGGCCATTCAAGCAACACCATGGAGAGACCCACAAGGCAACGAACTGAATGAAGCCTCCAGTATTTATGTGAATAGGCTATCTTGAAAACAGATCCCCAGTCCTAGTCAAGACATTATATAACCACAGTCCTGGCTGACATCATGAGTGAAAAGGCATCAGAGACCCTGAGCAAGAACTACCCACCTGGGACACCTGGGTGGCTCAGTGGTTGAACATTTGCCTTTGACTCAGAGCATGATCCCAGGGTCCCAGGATGGAGGCCTGCATCTAGCTTCCCACAGGGAGCCTGTTTATCCCTCTGCCTATGTCTCTGCCTCCCTCTCTCTGTTTCTCATGAATAAATAAATACAATCTTAAAAAAAAAAAAACAAAAACCTATCCACCTAAAAGCAGCTCCCAAATTCCTGGCCCATAGAAACTATGAAACAATAAGTGTTTGTTGTTTTAAGCTACTAACTTTTAGCATAATTGTTACATAACAATAAATAAGGGATTCCTGGGTGACTCAGCGGTTTAGCGCCTGCCTTTGGCCTGGGGCACGATCCTGGAGTCCCCGGATGGAGTCCCACGTCGGGCTCCGGGGCTCCCGGCATGGAGCCTGCTTCTCCCTCCTCCTGTGTCTCTGCTTCTCTCTCTCTCTCTCACGAATAAATAAATAAATCTTTAAAAATAAATAAATAAATAAATAATATACCAGTGATATGCAATTTGGAAACATACATGTAAAAACCCTAAGCAGGGGATCCCTGGGTGGCGCAGCGGTTTGGCGCCTGCCTTTGGCCCAGGGCGTGATCCTGGAGACCCGGGATCGAATCCCACGTCGGGCTCTCGGTGCATGGAGCCTGCTTCTCCCTCTGCCTGTGTCTCTGCCTCTCTCTCTCTCTCTCACTGTGTGCCTATCATAAATAAATAAAAAAAAAAATTAAAAAAAAAAAAACCCTAAGCAAATTAATTATTAGTAATAATAATTACTGAATCTAGAAGTATGTCGAAAAGGGGCACCTGGGTGGCTCAACGGTTGAGCATATGCTTTTGACTCAGGTCGTGATCCCGGAGTCCTGGGATCAAGCCCTGCATTGGGCTCCCCACAGGGACCCTGTTTCTCCCTCTGCCTATGTCTCTGCCTCTCTCTCTGTGTCTCTCACGAATAAATAAATAAAATATTTTTTAAAGTTATACAGAAAAGATAACACACTGTGCCTAAATTGTATTTATTCTAAAAAGGCCAGGTTAGGGCCACCTGGGAGGCTCAGTTGATTAAGCATCTGACTCTTGATCTCAGCTCAGTTCTTGATCTCAAGGTCTCTTGAGTTCAGGCCCTGTGTTAGGCTCCGAGCTGCTCACGGAGCCTACTTAAAATCAATCACTCAATCAGCCAGGTTAGAGATGAGAAATTTAATGAATGCAACTTACCCCTTTAGTAGATTAGAGGAGAAAATTTGCACCATCTCAATGAATGCATAAAGTGCATCTTGCTGGGCCCAGTGAAGTGTACCCCATAGGGCCCACTGCATCAGTAGGGGATGTGTGGCCAAGAGCAACAGGAGAGTCAAATGTCTGGGCAGAAAGTTTGATCCAAATGTTAAATAGGATCTAGATATTCGGAGGTTTATTGGGCATGCAGTCTGTTTTATACTGAAAAAGCAAACCCTTTCAATTCTTAACTGGACCATTTTGGTAAGTGTATTTATAATAAAATAGTCACTCATGTTTATGAGAGGAATGAAAGCAAGGTAATGAGTCTTAAAATATTATAAATTAGGGATCCCTGGGTGGCGCAGTGGTTTGGCGCCTGCCTTTGGCCCGGGGCGCGATCCTGGAGACCCGGGATCGAATCCCACGTCTCGGACTCCCGGTGCATGGAGCCTGCTTCTCCCTCTGCCTGTGTCTCTGCCTCTCTCTCTCTCTGTGTGTGACTATCATAAATAAATAAAAATTAAAAAAAAAGATTAAATAAAATAAAATATTATAAATTAGGGTTGTGGGGGTCAGGGAGATGTGTTGGGAGGAAGAAATGGGGGAAATGGCAATGTTGCTAATGTTCTGTTTTTCAAGCTAGGTGTCTAATTTATTATTTCACTCCATTGCTTGTGTATATTTGACATCAATTATTTTGTACATATCCAACAGTTCATAATTTTAAAAGGTGAACTCATCAGGCTGCCTCTAAACCTGCAGTCTCCCATTATTCCCCGTAGAGAATAATTCTATCTTTCATACAGAAGCCTGGGGCTACTTAGCTTCCCCCACATTCACTCAAATACTGCATCCTGGCCCCCTCTATCCCTTCAGGATGTCTGTCCACCCTGTACAAACCAGAGCAGGCTGTTTCTATCTCTGAGTGCTGCATCAGCTTCCTGACCACTCTTCCTGCTCCAGCTGGAGCCCCTCCCTCCTCCCTCTATGGTGACCATGACGATATTTCCCAGTGCCAATCTGCTCTTCCATCTCCAGCTTAAACTCCGCAGCATCTTCCCACTGACTCTGGTATAAAGCTGGCTGTTTACAAGGCCGGATGTGCTCAGTCTCCACTCACCTCTACAGACTCATGTTCAGCCATTCTCAACCTCACTCCTCGAGCTCATCACTCAGGGAGTCCCGTTGTTTCCTAAAATACACCTGCACTTTCAGGCCAGGGGAGTCTTCCTACTGATGCTGTTTCTTTTTCCTGTCCTCCCGCCCTATGCTCTAATCATCTTCTGGTTCCATCCTAAATGGAACCCTCATCCCATTTTTCATTTTTTTTTTTTATTATTCATTACCAAGCATGACCTTTGAAAACCTCCCTAACAATCTCTCTCACTTTCTCATCTGTGACTTCCAGCCCAATGCAGATCTCCAGGGAGCTCCAAGGGCTCCAGGGGACGGCCAAGTCGCAAGATAGAGGGAGCCCGGGTTCTTGCATAACTGGGTGGGAGCCTGTCCTCCTATTGCTCCTCACAATCAAAGATACCTGCTATATTAGTTATCTGTTGCTGTATAAGGAAGTTCTGACTCACCATTTCTCATGAGGTTTGCAGTTAAGATGTCAACCAGAGCTGCCATATCTGAAGGCTCAGTAGGGGCCGGAGGCTTTCAGGTCCCCCTCCCTGGGGACTCATTCACATGGCTGTGGGCTACAGGGCCTCCACCCCATACCATGTGGTCCTGTCCAGAGGGCTGCTCCAGAGTCTTCCTGCCATGGCATCTGGCTGCCCCCAGAGTCAGAGAGCCAGCAGGAAGCTAAAGTGCTGTTTGTGACCAAGTCTCACAAGTCACACCATTGCTTTTGTTTTAATCTGCTCTTTAGACACAAATTACTGAGACCAGTTTACACTCACAGAGAGGAGAACTAGGGGCACCTCTTGAAAAGAGGAGTATTGGGGCACCTGGGTGGCTGAGTGGTTGAGTGTCTGGCTTTGGCTCAGTTCATGATCCCTGGGTCTTGACCTGAGCCAGCCTCTGCCTGTGTCTCTGCCTCTCTGTGTCTCTCATGAATAAATAAATAAAATCTTAAAAAAAAAAAAAGAGTATCAAGAGCACATGGATGCATCCTAGGAGCAGCCCACCCTGGCTGAACCCATTCATTCACCTGTGTATTTCCGGCACCTGAGGGCTGCCTACAGTGAACTTGGGCCGTGGGGTCCCTGGGCTCCCACCTTCTGGAATATTCCTGTGCTTCTGTACTCAGATCCCACTTCTTTCTTTCTTCTTTCTTTCTTTCTTTTCTTTCTTTCTTTCTTTCTTTCTTTCTTTCTTTCTTTCTTTCTTTCTTTCTTTCTTTCTTTCTTTCTTTCTTTCTTCTTCTTTCTTTTCTTAAGATTTTATTTGTTTATTCATGAGAGAGGCAGAAACACAGGCAGAGGGAGAAGCAGGCTCCATGCAGGGAGCCCAATGTGGGACTCGACCCCGGGTCTCCAGGATCAGGCCCTGGGCTGAAGGCGGTGCTAAACCGCTGAGCCACTGGGCTGCCCCCAACTCCCCTTTCTGATGTAACTGGGCGTGACATCTCATTGCTCCTCCCACTTCCCCACACTCACTCCCTTGTCCTGGTCCTGTATCTACCTGAGCCCAGGTGCATACACATCTGTGCATACCTCCCGCAGAGAGAGGACTGTTCTCCCTTCACTCTGGGTCCTTCTCACCTGCTCCACCTCCCTTCCCTTCTTGATTTCCCAAAGTCAACACTTCTCTGTGTGTTCCCTTGTTTATTTGTTGTCTATTGACTGGAAGCTCCGGGAAGAGGGAATTTTTTTTTAAGGATTCTTTTTTTTTTAATTTAAAAGATTTTATTTTTTATTTATCCCTGAGAGACACAGAGAGAAGCAGAGACATAGACAGAAGGAGAAGCAGGCTCCTCACAGGGAGCCCAATGTGGGACTGAATCCCCGGACCGGTATCACGGCCTGAGCCAAAGCAGACGCTAATCTGCTGAGCCACCCAGGCATCGTAAGATTTTATCATTATTGGAAAGAGAGACAACACAAGCTAGGGGAGCTGCAGGCAGAGGGAGAGGAAGAAGCAGGCTCCCTGCTGAGCAGGAAGCCCGGCCCAGGGCTCCATCCCAGGACCCTGAGATCATGACCTGTGCTGAAGTTAGACACTTCAATGACTGAGCCACCCAGCTGCCCCGGGACAGGGATTTTTATGTTTTGCTCACTAATGCATTCTTTACACTTAGCATAAGGGCTGGCTCATGGTGGGTATGCAGTAAATACTTGCTGGATAAAGAAATGACTGAATCAGGGGCACCTGGGGGGCTCAGTCAGTGAAGCGTATGCCGGCACCTGAGGGCTGCCTCACAGTGAACTTGGGCCGTGGATCTTAGGGGTCTTAGGATCAAGCCCCACATCGGGCTCCCTGCTCAGTGGGGAGCCTGTTTCTGCCTCTCTTGCTTGTGCTCTCTCTCTCTCTCAAATAAATAGTCTTTTTTAAAAAATAACTGAATCAGTGGCAGGAGGAAAACTGCATCCATTCTAATGGGAAAGAGGCAGGAGGAAAAGTGTGTGTCCCACATTTCCTGCACCAAGCAAGAAGGCTCATGAGGCCACAAAGTATCATTTTGGTCTCTACTGAGTCCCCAGCACACAGCCCTGTGCCTGGCACATAACAGGCCCTATAAGCTAATGTGTTGATTGGCCAAGTGCTGATTATCCAAGCCAGTAACTTATTGCCCCCAACACCTTTCTTTGTAATACACTTGGGTAACAGGTGCTGTCCCTGGACCCGTCCTTAGCCCACCCCTGTATTCTATGTCCCTTTCATAGATGTCCTCAGGTTCCATGTTCAGAGTTATGACCTGGCCTCACTCCTGGCCACCTGCTCCTTGCAGCGGTCAGAGACTTGGGTTCCCTGTCCCTGCTTTGTCCCTCCAAAGACACGCAGGTTGTCTAGCTCAGTGGTGATTCTTCCCTGGCTTTGCCCAGAGACTATGGGGAATGGCTGAGGCCCAGATACTCTTGGAGTTGAGAGTGGAACTCATCACAGGTCCTGGGGAGTTGGTGCAAGAAGTGCTAGGGAATGTTGGGGAACCAGTGTCCTAGCTTGGCCACTCTCCAGTAGGGTGACTCCGGCTAAGTTCCCTAGCTTCTCTGAGCTTCAACTTTCTCATCAGTAAAATGGCAACTTGGGGCACCTGACTAGCTCAGTCAGTAGAGCATGCAACTCTTGAACTTTGGGTCATGGGTTCAAGCCCCAGGTTGGGCTTAGAGCTTACTTTAGAAAAACTGGCAATTTGTCACAGGAATTGAGAAGATGAATGTGTTACAAAGTAAAGACGGTGAGAGTGGGGCTGTGGGGCTACCCTGCCTGGGTTTCAGTCCTGAGTTTGTCTTTCCCTATTAGTTGTGCAAACCTCAGGCAAGTTATCTAATCTTTCTGTACCTTAGTTTCCCCATTTATGAAAGAAGCATGATAATAGTACCTGGCTTATGGGATTGTTCTGATCCAGTCATACAATCAGAACTCAACACACACGGGCTGTGTGATCATCCTTCAGCTTACATCACACACATAGGAGTTATTATTATTTTTCCGAACTTTGCCCTGACAGAGGTCACAGACACAGGAACAACTGCAATACAGCATCAGATGAGACTGTGTTCACATCGGCCCAATGCCACCATCAACAAGGGAGGGAGAGATTCGTTTAGGTTTACAGCTGATGCCTGAGAGTGTCTTTGGATGTGCACTAAGCATTTTCCAGGCAAACAGGAGGAGGAAAGTGTCTTACACAAAGGAAAAGCAAAAGAGAAGAATGTTATGCTGAAGAGATGAGCAGAGTTTGAGGCAGGAGGACAAGTGAAGTTTGGCCACAACACAAAGTGCATGAGGGATGGTGGGGAGGCAGCAGGTCACGTAAGGATCCAAATGCCCAGTGAGAGCAGTGAGTGGATGCGGGTGTAGCCATCTGGCTCACCTGGCATCTGTCCCAGCCTCCTCCCAGCTTCCTTCTTGGACTGCAGAGTTTGTATTGGGGGGGGAAAAAAAAACATGTTCCAGCTGTTCAATTGGAATCATGTGAGACTTAACTGTGGAACTGAGTGAAATGAAGGGCCACCCCTGACCCCCAGGCATTCCTTCTGCTGGTGTGACTCCAGCACGCATGGTGTGGCTCTGGAACCACTGCACTGGGGAAGCTTCCAGGTCCCTGGATGGCAGTTATCACCTCACCAGGACAGCTGTCTTTGCACTGCCTGTGATATGTCACCTTCAGTGGCTCTGACTGAAACCTTGCCCAGGAAATGATTTAGAACAATTCCGAAAGAAACTGTCCCTTCATCCTCCACGAAGCTGCTGTCTTCTGTCCCTGATTCTGCCAGAAACTACCACTCCAGGGCTGTCAGGCCTGAGTCAATGCCATTATCTACCCATCTATTCATCATCCAAATGTTTATTTTATTCACTTTTTCAATATTCACTGAACTCTTGTTTTGTACCAGGCCCTGGCGCTGGGAACCATGAGATAAACCAGACATTATGCCCACTGTTTGAGTTATCTATTGCTATGAAACAAACCACCCTAAAATGTAAAGTTTTACAACAATAGCCACCATTTATTTCTTTACAACTTTGCAACTGGGGCAAGGTCTCAAGTGGAGAGCTCTTTTCTCCTCCATACGGCATCATCTGGAGCAGCTGGTTGTTTTACCAGCAAAAACTAAAGATGGGTTTATTCGGGAACTGCTGAGAATTACAACCTGGAAGCTACAAGGAAGTTCCAGCAAAACCACAGGTAAGTAACTCCCTGAACAAAGAGAGGACCACTCTTTAATAAAGGAAAGGGGGAGTTGGGAGTTATAAATTAAAAATCTATTGGAGTAAACTGGGAGCTTGAAGTATAGTGGCTTCTCAATGGCTGAACTGTGACTGTCTGTCTTTGACAGACTGTTGCTGGGGCAAGAAGAAATTTTCCTTCCTCCCACTGGGATAGCACAGAAGTATCTACTTGCAGGGTCCCACTCTTCCCTTTGGGTCTGCGGTAGACCCCTAGTGCTGGGCTTGAGAGCTCCCCCTGCTGGCCTCCTAGCTCCATCCTAAATGAGATTTCCTTTTATTGATTTTCACACCAGCATGAGCTTTGTCTAGAGAAGAAACAGAATGTAAAAAGTGTGTGTCAGATAAATGATGGGACAAATTCCTGGTGTGTGCCCCTGGAGCCAATACCCAGCTGAATTAGGAGTGGGCATGGCTGCTCAAGGAGTGCCAAGAATGTCTCCATTTCAATGTGTGCCCCATGTAACAAAGCTTATGTTCACAGAACTGGGACAGGTAACGAGCAGGAGTGACCTTGGCTGCTGGGAACTGGAAAGCACTGGCCCCATCTAAGCAGCTCTAATCAGGAAGTTGGACTCAGTGGGGCCACACAGCCAAGTTTCCTGGAGAAGCCAGGCATCCTTACCTCATATGTGAAATCTTATACATTTTAAGCAATGACAGTTAATTGATAAAAATTATCAGTGCTGTGCAGGTCTAACAAAACTCAACCATCTAGCTGGATGTGCCTATGGGCAGACAGCTGAGGTCTCTGATCTGAAGGCTATTTGTCCTCCAGAATACCAACAGTGCCCTCCTCCATGAAGCCTCAGGCTTACTCTGCCACGCAGCTCCCAACAACCCAGAATTACTGCTGTCTTTATTTTTTAATCCTTACTTTTCTGTTTATGAAAGGAATCCTCTTTTTTGGTGAAAAATTCAAACCTTACAGAAATTTCTAATATAACCTATGAACACGGACCTAGTCCCACCTCTACCTTTCCACCTGATAGCCAACAGTAATAGTTGGTGAATATTCCTTCAGATATTCTTTTTTTTTTAATTTTTATTTATTTATGATAGTCACACAGGGAGAGAGAGAGAGAGGCAGAGACATAGGCAGAGGGAGAAGCAGGCTCCATGCACCGGGAGCCCGACGTGGGATTCGATCCCGGGTCTCCAGGATCGCGCCCTGGGCCAAAGGCAGGCGTCAAACCGCTGCGCCACCCAGGGATCCCTCCTTCAGATATTCTAAGAATCTTTTTTCCAGTTCACAAAATTGAAATCTTACTGAATAACCACTTTATAAACTTTTTTTATAATAACATAGGATGAACAACTTTTCATGGCAGTGGCATTAATCTAAATTCAATCTTCTTGGGATGCCTGGGTGGCTCAACGGTTGAGCATCTGCCTTTGCTCAGGGCATGATCCCAGTTTAGGGATCGAGTCCCACATCAGGATCCCTGTGAGGAGCCTGCTTCTCCTTCTACCTATGTCTCTGTCTCTCTCTGTGTCTCCCATGAATAAATAAATAAAATCTTTTTAAAAATAAATTCATCTTTCTTAATGCCTGTGTTTAGGAGACACAGTAGTCAAGGTGAATGATTGTGAAATCAGATAGACCCAAGTTCAAAGCCTATGTCTAAATAACTGATCAAATGGCTCAACCTCTCTGAGACTCCATTTCCTCATCTATAAAATGAGAGAAAAAATGGTGTCTACCTTGCAAGGATTAAGTGAAAACATGAATGTAGGGTCTTGCACATATTATGCATTTGATGAACTTTAGCTACTACTATAGCATTCTGCTGTATGGTTATATAAATTTCACCATTTGCCTATTGACGGTCATGTAGGTTGTTTCTAAATTTTCTCTATTACAAATTGTGCTTCAGTGAATTCTTTGTCAAGATGGATTCCGAGATTGAAATTGCTGGGTCATGGGTATCTGCATTTTTTTTGACTTACTGAAATTCTCAAAATCATTTTATAAACGATCACACAAGTAATAGATGAATACATTCCCTTTCATATGGTTTTAAGCTGCTCATAGGTATGCAGGGTAAAACACAGCCATCTCTCTTCACAACACTCCTCTCTCCATCCCACCTCCTCTTCTTTTTCCTAGAGATGTCCCCTTTATTTTTTTTTTTAAGTAGGCTAACATGAGGCTTGAACTCACAACCCTGAGATCAAAACATGAGCCGAGATCAGACACTTAACCAACTGAGTAACTCAGGTGCCACTAGTCATCCCCTTTAAAAGTGTATTCTTTCTTAATAGATGCATGTAATACATAGTATGTATATAAATACACACAGCTTTTTTCTTTACATCAATGAAATCATACTTCTGACATTATTCTGTAAGTTACTTTTTTAACCTAATAAAATGTCTTAGAAATTTCTCTACATTGTAGACTTACCTCATTCTTATTATTTAAGGAAATATTCCAGAACACAAAAAGAGAAAACTATAGGGTGCCTGGCTGACTCAGTGGAGCATGAGAGTCTTGATCTTAGGGTTGTGGGTTCGAGCCCCACATTGGGTGTAGAGATTGCTTTAAAATAAAGTCTTCTTAAAAAATCTAAATGTCTTTTTTTTAAAGATTTTATTTATTTATTCATGATAGTCACAGAGAGAGAGAGAGAGAGAGAGAGAGAGAGAGAGGCAGAGACACAGGCAGAGGGAGAAGCAGGCTCCATGCAGGGAGTCCGACGTGGGATTCGATCCCGGGTCTCCAGGATCGTGCCCCGGGCCAAAGGCAGGCACTAAACCGCTGCACCACCCAGGGATCCCAAAAATCTAAATGTCTTATACATCATGTACTATATATGTGTGTGTGTGTGTGTGTGTGTGTGTGTGTGTGTGTGTCTGTGTGTGTGTGTTTATATCACTTTAAAAAAATACTTGGTATTGGGGCACCTGGATGGCTCAGTCGGTGAAGCATGGAACTCTTGATCTTGGGGTTGTGAGTTTGAGCCCTTCACTGGGTGTGGAGATTGCCTTAAAATAAAATCTTAAAAAAAAAAAAAAAGGTAGACACACCTATGTACCTTCCACCAGTTTAGGAAAGGAAGCATTTGTTTTTGTTTTTGTTTTGTTTTTTAAGATTTTATTTATTTAGAGAGAGTGGGAGAGAGGGATAGAGAGAGCAGGAGAGAAAGAATCTCAAGCAGACTCCTCGCTGAGCTGGGAGCTCAATGCTGGGTTTGATCCCATGACCCTGAGATCATGACCTGAGCCAAAACCAGAGTAGAATGCTCAAAGGACTGAGCCAGGTTCCCCACATTTTTATAAAGTTTTATTTATTTAAGTAGTCTCTACATTCAGCATGAAGCTCAAACTCACAACCCCGAGATCAAGAGTTGCATGCTCTTCCAACTGAGCCAGCCAAGCGCCCCCATATATAGCTACATTTGAAAATAAACTCTAATGTTCCATGAAAAACTGTTTTTATCTAGATTGAAATGTTAGGTCAATTTGGAGGAGAACTGACATTTCCTGCCAGAAATACATGAAGGTACCAATACCTCTACATCCTTGCTAACATTTGCTATTGTTGGTCTTTTTGTGTACGTCTTTTTTTATTATAACCATCCTAGTGGATGTGAAGTGATCTCAGCGTGGTTTGGATTTGCATTATTTTCATGGGACTATTGGCCATTTAAAGAAATTTCTGTTCAAATCCTTTGCTATTTTTGAATTGGGTTGTCTTTTTATTTCTGAGTTGTAAGAGTTCTTTTTATATTCTAGATACAAGTCTTTTTATCAAATATATGATTTGCAAATGTTTTCTCTTCTGTGAGTTGTCTCTTCAATTTTTGGATGATGTCTTTTGAAACACAAAAGTTTTAAATTTTAACGATGTCTGATTTTTTAAAAATATTTATTTATTTATTCATTCATTCATTCATTCATTCATGAGACACACACAGAGAGAGAGGCAGAGACACAGGCAGGGGGAGAAGCAGGCTCCTCACAGGGAGCCCAATGCGGGACTCAGTCCCCCAACCAGGGATCACGCCCTGAGCCCAAGGCAGACACTCAACCGTTGAGCCACCCAAGCGTCCCAATGATGTCTGATTTATCTAGTTTTTCTGACATTCCTGTGCTTTTGGTGTCATAGCCAAGAAATCATCATCTAACCGAAGGTCATGAAAATTTATGGCTGGTTTATTTCTAAGATTTTCATAGTTTTAGGTCTTACATTTAGGTCTTTGATCCACTTTGAACTAATTTTTTGTGTATGGTGTGAGGTGGGGTTCCTAACACCATTTGTTGACAAGACTATTTTCCCCCCACTGCATTATGTTGGCACTCTTGATGATAATCAATTGACTATAGGATGCCTGGGTGGCTCAGTGGTTGAGTATCTGCCTTGGGCTCAGGGTGTGATCCCGGTTGGGGGACTAAGTCCTGCATCGGGCTCCCTGTGAGGAGCCCGCTTCTCTGTGCTAATGTCTCTGCCTCTCTGTTTCTCATGAATAAATGAATAAAATCTTTAAAAAAAAAAAAGAAATAACCAATTGACCATAAATGTCTGTGCTTATTTCTGGACTTTTTTTTTTTTTAAGATTTTTATTTATTGGGCAGACCGGGTGGCTCAGCAGTTTAGCGCCGCCTTCAGCCCAGGGCCCGATCCTGGAGAGCCAGGATCGAGTCCCACGTTGGGCTCCCTGCATGGAGCCTGCTTCTCCCTCTGCCTGTATCTCTGCCTCTCTCTGTGTGTCTCTCATGAGTAAATAAATAAAATCTTTTAAAAATAATTTTTTTATTTTTTTTTATTTATGATAGTCACACAGAGAGAGAGAGAGAGAGAGGCAGAGACATAGGCAGAGGGAGAAGCAGGCTCCATGCACCGGGAGCCTGACGTGGGATTCGATCCCAGGTCTGCAGGATCGCGCCCTGGGCCAAAGGCAGGCGCCACACCGCTGTGCCACCCAGGGATCCCTTTTAAAAATAATTTTAAAAAATAAATATAAAATCAGGAAGTATGAGTACTCCAACTTTCTTCTACCTTTTCAAGAATGTTTTCTCTCTTCTGGGTTTCATGCATTTCCACATGAATTTGAAGATAATCACCTCGTCAATTTTTGCAATGAAGGCAGCAGGGATTTTGACAGGGATTGTTGAATTTTTAGATCAATTTTGGGGACTATGCCACCTAACAATATTAAGTCCTATAATACATAGATATGAGATATTTTCCCATTAATTTAGATGTTTAATTTCTATCAACAATGTTTTATAATATTCAGTGTATCAGTCTTATACTTCTCTTGTTGAATATATTCATACGCATTTTCTTTTCATTGCATTGTAAATGGAATTTTCTTGATCTTATTTGTGGGTTGTTCATTGCTAGTGAATAAAAATACAATTGAGTTTTGAATACTGATCTTCTATCCTGCAACCTTGCTGAACTCATTTACTAACTCTAGTATTTTTTGATGGATTCCTTAGGATTTTCTGTAGAAGATCCTACCATTTGCAAACAGAGATAATTTGATTTTTTCCTTTCTAACTAGATGTCTTTTATTTCTTTTCTTACTTAATTACCCTCGCTAAAACTTTCAGTATAATACTGATTAGAAGTGATAAGGGTGGACATTCTTTTCTTGAATCTGATCTTAGAGGGAAAGCATTCAGTCTTGTACTGTTATGTACAATGTTAGCTGTGCTAACACATGGCTGTGTGATAAATACCATTTATCAGGTCCAGGAAGTTTCAGTAGATTCCTACTTTGGGTTATTTTTTAAAAGATTTTATTTATTCGAGAGAGAGAAAGAGAGAGCACAAGCAGGGGCGGGGCAGAGGGAAAGAGAGAAGCAGACTCTCCACTGAGTTTGGTGCTCGACAGCAGGCTCCACTCTAGGACCCTGAGATCATGACCTGAGCTGAAATCAGACACTTAACTGACTGAGCCACCCAGGTGCCCCTAGTTTGGGTTATTTTATTTTATTTTATTTTATTTTATTTTATTTATTTTATTTTATTTTTTAAATACTAACCTCCTTTTCCATCTAAAGAAACTGCGGTTTATTTTTTATTTTTTTTATTTATTCATGACAGTCACACACAGAGAAAGAGAGAGAGGCAGAGACACAGGCAGAGGGAGAAGCAGGCTCCATGCACCGGGAGCCCAACGTGGGATTCGATCCCGGGTCTCCAGGATCGCGCCCTGGGCCAAAGGCAGGCGCCAAACCGCTGCGCCACCCAGGGATCCCAGTTTTGGTTATTTTAAAAATTATTTTTATTTATTTTTATTAAGTTTTAACTTTTAATTACAATATAGTTAACTTACGGTGTTCTGTTTCATGTGTACAATATAGTGATTCAACAATACATTACTCATGCTTATCATGATAAGTGTACTCTAAATCCCCTTCATCTATTTCACCCATCCCCCTGCCCATCTCCCCTCTGGTAACCCTCTGTTCTCTATAGTTAAAAGTCTGTTTGTCTCCTTTTTTCCCCCCTTTGTTCGTTTGTTTTGCTTCTTGAATTCCAAATATGAGTGCAATCATGTGGTATTTGTCTTTCTCTGACTTATTTCACTTAGCATTATACTCTCTAGCTCCATCCATGTTGCAAATGGCAATATTTCATTCTTTTTATGGCTAATACTCCATTGTGTATATATACC
Source organism: Nyctereutes procyonoides (assembly GCF_905146905.1). Lineage (NCBI taxonomy): Eukaryota > Metazoa > Chordata > Mammalia > Carnivora > Canidae > Nyctereutes > Nyctereutes procyonoides. The sequence goes on from NW_026575025.1 coordinate 11,364,586, forward strand.
ACATCTTCTTTATCCATTCATCTATCAAGGGACTTTTGGGCTGCTTCCATGATTTGGCTATTGTAAATATGCTGCAGTAAACGTGTCCTTTTGAATCAATGTTTTCATATTCTTTGGATAAATACCCAGTAGTGTGATTACTGGATCATAGGGTAGTTCTATTTCTTTTTTTAAGATTTTATTTATTTGGGGATCCCTGGGTGGCGCAGCGGTTTAGTGCCTGCCTTTAGCCCAGGGCGTGATCCTGGAGACCCGGGATCGAATCTCACGTCGGGCTCCCGGTGCATGGGGCCTGCTTCTCCCTCTGTCTATGTCTCTGCCTCTGCCTCTCTCTCTCTCTCTCTATCTCTCTCTCTCTCTCTGTGTGTGTGACTATCATAAATAAAAATTAAAAAAAAAAGATTTTATTTATTTGACAGAGGGAGAGAGAGAGAGAGAGAGAGCAAGCGAGCACAAGCCGGGGGAGCCACAGGCAGAGGAAAAGGGAAAAGCTCAGCGGGGAGCCCAATGTGGGGCTCAATCCCAGACCCTGGGATCATGACCTGAGCCAAAGTCAGATGTTTAACTGACCGAGCCACTCAGGTGCCCCTATTTTTTTATGGACCTCCATACTGTTTTCCACAGTGGCTGCAGTTCGCATTCCCGCCAATAGTGCATTGTGGGTTCCTTTTTTCTACATCCTCGCCAACACTTGCTGTTTCTTATGTTTTGTTTTGTTTTTTTATTTTAGCCATTCTGACAGGTGTGATGTGATATCTCATGATGGTGATTTTGAATTGCATTTCTCTGATGATGAGTGATGATAGCTCCCTGTGCTCTCCTAGGATTTTTAAGGTTTCAGGATTCACATTTAGGTCTTTAATCCATTTCAAGTTTTTGTGTGTGTGTGTGGTGTAAGAAAGTGGTTCAGTTTTCCCAAAACCATTTATTGAAGAGACTTTTTCAATTGTATACTCTTGTCTCTTGTCAAAAATTAATTGATCATATAATTAATTGATCATATAAAGGATGTTCACTCTCACCACTGGGTTTGTTTCCAGACTTTCTATCCTGTTCTATTGATCGATGTGTCTGGTTTTAAAATAAGATTTTATTTATTTGAGAGCACCAGCAGGGGGAGGGGCAGAGGGAAAGGGAGAAGCAGACTTCCCACTAAGCAGGGAGCCTGATGTGGGGCTCAATCTCAGAATCCTGGGATCATGACCTAAGCCGAAGGCAGGCACTTTAACCAACTAAGCCACCCAGGTGCCCCTCATGTGTGTATTTTTGTGCCAGTACCATACTGTTTGATTACTACAGCTTTGTAGTATAACTTAAAACCTGGACTTGTGATACCTCCAGCTTTTTTTTTTTCTTTTTCAAGATTATTTTGGATATTTGGGGTGTTTTGTCATTCCATACAAATTTTAGGATTGTTTGTTCTAATTCTGTGATAGGAATTACATTATGTTTGTAGACTGCTTTGGGTAGTATGGACATTTTAACAATATATATTCTTTACAACCCCTGAGCATGAAATATCTTTCCATTTGAATCATTTTCAATGTCTTTTTTAAAAGATTTATTTATTTATTTATTTATTTATTTATTTATTCATTCATTCATTCATTCATGAGAGACACACGGAGAGAGAGAGAGAGAGATAGGTAGAGGGAGAAGCAGGCTCCCTGCAGAGAGCCTGATGTGGGACTCCATCCCAGATCCCAGGATCAGGCCCTGAGCTGAAGGCAGATGCTCAACCGCTGAGCCACCCAGACATCCCTAAATCATCTTCAATGTCTTTCATCAATGTCTCATAGTTTTCAGAGTACATGTCTTTCACTTCTTTACTTAAGTTTATTCCTATGTATTTTATTATTTTTGGCACAATTGTAAATAAGATTGCTTTCCTAATTTCTCTTTGTGCTTAATTTCTCATTATTGGTGTATAGGAATGCAGTGGGTTTCTGTACATTGATTTTATATGCTTTGACCTTAGTAAATTCATTTATCAGAGACTTCCTCCTAAGATGAGGAACAAGACAAGGATGTCCACTCTCACCACTTTTATTCAACATAGTTCTGGAAGTCCTGGCCACAGCAATCAGATAAGAAAAGGGAATAAAAGGCATCCAAATTGGTAAAGAATAAATAAAACTTTCACTATTTGAAGATGACATTATGGGGATCCCTGGGTGGCTCAGTGGTTTAGCGCCTGCCTTTGGCCCAGGGCATGATCCTGGAGTCTCAGGATCGAGTCCCGCGTTGGGCTCCTGGCATGGAGCCTGCTTCTCCCTCTGCCTGTGTCTCTGTCTCTCTCTCTCTCTGTGTCTCTCATGAATAAATAAAACCTTAAAAAAAAAAAGATGACATTATACTATATATAGAAAACCCTATAGTTATTTTTAATCATGCAAGTGTTTGATATTCTTTTAAATCTGCCTTTCTTTTTTTATTTTAAAGATTTTATTTATTTATTCATGAGAGAGAGAGAGAGAAGCAGAGACACAGGCAGAGGGAGAAGCAGGCTCCATGCAGGGAGCTGGGTGTAGGATTCGATCCTGGGACTCCAGGATCATGCCCTGGGTGTAAAGGCAGGCACTAAACTGCTAAGCCACCCAGGGATCCCCTAAATCTGCTTTTCTAATGGATTAAACGTTACTGCAATAGATGGATCTAACCATTCTCTTCCTAATGGACATGTGGGGATTTTTTTTTCTTTCCTATCATATCTTCTTCCCATTTTACATGTTATTGTATGCAGTATTTTAATTTTTTTATCCTCACTTATTAAAAATCTAATTTGTGGGGCATCTGGGTGGCGCCATCAGTTAAGTGTCTGACTCTTGGTTTCAGCTGAGGTCATGATCTCAGGGTCATGTGATCAAGCCTCATGATAGGCTCTGCACTGCGTGTAGAATCCGCTTGAGTCTCTCTCCCTCTCCTGTCCACTCCCCCCCAAAATCTAATTTGTGATGAATTTATTTAGTTTTGAAAGAAATATGATTTGGTAAAGATACATTTTTACCTTTTTTTGTATGTATAATACATCTGGGGTCCCCACATACAGAGCATATGCCTGATTGTAGGGAGCGGAGGCAAGGTGTGAGCTGAGGTGTCAGAGGATCTTTCTGGCCACTGTGGGGACAATAAGCAGACAGTAGAGGATAGGAAAAGAGACTAGTTGGGTGGCTGTTAAACTGGCCCACGCAGGGGCACCTGCATGGCTCAGTTAGTTAAGCATCTGCCTTTGGCTCAGGTCATGACATGGAGTCCTGGGATTGAGACCCATGCCAGGCATCCTGATCAAGAGAGTCTGCTTCTCCCCATCCCTGTGCCCCCTCACTCCTGCTTGTGCACTCACGTGCATGCTGTCACACACACTCTCTCTCTCAAATAAGTAAAATATTTAAAATAAAATGGCCCAAGCATGAAATGATGATGATGGACTGAAGATGGAAAAGAAAGAATGAATTCTGGAGATACTTTGGATATAGAATCAACGGGACTTCATCTCTTGTGCAATATATTGTAAGAGCCTCCTAACTGGTTTCCCTGCACCCCAGACTACTACATTCAGTAACATAGGTGTTAGGGTGACCCTTTTAGACCTAAGTAGAGCATGTTCACCTCTACTCAGCATCCTCCAGTGCCTCCTCATATCACTCAGAGTAAAAGCTAAAGCCCTTGTAATGGCTAAGGCCATCTGGTTTTGCCACCTCCTCCTCCTTACCCTTTTGCTATTTCCACTCCAGCCATACTCACCTCCTCCCAACAAACCAGGACAGGTCGACTCTTACCTATCTCCAGCTCTTTACCCAGACATCCCTTTGACTCACGCCCCTACCTCCTTCTAATCTTTGTTCAGCTTCTCACTGATACTACAACCTGCTTCAAGCACCCAACCAACACTCCTGATCCTTTTTTGTTCTGCCCTTTTTGCCTATAGCACTTATTACCTACTTATTATCTGCCAACATAGTAGATAATTCACTTACATCATGTATATTGTTTATCACCCATCACATCCACTAGGATAAAACTTCACAGAGATTGTTATTTGTTCACTGACATCCTAATTTCCTAGAACAGGCTCCATCTGACACATATTTGTAGACAACTGGATAAATGATTTAATTACCAGTTTTATCTGGGGACAGATGGAGGGAGAAGGTGAACAAGATGCCCAGGTTTCTGAAGCTAGGGTAGGGCTGGAGGACTAGGAACACTGAAATATTTTCCAAACAGGAGATATTCCAGCTGAAGACCTCTTGGGAGGCAGCCCGGTGGCGCAGCGGTTTGGTGCTGCCTGCAGCCCAGGGTGTGATCCTGGAGACCCGGGATCGAGTCCCATGTCGGCTCCCTGTGTGGAACCTGCTTCTCCCTCTGCCTGTGTCTCTGCCTCTCTCTGTGTGTCTCTATGAATAAATAAATAAATAAATAAATAAATAAATAAATAATAAATAAATAAATAAAATCTTAAAAAAAAAAATGAAGACCTCTTGGGTTAGGGGTGTGGAACCCACAGTAGCAAAGAAAGAAAAGGAGAGGCCTGTGGGATTACAGAAGCCCAGAGAGGAGACTTATTAGAAGAGGAGAGAGGTCAGGTCAGGCAAGAACTGAAGCTGATCACTGGATGGAGTCACTAGAAAGTAATACCTGGCCTGGGGGAGCCAACTCTGTGACAGGTTACAAGCTAAATTGGTCAGGCCAATTCAGGAGGAAGTGAAGGTGGCTGAAGCCAACAGGACGGGAATTTAGAGTCGCACAGACCATATGCCAATCCTAGAACAGGTCCTGTTAAATCTCTGAACCTCAGCTGTCCCAGGTACGAAATAAGCAGAGCACCTCCTCGCCCATAAACCTTGATGCTTGATTGCCAAATGAGAAAGAGGAAACCGCAAGATGCAATTTGGGCGTATTGTCTCCATTCTGTCAAATGCGCAGACTGGCTTGGCTGCGACTGCGACATCAACTGAAATACTGGGCAGCCCAAGGCCAGTGGGAGCTGCGCTTACCGCGGGGGACTGGACAACACGAGGAGAGCAGAGCTGTAGGCCCAGGGGAGCTGAAGTCAATCCCTTTGCACAGAACACTATCCCAAGATCAGCCGGAATCAAAGGTCTGCCTTCCTAGTCCTACACACACCAGCCTGCCCCTCCCTCTCGTGGCGCAGCAAACGCTCCGGCCCGGCAGGCACACATCACCCGCCCACGGACTGCGGGCCCCCTCCCTCTTTCCCTCTCTCTCCGCCAGCTGTCCGCCCACTGGGCTTGGACCTAGACCTAGACTAGGCAACGCCGCCTTTCGTCCCTAGCAACCACTCACCTGCTTCTCCCTTTCCGTTGGCCGGCAAATTTCCTTTTTTTATTGGTCCGCGTAACTCTATTCGGCCAATTAGTAGCAGCCACGGGGACCCAACACACTCCCACACAATTTGGGGGTGATCGTGGAGGAGCAAATTTTTCTTTTCCGAATTTATTTGTTAATTCGTTGTGAGATCTTCTGGAATGAGACTCTAAAACATCTAATTTCTGTTAAGCCTGTGGCGTCTGGCCCTTGCACGCGCCCCCCTCCAAGTGGTACGGTCCGCACAGGTCCCACCTTCCTCCCCGCGGGGGAGCCGGAGTCCTTCCCTAGGTTGAGTCGCCTCGGAGACCGAGACGATACCATCCGGGACTAATACACGGGGGGACCCCAACTACCTCCCTCGCTGCCCTATTCCACTCTGGCCACCTCTCGCATCTCCTGCTCCGGCAGTGGGCACGACGCCTGGATACGGTGGTGGGACTACTGCTCCCGGCGCCACGGAGGGTGCGTGGTGCGGCCGAAGGAAGGATGCACTTGGTACGGTCCACACGGCGCCCCGCCGGAAGTGAGGTGTCTCACCCCCGAAGTTCCGGCTCGCAGGGGGTGGGGAGTGTCGTTAACCGAAGTCGCCTCCGCAGTCTCGGGGATCGAGCTGGCTCGCTGCGGTGGGCTCCTGGTGAGTCGGCCGGGGTCGGGGTCGGGGTCGGGCCCGGGTAGTGGTTGGAGTCGGGACCTGGGTCCTCCCGTTGAGGGCTCCGGGGTCGGCGCGCCCCCTCAGCCCGGCTCGCGGCTTGTCAGTTGTCCGTCGACCTCGGGTGCCCGCGCGGCTGCTCTCCAGAGGCTGGGCCCCGCCTGCGACAGTCGCAGCTTCTGGCCATCACAGGTGCGGGGACGACCCGGGTCCCTCTCCCTGCCGCCGCTGCATCGCGGCGATCGTCCGTTTCTCCGCTGCCCCCCAGTGGACCCTGCCCCGGGGGTTGGGGGACGCCAGGGTTCCAGACTGACGTACCCGCCCGCTCCCGCGGGGCGCGTGTCGCAGCTGCCCACCCTGGCCGAGCTGTCACCGTCGCTGTCGCGTGCCCGGCTGCGCCCCCCAGCGCCCAGCTTCTCCTAGTCCAGGCGGCACGTTCCTGCTTCCGGAGGTTTTTGCGTGTGCATCCTCCGCATCACCTTTTAGGAGGCTGTGGTAGCGGTTCCCCTTCCTCCAGCACGGTTGCCTCTCCTCGTACCTCCCTGGAGGCGGCGGCATGGAAAGCCCTAGATTTGAAACAAGACTGATCCGGGCTCCAGGCTTTGCGTCATTGCGATCGCTTAACCCCTTTGAGTCTCCATTTTCTTATTTGTAAAATGGGGGAGCGTATGCTATTCTTGACGTCTTGCTATTCTTGATTATGAGGGTGAGGGGAGGCGAGTCTTTTTTTTTTCCTCTCCTGTTTAATGACACTGCGTTTCGGGCGCTGTGCTCGGTCTGCACGGTGTACGCATCACCCGGGTTATTCCTTCCCTCTCCCCAAGCAGGTCTCCAGGCCGGGGCGATGTTCCGCACCGCAGTGATGATGGCGGCCAGCCTGGCTCTGACCGGGGCCGTAGTGGCTCATGCCTACTACCTCAAGCACCAGTTCTACCCCACTGTGGTGTACTTGACCAAGTCCAGCCCCAGCATGGCAGTGAGTACAGACAGGGCTCAGGGTGGGAGGAACTCCCTGGGAGGGGAGGAGGCGTTTGCTTGAGGCAGGGGCGGAGCTAGAGGTCAGGTAAGCAGACTAGAAGTGAAGCAGCTGCTAGCTGTCATATTTTGAACTAATTGTGATGGGGACATAGGGAGGTTCCCAGGTGATGAACCCCAGACATAGCAGAGCAGAAAGTGACCTCAAACCATAGTCTCTTCTCACTCCTAGGTCCTCTACATCCAGGCCTTTGTACTTGTCTTTCTCTTGGGCAAAGTGATGGGCAAGGTGTTCTTTGGACAGCTGAGGGCAGCAGAGATGGAGGTAAGATGTTCATGACTCCAAAAGTGAGGGGCAGGGGGCTGGGCAAGCAGAATGTCTTGTGTTCCTCATCATTCCTTGTTCACTCCCCAGCACCTTCTGGAACGTTCCTGGTATGCTGTCACTGAGACTTGTCTGGCCTTCACTGTCTTTCGGGACGACTTCAGCCCCCGCTTCGTTGCACTCTTCACTCTCCTTCTCTTCCTCAAGTGTTTCCACTGGCTGGCTGAGGACCGTGTGGACTTTGTGAGTTGGGTCAGAGGGTTCTCTGAAGCAGATGGGAGCCAAGGAGTGGCTTGGTGGGTAGGCTTGTGCAGTGAAGGCTGGGTTGGGGATGTGGGGTGAGCCCAAGCCTTCCTGATGGGCCCCCTTTCTGCTCTGCCTCAGATGGAACGCAGCCCCAATATCTCCTGGCTCTTTCACTGCCGCATTGTCTGTGAGTGAGATCCATGGGAGGGGATGGAGGGAGCTGGAGGGAGAAGAGACACCGTGGAGGATTGGAACATGGAACATGGAAAGTCACTAACCGTGGACCTGTACACTAGAGCACAGGCATCCCCCTCAACCCACAGCTGTACAGGAAAGATAAATTGGGAAGTTAATTTGCATCATCTCTGCCCGGTTCCACTCCAGGGCTTCTTAACTGCCCAGCCCCTTAGCTCTTGGCCTCCTCACCTGGAGCTTGGGCCGCTCTGATACCCTCCTAGGCAAAATTGGGAGTTCCCAGGGGGCTGGGTTCAATGGAGTGTGCCACCTGACTAGATGGCTAGGGCCACGATGGGCTGGAGGGTAGCAGGGAGGGCTCTTAAACCAGGAAGTGGCTGTCAGACCCCAGGCTGACCCGACCAACCCATTTGGGGGGTCCCCACAGCCCTCATGTTCCTCCTGGGCATCCTGGACTTCCTCTTCGTCAGCCATGCCTATCACAGCATCCTGACCCGTGGGGCCTCTGTGCAGCTGGTGTTTGGCTTTGAGGTAAAACTGGCTTGGGAGGTTGGGAGGACAAGCCTGAGGTGGCAGTGAACATGCCTTGAATAACATGATAAACCCTTCCTGAGCACCTGTTCTGGGGTCAGGCCTGTGCAGGCCACCAGGGAGCAGCCATCAGCCAGTCTCGGCTCCTGCCTTCTACATGCTCACACCTGGGAGAGTGGGGGGAGCACAGAAAGAGGCATGTGTGGAGGAGCCCTGACCTGGCACTCAGGGAAAACGTGCTCAAAGTTGATGCCAGAGGAGCTGGCTATTGATGGATGAAGGAATTAGCTGACGGATAGCTAGGGAGGTGTGTTTGGTGATAACAGCTCACATTTGTTGAGTGCTAGCTGTATGCTAGACCCTGTGCTGAGCACTTGTATCTTTTCATTGGCAAAACAGTGTCATTACAAAGGGACAGTTAATTCTGTCACTTAACAGGCCGACAGGGTTGGAGGGGTCTGGTGAGTTGCCAGAAGTTGCAGGAGCTCGTGAGTGGAGGAGCTAGGAGGACACCATTGTGTCCGAGCCCATGCTGGTATCACTGCACTGGCAGAGGGTGACTGCAGCAAGGGGGTACTGTGTCTTACGGCCCCCCCACCCCCTCGTCCTCCTCTAGTATGCGATCCTGATGACTATGGTGCTCACCATCTTCATCAAGTATGTCCTGCACTCCGTGGACCTCCAGAGTGAGAACCCCTGGGATAACAAGGCTGTGTACATGCTCTACACAGAGCTGTTTACAGGTGAGAAGAGCCCAGGCCTCCCCTGACCTGGATCGACATCCCCAGCCTTGCCTCCCAGGCCCTGTGACTGCACCTCCCCTTGCCCCCAGGCTTCATCAAGGTTTTGCTGTACATGGCTTTCATGACCATCATGATCAAGGTGCACACCTTCCCTCTCTTTGCTATCCGGCCTATGTACCTGGCCATGAGGTAAGCCCAGCTCAGCCCAGCCCAGCCTGCCTGACCCATACCTAATCCTCCCCCCATCACCCAACTTTCACTGAAACTGTCCTTTCAGACAGTTCAAGAAGGCTGTGACAGATGCCATCATGTCTCGCCGAGCTATCCGCAACATGAACACACTGTAAGTGGGCCGCTCTAGTGGTTCTTCTAAGCTCTGCCCCAGGTTCTCCCATCTCTGCCTCTGGTCTTGACATATCCTTGGACCATCCTAATTAGGTATCCAGATGCCACCCCAGAGGAACTCCAGGCAATGGACAATGTCTGCATCATCTGCCGAGAAGAGATGGTGACTGGTGCCAAGAGACTGCCCTGCAACCACATTTTCCACACCAGGTAGGAGTGGGCCCGGGGAGCCTGACACCAAGGAATACGGTGTGGAAGGCAGGCCCCCAGGGATCGCTGACCATATTACCTGGTCTTGACCCCCAGCTGCCTGCGTTCCTGGTTCCAACGGCAGCAGACCTGCCCTACCTGCCGTATGGACGTCCTTCGGGCATCACTGCCAACCCAGTCACCACCACCTCCTGAACCTGCGGATCAGGGGCCACCACCGGCTGCTCACCCCCCACCACTCCTGCCCCAGCCCCCCAACTGTGAGTGGCCCCCTCATTTGGCCATTCAACACACTCCGTTGAGTACTTGCCCTGAGCTGGGTATGGGAAATGCTGACGTGAATCAGACTCCCTGTTCTTCAGCTCAGTCTAGGTGGGGGAGAGGGTCATAGAGAGGAACATCAGTGGCTTATAATCACGTGCTGAGCTCAGAGAGGCCTGTGAGAACAGGGATAAAGTTCCTAACAGCCAGCCCCTTGCATATATTTGCATCTATCTCACTTTGGACCTCTTCTCACTGCCCCGTTCTCTCGCAGTCCCACAGGGCCTCCTGCCTCCCTTTCCTCCAGGCATGTTCCCGCTGTGGCCCCCCATGGGCCCCTTCCCACCTGTCCCACCTCCCCCCAGCTCAGGAGAGCCTGTGGCCCCACCATCTACCAGTGCAGGTGAGTCCTTTGGGTACTGAGACAGCCATGGGGTGGGAGGAATGGAAGCAGAGGTCTCTTAACTTCCTATTCTTACTCTTCAGCAGCCCTTTCTCGGCCCAATGGAGCAGCCACAACCACAGCTGCTTCTGCTGCCTCTGCCTCGGCCCCTGGCTCTGCCCCCACCCCTGAGGCTGGCCCCACCCCAGGCTTCCCCTTCCCTCCACCCTGGATGGGCATGCCGCTGCCTCCACCCTTTGGTGAGCTGAGCCACTCTCAGGGTTAATCTGGAGGGTAGGGGGTGTTAGGCCCAGGTTGAGCCTCTGCCTCTCTCCAGCCTTCCCCCCAATGCCCGTGCCCCCTGCGGGCTTTGCTGGGCTGACCCCGGAGGAGCTGCGGGCTCTGGAAGGCCATGAGCGGCAGCACCTGGAGGCTCGGCTGCAGAGCCTGCGCAACATCCACACACTGCTGGACGCCGCCATGCTGCAGATCAACCAGTACCTCACTGTGCTCGCCTCCTTGGGGTATGTCTGTTCCAGGTACGGGGGGCCGGGTGGGGGCAGCGACGGCAGCATAGAGCTGCCGACAGAAGGCCTCTGGCCAGGGTTCTTGGTCTTTTTCTTTTCTGCCACTCCGTGTCACCTATGGATTCAGGCCAACCTATCTGTAGACAGACTAAGATCCCCAGGTTCTTGAGGCCTCTGTCACAGGACTGATGTTCATTAGAGAGCTAATTTTGAGTTTTGCTCCTTTATATTTTTCTAAAGTCAAATTACTCCTAATTCTCAGTGCTTTAGCTCATCATGTGTACGCTTCTCACATACGGTGACCCTGTCCCTGGGAACAAATGCCCCTGATCTGAGACAGTATATAAAAAAGTTGCCCAGAGCCAGCCTGGCCAAAGTTCAAGTTGTGGTCCCACCACTCACTTGTTTGGTAACCACTATCACCTTATTTGAATAGACGGGTTCTAAGTCCTGTGCACAGGTCACATGTACAGAGTGCCTGGCACACAGCAGTGACAGCACAGCCTGGGAGAGGAGCTTGAGTCTGAGATTTGAGTGTGTACAGAGCCCGGCACCCCATTAGAAATGGCAGTTTAATAGTGAACAAGGCCTGCAAGTGGTCTACGGTCCATCTGTAGTATGGAATCACGAGAACTCACACATATTCTTGTGTCTGCTGCTAAGTCAGGCTGCAGAGGTACATCAGTGCTGACTCTACCCTACAATGCTCACAAGGGACCAAAAAGTATGCCGCTGTGCCTGGATATCAAGGCCTCACCTGCCTCTACCTCTTCTCTTCCTAGTCCACCCCGGCTGGCCACCTCAGTCAGCCCCACTGAGGAGCCTGCCCCTGTGGTTGTCACTGCTGCCTCCCCCACCAGCATCCCTAGCTCGGAGGCCACCACACCATCCCCAGGAGCTTCCTCACCAACCCCTGAGCCTGAAAAGCCTCCAGGTAGCCTGAGTCAGCCTCGGAAGCGGGGGGTAGGGAGTGGGGAAGGAACTTCTGTAGGTTCCACTTCTGAACTCTGTCACCAGCTCCTGAGTCATTGGGCACAGAGGAGCTGCCCGAGGATGGGGAGCCTGATGCAGCAGAGCTCCGCCGCCGCCGCCTGCAAAAGTTGGAGTCCCCTGTTGCCCACTGACACTACCCCGGTCCCGCCCCTGCCTCCACTCTCCTGAGCAGCCCTTGCTGTAACATGTCCTGCCACCAAGTGCCCACTCCCTCTATCTGCACCAGGGAGTAAGAACCCCAAGCTCTGAGACAAAGGAGGCAGCATCCCCTAGGCCAAATGGAAAGAAGCCTGAGGCCCCAGTTGACTCCAGCCCTTCCAGTCCCGGGCAGCCATGGGGACCTCGGGTTAGTCCCAGCCTTTCTCTCCCACCCTTCAGCCTGTCCTGCTGGGGCCGTGAAGGCAGAGAGGCATAGTCTCTGAGAAGCCCCCTACACCCTCACTCCTCTCTGGGAGAAGGGGCTGCTCCTCCAAGCCTCACTTTTGTGTGTGCGTGTGTGTGTGTGTGAAGTCGCTTCAGTGCTAAAACAGTATTAGCTCCCCAATCCCATGTGTGAACTTAAGGAGCTGGAGGCAGACCAGGAACTTGCTCCCTGGGCCACCCACCAAGACTGGTACTGATGTCCCTTTTGACTCTAAACTCCCTATGAGCCCTTTGTGATGGTGGCTGTGTCACTTCTGCCCTGTGGTGTTTCCGTGTCTTACAACTGCACAGCTCAGGGAAAGGAGTGCTGGGGGTGGAGGAGCAGGTGGGCAGCCTTGAGGCACCCTGCCCTTCCCCCAGGTCCCTCTCTCCCTGCAGTTTATAAAGTGAGACTGTTCCTAGTCTCACCCAGCAACCACTGCCCGGCCTCACTTCAGGCTGAGGGCTCATGTCTGCTCCTGAACCACTGCAAGCCCGAGAATCTGTGGAAGGTCACTTCTCAACTTACAGAACTTTTGAGTTTTGAAGAATTGGAATTACTTCCTTGCTGTTGTTTTTTGGCTTAAATTTTTGTCTTTGAACTTGAAATCTTGACCCTAAGAAAGAGGAGCAGGAGTGTCAGGCTCCTGGTCTTTCCAGTTTAGAAAAGGCACTGGGCCAGGTGTAGGGACCACAGGAGCCGAGGCCTGCCTGCCTCTCTTTTTTTATCCTCGGTTCTGTGTTACAAGAGTTGCTGGAGACAGTTTCAGATGATTATTTAATTTGTAAATATTGTACAAATTTTAATAGCTTAAATTGTATATACAGCCTAATAAAGACTCGCATTAACAACTGGTGGAGCTGGTGTCATGGGATGAGTGTGCCAGGCTGCTTTTTCTTGCTCAGGCTGCAGACTTGAGAATCCCCAGGAACGTGGATTTAGACAAGCCATTAAACAATTGTGAAGATGTCCCCATTTTCCATATGAAGAAACTGAGCCCCAGGTCATAGAACAAGTAGGGGAGCCATGCTTTGAACCTTGTTCCTAACTAGTTTGAGGTTGGGCACTCAGGTCTCTGACCTTTGTAACTCCCAAGGATGGGGCAAGTGTGAAGGATCATTGGCTGGGGTGGGACGGGATGGCAGGGGCAAAAGGCCAGCATCTTTCTTCCTGCAAAGCCCCTGTCCACCCTTGATAAAGAGGCCAGCAAGCTGGAAAGGCAGGCTGGGAGCTCCCAGGCACCCCCTTGTGGACACAACAGCTAAAGCTAATCACAGCTTCCTGGAGCTAGAAATACTGTCAGGCCCAAATCCTGCCTAGAATGGCAGAGGTGACTGGGCCTTCTACTCCACGGGTAAAAAGAATGAGCCCAGGGGCTGCCATGGGCGTTCTATGTCTGTACCAGCATTGCACTTGGAACTGAAGATCTCTGGGACCCAGGCCTAAGTCTCTGTGTTCTCCATAGCCTCTACCAAACCAGGTCTGGCCTGGAGCCTCAGGAATGTCTGCAGCAGTGAGGGTCTGAGGGACAAAGGAGGAATGTGCTCAGTGGGTTTACCCTGTGCTACCCTCCCCTAAACAGGGTTGGGCTATTACTTCCACTAGAGGGGCAGTTGTCAACCTCCAGAATTTGAACAGCAGAACCCAATGAGCTCTGATGAAGGCAGGGTCACCAATGTCACACAGCCCTCTCCCACTGCTGGCACCTGTGAAGAGGGTCCCATTACCCCTTAATATGAGCAAAGGCCTGCTCTGAAGCCCTTTAGCCTAACTTCCTCTGCCCTGCCCAAGCTCTTAGGCCTGGCATTTATACCTCCTGTCCTAATTGCTTCAATAGCCATCCCCCTCCTTCCAAGACCCCCTAAACTCTAGTCTGTGGGGGATGCTATTATTCAGGCTGCTCAGCTGAGCCTCAGAAGCCCTTCTCCAGGAGCCAGGCTTTGAGCTGCTGGTCAAAGTAGCCTTTGACCCGTAAGGTACCTGTCACCTCATTGATCTGGGTGACAGGTGTCTTCCCCAGCAGTAGACTCAGAAAATCTTCCACATCCTTCTGCAGGGCCTGGAGAGGGAGAGTGGAGGAAGGGGAGATGACAAATCAAACCTGGTCAGTTCATCCCCTCTAGCAGACTCCCATTCCTTCAGCCCTGAAAAGGTCAGAATCAGACCTGACCCATGCCCTCACTTACCCAGATGTCTCCCTCCACCTTTCGGATCACAGTCATCTGGCGGTTGCCATGTGTGATGTCCTTGTAGACAGGGATGTTGTGCATTCGAGAGCGCCGCACAAAGTAGGGCAGGTTGGGTGGGGGGTCTGTTATATGGAAGAATGACAAGTCAAATCTTCCCAGGCCCACCTTAGCCAACACCCTTCCCCTCAGTCTACAGAGAATCAGCGCACCCAATGGTAAAGCCACCTCTAGATCTCATGAAGACCTGCTCTTTCGGGGGATCCCTGGGTGGCTCAGCGGTTTAGCACCTGCCTTTGGCCCAGGGTGTGATCCTGGAGACCCAGGATTGAGTCTCATGTCGGGCTCCCTGCATGGAGCCTGCTTCTCCCTCTGCCTGTGTCTCTGCCTCTCTCTCCCTATGTCTATCATGAATAAAAAAAAAAAAAAAAAAAAAAAAAAGACCTGCTCTTTCCCTAAATTTAGAGCCAGGACCAGCTGGTTCACCCCGGTAACCTCACAGGCCCAGTGCCGGGTGTGACAGCAGAAGGTGCTCAAGAAAAAATGAAGTTAGGGCCATGCCTCCATGGATCTTTAGGTCCTTCATCTGGGACCAATCCTTGTACTTCTCCCCTGGGTCATAGAGGCTAATACCAATCTCCAGCACAAAGAAATGGGGAGTTACAGCACTGAACACCTACTACCACATACAGGGCTCTGTGCTAAGTGCTTTATGTACTGTGCAGATTATCTCCATTTTGCTGCAACTGAGGTTGGGAGAAGCTAAGTGACTAACTCATGATCACACTGACAATGAACAGCAGAGCCAAATTCGAACCCAGAATTGCCCAACTCCCAAGCTCTGTTCCCAATTACGCTATAAGGCCTACTGCGGTAGGGTTGGGGTCCAACCTCTTAGGTGTTCTCTCTATGCTTCACTTTTCCTGAATGGGAAGACCTCATCCTGACAGTGTGAATGGACCGGTACTAGTGAAACAGGGCTGCATTCCCAGGCCCGCCCTTGAACATGAGACAGATGCTAAGCCCTTAGAGACCTCAAAACAAATCCTGAACCCACTGTGGAATCCCAGAGCCTCAGCTGGTGAGGTAGACCACTAGGGAGGGGGAGGTTTTCCTGTAAACTTCACGCCATCACCATTGCCCAGCTCACCTCTGGGTGGCTGCCAACCACTAGGAGTGGGATAATGTTCATGCTTCGGGGGCTCTGGGATGCTGGTAGGGGGTAACAGGCGTTCCACAAACTGGTATTCATCCACAGACTCCACAAAACTGGGGTAATCAGGAGGCCCCTGGGTCTGGCTCTGAGGCCAAAAACAAGAATAAGCAACCATTGCTCCCATCAGCCCATCCACCACACACCCACCCCACACAGAAGAGGGAGAACGTAAGTAAAAAAAAAAAGAAACTACAGGTGCAAAGAATGGCATAAATAAAAGCCTGGAGGTAGGAAAGCATCAGACTTAAGTTTGCCAAGGTAGAGGTGAGCTGGAAAAGTTCAAGCACTTGGAAGAGCCCTCCTCTCTTGGGATTTCTCTGGGACTCAAAAGCCAAAGCCAATTTACTGTAAGTCTGACCAATATACCATTTTTCAGTATCTTAAAGTCTCCTCTAAACATCCTACACAAATATTATAGTTCAGGATTGGGCACTTCAGCAACCGTGATAACTTCAGCAAGTCACAATCATCCGATGTGACCCTCGCTTTTCTGGAACATTTTGGCCTCGTATAAACACCACTAAGCACTGGACTACAAGTATTAAGGGTACTGTTTTGACTTGATTTTTACAATGAATACAAGTTAGGTATTTTATTACTCCCTTTTTCCATCTAAAGTAAAATAAGACATTAATAATCTACCTAGGGTAACTCTCCGCAATCCGTCCTCCCATCCTCCAGCCTGAAGATCCTTCTTGGACATTTCTCCTAAGATACCCTGGAGTCCTGACAGGCCCCGGAGTTACGAGAAGAGGGAAGCGGGATGAAGTAGCCTGTACATCATGAACTCTAGGTTCCCATTAGTGTCGCCAATGATCTGGGGTCGACCCCTACCTAACCTGTGGAACAGTACCCCTTTTAAAAAATTAGCAGGAGTTAATGCTGCCCCTCCCAGTTCTGACTAACCTACGTTGTCCACCAATCAGGTTCTACGCCCCACACACCGAAACGCGCTGCAGGCTTTGCCTCTATCTTGTATCAGTATCAGAGTTACAGGAATAACAAGACTGAAAGCAGCCCTCTTCCTCCACCTCCCGGCTGAGCGTTCTCACCAGCCGCCGTAGCCTGCAGCCCGGCGGGACGCCGGTTCTCCACCCTCTCAGCGTAGCCCGGAACACGGCCGCGGCCATCTTGAACTACTCCCGTACACTGGCCGCCTGCGCGCGCAACCAGCTACGTCCCGCCCCTTCCTGGGCGCACCGCCTGGCACCGAAAGAGCGCCTGCGCAAGGCGTGAAGAGGCGGAGCTAAGCCTGCACAAAATCCTAAGGCCCTAGCGGTCGCTCCGCAGTGACGTGGCACGCAGCAGGCGGTGAGGACGTACGCGCCCTTGCCCCTTCCTCTTTCTCGACTCCATCTTCGCGGTAGCTGTTGCGGTGTCCGCGGTTCAGGTAATATTTCGGCCATTGCTGGACTTGTAGGGCTTAATAACAGGTCGCCCGCTGGTCAGAGAGAGCGGTGAGAGTAGAGGGAGAGGATCTGCTTTGAGAGTCAGCTTCCGGTCCTCAGCCGACCTCACTGGCAGGCCCGGCCTTATCCACGTGAGATCCCGCGACCACCTACATCCCAGCGCGATCGGTCCCTGCTTGCCACCTTCCCCCAACCCCTTCTCTGCCAGAGCATTCGTCTCTTACAAGCCTTTCCTTCTTCAGTCGCCGACATGCAGCTCTTTGTCCGCGCCCAGGAGCTACACACCCTCGAGGTGACCGGCCAGGAGACGGTCGCCCAAATCAAGGTAAGGCTGCGTGGTGCTTCCTGGGCATCGTCCTCTGGGGGGACGATGAAGAACCCTTCCTGAGTTCTTCGGTCTCGCCCCCCGCGGGATCGCCGATGAGTCCTATTTTTCCCCGTAGGCTCATGTAGCCTCGCTGGAGGGCATCGCCCCGGAAGATCAAGTCCTGCTCCTGGCAGGCTCGCCTCTAGAGGATGAGGCTACCCTAGGTCAGTGTGGAGTGGAGGCTCTGACCACCCTGGAGGTAGCCGGCCGCATGCTTGGAGGTGAGTTGGGGAGCATAGTCCTTTGAAATGTTTGTAAGCCCATAATGAGTGTGGAGTTCAGTATCCTCAACTCAGGGTGGTTCTTCCTGTTTACCTCCCTCATTGAGAGGTCCTTGGGAGACTGAGCCAGAGTGTAGTTTTATTTCAGTTACTTACCTGTTTTCTCACAAAAATCAAGTCAGACTAGATTCCTGGAAGTGTTTTTCACTTGTGTTTAAAGTCAGGGGCTTGAAGATCCTGAAATGAAACCATGGAATGTACCATAGAAAACACTCTCGGTCAGAGGTTATATTTCTACAACTTTGTTCTCATTCCTTGTTGGTCTGGTTTCTTTAAAAACTTGAGTTGGAAAAGAAAGGATTCTGCTTGGCGAGTCCTTCTTGCTCTCCTAACTGTCTTTTGACTGTTCCCACCCCAGGTAAAGTCCATGGTTCCCTGGCCCGTGCTGGGAAAGTAAGAGGGCAGACTCCCAAGGTAGGTGAAAGTATTAGTGGGGTTTGTTTGTTTGTTTGTATTTATTTATTTATTTATTTATTTATTTATTTATTTATTTATTTATTTATGATAGTCCCAGAGAGAGAAAGAGAGAGAGGCAGAGACACAGGCAGAGGGAGAAGCAGGCTCCATGCACCAGGAGCCCGACATGGGATTCGATCCCGGGTCTCCAGGATCGCGCCCTGGGCCAAAGGCAGGCGCCAAACCGCTGCGCCATCCAGGGATCCCCTAGTGGGGTGTTTAGACTTTGGGTTTTGTTGTTGTTGTTGTGTTTTGTTTATTTGTGAGGGTTTTTTATGCGTTTTGTTTTAAATCAAAGCTAAGCCAAGCAAGACCTTTGGTCTTTCCTCTGTCTGCCTTCTCCCTCTAGAATTAAGACTGAGGGAATGCATAAAAGGTCAGCCAAGGTTTGATCATCCCTCCCTCTTCCCAGGTGGCCAAACAGGAGAAAAAGAAGAAGAAGACAGGCCGAGCCAAGCGACGAATGCAGTACAACCGACGCTTTGTCAATGTTGTGCCCACCTTTGGCAAGAAGAAGGGCCCCAATGCCAACTCTTAAGTCCGTTGTAATCCTGGCTCTCCCCAATAAAGCCACTTGGTTCAGTCATCTCATTGTTTCATCTTCACACGCAGAGCCTCAGGAAGATACACAGATACACGGTTTCTAGGGCTGGTGTGTTCATTAGAACATTGAGGCCTGAGTCTTAATTTCTTGCCACTGTCAAGTTGGAAGATGCAGGGGCTCTTGGCTAGGATGGAGAAGAAATGATAAACTCTCTAAGAAAAGGCTTACCATGAAAATTGGTAATCCAAAGATAGCAACTTAAAGATTTATGGCAACTTAAAGATTTATTTACTTGAGGGAGGGGCAGAGGAAGAAAATCTATAAGCAGACCCCCATCTGAGCATGAGGTTGGACACAGCTCCATCTCAAGATCTGAGCTGAAACCCAGAGTAAGACGTTTAAACAACTGAGCTGCCCAGGCGCCCTGTTCTTGTTCTTTAAACAGACAATAACAATTCTCAGGAGGATTATGAAGACATCAGTAGAGGAGTTTGAGTAAAGAGACCTATCAGGGAAGGCTAATCTGACCTTTCCTGAACTTGAAACCAGCTATGACTTTAATGGAGTCCAGGGCAGGGGTCTAGTCTGTACCTATTTGGGAAAGTGTGGGCCAACCCTATTGGGTAGAGGCCAGTGCCAGCCCTAAAAGAGTTCGCCTAGGGCAGATCAAAAGAGAGAGGGATCCCTGGGTGGCGCAGCAGTTTAGCGCCTGCCTTTGACCCAGGGCGCAATCCTGGAGATCGGGTTTGAATCCCACGTTGGGCTCCCGGTGCGTGGAGCCTGCTCCCTCTGCCTGTGTCTGCCTCTCACTGTGTGCCTATCATAAATAAGTAAAAATTTTAAAAAAATTATTAAAATAAAACATTTCAAAAAAAAGAACAAAAGAGATACACAGGTTGAATACTGGGGGGGGGGGGCGCAGGGATCCCTGGGTGGTGGCATCAGAGGAGAGACTTTCTGCCAGGAGGCAGTGGGGATGGCCTGTAGTTAAGGGAGAGGGGTGGAGTTAGGGGAATGTGGAACTTTTAGTAGCTATCCTTTGTAAGCAGCTCATTGGTCAGCTAGGGCTATGGTGATGTGGATTGCTGATGGGCTTATTTTGGCCCGGTGGTCACTATGGGCCCTTCTACCTTATCCGGGCTTCCATTGCTCAAGCCTGTTGCCTAAAAATAGTATCTAGAACATTGCCTGATTATGTTGGCACTGTGGTAAGCTTGTTTGTACCTCCACCTGGCTAGCTAGCTTCCTTAACCTAATCACAGCTTAGGATGGTGGGTTGGTTGGTTGAGTGTTCTGGGAGTGGAATTCTCTGGGACTCATGTGAGGTTCCCCTAGTAACATGGATCTCCTCTCATTTTGCTAAATTTTTTATGCTGCTGATTCTTGAAATACAGTGTAACATAAGTAAAGACCTTAGATCCGGGCTTGGACTGCCTTGAATTTGAATCCTTCTGATTTTCTGACCTTAAACGACTTACTTGATTTCTGCCATCACAGCTTGAGAGTTGCTGTGAAGAATAAAAGATATGAAGGGCTTAGATTCAGAATCCTCCAGCTAGCAAATGTGCAAACATATAGCCTATTTTTATCTCTAGTAATCTTTTTAGAAAGAGACATGGTGGGCAACCCCGGTGGCCCAGCAGTTTAGCGCTGCCTTCAGCCTGGGGTTTGATCTTGGAGACCCGGGATCAAGTCCCACATCGGGTTCCCTGCATGGAGCCTGCTTCTCCCTCTGCCTGTCTCTCTGCCTCTCTCTCTATGTCGTGAATAAAAAATAAATAAATAAATAAATAAAAAAGGATTGAAATATTAATGGTGGTACAATGAAAGGGACAGTGGAGTTGAACAGACATCCTAGGGAAGGCCTCTGAATCTGGGGTGTATGAGGCCTGAAACCTATCAGATAATGGAAGAGGTCCAGCCCAGGGGACTGTGTGCAGAGCTGTGTGGTTTCATCAGACATGGACAGGAGTTCAGGTCTGAGTCCAAGTGCAATGAAGAGTTACCAAGTACAGGGAAGGGTTTAAGCCAGGGCCTGATGTGATCTGACTGGTGATCCAATTTGTGGCTGATTTTTCTGAAAAGCTGGCAAGAAAGGGAACCAGTTAAGGGACTAGTAGCTGAGACTAGTAATGGGGATGTAGAAAATGAGGGGACTTGAAGGTCATCGAATCCATCCAGATCTTGATAAATAGATGATCCATGTAGAAATAACAAGGTATTATGAAGGTCGAACTTACTGGGATGGGACTGTTGTGCCCAAGATTGTGAATCCGAGAAAACCACCAAGGAGCTGACACGGATGCAAGTACATAAGGGTTTATTAACAAGCTTGAGCTCGGGTCCAAGTATACCCGACACAGTGAAGCAGGGACTTGGACCCTGAGGTGGGTTACAGCTGGGTTTCTATGGGCTGGTCTAGGGGTAAGGTGGGGTTTTTCAGTAAGGGTGGGGGTGTGAGAATCTTCAGTAAAGAGGTCTCACAAGCTCTTGCTTCCTTACTCTGATAAGGGCATGCTTTGTGGGTTTTTTCTGTAGCTGGGGTAAAGTAGAGTTCAGTACCTGGTCACAGTGGCCTGAGATGGCTGCCAAAGGTACAATGGCTGTACTTGTGCCAATGTTAAACTTGAATGGCCCTAATTTTCTCGGCCTCCACAGGACTAGATGTGAGGGACTAAAGAACCAGAGCTCACTGCCCCGGGTGCCATGGATCAAGGCCTCAAACGAAGTTGCATCAGGCGAGGGATCCCATCTCTGCTCCTCGTGTTTTGGCACATAGTATGGATTCGGTACTAAAAGTCGGATGAACGGGGGCAGCCGGGCTGGCTCAGCGGTTTAGCGCCGCCTTCAGCCCAGGGCGTGATCCTGGAGACCCCGGATCGAGTCCCACGTCGGGCTCCCTGCATGGAGCCTGCTTCTCCCCCGCCCCCCCCCCGTATCTGTCTCTCATAAATAAATAAACAAATAAACAAATAAATAAATAACATCTTTAAAAAAAATAAAGGTCGGATGAACCATAGATTTGGAGGGGAAACCAAACAGGAGCTCAGTTATCTGTTCTTTCTTCTCAAGAGGGGAAACACCTCCAAAAACAGAGTCTCGGCCAAGCATCCATGTTCACCCTACTTCTACATCTCCCTTTGTCTGTGTCCCGTAGGTTCTCCTCAGCGCTCGGCTGCCCCTCAGCTCAAGAACACACCTCCTTCCCCAGGGGCCTTGCGCAATCAGTGGCCCGAGTAGGTGCTTCACGAAGATCGACTTCCACAAGGGCGTTTTATGGTGCTAAAAAAGAAGCCACTGGGGGGCGAGCTGGCACCAGCGGAGCACTGGCTGCGCACGAGCCAGCCCTCTCTCACCGCGCGGGGCGGATCCTGTGCGTCCCGACCCACAACGGCGCCCGCTCGAGCGCTACTAGATAGAGGGGTGGGGCTTGGCTACCGAGCATGGACGGAAGTTGCCGAGAGTCCTCGGGGGCTTTGACCACGCCCCGTCGGCCTTGCCAGGAGGCGGAAGTAACCGATTAGCGCCGGAAGTTGCCCCGCGCGGCCTGTGAGTGTTCGTAAGTGGCGCGGGGCGCCGGTTGCCATGGAGCCGGCCGGGCCCTGCGGGTTTTGCCCGGCCGGGGAGGCCCAGCCCGCGCGCTACACCTGCCCTCGCTGTAATGTGCCCTACTGCTCCCTGCGCTGCTACCGGGCGCATGGCACCTGCGCCGAAGACTTCTACCGGGACCAGGTGCTGGGAGAGCTTCGCGGCCGCAGCGCCTCGCCCAGCCGTCTGGCCAGCGCCCTACGCCGGCTGCGTCAGCAACGCGAGACCGAGGACGACCCCGAGGACGCAGGCCTCAGGCCTGGCCCGGCGCCAGGCGGGCCCTCCAGACTCTGGGAGCTACTGGCCCCGGCAGAGAAGGTGGCCTTCGAGCGGCTGCTGAATCGTGGCGAGGCCGGGCGGCTGCTGCCCCCATGGAGGCCGTGGTGGTGGGGCCGTGGGGCTGGGCCGCGGCTTCTGGAGGAGGTGGATGATGCTGCGGACCGTGACCCTGCGGAGCTGGAGCCCACCCCCGCGAGGACGCCCCCGGAACCCGTGAAGGAGGCCGCCGCTGAGCCTTTTCTCGAAGACCCTCCCGAGGCCTGCGCGCCCTCCGTGCCCACCCGGATCCCCGTGCTGGCCAGTCTGAGCCGCGGCCGGGCCTCGCCACTCGTGCGCTTCCAGCTGCCCAATGTGCTGTTCGCCTATGCGCACACTCTCGTCTTCTATCACGGCGGCGACGAAGCACTGCTCTCTGACTTCTGTGCCACACTGCTCGGCGTTTCCGGAGCCCTGGGTGCGCAGCAAGTCTTCGCCTCTGCTGAGGAAGCCCTGCAGGCCGCAGCCCAGGTGCTGGAAGCAGGCGAGCATCCGCCTGGTCCCCTGGGCACACGGGGTGCCATGCGCGAAGCCGCCCGCATCCTGATGGGTGAAAGCCCCGCCAACCGGAAAGGCTACACGCTGGCAGCCCTGGGGCACCTGGCACAGACCCTGAGCCAGGCCCGGAAGCAAGCTGTGGCTACGGAAGAGCGAGATCGCCTCTATCGGGCGCGGAAGAAGTGCCAGTTCCTGTTGGCTTGGAGCAATGAAAATGAGGTGGCCCTCACATCCCTGGCTCTAGATTGTGCAAGGGCCCATCGAGCCCATGCTGTGGCGGCTGAGGAGGTGGTAGCCCTCACCGAGGAGTTGGAGCAGCTTTGGGGAGGACCCCTGCCACCTGCTCCAAGAATTCTCATTGAGGAGCTCCCTGGCTGAACTGGGATCTCTTTGTCATTAATAAAGCTGCGACTGGTCTTCCCTGTCAGCAGTGCCTGTTTCTGAGGAACAGCTCTTGCCCACCCCACCCCCAGACTCTTGGGCCCATAGACTACTTCAGCTTTTCCTGGATCAGAGCTTACCTAGCAAGTTTTAAACACCCTGGCCCCAGAAAGGGAGAGAAGTGGTACCATGGTTTCTAGATGTTTATCCAAGGAGAAAGAACAGCCCCTCCACTCCATTTTTGGGCACTGGCCTCATTTCTCCTTGCTCCAGAGCACCTCTCTCGGGCTGTTCATTCCTGCTTGTTGGAGCTTGGAGCAGGGTAGGAGTCCAGTCTCCTGGTGCTAAGTGCACATGCCCCAGTCTGGGGTGAGTGGAGCTGCTTCAGTAGATGTAGGGCAAGATTCGGTAAGGCACACGCCGACAGTATTCATGCCAGGCCAGACCATACTTCTGCAGGCACTGCTGCTCATCTCGGGCCTCACGGTGTACCAGTAGTGCCGTGAAGTAGAGGAGGTAGAAGTAGGGTAGCAGGTGAGACACTCCTGTGGGGAAGTAGAGGCTGTGATCGCTCAGCAGCCCCTCCAGTTCACAAAGACTTCCACATTTAATGGCTCATAAGACATTGGGGCTGTGGTGAAAGGTCCAGGTCTGCAGCAAGGTGCTGGCACAGCTACGCAGTCCATTCCCAGCCTCCTGACTGCTCCCTCTACTAGGGTGCATCCCTGTTCTCCATTCCACACCCAGACTGAGCATCCTGTGATCACCACCTCTGTCCCTCACGTGGTCCCTGTTCTGTGCCCACCCATGCCACTCACCACAAGGCAAGGACCAGGCCAGAGCCATGATGAGGTCTCCAAGGTAGTTGGGATGGCGGACCATACCCCACCACCCAGACACCAGCAGCTGTCGCCCGGTGGCTGTGGGGATGGTCTCAAGGTCTGAGGAAAGACAGGTAATGGGATGAGGGAACCTGTAGGAAGCCCTGCTGTACCACCTCATAGCACCCTAGAAGTCCAGCTCACCAGCCACTCTGGGGTCAGAAGGATTCTTTCGGAAGGTGTTCTTCTGGGAATTAGCTCCTCGGAAGATGTAGTAACCAACAGCTAAGGGAAAGCGTGAACAAGTGGTCAGGGTTAAGGTTTTTAGCCTACTACCTGACTCACCATCCACCCACAGCCCAGATTCAGTTGGCCTGGAGACCCAGGGCCCAGTCCTCCCCGCCCCCCACACACCTTCTTAAGGAAATGCCTGAAAAAAAAATAAATAAATAAAAAATAAAAAAAAAAAAAGGAAATGCCTGAGGCTTAGTACCTACCGGGTACTGAATAAACAACATGAATCAATGAAAGGGGTAGGAGCCCCTTCATGACTGACCATTGATGAGACAGATGACTGAGGCCACGGGCAACCCCAGGGGCTGTGGGTGGTGCAGCAGGAATTGGGCCTGCAGGCTGTAAGTGAAGGGTACCCAGGCTAGGTCCCCAAAGGCCAGCATGAAGCCAAACCCATCATGTGTGATGTCCATGGTGGTGAGAACAGCTTCCTGCAGGGATGAGACCCAGAAACACTAGCTTAGTCCCCATGAGGTCCTCAAATACCCTCCCTGCCTCTTCACCCCATCCAGCCTCACCTCATGCCAGAGAGCATCACCCACATAGAGTAGCTGGAAGCCATTGACCAGCCACATGGCCAGTGAGGGACTCCCCCGAAGTTCTGCTTCCTGCATCAGCATGGCCAGGTTGATGAGGACCTGGGATTGTGGGAGAGGGAGGACAGGGCAGTCTGTCCCCAGCCTGTCTCCACAGAGGTGGCAGCACCTAGATGGGGCAGTGGCTTATCTGTCTTGGTTCTCAGTCACCAAGTCCTGGGCCCTTTATTGAATGGATCCAGCCCCTGACAAAGACCAACAGATGCTTCCAGAGGTGCAACCTCCTGTTGGCTCTTGCCTTGTCCAGTAATGTTCCTTTGGGGAGAGCAACATAGAAAGCCACTGGACACTTCAGGCTTGAGGATAAATCTCAGCTCTGCCACTTCGGCAAGTTGCTTAACCTCTCCAAAGACACCTTTTCCCCCATCCCATGTGGGAAATGAAAATAATCATGCACCTGCGCCACAGAGCTGAGGACTCATTGACATAATGCATGGGCAGCACGAAGTATGATGTGTCCAGCACATACTCATGATTAGCCAGCAGCCACCTCCATTCTGATATCAGTGGGTTTGGGGCTGTCACTAATATGACCACTTCTGATCCTCACAAGAACCTTCACAGGAAGGTCTGATCCCACTTCACACATGGGGAAATCACCTCAGAGGCCAGGATGCAGATCCATGGTGGACACTTGGCCTCCTCTTACCTCTAGTTTCTAGGGTGACATGAGGACCTTGCCCAAGAGACCCTTGGGAAATCTTGACCACAGTCCAGCCTGGGTGGTATTAACCCAAAACCACAGTTGGCATGACATCAAGGCCACTAGTGATGGACAGCTTGCTATGCCCAGTGATCTGTCTCAAGTTCTGCACTGCTAGAACCAGCGGGCAGCATAGCATCAGCTCTCCTGTCCTCAAAATAGATTTTGAGCTGATTTATTTAAAGTTGCACCTGTTCACCTAACTCCCTCCATACTTTTTCTTCCTAGCACTTAGCATCCCCTGCCATGCTGTATATATTTTATTTTTGTCTATCTTTCCCAATAGAAAGTAGGTTCCTTGAGAACAGATTTTTTTTTTTTTTTTTTTTTTTTTTTTTACTATGCTTTCCTGTAACTTTTTTCTCTTTTGTCTCCTTGTACCTAGAGCAGTGCCCAGGGTACAGAGTGGACTCAACAAATATTTGTCAGATGAATGAATGATTAATGGTTTACATCTGTGCAATAGTGCCCTGCCCTGCCCTGCCCAAGCACTACTTACTCATCCCACCCCCCTCCTTCTGGCCCATGTAGCCATGCCCAGCATACCCAGCCGATGAGGCCAGGCCGCAGTTCACAGAAATATTTGAAGTCAAAGGACCAGACGCGCGGGTTGAGCTCCCGTCCCAGGAAGAAGTCGTAAATGGGATTGCCTGGAGAATAATGGAGGCTGAAGATTCAAGCGAGCACCCCCATCTACTTCTGTCTGCACCCTCCTGGAACCCCTCTCACCTGAGTTCCCCCCAGGTGCCAGGGCCGAGGCAGGGGCCACCAGGGCCTTCAGATAGAGAAAGAGGCTGAAAATGAAGGTGGTGAAGGTGGCCGCAAATGCCAAGGGCAGGAGCATTTCAGGGAGCGCCCCCAGAGGCAGCCCTGCCGACACTGCCAAGCCCACCAACAGGGCTGTCAGCAACAGGGCCTGGAAGCCTGAATTGCAGTACACAATGAGTCCTGGGGGCTGTGTCCCTACACCTCTGCCCTTCCACTCCACTGCACCCCCCTCCATAACACACACAGTCCAAAGCCCAGGGAGGTCAAGGATCTTGCCCTTGGCTTTCAGTGGGTCACCACTGTTCTGGTGCATAGAGTAGTAGTAAATGCTGTGGGTAGGGATGTAGAAACAAAAGATGTGGAGAGGGAAAGTGAGATCCCCCAAGGCTACCCTGGGCACATAGTGTAAAATAGGCATCTAATGGAGCTTGGGGTTGGGGGCTAATATCCACTGGGCCTAGACCTCCACCCCCAGCCACGACTCCAGCGAAAGGATCCATCCCCCCAAGCACCGTTAATGGGGTAGAGCAGGCGACTCTTGTCCTTCAGTTCCTGTCCCTCGGCAACCTGCAGGCACAAAGGGGGTCTGATAAGGGGTGAAAGTGTCTTGTCTGGCGGAGCCGCCTCCCTCGGCCTGCTACCCCCCGCGAGCCCCGCGAGCCGAGTCTGCACCTTGCGCGCAGGCAATAGGTAGAGAGCCGCTTGCAGGCCGAGCCAGGTGAGCCACAGCAGTAGCATCCTCGGGCTCCACAGCACTTGGAGTCCCGGCAGGTAGGGGGGTGGGCCCAGGAGGCGCGCGGGGCCCGAGCGGGCCACCAAGAGCAGGTGGAACATGGTGGCAGGGAGCAGCAGCATCAGCGCCGCCGCGCCTGGGGGCCGGGGACGATCGCATCGGGCGTCCGCTCCGCAACTGCCCTCCGAACCCCCCACCAGGCGCCCCGTGGTCTCCAGGGCCCCTTCGGCATTCCCCCGGCCCTCCATATCCCGTTCTCCGCCCTCAGTCCCTGCCCGGACTTCCATCCTGGCCCCCGCCTCCACGCTCCCCCAAAGACCTTCCTGCCGCTCGAGGTACAATCCTCCACTCAGCGCCTCCCGCCTCCCCCCCCACCCCCCGATCTCTCGGCCTCGGGATACCATTCACAGGCTTCCATTCTCAGATCCTGCTCCTCAGTATCCCTCCCCACCCCCGCAGCCAGCGGTTCACCCGCCCTCGCTGAGCCTGACCCCAGATTCCACCCTCTCCCCATTACCCAGGGGTCCCCCGAATTCCAGCGGAGCCCGGGATCCCTGAGGAGAGGCCATGGTTTCCGCTCCACCGGGGGTGGGGGTACACAACAGTCGGTCAAAGAAACACAGTCCACCTCATCCCCCGGGACACGAGCTTGGTGATGCGGATGAGGCCAGCACTGGAACCTGCTCGGTCTGAGCTCAGACTACTACCACTCGATCCGGAGATCTCTAAGTGGACCCACCCCCGGCCCATCATGGGCCCAGCAATCCAGCCAATCGGCTCTGGGGGGTGGGCCTGACGCAGGCACCTCGGGAGCCTCCTCACAACCTCATCCCCAGCAAGCCCCGCCCCTGGGAGCCAGAGGAAGAGAACAACACGTCTTTATTGGCGGGTCTGGAGGCGGGAGGGGAAAGGCCAGCGGGCGGGAGACCAGGGGATGGGGAGGTTGGGGCGACCAACGGCGCAAGCGGGTGCGTGCATGGCAGCGGCCTGGCCTAGCCGCGCTCGCAGATGACCTCGACAACACTGGGTTCCATGGGCACTGGGTCTGGGCAGCGCAGGGCAGCTGAGGCCACCACTTCATCCAACAGCAGGTGTACAAGCTCCTCGTCCGCCACGAAGCGCCACAGGTAGAGCTGCAGGAAGTGACAGTCCACCTGCACCTGCTGCAAGCCGAAGCGACCAAAGGTGCGCAACCGCACACACTCCAGCAGCGTCTTCAGGCTGATCTTGATGATGCCAGTCAGCACCGAGACCTGTGGGCAAGGACACAGGAATATAGCTCTGGGCCAGCAGGTGCTGGGAGGGGGCACTGGGTCCCTGAAAGCATCCAGTTCTGGGCAGGGGCTACACAGAGAGTAAGAGGCCAGGAGCTGCAATGGGGTGTACAAGTCCCAGGACTCCCATAGATACAATGTTGGCACCATTATCTGGAGAACAGAGGGAGAAGGCCCGACAATCAGAAGCAGAGATGGGAGTCAGCACTGACATAGGGGAGCAGAGAGGCTTGCTGAGTCAGAGACAAAAGAACACCAGGTTCCAATCGCTTGGGTGGCTAAGTAGTTGAGCTTCTGCCTTGGCTCAAGTTGTGATCCTGGGATCGAGTCCCACATCTGCATCGGGCTCCCTACAGCGAGCCTGCTTCTCCCTCTGCCTATGTCTCTACCTCTGTGTGTGTGTGTCTCATGAATAAATAAGTAACAACTTAAAAAAAAAAAAAAGACCACCAAGTCCTGGAGTATGGGCTGGGTTGGGGCAGGGACTATGGTATGGACAGGAATCCTTGGGGAGGACTCAGGACTACTGTGATGACGAGGACAAAAGCAAAAGAGGCATTCTAGATCTACATCCAGACCCAGGCTGGGAACACACCAAGGTCAGGGCAGAGGGCCATGGCATACGGTGATGGTGGGGTTCCAGCTGACCATTTACTCCTAGAAACAGCTCACAGAGGCAGAGCCTGGGTGAGGACAGAGTCCTAGGCTCCCTGACTCTGTGGGACTGCTTCAGCCAACCTTCTCAAGGGCCCCTGGAAGTTGGGGTCATGGGGGACTTCAGACCTTGTTGAACTCCACGGGGCTGAACACATCAATACGTTCAGAGAACAGTTTCTGGATGTTGCTCAAGAGATTAGTGTCCATTGGGGCACTGGATGGGGGGGGAGACAAGCAATCAGAACCCACCCTGGACCTCCATCCTCCTTTGTCCATTCCCCCTGGGGTTCCCCTGGCCAGCCAGACCTGGGTGTATAGCTGGGTGCATAGCGGCCCTGCTGGCGAGAGCTGCTATACACAGAGAAGGTCCTTTTGCTGGAGTCACTGCTCTGGGCCTTGCGGACACCCTCTTCATACAGAAGACCCACCTGGTAGTGGAAGAAAGCACTGCAAGGAGGCCAGAGCAAGGGGAGCCTCCAAGCCCATCAGGTGCCCAGGGTGAGGCCCAAGGACATGCTAAATTACAAACCCATTTGTGACAAGAATCACAGGATAGTGGGGAACTGGTAATGGGGACTTGGTACCTGGTCACTATTTATAGGTCTGGTGGAATGGGCAAAGGCGGGACATGAAACTTGGCACGGAGGCCTAAACTTCAGTGCTAGCCCAGCCCTGATTCCCTGGTTGACTCTATGCCTCAACCTCATTGTAAGTAAAATGGGGGCAACAATGCCTTGAGCCAGGGCTGAGGAAGAACAAGCCACAGGCACTGGTGTCTTGATCCTCCGAGGACTGCTCCCCTCACATCCACAGCCTGCATCAGGACCCCCTGGCCAGCCCGAGGGTAGCACCTGCACGTCAATAGCCGTCGTGTCCTCCACCACCCGCTTCATGACAGCACGCACGTTCCGGGGCTCCAGGGTACTGAGCCAGTCCCGTGTCTCGACACTCTTGCGCAGCATCTGTGATATGACCAGGCCCTGCACCTTCACATAGTGGGTCAATAACCGCCGTGCTGTCTCCCTGGCCTCTGCACACAGTGTGCTTACAGGTGTCACTGGAGACTGGTCCTGAGCCAGGGGTGCAGAGGACAGAGAGACATGAGTGCTGGAAGGGCCACTGCCAAGCAGGAGCTGGGCACAGGCTGGGCAAGGCAGAGGCTGGGCTGGGCATAAGCAGCTGGCCTGGGTCTGACCATGACAGCTCAGCCCAGCCTCCGGGATTCCCAGTACCACCATCCCCTACCCTGCTATGAGCTAGTGGTTCACCTGCACGAGAAACTGTTCATCGGTGAGGGTGAGGATGTAGGAGATGGTGGCTGTCTCATAGTCCAAGCAAAGGCGGGAAAGTAGCAGGAGCAGAGCAGGCGGTGTGGCACCCCCCTTCTCCCCAGGGCTGTCACAGAAGCTCTGAGCTGTCTGGCACATGGAGCGGATGAAGCCCACGATGAGGCCCTCACGAACACCTTGGCTGCAGAACTCACCCTGTGAGGAGGAGGGTCACAGATACATAGCAGGTCCCCTCTTCCAGGCATGGGCTGCTAGCCACCATCTATTCCTAAATGCCCTAGACCCTCTCCAAGGGACAGCTTTATCCTGCATTCCAGGACCCAAGAGCAGCTCCCTTGCTTGGAGGAGGGAGTGCAAAGGAACAAAGCCAGCACTGGGGATCCCACTTGCAGATGCCCTCACAGCCTTCCTCATGACAGCCTGAAACGACATCCAGAGTGCCTGGGCAAGGACTGTGTGCTCTGATAGCTGCCAAACTGTAGGATGAATAAAAGAATGCCCAGGATTAAGGGGGAGGGGGGCATGGGAGGCCCAAAGATAGGTCATACCCGGAAGTAAGGCTTGTTGGAGAAAGACACCTCCTTGGCGGTGAAGAGGTGCACAGCTGCCAGGGAGGCTTTGATGTGGCTCAGGATGGAACTGGCCACATTGGCCAGCAACTCCGCCAGGCCTGGGCCTTCCTTTCCAGCCAGACGAGGTGCAGCCAATGCCTGCCTCACATCGGTCAGGCAAGCCAGGAAGGCAGCCCGCAGGCCCTGCAGGTGGTGGCCTAGGCGCTCCCGGGCCACTCGCTCCACAATCTCTGTGGCAGCCTCAGCCAGCCCCGCAGCAGCCAGCAGAGCCCCAGGCGCCCGCAGGCGCCGATGGAAGCGGTCCAGTGCCCGCACCAGCAGCGAGTTGTCACCGCTACCCTGCTCCTGAGCCAGCCGCCGCTCTACTAGCGCAAAGTAGCGGCCACCCAGCTCCTGGGCGAAGGCTGTGAGCTTCTCGGCACCCGCTGGGCCCTGGGCTGCAAACAGCTCCTGGTAGGCAGAGGCCACTTGGCAGAGGCCACCCACGAAGCCACTTCCCCCATGATCGGTGAACTCTAAGACGTCGGGAGCGGGAGGGGAGGGCCCCAGCTCTGCCTCCAGGCTCCGTAGCTCAGCCTCCAGCCGCCCTCTGGCGTTGGCCAGGAACTCGTCACACAACTCCTCCGCAGGCTCGCCTAGGGCCAGCAGCAGCTCCACGCACTCTGCCTGCTCTGGGGCTCCAGAGCCGCCCTCCCTGAAAGGTGGGAGGTGGCGGTGAAGGGAAGGCCCACAGGTTTCTGGGTGCGGGTGGGGAGTGGGGGAGACAGCCGGAGACTGGCAGGCCCAGGACCCCGGCGGGGTGGGTGAGGGCCCCGGGGCCACACCTGAAGCGCTGCCGCAGCTGCTGAGCCAGACGAGCCGTGATCACTTGGCAGTCGTCCTGGATGGCGCGGAAGGAGGGCAGGTGCTGGTACTGCTGCAGCACGGCCCGCGCGCGGCCCTGGTAGCGCACCGCCTGCCCGTAGGCGCCCAGCTCCACACACTTGGTGAGGCATGAGGGCAGCTCGAAGAGGAACTGCAGCTTCCGCAGCAGCGCGTGGACCCCTGGGGGACGGAGACAGGTGGTGAGGGCGCCAGGGCCCGGGGTGGCCAGCTCCAGCACCTGCTTCCGGGGCCGGGCCCACCTGCTAGCTTGGTGATGCGCTCGTGGCGGTCCTGCAGGGTGGCGCTGATGCGCGCGCTGAAGTCCGTGATCACCGCCATGTTGGTGGCCAGCCGGTCCATTTCGTCTTCCATCTTCCGAAAGTCGTTCTTCATCTTCCGGATGGTGTCTGGGAGGGCAAGGGCACAGGAGAGGGCAAAGGAGATGACTTGGCACGGGCGCAGCACTCAGCTGGAGGCAGGACCCAAATGCTTCCCCGCCGCCCACACACCGCGCACACCCCTCCTTCCCAAATGCTCCTGAGCCAGCTCCTCAGGTCACATTGATGCTTCAGTGCAAAAGAGGCTGCAAAGGTGCTTCGTCACAGAAAACGGGAGGGAAGGCCACATTTTCTAAGCACTCCCTGTGTGCACCGGTGCAGTAGGGAGACGGCCTATGGAGCCACAGTTCTCTGCTGAGAAGATGCCTAAGGAGGGCACAGAGCACTTGGCAGGAACCTGTCTCCCCCTTCAGAGGTACATCCTCCATGCCCAGAACCCTGCCCGACAGGGAGGAGATACCCTTAAGTCCTGCCCAGACCTTCCAAACCCTTTCACTCCACCTTCTGGAACACAGCTGACCTCTAATGGGCCCCTTCCCTTTTATCTTAAGGGAAATCTGCTTGAGACAGTTTTCACACCCATGCCCCAGGGCCTGGCCCCTTGATACTTCTAGATAGTTTCTACTCTTCTTCCCTTTAAAACCCCAGCTTCTCTGAAGACCACACCATCAAACTACACCCCTTTTGTTGCCATCTCTACTGTCCTCTTTGCCACACCTCTCAGTTGCTGATCACTGTCACTTCCTTGTGGACAAGAACATCCATATGGAGGAGGCTTCAGACATTCCTGACTCTCCATTCACAACCTCCCCAAATCCACCCACCCTTGCCTCTGTCTCAACTGTGCCACCCTCTCCTTGCCCTCAGAAAGAACTGCTTCCTCTCAATCTCAGCTTTAAGCGTCGCCACCTTCTGTAACTCTGATCATTCACCCTGTCTATTCACTCTAACAACCCTTTGGCCTCTTCAGGAACTCCAGACCCACTGACCTTAGCACCATGTCACTACTCATGACACCCTTATGGCTGCAATTCCCTACATTTCCTTCATTTCCCAGGATCTCTGACCCACCACTAGGGGATCATGGCATACTTACAAGCACCCTTGCCTCTTTTGCTCCCTCCCTCCAATACTTGCTAGTGAAACCGGCCCAACAAGCCACCTACCCCATGCAACTGAACAGCTAAAACTGAGCCACAAAATCATGCCAACTGGCTTCCCTTTAAATTTATGACTTCAAGTTCAAAAGTGGCACTCTGCATCGTTCACCCCTTTATCCTTCTAAACCCTTTGCTTTTCCATTTTTTTAAAGATTGTATTTATTTATTCACGAGAGACACAGACATAGGCAGAGGGAGAAGCAGGCTCCCTGCAAGGAGCCTAATGTGGGACTTGATCTTGGGATCACACCCTGAGCCAAAGGCAGATGCTCAACCACTGAGCTACCTAGGTGCCCCTGCTTTTCCATTTTCTAAAGTAGTATCTTCTCCTGATATCTTAAAACTCCAATACATGCCCCCAGCTCTCAACTGGTAACTCTACTTCACACTTCACAAAGAAAATACAAGCAAACACCAACACCCTCCAAATCTGCAGAGTACAGGGACAGACCCATGCCTTCTGCTCTCCCTCTTCCTTGGGGGTCTGTCTCATCCAGTCCCATGGCTGTGGTGACCTGGACATTATTATCTCCAGTCCTGACCAGAGTCCAGCCTAACAACCCATTTAACACCTTGATGCGGATGGCAAACAGGCTATTCAAGTATGACATGTCCAAAACAGAATTCTTGACTTTCCTAAAAATTGTTCTTCCACTAAAATTTTCCATCTTGCTCCTGGCCATTTTCAGAGTCATTTTTCATTCTTATCTTTCCTTCACTTTACATTCGTCTATCAACAAGTCCTGTAAGTTTTACCTCCAACATTTTGTTTCCAAGTCACCCTCATCTCTTGTCCAACTATGGCCAATATTTCCCAAATAATTTCCCTAAATCTACTCCTGAACTTATCATCAATATTCATAAAGGAAGGCTGCCTGGCTGGCTCAGTCAGAAGAACATGTGACTCTTGATCTCAGGGTTGTGAGTCTTTGAGCCCCATGCTGGGTGTAGCGATTAC
Source organism: Nyctereutes procyonoides (assembly GCF_905146905.1). Classification (NCBI taxonomy): domain Eukaryota; kingdom Metazoa; phylum Chordata; class Mammalia; order Carnivora; family Canidae; genus Nyctereutes; species Nyctereutes procyonoides. The sequence goes on from NW_026575025.1 coordinate 11,398,970, forward strand.
TTTAAATATATATTCATGAAGGAAAGCAAGTATGAAGCTGAAACATATTTGTCACAGGAGACTTTAATTTACTTCTATCGATCCACAACAGATCAAGTGTCAAGAGCCAAGGGAAGCTACAGAAGATCTAAATAACTAATATGGGTGACCTATTTGATTGAAATTGGATTCTTTTCAGATTCCACAGAATACACTACAACCTTACCACATATTAGGTCTTCAAGAAAATCTCAATAAATTTACAAAGACAAGAAACTGAAGTTGTACAGACAGCATTTTCTGATTACAATGCAATTAAATTGGAAATTAATAACAAAACCACAAAGCAAAAAGACCCCATCATTTAGAGGAAAAAAAAAAACCTTCATTTTTAATCAGTTATTGGGTCAAAAGGGAAATCAAAACAAAGTGCAGTATATAACAACAATGAAAACACTACCAGAACCTATAGGACACAGCTGGAGCAATGCTCAGAGGAAATCAGTTTTTAATCTTTATATAAATAAGTTAGAATAAATTTTCAACTCAAGAAGTTAGTAAACATACTACAAATAAAAAAAACAGAATTAAGGAATTAGTAATGCTAAAAGCAGAGATTTTTTTTAAGATTTTACTTACCTATTTATTTATTTTTAGAGAGAGTCAAAGTGAGTGCAGAACCCATCACAGGAGTCAGTCTTACAACCCTGAGATCATGACCTGAGCCAAAACCAAGAGTTGGATGCTTAACCAACTGAACCACACAGGCACCCCAAGATCAATACATTTATTACATGGGTGAACTAACGAAGATCAGGATCACTAAAAAAAAAAAAAAAAAAGGATAAAAATAAAATTTATAAAATGTTAGGTAAAGGGCACCTAGGTGGCTCAGTGGTTGAGTGTCTGTGTACCTTTGGCTCAGGGCATGATCCTGGGGTCCTGGGATCGAGTCCCCCTGCCTATGTTTCTGCCTTCCTCTCTGTGTTTCTCTTGAATAAATAAATAAAACCTTTAAAATTTTAAAATAAAATGTTAGCTAAATTAATTTTTAAAGGGGGGAAATAAATACAAATACATAATTAGAATAATCATAAGATAAAACTTTGCTCAATTTTATGTAAAGGAATTGAAAACCTGAATGAAATGAATAATTTGCTATGAAAACAGAATTTACCTATATGTGGGTGCCTAGGGGGTTCTGTTCTGTTGGTTAAACATCTGTCTTCTGGGATCCCTGGGTGGCGCAGTGGTTTGGCGCCTGCCTTTGGCCCAGGGCGCGATCCTGGAGACCCGGGATCGAGTCCCACATCGGGCTCCCGGTGCATGGAACCTGCTTCTCCCTCTGCCTGTGTCTCTGCCTCTCTCTCTCTCTCTCTGTGACTATCATAAATAAATAAAAATTTAAAAATAAATAAATAAATAAATAAACATCTGTCTTCTGAGCCACTCTTCTGAGCTATGGCGATACCCCTAGGACATTGGCCAGGCCTGGTGCCTATGTGTAGACAGGAAGGAGAATCTTTTGTTGACAATGTTCTCTTCTCGCTGTTTATGTTTTCTGTTGTTCTGGAATCCATATGGTTAATTTTTTTAAAAAAAAAGGTTGTATTTACTTAATTGAGAGAGAGAATGAGCACGGTAGGGGGGAGCAGAGGAAGAGGGAAAAACAGGCTCCCTGCTAAGCATCCAACTCTTGGTTAGCAGGAAGCCCAATGAAGGGCATGATCTCAGGACTCTGGGATCTTGACCTGAGCCAAAGACAGATGATTAACCAACAGAACCACCTAGCACCCCATATAGGTTAATGAGAACATTAACAAAAAGAGCTCAAAAATTAAAATGATACATTCATATCTCTTATGAATAGAGATGCACAGATAAATAAATGGAGATGCAGAGGCAACTTAGCAAACAAAATTCAGCAATGTATTAAAAGAATAATTGGAGGATCCCTGGGTGGCTCAGCAGTTTAGTGCCTGCCTTCGGCCCAGGGCATGATGCTGGAGTCCCGGGATCGAATCCCACCTTATTAATAGATGAAAATTAAGTGCCTGGCTGGCTTAGTCAGTTGATCATCCAATTCTTGGTTTCAGCTCAGATCATAATCTCAGGGTCATAAGATGGAGCCCTGTGTGGGGCTCCTCGCTCTGCGCTGAGTCAGCCTGAGATACTCTCTCTCCCCCCTCCCTGCTCTCTCTCTCTAAAAATAAATAAATAAAAATAGATGAACAAGAAATAATTCAACACCAATTCCTGAATTTGAAAAAAAAAAAAAACCTCAATAAAATATGAATAGCCGAATATTTCTCTAACCTCCAAAAACCAACATAAACTTTAACGACGCAATGCTGGAATATTCTCATTAAAACCAGAAAGATGACAGGAATGACCATGATCACCACTGCTATGTAACGTTGTTCTGAAGATACTAGCCAACCCAGTTAGACTCAAGAAATACATTATAGTGAGACACAAATTGGAAAGGAGGTAAAATTATCACTATTTGCAGACGATATAATTATACAAATAGAAAACCCAGGGCAGTCCGGGTGGCTCAGCGGTTTAGCGCCGCCTTCTGCCCAGGGCATGATCCTGGAGACTCAGGATGGAGTCCCACGTCGGGCTCCCTGCGTGGAGCCTGCTTCTCCCTCTGCCTGTGTCTCTGCCTCTCTCTCTCTCTGTCTCTGATGAATTAATAAATAAAATCTTTAAAAAGAAAAAATAGGGGATCCATGGGTGGCTCAATGGTTGAGTGCCTGCCTTTGGCCCAGGGCATGATCCTAGAGTCCCGGGATCAAGTCCGACGTCGGACTCCCTGCATGGAGCCTGCTTCTGCCTCTGCCTGTGTCTCTGCCTCTCTCTCTCTCTCTCTCTCTCTCTCTCTCTCTCTCTCTCTCCCTCCCTCTCTGTGCCTCTCATGAATAAATAAATAAAATCTTTAAAAAAATAATAATAATTTTAAAAAATAAAAATAAAAAAATAGAAAACCCAAAAGAATCACTGAAAATATCAGCACAAACAAAAAGAGAATATTGTAAGGTGACAGTATGGAATTCATACAAAGAAATCAATAGTATTTTTTATTTATTTATTTACGATAGTCATACAGAGAGAGAGAGAGAGGCAGACACACAGGCAGAGGAAGAAGCAGGCTCCATGCACCGGGAGCCTGACGTGGGATTCGATCCCGGGTCTCCAGGATCGCGCCCTGGGCCAAAGGCAGGCGCCAAACCGCTGCGCCACCCAGGGATCCCAGAAATCAATAGTATTAAGTAGCAGCACTCACACTTACTAGTTAGAAGATACAATGAAAGAAAAGGACCTGTTTTAATACAATTTAAAAAATAAAAATATCTAGAAATAAGTTTCAGAAATGTTCAACATTTATATGAATAAACCTGTATAAATTAGAGAGGAAGATACTAAAAGGCCTGAAGAAGTAGAAAAGCTTATCTTGAATAGGAAACCCAATACTCTGTCAATTCTCTCTAGAAATTTAAGTTAATTCAGTAACATTTTAAGATATCACTTCTTGAAAGTATAACTTAATGTTCAGATGGAAGAATAAGCACACACAGGAAATTTTGGAGGTGAAAAATAGTGAGGGAGAACTAGCTTTCCCACAATGTAGAGCATTTGTAACTTTATAGCTACAATAATTTAAAGTGTGTGGCACTGGTATGTGGACAATTAGAGATCAATTACATCAAACAGAAGATTTTTTATTTTATTTTGAGAGAGAGAATGTGTGCATGAGGGGAGGGAGCGGAGAGGAAAGAGAATCTCAAGCAGAGTCCACACTCAGTGAAGAGCCCAGATGCGGCACAATCTCATGAGCCTGAGATCATGACCTGAGCCAAAAATCAATCCAGAGTCAGACACTTAACTGACTGAGCCACCCAGGAGCCCCAAAACAGAAAGTTTTTGAAAAATCCAGAAACAGGGATCCCTGGGTGGCACAGCGGTTTGGCGCCTGCCTTTGGCCCAGGGCGCGATCCTGGAGACCCGGGATCGAGTCCCACGTCAGGCTCCCGGTGCATGGAGCCTGCTTCTCCCTCTGCCTGTGTCTCTGCCTCTCTCTCTCTCTCTCTCTCTCTCTGTGTGTGTGTGTGTGTGTGACTATCATAAATAAATAAAAATTTAAAAAATTTAAAAAAAAGAAAGAAAAGAAAAATCCAGAAACTAAGAAATTATGATAAGAGTACCATTCCAAGTCCATGGGAAAAAGATTAATTATTCAACAAATAGTGTTGGGACAAGTGGAGAACCACTTGAAACAAAAATATAGGGATCCCTGGGTGGCGCGGCGGTTTGGCGCCTGCCTTTGGCCCAGGGCGTGATCCTGGAGACCCGGGATCGAATCCCACATCAGGCTCCCAGTGCATGGAGCCTGCTTCTCCCTCTGCCTGTGTCTCTGCCTCTCTCTCTCTGTATGACTATCATAAATAAATAATAATAAAAAAAAAGAAAAAAAAAAGAAACAAAAATATAGTTGGATTCAGACCTCACACCTAACACGCACATGAACAAACACACACACACACACACACACACACACACACACACACACACACAGTAGATGAATCCAAGTTTGAATGTGATTTTAAAATGTAATCACAAAGTATACGAAGACAATCAGGAAGAATTTTTAAATAATATTACAGATGGAAAGGTCTTTATACAATACCTTAAACTCAGAAGCCATCGAAGAGGAGATCAATAAAATTATTTGATCAACAAAAACCACCAGGAGCTAAATCAAAAGATGAACTTTTAAAAAAGATTTTATTTATTTATTTGAGAGAGAGGGAGAGGGAGAAGCATATTCCCCGCTGAGCAGGGAGCCAGACATGGGGCTCGATCCCAGGACCCTGAGATCATGACCTGAGTTTAAGGCAGATACTTAATCTACTGATCCACCCAGGTGCCCTGAAAAGATGAACTTAAAAAAAAAAAATTCATGTCATTTCATCAAGGGCTAATTTTCCTTAGTATGTGAAGAAGAATTCTAAATCATTATGAAAAAGAACAACAACTCTATAGAAAAACAGGAAAAAGACATGAATAGGCAGTTCACGGACAAGAATAACAAACAGCTCTTCAACAGGCAAAAGATGTTCCACCGCACTCACAAGAGAAATTGAAATTACAGAGGTTTCCAATTTTCACCCATGGGAGTATCAAAGATGAAAAATTTGGTAAGTGTTGACTGGGGTGTTTAGAAAGAGCTATTCTCTTAGTTGCTGGTGGTTGTGCAAACTGATGAATATTTATGGAAAGGAACCTGGCGTCAGCTGTGAGCCTCTGCACACCCATACCTGGCTTGGGTGTGGCTCCTGGACCATGGGAATATTTTCTGAGCAGACCTGGGGCAGCAGCCCAACTTGGGGAGACAGCAAGAAAGGCAAGGTGAGGAGAAAAACATCAAAGACATGACAGGGAAAATAAAAGGGAACAGACACAAAGTTGCAGGAAACAAACAGAGAAGGTAAAAAAAATGCACAAGACCCCACAGAGCTAAAATCTGTGGAGCAACTGAGAGATTAAAAAAATGTACAGGAGGAAGTAGACCATGAATTAGCAAAATAACCTTTTCATGTTAGCAACAATCTATAGCACAAAACCACTCACCTTTATTCTTTTTTTTTAGATTTTTATTTATTTATTCATGAGAGACACACACAGAGAGAGAGAGAGAGAGAGAGAGAGAGAAGCAGGTTCCATGCAGGGGAGCCCGATGTGGGACTCGATCCCAGGACTCCAGGATCACACCCTGGGCCAAAGGCAGATGCTCAACCACTGAGCCACCCAGGGATCCCACTCACCTTTATTCTCACTTTATTCTTAGATGTTACCCTAGAAAGTTACTAAAAAATAAAATAATATAAAGTGAATGGACTATACTTACTATTCTTTGGAGCCCCACTCTGGAGGTGCTTGCATTTTGTTGGAAAAGGATGATGCCATTGCCAATCCATGGACAATGTATTAAAGAACACAGCACACAGAGTACCGTGTAGTTAAAAAAATGAATAAAAGCAGAGCAAAGGCAAAAGATGGAAGCTGAGGTACCAGAAGGATCATGGGCTAATGATCACGGAGGAGCTTGGAAAAGAGGCATTTCATCCTCCCCTAATTTCTGTCTTCGCTTAGGAACAGTTTAACCAGGGGATCCCTGGGTGGCTCAGCGGTTTAGTGCCTGCCTTTGGCCCAGGGCGCGATCCTGGAGTGCTGGGATGGAGTCCTATGTCAGGCTCCCGGCATGGAGCCTGCTTCTCCCTCCACCTGTGTCTCTGCCTCTCTCTCTCTCTATATCATGAATAAATAAATAAATCTTAAAAAAAAAAAAAAAAGGAACAGTTTAACCTGTTGACATAATCTCCATCCAGGTCTGTCAAATGATACCATCAAAAGAGCAAATTCCTTTTTGGGGTGGGTGTTTGGGCCCATGACATTTAGGTACTACCTCAAAAAGGAAACTTGAATCTGACTTCCAAAGGTAAAAAATCCAAAAACTAAGTTGTCACTCAAACGGAGTAAAAGAAAACCTACTGCTGGTGTCATTGTTGCTGAATGCACAGGCACAGAGCTATTAAAATGGAAATAAAAGTTGTACAATGTTAAAAAAACAAAAAACAAAAAACCACCACTGAGTAATAGAGACTATACTGTATATCCTTGAACTATTTGAAGCTTGTTAAGAAAAGCAGCTTGCACTAGGGCAAATGGTAACTAGACACCAAGATACTAGCTTGGGAGAGGGATGGGAGGTAAGTGGTGGGAGACTGGGGGTGGGGGTCTCGCCAACCTGCAGCCTATTGGCCTCAGTGGTGACTTCCCAGACCTGTTCCATTTGTGAAATTCACAGAGCTCTGCACTTGTAACCTGTGCACTTTTCTGTATGTCTGTGAATCTTCAATAAAGTTTACTGTTAAAGATTGCTTTATCATTGCCTGGGGAAAGGAATGGGAAGAGGCTTTTCATTGTGCAGCCTTTGAGACCTTTTCAATTTTGAAACAGATAAATGTATTATTACATAAACTAACTATCAAGGCCAGAGGTTGGCAAAGTACAGCCTGGAGACCAAACCTGACTTGATCCCTGTTTAGCTTTTTGGGTTTTAACTGGGATGTAATCAGCATACCCTGAAATTCAGTGGGTTTTAGTATTTTTAGTATATTCACAAGATTGTACAACTCATATCACTATCAAACTAGAATATTCATCATCCCAGAGAGAAGCTCAAAACCCTTGGCAGTGACTCCTATTTCTCTCATGCCTCAGTCCCTGCCAATCACTAATTTGTTTTGTTTCTACGCATTTGCCTGTTTTGTACATTTAACATAATTGGAATTATACAAAATATAGCCTTTTGTGCCTGGCTTCACTTAGCACATGTTCAAGGTTCTCTACATTATAGAATGAATCAGTAGGTCACACTTTCTTATGGCTAATATTCCATTGTGTGGCTCCACATTTGTTTCCCGATATACCACCTGGTGGCCATTTGCATTGCTTTGTTGGCTACTATTAATGCTGCTATGAACATTCATGTACATGTTTTTATGTGAACATGTTTTCCGTTCTCTTCAGTATTGTCCCACGAGTGCAATTTATGGGGCATATACTAACTCTATGCTTAGCTGTTCGTGGAATGGTCAAAGTATTTTCAGGTGCACCATTTTGTATTCCTACCAGTAATGTTTGAGAGTTCCAAATCTTCCACATCTTCACCAACATTTGTCATATTCCACTTTCTGGAAATCCCAGTGGGTATATAGTGGTATCTCACTGTGATTTTGATTTGCATTTCCCCAATAACTAATGATATTGAGCATCTTTACATGTGCTCATTGGTCATTTGTGTATCTTCTTTGAAGAAATGTCAATTCAAACCCTTTGCCCATTTTTCTTTAAAGATTTTTCAAAAAAAAATAAAAAATAAAGATTTTTCATTTATGTATTCATGAGACACACACACAGAGAGAGGAAGAGACATAGAAAGTGGGAGAAGCAGGCTCCCTATGAGGCGCCCGATGCGGGACTCAATCCCAAGGCCCCACGATCATGACCTGAGCCAAAGGCAGACGCTCAACGACTAAGCCACCCAGGTGCCGCCTTTGCCCATTTTTAAATAGGGTTATTTGTCTTTTTAGTGCTGAGTTGTAAAAGTTCTTTATATATTCTGGACATTAGACCCCTTATTAGATATAGGACTTACAAATACTTTCTCCATTCTGTGAGTCATCCTTTACTTTCTCAACATTTTCCTTTATTATTTTTTAAAGATTTTATTTATTTATTCATGAGACACACAGAGAGAGAGGGAGAGAGGCAGAAATATAGGCAGAGGGAGAAGCAGGCTCCATGCAGGGAGCCCAAAGCAGGGCTTGATCCCAGGACTCCAGGAAAATGCTTTGGACCGAAGGCAGGTGCTAAACGCTGAGCCACCCAGGGATCCCCAATATTGTCCTTTAAAACATAAAACTTTATTTTTCTAAAAAGATTTTATTTATTTACTTTTGAGAGGGTGCATGCAAGCCAGGTGAGGCACAGGGAATCTCAAGCAGACTCCACACTAAGCACAGTGCCTGACATGGGGCTCAGTCTCATAACCCCAAGATCATTACCTGAGCCAAAATCAAGTGATGGACACTCAACCAACTGAGCCACCCAGTTGCCCTCACAAAACTTTTATTCTGATGAAATCCAATTTACCTATTTTTTTTTCCTTTGGTTACTTGTGCTTTTGGTGTCTGTAGAGAGAAAAGACACTCCTGTGTGTTTCCTCCACTCTCAATACTCCAACACTACTTCACATCTGACACCAGATTATGTGGGTTTACCACACATCAAGTAATTCTGCAACACCAGCTGAATATCCTACAATTTACCTTAATTGTGTGACTATTTACCTAGAGTTAGTGTCAGATCTTTTTTTAAAAAATATTTTATTTATTTATTCATGAGACAGAGAGAGAGAGAGAAAGAGAGAGAGAGAGAGAGAGAGAGAGGCAGAGACACAGGCAGAGGGAGAAGCAGGCCCTACGCAGGGAGCCCAACATGGGACTCAATCCCGGGTCTCCAGGATCATGCCCTGGACTGAAGGTGACGCTATACCCCTGAGCCACCCGGGCTGCCCTAGTGTCAGATCTTATAGGCTAAGGGCTGATTCACACAAGACTACACTACCCCAGGGCATGTGGGTCGATCAGTTGGTTGAGCACCTGACTCTTGATTTCATCTCAGGTCATGATCTTGAGGTCATGGGATCAAGATCCAAGTCTGGCTCCATGCTAGGTTGCAGAGGCCTGCTTGAGATTCAATCTCTGCCTCTGCCCCTCCCCCTCACTTTGTGCACATACATGCAAGCTCTCTCTCTTTCTCTCAAATAAGTAAATAAAATCTTTATAAAATACAGCAGATTTAAATCTTTCTTTTTAAGTTTTTTTTAAAGATATTATTTATTTATTCATGAGAGAGAGAGACAGGCAGAGACACAGGCAGAGGGAGAAGCAGGCTCTATGCATGGGACTTGATCCCGGGTCTCCAGGATCACACCTTGGGCCAAAGGTGGCCCTAAACTGCTGAGCTGAGCCACCTGGGCTGCCCAGATTTAAATCTTTCTGTAGTAAATTCAATACCTGGGCTTCTGCAGAGACAGTTTCTTTTTGTTTTTGTTTTTTTTAAGATTTTATTTATTCATGAGAAAAAGAGAGAGAGAGAGAGAGAGAGAGGCAGAACCAGGCTCCATGCAGGGAGCCTGACATGGGACTCGAACCCGGGTCTCCAGGATCATACCCTGGGCTGAATGCGGCGCTAAACCGCCAAGCCACCTGGGCTGCCCCAGAGACAGTTTCTATTGATTTTTTTTTCTGTGTATGGGCCAGATTTTCTGCTTTATTTGCCAGTCTCATAAAGTTTTGTTGAACAACAGACATATTAAATAATATAACATGGTAACTCTAGAAATCACCTTCTTTCTCCTCCCCAGGGTCTGTTGTTGCTGCTTGATGCTGTTGTTTAATTATTTTTCTGAGTTACAAAATATCTACTAATTAGTCTCTGAACCAATTCTGTAAAGTTTGTATCCTTTGTTGTGTATAGCCACTGGAATCTTTACTTGGTTAGCTTAGTGACCACTAAGGTCAGCTAATGATTGGACACATATTTTTTTTTTTAAGAGACACACACACAGAGAGAGAGAGAGAGAGAGAGAGAGAGAGAGAGAGAGAGAGAGGCAGAGACACAGGCAGAGGGAGAAGCAGGCTCCATGCAGGGAGCCCAATGAGGGACTTGATCCCGGGCTCCAGGATCATGCCCTGGGCTGAAGGCAGGCGCTAAACTGCTGAGCCACCAGGGGATCCCTGGACATATATTTTTTAAATACCTGGAACCAATTCATCTCTTTAGTTTTTGCTGAGGGACTGTGTGAGTGTGTGTGCTGGGGCAGATCTTAAACACTCAACCAGGCAGTTTACTGCTCTGCCTTAGCCTTTACTTACTGTTTGTGCAGAGCCTGAAGGTGAGCCAGAGAAGAAAGCTTAGAGCATTCTCAGGTCTTTCTTAAATGTATGTGTACCACCTTACATATATGTGACCTTCAAATTTCAATATGAATGTCTCATTCCTCAGCTTTTCCTGTTAAGCATTTTAGTCTTTGTTTGCCCCATGTATTATCTATCACACAGTAATTGCCTGAAATTTTCTGACAAAACTCCCTGGTGAGAGGCTTTTAGACCCAGGGTGACTTCCAGGGTCAGGTCAAGTAAAAACAAATCTATGGAGTGGAGTCTTTCGGGAAACCACCAGACAGGTTACATAAAGACAGTTCTTGGAATGCCTGTGGCTCAGCAGTTGAGTGCCTTCTTCAGCTCAGGTCGTGATCCCGGGTTCCAGGGATGGAGTCCCATGTCGGGCTCCCCACAGGGAGCCTGCTTCTCCCTCTGCCTGTGTTCTGCCTCTCTCTCTGTGTGTGTCTCTCATGAATAAAAAAATAAAATACTTAAAAAAAATACTTTCAGCATGAGGCTTTGAAAGAGCTCCACCTCTGTTCTGGTCACTTCAGTACCTGAAATCAATGGGCTACTACTGAGCTGGCTGAGATGGAGAGGAAATTGTGGGGTAAGCTAAAATATCACAGGGTGCTTGGGTGGCTCAGTCAGTTAAGCATCTGCTTTCAGCTCAGGTCATGATCCCAGGGTCCTGGGATCAAGTCTACTTCTCCCTGTGCCCCTCCTCCCTGCTTGTGCTCAAATCAATCAATCAATCAATCAATCAATCTTTTTTAAAAATTTATTTATTTGACAGAGGGAGATAGAGTACAAGCAGAAGGAGCAGCAGGCAAACGGAGAGGAAGAAGCAGTCTGAGCTTCTCCCGATGAGGAACCCAATGAGGGGTTAGATCACAGAACCTAAGCTGAAGGCAGATGCTTAACTGCCTGAGCCACCCAGGTACCCCTCCCCCCAAAAATCTTTAAAATATATAAATTAAATACCACAGGCAGGGTGCCTGGGTGGCGCAATTGGTTAGGTGTCAGACTCTTGGTTTTGGCTCAAGTCATGATCTCAGGATCCTGAGATCAAGCCCCAAGTCGGGCTCAGAAGAGTCTGCTTGAGATTCTCTCTCCTCTCTCTGCCCCTCCTGTTCATGTACTCCCTCTTTCTCTCTCTCTCAAACAAATACATACATCTTTAGGGGGAAAAAAAACCCACCACCGGATTCACTACTTTTACCAAGATTCAGTTGTTTTTCTTGAATAAAGGGTCCTCAGATTGCTACAAACTTTTGGTTAATTTTTAGAATTCCAAAAAAGTTGATTCTGATAATTTTGACCAGTTTTTTGGTTGCATTTATGGAAGGGAGACTTTTTTTATTTTTTTAAAAGATTATTTATTTATTTATTCATGAGAGACAGAGAGAGAGAGAGAGAGAGAGAGGCAGAGACACAGGCAGAGAGAGAAGCAGGCTCCATGCCGGGAGCCCGACGTGGGACTCGATCCCGGGACTCCAGGATCGCACCCTGGGCCAAAGGCAGGCACCAAACCACTGAGCCACCCAGGGATCCCCAGATTTTTAAAAAATATTTTATTTATTTATTCACGAGAAACACACACAGAGAGAGAGAGAGAGAGAGAGAGAGAGAGAGAGGCAGAGGCACAGGCAGAGGGAAAAGGAGGCTCCACGCAGGGAGCCCGACATGGGACTCAATCCCAGGTCCCCAGGATCAGGCTCTGGACCGAAGCCGATGCCAAACCACTGAGCCACCTGGGCTGCCCTGGAAAGAAGATTTTCAAATACACTTGCTCCACTATTTCTGCTGACATCATTTTGGATGTCACACCTGTTTATGTAAATGAGCTTCAGGGGATCCCTGGGTGGCTCAGCGGTTTGGCGCCTGCCTTTGACTCAGGCTGTGATCCTGGAGACCCGGGATCGAGTCCCACATCGGGCTCCCTGCATGGAGCCTGCTTCTCCCTCTGCCTCTCTCTCTGTGTATTTCATATGAATAAATAAATAAAATCTTAAAAAAAAATAAAAATAAAAATAAAAATAAATGAGCTTCACTGGAGCACAGCCATCTGCATTCATTCACCTACTGCCCATAGTGGCTTTCAGGTTATCACAGCAGAGACAAGTACAGAAACCAAGGGGCCTGCAAAGCCTAAAATATGTACTTTACTCAGAAAAGCTTGCGACCCTTCGTGTATATCCTATGCAGTCAGGTCCTGCTCCCTTCATCACGTCACTCTTGCTCTTGTCACAGCATTTTCAGGGTCTTTGCACAGGATGTTTCCTCAGCCTGAGCTGCTCTGCCTCCAAATCCTCACATGGTCAGCTCTTTATCATTTACCTTCACTGTCACTGCCTCACAAACCCCTTTCTCTGCCACCCTTTTTAAACTACCCCTAACCACCCACTTTCTCTATATTATCCTGTTTCATTTTCTCTGGAGCTCTTGTTGAGTGAAATGATCTATATTTATCATCCGTCTCTTTCTCTAGAACATATGCTCTGTGATGGCTAAGAAACTTTCTTAGTCCATGCTGCTGGCATCTTGCCTGGACTGCTGCAACAGCCACCTAATGGGTGTCCTGGCCACCCTTGCCTCCCTATAGTCCATTCCCCACAGAGTGGACTGAAAGGTCCTTTTAAAACAAGTCAGGTGGGGATCCCTGGGTGGCGCAGCGGTTTGGCGCCTGCCTTTGGCCCAGGGCGCGATCCTGGAGAGCCGGGATCGAATCCCTCGTCGGGCTCCCGGTACATGGGGCCTGCTTCTCCCTCTGCCTATGTCTCTGCCTCTCTCTCTCTGTGTGTGTGACTATCATAAATAAATAAAAATTTAAAAAAATAAAAAATAAAAAATAAAACAAGTCAGGTCACTCTATTCTTCTCATTTCCACTCACTCAGCGTAAAGAGCAGGATCCTTATAACCACTTATAAGTCCCTACAAAATCTGGTATCCACTAGCCCTCTACCCTATCACCTACCACTCTCCTCCTTCCTCCCTCACTCCCCCTAAACTCCATGCTGCACTCTGAATATGCCCGACATGCCCTCTCTTCAGAGCCTCTACCCCTGCTGTTTGCTCCCCTACCCATGGCTAGTTCTTTCTCATGAAAGCCCTGCTCAAATGTCACCACATCAGAGGGGCCTTCTCATACTTACCCTAGCTAAAGGCAGACCCACACGCACATTACTCTTTTATCCTTATTCTATTTTCTTTTTCTGGCACTTACTACCACCTTTATTTGTGTGTTCATTTATTGTCTGTCTCCTCAAATAGAATGCAGGCTGCAGGAAGGAGCTTGATCTAGCTGGTTTATTACTATATCCCCAAAATGCAGAACAGCTCTTGGAAAAAAAAAAAAAAAAAAAGAGGCATTCAATGAATACTTCTTGAGTGGATATAAGACTTTACCGTGTTATAGATTTAGAACCCCGATTCCAACACTCATTTTATAATTTTCTCCCTTTCTTAGAAAAAAGATAAGTCATTCTTTATTAAATAACAGTTAAATGTCAAAATTATACAAATTCTAACAAATGGAAAATGTAATGTTTGCAAAGTTCTTGTAAGAAATTTTGTAGCTCAGAAATTATCATGATTTCTTTTTTTTTTTAAAGATTTATTAATTTATTTTAGAGAAAGAGTATGAGGGTATGGGCAGAGGGAGAGAGAGGCAAAGAGAAGCAAATTCCCCCTGAGCATGGAGCCCCAACACCCGGCTCAATCTCCATCTCATGACCCTGAGATCATGACCTGAACTGAAATCAAGAGTTGGACTCTTAAATGAATGAGCCACCCAGGCGCCCCTAGGAATTATGATTTCTTGCTGGTTGATGCTGGTATTAGCAAATAAAGAGGTGCCTACTCACTGAACCTGTTTCAAATCAGATAAAAGGACAATGGCTACATCCAACCTTGTGACACTAGTAGAGTAAGAGATGTCAGAATGAGCGTCACAAAGGTTCACCCAACATTCTCATGGACCACCAGTAGACATTCGAGATCTGCCTCTAGAACTATGTACACACAAGTCCAAAATTATCACAAAAAAGTCTGAGTGGTGCATTTCACCAACATAAGACAGTAGTTAGTGTGAATGATAGCTGAACCCTGTCTAGCACTGTCCTGGACAGAGAATAAAGGAGGCAGGAGGAGAAGGAAAAAAAAACCCTGTTCATGATCTCTGTGTCCCTTAATGTCATATATTGTGTCTCTTTAATTTTTTTTAAAGATTTTATTTATTTATTCATGATAGACATAGAGACAGAGAGAGACAGAGACAGAGACACAGGCAGAGGGAGAAACAGGCTCCATGCCAGGAGCCTGATGCGGGACTCGATCCCAGGACTCCCGGATGACGCCTTAGGCCAAAGGCAGGCGCTAAACCACTGAGCCACCCAAGGATCCCCCTCTTTGCTTAATTTAAAAGGGGGAAAGGGATAGAGGAAGGAAGGGAGCGAGAGAGAGAAAGAGACAGAAAAAAGCCCACCCTCAAGATAGACCTGCGCAAGAGAAGAAAGCTACCACTAGTCAGAGAAACTAACCCTTACTGAGACATCGATAGTGTCAGGGATTCTAAGTGGTTCAGATAAACCCATTTCAGTTTAAGATTTCATTTTGTTAAAAAAATAAAAAATAAAAGAAAATAATAATAAAAGATTTCATTTTGTTGGGATGCCTGGGTGGCTCAGTGGTTGAGTGTCTGCCTTCAGCTCAGGTTGTGATCCTGGGGTCCTAGGATCGAGTTCCACATAGGGCTCCCCCAGGGAACCTGCTTTTCCCTCTGCCTATGTCTCTGCCTCTCTCTGTGTGTCTCTCATGCATAAACAAATAAAACCTTTAAATTTTTTTCATTTTGTTTTTTCTCCCCTTTGACCCTCAGAACAACCCTCTGAGAGCAGCTACCATCATTTGACCACAAAAGCTCTGAGAGGTGGGAGTGGATAAATGTCAGGGAGGGACTAGAATCTGGGTCTCCTCCCCCGACTCCCCAACACAAGACCAACAGGCAGGCAGGACTGTGACGGGTGTGTCCCAGCGGGAATCACCTGTGGCTGAGATGAACTTGTTGTAGTTCTCATAGACCAGGGTCTGCATGTCGCTGTCCAGAGCCCGGATCTGTCGCACCATGTCTGTCTCACTGTCCATCAACTGGGCCAGGGGGCATTCCCGACGCAGCTGGAGGAAATCCAAGTGGTAGTGCTCAGGGCAGGGGCATTCATGTCCCTCAGGCCTGCCCCTACCTGGTAGGCTTTGGGTGCAAGAAAGCTCTCATCCCACTCCTGGCAGAGATACTAGACAAAGAGCCTATCAGTGTCATAGGTCAGGAGTTACTAGATTCGACTCTATTTGGGGTTTGTCGGCCTTTGAAACGCTCAGATTCAGCCACCGCCCACCCCTAAGCCTGTCAACGCCTGGGCCACGCCCCACGCCCCGGCCTATCAGAACATCAGCCCAGGACATCACGCACCCCGCACCTGCTCCGGCCTGTCCAAATCTGCCCACGCCCCCTTAGACTCCAGCTCGGCCCCTGCTTCCTGCCCTAGGGTCATCTGGTTTTTAGGAACCCCTGCGTCCCTCACCCCCGCAGCAAAGTCGAAGGCATGATCTGGGGGATGCGATGTGTCCAGGGCCTGGTTCTCCCCAAGACACAAACACACACCTTGTCCAGGTACACTTCCGGGTCGAAGTGTGCCCCGTTGAGATCCGTCGGGTCCAGGGGGTCCGACCCTGCGGGGCGCCCCGCGCTCTCCCCCTCCGAGAGACCGTAGTAAAGCTTCAGCATCCCGTGCGCCTTCCGCCGACGCTCCGGGGCCTCCGCCTCGGGCCCCTCCGGAGAGTCCCCAGGTCCAGACCCCGGGCCAGGCCCAGCGGCTGCAGCCGCCATCACTCCAACTGCAGCCCACGGGTGTGAGGCTGGGAAAAGAACTGGGAGGAGGCACTTCCGGGAGCCATAAAGTTCTTGTTGAAACGAGGCAGTCCTTCAGCTGAAAGGTCCCCCTGCAACCCTGGGTCTTTCGAGACTAGCGTTCCCCCGTACCTTTCCTCCCTGAGCGGAAGAGGTTCCGGGAGAGCCCTGGGGTCCCGCAGCCTCCCGAGCAGAATGATTGAGAAGAACTCGTCTGGTGCTTCCCTCCCAGAAGGAAGGCGGGTCCTGGCTCCCAACCCCGCACCCCCGCAGGCAGAGGCCCCCGGAATATGTCTCTGGAGGCAGTGTCCCCCATTCCTACTATACGGGTGCAGACTTCACAAGAGGCTGCGGGGGAGCTACGAGGTCAGATGCACGCCCAGTGCGGGCGGGGCCTCTAGCAGTTTCCCCGCCCGTCCTCTGACACCGGTCAGAACTGCCTTCAGACCCTGGGCTCCCCCAGTCCTAGCCTCTTTAAGGAAAAAAAAAAAGTCCCCAAGCACTTTAAGATACTTGCTTAGAAGACCGACTTGGCAGATCTTCAGCGACCCGTGGGTTGTGCTGAGAGGGGGGGCTGGGTGGAGATGATGAGGGTTGTTCTCAGGTTTCGGATTTCAACAAAATGCAATTGATTGTTCACCAAGGTGCAGTGCTTAAGAGGACAGGTAATGACGTTCAAGTATAGATACGATGAGTTTTAATAGAGAAAACGACTTTATCGACATGGTCCTTGAAACATTACTTGTGATGGGCTGGCGGCTGGGCGGGGCGGGGTGGGGGGTGTTGGAATGGAAACCACCGTGTTTAAAGATTCTTTGGCTGGGGTGCAGCAGGCCAAACACATCCCACCACGTGTTTTCAGTTGGCCTGTGAGCTAAGACTGGTGTGTTTGTTTTGTTGTTGTTGTTGTTGTTTGTTTTCATTTTTAAATGGTTAAAAAATAGGAATGGCATTTCATGATGTGAAAATTATGTAAAATTCATATAATCAGAGTAGATCTTAAAAGTGCTCATCAGGAGAAAAAATGATTTGTAACATTAATAATTTGTATAGTGACAGATGTTAGACTTCCTTGTGATCATTTTGAAACATATACAAATACCAAATCATTACCTTGTACCCTTAAAAATATTGGAATATGTCTATCTCAATTTAAATGATTTTCATAAAATCAAACGAAAATTATATGAAATATTCCAGTGTCTATAGTTTTATTTGAACACAGCCATGCACATTTGTTTATTATCTGTGCCTGCTTTTGCACTACAACAGAAGTGTTGAGTAGTTGCAACAGAGACCTTATGGCTGACACCTAAAACATTTACCATGAAGAATAGTTGGCTGACTGCTGAAATCTGTGTTGAAAGATCTCATCTATGTTAAGAAGGATGTTTAGAGGCTGTTTAAAAAATAGTGTCAGCTGATGATGCTATAATCTCAAAAAAAAATGAGTATAAAGATTTAGATCTACTCCAAGTCTATACACTTAAAAAAAAGTTGCAGAATAATGGTTAAGAAAAATTATTCAAAATTTGGAAAGAAGACCAAGAGTGTAGGCCACTTGGGTGGCTCAGCGGTTGAACATCTGCCTTGGGCTCAGGTTGTGATCCTGGCCTCTGCCTATGTCTCTGCCTCTTTCTGTATTTCTTATGAATAAATAAAATCTTTAAGAAAAAAACAAACAAAAAACCCCAAGAGTGTAGCATGTTCTGCTAATGCCACACTGGGGCTTGTTTTACAAGCCTATCCAAGGATTATTTAATTACCCACAGGAATGAACATTTGATATTGCTATTTACCATTATGTGTTCAGATGCTGATATTACAAGTAGATATTGTCCAGGAGATATACAAAACATTTATATCCAGCAGAAAAAGTAACTTCAAAAGTTCTATTTATCGTCCTGTAGGATTTCAAGCAGTTTTGTGTCTAACCTAGAATCATATTTTAACATTGCTCTTTATTTTTCTTTAAAGATTTTATTTACTTGAAAGTGAGACCGTGAAAGGGAGAGTGAGAGCACAGGAGAGGGAGAAGCAGACTCCCCGAACAAAGAGCCAATGCGGGGCTCAATCCCAGGAACCTGGGATCGTGACCTGAGCCAAAGGTAGCCGCCTGACTGAGCCACATAGGCACACCAACATTCCTCTCTAAAGGAATGCTTATCAATATCCAAGTCCCCAAGATACATTATCACCTTACTGAGGGGGAACTCCTCACTGATAGGTTAATACATCTTAGTTACATGTTCATTCCAGACCTAGCATCATGTTAACTTTTTGAAAGTTACACTTTGACAACACATATGGTGTGGTTCTCCATGATGCTTTTTAAAATTATACATGTATATGTACAGGTAGGTATATGAGGTTTCAGTAAGAAGGGATTCAAAAGATGCCCACTCACTAAACTGTTGAGGGGTACCTCTGTGAGGTAGGTAGGAGACGGCAGGTCGTTGTCTTTTCCTCTGTATGCTTGTGTATGCAGATCTTTTACAAGAACATAGTCATGCACTACTTGGATAATTTTTTTAAAGATTTTATTTATTTATTCATAGAGACACACACAGAGAGAGAGAGAGGCAGAGACACAGGCAGAGGGAGAAGCAGGCTCCATGCAGAGAGCCGGACGTAGGACTCGATCCAGGGTCTCCAGGATCACGCCCCGGGCTGCAGGCGGCGCTAAACCGCTGCGCCACCGGGGCTGCCCTACTTGGATAATTTTTAACTGGTTTTGAGCCAGAAGCCCTAATGTATAAAATTTCATTTGTATTCACATGAGAATGGAGATGGAAACAATGGTTTTAACATTTGGCCAAAAAGTGGGCGTTGGGGGTCACTACTGTAATGTGTCTGAGGGACTGTTGTGATTAATGACACTGGGCAGCAAGCATGGATGTGGCAGGAGACTTTGGGTCTTGGCTGGACCCTGAACCTAACTTCCGAGGCAGGCAGATAGGAAGGAGGTCCTGGAGGTGGCTATGTTCAAGCTGTCCTTCTTCTACTCTAGTTCCTGGGAGTTTCCATGTCCCTCCATACCATTTCTGCCCATTTTTCTGGATGATACTGCTGAGGATCCTAGAGTTTTCACCTCTTCCACGTACAGAGGAAACGTTTTCTTGTTGCTTATGAGTGTCCCTGACCAATCACAGCCTCGAGTAGAACTGGATCTTTGTCTCAATACTCACTCCCTCAGGGGGATCCCTGGGTGGCTCAGCAGTTTAGAGCCTGCCTTTGGCCCAGGGTGTGATCCTGGAGACCCGGGATCGAGTCCCATATCAGGCTCCCGGCATGGAGCCTGCTTCTCCCTCTGCCTCTCTCGTGAATAAAAAAAATCTTAAAAAAAAAAATCTTAAAAAAACCTCACTCCCTCATTCAATGGCTCTTAGTGCCTGGGCTGACGCTCCTTCTCTGTACCTCAAACTTGTGTGCAATATAGGATTCATGCCACCAGCTTAGCCTGGGAACTCTTGTAAAGGACAGAGGTGATGGATGTGCTTGAAGGTGACAGAGAGGGGAAAGCTGGCCAGCATCACGTCTTAGAACATGTGAGGGAGGATGGAAAAGCCAGTTGCTCTCTGGGCCATGCCTAGAGAGGGCATGGGGAAGGTCCCAGGACAGCTGTGGGCATGCTCTTATCTCCCTTTTAGGGAATGGAGCAAATATTTAGAGCTTACAATTCAGCACAGGCCTCCCTTGTACTGGGAATGCCCTCCAGCTACACACCCGGGCCTAGTCTCTTGCTAGCCTAAGATTTGCTGTGGATCTAGGATGTGCCCTACCACTTTTCTGAGCCCCGGCTCTGTAGAAGAAATATGCCCACAGTGCCTCCTCTGTGGAATTGTCAAGACTCAGCGAGAAGATAATGCACAAGACCACAAAGTGTGCAGGCAGGATAAGGGACACTATCCCTTCATCGACACTCCTGCTGGTCTGTACCTTTAGCCCTCCAACCTTCGATAATTTGGAACTCCCCCAGCCACCCATGAACCACTCCTGTATTGGCTGGAACCAGACTGTATTCTAGAATCTTGTCCCCTCCAATGTCTTCATGGTTCTAGCATCCCACCACTATTCTAGACTGTACGCTCTAGAAGTAGGGGGTCAGTTGCTTCTCCTAAATAGTTTTGGCTTGGTCAAGTTCCACTGGCTCACTTGAGTCTATGCTCTTGCCAGGATGCGGTGGCGGGACCGACTGGCTGTGCTCTTCTTCCCCCAAGGCATGGTTCTCAGTGCTGCCGCACTGATGCTCTTCTTTATACACCTTGGCGTCTTTGCCAGCGATGTGCACAACTTCTGCGTCACCCACCACTATGATCGCATGAGTTTCCACTACACTGTTGTCCTGATGGTAGACTGGGGCCAGGACTCAAGGGCTGGTCGGGG
The DNA here is from genome assembly GCF_905146905.1 of Nyctereutes procyonoides. Lineage (NCBI taxonomy): Eukaryota > Metazoa > Chordata > Mammalia > Carnivora > Canidae > Nyctereutes > Nyctereutes procyonoides. The sequence continues at coordinate 11,419,758 of NW_026575025.1, forward strand.
GAGGCCCTGGGGTTGATGGAAACCCCGCTGTTGTCTCAGGGGGCCACTCTCCCCCTGGATGGGGCCTACAGTTCTCCCAGGTGATCAGCATCTGCTGGGCTGCCATGGGGTCACTCTATGCTGAGATGACAGATGACAAGTTTTTTCGGTGCTTTGCCCTGACCATCCTAAGTGAGTAGGGGAGGGGGATGTATTAAGGGCGGAGGAGAGAACTTTGAATCCCTGAGACATAGCAAAGAACAAACAGGGAATGCTGATGGGGGCTCTCTCCTTTGCCCAGTGCTAAACGGAGCCATGTTCTTCAACCGCCTGTCCCTTGAGTTTCTGGCCATCCAGTACCGGGAGGAGAACCACTGAAGTCTGAGGACCAGGCTGACAAGGGGGAAGGAAAAGGAGGCTTCGGTGTTTTAATAAAGTCTGTTGTTTATTTCCACCTGTCATCTCCTTCATGGGGAGGAGGGTGGGAGGCTGGAGACCCATAGTAAGCAGGTCAAGACAAATGTTTGACCTGCAGGGGCCCCAGGCCCAGCCAGCAGTCATTCTAGTGGACTTGACTGGGCCTGGGATCTTAGTGTCTCGGGCTTGAAGAAGAGGAGCAGGAAAAAAGCCTCCAGACCTCCCTACCTCAGGCCCCCAGGTCCTAGGCTGGCCTAGTTACAAGCAAAGGCTCAGGAGGGACCCACACGGATGTGCGGGTTCATAAGCGGGTCCAGGTTGGGATCGCTGTCAGCGGCAGCTCGGCCCAGGCGAGACATGAGTGCAAGGAGAGCCAGGAAGCCCAGAAGCCCCAGGAGCAGCAGCAGCCCTGCCCGCTGGAGCAGGGTCAGCGGCCGCTTACGAGACCCAGCCCGGCTCCTGGGGGGATGAGGGGAAAGTCAGGTCAGGTTCCCAATCCCTGATGACTCCTTGTCCTGGAGAGGAACCCCAGATATTAACACTCATCTCATCTTCTGGCCCAGGGGCTACCATTACTGAGTCTTGTTCCTTCAGTGTGCGGGGTCACCCCTGTACCTGCTTGTTACACAGGGGACCATGCAGCTCAAACCAGCTGAGCCAAAACTGCTCTGGAAACTAGAATGTGTCAGGCTTGGTAGCCACTAGGGTCAGGTGGTGTCAGAGCAGGAAGGGACCTCAAAGAGCCCAAACTCAAGCCTCAGATACCCAGTAGGTGAGGAAATAGTTCCACAGTGGAGCAGACCTGGGACTTCTAAAGCTGAGCTGAGGCCTCTCTGCACAGCCCAACACCAGATACTACCATTACCCAGAGAACCCCTCTTATCATGCAATCACCATGCCCAGGGCCTCTGGCTCTCACTTCCTCTCCTCCCTCCTTCCTGGCATTTGGCCCCACCTGACCCTGTGTACCTGAGCAGCTGGGCCAGCCACCCCAGGGCAGGCCGGCGACGGTACTTGTCTTCATCACAGTCCCCATGCAGGCCTGGTGAACGGTCATCGTCCCGCGTGTCATACACCTTCCTGGGGGCCGAGGCTGCAGGGGCAGAGCCACCAGTATCCACAGGCTCAGAGAAACTGGCCTGTAGCAGGGTGGGGAGTGGGGAGGGCAGGAGGTCCTTGCCCTCTTAACCTGACAAAACATCTCAGGATCATGGGGAAGGTAATGACTATGTTAGTGAAGAGGGCAGCCACCCAGTGGGCCTCTGGAACCCCAAGCCCCCTCCACATAAGTCACTCCACTCCCTTTCCATCCTCTTCCAGACTGGAAAACTCCTTGGCTCACCATGAGTCAAGGGCTCAGGATTGCCCATGTGGATCACTGTGTGCTGCTCGGGCCGGCTCGGGGAAGCAGGGGGCCGGGGGGCTTGGCTGTAGAAGGATGGGGCAGCAGAGGCGCTGGCTACCTCCTCCTGTTCAGGGCTACCATTGGCTGTGGCAAGAAGAGAGCTGTCAGCAGAGCAGGGAAGCAAGGCCCCAAGGGCAGTGCAGACCACTACCTACCATTAAAGCTAGACCAGTCAGAGAAGTCAGAGGTGTTGAGGGGCTCAGGTTCCGGGCTCACCACTTCATCGATCTGGAGGAAGGAACCTGTGTCACCAGCCTGCTCAATGCTGTCCCTACCCACCCATCTGGCCCAAGTGGGACCCAGGGCAGACGGTCAATCAGACACAGATTCTCACCAGAGGAAGGCCCAGTCCTGCCCGGGCCCAGTTGACCATGGCCAGCTTCTCTCTCAGTGCGGAAGCAACAGGACCAGCCAGGTTGGTTGGGGGGAAGATGGGGCCACTGCAGATGGGGCACTGGTAGCCAGCAGGAGCTGTGTTACGGGGTAGCTGGGCGGCACGTTCATTGAGGCAGGCCCAGTGGAAGAGATCTTAGGGCCAATGAAATAGGGGAGGAGAGGCATGAGGAAGAAGATATGTAGGAACTCTAGCCCGGCAACAACCCCCAGTTGGTTAGGTGGATGTATGTATACACGCACATGTGAGCTCATAGCCTTCTCCTTCCTGTCCTCACTCAGGTCCATTTTATCAGTGTTCCCTAGGATTTCAGCCTTCTTGGCCACCACTACCTGACTCAGTCAAGGGAGATGCTACCAAGATCCCCAGCCCACTAGAAGGGAGAAGCCTACTTCTCCCTGGGGTAGTAGGGATGGGAAGAAATGCCAGTGACCTTTAAAGTGAGTCCTCTTTGAACATGCACTTATCACAAGCTCCTCAGGCTAACAGCTAATCAGGAGCAGTTTCATAAGTTCCTAGACACACACAAGTACACGTATGCATGTACACACCCACACCCATGGGCACAAATGTATAAATACAATAAAACACAAGTATCATCCCTGTATCTACACTTGTAGGCACACTAACTCCCACACAGAAGCTTTTATACAATCACATTTGCTAAAACTCAAGCACCATAACCCAAGCGTTGTCCTATAACCCCACAACACACCTGTGTTCATACTTCACACGTTTACCCATTCACTCATGTCCAGGTACTAAGGAACACATTAACACACATAAAGTCAAAAAAAGCTGAGCCTAAGCCTCTTACATCAGTCAGGTCAAAGTCATGATACATATAACTAACTTCTTTTAGCTAGTTACTGTGGGAAACTCCCTTCCTCTCTGTTTAGTTGGAATGAATAATAGATCCCAGATGTCTGAAAGCCTCGTGCCTTTAGCTCCCTGCTGGTCCAGCCAGCTACTGCTCACAGCCCAAATGATACAAGTTTGATTGGCTCTCACTCAACCCTGTAAATGGGCAGGTAAGAAAGTAGGAGTTTTAATTTTTAGGGAAAAACACTGAGGCCTAGAAAGGGAAAATGACTTGCCTCAGCTCACACATCAGGTAAATAACACAGCAGGACTAGAATTTGGGGTTCCAGCCTCCCAAGCCTGGGGAGGTCTCCATTGCCCTGCTGCTTAGAGAGGACGTGGAAACTGGTCACCAAGCTGGGCAGGCCTCACCGTAACAGACGAGGCGGGTGGTCTCCCGGTTGGCCAGGGGTGTGCTGCACAGGCGGCAATTCGGGTTGTAGTCGCTATCTTGAAGCCACTGCAGATAGGACTGGACGATGCACTGGAGTGGGAGACAGAGGTCACAACGGGGGCCCAGCTGCTTCTTTTTCGCTCATCACAAACAAGAATCATACTTTCGTTTGTTCAATCAATAAACATTTATTGAGCACGCAGTGTGCCAGAGTCTGTCTTAAGTGCTGGGGATAGAGCCGAGAACAAAAGAAACCAAGTTCCCGCCCTCCTGGAGCTTCCATTCCAACCCCAGGGCCTTCTCGGAGTTGGAGAAAACCGATACTGCCGGCCCACCCACTGCCCTGCTTCACCCCTCCCCTGAAGCCCCACCTTGGCGTGATTGGCTACCAGGCAGTGCTCGCAGACGTTGACCCGGTGTTCGAAGCAAAAGAGATTGGTCACCTTCCTCTTGGGGCACTTGCAAAGTCCCATATTCGACCCTGAGGAAGGGGTCTGAGTTGAGAGAGCCAGCTTCCGGTGTCCGCCACTATGAACTCACAAGCCCAGATCGTCTCCACTCCTAAATCCCCTAAACACCTCTCATAATCGCCCAACCCCTAATTCCTGCCCACCGCCCTTCTACATTCCGGGCCACGCCTCCTGAACGAATTCCGCCTCCAGTGACCCCTCATTTCTCCTGGATCCCGCCCCCGGCCAGGTCCCTCCACCAGCGAGTCTCCGATACCACCGGCCCCGCCCCCAGGGGCTCCACCTGAGCCCCACCCCCTCCAAGCCCCGCCCCCTGCTTCAACACAGACCCCCCCCCGGCCCCCCCTCCGTGTTACCGATCGACCGCCTCACCGGTCCCGACCGGCGCGAGCGCTGGTCCGAGGCGCAGAAGGACAGACACTGCGCTCAGCCGTGCTCCCGCTCTGCGCGCTCTACCTCGGGCCGCTCCGATTATCCCTCCGCTGCCACGTCTCTTCCGGGTGCGGCGCCCACTGATGACGTAAGTGGACCGCTGACCCCGCCCCTGCTGACGCTACGCGCGAGACGGATGGTAAACGGAGCACGGCGTCCCTCCCGTCTTGCGTCATTTCCGCTTCCTCCAGGCAGGGCGGGTAATTCGAACGTTTCCTCTGGGTTGGCGCGAGCCCCGGCGGCGGAGGCGGCGGCGGAGGTCGAGATCAAGGCTAGCATGTCCGAAAGGCGAACACGGTCCGGAGGGGCCACACGGCACTCCGGTGAGCCGAAGGCGCGCGGGAGCCTGGGGCCGAGCCGTTTGAGGGATGGAGTCCCACGAGGAGGCCCTCCCCCCCCGCCCACGGCTCTAAGAGGCTCATTCCGCCGTTAAGGAGCTTGTTTGGGAACCTTCTCTCACTCTCTCCTGAATCTCTTCTCTAGACTCTGAGGCCTAGAGTCTTACCCTTACCTCCTAACTTTTTTCTCTGCCCAGGGTCCAGGACTTCATCTCCTACTCAGTCTCTGCGGAGGTCCCAGCGGAAATCAGGCCCTGATCTCCCGAGCACCCTCCCTGAAATCTGGCCCAAGGTGAGCCCTGCTTTCTCAGCTTCTGTCCCGTGGGCCGCTGGACTAATGTGGAGCTCATATTCACTGTTCTTTTCCAGGCTCCCCATGCGGCTCCAGTCAGAAAGCCCATCGTGTTGAAGAAGATCGTAGCCCATTCTGTAGAGGTGAGGACTGAGAGAGGGGTTGTGGGTTGGGAGCCAAAATTGCGGATGAGTCTTTGATCAGTTATTATTGTCTCCACAGATTCCATCTATCCACACGCCTCGAAGGAGCCCAAGGGTGAGTTCATTTTCTTTCGTCGGCTCAGTGGAGTGGAATCCAGGGCACTCTCGAGATGGGGCAGGATATACTGGCTGCTCACATCTGCCCAGGGGGCTGTTTTGAGGTACAAATCTTCCTGCACTTAGGACAGGGTTACTTTCTGATAAAACGGTCATGAATTGAACACGTAGTATGTCAAAAATGCAATTAATGCGCCGAATCTATCAAACGTCGTACTTTAGATTATCATGCCTTAAACGTGTCGGCACAGTTGTATGAGCGTATAGTTAAATTATCTGATTCAAAGCCTATCCATAATGAAAAATTGAATACCACTTAACTTATCAAATACTGTACTGAAAACAAACGACAGAATGGTTGTAAGTTTGTCAGCTGTTTCCCCACGTGATGGCATGGCTGACTGGGAGCTGCAGCTTGCTGCCCCTGCCAGCATCATAAGAGAGGATCTTATCACATTTCACTAGCCTGGGAAAAGATCAAAATTCGAAGTGCGATTTGTATGGAGTGCATATCAATTTTGCACCGTCATAACAGAAAAATCTTAAGTCAGACCCTCTAAGTTGGGAAGCATCTGTATTTTGAAACAGTTTGCCTTTGGACAGCTATGTGCATGGCCAGTTTTGCTCACTCCCTGTGGATTTCATACGTTTAGGTCTTGATGTCCTGATATTCTCTGCTTTTTTTTTTCTTTTTTTTTTTTTTTTAAGATTGTATTTATTTATTCCTGAGACCCACACAGAGACAGAGACATAGGCAGAGGGAGAAGCAGGCTCCTTGCAGTGAGTCTGATGCGGGACTTGATCCCAGGATCACGACCTGAGCCAAAGGCAGACATTCAACCACTGAGCCACCCAGCCATCTCTCTACCATATTCCTAAGAGCTGAGCCGGGTCCAAAGTATTCCTTCTTTCTAGCCTATCTCCTCAATATGTAAGCACAGGTTGTTGTAAGAGGAGTATGGCATTTTTACTATCTTAGTAGAAGTTACTGAGGATGTTTTACGATCAGGAAACCTCGGCCTGAAGATACAAGTGAGAAATGCTAGCTGCCTGTTAGGAGCACATGGAGCTTATGGTCAAATGGGGAGAAAGACAGATGAGCAAGTGATAATAGCACACCGTGCTGAGGACTGCGGTAAGAAAAGTACTAGGTGATGGGGCACCTGGGTGAGTTGATTAAGTGTCTGCCTTCAGCTCAGATCATGGTCCCAGAGTCCTGGGATCCAGCCCTACCTCTTGGCTCTGCTCAGTGGAGAGTCTACTTCTCCTTTTCCTTCTTCCTCTCTCTGCCATTTCCCCTTGTGTACTCACTCATTCTTTCTCAAATCTTAAAAAAAGAAAGAAAGCACTAGAGGTTATGAAGGCACCTAACCCAAACCAAGTGGCCCTAGAGCTGTTTCACAGAAAAAGAAATGTTTCAACTGACTCTTTCTAAAGACAAGTAGTAATGTTTGGGCAAAGGAAGCTGTGTTTTCAGAGACCTGGAATTCACAAAGAAAATCTCAAGGTTTGGAGAATGTCAGTTTGTTCGGTGTGTTGGTGGCAGATCTTGCTAGGTGATGGAGCATGCTAAGCCAGAGCCGTTCCTGATGAGGCATGAAAGCCTTGGCACTGTGGGAGCCTTTGAGGAGTCTCCAGCAAGGTAGTCACTAAGGTGTGCTTGAGTGCTTCAGAAACAGCACTCTGGGGTCTGTGTGGAGACAGGGATGGAAAAAGCCTGCTGGGGACCCCTAGACCAGGTAGGAAGACTTAACAGGAATCCTGCAGTGAGATGGTGGAGGCCTAAAGTAAGGTGAGGGCAGAATGATGCTCTGCCCCTCATCTCACCACATGACCTTCCCATCACACAGTTCTCAGCTGAAAAGACGCCTCCTAGAAGCCTTCCCTGACCACTGTACCCTGTCACTATCCTGTTTCTCTTTGTAGTTCTCTTTAGGCCTTCTCAATACTCTGAATATTTGCTTGTTGTCTTGAGGGCAGGGACTTCTGCCTCCCCGTGGCAATCATTCATTCTTGTTGGTTGAATGGTAGATTGATGACATCGAACAAAAAGAGCTGCAAGGACTTGCATGACTGCTTGCCATAGGGGATGGGGAAGCTGTAGTCAGAGCTAACCTCCATTTTGTTCAGCGTCTCTTTTACTAGGAATTGTTACCAAGACTCAGATTTACAGTGCTTGTAGCCAGGAAGGGTCTCTCTTGATAACAAACAACTCCTTACAACTCCTTCTCTCAGACCACGGGAGTGACTGAATTTGTCCCATTTCCTATCCTTGCTTGGCTGCCAGAAAGCCCAGTGCCAAGTTTTGTTACAAGAATTCAGTGAGCATCAAATACCAGCTGCATGCAGGGCTTGAAGGCCCAGGCTGTAGGCAGGGGCAGCCAGACAGATGAAGACCCCTGCTTTCAAGAAGCTCCTGTTTAGTTGGGTGACCACTGAGCAAGTCAGAATCAGACAGCGATGATAGCTGTACGAGGGAGGTGGTTGTGGCAGAAGTAAAGAGCAGCACCAGAGGGGCTGCTCTCTATTCTGCAGTGAGAATGGTTTCTCTGAGGAAGCAGCATTTGAGCTGAGAGTGTAATTTTAAGGAGCCAACACGTGAACGGCTTCATATACATCCCAGATTAGGCCTTTCCCCATTCACAACCTTGCCATGGCTCCCTGGGTCTCTGCAAGGGTCTCCTTGGGCTTCCACTTACAGTGTCCTACAAAAGGCCCTATCGCAGCTCCCACTATGTCTCGAACCCCATCTTCATTTCCTCTCCTCCCTCTCAACCTGGCCACACTGGCTTTGTTCCTTTACCTTTCCAGGCATACCTTCACCTCAGGACTTTTGCCCCTTCTGTCCCCTCTGCCTACAACACTTGGCCTCTGTGATGCTCCTTCCCTCACCTCCTTCAAGTTCTAGTTCAAGATGTCCCTTCAGACCTATGTTGACCTTCACCTACTTAAAATCCCAATCCACAAAAAAAAAAAAAAAAATCCCAGTTCACACCCAGTACTCTCTTGTTCTGTTTTTTTTTTCCCCCAAAGTGTTTAATACTTCTAACATGCTACATGATTTTTCCATGTTTTATCCCATGAGAATGGAAGGTCCCATGAAGACGGGGGGCTTTCTCTGTTTTATTGCCTGCTGCCTATTGTTCTCTGAACGCTTGTAAAGTACCTGGAACAGGTGGCCAGGAAGTACTGAGTGGACGGGCATGTTAGGAACAGCGTTGGCAGCTGTGTGGCATTTGGACCACGGAGGGCACACATGGTACCAGGAAGAGCAGTCAGGAGCTTGACCTGGTCCAGATGACCTGTGATTGTGGCTCAGGTCAGTCAACAGGGGAGGCTAGATCCTCACTTTGTTGGAGACAGAGCTGACTACAAGGGGCGAGATGCCTTCTTGACCTTACAAAAGTAGACTCAGAAACAATGGCAGATTCTTCTTTTCTTCCCCACCTTAAATCTTTCCCAGGATCTGATTTATTTGATCTCTTTTCCTTTTAAAAGTATCCTACAGGGGACACCTGGGTGGCACAGTGGTTGAGCATCTGCCTTTGGCTCAGGGCGTGATCCCAGGGTCCTGGGATCGAGTACTGTATCGGGCTCCCCGCAGGTAACCTGCTACTCCCTCTGCCTGTGTCTCTGCCTCTCATGAATAAATAAATAAAATCTTTTTTTTTTTTTTTTTCTTAAGTGTCCTATGGGTCTTTCCACCCTGTATCTCTTCAGACCTCTCTGGAAGTAAATAAGACGGCTAACTAACAAGGAGGCCTTCTCTCTTCTGTCCTTGTACAGATTGCTTTTTTCTTGGAGAAGGAAAACAACCCTCCCACCAAGGAGACTTCTAGGGAGGATCTCTTCAAGTCATGTAGCATCCCTGTCACCCCCACCACCACTCCTGTGCTGTACCCCGTGAATGTTCCCCGTGAGTCTAATTCCAGGGAAGAAGACCTGGATGCCAGAGACTTGGAAATGTCTAAGAAAGTCAGGAGATCCTATAGCCGACTGGAGACCTTCGGATCTGCCTCCACCTCCACCCCAGGCCGCCGGTCTTGCTTTGGTTTCGAGGGGCTGTTGGGGTCAGAAGACTTGGCCAGAGTCTCACCTGTGGTGTCTTCCAAGCTGACGGAAGTCCCCAGGGTGAAGCCTTGGGCCCCAGATACAACTCTCCCTGGAATCTCCCCACCAGTCGTGAAGGAGAAGCGAAAGAAGAGAAAGGTGCCAGAGATCCTGGTGAGTGAGGGGCAGGGCTTGGGTCTGCTGTTGCACCACGTGTGCTGGGAGACCACCAGGCCTTAGGCCAGCCTGGGGCTCAGTGCCCGCAGGGTCAGGGTACACGTGCCCTGGGCAGCATGCTCCCTTCCTCCCTCACCTGCCCCCCATTTTTCTCCCCCTAGAAATCGGAGCTGGATGAGTGGGCTGCAGCCATGAATGCGGAGTTTGAAGCTGCTGAGCAGTTTGATCTCTTGGTTGAATGAGATGTCAATGTCAGGGGGTATCCCTGGCCATCCTCTCCTCTCTCCTGTACATAGCTCCTCCTACTCATGGAGAAGACACTTGGGGTCCTCTCTCCTGGCCTTATTACCTGTATCTATGCTGCTGCTGCGTGAGGCCTGTATTCCTCTGAGGGTTGTGGTGGTAGCAGCCGTCTCAGGAAGTGGGGCTCTCCAGGCCTGGCCATGCCCTGCAGTCCTATGTTTGGTCCTGTGACCCACCAGCCTCTCCCTGCCTCCCAGAGGAGCCTTTTCATTTTCCAGCTGGGCTGCACACTAGGGAGTAGGATTGCTTGCAAAGCTGCAGGAAAGGGCTTGGGATTGCTGGTGAGAAGGGGCCTGGGCCATTTTTGGGAAACGTAGCTGCTCTGTACCAACTCCAGAAACCAGCACCGAGGCAAGGCATCCACAGGCATTCCCTGCTGAGTTGTCTTCCACTAGAGGCCTAGTTCCCAGCCATGGAGCCCATCTGTGTAAAGAGGCTTGGGTTCCCTGTTAGATTCTGTAGATGGTCCAGGAGAGAATTTGTGGGTTGGGTAGAGTTCTATTTGCAGGAAGATGCTGGACACTATAATATAGAATTTTATGTTTTGAAGAAAAAAAGAGAAGCCGTGCTTAGGTCAGACCAGAAGCATTTACTACGAGAAGGTGGGTTTTATTTCTCTGCTCTGCAGTTGAGATGTTCAGTTAGATGCCAGGCTGGTGTAGCACTGGCTGCTTGGGGCCAAAAGGGTGCCAGAAACTGAGGCCCAGGGCTCTGGACAAGACACCTGCACAGGGCTGAGAAGGGGGCTATGGCAAGAGGTGCCCTTCATCATTTGCACCTATATTTTATCTTACAAAATAAAGTACACAGAGTCTTCTCCACTCTAGAGGGAAAACAGGGTTGAAAGGTCCTACTCCTGGAGTCCTGCTAGTTTTGCAGCTACACTCATGAAGTTCTGGAAGATGCTCTTCACTTGCCAAGAAGGGGCAAGAAGTTTTAGCTTTCTTAGTGTCTTCTCACATGAGAACACTGAGGAGATGTGAGGAGCAGATGGGGGGGGGGTGTTGTTTCATTGTTTCTGGGGACCCCTACCCCCTTGCTTTTCTTTTGTCAATGCTAGTAAAAATCATGCTCTCAAAGGCTGCCCTAGCACCACTTTGGCCATACCTCATGCAGGTGCATCTTTTGATGTTTACGGGGTCACCGCAGTAGAGGCTGAGGAGTGTGGTGGGGCAAATGGGTGGCAAAATGTCTGGGAAGATGCACTCATGCTTGGGTAGGGGACTGGATGCACCAGTGCAGGCCTGGTGGGCACTAATGAAGCCCTTGCAAGGCCCGGGGGTCCCGGGGCTCCTGGTCAATGCTTCGTGCTTGGTCAGGCTCTGTGAGCAAGTCCCTTGCCAGGGCAGGCCCAGGTGTTCCAGAGCTGGACAGCAGAAGAATTCTTGTCCTCACTGGCTGGTAGGGCAGAACGCCCCGGAAGGGCCCCAGTCGGGCAGTCGGGGAGTAGCCAGGTGGTGTGGAGTTGATGACATTATTGCAAATCCTCTCTTTCCCTGAAAAATTAAGACTGTGGAGTTTAAGGAAAAATTGTTGCTTGAATTAAAAAAAAAAATCTGAATAAAAAGTTTTTGCTTATTTGAGACTGTTTTATTGAGGCAGAGGTGAAGGTGAGGGCCCCAGGAAGCTGACTCTTCTTTGGACTGTTACCAGGGGACAGCCAGCCTTCCCTCCAGCAGCCTAGTGATCACTACTCTGTGCTCACCTCTGCCACCTCAAGGTGGGGCTGCCTGCAGAGGAGGCCTCCAGGCAGCCCCACCCCCCAGTGCCTGGAGACCCAGTCCCCACGGGGTCCACCCCTCCTTCCCTTGAATGCTCCTGTGGAGGAGCTGACTCCTCCCACTGGCCCAACCTGCTGCGGAGCTGTGCAGAGCCCCCTGGGCCTCAAAGGTACAGATTCCTGGAAATTCTCCCACTCAGCTCAAGGAAGTGTGCACCTTGGTACAGGTGACACAAACTGGCCTGCCTCCCAACGTCTTATACTTGTCCTTGCCTCCTACTTTTTAGAACAAATTAAGTTTATTTATTTTTTAAGATGTATTTATTTATTTATTCATGAGACACACAGAGAGGCAGAAACAGGCAGAGGGAGAAGCAGGCTCCATGCAGGGAGCCAGACATGGGACTTGATCCTGGGTCTCCAAGATCACGCCCTGGGCTTAAGGTGGCGCTAAATTGCTGAGCCTCCTCAGCTGCCCACAAATTAAGTTTAAATCCTCCAATTCCCACGGTTTTCCCAACCCCCATTTCTACACACATACACATACACACACACACACAGACCCCACCTCACCACCCTGGCTGAGGAGAGCAGTCCTCTCATTTCAAGGTCAGCTTTCCACTTTGGCTTTAGGTTCAGTTCTCATCTCTGAGACCTTGGTCTATTTCCAACAGTCCTGAACAGTCTTCTGTTCTCTATCGTCAAAACAACCACCAAGAAAAGTTGACCAGCATCTGTTTTTAACTACTACCATTATTCCTTTTAGGGTTAAGCTTTTTGAAAGAATGTTCAAAAGCGTCTGTTTCTGTCCATTTACCAAGTGCTACCGCCACCCCATTTACTTCTCAGGCAGAAGCAGCCAGTGACCCCTGCCCCTAATGACCAGTGTGACAGGCTCAGCTCTGCTGCATCCTCAGACTGACTGGGAACTGCTGGCACCTCTTTCCTGACTTCCCCTGAGATATCTGGACACCCAGGTTCAGTCCTGGGCCCTTTTTTCCAACCTGCTTGTTCCTGCCAGTTGAAGACAGGCTCTCTGGGTCACCACCTTGCTCATTCATGGCCAGTCTTTATCTCCATCCCATTCCTCCTTCCCGAGCTCCAAACCAGAATCTAGAGCTGTCTTGTAAAACTACATCTCAATTCAGAATCTGTCATCTCAGACTCAGCTCATCCATCAGCTTGCCTCTTCTGTGCTCCCTATGCTGGCAGTATCACCCTGGGTGACCTAGCTACTACACAAGCCAGGAGCCCAGGGGCTGTCCGCAGCTCTACCCTCTTCCTCACCCCTTCCCATCAGCCCTAACTTCAACACCTCTCTGCCCCACAGCTATTGGGCAGCACTGGCCTAGCAGTCTCCTTTTAACCTCTCCCTTCTCCAAACTACACTGCAGCCAGACAAATAGTTTCCTAGACAAAATATCCCGTTTCTCCCTTGCTTAAAACTTGATACGGAAAAAAAAAAATTCGATACGATTCCACTTCTGGTTGTAATACCCAAAAGAATGGAAAGCCAAGTCTCAAAAAGAGGCTTCCTTTTGTGGTGTAACAGCATCTCTGGCATGTGTTCCCTGGTATTCGCAGTGTAGACACATCACATGGAGCAGTATAGACCATCACATGGAGCAATTGCACTTGCCTGTCTCCATTCCCAAGGCCTTTGACTTCCTGCCCCCAGTGTCTCCTTGTCCCACCCATCCTCCCAGTTACAACTCAACCTGCACAGAAACACAGAGGTCTCCTGTGCCTTCTTGTCACCCGGTGGCCATAGCCCGGGCCCACTCAACTATGTCCCATTGAGAATGCCCTTTGGCACTGGCCTGCCCAAACTGCTCCCTTTGGATTGCTCTCCTCTTGCCAAATCCCCCACTTCTTGAGGCTCAAATAGCATCTTTGTGGTAGAGTCTCTGGAGCTCTAAGCCAAATGCGTGGCTCCCTTCTTTCATGGCCGGGGCTGTCTGTATAGGCTTCTTTAAAGGCACATCTCCCTGCATTGTGGGCACCTGGGAACTTGGGGCCTCCCCGGCCCCAGGAGCTTCTGGGCAGAACCAGGTCATGATCACTTGTCTGTATATTCTCAGGACCCCACTGAGACCCGTCCCACAGACAGCAGTTGGTCAACCAATGTTTACTGGGAACCATTAACAGCAGAGTGAAGTGTGTTCTAGCATGTTCCTGCCATTATTTACTGACTTTTTCTTGTATTTGGGCCCTTCAGGCTGCTTCCAGTTTTTCTTCTTGGTATAAATTAGCTACCGTGGACCTCTGTGTAAATTATTTTATTTCCTTTGGAGTCATGTTTTTAGGCCTAGTTACCAAAGTGATGTTACAGGGCCAAAGGTCTTGGCTAGTTTCATAAATCTTGTTTATAAGGTGCCAGCTTGGGCAGCCCCAGTGGCACAGCGGTTTAGCGCCACCTGCAGCCCAGGGCATGATCCTGGAGTCCTGGGATGGAGTCCCACATCAGGCTCCCTGCATGGAGCCTGCTTCTGCCTCTGCCTGTGTCTCTGCCTCTCTCTCTCTCTCTCTCTCTCTCTCTCTCTCTCTGCATCTCTATGAATAAATAAATAAAATCTTAAAAAAATATATAAGCTGCCAGCTTCCCCCTGGGACGAGTCAGACCCAGTGATGGAGCTGCCTGCTTGTGAGCATTGGTATCACTGTGGAGCTCAGTGAGTCCCCAGAGTTAGCCGCCCCCTGCCCCCTGCCCCCTGCCCTGCAGGGTATTGCTGGCCACCAAAATTCTGTTTCCATCATGTGGATAGAAATTACAATATTTTAGGCTATCTGGAAAGGTTTGATGCACTGCAGAGGGTACACTATGTAGGACCCCTGCTACAACCCATGGGCCTATCAAAAGCCCAGAGGGAGCTCAGTGTAAAGGACAAATCTGAGGTCACTATTTGTCTTCCGATTGGATTGTCCTCCATTGCTGAGCCAGCAGATGTGCAAGATTCTGAAAAATCTGAGACCAAAAGAACTAGTGATGATTCCATCTGTTGACTTAAGTAAGACTTTGTCACTTGGAGAGAAGCTGCTATTTCAAGCCTGCTCAGTGGGACATCTAACACTGCCGTAGAGACAAACGCATCCTCAGGCTGAGCCCAGCTCTGGCTCCACTGTGAGCTAGTCCAAGGGGGCCTCGGGGTGGGGGGGCGAAATGCTCAGCAGAGGAAAGAGTGAGTCCAGTTCAGATTGCAGAGCAGGGAGGGAACAGGAGAGGGCAGGACAACATGGGCCAGAGTGTGGCAGTGGGGACAGTTCAGGCTGGTGTTGGAAAGTGAGGCTCCTGGTTGGTCTGAGCAGACGCTCGTTTGGGGTCAGTGGGATATTAACAGGATTACAAACGAGGGTGTTCATAACAGGGGGGCTTGAATGCCACACTATTTGCTTCTCTGTGTCTGATCAATAGATGATTGTAACACCAAAAATGGGAGGGATTCTCTGCTTTCTTACAAGCTTCTATAGGATTCCTTTCAGTAGGGCGCCCCTGATGCCTGGATACCCAATAACTTGCATTTGCAGGAATTCCGTTTATGAAATATTGTCAGCATGTAGCATGTCACCAGATAAAATATAGACCACCTAGAGAAATTTGAATTTCTTATTTATTTATTTATTTATTTATTTATTTATTTATTTATGATAGTCACAGCGAGAGAGAGAGAGGCAGAGACACAGGCAGAGGGAGAAGCAGGCTCCATGCATCGGGAGCCCGATGTGGGATTCGATCCCGGGTCACCAGGATCACGCCCTGGGCCAAAGGTAGGCGCTAAACCGCTGCGCCACCCAGGGATCCCTGAATTTCAATAAATAATCATTTTGTAGTATAATATTTCCCAAACATTGCATGGGATATACTTATACTTTTTAAGATTTATTTATTTATTTATTTATTTATTTATTTATTTATTTATTCATTCATGAGGGAGAGAGAGAGAGAGACAGAGACAGAGACACAGGCCGAGGGAGAAGCAGGCTCCATGCCGGGAGCCCGATGCAGGACTCCAGGATCATGCCCTTGGTCGAAGGCAGGCGCTAAACCGCTGAGCCACCCAGGGATCCCCCAAGGATATACTTATACTTTTAAAAGCACTTGGTTTTCAGCTGAAATTCAAATTACACTATGTGTCCGTGTATTTTATTTGCTAAATGTGGTCACCCTAATTTTGAGGGATCTCATTAGCCGGGCAGAAGTGGTAGAGGCTCTCCAGACTGGAGGCTGCTCCCAAAAAGACCAGATAAGGCTGGAAAGGGGAAATCATCAGGATGGTGGATGTGGCTCCCCAACTGGGCTTCTGTCTCCTTCAGTTTCCCAGGGGCAGTAGAAGAGCTTACTATAAGCCCATGGTGAAGCCAGAAGCACAGCCTGTTGAGAAGCAGAAGCCAGAAGACCCTCAGGTCTCCGAGGAGCCAGTCTTAGAGGTGACAGGAAAGCCCAGGGCTTCCCAAGGTAGAGAGCAGGGGTGGCAGGTAGGGTGGCAGGTGGCCAGAGAAATTCTTCCTCTTGGGGACTAGACCTCTGAACTGCCAGCCATCATCCCTGCTGTCTTACTGTCTGGTGTGCGAGGACCCAGTCTCCTGGGCTGTCCCCTTATGCTGTTCAGTCACTGTGGCACCTTCTCTGCCAAAGCCATCTTCTTCAGAGCAAAAGCTGGACTCACAACCAGAACCTACTGTCACGTTCCTGTTTACACTCCTGAGCACAACGGAGCCCACTGAGTCCAAAGACCCTGGAAAGTAAGGCTGTGTGAGTGTGTGGGGGGGGGGGGAGGGAGGCAGAGGGTGCTTCTCTCTGTTAACATGCAGACCTGTGCCCGGACTCAGCCCTGGAATGGGCAGAGGGGAGACCCATACAGGATGTGGGCCTTGGGCTCCCCCCTTCCTCCATGCTCCTCACCCTCCCCTCCCCCAACCTCTAGGCCCTCTGGTCCAACCCTTGTCCCAGGGCCTCAGATATCCAGGAGTGCCAGTTCCTGGACAAGGAAGACTGGGGGCCCCGGCGCACCTCAAGGGAAATCAGCCATTTGCAGAATGATTGCAGGAGGTGAGCTGGGCCGTGGCAGGTGGGGGCAGATAGGGTGCCAGGGCTTTCCTCCCACTGAGGTCAGGGCCTGAGGCTCGATGGCTATGGGTTTGCACCTTCCCTTGGCCCTCCTCATTCCCTCCTTCCCTTGCCTTCTCACTGTTCTGCTCTGGATGACCTCCTCACTAGCCAGTAGGTCCCTTCTCTCCCAAGTACCAGTGTCCTCCTGTGTGAGGGGGACCTGCCCCAAAGGCAGAGGAGCCATAGCTCCTTCCCATCAGTCAACTTCATGCCTACACACCTGGTCAGTAAGCAGTCTCTAAGGCTGCCTGTCAGGAACCTCCACTTTTAATGGTCCAAGAACCTGAGGGGGTAGTTTGGTCTGAGGAGTAGCAGGGGTAGGGGTCTGTTCTCTGGACGCCAGGCTCTAGACTTTGGGTCTGTGTCATTCCACGGCCACCTGCCCCTCTGCGGTGATGCCAGGGTCAGATCTCTACCTGGAGACAGAGGTTTGGGGGTGGGGCAGTGTGACCTGGTCCCTCGGGGCTGCAGGTGGGCTCCTGTAGCATCGATCTGAGTGGTCAGCACTTCTGTTCATGCACGGAGCCCTCAAGCAGGATGAGTTCCAGGGTTGCCCCTCTTGCCAGCCTGGAACCACACAGAATTCTGTCACGGTCCCCACTGCAGCCCAACAGGGTGGGATGGCTAGCCTGCACAATGGAGTCACCCACCCTTCTCTTCCAAAGAAGAGAAGAAACACGCTTGTCTCTGGCTGGAGTCGCCCACCTTTCTTTTGCTAAAGAAGAGAAGAAACACGCTTTGTCTTTGGCTGGGTCTCCTGCTGCTAATCACTTGGGAAGAACAACTCCCTCCCCATGTGGCTTTGCCAGGACAATAAGACTAGGCTCTGGTGAAACCCTCTCCCCCGGAGGGCTGGTCCAGGTCACACAGCTCGTGCAGGAGATGCATGTTGGGGCTGGAGGAAGCTGCTTAGGACAACAACCCGGGGGCTGAAGGGGGTCTCTTACAATTCTAGACTTCGGGAGTCCCTGAGCACTATCCAAGCAGACAACAGAGCCCTGAGGGAGAAGCTGCAAAACCTGGTAAGACCCCAGACCAGGACCCTCTTTCTTTGTTGTGCTGCCTCCTCCCTGCCTCCCAGCCCAGCTAGGGGGGGTTAGGAACAGCCTTGCCTGGGGTTGGTACCCACCTCTGGGCCCTGCAACCTTTGTTCCAGCTGACCGTGTCATATGATAGCCTGAAGAGGGAAGCAAAGGCCTTCTTGGAGGAGGTGAAGGCCGCTCCAGAGGATGCCCGGGCTTTCCCCGAGGATGCCCAGGCCATCCCAGGGATGGCACTGTCCCAGGTGCACTGGCAGCACCCCCATGGCACGAGGGGAGAAAGGACATGCCTTCCCCAGCCGGTCACTCAGCTCCCCTTGCCTGTAGCAACTCAGCTCCCAGAAGGCGGCTCTGTTCATCCCACAGCCTGGTGCTCCCATGACCCGCAGATACCAATATCAGCCCTGGCCGGGCCCAAGGCTGGAGACTAGACACTTCTTGGGGAAGCCATTCCAGCAGCTCCTCTCCAGGTCACAGTAATAAACTACTCCAAAGCTGAGACGCCACTTGCCGCATGTTTGTGGGCCCCGGAATCGGGCAGAGTGGGAGGTCACCAGCTCCAAAAGGAGCTTGGCCCCTAGGCTCCCCTCTGACATGCCCCCTACCGCTGGTTCTCTGGTCCTGAGCCCCCACCACCCCAGAAGAGGTTCCAGGTCTGGTTGGTGTCTGCCTCAAGGGCAATGTTCCAGTGATAAAACTGGAAAGAGGCCACACCCCTCCCCCCCAAAGATGGAGGCCCCTGGTCTAATTCCAAAGGGCAAAAAGAGACTAGGAGAGGCAGAAAGAGCCACTGCCTACCTGGAGGCCTAGGATAAATCTCTTCCCCTTTGTAAGTCAAGTTGAGGGCAGGGATGGGACCGGTAGTGGGAGCTCCACCAGGGTCCAACACCCAACACCTGTCACTCGCGCCCTGCACTGATGGAACTCTTCCCGCCCTGGCCTGCAGATGGCTGCCTGAGGTCTTAGCTGAAGCAGAGAGAGAAAGGGAGACAGGGAGAGAATTCCCACACAACTAGACAGGGAGCGCTTCAGGTTTGTTTTGTGAGGAAGACAATGGAGCCAGCAAGATGACAAAACCAGTGTAAAGGAGGATATAAGAAATAGGCATATAGGGATCCCTGGGTGGCGCCGCGGTTTGGCGCCTGCCTTTGGCCCAGGGCGCGATCCTGGAGACCCGGGATCGAATCCCACGTCTCCCGGTGCATGGAGCCTGCTTCTCCCTCTGCCTGTGTCTCTGCCTCTCTCTCTCTCTCTCTCTCTCTCTGTGACTATCATAAATAAAAAAATTAAAATAAAAAGAAATAGGCATATATGACAATATATATGTAGTCAAGGGGAAAAACAAAAGAAGTCCTGAAATAAGATTGATAAATTAGATAAAAATTGGTCAATATCCTATGGAACAATTTTTTTTGTTTTTTTAAAGATTTTATTTATCTATTCATGAGAGACACACTGAGGCAGAGACACAGGCAGAGGGAGAAGCAGGCTCCCCACGGGGAGTCTGGTGCAGGACTCCATCCCAGGACCCCAGGACTACTACTTGAGCCGAAGGCAGATGCTCAACCACTGAGCCACCCAGGTGTTTCCTGGAATGAGTTTTTTCAAAGCCCCGTAACTCGAAGGGTGATAATATATGCTGGGCACAAATCCTCTAGGAGGACATGGGAAGGACAGTGGCCATCTTTCTGCCCTTGCACCCGGTGTAGGGGACACAAGAGGTTGGAAATTCAGCCTTGTGGCCCCCCTCAGACCTACTGGGACTTCCACTACACCTGGTGCGATCCTGCCAGGACCACTAACTACTAACAGATTTTATTGGTGAAGGTTTGATTTGGTCACAGCTGCAGGCTGAGCAGAGCTGAGTCTGACTCAGCAGCCACATCTGGCAGTTCTCTGCCCTCCCAGCCTGTGTGCTCTGGGAGTCCCCACCACTGGCTTCCCGACCAGCTCTCCACAAGGGCAATCTTGCCATTTCCCTGAAGGGGATCATCTGATCCTCAGACCCAACTGGGATCTTGGGACAGATGGCTAAAGGGTTAAATCAATGGGGACCACTTAAGGACTTCTACCAACAAGGCTGAGTCCTGAGCATGTTTCTGATTGAACCTGCTTCCTCTAAAAACCTCCAGGATTGGGGCACCTGGGTGGCTCAGTGGTTAAGCCTCTGCCTTCGGCTCAGGTAGTGATCCTAGAGACCAGAGATCTAGTCCCCCATCAAGCTCCCTGCAGGGAGCCTGCTTCTCCCTCTGCCTGTGTCTCTGTGTCTCTCATGAATAAATAAATAAAATCTGGGGATCCCTGGGTGGCTCAGTGGTTTGGCGCCTGCCTTCAGCTCAGGATGTGATCCTGGAGACCTGGGATAGAGTCCCACGTCGGGCTTCTTGCATGGAGCCTGCTTCTCCCTCTCCTGTGTCTCTGCCTCTCTCTCTGTGTCTCTCATGAATGAACAAATAAAATCTTTAAAAATAAAAATAAAAAAATAAAATCTTTAAAATAAATAAAAGCCTCCAGGATCTCGGCCTGGGGCAGCAGGCATATGTAGCTACATGAATACAGGAAATGGAGTCTGTTCCAGAGCCTTCTCCCCAGTTGACTCGTAACCACAGAAGTGCTGACTGATGCCCCAAAGGCCCTGGCATTGTACTGACTACCAGAGCTCAGTCCCTACAGCCATTCCTGTGGACACAGCATCCCTCCAGTCCTGCTGCCCCATCAGGAAGGCCATTTCAAGGGAAGGTCCCACAGCAAAGCTACCAACACAGGCATGTGCGAGTACACACACACACACACACACACACACACACACACACACACACACACTTCCCCCAGAGCTGCTAGTCACAGCAGGCTGCTGTGTCAATCACAAGCTATGCCCAGATCTTCCAGTCCTCTCTGTCAACAAGGCATGGAAGCGGGGTTAGCAAATCACCCTCCCCTATCCCCATGATTCTGTTTCTTGTGAGGGGCAAGCACGATGCCTCACCCTGCCCTGAGGCAGAGAGCTGGTGTAGCTTTGTGGACAAGAGGCCCCCCTCCTGGGCACTCATCTCGGCTCCGCTGCCCTGTGCAGCCTGTGTGACCTTGACTGAGTGACTGTGTGTTCTTTTTTGTCTGTAACATGGGGTTAATTGCAGTGCCCACCTCAGAGGCCCTTCAGAGGACTAGTGACCTAATGCGGGCTTGGTGAATGGTTAGTATTCCAGTGAGTTTTGGCAATTTGCCGACACTCCCTGGAATCCAGCTAGTGGATCTACCCAGGCCTCCACCCTGGCTTCAGAGGCCCCTGGAAGCAGGGGTGAGGTGGGGTGGGGTGGGCAAGGACCCCAGCAGTCTCCCAACTCTTGCCCAGCCTAAAGGGGCTGCTCTCCCTGCCTGAGAAGGTGGCCCGATCCTGCAGCCTGGCAGCAGCATCCTCTAGAAACAACCTGCTCCAGATTCCGCATCACCATCTTGTGAAGGCACTCGTGTTATGCAGTCCCCTCCCCGCCCATGGCTGGCTCAGCAATCCCACTGGGGCTCATTCAGATGGAATCTGTTTCCCAGGTGTTCTGAGGCCACCTTTTGAATCCCTTGAGGTTGCACCTGACACACCTTAAATCCGAGACAGCTGGAGCATGAGTGCTCGGTGTTGAGGAGCTGAGCTGAGAAATCAGCTTCTCATCCATTTGACAGGCATTTGCTGCATGCCTCCTGTGTGCTCTGTTCTGGGCTCTGGGGATTCAGCGGTGAATAAAGTAAAGACCCCTACCCCAGTAGGACTTCCGTTCTAGAAGGGGAGACAAGAAATAATGGGTAAGTCAGATGGTGACAGATGTGATGAAGAAAAATGGAAGGAAAGAGGGAAGAGGGGCAGCCCAGGTGGCTCAGTGGTTTAGCGCCGCCTTCAGCCCAGGGTGTGATCCTGGAGACCCAGGATCAAATCCCACCTCGGGTTCCCTGCGTGGAGCCTGCTTCTCCCTCTGCCTGTGTCTCTGCCTCTCTCTCTCTCTCTCTCTGTGTTCTCATGAGTAAATAAATAAAATCTTAAAAAAAAAAAAAAGACTGAGGAGGAAGCCTGAGGGAGGTGAAGGAACACAGTTTAGGTAGAGCAGCAGGGAGGATCTCTTGGAGAAGTGACATTGGAGCAAAGATGTGGAGGGCCTGAGGGAGAAGCCCCGAGGATGACTGGGGGAACAGTGTTCCAAGAAGCCGGAGCAGCAGAGTGGGAGTAGAATTGCCCTCTAGAGACAGGGAAGAGTGAGCAGGCCAGGACCAGAGAATACAGTGGGATTGCTGGGCAGTGCTGAGGGCCTGTTTGAGGTTTGAGATCATAAATTTATTCATTCATTCATTCATTCATTCATTCATCCATTCATGAGAGACACAGAGAGGCAGAGACACAGGTAGGGGGAGGGCAGGCTCCCTGCAGGGAACGCGATGCAGGGCTCCATCCCAGGACCCCAAGATCGTGATCTGAGCTAAGGGCAGAGAGTCTCAACAACCACTAGCCCACCCAGGCATCCCAGGGTCATAAAATAAAGCAAGACCAGTGAGATCTTGTGACTCTGCAGGCACATTCAGAGTCAAGGAGTACAGGTGCAGAGTGGGCAGAGAGTCAGGTTTCTTCCCCCAGTGAAGGGGGCTAAAGCAGAGAGGACTGGGGGGTGGAGAGGCTTTGCAAGGAGCTGGGCCAGAGGGAGAAGAGGGAAAGCGGGAAGAGCTGGCACCGATGGATCAGGGGCTCTGTAGGGACCCCAGAACTCTTTCAATCACTAGGATCCATGAGCGAAGTAGGAAAAGAAAAGGAAATGCCTTTGCTACCTTCAGTGGTTTCATCAACACCACAATCCAGAATGTCCAGGGAGGGGCCACACCACCCACCTAGCCAAGATGGGGAAAGGAAAATTGACCAGGTTTGTGTCTGGCAGCACAAACACCAGCAGTGTAGACACCAGCTGACTCCAATAGCCTGAGCTGGAGTTCTCAGATGTCACACACAGATGTTACACACTCTTCTCCACGTGTCCAGAACTTCCCGTGTCCCAGGGGCTAAATCCTTCCAGGAGGGGGCGGCGTGGGACCTCAGGATGGCATTACCTTGTCTGCTCCTCAACTTATCAACTGATCTGGATGTTCCTCCCACTGACGGCCTCCTGAGTCCTCAGGAATGTATGTGCCTCAGCCACACACACACACACACACACACACACACACACACACACACAGATGGGCTTCTGATAAGATCCAAGGTCATATCTGGAACTCTGGAACGTTGATCATCACCTGGCCCAAAACTGTGGTGTGCCTCCCTCAGGTCACTGATCACACTAAACCCCATCCATAGTCCTCCCATGCTAGCACACTAATCCTCCTGACCAGCAGCACAAGGGGAGATGGACATGGGAGGGGGAGGGGCAGATGGCACCCACAAAACAGGGTTGTGAGCAGGAGTGGGGCTGCTCTGAGCATGGGCTGTGAAATCCCTCACACACACACACACACACACACACACACACAAGTGTACTGTGGCCTAACTCCCCCAGCTCTCCAGGCATCTTTGGGAAAACCAATGGGCTGCAGCCTGGTGGGCAGAGCCCCAAGGCAGGATAGACTATGGAGGGTAGGAGAACTCACAGCTTGAGCCCCAGGGACCTCCCCAACCCTGCCTGGCTCTATGGGGCCTGGAAAAAGCTCAGTAGTTGTACTGAGTACTTGGTGTTTTCCTCTCCCTCTCCCAGTGCACCTGCTGGGTGATTTGCATGGATGGTCTCCCCCTCGCCCTCTCAGCCTGCTGAATGCCTTCTCAACCTTGGAAGATCCACTCAAATGTTCCCTCTTAGAATTTCTCATTCTCCCCACTGGGAACACACTGGTGGTCCTCCTTTTATAGGGGCACTTACCACATCGTTGAGTCCAAGGCCCGCTTGTCTCCCTGCTGGACTTGAATCCCTGCATCTCCCAGTGCCTGAATCTAGGCACCTTTTCCTCCTCAGGACCTAGCATGGGTCTTGCAGAGATAAATGAATGCATGAAGCTTGCAGGTATTAGTGAAGGAGTGAATAATGGATAGGTGGGAGGGTGGGTTGATAGGTGGATAGAAGGGGATGGATAAATGGGTGGGTGAGTAAATGGCTGGATGGGTGGATAGCTGGGTGGTTGGACAGGTGAATACATGGATTGATAAATGGATGAATCGATGGATGGAAGAGTAGGTAGTTGAGTGAATGGCAGAGTGGGTGGATAAATAGGTGGATGGATGGATGAACAGATGAATGGATTCCAGACAGGGTCAGGGGATGGAGGAGGAAATCAACTTACCAAGAGAAAGTGGGCTTTACTGGCTCTGACCTCTAGAACAGCCTCCCTCTCTAAGAGTTCCATATCCTCCCATAAGCTGGGCCCCTGCAGGATACACACAGAGAATTCTCCTGGAAGCCCTTTCTTCCTTTAACTCCAGGCTTTGCCATTTTAGGGAGTCAGATGAGGCAGGAGTGGCTAAAATTTACTGAGCTCCCACTATGTGCCAGACACTGGGCTATATATTTCTATAGATGTGGTCTTGTTGAATGAAAACAGCACCAGTTTTGTGAAACAGATCTGTTATCCCCATTTTACAGCTAAGAAAACAGGTTCAGGGAAGCTAAATCATGGCCTATGTCTAGCAAGGTGATGGCATTTGAGCTCAAAACCTGCTCAAGCAGCCAGGGCTGGGGATGCTGGAAATCAAATGACACCTGTTGTGCCCAAGATTGTGAATCCGAGAAACCACTAAGGAGCCGACACCGATGCAAACACACGAGGGTTTATTTACAAGCTCGAGCTTGGGTCCAAGTGTACCTGACACAGCGGAGCAGGGACTTGGACCCCGAGGTGGGTTTCAGCTTAGTTTTAAGGACTGGTCTAGGGAACCTCCAGAAGGGCTGGAGCAATTCCTCAAGTTGTGTTTACATTTTGATATGGGGCCTTCAAGGGCATTGAGCTCTGTTCTTATTCTAATAGGGGCTTCCTGCCCTTGGCTTGGGCTCTGTTTTTATTATGATATGGGGCTTTCTAGGACATTAAGCTGTAAGCTGTTTTCTTCCTGTAACTTATGGAAGGTAAAGTTCAGCTCTTATTCACAGGGGCCTGGGATGACTGTACTTGTGATAACGCTGAACTTAAAGTGGAATGGCCTTAATTTTCTCGGCCTCCACAACACCGAGGAGACAGAGGTGGGGATAGTAGGGAGCAGGCCCAGTCTTGCTCTGAACAGGGGTCTGAGTTCCCGTTCTGGCTCGGCCTGTTTTACTGGGAGATCTGGCTGAGACCTTGTCCCTCCCCGGATCTCAGTGTGTCTGTGTGCGCTTGACTCCCCGGGGAGTCCCTTCCAGGTAACTGACAGCAAAAATCGAGGTAGATGTAACTGCTCCTGGCCCTCCCTGCAGGATGCTCCCTGACACTCCCTGACTCTCCCTGACAGCTGGAGGCCAAAGGGCAGGGCCACCCACAGGGTAATGGTTAACTAGACCAACACTCATCTGTAAGGAGTGACTCCAGCTTGCTAAGACTCCATAGGATGCAGTGGGTGAATGTGCTTGGGGGGGTAGTGGGGGGCGCTGCCCTCTTAGGGCTGGGGATCATCTTGGGCCACTTTGCCATCCCCAAAGGGGCCGATGTACCAACTCCCAGCATCTTCCAGGACCTGGATCTGGAGATCCTTGAGAGCATCATGCAACAGCTGGATGCCAGCAGGATCCGAGAGAACCTTAGGTGAGATGGTTGTCTCCCCTCCCCTCTGGTGGGCCAGAGAGGCCTCCCTAACCCTGGTCCTGGTCGTCCTGTCCTTCCTTCCACCCTACAGAGAACTCTCCAGGGAGCCTCACCTGGCCTCTAGCCCCCAAGATGAGGCACTGGTGCAGCTGCTGCTGCAGCGCTGGCGGGACCCGGAGTCAGGCCTGGACTCAGCTGAGGCCTCCACCTATGAAGTGTTGCTGTCCTTCCCCAGTCGGGAGCAGCCTAACCGCGTGGCTGTCGGTGAGCTGTTGCTCAGGATTGGGGATGCTTGTGGGGTGGGCAGCTGCCAGGCCCAGCCCTGACACTGCTCCTCCTCCACAGTGAGTCCCACCGGGAATGTCCTCTTCTCCTGCCGCCAGAGCGAACAGAACCTGACTGGGGAGCAGGGGGGGCCCGATGTGGTACCCCCATACGCAGCCTATGCTCCCCCGGGAACCCCACAGGTGGGCCTGGAACATCCTGCCCTCCACCCCAACTCCTCCCTTCCTGGCCTAGGAGCTTGCCCTGCCCCCCATTCCTCCATTGCTACTCCTGTTGCCCATCACCTAGTCATTCTACAAATACTAATGGCCCCTACTCAAGACCAGGCCTGCTTCAGGGTATCTGGACACAGAGAAAGCCACGGGTGACTCTCTTCTTGGGGAGCTTACAAGGTCTGGGTGAAGTGGGAAAATAGAATCCAAATCCATCATCCCGCCACTCAGCCTCCCTCTCCTTTCCTCACTCCCTCTTTGCTGGGCCTGGCTCTAAGGACCACCTCCTCTTGGGACTAGGGCCTCCTGGTCTATGCCAACCAGGGAACAGAAGAAGATTTCATGAAGCTACAGGCTCAGGGCATCAAATTAGAAGGCACCATTGCGCTGACCCGATATGGGGGCACAGGACGTGGGGCCAAGGTGAGTGGTAGTCTCCAGTGCAAGCAGCCAGGTGGGGTGGGGGAGGGGCGGAGCAGCATTGGGTGGGGTGTGGAGCCCTGGGCTAGGCCAGAACAGGGAGCTGGATTTGTGCTGTTACCATTGGATGCCTCCCCTGACCCCACGGAGCCTGAGGAAATAAATGCATCAGGCAAAGTTTTCAGCTTTTTTTTTTTTTAAGATTTTATTTATTTATTCATGAGAGAGAGAGAGGCAGAGACACAGGCAGAGGGAGATGCAGGCTCCTTGCAAGGAACCCAGACTCCATCCCCGGACTCCTGGATCACGCCCTGCCCTGTGCTGAAGGCGGCACCAAACCGCTGAGCCACCCAGGCTGCCCACATTTTTAGCTTTGCTATGCTGGGAGTCTAAGTTCTCCAGCAAAGTAGTTCTTCTGAATATTCAACTTAAATCCCTTCTCTTGCCCTCCTTCCCAGTCTGCATCTTTTCAACTAAAACTTTTGACTAAGTATTTCACATCTGTAGTTTTTTTAAAAATTGTGTGTGTGTGTTTTCTTCTAATTTAAGAAGGTAGAGACTGAGAAAAGGGAATAGAGAGTTAGTGTTAAGTGAAACTGCAGAGTTTCAGGTTTGCAAGTAGAAGATGTCAGTGGGTGGTGGTGACAGCAGTGCAATAATGTGGATGTCTTCAATTCCTCTGAACTTTGTGCTATAAAATGGATAGGGCAGTAAATTTTATGTTATCTGTATTCAATGAAGTACCCATAATAAGAGCTGAAAAAAAGAAAAGAAAAAAAAAAGAGAGAAGAGGTGTGGTGGAATTATACAGATTATAGACTTCCCAGTTTAAAAAAAACCCTAGAGTTGAAAAGTTTTCCTGCAATGCCACCTTCCGAAGAGGTAACTACTTTTTTCTTTTTTTTTTTTTTTTTAAGTTTATGTGCGATCTACCCACAGTTACTTTTGGAAGAAGCACATAAAAATATATATTTTTATTTCCCCTTTTTCTATAGAAGCAGCATACTATATCCACTGTTTCAAGCTGTGCTTTTTTTCACCATAATACATTCTAGAGATTATTCTTGATTGGTACATAAATTGTGTCCTTGTTCTTCCTTTTTTGATGTACTCTTTTATTTTTATTGTGCTAAAATATACCAGCATAAAATTAAGACCAATCTAATCATAAAATAAATCTAAGTATATAATGTAAGGGTGTTATGTACCTTCACAATGTTGTGCAACCATTACCACTATCCATTCCCAGAACTCGTGATCATTTCAAATGAAACTCGGTGCCCATTAAATACTCACACCCCCACTTCCCCACTTCTGCCTCGCAGGCTCCCAGTAACCTTTGCCCTCTTTCTGAAGGCTGTATGAATGTGTCTGTTCTAGGAATGTCACATAAGATGAAGCACACACTGTTTGTCTTTCTGTGTCTGGCTTCTTCACTGAACATAATGTTTTCAAGGGCCATCGATGCTGTGTCAGAGCTTCCTTGCTTTGGAACACTGAGTAATAGTCTCTTGCACGTTGGGTACCACATTTGCTTGTCCACTCCTTCTGTCGGTGGACACTCGAGCTGCTTCCACCTGTTGGTTCCTGTGAAGGTGCTGCTGTAACCAAGGGTGCAGGAGCACACCCTGCCTCCATTTCCCTGCCTCCCGTTTCTGTACCAGCCACAACTGATAAGCATCACCAGCCTATGCCCCAGGGTCTTTTGCAAGCAGTGCTGCAGTGAAGGATTGGTATGAATATCATCTTGCCTGTAGATCTTTTACAGCGAGGAAGGAGGCAGGGAACAGGACCTGAGCCCACCTCCCCCTTCCCCTAAACACAGCCTCATCCACCTCCTGCAGGCTGTCAACGCTGCCAAACATGGGGTCGCTGGGGTGTTGGTGTACACGGACCCCGCAGACATCAATGATGGGCAGAGCTCCACCAATGAGACCTTCCCAAACTCCTGGCGCCTGCCTCCATCAGGGGTGGAGCGAGGCTCCTACTATGAGTATTTTGGGGATCCCCTGACTCCGTACCTTCCAGCCAATCCCTCTTCCTTCCGCCTGGATCCAGATACTGCCTCTGGATTTCCTCCAATTCCCACTCAACCTATTGGCTTCGAAGATGCAAAAATCCTTCTCTGGTAAGCTCTGGTGCTCTGGGGGTCCCCTGCCCACCCTCCAGTGGCCCTCAACCGTCAATCCCCACATCCTTCACCTCCTCCCCAGCAACCTCCAAGGAGCCTCGGCCCCAGCTGCCTGGCAGGGAGCACTGGGTTGTGACTACAAGTTGGGACCTGGCTTCCAGCCAAATGGTGACTTCCCAGCAGACAGGTGAGATGGGGCTCCTCCTCCTCAAGGCTCCTTTCCTCTTCCCTTGGTAGGCTTCCCTGCCCATCTCAAGGCCTAGCCTTTCCCTTTCTTCTGTCTCCCAACTTTCTCGGGATACCTGTCCTGTCTTTGGGGAAGCCAGTGAAACAATTGCATGGCCCACAAGGCCCTGTGGAGTTTCACCCCCACTTCACCTATGACCTCCACTCTCCAGCCACCTCCTGTCTTGAACATGCCAAGTGCAAACCAAGACCTCTGCACTTGCTGTTCCCTTTGCCTGGAACACCCTTCCCTACACTCCTGCCATTCCTAGCTGGGACCAACATCCTCAACCTGCCATTAGGTATCCTCTCACAGGTTGACTTGTTAGTGTCCTTCTCATGCCACTTCATCGCCTGCAGTGGCTTACTTCCTCGGGGTTTGCCTCTTTCAGGGGAGGGAGGTCCCACAAGAGCAGGGCTGTGTCTGTCCAGTCACTGCCCAGAGCCTACTATGATGCTGGCATACACTAGGTATCCAAAAAATACCTGAGTCCATGAGAAGAACTGGAATCAGAAGAACAGGACTTGCTCCATTTTTTTTCCTGGTGAATAGAGTACATTTAATATTTCTGTGCTGGTCAAGCAGAACACAGGTGGGCAGTACACGGGGGAGAGGGGCAGAGGGCCCCCTCCTCTCAGGAGGGGCGGCTTGTGAAAGGGTGTATGTGGAGGGTCCTTGGGAAATAGTCCAAGGAGTCTTCTCAGCAAAGAGGCTTGGCTGAGGGGGATCCCTGAGTGGCTCAGCAGTTTAGCGCCTGCCTTCGACCCAGGGCATGATCCTGGTGTCCCAGGATCGAGTCCCACATCAGGCTCCCTGCATGGAGTCCTCTTCACCCTCTGCCTGTGTATGTGCTCTCCCTCTCTCTCTCTCTCTCTCTCTCTGTCTCTCATGAATAAATAATAAAATAAAATAAAATAAATAAATAAAATAAATAAAGAGGCCTGGCAGGGGTACCATGAGCATCCAACACACCCAATCCTCAGCCTAAGTTGGGGTCCCCCACAAGGGGTCTGTGGAGTCATAGCATTTTTCTGACTCCTTTGCTGGAATCCACACACCCAGCGCGATGGGGGACCTGGTCTTAGCCTGGGGTCTGGAGAGGTCCCAGGATGCAGGCAGGGTTGGGACTAGGGCTCAGAGCTCACAGCCTAAGGAAATGAGAACCCCTTGGGCTGTGCATCTTCTTTCCTCTGCCCTCGTTCCATCTTCCAGGCTGGCCAAGAGCAGAGTCGGGTGAGCAGAGCCCCCAGAAGCTCTTCTGACTCCCCCAGCTTCTCCTGACTCCTCAGGGTGGGGTGGAGGAAGGGTGGAGACAGGGTCTGGGCAGCTAACTGACACTGTAAACTTTGCTTTAAAACAGTAACTTCAATGGAGGAAGGGCTTCCAGCCTGAGGCCAGTGTGGGGAGCAAGGGGGAGCAGGGGGTGTGGGAGGCAGCACAGGAAAAAGCCAACAAAAAGTTTTGGGGTTTGCTTGCGGCCTAAGAAAGGTCTTTGATCATTGGATTAACTTTCTCGCCCTGGGCCTCAGTTTCCCCCGCATGGGGGGAGGGAGTGGGCAGGGCCAAGACTCTGGTTGCCCCCTTGGCTCCCCAAGCCAGGTGAACGTGAGTGTCTACAACCGCCTGGAGCTGCGGAACTCCTCCAACGTCCTGGGGATCATCCGTGGGGCGGTGGAGCCAGGTGAGCGCCCCCTCGGGGCTCCCAGAGACTCCCGGCCTGCCCCGCCCCCAGGGCCCTCTGGCCGTGCCCCCCACCCCGCGCCCGCCCGGCTGGCCCCACCCATCTCCCTCCTAACCCGGTCTCTGGTCTCTGCCGCTCCTGCCAGACCGCTATGTCCTGTACGGGAACCACCGGGACAGCTGGGTACACGGGGCCGTGGACCCCAGCAGTGGCACGGCTGTCCTCCTCGAGCTCTCCCGGGTCCTGGGGACCCTGCTGAAGAAAGGTGAGGCAGCCCGGTCCGCGGTCTAGGGGCTCTGCGCAGGCGGCCACCCACACCTCGCGCGCAGGAGTCCTGCCCCAGCCGCTCCCGCCCAGCGCCCGGGCCCACTGTGCCCGGCCCGAGGGCCCTGGGGGCCGCCCTGCGAGGAGCCCGGGGGGATATGGAGAGTTCGTGCAGTGGCTTCTGAGAGGCCGTGTGCCCCTCCCATGGAGTGAGGCCAGGTGCGGTTGTGAGAAGGGGGTGCCCAGGTTCTGCCTTCGGGGAGCTTCAGCCCAGTTGAGGCAGGGATTTAACTCAACATACATGCCTTGTGCCTACCATGTGCCAAGCCAGTTCTGGGTGCAGCAGACCAGACCCCCCCCCGCCCCCGCACGCCCCACTGTGAACATCTGAGTTGCTGCGTGTAAAGACAACTGTGGTCCCCGCTATTATAAGGGAAAATGTCCAAGGGGCTGTCCTGGTACAAGGCCCAGCTCAGGAAGGCTTCCCTCCGGAGCTGGCAGTTTGGGGTGAGGTGGTGATCCAGGTGGAGGGCATAGCATGTGGAGAGGAGGGCCTGGACCAGGTGGCAGCCCAGCTGGGGAGTTGGGAGTTCAGTGTGAGGTTGGTGGGAAGATGGTGTGGGATTCTAATCAAAAGAGTGACATGATGGAGTCTTGATTGTAAACACTTTCTCCTGTTCCAGTTGGGGAGGTTGTGAGGAGGCTGGCCCTGTGGCAGCGGTGGCAGATGGAGGATGGGGTAGGGGTGGAGGGATGGGGGGGTGGAGTGGGGGCTTGTCATCCAGTCAGAGGCCTTGTCATCCTCAGGGCCAGGAGGGATAGTGTGTTTTGTACCAAGGAGGGAGCAGTGGGAAGGAGGTCTTTGGTGACAGAGGTAAGGGAGATGACAAGTGGAGGACTCCTGGATCCTTGATTTCTGGTTTGAGCAACCTAGTGTATGGCAGTAATATTTATGAAAACCAAATTAGGCGCAGCCTGGGTGGCTCAGCAATTTGGTACCTGCCTTTGGCCCAGGGCCTGATCCTGGAGACCCAGGATTGAGCCCATGTTGGGCTGAGCCTGCTTCTCCCTCTGCCTGTGTCTCTGCCTGTGTCTCTGCCTCTCTCTCTCTCTCTCTCTCTCTCATGAATAAATAAATAAAATCTTAAAAAAAAAAAAGGAAAAGCAAATCAAGGTCAGAGAGCAGATCTAGGGGGAAGAATATGAATTCAGTTCTTCACATGTTATTTTTTTTAGCTTTTTAAAAATTGTAAAATATGCATACCATAAAATTTACCTTTCTTTTTCTCTTTAAAAAACAATTTTTAAAAAAGATTTTATTTATGCATGCATGAGAGACATAGAGAGAGAGGCAGAGACACAGGTAGAGGGAGAAGCAGGCTCCATGCGGCGAGCCCGACGCGGGACTGGATCCCAGGTCTCCAGGATCACACTCTGGGCTGAAGGCGGCGCTAAACCGCTCAGCCACCAGGGCTGCCCAAAATTTTATTTTTAATTTAATTTTTTTTAGAGAGAGAGGGAGAGAGAGAGGCAGGGAGAGAATCCCAAGCAGGCTCCACTCCCAGCACGCAGCCCAACATGGGGTTCAATCCCATAACCCCTAGTTCATGACCCAAGCTGAAATTAAGTGTCAGACGCTCAACCGACTGAGCCACCCAGGCGCCTCTAAAGTTTACCTTCCTAACCATTTTTAAGTGTACAGTTAAGTGGCATTAAGTATATTCAGTGTTGTGCACCCATCACCACCATCCATGTCTAGAACTTTTTCATCTTCCAGTACATGTAACATCTTAAAGTTACAACTATATAATTTGAATTGATACCCACTTAATCTCATACAAAAGTTCTACTTCTATAAAGCTCTGTCCTTCTCGTTTATGGTACTGATGTCACAAATTACATCTTTATACATGCATGCCCCTTCACATGGTGCTTTTGAGGTGCCTAAGAGACATTTCTCAGGGAGAGGGCAAGCAGGCAGTTGCAAGTGCTGGTCTCCAAGGTCAGGAAAGAGACTCTAGAGATAAACTGGGGAGTTGGTGGCATAAATGACATGTGAAACCACAGGTGTGGTTAAGATCAACTGATAACGGACTAGCTTGCGGAGAGAAGCTGGGCTTGTGGCTTTACCCCCTCTGGTAGTGTAGGAATTTCTGCCTCTATTGTTGTTAAAGTGTTTTATTTTGAAGTAATTTCAGACTTATAAGAGAGTTGCCAAAATAGTACAAAGAAGCCGGATACTCCTGATATTAAGATTTTACCACCTTGGCTCTTTTTACATGGTTTTCTGGAGTGTTTGAGAGTTGCAGAGATGCTGCACCTTTACCCATAAACATATCACTGTGTATTTCCTAAAAATAAGGACGTTTTCTTTCATGGCCGCCGTATAATGATCAGAATCAGGAAATTAACAATGTTGCTGATTGTTCTTATAATGACCTTTAGAACAAAAGGAAATTTCAGATCCGAGGGCCAATCCAGGATCACACATTGCATGTATGGTAATGGCATGTATCATCTGTAATAGTTCCTTAGTTCTTGTCTTTTATGATCCTGGTATTATTTTGTTGAGTGTCCCTCAATTTGGATTCATCTGATTAGATACAGGTTATGCATTTGGGGCAGGAAAGAGTGTGAAAATTTGTTATTGCAAGCGTATAATCCTTACATACTTTTACAATTTTCATTTAAAACAAACAAACAAAAAAAAACTAAGGGGCGCCTGGGTGATTCAATTGGTTAAGCATCTGCCTTTAGGTTGGGTCATGGTCCTGGGGTTCTGGGATCAAGCCCCACCTCTGGCTCCCTGCTCAGCAGGGAGTCTGCTGCTCCCTCTCCCTCTGCTGCTCCCCCTGCTGGTGCTGTCTCTCTCTCTCTCTCTCTCTCTCTCTCTCTCTCTCTCTCAAATAAATAGAATCTTCAAAAATCAATCAATCAGTCGATCAATCAAAAGGCTGAGAGGGGTGTCTGACTGGCTCAAGCAGTTCAGCTCAGGTCTTGATCTCAGGGTCATGAGTTTAAGCCCCATGCTGGGCTCTATGCATGGAGCCTATTTTAAAAAATAAAATGAAAAGCTGATAAATGGTCAAAGGGTACTGAGTTGGAGCTCAAGTTGGAAGCACAACTGGGAACATGTAGTGCTGTGGAAGCTGAGGGGTCTGGAGGACGTAAGGGGCAAGGGAGCCAGGGCTGCCCAGAGGTGGCTGGAGACCATGGCAAGAGCGATGTGGGCAGAGACTAGAGATGAAAAGGAGGCTGCCAGAGCCTGTGAGAGGCAGTATGGACCATTTGTTAGGGCCTTGGACCCCGGAGCCAGACCCTAGATTTGACCCTGGCTCTGCTGCCCACCAGCTGTGTAACTCTGGGTGAGTCATTTACCTTTTGGGCCGCTCAGTTTCAACTATGAAATGGAGATAAGGCTCTGTCCCTCAAGGTGTTGTTATAAGGATTGGATGGATAATGTATTATCACCGAGTGGAGAAGGTTGCGGGAGAATTCGGCTTGGGATTCCCGAAGGAGACAATTGGAGATGGAGGGTCCGGAGGTCTACTCAAAGCATACCTATAAGGACGGGGAGGCAGGGCACTGGGGCAGAAGGGAGCAGCTGAGATTGGTATTGTGGGCAGTGTTTGAGCAGGGTCCCAGCACAGGCGGGAGGCTGGAAGGAGGATGGCACCTGGAGAAGGCTAGGCTGGAGAGGCAGCAGGACCTACCTCCTGTGGCTAGCTGCCCTGCCCAGGGGCCCTTCCTCCTCTCCGAGTCCAGAATTTCCTCCAAGCCACTCCTGGATCCTGACCTCCAGGCCTTTATCCCTCTCCCCAGGCACCTGGCGTCCCCGCAGATCAATAGTGTTTGCAAGCTGGGGGGCCGAGGAGTTTGGGCTCATTGGCTCCACAGAATTCACTGAGGTGAGCTGCCAGACAAGGTGGGCTGTGGAGAGGATCCCGGTGCTGGGCCTGGCTGGGCTCACGTTGGGCCTCCCTCCCGCAGGAATTCTTCAGCAAGCTGCAGGAGCGTGCCGTGGCCTACATCAATGTGGACATCTCCGTGTTTGGTACGTGGGGCGGATGGGCTGACTGGGAGAGAGGGGAAATGAGGGGGCAGCGGCCCGAATAGTCTTTCTGATCTTCCCACAGCCAATGCGACTTTGAGGGCTCAGGGGACACCCCCGGTCCAGAGCGTCATCTTTGCGGCCTCCAAACAGGTGAAGGGGGGTGGGGTGGAGAGGATGGTCCCTGCCGGGGCGTGGGGGGGTTGGGTGGCTCAAGGGGTAATGGAGGGGAGGCACGGGTCTGAAGCTGGTACTTATTAGAGGGGCTGAGGCTGGGCGCAGGCCTTATAGGACCCGCAGGCCTGTGCATAGGATGGAGACTTGGGTGGGCCTGGTGGCAGATGCCTCTTGGGTCTGGGGAGGGGTCAGCCTCAGACTGAACTCCCCTCCGGGTCAGATCCCCGCACCAAGCCTGGGTGGCCTCAGCATCTATGACAACTGGATCCGGTATTTCAACCGTAGCAGCCCAGTCTATGGCCTGGTCCCCAGGTGAGCCCATGGCCAGGGCTGGGGCCCTGAGAGAGGGGGGCAGTCTGGCCCAGCACCCTCAGCCTGACCATCTTTCCATTTTGCAGCCTTGGCTCTCTGGGTGCTGGTAGCGACTATGCACCATTCATTCACTTCCTGGGCATCTCCTCCATGGACATCGCCTACACTTATGACCGGGTGAGTGGCCACCCTTCTGTTCCCCAGTCCCTTCCTCTCTTAAATCCTCTCTAGTGCAGACTGAGTCCAGCTCCACCACTTATTAGCTATGCTCCCTGGGCTGTTTCTCAACCTGAGGATCTCTTTATGCTCGCCAATGTTATTTTATTAAATTTAAGATACTACTGAATTTAAAATACAACACTGTGATATGCATTATGAGGGGTGTGTGTGACACACTGCCAGTTAGTTGGAGGATGATATTGACTTAAAAAGCATCCTGGGGCACCTGGCTAGCTCAATCAGTGGAGCATGCAACTGTTGACCTTGGGGTCAGGAGTTCAAACCCTATGTTGGGTATAGAGATAATTTTAAAAAAGAAAATCTTAAAAGAGGCATTCTGATTCCAGAGATCTTAGTATCCTCCTCTGTAAAGTATGAATTCTAGAACCTATCTCATGGATGTAGCATTCCCGTGTTGTAGAGTTCACTGTTGGTACAACTCCTCCGACTTCTCATCCCAAGCCTGTCATCTTGGCCTTATTCCCCTAGAGCAAGACCTCAGCCAGGATCTACCCCACCTACCACACAGCCTTCGACACCTTTGGCTATGTGGACAAATTTGTGGACCCCGGTGAGGAGTGGGGAAAGGGGAATCCTGAGGCTGGGGGAGGATGGCTGAAGACTGAGCCCTGGCCTGGTCACCCTCCCTGCAGGCTTCAGCAGCCACCAGGCTGTGGCCCGGACAGCAGGGAGTGTGCTTCTCAGGCTCAGCGACAGCCTCTTCCTTCCTCTTAACGTCAGTGACTATGGAGAGACGCTCCGAAGTTTTCTGCAGGCTGCCCAGCAGAACCTTGGGGTTCTATTGGAGCAGCACAGCATCAGCCTGGGTATGGAGCCCCCTTGACATGAAGGTACGGGGAGCCCTGCACCTCCAGGGCTAAGATGCTGGCTGTTCCCAACAGTACCTCTGGTGACCGCAGTGGAGAAGTTTGAGGGGGCAGCTGGGGCCTTGGATCAACGCATATCAGCGCTTCAGAAGGCCACCCCTGAGTGAGCAAGGGCACCAAACAGATGTCTGGGAGGGTGGCATCCAGGGTAGGATGCAGGCTGGCAGCTGGGCTGCTAGTTCCAGGGTGATGAGATGGTCCTGCCATTTCCAGCCCCCTGCAGGTCCGGATGCTCAATGACCAGCTTATGCTCTTGGAACGGACCTTCCTAAACCCACGAGCCTTCCCAGAAGAACGCTACTACAGGTGAGCCTGCTCCAAAGTTCTTGGGAAGTGCCATGGGGAGAGGCTGGGCAATGGGCACCCATCTCAGGGAGGACAATCTTTTTTTATTTAAAGATTTTATTTATTTATTCATGAGAAACACACACACACAGAGGCAGAGACACAGGCAGAGGGAGTAGCAGGCTCCATGCAGGGAGCCCAATGTGGGACTCCATCCTGGGACTCCAGGATCATGCCCTGGGCCGAATGCAGGTGCTAAACCACTGGGCCACCCAGGGATCCCGAGGGAGGAGAATCTAAGAGTTTTGCTGGCCTTTGCTGTTAGCTGGGGAATCACGCTCAAAGGATGGGAGGCAAATCAGTCAAGGTCACCTTGGGACCGTAGCCTAGATCTCTTAGGGCCATTGCTGTAAGGTCCCCAGCTTTCAGAGACGGTGGGGAGGCACTTTGTGCCTAGCTGTATACAGGACAAGAGCCTGTTCTAGGCTGAAGCTCCTCTCTTCTCCGTTTCCCAAATGACTTTGCTTCTCCCCCATATCTCCTATCAGCCATGTGCTCTGGGCACCCCGCACCGGCTCCGTGGCCACATTTCCAGGCCTGGCTAATGCCTGCTCCAGGGCCATGAACACAAGCCTTGGATCTCCCGCCTGGGCTGAAGTGCAAAGGCAGCTCAGCATCTTGGTGGTGGCCCTGGAGGGCGCAGCAGCCACCCTAAGGCCTGTGGCTGACTTCTGACCCCAGCTCCCCACCATCCTTCATCTTAACCTTCTCCCATTCCAGTTTTTTTTTTTTTTTGGGGGGGGGGTTATTACCCAGTCTCCCTTGATGCCAATTTGAGGACAATCACAGAACCCTATCAAGCTTCTGAGGCAACAGCTTAGTCCCAGTACGGCTACTCTGAGCTCTTTTCCCCCATATGGCTATCATGTCTCAACTCCTCCCTGCCCTCTCCCAAATAAATCAAGCATAGTTATTGTCCCTACAAAACAAGTTCCTTTTATTGTGTAGGAATTATGAAAAAAGAAACCTGAGTGCTTGGATCCAGTCCTGGGCTGGGAGAGTGCACAGCTCCTCCTCATGCTGGGGACTTGGGTCTGTCCACACCCTCATCTTCCTCCTCTGCCATGACCACCTCCTCCAGGGTGCGCCCTGCGAGTTTGCTCCCTACCAACACTTTGCAGGTCCCAGCAGGTGGCAGCCCTTCCTCAGTGTAATGACCCCTAAGAAACACAACTCTTTCCTGTCCATCCAAGGGCAGTCCGTGGGCCTGGCACAGGTCCCGTGCCTCTTCAGGCCCATCCAGGGCCAGCAGGTGGACTATGAAGCCCAGGGGCAAGGTCTGGCCTTTGGGGGTGCTCAGGGCATGAGCAAGGCGGGCCAGGGCTCCTCGGCGGGCACGGCCGATGTGGCACCTCACAGCACAGCTCTGCAGGTAGGGCAGGATCCGCAGCAGGCGGAATAGGCGGGCAGTGTTGCCTTCGCGAAAGGCCGAGTCCACAGCCAGGGCCCTGCGCAGGGCCGGGCAGGAACGCAGGGCATCAGGTAGCTGTAGAACCTCGTGAAGGGCCTCCACGGAGCCTGTAAGGGAGGTGCCCAGGTGAGAATTCCAGAGTCTCTCCAGGGCCCCGCCCGCCTGGCACCCCATCTGCTTAGGCCAACCCCCATCTACCCTCCCACCAGCTGGGGTCCTCTGCCACGCCCACCTCGCCCACCTCCCCTGGCCTACCACCAAGCTCATCTCCAGCCTTGGCCCACCTACCTTCCACTCTGGGCACCCCCCCTCCCCGGGGGGGCCAAGTTCCCCTTAGGTCCCCTTTTCTCTATCAGCTGCTTCCTGAGCCTATTCTAAGCCCTTTCAAACAGTCTGAATCCTCCTAATAAAGGGAGGCATTGTTTTTGGATGAGGGAGACAGACCCAGATAATTTCATGACTTGTCAAAGACTTAGAGTTCGAATGTAGTAGAATTCAATACAACAAAATTCAAGTTTTCTGACTTCAAACCCAGCCCTTTCCGCACTGCTCCAGGGGCTGCACAGATTAAGAAGCTGGCTCTACCACATCTCTTCCCTATCTATCTACCTGGTAAGGCCTTTGCTTTGAGGACATTCTGCCCCTGCTTCCCTTTCAGGAGAATCACGGACACCGGAACCTTGGGCCACTTTTGTAAACTGAGGCTTCTGGCCCATTAGTAAGTTTTGAAATCAAGATCATTTTATTACAATAAAATAAATAAAATAATAAAATAAAATAAAATAAATAAAATAAATAAAATAAAATATAAAATAAAATACAAAATAAATAAAATAAAATATAAAATAAAATATAAAATTAAATAAAATAAATAAAATTAAATAAATAAAATAAAATAAATAAAATAAAATAAAATATAAAACAAAATAAAAAAATAAAATATAAAATAAAATAAATAAAATAAAATAAATAAAAAAATAAAACTTATTAGAATGCACCATCCATCCATAGGAAGGATCTAATGTCTGAGACATTCATGGGGATATGTTCTTGGCTGCTTTGCAACACTGATGAAAGTCTTAAAAAGTTTGAAAATCACCAGGCCAATTTTTCCGTTCCAACTCCGTCCTCTCCACTTTTATTAGGAAAAAAAAAAAATTTGAGACCCAAATAGGGGAAGGGACAGGCCAGAAGGCCCACGTCGGGGATTGGTGGGTGTTGCTCATTAACTCAATACCCATTTAGAAGTTAGGGGGACACCTGGGTGGCTCAGCGGTAGAGCATCTGCCTTTGGCCCAGGGCGTGATCCCAGGATGCTGGAATCGAGTCCCACATCGGGCTCCTTGTGGGGAGCCTGCTTCTCCATCTGCCTATGTCTTTGCCTCTCTCTTCTATGTGTCTCTCAGGAATAAATAAAATCTTAAAAAAATAAAAAAAAAAAAACAAGTTAGGGATGAGGAGGGAGCTAATGGTGAGACTCTAAAGCTTCTCTTTCCTTCCTCGGCCTCCGCTGTCCCCGTGGAGGCACCCTCCCCTACCCTAACTAACCCCCCGCACCCCCGCGGTCCTGCCGCCCAGACTCCGACTCACCCAGGTTATAGAGCAGAAAGAGACCCTGGAAGGCGGCCTGGCGGGGACGCGACCCGGCGCCCTGCGCGTAGCAGCGCCGCAGAGAACCGAAGCCCTCCTGCACCTGGGCCTGCAGCAGCACCGGGTCCGCTGGCCCGCGCGTCCCGTCGGGTCCCAGCCGCGCCACCACTGCCAGCAGCACGGCCAGCGCCGCCTCCAGCACCGCCGCCGCCTCGACGCCGTCCGCGCCCTGCAGGGCGAGGTCCAGCCGCACCGCACGCAACCTATCCGCCACGAAGCTGGCCACCTCGGCGCGGGATGCATCGGCGCGCTCGGCCACCTCGCCGGCCAGGTAGCGCACGGTGGCCAGCAGCACCCTCGGCGGACGCAGCTGGCTCGGCAGGGGCCGCGGCTTGCCGGCAGCCGGCCGTTGGTACTCCTTCACGGCGCGCTGCGGGTCCGCGCGGGGCGGGTCGCTGCGGCACCCGGGCGCCACCTCGAAGCGGTGCAAGCGGCGCTCCTTTTCGCGCTCGGCGCGCTCGGCGGCCGGGCACATGTCCGGGCAGGTGCCCACGGGCAACTCGCAGCCGGGCATGGGGGCGCTGAAGGGAAAGGACAGGCTCTCAGCATCCCGGAGCCGGGGGCAGCCACTCGCCCCATTCTATCCGGGAGCGGGCCGGGCCGGCCCGGGCTCCAGCGACCCGGCGGGGTGATCCCAGCCGGGCCCCGCCTAGCCGCCCTACCCCGCCCCCGCAGTCCTCTCCCCGGGCCTTGTCCCTCCCACGAGGCCTGGAGCGGGCCTCCCGAGATACCCCGCGTGGTACTTCAGCGCCGCCACTGCCGACTCCGGCGCCTACTAAAGGCTCCGCGATGCGCTGCGCGCAGTCCACTGAGAGTCCCACTCCCATGATGCACCAGCATGTAGTCCCTCCACGACCAATCACTTTGCCGGAGGGGCGGGGCCACGCCCTCCCGGGCTTCAGCCCGCGTAACTCCCGCTCAGCCTTTGGGTACCGCCCCCGATGGGTAACCCTAACACGGGTTCTACTTCCTCCTCCCCGTCACCAGATAGCCTGGTTCAATTGGCCTTACTGTCACTCTCTACTCCTTTCCCTGGAGACTATTCTCCCCATTTTCTAGATCAGGTGTCAGCAAACTTTTTCTGCAAAGGAATTTGCAGGTCGCAACTAGGCAACCTGCTGGCGTGGTGGGAAAGCCGCCACAGACAAGATGAAATGAATGAGTGTGGCTGTGTTCCAACAGAATTTTTAGACACTTAAGTTTTATGTGATTTTCATCTGTCACAGAATACTACTGATTTTTCTACCAGCTATCAAAAAATGTAAAAACCATTCTAGTTTACGGGCCTTACAAAAAAAAAAAAAAAAAAAAAGCCATGGGAGACAGGTGGATGCAGGCCCCAGTTTGCAGACCCCTGTTCTAGATGGGTAAACAGCTAGTTTACAGCAAGAGATGCTGCCCACACAAGAGGCAGGATCAGAAATGTTTTCTCCTGATTCCAAAGAGGCAGCTGTGGTCAAGGAGCTTTGAATTCATTATTTGTTTCATTCTTGGTCCAGTTACATACAGAAATGACCCCCAGAGTTACACGACCAGGATATAGGGCCAGGCCCCAGGGAGAGTAAAAGGGAGCAGCTGGCAGTGCTGGAGCTAGAGTCCTGGGTAGGGGCTCACTCCCTCTCAAGATGGGAGTTGGGGCAGGTGCAGGTGCAAGATTTCTTCTGCTCTCTTAAGGTACTCAGCTGCCTTCTTCTTCACACCCTCCCGGCGGGCAGGTGACGGGTCACCTGTGGAAAGAAAATGGCTCAGCAGAGGTTTCTGGGTTCAAAACCCCTGGTCTAGCCCCTTACAGTTCACAGAGCACCAACACATGTCTTTTTCTACCTCCCTGGGAATCAGATCTATTCTCCCCGTTTTACAAATAAGAAAATTGAGGCCCCAAGAGGTAAAGAAACCGCCCAAGGTTACACAGTTGGTCAGTGAAGAGAAATTCTGATCCTCTGAGTCTTTCATTTTCCCTTCCTTTCACTCCACCATCTGAAACCTTAGGCCTGACCCTCCACCTTCCCATCCATACTCACCAGGAACTCCCTGCAGCAGGATATGCACGCCATCCCGATAGCCCTGCAGAGCTGCAGGGTAGGCACCTGCCTTCTCATCCCGAAGAGCCTGGGTGATAAGCTCTGTGGCTTGGCTCAGATAGGCAGGGACAGGCCGTCCTTCCTCGTCCTCTTCCTCCTCCTGCCCTCCAGGCTCCCAGGGTTCCTGGTCCAGCCTTTCAGGCTCTGCCTCCATCGCTGCCAGCTCACCCATGTGGGTTGGACTGGGGCCTGAACTATCTATGATCAGATATGGAGGGCTCAGGCCACACTGTCCTCCATTTTTCAGGGCCTGCCATCCATCCCCAGACTTCTCTTGCCCAGCAAGGTACCAACCTGCCCCAGGTGGACAGAAGCAGAGCCTGAGCAGTTCAAAATCCATTTGTACCAAACAGACTAGCCATGATCTATTTAACTGGTGGAGTTCCTGTGCTTTTGTAAAAAACAATTTTACCTTCCTAATTCTTTCAGTAATTCTTTTGTATTAACATTATTTTGTGAGGTCTGGGTCACTGGGCCTACCTCCCTCCTATCTATAAATTCAAGAATTCCATCTGAAGGATGCTAGACCAACTAAGCCAGGCCAAGGGTAGAAATGCTCCAAACCTTGGAATGGTAAAATAATAGATTCAGAGAACCTCAGGTGTTACAACTTCAGCTGAGGACACAAATGTGAAGATAGTGGGTGGTGGATATCCTCACCAGATACCCAGAGAGAAGGTCTCATTATGTACCCCGGGACTGGGTGGCCAAACATCCCCTCTGCAGCTTACACAAAAGAAGGCTAGAGATTTGGCCCATCTTTGGTGAAAAGGCCTTTGAAGGGAAGGAGCTGGAACAGAAAGCACCATGGCACACCAGTGGCCTGGAGAGGGACGGGTGGCATTTCTCCAACCTCACCCAAGTGACCCCATGAAGAGACTGGGGCCTCCTGCAAGTGGGAAAGACGACCTCTCACTTCCCAGCTGGACATAAAGCCCTCCCTGTGTTGCTCACGGAGCCAAAGGCAGAAGTATTCTTGGGATGCTGTAAAACATTGATTACAAGCGTTCGATATATGTGCTGAAGAGAGAGACAAGTGCCAGCTCCTTGCCTGGAGGATTCTGATGGTGAGGGACTTGCTGGAGGTGCCCAAACAATGGGGCAGGGAGATGAGACAGCATCTGAGCAAACTGCACTTCCAGGCTCTGGCGGGACAAGAGTTTGGGAGCTTTCTTATGGGCTGAAGGAATGTGTCATGGGAGCTACATTCTAGGAGCCATGACAGGCTCCTCTCCAAGCATCTGACCACCAGACACGCCTGGGGCTTCAGCTAGAGCAAGGCAGGCAGGTGACACCACCCCCACCTTCTCTCTCTAATCTCTTCTTCCCCCAACCCAGCTGGGGAAAGGCCGAAGGATCAGGGACAGGAGGAAGCAGAACCAGAAGAGTAAAAGGATACTCCTCCCAGGCGAGCAGGGTGGTGGTGTGGAGCTGAACATTGGATGGAAGATTGAGGTTCTGATTTGGAACCAATCTGGGGTGAATGAACTCAAATGCCTGTCACTGATCACAAAGCTGAGAGGCTGCCCCAGGAGGTCCCCGAAGGGCAAAGTAAGAAAAGCCAATGAAATGGGCTTAAAAATATTGGAGGATTCCAAACTGAAACCCTTTCGTGATGATCCTGAAGCAGAGGAGCCACTTCAACACCCCAGCTGGAATAAGCACAAAGCCAGAGACTTGAAGAATTTAAAGGTCCAGTGTCTCAGAGCCTGGGACTCTCAGCTCCCCTGGATCTTAACAAGGAGGTCGGGATCCAGACGTCCTTGTGGGGTGGGGGGATGGAGAGGGGGTGGGGGAGGGCGGTTCCAGCTTCCATGCTAGGTCTGGGGTGCCCCCATGTGCTAGCAGCTGCTGCAGGGCGTCCTGTGCTGCCCTCTGGGCCCAAGCCTCACCCACCCCCTGACCATCAGGCCTCTCCTGCCTTCAGGATCTACATCCCCACCCTGAGCTGGCCAGGACGCCCCTCCCTTGGGCTTCCAACTGAAGGAACTCTGACCCTCCCCCAAGACAGTGTGATCCCTGCTTGTTCCAAAGCTTTCTCAGGGAGAAGATCTACCTGTCCCTGAGATCTCCCTTTCCTTCCTCCAGGCTTGCACTGTCCAGGGGCAGCCAGCTCATGGGTCCTGGCACCAGGGTGTCTGCTTCCAATTCTCACCAAGGCTGTCAACTGCCTGTCATGGGGCACCTTTCTAGGACTTACCCAAGCACTACACAAGCTAGGTGGTGGCTCTGCCCATTCTCCATGCCCCTGCCTCAGCCCCCCTCTGCCCTCTGCTAGCCCCAGCTCGTTACCTTCCCTGGAGAAGGGGTCGAAGAGGGCAAGCTCGGCCTCTGTGAGGGGGCCTCGGGCTGGGGAAGTGGATGCTTCCTCGGTGCTCCCGCAGTTAAAGAGGAGATCCAGGGCCTCCTGGGCAGGGCTGGATGGTGGGGGATCCACTGTGGAACACATCATCGGGAACATTCATGCCTGCCCTTATCATTTCCTAGCTTTCAAAATGGAATCACCGGGATCCCTGGGTGGCGCAGCGGTTTGGCGCCTGCCTTTGGCCCAGGGCGCGATCCTGGAGACCGGGGATCGAATCCCACGTCGGGCTCCCAGTGCATGGAGCCTGTTTCTCCCTCTGCCTATGTCTCTGCCTCTCTCTCTCTCTCTCTCTCTCTCTCTCTCTCTGTGACTATCATAAATAAATAAAAAAAAATAAATAAATAAATTAAAAAAAAAAAACAAAATGGAATCACCTTCTCACTAATTCCTTGTGGCACCCAAGGGCATGAACAAGCCTACTCTTAGGGTTGGCACCCCTCTTACAGATTAAGACACTAAAGCCTAGAGAAGGAAAGTGGCCTGGCTAGAGCTTCTCAGCACCTTAGTGGTAGAGGAGCTGGGACATAGCCCAGAATTTTTCCTAAGCTCAGTGAGCAGCAAGTGCATGCCCTCCA
Organism: Nyctereutes procyonoides; assembly: GCF_905146905.1. Lineage (NCBI taxonomy): Eukaryota > Metazoa > Chordata > Mammalia > Carnivora > Canidae > Nyctereutes > Nyctereutes procyonoides. The sequence goes on from NW_026575025.1 coordinate 11,464,420, forward strand.
TCACCCCCAGACCCGCCAATCCTGGCTCCCTCCCCAACCTCAACATACCTGGCACTTCCAGTTCCTCAAGGCCTCTCCTCTCTGCAGGGAGTGGCTGTGGCAACCAGGGCTCCTCTGGAGGCGGTGTGGGGATCAGAGGGGGTGGCAGGATGTGCAGGTCTCTGGATATGCCAGAGGGCCGGGTCACCTCCCCACCCTGCAGGAGAGAAAGACAGGGACCGGGTGGGGGGTGTCTTGGGGTGCAGCCTAGTGGGCAGGCAGGTTTCCCAGGTGCTGGGGAGGGACAAGCAGGGACACATACCCGGAAGAACTCCTTGAGTTGGGGGCTGTTGTTGAGTGCAGGGATGTGAACAGTGAAGCGAAGCAAGTCCTCAGCCCCCTTCCGCCGCTCTTCAATCACTGAGGCCTCAAACCGGCCTGCAGCCCCCCAGAACAAGGGGTGGGAAGAGAAGCAGTGATCCACAGGGGTCACTTCCCTGCTTCCGCAGGAAAGGATCCCAGCAGCCAGCTGCTGTTCTCCCAGCAATCTTGCCCAGCTCCTCCTGGGGGGCGGGGGCGGGGTCCTTGTAAACAGGGACCAAACTCCCTAGTCCTCCGTTTACCAGATTTATCAAGCACCTACTAATGTGCTAGGCTCAGAAGGTGAATGGGAGGAAAGCCAGGTCTCTGGTCCCATGGGTTCACATCCTAGACAGTAGAGGCAGATGGGCAATCACCAAGAAATGAAATAATTTCAGATCGTTCTGATGGAAGGGGGAGGAAAGTAAGACTCAGAGAGAGAAAGTGACTTGCCCAAGGTCACACAGCAAGATGTGCCTTTGTCATAGTTTCTGGGTATGCTGCATACCTGCATAACCTGCCAGCAGCAACCCTTGACCTTGCTGTGAAAAAGTATCTCACATGAGTCTAGAGATTCAGATAATAGATCAGTCCGGTCCCGCAGCAATACATCACGCATGGCATGTGTAATTTCTAATTTTCTAGTAGCCAAGTTAAAAAGAAACAGGTTAATTTTATGTATTTATTTTGAAGATTTTATTTATTTATTTGAGAGAGAGAGAGAGAAAGCATGCCCAAGTAGGTGGGAGGGGCAGGGGGAAGAGGGAGGAGACTCCCCACTGAGTGGGGGCCTGGAGGCACAGCTGGATCCCAGGACCTTGAGATCACCACTAGAGCCAAAGGCAGATGCTCAACCAACTGAGCCACCCAGGTGCTCCCAGGTTAACTCCATTTTAATAAGATGTTCCACTTAACTCAGTGTACCCGAAATAGTCTCATTTGAACATGTGACCAATACAAAAATTACTGTAATAGTTTCAGTGTGCATTCAACCCATCTGGCCACCTCAGCTCAGACTCACGGCATCTGGCTCACAGATGCTGTTTTTGGATAGTGTAGGTCTTGAGGTGACACCAGCTCCTAGGGAGGAATTCTGGTTCTGCCTCTTACAGGCCAAGCCCCTTTAACACCCTGAGCCTAGCTCCCTTGTCCTGAAAATGGGGCTAAGGAAGACGGGATGCTAAAGGGCCCCCCACACACCAAAGGCGGGCTGCTCTGAGCCTCAGTTTCCCCATGTGGGAAGTGAGGCTCTCTCTAAGGGCCCTCCCCAGATGTGTTTTTGCTAGGGGTTGTGGCCCTTCCCATCCAGTTCCCACCAGCAGGGGTCCCCTCTGCCCCCCTCTCCCTCCATACTGGGCCTGCCTGCCTAGATCAACACTCACCAAACACCTGGCCACGAGGAAAGGCCGGGAACTCCTCCAGGCGGCGGAAGAGGTTGCGATGGGTGTAAGCCAGGTCCCCATGCAGCTTGCGGAAGTCGCTGTACCGCTTCCAGACCACCACCTAAGAGGGATAGGACACTTGTCCCAGGCCAGTAAGGGTGGTAGTAGAAAGAGGCTTTTCCCACCCCCAGCCTGGCCCCAGCACACAAGTGTGCACACATGCATGTGTGTGTGTGTGTGTGTGTGTGTGTGTGTGTGGATTGGGATGTAGCACCTCCTCCTCCTCCCAGGGTCAAGGAGTTACCAGCTGTTCCTTCACTGTTACTGCATCTGGAATTGGGGAAAAGTCCCCTTTCCTCCCAGAAGCCTCACCTCTTTGACATCCTCTGGGTCCCTCTTTGAGATGAACTGAGGAAGAAAGGCAAGAACCAGGTGAGACCTGAACTGACATCCGATGCCCCATCACCCAGTAAAATCCAGGGATACCCCAGGTACCTCCCGGCCCTCCTCAAAGGGGCAGTGGACTTTGGCTGTTGGCCACTGATTTTAAGACGTCCTGGCTTCAAGGCTTTGTGTAACTTGAAGCAGTTTTTCTACCATATGCCAGTTTCTTCATCTGTCAGATCCCATCCAGACCCCTTGGTCCTCAGCCCAACTTTTATCTCAGTTCATGAGTTTGTGTGTCATCCTTGTACAGGGGCCATGCTAATCTTCTATTGGCCCAATTAGACATGTGTGCGGTAAAAGCAAGAGCTACCTCACTTCCTTCAAAGGGCCAAGTCCCTGCATCTCCTTTGGAAACCAAAGCACCTCCAGTTCTCTGAAGAATGAGGTTCTTTCCCAGGAGCCACTCCTTCCTTAAATGAGGAAGCCTCTGTGGGCAAACACTCCTGAACACAGATGAAAGCCTCACTGGGGTTGTGAGCCACGAAGAGCAGAATGGGGTCTGAGCTGGAAAGAAGACCCTGTACTTACTACATTATATTCATAATAATTAGAAAATGACATTCTATAGCATGGACTACTTGATAGTTTTCCAAACATCTCCTTTTAATTATCCTCGATCACAAGGCGGCAGACACGATTAACACGCCCATTTAACAGATGAGGAAGTGGAGGCACAGAGAGGGAACATGACCTGTGCAAGATCACACAGCACGTTTTGCAAATGATCTGATAATGAGTTAATATCCAAAATATATAAAGAACTCCTATGACTCAACACCAAAAAACCAAACAATTCAATGTAAAAATGGGCAGAGGGGGTGCCTGGGTGGCTCAGTCAGTTGAGTGTCTGACTCTTGATTGCGGTTCAGGTCATGATCTCAAGGCTGTGAGATTGAGCCCCGTATAGGCTTGGTGCTGGGCATGGAGGCTGCTTAACATTCTCTCTCTCCTTCCTTTGCCCCCAAACCCATGCCACCCCCACTGCCACTGCTTGTGAGAGAGAGAGAGAGAGAGAGAGAGAGAGAGAAAGAAAGAAAGAAAGACACAATAAATAGAAAAAAAAAAGCAGAGGACCTGAATAGATGTTTCTTCAAAGATATACAGATAAGCAACAAACACATTAAAAGATGCTCCACATCACTAACCACCAGAGAAATACAAATCAAAGCCACAATGAAATATCACCTCATTTTAGTTTCCAAAAAAATTAAAATTAGAAATACCACTGGATCCGGTAATTCCATTTCTGGATATTTACCCAAAGAAAACAAAAACACTAATTCAAAAAGATATATGCACCCCTATGTTTATTGCAGCATTATTTACAATAGCCATGATATGGAAGTGACCTAAGTGTCTGTCAATAGATGAATGGATAAAGAAAATGTGGTAGATACATGCAATGGAATATTACTCAGCCAAGTAATGAAATCTTGTCATTTGTGACAACATGGATAAACCGAGAAGGTATTATCCTACATGAAATAAGTCAGACAGAGAAAGACAGGGACACCTGGGTGGCTCAGTGATTGAGCGTCTGCCTTCAGCTCAGATCGTGATCCCAGGATCCTGGGATCCAGTCTTGCATCAGGCTCCCCACAGGGAGCCTGTTTCTCCCTCTGCCTGTGTCTCTGCCTCTCTCTGTGTGTCTCTCATGAATAAATAAATAAAATCTTAAAATTATTTAAAAGACAAAAACCAATATTACCTGATTTAACTTATATATGAAATCTAAAAAACAAAACAAAATAAACAAAACCAGAAACACTCATACATACAGAGAACTGATGGTTGCCAGAGGGGAAGTGGATAGAGGAGATAAGGGAAATAAATGAAGTGAATTAAGAGTTACAAACTTCCAGTTGTACAATAAATAAGTCATAGGGATGAAAAGTACAACATAACAAATACAGTCAATAATATTGCAATAACTTTGTACGGTGATAGATGGTCAACTACACTTTTTTTTTTAAATGATTTTATTTATTTATTCATAGAGACACACACAGAGAGAGAGGCAGAGGCACAGGCAGAGGGAGAAGCAGGCTCCATGCAGGGAGTCTGATGTGGGACTCGATCCAGGGTCCCCAGGATCAAACCCCGGGCTGCAGGTGGCACTAAACCGCTGCGCCACCAGGGCTGCCCTCAACTACACTTACCATGGTGAGCAATTCATAGTGAATATAAATGTTGAATCACTATACTGTGCACCTAAAACTAACATTATATTGTTTGTCAACTATACCTCAGTTAAAATAAAAATTAAAAAAAAATCACATAACAAGTAAGACGGACTGCTAGAACTGATACCCTGGCCTTTGCCTTTCACAACAGACTCCACCTAAAATATCTTGGGTAAAAGAAGCTAGATTGATTGACTGAAAAATATTTTATTTAGGGCAGCCCCGGTGGCTCAGCGGTTTAGCGCTGCCTTTGGCTTGGGGTGTGATCCTGGAGACCCAGGATCAGTCCCATGTCAGGTTCCCTGCATGGAGCCTGCTTCTCCCTCTGCCTGTGTCCCTGCCTCTCTCTCTCTCTGTCATGAATAAATAAATAAAATCTTTAAAAAAAGAAATTAAAAAATTATTTTTATTTTATTTTTTTTTAATTTATTCATTCATAAGAGAGACAGAGAGAAAGAGAGGCAGAGACAAAGGCAGAGGGAGAAGCAGGCTCCATGCAGGGAGCCTGACGTGGGACTCAATCCCGGGTCTTCAGGTTCATACCCTGGGCTGAAGGCGGCACTAAACCGCTGAGCCACCCAGGCCGCCCAAAAAATATATTTTATTTATTTATTCATGAGAGACACACCGAGAAAGGCAGAGACATAGACAGAGGGAGAAGCAGGCTTCATGTAAGGACCCCAATGCAGAACTCAATCCTGGGACTCTAGGATCACGCCCTGGGCTGAAGGCAGCCACTCAACTGCTGAGCCACCCAGGCATCTCAAGAAACTAGGTTTTAAAATTATTGAGGATTATATATACTTGACAAAGAAATCATATCCAGAATATATAAAGAACTCCTACAGATCAATATGAAAAAAACAACTCATCTTTTAAAATTGAGCAAAATATTTGAGTAGGCACGTCCCACAAAAGAAGGTGTTTGAATGGCCAATAAGGTTATAAGCATATGCTCAACATCATTAGTCATTAGAGAAATGCAAATTACACTCCAGTAAGATATACACGCTCACCTGCCCAGCATACCCAAATTTGAAGATGCCGATGATATCAAGTACTGGTGAGAATGGGAGTATAAAACAGTACTTTGGAAAGTACTGGTAATTTTTGGAAAACTGGTAATTTTTTTTTCAGATTTTATTTTTAAGTAATCTCACCCAACATGAGATCAGAACTCAAAACCTCAAGATCAAGACTCGCATGCTCTGGGATCCCTGGATGGCGCAGCGGTTTGGCGCCTGCCTTTGGCCCAGGGCACGATCCTGGAGACCCAGGATCGAATCTCACGTCAGGCTCCCGGTGCATGGAGCCTGCTTCTCCCTCTGCCTGTGTCTCTGCCTCTCTCTCTCTCTTTCCCTGTGACTATCATAAATTAAACAAAAAAAAAAAAAAAAAGACTCGCATGCTACACCAATGGAGCCAGCCAGGCAGCTGTGATGTTGGTATTTTAAAGAGATGACCCAGGTAAAATTTCCTGGAGAAGACCAGGCGGCACACTTACCTCTCAGAGGCACAAGGACAAGCCTTTGGAGAGAAATAGGGGAGGTTTAGGGATTGGTAAAAAAAAAAAAAAAAAAAGATCAACAGACTTTGAATTGTTTCTGGAGCCACATCTGTGGTCCTGTGAAGATTTGGTTGTAAAACAAGGACAGCTGTTTTTAATTCCTCATGGAATTGGACTGCCATCTAAAAGATATCAAAAGACTGACATAGCCATCTATCCATGTTGGAAAGTTTTTCTGTCCCGTTGGGTACATTTAGCATAGGGGTAAAAGCCAAAAAAAAAAGTTATCAGGCTCTGAATATCAGCCACCAACTTGGCCAATTTCCAACCACAGAGCTACTTAAAAAAAATTTTTTTTCTTTGAAATATTTTGTCAGTTTTGGCTAGGACAAACAGCAAACAGCATCCCCAAAACTGGTAATTTCTAGGACAACTACACTTGTAGCTATCAAATGACCCAGCAAGCCCACTCCTAGGTACATACTAAGAAAATATGGGTGCACATGTCCATAAAAAGAATTGCACATGAATATTCATACAACTCATAACAACTAAACATTAAAAAAAAAACAGAAAACATTTTTTTAGACATAACCCAGAAGTCTAGCAACAAGAAAATGAATAAAGAAATGGTGGTATATTTATACAAGGGGCTACCATCACATGGCAATAAAAAAGAACAAACTACTTAAACACGCAACAACATGGATAAACTCCAAAAACATTATATAGAGAAGGAAAAAGGCCCGACCCAAGCGAGTACTTGCTGTGTATATGATTTCATTTGTATGAGGCTCAAGAACAGACAAAAGTAATCTAGGGGAACAGAAGTCAGGACAACGGTTACCTCTCTGGGAGGAGGACTACAGATGAGAAATGTACAAAGAAACTCTCTGGGGGAGGGAAATGTCTATATCCTGATCTGAGCACTGCCAGTGCAGATGTATCCATATACAAAAATTATTGAGCTATACACTTAGGATCTACGGGTATTACTTACGTAAATTATGTTGTGGAATTTTTAAAAATATTTTATTTATTTATTCATGAGAGACACACACAGAGAGAGGCAGAGGCATAGGCAGAGGGAGAAGCAGACTCCATGCAGTGAGCCCGATGTGGGACTCGATCCTGGGACTCCAAGATCATGCTCTGGGCGTGAGAGTGAGTAGGCACTCAACCTCTGAGCCACCCGGTGTCCCTGTTTTGGTTTAGAAAATTTACAAGGGGAAACAACAAAAAACTGAGGAATACCAGCAAGTGACCTGTGAGACTCTGTGTAAATAATAAACTAGATACACATAACTGCTTTTAAATATAAGGTTTACATGCAAGGATAAAGAAGGACCTAGTGGCATTAATTCTCACCAAGATGGCAGATGAATGGGGATGGTAAAAGAGGGAAAATTACTTCTCTTTAAAAGTTATAATAAAAACATATCAAAGTAATGAATGTTTAAAAACCAACAGAAAGATTTATCAGAAAAGAGTACAGTCCCTGGCCACCCTCCAGTCTAGTCTTCCTAGGGACTATCTTTCTGCATGTGTGTCTTGTTTTTATTTGACAAGGAAAAGACATAAAAGATATAGGGAAAGTTCCTTTTAAACATCTAGGATTCTGCACCTAAATCACTTTGCAACTTCCCCTTAATAGTTATTAATGTACCATTTAATAGCCTAATTTAAAATTCTTTTTTTTTTTAAGATTTTATTTATTTATTCATGAGAGCCACACAGAGAGAGGCAGAGACATAGGCAGACGAGAAGAAGGCTCCCCGCGGGGGAACCCGATGGGGCATCCGATGTGGGGCCTATCCCAGGACCCTGGCATCACTGGCATCACAACCTGAGCCAAAGGCAGATGCTCAGCCACTGTGCCACCCAGGTGCCTCTAGTTTAAAATTCTAAAAGTAATAAACAATTTACAGTGAAAAGTCTCCCCCAACCAGCTCTCCTATATCATTCTGCAGATACTCTTTTGCACTGCTTTTTAATCTTTTTTTTTTTTTTTTTTTTTTTTTTTTATGATAGTCACACACACACAGAGAGAGAGGCAGAGACACAGGCAGAGGGAGAAGCAGGCTCCATGCACCGGGAGCCCGACGTGGGATTCGATCCCGGGTCTCCAGGATCGCGCCCTGGGCCAAAGGCGGGCGCTAAACCGCTGCGCCACCCAGGGATCCCCTACACTGTTTTTTAAATCCTTCTCGTGGTTTTTAAATCCTTCTCGTGGTTCCCCCTATGTATCTGTAAAATGTGCCTATAACGTTGTTACTGCTTCATAATCCACTTCACTCTTTCTGTCTTCCAGCTGTGACTGTGAAGATGCAGACCGACTTACTCTTTTTTTTCCTGACTTACTCTTTAAAATTCTCTTGAGCTGTAAGGATTTTTAAAGTCATAGAGTTTTTTTGAAAGAAAATTAAAAATTAAACTGTAAAAAAAGGGCTTTTATGTTAATATCAAACCAAGCGGTTCACACAAACCTAATCCAAGAAGCTGGAGAACTAACATTTGGACCGAGCCAGAGTTTCCGTGCTAATTTGAAGAAATTCACAGCCCGCAGTGCTGACGCCACACGTTGGGCGTGGGAACCCGGAACCCACCCCTCCCACTCCAAGAACTACCGTCCAAGCCCTTTTAAAAGGACAGCGCCCTCCCAGGGCCGCACCGCCGGCTCTACCCGCAGTCTCCCCTTAAAGGGGAAAACCATTTCTGTCGTCTAAAAAGGGAGCGACCAGCGGCGCCTTGCCTTAAGGTAAAACACTGCCCCACCTCTTGTTAAAAGGGTAAAGGTCCCCACCCGGGCCCACCTCACCTGCGCGGTCACTTTATATTCGGTGTAGCCCTTGGGGTGGGTCCGGGGGTCGGAGACTGTGTAGTGTCGCAGGAAGTCGTCCTTCGCCTGGCGGGACATGGCAACCGAGCTGGAGTGGAGCTGACCGCCGGCCTCTGCCTCCTCAACGCCGCCCCCGCCCCTCCAGGTCAGTCTCCGCCAGCCACCGCCTCTCCCAGGCCTGCGCCCTTCTTCCTAGAGCCTAGGGAGCGGGTCGCAAGTGACGGCGCAGTCCTTGGCCTTGGCGTGCGGCCAGGGAGCGTCTAAAAAGTTCTCGGTGGCGGGTAAGGCGTGAACTAGGTAGTTTAAGAGTTAAGAACCCGGGAGGTGGAAAAAAAAAAAAAAAAGAACCGGGGAGGTGGGATCACTTAGCTGACAGGTGCTCGAGCCTTACCCATCAAACGTGTCCAAACGACTTCTCCTCTGCTTTCTGGTTCCCTTCCCACTCACCCAACTTTTATTGTGCCGAGTGTGTGGCAGATGTAGCCAAATCATTTCCCTGTTTCCTTCCGTAGGATTCGCTAATTCATGTTTTCTGCAAGGGTAGGGGAAGTAAAAAAGAACTCCAGAGAAAAGGATGGCCTCACAGGTTCTGAAGTCACACTTCTTACCAGTTGTATGAGTTTCCCTTAACTACCCAAGCTTAAGTTTCTCCTCTCTAGAACGTTTATAATGTTTCTAATAGAATCTACTGCAGTGGATGTTTCTTTCATTCCCCTCTTGGTCTGTCCAGCATTCACCCCCACCTCTCTGTTAGCACCATATCTTTGTTTGGAGGTAGTTCTCTAATAGGTATAGCCCATCAGCTTCCTACCCCTGGAATCCAAAGGTGCCAGCTCCTTTCCTTGCCCCAAGTCCTGGGTAGGGGAGGAGGACTCTCCCCAGAAGCCTAATTCTTGAGTTCCTTGAGGGAGAAACAGAGTGCACAGTGCCTAGCAAGGGGACTGATTTGTTCCTGATGTGCAGTGTTGGCTGTGGGCTCAGCTGCCCAGCCTCTGGGCACCCTGTTTGTCAAACCTGATGTCTGGCACCCTGAGAGCTCCATCAGGATGCTGTCCCAAGACAGCATTAGTATCTTAGTATCTTCCCGAGACCATCCTTTCTGCTGTAGGCAGTTGTTTTTGTTTTTTTTTTTTTTTTTGATTTTTATTTATTTATGATAGGCACACAGTGAGAGAGAGAGAGAGAGAGAGAGAGGCAGAGACACAGGCAGAAGGGAGAAGCAGGCTCCATGCAGGGAGCCTGATGCAGAACTTGATCCACGGTCTCCAGGATCACACCCTGGCCTGAAGGCGGCGCTAAACCGCTGCCCGTAGAGGCCACTTATAGACATTATTTTTGTGCTCTCTCAAGCTCTCCCAGCAGGACTGGCTCCAAGTCTTCTTGCCCATCATTCCCTCCCCTCCCTGGCCCTGCAGCTCCCAATTCTCTCCTTTCTGTCTTCTTTCACCCTGTCCCCTCCAAACCCATTCCCATCTAGATCAGCTTGTCCCCCAGCTTTCAGATGCCAACTCCATTTCCATCACCAGGAGAAGCAAACAGAAGAGTCCTCATAGCCAGCAGGAGAGAGGAAAGCTGCAAATACACAGCTGCCAGCCTGGCTCCCCACATTCCCACTGGGTTGACCACAGGATGCAGACTTTCTGCCGCAGCTCAGACTCCTCATCTACAGGCCTTGCTAATGAGTACAACCTTGTTATTTTCTTGTCTCTAACCATGCATAATTCACACTTTAAATCAAGGATGCGGGCAGCCTGGGTGGCTCAGCGGTTTAGCGCCGCCTTCCGCCCAGGGTGTGATCCTGGAGACCCGCTCGAGTCCCACTTTAGGCTCCTTGCATGGAGCCTGCTTCTCCCTCTACCTGTGTCTCTGCCTCTCTGCCTCTCTCTCTCTCTCTCTCTCTCTCTCTGCCTCTCTCTCTCTGTGTCTCTCATGAATAAATAAATTAAAAATCTTAAAAAAATAAAATAAATCAAGGATGCTGTGTACTATGGGCCCCAGGAGGACTTGAACCCTGGGGTGACTCATCCGGATCAGTGGGTGGCTGAGTTCCCGTTGGTTGGATCTGCTTGAGATTCTACCAGTCCAGCGGCGCCTGGGTGGCTTAGCGGTTGAGCATCTGCCTTTGGTTCAGGACGTAGTCCCGGGATCTGGGATCGAGTCCCACATCGGGCTCCCCGCAGGCAGCCTGCTTCTCCCTCTCTCAATGTCTTTGCCTCTCTCTGTGTCTCTCATGGGTAAATGGATAAAATCTTAAAATAAAAAAAAGATCCTACTGGTTCAGATATTGAACATTATAGCTAACATTATATGATGCTTGTGACCAACAAGAGACCCACCCATTTGGTCCTTGTCCTAACTTTAGCAGGTCCTTATCTTTCTGCAGATGGGGACATTGAGGCACAAACATGTGAGGTGCTTGCTCAGCATCATCCAGTGAGTGGCAAGGTTGAGATTTGGTTCTGGGCCTGGGCGTGTTCACTCACCACAAGGTTTGGGTAGCATGGGGACCACGGTGTCTGTCCAGCATAGAGGACAGAACAGGCAGTTTTAATTTTTGACACAGAAGGACAGTTTATATTTTAAGATTGTCTATCCAACATCAATTTCCCTTCTTCTACCCTAACAGAGCCCACATTTTGCACCTGTCTGTACTCTCCAGAAGGGATTCTAGTGCCAGTTTAGGAGCAAATCTCGGTGACTCTTCCTCGCCTTTTCCTTGGGAAAACCACTCTTTCCTCATTAGACCCATTAGGCCTCCTCTCTCTGGCATCTGAGCTTTGAGCAGAGACACAAAAGCCTCAAATAGTGTGGCGTAGTGGCTCGATGTGCTGGGTCTAAATCCCAGTTCCCCTACTTCATAGCCTAGTGGCTTTGAACAAGTTGCCTAACCTCCCTCCTGGAGATTCAGTTCCCTTGTAGACGGGATACTGAGAGTCTGTCCTGCTTAGGGCTGTTCTTCAATGCGATGATACTGGAGAATGCTTCGAACAGAATCCAACAGAGTAGGCAGCCACTGGTAGGACCAGAGCAGGGAGAGGGGGTGCTGTGAAAACACCTGTTGGGCCACCTGCGGGACAACCCTGCTTCAGAGAGCACCTTAGTCTTTCAGAGGACTCTTCCCTGCTCTGCCCGGTTAGCAAGCTCTGCTTGATGCTCACATGCTCTCACACCTGCATCCTCTCCCCTCCCCACTTCCCAAGAGTCCTTGAGCCTTGTTTCTTGGCCACGTGGGTTCCTCTGCTAGAGCCAAAGTTGCCTATACAGCATCGGTGTAGACAGTCCACTGCAAGAGGGTTCCTGGCTATGGTGGGGAACTGGGAGCTCAAGTTCAGCCTGTTTTCCATTCAGCAAGCCATGAGCCCCGATGTGGAGCTGTGTCCCTTTTCCTTTTTTTTTTTTTTTAAGTTTTTATTTATTTATTCATGAGAGACACAGAGAGAGGCAGAGACATGGGCAGAGGGAGAAGCAGGCTCCCCATGGGGAGCTTGATACGGGACTCGATCCCAGGACCCCAGGATCATGACCTGAGCCAAAAGCAGACACTCAACCACTGAGCCACCCAGGAGTCCCTGTGTCCCTTTTTCTTATCTACTCCTCTGAGGACAGCTGTTGCTCTGGTAAACTGTCCACCTCCTTCCTCTATGCAAAGAACTACTTATCCTTCATGCCTAACTTTAACGTCACTTCCTCTGGGAAGTCTGCCTGGACTCTTCCAGATGGAATTAGTTACAGCCCTGTCATGAGCTTCTGTAATTCTTTGTGTGTCTCTCTGACACAGAAGTTAACCCTCTGACCGAAATGATCAGTGCCCTGCTACACCATGCACTCCGGGTGGCCTCGTGATGCTGTAGAATCAACAAATGACTCTACAAGGAGTTGAGGGCAAGAAAGGATTTATTCTCACAGCTGAGCAAAGGATGAGGCCCACAGCCTTGGTAGCAGCAGAGGCAGCTCCACCCCCCCACTCCCCTCCTAGGCCCAGCCCTCTCCTCTTGGCATGGCAGCTGCAGGTGGGCTGGGTCAGGAGCCAGGGTGACAGCCAGGGCAAGCAGCCCTCCAGCCACGGGAGCCAGCTGGCCACAGAGCAGCAGTGGGCAGCACTAGCAGCAGCAGCAGCAGGTTACAGAGTGGGGTGGGGGGTGTTTGTCAGGCTGGCTGACTCCCGTTCCCCCATGGATGGTGCTTGATGAGGGCGGGGGGTAGGGGGCTGGACTGCAAGGTGGGGTGGGGGGCATCTGGAGTCGTTCAGTCGGCCGTGAAGATGCGGCTGGAAATGTCATCCAGGAGCCAGTCAATGCCAGGCAGGAGGTTCTCCCCAGTGACGGCACTACAGCCCTGGATACACCAATGGTGGCTGTGGATGGAGTCCAGGTCCAGGGCCTGGGAAGGTGGGAGAGGGTGGTGGGCCCCGGTGACCATGGGCCCTGCCACTCACAGCCCCCTTCCCTCTCCTGGTCCAGGGGAAATCCATGCCTCCCTCAAGGGCCTGCTTTCAGAAGTCTCCCCTGGCCCCTGGTGAAGATTTGTCAGTTCCTCAGGGCACTGGGGCTCTCTGTGCAACACCACACCAATACTACCCCTTAGTAACTGAACAGCAACACAGGATCCAGCATCTGCTAGGATCCAGGCATTGTGCTATAAGCCCCACAAATATCCTCTTCTCATCCATTCCTCCTAGGGCCCAAAGAGCCAGGGATTGTTGGCCATTTTACTGAGAATGCCTCAGAGAGGTTAAGCAACCTGCCTAAGTTCACACAGCTAGTAAGTGACAGAATGAAGATTCTAACCCCATTCTTTCTCATTCTGGTGCTCATGCTCTAGAGCACAAGGCAGAATACAATTTGGGGTCACACAGGCCTGCACTGAAATCCCGTTTGTCTGCTTACTGTGTGACCCTGACCACGTTAGCTCACTTTTCTAAACCTGCTTCGCCATCTGCAGAATGACAGTAATGGTTCCTACTGCAGGAGGCTGGGGTGGGAACTGAATGAGTTAATCCACGCAGAGCCTGGCACAGAAAAAGTACTCACTACTGGTTGGCTGCTGTTATCCTGTAGGATAATATTTGCATGTCTGCCTTCCCCCAGGCTGTGGGGCACAACTAGCTCTTATTAATTACTGAATCTCCAGTGTCCTGCATAGGTCCTGCCACATAAGAGAAGCTAATAAATGCTTTTTAAATACGTTAACAGAGAAACATGTGCCCCTTTTGTCCACAGGCCTATGCAAAGGCTTGGACTCACCTCACGGATGGCATTAGAGGACAGTGCTCCAGGCAGGTCTTGTTTGTTGGCAAAGATGAGGAGGGTTGCTCCAGCCAGGCGCTGGGGGAGAGAAACAGGGGGTGGGGAGTGGGGGCTCAGAGGGAACCCTGGCCACTCCTCTAAATACCCAGAGCAGGTGGGATCAGAGATCAACCTGGAAAATCAGGGCAAGGCCCCAGGGTGGTAGGAGAGGCCCTACCAAGTAGGGCAGACAACATGGACATGGCCTGTGAGTCCAGCCACACATGGTGGGGGAGGGCCGTTACCGTGAGGTCAGTGGGCACCTCCCTCCTTTATGCCTCAGTTCCTACCACCATAAATGGAGAGGGGAAGATGGACAAGAAGATCCCTGAGCTCTCTGGTTCTAGACTGCTCCCATTTGATGACCTGAGCTGCATAAAGAATGCAACCATCCTGGGGTTATGCGGTCTGGTGGAAGTGACTATTCCCTCTTCCAAGTTCATGTAGCACTTTAACTGTTCACCACCCTGCAGGCCTAACTCTCTGCCTCTGCTTCCAGTTACTTCCTTGTGTTACCGATTGGGACTCCCTCCATGTAGGTAGGTGGATCTAGGCCTGAAATAGGGCCTCGAGGTGACAGGCCAGGGCCAAACATGGACAGCCATGATCTCACTAGACCTGCCTGACATGCTCTGGAGGTGGCTAGGACTATATCAGGTGGCCGTATCCCTGTGTACCCCAAACAGTCCTGTTTATGGCTATTGACCCTGCATAATTTTTCACAAATCCCTCTTTCATTCTTAAGTGTCCCGCTTTTCAACTAAATCCAAGTGTAGTAATCCAGATCAAATCCTGGAACAGAAAAAGGGTATTAATGAAAAAAACTAGTGAAATCCAAAGAAAATCTGTAGTTAAGAGTAATTTACCCATGCTAATTTCTTAGTGTTGACAAATGCATGGTGGTTACGTGTGCTGTTAACATGGGGGAAACAGGGTGAAAGGCATATGGGATATCTCTTCACTATCTTTGCAACTTAGCTGCAAATCTCAAATTTTATTTCAAGGAAAGTGTTTTGGGCCAGATAATAAGTTATAAGATCACCCTAATTATAAAGCCCATCCTAGAAATGAGGAAATGGAGGTTCACAGAGTTAAGTGTCTCGCCTGAGGTTACACAATGAAGAGTCCAACTCCTGAGCCAGGCTCCACTGCCTCCCAGAGCTTCATAAATGGGCTTCAAGTCATCCTCCCTCAAGCCCATTCAAGGTACAGAAACTGAAGCTGAGAGTGGTGAAGCAGTGACATCAAAGGGACGTGAACCCAGGTCTCAGTTCACAGCATGTCCTGTTCACAGCAAGGTGGGTCTCCCCTGGACCAAGTGTACAGGTTGCCTCTGCCCCCAAGGGTGCTGGGCACATGGTGAGGGCTCAGGGAAGAAACAGACCCCACCCTAGGTATCCCTTTGGGGTCACAGGCCCCTTAGGGACTCCACTGAGGAGAGTGTTTACCCATCCATGAATATACACAAGGATGCTGATGGAGGCCTGGCCTGGCCTGCTTGGCCAGGCACCCTGCCCACCTCCTCCACCAACAAGCTCTGGAGCTCCCGCTGGCAGTCCTGCATGCGCTGGCGGTCGGCGCTGTCCACCACCCAGATGAGGCCATCGGTGCTCTCAAAGTAGTTCCGCCAGTAGGACCGCAAGGACTTCTGGCCTCCCACATCCCAGATGTTCAGCTTGAATCTGGACAGGAAGGGAGTGGCTCAAGGGTCAGCCTGGCCCCTCACCCACCCTCTCTGCCTACTCCTGGGCCAGCCCACTGAGGGGTCCCCGCTCACCCTCGATGTTCCAGGGTCTTAATGTTGAAGCCTAGTGTCGGGGAAATGGTGTCAATGTCTTCCCCGTTGAACTTCTTGAGGATGGTTGTTTTGCCAGCATTGTCTAGGCCGCTGGGGCGCACTAGGTTAAGGAGAAGTCCCTGAACTCTGCAGGGTGGTGACATCACAGTGCCCCTCTTTTAGGGGATAACTTATTTTCCACCCTGTATCGACTCAGTTGAGCAACTGTATCAACTCAGTTGAGCCTGACCCCCAATTTATTGGCTCACGATAAATGGCAAAGAATCAAGTAATAAAGATTTTTTTAATCATCTCTTCCTAACTAAAGTTTCCTTAATTTACTCTATAATATTTATTGAATACTTACTTTGTGCCGGGCCCTCTTCTGGTGCTGGGGGTACCCCAGAATCAAAGTCCCCACCCTTGTGCAGCTTCTACTCTAGTGTGGAGACAGTCAATAGAGTGCAAACAAATGAGAAACAAGGTACCATCAGCTCCTGGTGAGTGTAAGAAATACAACTAAGAGGCTATGGGCGGGGGTCATTGCAGGAGCTTCCTTTAGCTTGGGCACCTCTCTCAGGGTCTCAAGCTGAGGACCAAACTACAAGGAGCCAGCTTTCCAAAGGACTAAGGGAAGAGCATTCTAGACAGAGCAAACAGCAAGAGCAAGGACCTGGAGATGGCCACCCTCACCTGTTTCTGGAAGGTTCCAAACCCTTTGCTGTTCAGTGAGTATGCAAACAAATGGGTGAGTTCAGCAGCTGGAGAGAACACCCCGGGGGTCCCTCCAACCCTTAAGGATGCTTGCAGCTGGGAGGGGGCCCCAGGTGACTCAAACCAGTAGAATGAGTGTGACCAGAGCTCTCCTGAGACTCAACCTTCGATTACCTCCTTCACACCCCAACTCCATCATCCACTGGATCATTCCCATCAGCTAACAAGCTGGTGTCTCCCCCACCTTAAAAGCAAACAATACCCTCTCTTGATCCCTCGCCCCTCTACTCCTTTTTTTCTTTCCCTTTATAGCATATCTCCTCAAAACTGTTGTCCCTACTCACCCTGATTTCTGTCCTCCTGCTTTTGCTTGGACCCATGAGATTTTGCTCCCCCTGCTTCCCTGAAACTGCTCTTGCCAAGATCCCTAAAGACTTCACATTGTTCTCTGGCAGGTGGAGGGCAGTACTCAGCCATCTTCCTGCTCCATCATCAGCACCTGACCCCTCCTCTACTCCTCTGCCGGGTTCTCATTGCCTCTTATCCAGATCTTATCCAGATCTGTCTCAGTTCTCCTCCACCCATGCTCATCTCTTAGTGCTCCCACCCAGGATCACAGCTTCAAATACCATCTTTATGCTGGTGACGCCCAAATGTACACATCCCACCCAGCTGCTCCCCTGGACTCCCGGCCCTCTATCATCCGGCTGCCAACTGGATACTTATTGGATGTCTCAGGATATCTTGCTTGGCCAAACCTGAGCTCTTATCTTTCTGAACCTGCTCCCTGCCCCCTCCTCAGCAAGTGGTTCCTCCTTCTTTGGAAGCGCTCAGGCCAGAAACCTGAAGTCAGGCTTGACTTCACTCCCTCTCACACTTGAGTCTAATCCAGCAGCAATGCCTGCTGGGCCTCGGATCAACTGTCTCCCAACTTTCATCACCTCACTGTTTCCGTCCTGGTCCAAGCTACCATCCTATCTCACCTGTGGTGCAGCAACCAGATCATGCTTCTCCTGGGCACTTCTCCTTTTAAGGAAAAGCCAAGAACCAAAAGCCACATGAAGTGATGGTTGTCCTGTCATAATCTAGTGCTCTTCTCCTTGCTTACGCTCTCCAGGGACACGGCCCTCCTCCCTCCTCAAAATTCCTTTGAACACACCAGTTGAGTTCCTCCTTCCAAACCTTGCATTTGCCCTTCCTTTTGCATAAACAAATTTTGCGATGACATCTACATGGTTCATCCCTCACCTCCTGGTCTTTACTCAACTGTCACTTTTTCATGGTGGCCTTCTTTGACCTTGTTTAAACTGCATTCTTCTCCATGCATCCTATACATTTTACCTATTTGCTTTGTTAACATCTTTCTCCCCATGGCATTATAGACCGTCCACGACGGTAAGGATTTCTTTTGCTGTTCTACCCCAGCCCCTAGGACAGTGCCTAGCACATAGAAGGCCCTCAGTAAATGTTGAACTGGATGAGTGAATGCTCTGTGCCTCTTCCTCAGTATTATAAGGTTATCCGCGCACTTTAAGGTCTTCTCTCCGCTGCTCGGGGAGCTCCGGCTGAGACCCGCCCAGCCCCGGGATCGCGGAGTCCCCGCGGGCCCCTGCACACAGAAGGGAGAACGAGTGCAGGCACCCGCTAACCGGACGCAGAAGGTCGGCGGGGCCCTCGGGCCTACAAGCCCTCAGCCTGGGGCGGGGGCGGGAATACCGACGCGGCGTGCGGCCAAGGACACCGGCGTGAGACCCACGGGAGGAACAAGCCGAGCCGAGGCGTCTACCTCCCCTAGGATCGCAGGGCGGGGCCCCACGCCCCGGGGATTCGGGCCTTGAGGGCGGGGCCGGGGCCTGGCACCCTCGGAGGCGGGGCGGGGGGGGGAAGGTCAGAGCCAGGGAGGACAGCGGCCTCACGCTCTAGCCCGACCGCCGGGTGGTGGCCTCCAAGACCCCCTCCCCCTACATAGGGACATTGGTCCAGCCTCTGCGCTTTTAGACCCTCACCTTTGGCCTTGGGAACGGAGTCCTCCCCGCCCCGAGCCGGTGGTACGGTCTCCTCCCAACCTCCCCCCGCTGGGGCGATTGGTAGGGCCCACGTGCGTGACGCACAAAGGGCAGTTGGTACGCGCCGGCCGCGCACCTCGCGCCCAGCAGGGGGCGCCTGGCACCGCCCACCCGGCGTGCTCCCTTTCGCCCCCCCGCTACCCTCGCGGCTCCGGCGCCCGGGAGGATACAGCATGAGCAGTCGCAGCTCCCGCTCTTTCTGCTTCATCTTCTTCAGAATGGTCAGAAGCCCCATGGTCCCTGTAGCCCCCTCCCGGCCGCCGTTTCTTCCTAGTCCCGGGACCCCTCTCCCTGCTCCTATTGGCTATCACACCCACCGACAGCGCGGCCTATTGGCCGGCCTCTCGCTTGGTCCCGCCCTCACCCCACGTGACCGCGAAGCCCCTGGCGGTGCCACCGAGATAGTCCCTCTAGCGGTGCTGGGGGCTTCTGTGGGCCACCTGCCTTAACCCTTCTCTTCCCGAGGCCTTGGGGGCCGAGGTACCGCCATTCCTTCCTCTCCGGGAACCCAGGCTCTGCTGGGAACGGAAACCTGGGTTGTGTTCTGACTCAGGCGTCGGAATCCCCAAGGATATGGACAAGCTAGTTCCGGGGCCGCTGTAAGGCCCGATTTCCCGGAAACGGGGTGCAGATCCTGCTCTTCTTGGACCTTGGCATCATCCTAAACCTGCCACCTACAGGGCCTTCCCCTTTCCCTGTCTTCTGGAATCCTAGAGTGTGGGCCTGGGTTTCTCCATTGGGGCGAAAATGCCTCCTAGGGGCCATTTCGAAATGTGCGGGATGGGGCGGGGGAATTTTTGGGTTGTCCCAATTACCAGGTACAGTCGCCCTCCTTTAGAGGGTAGGGGGGAGCCCTACACAAAGAATATCCCGCCCAGGATGCCCGTCGTTTGTCTCTTCAGAAGCACTGTTTTTCATTTTGCCTGTGAGACTATTGAGCTGTTCGTGATAGTTAGCAGTGACTGGCATATGTTAGGTGCTCAATAAATACCTATTTTTTTATTTTTATTTTTTAAAAGATTTTATTTATGAGACAGAGAGAGAGGCAGAAACACAGGCAGAGGGAGAAGCAGGCCTCCCGCAAGGACCCCGACGCGGGACTGATCCCGGATCCCAGGATCACGCCCCAAGCCGAAGGCAGACGCCCAACTGCTGAGCCACCCAGGCGTCCCCCTGTTTTTTTTTTTTTTTAAGATTTTATTTATTTATTCATGAGAGACACACAGAGAGAGAGGCAGAGACACAGGCAGAAGGAGAAGCAGGCTCCATGCAGGGAGTCTGATGTGGGACTCCAAAACCGGGACTCAGTCGCGGATTTGAGGATTACACCTTGGGCCGAAGGTAGGCACCAAAACGCTGGCCCACCAGGGATCACCAACAAATACCTATTGTTAAATGAATGACTTTGTCTAAGAGTTTGATTCTTTACCTTAGCGCTCAAGTCCTGAAGAAGTGAAGAAAATGAGGGCAGAGACTAGGCGAACTGTAAACTCTGAAGGGTGAGCTGAGCTTATTGCTCTCCATTGAACCCTTCCCAGCCCACTGCAGGGTAAATGTGAGTAGGCAACACAGAGTAGGCTCTGTCTACTATTTGGGAAAGAACAGTCTGGCCTGAGCTGAAGATAATGGCTGATTTCTGTGAATTGTTTTATAAAGCACCCCATGTTTTCTATTTCATCCTCCTGGCAACCCTAAGAGGTTTGTTGAAGTAAGATGTACTGTTTTTCAGGGTCTCTCCTTAGTGTTTGTCTAGAGAGGGAGAAGTCCGGGGCAAGCCTGAGCTTCCAATCCTGCAGAAGAAGGTTGTGAACAGGGGCCTGGACAGAACAGGGTCCCTGACTGAGCACCCTCATTCAGTACTATTCACCCTCCATCAAGCACACACAAGGGAAGAAAGTGAGCCTAACTCCTATTCAAAGGCTTTGGGATAGCAAGTAAGAGAGCAAGATGCCTGCTATCTTGCCCTCATGAGTCTGTACTACAAAAATTCCAGCACCAGCACGTGAACGTTTATGACAAGAAAGTTCACTGTGGCATGGTTTGGAACAACAAGAAATTGAAAAAAAAATCTAAGTGCCTTCAGTGGGGGTCAGTTACCTAAGCTGGGGTAACTGTGCTGGTGGATTCCGTGAAGCTTTTGGAAGGGTGAGATGGATCATAATGTACCTGCATGGAAAGATGTCTTGCCAAGTGAAAAACAAACAAACATTTCAATCCCATTTTAGTTTTGAAAATAATAATAATAATAACCCACTAGACAGTATTTTCCTACAGGATCACAACGCACTAAATAGAACGTGAAACTACTTGTGTCACAAATTAGTTGAGCCGTATGAAATCTCCCATATTTAATCATTTTGACTACAAAGTTGTCAGTTTCATATGGTTAAACCTAGCAGCATTAGCAAAAAAATTATGTGAAATGAACAGGACACTGCCTTTGCCCATGAAGTAAAGGTAAGTAATGTTCGTTGAAAAATCCAGGTATTTATATGTACATGGGTACTTCTTACTGAGAGTCCTAGTCATGAAGTTTGAAAATCACTGCATTTTGAGGCACCTGGGTGGCCCAGCGATTGAGTGTCTGCCTTTGGCTCAGGTCATGATCCTGGGATTGAGTTCCCCATCAAGCTCCCAGTCAGAAGCCTGTTTCTCCCTCTGCCTATGTCTCTGCCTCTTTCTGTTTGTCTCGCTTGAATAAATAAATAAAATCTTAAAAAAAAAAAAAGAAAAAATCACTGCAATTCAATTGTTAACTCTGGAGTAGGTTGAGGGAAACTTAAAATTATTACGTTAAGCAGATCTGGATCAATTTTCTTTTTTTTATTATTATTATTTTTATTTATGATAGTCACACACACACACAGAGAGAGAGAGAGAGAGAGAGAGAGAGAGGCAGAGACACAGGCAGAGGGAGAAGCAGGCTCCATGTACCGGGAGCCCGACGTGGGATTCGATCCTGGGTCTCCAGGATCGCGTCCTGGGCCAAAGGCAGGCGCCAAACCGCTGAGCCACCCAGTGATCCCCACATTAACTTTTGAATAGCAAATGCCTGGGAGCACCTGGGTGGCTCAGTTGATTGATTAGGTATCAAACTCTTGGTTTGGGCTCCTGTGAGATAATCTCGGCATGGAGTCTGCTTAAGATTCTTTCCCTCTCTTTCTCCCCCTCTGCCCCCCCCCACCCCACACATGGATGCTCTCTCTCTTTCTCTAAGATAAATAGTAAATAAAATCTTTAAAAAGATAATAATTGCCTATAGCTAGAAATCTAGTCTGGAAGGTGAAGAGGAGGGGTGAAGGGGCTTTTAAAGACAAGTGCGGGGGTCTCGTGAGTGACAGGCAATGTTTTCATTTGCCCCATTTAAAGGAGGAAAGGGTACTCTTAAGTAAAATCTTTAGGGAATACCTTTGGAAGAAAACTGGGAAAGATCTATAGAGCTGTAGCTATATATAATTGTGAATATATATATATATATTCACAAGAGAGCTTTGGGAAATTGAAATACCAAAGCCTGACAGCTGTGAAACCTGCTTTCGAAGGGAGAGTTTCTTGAGGCTAAGTAAGAGGATTGTAACTTGAGGACACAGTTCTAGATGCCTTTTAAAAAAGCATATGTGTTTACCCAGTCTGGAGAGGAAATTCTGACATAATTTTAATTTTAAGAGGAACAGCCTTTCTGATTCAGCTATACATTTTGTGTATTACCTTTATAATTGTCAAAGAAAAGTAACAGAACTCTTTTCATCCTGGAACAACAGCAAGCAGGGGAAAAGACCTTGCTTTTTTTTTTTTTTTTTACGACCTTGCTTTAATTAAATTGCTGTTCATTAAGCAATAAAATACTAAGTATTTTATAAATATTTGTTTTTAAGATATCTAGAGGACTTTTCTATTTGATTCTTCTAAAGTACAGTGTTAGTTGAGATTGTTTAAAGTTACAGTTTTGATAAGAGAAGTCTTGTTTTTCTCCCTGGTGAGATACATCTGTGGAGCACATGCATATGACAAGAGCATCAACTAGCACTTGGTGGCAGCATACCCAAGTGTAGGCTTTGTCCCACTAATTTGTAAACAAAGAACTGGAAGGTTGAGGGTTCCACCTAATCACTGGAATGGCCACGGCCTGCAGACCAAGTTCTGCGCTGGCCTGTTCTAAGACTCTCACCCCTTATCTTCCTGTAAACCTTACGTATCCAGGAAAGGCCTCGTCCCCAGTGGGTGTGTACAAGGTACTGGCCACAGCCAGATGCCTCACAGGTACAAGCATCCTCGTTCCAGGCCTCAAGTGGGAGGCAGAGGAGGTATCCTCTCTGACAGATGACAAAACAAGCTGTTTACACACGCATTTGTCATCCATCCAAGGGCACGTGGCATCATCAGCCTTGTCCACAATCTTAGGGGTGCAGGGAAGACCTTGAAAACCTGAGCATTTCCAACAAACATGTCCACGCCCACCTCACCTGTGCCTGTGGTGTCCTCAAGAGCCAGGCTGTGCCTAGGGTTCTTGTTTCCTGGCAGGGTGAATGGGGTGGTGGGGAGCATAGTGGCTGTCCTTTGGCAACCTGAGAGGCAGGTCCACTCTTTTCACTTCATTAACAATAAACCAGGGGCTCCACCTGCCCAATCACTACAGCAGCCTCTCCACCCCCCATTTTCCTATTCCTTCTCCCCAAGGCAGAGGGACTTTTTTTATCCTATGCTCAGATTTTGTCCCTCCTCTGCTCAAATCCTTCCCCTGCCTGCTGGATGCTCCCTGTATCTTCCAGAGTTAGAGCCCGGGATCTCCAGGGTCTTATAAGCTCTGCATGAGTGGCCCACGAGACTCTCTGCCCCTATCACCTACTCCTCCCCTGCCCCTATCAATCCCCCAGCACACCAGCATATTCCCACTACCCATTCTTCGCTATCACCTTCCTCTCTTTGATTCTTTGTTCAAATTCCCAATGTCTCAAAAAATTTTTTTGTTGCTGTTCAAATGTCTTATTAAGGCCCACCCTGACCACACTTTTTAAAATTGAAACTCCTTGGGACGCCTGGGTGGCTCAGCGGTTAAGCGTCTGCCTTTGGCCCAGGGCGTGATCCTAGAGTCCCGGGTTTGAGTCCCATGTGGGGCTCCCTGCATGGAGCCTGCTTCTCTCTCTGCCTTTATCCCTGCCCCTCTCTCTGTGTGTCTCTCACGAATAGATGAGTAAAATCTTAAAAGAAAAAATATGAAACCCCTTAATCCCCACCCACATTCCCCAAATCATTTACTTAGCTCTGGATACCCCAAGACACTTAAGGCCTTCTACCAGCCCGTATGTGTATGTGTATGTGTATGTATGTGTGTGTGTATTTTTTTTTTTAAGATTTCATTTATTTGGGGATCCCTGGGTGGCGCAGCGGTTTGGCGCCTGCCTTTGGCCCAGGGCGTGATCCTGGAGACCCGGGATCGAATCCCACGTCGGGCTCCCGGTGCATGGAGCCTGCTTCTCCCTCTGCCTGTGTCTCTGCCCCTCTCTCTCTCTCTCTCTCTCTCTCTCTCTCTATCTCTGTGACTATCATAAATAAATAAAAATTAATAAAAAATTAAAAAAAAAGATTTTATTTATTTATTCATGAGATACAGAGAGAGAGGCAGAGACACAGGCAGAGGGAGAAGCAGACTCCATGAAGGGAGTCTGATGTGGGACCCAATCCCAGGACTCCAGGATCATGCCCGAAACCAAAGGCAGATGCTCAACCACTGAACCACCCAGGCGTCCCTGCCAGCCTATATAATTTCCTTAAGTTGTTACATTTATTCTCCCTTACCCCTCCTTCCATCCTAGGATGGAAGCTTCACAAGGACAAGGATATGGATTTTTTTCCAGTTTTATTGCAAAAAATTGACTATATATAATAATAATTCACAGTGTTTCTGGTATATAGCATGAGGGTTTGATTTATGTATCTTCCAGAGTTAATAATATCCATCTAATATCTGTCTTCTCATATAAATACAATAAAAAAAAAGAAGAAAAGGGAAAAGGAAAAAAATTCTTCCTGTGATGAGAACTCTTAGGATTTATTCTCTTAACTTGCCTATATCTCATGCAGCACTGTTAGCTATAGGTCTGGGGTCACACATTACATCCCTAGTACTTAGTTATCTTGCAACTGGAAGTTGGTATCTTTGGACCACATTCCTCCATCTCCCCCTCCCCTGATCATCCACATCTGGTATTGGATCTAGATTTTTTTAAATGCTTTTTTAAAAAATATTTTATTTAGGGGGTGCCTGGGTGGCTCAGTCGGTTGGGCATCTGCCTTCGGCTCAGGTCCTGATCTTAGGAGTCCCACATCAGAGCTCTCTGCTCATCAGGGAGTCTGCCTCCTCTGCCTCTTACCCCTGTACCCCATCATGCTCGCTCGCTCTCTCTTTCTCTCTCTCTCTCTCACACACACAGAGAGACAAGCAGACTCCCTGCTGAGCAAGGAGCCTGATGAGGGGCTCAATATCAGAGCCCCAAGATCAGGACCTGAATCCAAGGCAGATGCTTAACCATCTGAGCCACCCAGGTGCCCCTATTTTTTTTTCTTTAAACAAATGTCTCCCAGAACCTAGAGCAGGGCTGCCACATAGTAGATGCTCAGTAAATATCTGCTGAGTCAAAGAGACAGAGGTGGAGGTCCATTAAGTGCTTCCTAGCTGTTGTTAGCCTTGTTCTTAACTATCAGGCTTCTTGGCCTCCAGACCAAGGCAGGCCTGGCCCCCACCTCTGCTGCTGAGATCTGACAGATACCAACTCCCAGACCAAGCCAACACTGAAAAGGGCATCTCCTGTGTACCTCCCTACCCCCAGTTGTACAGCAGGGGAGCTGAGGCCTACAGTGGGAGCCGGGCAGATGGCAGGGCCAGGAGAGGGCCAAGGCCTCCTGTGCCTGGATACCCACCCTCAGTTCGAAGTCCCCTTGCCTGATAGAAAGCTTCCTCTGTTGTCTTAAATGGCAGTCTCCTCTGGCTACAAGGTGATCATCTCCCGGAAGGCCTCAGGCTGGCCCCAGCCTCCAGCCACAGCAAGAGGGGCCCAGGAAGATGGGTTATCACAGTCTTTCACTGGCTATATGGGAAAATTGGGCCCCAGGGCCTGAGTGGCTTAGATGTTGAGCGCCTTCTCTTGGCCCAGGGTGTGATCCTGGAGTCCTGGGGTCAAGTCCCACGTTGGGCTCCCTGCATGGAGCCTGCTTCTCCCTCAGCCTGTGTCTCTCTCTCTGTGTGTGTCTCTCATGAGTGAATAGATAAAATCTTAAAAAAAAAAAGAAAAAAGAAAACTGGGCCCCAGAGAGGGCACCTGGCTGCCCGAGGCCTCGTGCCTGTGGCACGTGAGCTGCGGATGGATCCGGTTTTCTTGGGAGCCTTTCCTGACCATTGTTCTGCATGGGGATCCCCTTTCAGCCCAGGACCTGTGGGAGGCCCCATCTTCATAGGTGCCTCATTTTTCCCCCCGCAGGGGGGAAAACCATAGCAGGTTTCCTCCACAGGAAGGGGGAACGTGCGCTGTCCTCCCAAGGGTGCTCTGTGCCCTCATTATTTCTGCTCTGGAGCCAGGAGCCGTGAGTTGGATCCAGAGGAGTGTGAAGGTAAGAGAACCTCTCAGCCTGATTCCGCCATGTCCTTGCCCCGGGCCGAGTCCCTTCCTCTCTCCGAACTTAATTTCCCCACAGATAAAGCAAAGAGGCTGGATGGCCAGTCTAGAATCTTCTGACCATGACTTGTCAAAGATCTTGGTGCCCTTGGTGCAGCACCTGGGATGGGTCAGCTAGGCAAGCACTCTCTCGTCTCCTGTTTGGGAGACACCAGCCACACTGAAGTGGGCTTTTGTGTCCTACCCCTCTCCAGCCCTCCGGGCTCTTGCTCGTTACCCTGGCTGGCTGTTTCCCTCCACCAGCCTCCAGGTAAGGCCTTCTTGCCTCTCTGAGCCTTTGTAGGAACCCACACCAAAGCAAAAATGAGGGAGAGCCATTTGAGGAGTGAAAAGCCTCCCTCAAAGGTCAAGGTGACAGTCCTTCCTCTCCAGTATCTAGGATCTTAGCAGGGTACCCAGCCTGGGCTTCTCTGCCATCTGCAGTGGACAGTGGAGTGGTAACATCACAAGGGAGAGCCAGCCAGGGACACTGGGCCAAGAGGGAACTTGCTGATGGCTGCTTTCTCTCTTTCTTTTTATTTTTAATTTTTTTAATTTTTTAAATTTTTATTTATTTATGATAGTTACACACACACAGAGAGAGAGAGGCAGAGACACAGGCAGAGGGAGAAGCAGGCTGCATGCACCGGGAGCCCGACGTGGGATTCAATCCCGGTTCTCCAGGATCACGCCCTGGGCCAAAGGCAGGCGCCAAACCGCTGCGCCACCCAGGGATCCCTCTCTCTTTCTTTTTAAAAAATATTTTATTTTTATTTATTTTGAGAGAGAGAAAGAGTGTGGGGGGGGTGTTGGGGGAAGGGCAGAGAGAGAGAGAATTTCCAGCAGACTCCTCTCTGAGCACAGAGCCTGATGTGGGGCTTGATCCCATGATCCCAAGATCACGACCTGAGCCGAAACCATGAGTTGGACACTCAACCCACTGAGCCACCCAGTGGGTGACTGCTTTCCATATGTGGTTTCATCGAGACTGCTCTGGCAAAAGAGGGTATTATCCTCATTTTACAGACAAGGAAACTGAGACCCAAAGAAACCATGGGCCATGTCTAAGGTCGCACAGCTGGAAGTGGCAGTGAAGGGATTTGAACCTTAGACTGCCTGGGACTAGGACCACCTGGAAAACCCAGGAGCTGTGGTCACCAGAGTCACATCCTGCAGAACCCTGGGCGGCTTGCTGACTCTAGACTCTAGCACTCAGTTGTTTATTATTTATACTCCCTGATCACTTCCAAAAGTTTGAATCAGTTTCCTGGAAAGATGTGTATGTGAAAGGAATAGCCGAGAATCAGCAGCACAAAGCTTTGGGGGCAGCCGAGGGCCCGGCAGGACGAAGGATGGACACATATAGCAGCTCCTACTAACAACCGATCAGTGACAGCATCACAGAACCCTGGGGAAGTCACCTGGTTCCTGGGAAGCCTGGATATTTGCAGATTGCAGCTTGTGGAGCACTCACAGGGTACTGTGCTGAAATGAAAGTCAGTCCTTTCCTCCCTCTGCCCTGGGGAGTCCCCACAATGTCACGGCCCTAATCCCTGCACAGCATTCATTTCATCTGGAGTCTTCCCCTTGCTCAGCCTCTGCTTTCTCACCCATGGGTCCCCATGAAACAATGGAAAGAGGGTGTAGGGTCGGTGTCAGAGACACATGGGGGCATTGAGTCCATCCCACCTGGGGATGCGACTCTGCAAAGGGATATACTGCTAGTAGCAGCTTCCTCATATCCGAATTTGAGCCAAGGTGGTGGCATCAGCCCAGTATCCATTCCCTCTTCTCCTGCCAACAGCCTTTGGGGGTTGCCCTTCCCTCACCCCTAGTCCCTAGGGCTGACCCTTCCTCCTAGGCTCCAGGATGGGCCAGGGACCCCAGCCTTGCCTATCTTACTTTATCTCCTGGCCACAGTAACTGATCAGGAATAGCTACATGATTTAAGCCAAACCAAGTTCTGGCCCTTTGTTGGGAAAGTGGCAGAGGTGGAGGGATGCACTCTCCTCATGGTCATCTTACTAGAACAGTGAGGATGAGACACTGGCTCTTGAGGAAATTGTTTGGGCATTGTGATCCAGCTGTGCATGAAGCTGGTACACTCTAGACTTGTCTGTCAGTAACTTAAGCTTGAGTTTAGATCATTTAGAAAACCAAGAATTCTCCTATTGATGATACTCCTTTATAAGCATGAGAAATTTTGAGCAATTTTCATCAAATATTAAGTGCTTCTGCTTACACATGGGCACCAACACTTTTTTCCCACTAAAAATATATTATATTGGAAAAAAAAAGTCATCCATCATGTACTCCACCATTTTTTTCTTAAATAATAATGAAATAAAATACAAGCCTTTGGTTGGGTGAACAAAAATTTATCAAATATTTATTGAGTGCCTTTGTTAGAAGTTTAACAGATGTTTATGTGACTCTCTGTTGCCGGGCACTGTTCTAGCCCTTTGCAACTATTACTTCATCAAATCCTTATATTATTATGCCCATTTGACAGAGGGGCATGAAGAGTTAAATGACTTGCCCGAGATCAAGTTCCAGGTCCCAGGATGGAGCCTGTCCATCCTCTGATGTCCTTGCTAAAGAGTTTCTTCAGTGGAAAGATCTCCCCAGTAGGAAGTGCCCTCTGCGGCCATAGACTCCCTGTCCCACCCTGCCAGCTGACCTGCTGGGTGTGTGTCTTACACCCCGGTGGGTTGTGGGCTTGTACCAGCTGAGGTTTAGCTCTTAAGTTGCAAGTGGGAAGTCGATAGCCTCAGTCCCACCAGCAGCCTCTTGGCCTCTTTCTCTGCTATCTACCAGCTGAAGCTCCCCTGAGAACACCAAGCCTCAAATAAGGGGTACACAGGGTGGGGAGACCTAGAAAGAGAATCCTCATTCCTGGACATCTGGAGATCCCCAGCATCTCTCCAAACCTGGAAGGTGTGGAAAGGAACTGGGATGGGGCTTCTCCCAAACCAGCTGTGTGACTGCCTCCTCACTGTGCCTCAGTTTCCTCACCAGTAAAATAAGGAGGTTGGTCAAGGAGAGTTCCCCCCCACCCCAGGAAGCCAGGGCAGGCCCAGTAGGAATGAGTAATTCAGAAATTTCTTTACTCATCAAGAAGGCTTTTGGGGTTTCTGGCAAGCTGTCTGCAGGACTTGTATTCATTTATTCATTAGCTGAACACCTATTATGCAGAGGCAGTGTTTGAGACCCTGGGGATACTTCAGAGGGTAAGAAGGGTAATGACTTTGTTGCCCAAGAGCTCACTCTGTAACTCTGGTTTAGGGAGGCCTCCCAGCCTTCACCCTTGGGGGCTGCTGGCTTTAAACTGGATGATCAGGAGCACCTGGGTGGCTCAGTGATTGAGCATCTGCCTTCGGCTCAGGTCATGATCCCTGGGTCCTGGGATCGAGTTCTGCATTGGGCTCCCTGCAGGAAGCCTGCTTCTCCCTTTGCCTATGGCTCTGCCTCTCTCTGTAGGTTTCTCATGAATAAATAAAATCTTAAAAAATAAAAATAATAAAAAAAATAAACTGGAGGATCAGGCCCTTCCTCACTGCCTGTGGACAAGAGAGGTGTGTCCTCCCTCCAGCCCTGCCGCCTCCCTCCAGGCCACCTGGCATTAGTCTCTCCAGGCATTAGTCTCATCACCTTCTAAGTAAGAGGTTGGACCGCATGACCCCGAAGCCTGCCCTGCCAACATGGGAGGCCGTCCACCCCTTGGGGAAGCCATGCACAGCCATTCATGGTTAAACATTACCCATCCCGTGTCCCTCATCCCTGCCACTCCTCAGGGAGAGCAAGCCATAAACGCTGCCTCCTCCAGACTTCCTCCAGGGCTGTAGCCTCCTGAGAGGGGCCACAGGCACACTTGCTGACTGTGTCCTTTCCACCCAAAGCTAGAGTCTGCAGAGGAAAAGACGGGAGGTCCAAGCCTGGGGCTGGGGGCTGAGGTGGAGAATAATTGGGCCCTAGCCACTGGCCCCCTGCCACACAGATTCTTTTTTTCTTGGTTGTATCCTGTGTGTGGCTTCTCCAGATCCTTCCCTGTGGAGCTCATGGACTGGTTTAATGAGTCCCATAGGTGCCTGCCTCAGGCAAGATGACCTGGCCCTCTTGGTTTCCGAGAAACAAAAATCATCCAGAGAAATCGAGGCAGCCCACTGAATGGGGGTGCTCCACTGTAGTCTCTGCTCCCAGGCTCCTTTCAAGCAAGGAGGGCCAGGCCCAACTGTTATGCCAAATCCACCCACCTGGGCATTTAAAATGATGAGCCTTCGTTAATCCTGTGTTCCCACAAATCTCACTACTGGGAATGGATTCTAGGGGGAAGCACTTTACAATATACAAAGTGCTTCTTAGCTCATTCTTTTTTTTTTTAAGATTTTATTTATTTATTCATGAGAGACACAGAAAGAGACAGAGGCAGAGACACGGGCAGAGGGAGAAGCAGGCTCCATGCAGGGAACCCGACATGGGACTCGATCCTGAGTCTCCAGGATCACTCCCTGGGCTGAAGGTGGCGCTAAACCGCTGAGCCACCGGGGCTGCCCAGCTCATTCTTTTCCATCTTCAAAACAACTTTGTAAAATGGGTACGGTCTCTTTGTCATCTACAGTGTACATGTGACAACGTTGAGGCTCCTGGTCATCGACCTTTAAGTGCCAAGTATCAGAGTCAAGTCTGATTCTAAAGCCCAGAGCAGTTGCCTGCCCAATTCTAGGCAGAGCAAGCCGGTGGTCACTCTCCATGCCCTGCTCAGGACAGACATCACTAATCAATCGTGGTATGGCAGATGCTGCCACTCACCTGCAGGGCTCTTTCCTAAGAAGCTCGGACACAGCAGCTGTGAACTCCTCCACACAGCATTGCAGGACACCATTACCTATTGGAAGATCACATCTACACTCTTTGCCATCCCTGTGATCTCACAGCATCAGCCATGAGCCCTGAGGACTCAGGCACTATCCCCAGGTGCTCTAGTCACCAGACCATGGAACCCTGGGCACTGCACATCTAGTTACTATGTTCCAACTGGGGTTACTGGCTCCTCTGTCTCCCAAACAGATGTCCCGTCCAAGCATGGTCTCTGTTAGAGAAAACACCATGCGGGTTTGCCTGAGGTTTCAGGCCTTGCTAGGTCGTTAATAGAGGTTTTTATTAGGAAACAGTTCAGGTATACCCCAACATGTGGATAATAATATTACCATAGAGTTTAAGCTACAAAACACCACAGACATAACTGAAATCCCTGTGTGTCCCCCTTGGTGCACCCTGCCCCACACCACCACATTCTGAATTTTGTATTTCTCATTCACATGCATATTTTTTAGGCTTTTATTACATATATACATATCCATATTATTAAACATATTATTACAGAAATGATGTCAAAAAAAAAAAAGGAAATGATGTTGTTCAGATCTCGTTGCAGCTTGTGATTTTCCAACAACTGGACATGACAGACTCTCAGGCATGATGCTAAGTGCACCTTTGAATTGCCCACCAGATCAAAATTGCAAATATTTGTTGAATTCTTTTTTTTTTTAATTTATTCATTCGAGAGAGAGAGAACATAAGCAGGGTGAGCAGCAGAGGGAAAGGTAGAAACTGACTCTTCGCTGGGCAGGGAAGCCAATGCAGGGCTCCACCTCAGAACACTGGGATTGTGACCTGAGCCCTTTGCAGGTCTAGACTGCAGCCACCCAGGCGCCCCTGTTTGTTGAACTTTTATTTTGCACCAGGCATAGTTGCAAGTGCCTTGCCTGCTCAACTAACTTCATGTTCACGACAGAATTATTTTCATCCCCACTTTATAGATTTGAAAACAAAGGCATAGAAAGGTGAAATTATGTACCCAAGTCACATAGCTTGGAAGCTGTTCTCCTAACTGCTAGACATCACTCTCTCTACTGCTGCGTGGTCTGTTGAATGAAAACACAGTAATTTATCCATCTGTTCTCCTATTTAAGGGGCATTGCTTATTTTTGCACACTTGCCTCAACATGGGCTCAGAGGGTTTGGAGGTGGTTGTATTATCTTGCTTGGTTCCTACATGAAGCTGTGAGTAGATATTTGTGCCATCCCCCTACATCCTTCAGAGATGAGGAAACTAAGACTCAGGTTGAATCACATTCTCAAAACAGCACAGCTCCAACGGGCCAGAGATGGGCTGTGAACCTGGATTCCTATAATTCCAGAGCCCAGAGGCTCTCCCATGTCCCACATGAGCCCTGGGTTTCCCATCAGCTTTGCCTCTTGGCTCTGCACCTGGCAGCCTGCCCTCCCTCCCCCAGAACACCCTCCTGGTAACAGGATTTTGGTCTCCCCTCCCCTGGCCATTCTCCCTTGTTGTTCTCCTTTCAGAGAAGGGGCCCAACCGGAAGGCCAGTTCGTGTTAGGAAATTCCAGCCACGTGAGCCAACCCGAGCCAGGGATTCTGAGCAGCCAGTGGCTTTAGAAGAAACTGAAACTGGGTTTGCTGGGGGCGGAGTGGTCACCAGGGATTTAAAAGAGCTGCCACTTCCTTGGGCCCCCAGAGGGCATTGGGAGGTCACAGTGACAGAGGGATACCTGAATCAAGCCTCTGCCCACACCCTGCCTGAGCCATGCACCTCTGCAGGGACAATGAGCTTCTGCCCAGGACAGTGAGTACAGGGAACCAGGGACAGGGGATGAGAAGGGGCCAAATATCCCCAGTTCCCAGGCAGGGAGGGATGTGGTCAGAGCTTCTAGTCCCTGCTCTGTACATAGAGGCGGTGTGATCGTGGGCTCCACATACCCCCTTTCTGGGCTTCAGTTTCTCCAGGTGATTGAAATGAGGGCTTTCTGGCTCTCAAATTGCATAGCCAGCCGCCAGTTAGAATGCAGCCTCCTGAATAATGTGTCTCCTCACCCTAACCCTTCCTGCATTGCCCTTATGGGAGCATTCTCTCCCCTCCCCAAATTCTCCATCTTGGCTCCCCTTGGAGGCCCTGCTCCTCATCTAGGACCCAAGGACCAGAAGCCCACCCCTTGCTATCCACTGCAAGTCTTTCCCCCAGGCTTTAGTGTCTTGGCACTTCCAGCACCTGGAATGGGCCTGTTGTGACCATGAGCAGCATAGGGTTTTCAGCCAGGGAGGGCAAGGTCTTGCCTGAGCTCCCTACAGTCAGAATACAGCCCCAGAGTGACATAGAGGAGGGGGATTTGGACTGTGGGGTCTCCAACATTCTCTCTTGCCTGACCTTCCAAAACTTTGGGCATTTAGGTTAAATATTTTGTGTAAGTTTCATGGATCTCCTAATGTGGGGTCCAGGGAATCGGGAGGGCACTGCTGGGAAGCTCTGAGTCCGCTCATGCATTTTTGCCTGTTTTATTTGCTCTTCTGTCCCCTTAGCTCAGCACCTGGCACATAGTAGTTGCTGAATAAATATTCATTGAGTAACTGAATATCAGCTTTGGGTCAGAGCTGAGCACGGGCTCATGGAGCTGAACCAGACCATGGCCCTACCCTTAATGATAAGCTCGTGGCTGCTTTATGGCCCGTGAGGAAGGCACCAGTGCCTCTCTGTACAGATGAGGCAGCTGGGCTCAGAGAAGGGAGTAATTTTCCCAGAGCCAGATGGCTGCTAAGGAGAGTGTGGGTGTCAAGTCAGTTCTGTCTGCGTTCCCATTGAGGCTTTGTCCTTCCCCATCATGAGCTGTAAGCAGGACGTGTGGGTGAGGCAGGTGTTTCCACAAAGGTGTGCCACGCGAGCGATGCTGCATGTGGGTGCCCAGGGAGCCACCAGAGGAGACCTCTAGGAGAAAGGAGACCTTCAGGGAATTGAACTGGGAAGGGTGTAGCTTTACAGATGGCTTGGAAATACGGTGCAAGCACCTGCCAGGACCCCTGAGCCCTCTGCCTCACACCCTGCAGGACCCTGAGGAGCATCAGAGGCTGAAGAAGAAACAAAAGAACCGCGCAGCCGCCCAGCGCAGCCGGCAGAAGCACACAGACAAGGCAGATGCCCTGCACCAGGTGGGGTCCTTTCCCTACCCTGTCTCCCCTTACCTGGCCTGGTCCCCTCTTCTCCATCCCTAATTCCATGTGAGCAGCTCCCCCTCCATTGCTGTATGTTTCAGGTCACCTGAGTTTGAGAGAGGTGCTGACATGCACTGGGTTCTGGGGACACAGAGGTGTGTCTGTGGCCCAGCCCTGTACTTGAGGCGCCCCAGATCTAGGGAGAGGAGACAAGCACGCACCCTATGAGAAACTGGTTCAGGTTAAGATGGGCTGGCTTTAGAGTCCCAGCTGTGGCACTTGTAGCTACAAGTCACTTCCTTCGCTGAGCTTCACTGTCCTCATCCAAACAACCAGAACAATAATCCTTGCCCACTGGAAGGACCCTCATGGAGGCTAAAGGAGGTAAAAGAGCCCAGTGGGGGCGCAGGAGGGCTCCACTATACTTGCCTCTTTTTTTTTTAATTTTTAAAATTTATTTATGATAGTCACACACACACACACAGAGAGAGAGAGAGAGAGAGAGAGAGAGAGAGAGAGAGGCAGAGACTCAGGCAGAGGGAGAAGCAGGCTCCATGCACCAGGAGCCTGATGTGGGATTTGATCCCGGGTCTCCAGGATCGCGCCCTGGGCCAAAGGCAGGCACCAAACCGCTGCGCCACCCAGGGATCCCCTATACTTGCCTCTTAACCTTGGATGGTAACTTGACCTTGGATGGTAACCTGACCCTTGGAGCTTTTCTTCTTCCTCTGGGCAGAGAGAAAGGACATCACTGGTTCCATCCCAGGGAAAGGATTAAGAGCTGGGCTTAGGACCTGGCCCTTGGGAAGGCTGCATACGCCTTAGTGCCTTAGCTTATGAGTGAAATTCCCAGCCCTCCATGCCTAAGGCTCTGCGCTGTCTGCGAGGCCCCCCATCCACCCTCCTCCCCTAACGGCCCACATCCTCTTCTCCCTGTTCTTTCACTGAGCAAGCACATCCAGCCCAGGGCCTCTGCAGAGACTCTTCCCTCTATCCTCAGACCACAGTCTGGCTAGATCCTCCCTTCTTTCCAGCTGTTTGGTTTAAACATTACCTCTGCAGAAGTGCCTTTCTAAGCCACGTGATCTAAAGAGCTGGGTACTTATTACTCTGCTCTACTTTTCTTCTTAGGCCTGAACTTTGATTACATGTGTAGAGGTCCGTTGCTTGTCTTCCTCCCGGACTGGAAGTGCCATGAAGTCAGGGAACTATCTGCTCCTGCTCTTTCCTTTTCCCCATCACCTGAAACAGTGCCCAAAAAAGAGAAGGAACTCAGTCATGCCCTGTGGAGCAGATGCTGGTGTCAAAAGAAAGTGCTCTAGGAGCACATAGGTGGGGCAACACACAGGTAGTGGCATCAGAGTGATGACAGAGAGGGAGTCTGAGCTGGTCTTGAAGGATGCATAGGAGTTTTCCAAACGATTGAAGGTAAGAAAAAGGATTGCCAGCAAATGAAGTAGGGTTGGCCTGGACACAAGGAAGCAGCACCTAGTACACTGTATGAGTGAGGACCAGGATAATGCCTGCCTGACAGGGGTAGAGACTTCATGCATTCATGTGTTCATTCCTTCTGGAAAGGGCCTATTGAGTGTCTCCTGTGTGACAGGTACAGTTCTAAGCATCCGTGATACATCTGTGAACGCAGCAGACAAAAGCCTACCCCACACTCTCTAGGGCTTGTATTTTCATTGGGGAGCCAGACAGACAAATAAATTATCCATGAGGGATTGGGGAATGTCAGCTGGTGATAAGTGGTGTGGGGCCAAAATGCAGCAGGGACGAGGCAAGGGAGGGGGGAGTGATGGAAACCTAACTGGGGAGGCCTTCCCTGAGGAGGTGATCTGTGAGCAGCCTGGAGGTGGCAAATGAATGAAGGAGGGAACCATCAAGTGATTCCGTTTCTACAGGTAAATTGAAGCCTTTGGAAAATTTAGGTGATTGGTGACCTACTGATAATGTTTTAAAAACATCATTTCCCTTGCAGAGATCAGCCTGGAAGTTGGGCTGCTAGTGGCTTTGAGGCCTGTTAGAACTTTGAGTTAAAAAAAAAAAGAACTTTGAGTTCATGCCCTAAGCAACATTTTTACGTAAAACACCCTTGTGGGTTCTCTGTTTAAAAACTGTCCTGGAAGGGCTCAGTCAGATAAGCATCTGGCTCTTGGTTTCGGCTCAGGCCATGATCTCATGGGTTGTGAGGCAGAGCCCCGCATGAAGCCTGGAGTCTAGGGCCCTGTGCTAGACAAGGAGTCAGCTTGAGACTGCATTTCTGCGCCCCCCCACCCACCCACACACGCACACACGCAGTCTCTCTCTCTTTCTCAAATACATGAAAAAAATAAAAAAATAAATAACAATTGTCCACAAAAGGGATGAGGTTGGGAAGGGAACCAGAGGAAGTCATTCAGCCTTAGTTGCTGTGGAAAAAAAGTTCTTTCATTGCTGTCAGTATAAATGGTTGTTTTGAGCTGCATGCTAACTCTCAGTGGGTTCTCAGAACCTGGAGTCCAGAAGAACAGAGCTTACCAGATGCTGATTCAGGGGTGCCAAATAGAACATACCAGTGCTGCCACCCTGTGAAATACTACTCTGGGCTCCTCCCACAGTG
Organism: Nyctereutes procyonoides; assembly: GCF_905146905.1. Taxonomy (NCBI): domain Eukaryota; kingdom Metazoa; phylum Chordata; class Mammalia; order Carnivora; family Canidae; genus Nyctereutes; species Nyctereutes procyonoides. Next base: position 11,501,218 of record NW_026575025.1, read on the forward strand.
CCTCAGTGAATAAGTTCTGGGCACTGGGGAGGTCTGATAGTGGCATGAAGCAGCCTAGAGGTGTGCAAGACAGAATGACCTCTAAGTTGCCATGACAAGGTCAGGATTAGGCCAGGGGAGAAGGTGCTGGCAGAGTGTCCAGGCAGAGGAGATGGGAAATATGGTGAGGAAGCAGAGTTCATTTGAGGGACAGAAAGTTAAGGGGAGCTGGAGAAATCAGAGAGATCAAGCTGGTGGTGTGAGCTGGGGCAGCTGTGCCCAGGGAGGCGGGGAAGCCTTTAAAGGACTTTAATGTTCAGTTGATGATATAATTGCCAAATGGTTCCTCTGGGCCAAGAAAACAGAGTGGTTTCAGAGGCACCCCAGGTAGGAGGCTGATGGGGTTCTCAGGTGAGTGGAGTTGGCTGGCTTGGTAGAGACCAGCTGGCTTAGGGAACTGGTGGCAAGGATGCACAGCAGGCCAATCTGAGCCCTGGTAGAATGGCCTGGTAGAATGGCCTCAGGGGTAGAATGGACAGGGTGGGCTGGGTAGTTGTGCAGAGTTGGCCAGAGAGGAGTCAAGGGGCCCTAGTTCAGACATTTGGATGGCAGCAGTATCTTTCCCCCTAAGTTAAGGACTCTGGAGACAGGGGACAGGACTCATGCTGGGCTCTGGATGCTGGCTGACATCCCTTTCCCCACCCATCTGCTTCTTCCCCCAGCAGCACGAGACACTGGAGAAACACAACCATGTGCTGCGGAAGGAGATCCAGGCCCTGCAGACGGAGCTGCTGTGGTGGAGCCGGACCCTGCATGCCCATGAGTGCCGGTGCCGGATGGACTGTGCCACCTGGTTGGCTCCAGTGACCCCTGGCCGCTGGGCCCAGACCCAACAGCCCCCGGACCCTGTGCCCCACGGACAACATGGCTGCCAGGAGCAGCTGGGCCTGTTTCAGACCCCAGTCTCTTCTCCCTTGGCTCACCGGCTCTCTCCAGACCCACAGCCTCATAGTTCACCTAGCCTCCCCCTGTCCCCTTTGCCCTCTCTGTCACTTAGCTCCACTGAGCTCACCGCACCTCCTGCCCAACTGTCCCCTAGCCCCATCCAGTCAGCCTCACCCATTGGCTCCAGCCTGCTGAGGCCTTCCTGCAATCTCGACACTCTACTGCCCAGCCCCTCAGCCCAACCCTCCCCTCTACAGCCCCCTGTGATGGAGCACCCCACCAGAGGGAAGCTGGGCCCTGACAGCCTCTCAGCTGCCCTGGGGCTGGCCTGCCTGGAGGGTGGGGAGCACAAACCAGCGTTATTGGCAGCAGACCAACAAGGGCTGGGTGTGGATCCCAGCCCCCACCTACTCTTGGCCTTCCCCCTGCTCTCCTCTGCTCAAGTCCACTTCTAAGGCATCCCTGGGAGCTGAGCTAGCCCCTTCCTTGGGCTGAAGTGGCAGCCTCAGCACACAGGCATCTCCTCCCTTACCATTGGCAGTTGCCTTTCTTGGCTGACCAGCTGACCCGGCATTTCACCAGGAAAAGAAAGTCATCGCTGCTGCCCAGCACTCTACCAGGCCCTGTCACAGCCATTATCTTATTTTGACTTCATGGTCATTCAAAATCCGGATTATCACTCTACTTTTTAGATAAAGGAGACAGTGGCCAGAGAAGCCATGTGACGTGCCCAAGGTCACACAGCCTTTTTTTGGACCTGAAATACTACCATCTCCTCCTCCTCCTGGTGGGATACCCTAGGAGTATCTCCTGGTCTAGGCACCCTGGGAGTTGAAGTCCTAGAAATTGGGGGCTGGTGTGAGAAGGTTTAAGTGCTGGGCATGGGGAGGAGCTTTTTCTTCTGGTTTGTGATTCCCAGGGCCACAGAGCCCTGCAGTTCCTGAAACCTCGCCCTAGCTGGGGCTAGTCCAGAGTTCAAGCCTGGGTGGGGAGAGGCCAATCAGGAGCCCAGAAGTGGACTCTTTCTTCCCTAGCAGTGCTTTCAGTGCCAAGGAACTGAACCTGTGGGTTGGATTTGCAGAGAAGCCTGGAACAGTCTCCCCAGGGATTTCTGCAGGAGAGGCACCCATAGCCATACCAAGACCTCTGGGAGATTCTCCAGGGTCAGCTCTGAGGGCTATTCCCAAAGAGCCCCCTCCTTCTCCCAGGCTAGAGGTCAGCAGCAGTATCTGGTGGGGTGGGGGCATGGGGGACTGAGTTCTATATAAGGGACCAGAGATGAGAAACTCCAGTTCATCACCCAGATTTTCATACACCTGTAAACAAACACTATGCTAGTATTTGATACACTCCAGGATGCTGAGGACACGTCTCAGCACACATGTTATAGCAAATAAAGTGTTTTCCAATTCTTTTTGCTTTGGTCAGTTCTTTAAAGCTCTGGTTGTACTCTGCACGGTTGAAACTGAAGAGCCTTTGAAAAAAGAGGGAATAGTCTAGAGTTTAGAGGTGGGCAATCCTTCGTGGGCCTCCCAATCTAGCCCTCTCCTCATATTGCAAATGAGGAAGCTGAGGCCCAGAGACGGGATGGACATGCCCAGGGCCACACAGCTAGAGCAGGTGTGATGGTTGCAGGATTGTGGAGGAAGCCAGAGCCAGGGTCACCACAGGTTCTTGGAGAGCGGACTCATGGGAGGAAAGCCAAGGTGCTTTTGATTGGAAGTCAGCTGGAGTCTGGGACAAGAGTTGATATAATGTACCATGGACCAGGACCCAACGAGGAGCAGGGTGTGTGTGTGAGGATATTGTGGTCTGGCTTGTGTCCACATACCCTAAAATTTATCAGATACTGTACTGTTTTACTTGGATTAACTCCAGGTTATGCCTCTAAAAACTCTGTGAGGTAGGTGTGGTTACTATTCCCACTGTTCAGGAGGGGAAACTGAGGCCTAGGAGTGTTAAGCAACAAGCCTAAGGACACATACCTAGGAAGTGGTACAGACTTGATGTGACATCAGGAGACTTAGACACAGATGATCCTGCCTTCTACCTACCTCATACTCCTCCTGTAAGCCCAGCTTGATGCGGTCAGGAAGTGCTAATAGACATGACCCAAGGAGTTAAAACCCTCCCTTAAGCTCAAAACATAAGAGAGAGGAGTGACTAAATTAACGTGGGTACACTCCTATAAGGGGCTGCTGAAGAGGTGCTAGGAATAAAGAATGCTTTGAAGAATAGTTAATGAGATTGGAAATGCTCACAACACAGGAGGCAGAATAAAATAGAAAGTGTAACTGTCACTATAGTTTGATATTATGTTTCCTTAAAATATAAAAGGAAAAGGAGTGGGAGGAGATGTTGTAGGTTCTTGAGAAAGGATATGAGCTAATATCTGTGAATCCTCAAATTTGTAAATAGCATGAGGCTTCCACATGGTTGAATATATCCTAGGAATTTATATCTGAGTGTATCTATCACTGCAAAACAAATTGCTCCAAAACTTAGTGGCTTAACTGACAAATGTTTTACTATCTCACAGTTTTTGTCGGGGAAGATCTGGGTACAGCTTAGATGGGGGCATCTGGTTCAGGATCTTCTTCCACAGGCTCCAAAATGTCGGCCAGGAAAAACGACAGCAAAAACAATAAAACAAAGTGGTGGCCAGAGCTGCGTCATAAGAAAGCTCAACTAGGGCAGGGAGGTCAGCTTCCAAGCTCACACATATGGCTGTTTGTGGGCCTTAGAAGGTCCACTTCCAAGCTCACACACAAGCTTGTTGGCAGGCTTCAGTTCCTTGAGGACTGCTGGACCAAGGACCTCAGGTTCTTGTAGGCTATTGGCTGGAGAGATTAGTTCCTTGCCACATGGGCCTCCCCACAGGGCAGGTTGACATAGGAGGTGGCTTCCCTCAGAGCAAGAAATCTAGAGAGTGAGAAAAGATGAACAATACAGAAGCCATAGACATTTCCGAAATAACACCTTGACACTTTTACTGTATTGTATCCCTAGCCCATGCCTGAGGGAAGGGGATGATACAATGGCATAATAACCAGAAGAGGGGGCTCACTGGGGAACACACATTGTAAAGGCTGCCTACCATCCTTGGTAAGAACCAGCACTTTCTTGGATCCCTTCTTTTTCCTTTTGTCACCAGCAGAGCAAATAGCTAGCTAGCTAGCTCTCTTTGGGGAGGTCATTTTTCAGAAGGAAACTATTTGACCCCTTAGTAGCAGTGGCAATACCTCTATCAATGATCTGGTGGGTTTGAGGTTGCAGCAAGGTCGCTGGCTAAACTCACAGCCCCAAGTTAGCCTTGCAGCAAGCACAATGCAGACACTCCCTCCTCCGAATGACCTTTGAAGTGACGCATGGACAGTCAGTGCTGAGAGAGCAAGTCTGTGCGGGCCAAGAGTCTTCTATGCTTTGAAAAGTAATCACTCACTGGAGGACTAAAGTTTAAACTCAATTTAAACTCTTTCAGCTTCTGAGATTCACCTCTGTACCCAGTTGAATGATGATTCCATAAAAGATATGTCCACCCAGGACCTATGAATGTGACCTTATTTGGAAAAAGGATCTTTGCAAATGTAATTAAGTTAAGGATCTTAAGATGAGATCATTGTGGATTATCCAGGTGGATCCTAAATTTAATGACCAATAAAAGGAGGTCATCAATAATGGGAAGAAAAGGTGCAAGAGGAGGCCTTGTGGAGACAGAGGTAGAGATTGGGGTTAGGAAGCCCTAAGCCAAGGAACATCTGGAACCACCAGAAGCTAGAAGAGGCAAAGAAGGCTTCTCCCTGTGGCCTTCAAAAGGAGTGGGGAGGGGATCCCTGGGTGGCGCAGCGGTTTAGCGCCTACCTTTGGCCCAGGGCGTGATCCTGGAGACCCGGGATCGAATCCCACGTCGGGCTCCTGGTGCATGGAGCCTGCTTCTCCCTCTGCCTGTGTCTCCGCCTCTCTCTCTCTCTCTCTCTCTCTCTCTCTCTGACTATCAAAAATAAATAAAAATAAAAAAGAAGCTGAATATAAGGAGCATATCACAGTCTCTGGCACTTATTAAGTGCTCAATAAATGCTAGTTATCACAAACGAATGAATGAAATAACCCATGCCTTGCCTTCCAGTGAAATCTATTAACAATCAGAACCATGGACAGATCAGAGTCTGCTCTCAAGGAAAGCTGAAGGGAAAGAAAATTGATCTTAGGTCAACTACAAAGGACTGGAAGCAGGAGAAAATCTGATACCTTTCCTCTTGGATTAGTGCATCAGTGCCTTCTGGGTGGGGGGCATCTTACAATGCAGAAAGGAGACTATTCTTAGGGGACTGTGGGTATCTGTGTGTGTGCTCATGCAGAATTTTGTTCCATTTTTAAAGGTCTGCAGCCTCCTGCTTTTCTAAGCCAGTGAATACTGAAATCTCCCTAGAAAAGACATTCCTGGATCTAGCATATCCAACGGCTTGCTCAGACTCTACAGGCTTTGCTCACTGTCATGGGCTTGTGTTTACCTGGTTAGGGGAGACAGGGAAGAGACCCCAGGCAGGGTAAAAATAACTTATGACAGAAGATCTTCTCTCAGTCATGCGTAGGCTCTAGGAAGAAAGGCACATTTTGTTATCAATTTAATGAGCTGCTTTATTTGATAGTGAGTTCTCTGTCACTAGGAATATCCACACAAAGGCTGCACAACTACCTATCAGGATATTGCAAGGAGGACACCTGCAAAATGAAAAACTTACATAGGTGACTGCCAAACCTAAAATTCTGTTATTTAATTCAACACAATATTTCTTTTTTTAAGTTTTTTTTAATTTTTATTTATTTATGATAGTGATCACAGAGAGAGAGAGAGAGATAGAGAGAGGCAGAGACTAGGCAGAGGGAGAAGCAGGCTTCATGCAGGGAGCCCGACGTGGGATTCGATCCTGGGTCTCCAGGATCGCGCCCTGGGCCAAAGGCAGGCGCCAAACCGCTGCACCACCCAGGGATCCCTCAACACAATATTTCCTTGAAGGCATGAATTGCTTCTCTATGCATTGCACTCCCCGTCCCCTGTCAATACTTTTCTTTTTTCCTAAGAATTAAAATATTTCATGCTTAGTAGGAACTTTGAAAATTGTGTGTGTGTGTGTGTGTGTGTGAGGGGGGGGGATTATCCATACTGTTGAATACTACTCAGCAGTAAAAAGGAATGACTACAGATACACCTGATAACTTTGATGGGTCTCGAGATCATGATGCAGAGTGAAAAATGCCAATCTCAAAAAGCCACATACTGCATGATTCCACTTATGTAACATTCTCAAAATGATGAAATTATAGAGATGGAGCACAGATTAGTGATTGCAAAGGGTTAGGGATGGTGGTGGAGATGAATGTGGCTATAAAGGGTTGCATCTTTGAGGATGGAACAATTCTGTACCTTGCATGTGATAATTACATGAATTTACACACCTGATAAAATTATTCTGAATCACACACACAATTTATAGCAATGACGTTTTTCTAGTTTTAATATGGTACTAGGTCATGTAAGATGTAATCATTGAGGACAACGGATGAAATGTATAGGACTTCTTTATACTACCTTTGCAACTTCTTGTGAATCTATAATTATTTGTAAAAATAAATAATATAAAACTAATTAATAAAAACAAGGTTTTAGAGCATAGCAAAGCTCACTTTAACATTTTAGCATATTTACTACAAATTATTTTCTTCACACAGTTAGGATCATATTGCATATAAATTTTGTATCATGAAATGTTTTCTTAATAGAATAGCGTAGGCATTTCTTATGTCATTAGCTACTCCACAATGCAATTGCAGTAATAGTTATGGCTATCAATTGGAAAAATGCACAAATGAACTGTAGTGTATTCATACAATAGCATATCATTTAGGGATTAAAAGGAACAAACTGCACTGATATGAATAAAGCTCAAAAATATGCTGAGTGGAAAAAGCTTTATGCAAAATAGTATACACTATATGCTTTCATTTATATAAAGTTCTAAAATAAGCAAACAATTTATGATAGATAAAAATTAGGATAGTGGTAACTTCCAGGGGTGGTGGTGGTGGTGGAAGTGAGGGCAGGGATTGACTGGGAAGGGGCATGAGGGAGTTTTCTGGTGTGTTGGTAGTATTCCATAGCTTGATAGGGATTTGGGTTATTACATAGGTGTATGCATTTGTTAAAATGTAGCAAATGTACACTTAAGATTTAGACATTTCATTTTATGTAAATTTTATCTCAAAAGAAAAAACTCATAAATCAATATGATTCCTATTTAATGAAGTACATGATAAAGTATTTATGGGAAGTATACCAATATCTGTAGCTTCTTTGAAATTCTCAAAAAATAATGGCTTGATAGATGGCCGAAGGATGGGTAGATGAAAGGGTATGAGATGAAGCAAGTAGAGTTAAATAAGAATGATAGTCCAGGAAGGTAGGTGTACAACTTTTCTATATGTTTGAAGATTGTCATAATAAGTATATATTTTAATTTAGACAAAACCCACTTAGAATCCTTGGTACAGGAGCATCTGGGTGGCTCAGTGGTTGATCGTTTGCCTTTGGCTCAGGTCATGATTCTGGGGTCCTGGGATTGAGTCTTTTATCAGGCTCCCTGCAGGGACCCTGCTTCTCCCTCTACCTATATCTCTGCCTCTCTCTCTCTCTGTGTCTCTCATGAATAAATAAATAAAATCTAAAAAAAAAAAAGAATTCTTGGTACAAATACAGAGTGCTGCCCAGCCCCCAGCAATGTGATGCCCTGGACTGGGCCTGGGACCTAGTGTCTAGATTAGGTTCTCTGGAGAATTCTTGGCACACTTGAGCATCTAAGGGCTCAGTCACCCAGCTAGGTCCAAACACAAAGCCTTTCCAAGGGTAAGTCTTCTAAAGGGGTCTCTCCAGAGTCTCTCTCAACTCCTTTTTTTTAAAAAATATTTTATTTATTTATTCATGAGAGATACAGAGAGAGAGGCAGAGACATAGGGAGAAGCAGGCTCCATACAGAAAGCCTGATGTGGGACTCGATCCAGGGACTCCAGGATCACATCCTGGGCTGAAGGCAGCCGTGCTTAACTGCTGAGCTAGCCAGGGGTCCCTCTCTCTCACCTCCTTGCTGGAGTTCTCTGTTTCTGTCTTGTGGCAGCCACAACTGGCAGAAATCAACTCTCTTTACTAAATCCACAAAGGCCTCCAAGGTCTAAGCTGAGCCTAGAAATATTCTCTTATTTTGGGGTGAGGGGCTGAGGGGGATGAAACATTTTAATCTGATGGTAGCACATAATACTGAACAGGGAGCACTCCCAGTTACCCTCCTGTTTATAAGGAAGTTCTCAAAAATAACTGGATTTGTTAGAGCCTGGCCCCCTGCCCATAAGAGGGAAAGGGAACAGAGTGGGCAAAGCACTAAGGTCTGCTCTCTTGTCACTCATAGAACCAGTTCTGTGCACAGTTCTTCTAATCCACCAACTCTTCAGGCCGAAACCATAAGCCAATCTCCTTTTCTGCACTCTACATGGAATTGTTGCCGTGGGTAATGTTCTTGACAACTTGGATGCAGAAGTCCCCAGGGATGGTCCCAGGCTTGGAGTACGAAGGGGTGGTCTCCCTGAGCATCACTTGGCCTGTCTTCAACACATTCAGCCCTTCCCAGGCCATGGCAACCACAGACTCTGACTGCAAGTACTTTACCAGGACGGCAGAGAATGAATGGTCCTTCAAGTCGGTGTTCTTTGAGAAGGTCTTTCGAAGCCTGAATTAATTTCATAGCAATGAGGAATAATCCCTTTTGCTTAAAATGCTTGATGATCTCTCCAAAGAGGCTGCACTGGACTGATAGTCTTGATGGCAATGAAGGTGCATTCACTGTTGGCCATGGACCTCGAGATAGACAGCCCACCAGCTGCTTGGGTTGCAATTCCATCTAGGGCTGCTGGCACTGGAGGAGCCAGGAAGGATTCTGAGGCCTCTTTGAGCAGACCTAGCCCAACGCATTGCATCCCTGAGCTCTACAAGGCTCACGCTTGAGTAGTCTCAGGGTTTTACAGCCTTGCAGAGAACCTAGACAACCAAAACGCAAAGCAGAGAAAACCAGCCGATCAAATGAGTTTCCCTTAGGAAACCTCCCTGCTCCTACCCCTAGGACTGCCTCTCTGCACTAGTCAGTTTTCCTGTGGCCCTGCCAGGCCAGTCTCTGGCCTCCAGCCTTCCCCAGCTGAGTGTTGAAGATGTCACCTGGCTCTGGTAATTGACTTGGGAAGCCCAAAGAGCCCAAAGGGAGGTGGCAGGAGCTCAGGGGAGGGGAAGCCCCAGGTGCTGCAGGAAGTGGAGCTGTTAATTAAGCAGCTTCTTCCCACCCAGGAAGAGGGAGATGGGGAGCTGCCAGAGGCCCAGGAAGCAGGGCTCTTAAAGGGGACAAGACCCCTTTCTGAACCTATTAGGAAGAGCCATGATATATCCCAGGCTTCTTCACAGGTCACACTCGGGATTTGTCCTGTCCTCTGGAGCTCACTGGTGAACTACTCAGTGGGAGAGAAGACTGTTAAGGAACCCATGTGATGCCCTGGGAGAAAAGGAACAGGAGAGGGCACTGTAATGCCCAGCTCCAGCTCTAAGGGATGGAACAGAGTCAAGACTAAGGAAATCCTGTGAAGGGATCGTCTGAAAGGTCAGGTGGTCAGACAACTGTGATAAACAGCAGCGATGAGGGCCCCATGACAGTGCCTGGCTTAGGGCTTGGCTATGAGAAGCATGTGAATTGTAACCACAACCACATCAAAGGTTCTCTGAGTGTGGTCCTCTCCAGCAGCATCATGATCACCTGGGAACTTACTTGTTCAACATGCAAATTTTTAGGCCCCTGAAATTTAGAGACTAAGCTTAGCAATCCACAAGCCCACTAGGTGATTCTGACACATGCTCAAATTTGAGAAGCACTAGTATAATCTGACAGATTCTGGAACTGGGCTGCCCAGAAAACTTCCTCCATTCACAAATTCATTCACATTCATCAGATATTTATTAGCACCTTCTATGTGTTGCCCTGTGTCAAGTGTCATGAGGAGCCCGAAGTAGGATAAATCATAGTCCCACCCTACAGGCAGACTGATTAGTAAGTACAAAGTGGGCAAAGAGCCCTAGGAAGGAGCCAATCTTTCTGGTTAGGGGGATTGGAGAGGACTTCCCAGAGGAGGTGGACTTTGAGATGTGCCTTGAAGGATGAGTTAGCAAAATAGAAAAGGAAGGCACTTCTAAATCCAAAATCTAAATTTTATTTTAATTATTATTATTGGTGGCTCAGCGGTTGAGCATCTGCCTTTGGCTCAGGGCCTGATCCCGGATTCCCTGGATTGAGTTCCACATTGGGCTCCTTGCATGGAGCCTGCTTCTCCTCCCTCTGCCTGTGTCTGCCTCTCCCACTCTGTGCCTCTCATAAATAAATAAAGTCTTTAAAAATAATAGTAATAATAATTATTATTTTTGAGAGAGAGAGAGCTCATAAGCGGGTGGGGTGGGGGCTGAGGGGGAGGGAAAGAGAGAATCTTAAGCAGGCTCCACATGTGGAGCCCAATACGAGGCTTGATCTCAAGACCCTGAGATCATGACCTGAACCGAAATCAAGAGCCAGACGCTTAACTGACTGAGTCACCCAGGCACCCCACGCCAAATCTAACTTTCAAAAGTACCTTACAGCTTTGGGGATAAATTCAAGATTGTCAGCACAAGCTTCTCCATGATCTAGCCCCTATCACCTTCATTGTCCCCATCTCCTGCCATGCCACACCTCCACACAGAGATCTGAGGAAAGCTGAACTTCTCACAAAAGTGCACACACAGCTTGCTATTTCTTATTGCTAGGCCTTTGTGCAGCCTGTCTTTCCGCCTAGAATGTCCTCTTTGTGTCTCTTAGCCCAAGAGCCACCCATCCTTCAGGACTCCTTGCAGCTGTTTTCTCTTCCAGGAAGCCCTCTCAACTCCTGGCTGGTTAAGAATCATCGTCTAGGTCCCCAAAGGCCTGGAACACTGATGTATCAGTGCCCTTACTGCACTGCATTTACAAATCTGCTTTATGTCAATCCCCCCATTAGAATGAGAACCTACTGTGAGTTGGCATCTTCTTCAACTTTGTGATCCTAGAGCCTAGCACAGTGCCTGGCATGTAGTGAGCTTCCAATAAATAGTTATTTAGCAAAGGAAAGAAGAAAGGGAAAATGTTAAATAGGAGGCCCAAGCAAAAAAAACCAAAAACAAAAAAACTCATAAAACATTGCAGTGATGATGTAGAGTCTGACAAGGAGCACATCCCAAAGGCAAAGGCAAAAAATATCTTCCTCTACTTAAAATCTGGAACAGAGGAGACAGTGCTAGCAGCCAGGAGCCTCTTGCCGCCTGCTTGTTGGCTTGACAGATCTGGCATGTGTGCTTTCAAGCCAATTGTCATCTGCTAAGCATTGCTGCTAAAATGTTCCAGTATGCCAGGCCAAATACGAATCCATATAAGTCTCTGGGCAGCCTGGGTGGCTCAGCGGTTTAGCGCTACCTTCAGCCCAGGGCATGATCCTGGAGACCTGGGATCGAGTCCCATGTCAGGCTCCCTGCATGGAACCTGCTTCTCCCTCTGCCTGTGTCTCTGCATCTCTCTCTCTCTCTCTGTCTCTCATGAATAAATAAATAAAATCTTAAAAAAAAAACAAATATGAATCCACATAAGTGTCTTTAGCACTGTAGGTTGGTTTGTGAGTTGGGGTACAGGTTTATCAATTCTCAAGAATCCCAAGAACACATGAAAAGATGCTCAATGTTAGTAGTCATTAGGGAAATATGAATTAGATCTACACCAGATACCATTAACATCTATTACAGTGGGCAAAAAAAAAAAAAATTAAAACTAACATACCAAGTGCTGACAAGGATGCACAGCAATGAAAACTCTCATACTCTGCTGGTAAGAATGCACAACGATACAGCCAATCTGGAAAACAGTTTGGTAGTTTCTTATAAATCCAAACACACACTTGCCATACAACCCAGAGATCCCCATCCTAAGTATTTACTTGAGAAATATGAAGACTTAAGTTTAAACAACTGGTATGTCAATCCTTATAGAAGCTTTATTCAAGATTGCCAAAAATTTAAAACAACCCAAATGTCAAGAGGCAAATAATAAAAAAGTGGTGGAATATCATGCAATAGAATACTTCTCGGCAGGGGCGCCTGGGGGGCTCAGTGCTTGACTGTCTGTCTTTGGCTTAGGTCGTGATCCTGGGGTCCTGGGACGGTCCTGCATCGGGCTCCCCACAGCGAGTCTGTCTCTCCCTCTGCCTGTGTCTCTGTCTCTGCCTCTCTGTGTGTCTATCATGAATAAACAAATAAAATATTTAAAATTAAAAATAATAAAAAAGAATACTTCTCGGCAATAAAAAGGAATGAGCTATGGATATATACAACAGCATGGATAAATTTAAATGTGTCACCCAGAGAAAGAACCCAACTCCAAAAGGTTACATCCTGTATGAATCCATTTACGTGACATGCTGGAAAACTAGGAATGGGGGAACAGGTTGCCAGTGGTTGGGGTATGAGAAGGGTTTGACTACAAAGTGGTAACCTAAGGTAATTTTTTGAAGTGACAAAACTATTCTTTCTCTCTCCTGATCTACCCTTGAATTTATGCATATGTTAAAATAACAGACTTAATACACCAAAAACAGTGAACGCTACTACAGGGAATTTTTTTTTAAAGATTTTATTTATGGGGATCCCTGGGTGGCTCAGTGGTTTGGTGCCTGCCTTTGGCTCGGGGCGCGGTCCTGGGGTCCCGGGATCCGGTCCCACGTCGGGCTCCCAGCGTGGAGCCTGCTTCTCCCTCCTCCTGTCTCTGCCTCTCTCTCTCTCTCTGTGTCTCTCATGAATAAATAAATAAATAAATCTAAAAAAAAAAGATCTTATTTATTTATTCATGAGAGACACACACACACAGAGAGAGAGAGGCAGAGACTCAGGCAGAGTGAGAATCAGGTTCCATGCAGGGAGCCGATGTGGGATTCGACCCGAGGCCTCCAGGATCACGCCCTGGGCTGAACGCAGGCTCTAAACCACTGAGCCACCCAGGGATCCCGAATTTTTCTTTTTAACGTAATGCCAGTTTGGGGCACCTGGGTGGCTCAATCAGTTAAGTGTCTCCCTTCAGCTCAAGTCATCATCCCCAGAGTTTTGGGATCAAGCCCCACGTTGGGCTCCCTGCTCAGCAGGAATCCTGCTTCTCCCTCTCCCTCTGTTTACCTCTCCCCCTACTTGTGCTCTCTCTCTCTCTAATAAATAAATAAAATCTTTAAAAAAAATAAATGCAATACCAGTTTAAAGTAAAAAAGAATATCAAGGTACAAGGCAGCCCTCAAGCCCACAAGCATTGCCCCTTCCACTGTCTTGTCTATGGTGGCCAGTGAATGGGCCACCTGTAGCTCTTTAAGCAAGGTCAGTCATACAGCCCTCCTGGGTAGCTCACGAAAGCAAGCTACGATTCTCCCATCCAGTTTAATCTCAGGGTTATCTCCATAATGACAGTTAATTTTGTCTTCTTCACCAAGGTATCCCCAAAGGGCTAGAATAGTGCTTGTTAATAGTTACTCAAATAAGTATTTGTTGATTAAATATTTGTTATCCCTTTATCTGACTGGCTCCAAATTCCTGAATCCACTCTCTTAATGGAAATACTCACTGCAACCTCCCTTCTCTAATAATATTACTTGCTCTAAGTTCCTCCTGAAATTCTGGGCACTTAACATTCCTGCTCAGGTGTCAGCTCTGCCCCTTCTCTGGGCCTTCTCTGCCCCTTCTCTTCTTAATTCAGGTAAGAATTCCTCCCTCTAGCTGCATCCCATTAAGGGCCCTCAGCCACAGCCCCAGTGGAAGCAGCCTTGGCCTCATCATAAAAGAAAGTGCCCAACATGTAGTTGCTACCCTGTGCAAACAGGAAGGAAATAACAGTGGACCACGTAGGCTGGGAAGCCACCTCTGGCTTACCAGGTGCTGCTCCCAAGCCTCAACAGCAGTGTGTGGGTCTGCCAGGAGACACTTCAGTTCCATCTTACTCAAAGTGTCAGTGTGTTCCTTTTATTTCATTTGGCACCTCATAATTGTAGATGGCAAGAAGTGGGATGTTTGGTCATTTGGGTTGTAATAAGTAAGGCTTTTGGTTAGAATCCCCTGGGTTTCTGCCTATTTCCCTTCTGGCTGGTTGTAAATAAAGAGTATTTGTGTCCAGTGATTATTTCCTCTGTCCTTCACCCTTGACCCGGGTCTTCCTCCATAGGAAATCATGTATATCACAAGTGGCCATTTAAGACTCACAACCTTGTTTACCACAATCTTAGGTACAAGTAATATCCAGTTAGGTGGATTATAAGTAAACAGCACAGGTACAGAATAGTTTTCTCCAGCCTCACCAGAATCCTGATTCCTTTACCCTGCAATGGACCCCATCCCCACTCTGCCCAAAGAAGGGTCTTTCTCTTGGTTCCCCAGCATGGATTGTGCAAGGGATGTGTTCACAACAGCTGTCAGAAGGCTGCCCTTCTCTGGGGCTCACCTCCAACTAACTTGGTCAAACTACTCTTTGCCAAACAAGGTCAGAGTCACAAATGGGTGGCTTAAGACCTGTGCACACAAATGTGTTAGTTTCAGTCCACAAATCAGCTGCCAACATTTTTAAATTGGGAGATTTCCCATGAAAATCAGATCTGGCATTACCAGTTCACACTTCTCAAAAGGCCTCCCTTCAGTGGGACACTGGGTAACACATGCCTTATTTAGGTGGGGCAAGTGCCTCTTCCCCCTGCCCTCCATCCACTTCTTTCAAAGAGTTGGGCATGTGAAATAGTTTTTAAGTGGGGTGAAGGAGGCATTCCAAGCATGGGAACAGCAAGAGCAGTGAAGAGGACCATTCCCGGGACTTTTTAAAATTAGGATATATATATATATATATATATATATATATATATATATATATATATATATATAAAGATTTCATTTATTTATTCATGAGACAGAGAGAGAGAGAGGCAGAGACACGGGCAGAGGGAGAAGCAGGCTCCATGCAGGGAGCCCGACGTGGGACTCCACCCGGGTCTCCAGGATCACGCCCTGGGCTGAAGGCTGCGCTAAACCACTGAGCCACCCGGGCTGCCCTAAAATTAGGATATTGATGACTGCTTTACAACATGGCGGTCAGGGTAGAAGGAGAGCGAGTATGGAAGTGCCTGCACGACGTTTGACACGTAGTAGGTGCCCCGCAGGAAGCAGCTCCCGACCGGACCACGCAAGGGACAGAGCGTGCGCTAATCCAACAATTGGTGGACAGGCTGCGTAAAAATAACAATAGGCAGACAGGCTGCGTAGAGACCAAAAAAAGCGCCCGGGGCCGGTGCTCCGACGGGGGGGGCCGGAAGGCCTCTCCCAACCCCGGCTTCGCGCCACGCAAGGGCGGTGTCGCCACGCAGCGCACGCGCACATCGTGGCCAAGCCTGCGCGCGTTCCCGCCACGCGAGGCGAGGAAGCGCGTTTGCGCATGTGCCGAACGCCCGGCTGGCGGGGAGGGGGAGCGCAGCTACGCGTGCGCTGAAGGCCTGGCGGGCGCGCGGCAAAAGCCAAAGCGCCCGCGGGGGTCTGAGAGAGTTCCGGAGTCGCGCTCCTCGGGCTGTGGACGCCCGGCGCTTTTGGGGGCGCTCTCTAGTGGCAGCTTCGGCTGAGGCCACTTTTACGAGGCGCGAAGAACTCTAAGCCTGTGTAGGAGCCTGGCCGGGCCTGGGAAGTTCTTGGGTCTGAGGTAATGGCCCACAGCGGCCTGGTGCTCCCCTGAGGTTGGCGCTTTCTTGCCTTTATTTTCCGAGGGAGAGTTTGAGGCCCGGCGCCACCGTCCCGCAGATACCCCCAAGGGCCAGGCGGGGTGGCCGCTTGCGGGCCGCGGGAGTGCGAGAGAGTCCGGGGTGGGTGGGGGTGGGGGGCGCCTCGTACAGAACCGCTTCCCGGGCTGAGCGCCCCGGGGCCCCAGCAGTCAGTCAGACCCTGGCCGCTCGGCGCCTTAGAACGCCTCCGCCTCCCTTTTGCCCCCTCCCTCCGCCTCCCCATCCCTCCCCCCCCATTCCCCCTCCTTCCCCTCCCTCCACCTCCGTGCCCTTCTCCCCTCCCTGCCCTCCCTCTCTGTCCCCCTTCGCTTTCCCCCACCAAGGAAAACACTTGCTCTGGTCTGCAGCCTTCCCTGGACCCAGGCATAGCGGTTGCCACGAAAGCAAGGCTAGTCCCTTTGAGACATTTCTTGTCCCATCATGTTTTAGTAATCTGTGAGTTTCTGCTTTTGAATGCCTGACTGAACCTCGGAGCTGAAGAGTTGAGTCCTGGTCCTTGATGAGGCTTCTCCGGGTTTTGAACCTCGGCGTCTGAGAAAGCGGGAAGATGCACACGGGCATCTTGTAGATGCACATCTACACATCTACATCCTTGGTTTTTCTGAACTAAAGTTCCTTCATTTGCACCTGTGCTGGTAGTAAATCTACCACAGTATCCCAACAGTCTACCCAAAATCTTTCTCTGGGTATCTCATGGGGCACCTTGAAATTGAGCATGTCCCAATAAGGACTTCATATCGTCCCCTCAAAAATTTACTAAGGCTACCTTTTCCGGGAAGTCGCACTTTTAAAAGTTTTATTTAAATTCCATTTACCGGGCAGCCTGGGTGGCTCAGCGGTTTAGCGCCACCTTCAGCCTGGGGTGTGATCCTGGAGACCTGGGATCAAGTCCCACGTAGGCCTCCCTGCATGGAGCCTGCTTCTTTTTCTTTCTTTTTTTAAATAAATTTATTTTTTTATTGGTGTTCAATTTGCCAACATATAGAATAACACCCAGTGCTCATCCCATCAAGTGCCCCCCTCAGTGCCCGTCACCAGTCACCCCCATCCCCCGCCCACCTCCCCTTCCACCACCCCTAGTTCCTTTCCCAGAGTTAGGAGTCTCTCATGTTCTGTCTCCCTTTCTGATATTTCCCACTCATTTTTTCTCCTTACCCCTTTATTCCCTTTCACTATTTTTTGTATATTCCCCAAATGAATGGAGCCTGCTTCTTTGTCTCTGCCTCTCTCTCTCTCTGTCTCTCTGTCTCTCATGAATAAATAAATGGAATCTTTAAAAAAAAATAAGTAAAAATAACTTCCATTTGCCAACATATAGTGTAACACCCAGTGCTCATCATATCACCTGCCCTCCTCAATGCCCATCACCAGGTTACCCCCATCCCCCCACCCGCCTCCCTTTATGCAACCCTTTGTTTCCCAGAGTTAGGAGTCTATGGTAGTTTGTCTTCCTCTCTGATTTTTACCCCCTCTGTTTCCCCCACTTCCCTTAAGGTCCCTTTCACTATTGGTTCTATTACACATAGGAGTGTCACCAAAGGATAATTGTCTTTCTCTGATTGACTAATTTCATGCAGCATAATACCCTCCAGTTGCATCCACATTGATGTAAATGGTAGGTATTTGTCCTTTCTGATGGCTGAGTAATATTCCATTGTCTTTATCCATTCATCTGTCAAAGGACGTCGTGGCTCCTTCAACAGTTTGGCTATTGTGAACATTGCTGCTATGAACATTGGACTATTATGTCATTGCACTACATCTGTATCTTTGAGGTAAATGCCCAGTAGTGCAACTGATGCATCATTGGAAAGCTCTATTTTTAACTTCTTGAGGAGCCTCCACACTGTTTTCCAGAGAGGCTGCAAAGTGGCACTTTTTTCTCTTCAGTAAGTTGCTCAAGCCACTAGGAATCATCTTTGTTCTTTCTCCCAACCCCCCATCAAGTCACCAAATCATAACTAGACAGCCTCATAGGCATCTTCCAAACCAGTCTACTACTTATTAACTTCTGCTTCATACCACAGGCT
Organism: Nyctereutes procyonoides; assembly: GCF_905146905.1. NCBI lineage: Eukaryota > Metazoa > Chordata > Mammalia > Carnivora > Canidae > Nyctereutes > Nyctereutes procyonoides. Next base: position 11,519,097 of record NW_026575025.1, read on the forward strand.
GGTCCTGGTCCTTTTTTTATCTGTTCTTGTTCTGGGTTATTTCCCACATTACAACCAGAAGTATAAATAGTATACTTTAACTCACAACTGTGTGGTAATTTACCCTTCAGTACCTTCCCATTGCTCTTAGGATAGACTCCACAAATCATAACCTGGACTAGAAATAAGGCCTTCATCCCTTCTCTGGCTATACCTTCTTAGATGATCTCATCTGTTCACTAGTCTTAAATACTGTCTAAACACTGATGACTTAAATTTGTATTTCTGGGACCCCTGGGTGGCTCATGGTTGAACATCTGCCTTTTGCTCAGGGCATCATCCTTGGATCCAGGATCGGGTCCCACATTGGGCTCCCCGCAGAAAGCCTGCTTCTCCCTCTGCCTGTGTCTCTGCCTCTCTCTGTGTGTCTCTTAGGAATAAATAAAATCTTTAAAGAAAATAATTTTATATTTCCATCCTGATTTCCATCCCTTGCATACTAGGTGACCATCCTCTTGGTATATCCACTGAGATGTCTAATGGACTTCTTGGACTTAACCAAAACAAAATGACTGAGTTTCTCCACAAATCTTTCTCTAGAATCCTTCCTCATCTTAGTAAAGGGTATGTACCATTATCCACCTAATATGATAGCAAGGGCTAAAAACATAAGAGTCATCCTTGAATCCCACACTTAGTCCATCAGTCTCAAATATACCCCAGATTCAACTATTTACTAACCACTGAGACTTTCCAGTCAAAATCAGCAGCATCTTTCTCTTGGACTACTACAAAAGCTTCCTGAGTGGTTCCCTGCTTCTACTCTTAACCTTTGTACAGTTCATCTTTCTTTTTTATTTCTTTCTTTTGTTTCTAAGATTTTATTTATTTGAGGGGGGGGGGAGAGAGAGGCAGACTCCCCACTGAGCAGAGAGCCTGATATGGGGCTCATTCCAGGATGCTAGGATCATGACCTGAGAGCCAAAGGCAGACGCTCAGCCAACTGAATCTGCCCTCCCAACTTCAATAGAAGTTTTTTGATCTTGTGAGATAGGGATAGGAAAGCATTATATACACTGAATGTGCTTTTAAATATGAGGTTTTTGTTAAGGCCTGTTCACCATTAGATCCCAATGATTTTGATGGTTTTTCAAAGTACAAAGCTTTATGTTTCTTAGCAGTTATAATTTATTTCATTATTTTAGAGCTAGGCTTAGGTGGTAAAATATAAAGAATTGAAGCTAATATGGAGTCTAGGCCAGTTCATAGTCAGCTGGACTATCTTGCTTTAGCAATACATGTGAGTTTTAATCTTATCCTGATGTATGACCTTTGCCAAGATGATGATCTCAAGTCAGGTATATCTTTTTGTAAATACAGTTCTTATCTTCCCAGTATCTCAACAGAATTGGATTAAAGTTAGTAAAATATTTCAAATTTCCTGTGTGAAATTTTCTCTCTTTACATAAAATGTAATTTTTTTTAAAGATTTATTTATTCATTCATGAGAGACAGAGAAAGGGGCAGAGACAGAGTCAGAGGGAGAAGCAGGCTCCTCACAGGGAGCACAACATGGGACTCGATTCCAGATCCCGAGACCACGACCTGAGCCAAAGGCAAATGCTCAACCGCTGAGCCACCCAGGCATCTCCATAAAAAGTAATTTGGTTTTCTTATTAACTTGATTTCTTCAGAATCTGCCATTGTTTCATGGCAAGAACACAGCTGTATATTTTAGAAGCTTTCTTTTCACACTTGCCTGTATCAGTCTTCTGTCACTAAGACCCATGACATATGTACATCATGGACTCAGAGTTTTTAGCTCAAAATTGTAAAAGTCATTCCTTTCTCTCTAAGGATACTCTCTCCATCATTTGTCCTTCTGAAACTACTGATGCTTTTTACGCTGATTTAAATTTTTCTTCCTTACATGTACTGCTTCAGGGCAACTCACCCAGTGGTATAACCGAAAAATGAAACGTCTTTTATTGCCTGCAGTTTTACATCCAAATGCTTTTTGGGTTCCTGGGGGCGGTAGGATGTTTAGAGTGCTGCAAAACGATGTGAATTCTAATAGGTTGGTTGTCATTAAACAAGCCCTACTACTGGGCAGGATGGTAAGATGAGATACCATGCTACTGCTTTTCTAGAATAAGGTGCACAGTTCTGGACCTAATGACCAATGGTAGTTTTTCCAATAGCTTTTAGGATGGTTAAGATGTAGGTGGAAGAGGTACTTAGGTGCAAAGGGTAGCTTAAGAGATTAATGTAGTCTCCTTTCTGGTCTGTTAAGTTGTCCAATAGGCCTTTTGGGTTGATTTTAGGGCATCTTCTTACCTGTTAGGTTTAGTTACTTTTCTCTCAAACAAAACAAAACAAACTCTGATACAGTTCCAAAGGCAAATCTATTCCTGAACAAATGCCAAGAGCATTTTAAAGATTGTATCTAAAGAGTAGGAAGAAACCTAATGAGAAAGAATGACATCAATAAGCATTGAAAGTGTCCTGGGTAGTCTTGGATTAGTCTCTTCTTGTCCCATATCTTAACTCTTTGTTTTGTTTTTAAATAAAGAATAACCTATGTGTAGAGCACTACAATAAGCAGTTATACCTGCATTATTTCATTAGCCATACTAGTCACCCTGAAAGGTGAAGAAACTGAGAATAGTTCCTTTTGAAAAATAGAGCTTGAAGACAAACAAATGTGAACGTAACCCTTTAACCCTAAGAAGTAATTCTAAAGCTTACGTTTTGGGTTTGTTTTTTTTTAAAGATTGTATTTATTTATTCATGAGAGACACACGGAGAGAGAGAGAAAGGCAGACACAGGCAGAGAGAGAAGCAGGCTTCATGCAGGGAGCCCGATGTAGGACTCAATCCCAGGACTCCAGGATCACACCATGAGCCAAAGGCAGACATTTTAACTGCTGAGCCACCCAGGCGTCCCTTACATTTTGGTTTGATGCCTTTGTACCCAGATTGAGTTTGTCTTGAATTATCTTGAATTACAAGAGTGACCAGGGTTACTATTTAATAAAGTGACTGACAGGGTGCTGTGTTGTAATGGAAAATATGTGGGCCAAAGGAATCAACAGTCTTGAGGAGTGCTAAACCTGGTTCCATACTGAGTTACATGACCTTGTGGAAGTTATTTCCTCTTTGGTGAAATCAGTTTCTTCTCGTACCCTAAAACAAAGGGCACTTCAGGCTATAGGCAACCATGAATCTCTAATTGGAAATATTCTCTAGTATAGAATCTCTAGTCTAAATATACTTCAGTAGACCCAGGCAGACCTCTGAGACCAGTCAAAGATTTGTGAAGGTGGAAGGAAAAGCTAGTCATGTGTCTTCAATCTCAGTTCTGAAACTTGGGTAGTAAATTCATAGTATCAGTGAGATTTCTCTATGTTGTTGCCCATACTCAGTGGTCACAAAGCCTGTCATATTAGATCTGCCCAGTAAATGTAATTTGAATAAATGCTTATGAAAGTTTTTTATTCTTTAACTGTGGAGGATTTTTGCATCAAATGTCACCAGATATATTTAGTGACAGTACTTCCTCATCATCTCCTTCCATCTCAGTAGTCAATATCATTATCCTCATATAACAATCAGCCCTGGTTTAGATTCTATGCACTGACCCAGATATTTCTTTATGTGAAAAAAATTACTAAAAAACTTTAAAAATTTAACATCATTGCCTACATGTCATTTAAATCTAATTATTGGGAATTTTCAAAGAAAGGTTCTTGATTGGGATTTGCAGACTTTTTGCACTGAGATTAAATATAGTTTTCTTCTTAAATTTGCTTTTTTTAGTGAAGCATTAAGAGAGAAACATCAAATCTATCAAAACAGCTAATGTTTATACAATACTCTAGAATTTATGAAGTGCTATTTACAATGTAATCTTATTTAATCCCACAGTAACTCCAGGGGTAGATGGGATCCCCATTTGTTAGTGAAGAAACTGAGAAATGATGAAGCTAAGTGACATGCTCAGGGTCTAATGACGAATAAGAGGCAGAGCTAGGACTCACACCTTGATCCTCCAATTCCAAATCTTATGTCTTTCCAACTGTTGCGTATTGCCTCTACACTTTTCTTTTTTGTTTTAAACCCATCTTGTTTTTTGATCACCTAAAAATGGGTTGAGAGTCTGACCCTTCATCTGTTAAGATTTCATAGTGTCATCATGACTACAGTACTCAAGTTGGAAAATAACCTTGTGAAACCTCTGAACCACTACTACTATGTGGTTCTTTTGGATTATGCTGTCTAATCTTTATTTTCAAATGAGGTAATTAGTGTGTGGTGTTTGTTTCTGAAGCAGGCAGCCAGCAATTAACAGGCAGGCCCCAGCCAGAGAGGACTGTTTTTACCTCTTTCAGACAGCCAGCTGTGGCCCAGTACATGAAGTTTCCTTGCTGGATTGTCATTTCCAGCAAATGTTCTTCATTTCCTTTGCTATGATCCCCCAGACTTCAGTCTGTGGTCAGAGGTGACTGCATTTTAGGAGAACCCTCTGAATAACTGAAAGCTAAATTTTTGTGGCAGCAACCTAAGTCTCACCAGGTGGGCTCCTTTCCTGCTACAAAATCACCCTGGCAGCAAAAACAATCAAATCTAGCTGGGTTATTGCCATGCTTTGGGCATGGGAAACAGCAAGCTTTTTTTTTTTCTTTCAGGATATGAACAATATTTCCCCTCTGGTAACTTTGCAATTGGCACCAACTATTTCTTTTCATTTTTGACTGCAATTCTAGTCTAAATAGTCTCATGGGTTCTGGCTCCAACCTCCTGTCATTCTAATCCCAAGTAGCCGAGATCAGACACTGGGATATCTCTTTACTGGCAGCCCCAGACATGAACTTTGGAAATTATGGGAAATTCCATTCTTTGGGCACATAGATCTCCTGACTCCACCATACAAGAGATTTCCCTCCTGAGTAGAAATGGGACTAGGGTAATATGAAGGAAAGAATAATGAAAATAGTCCTTTATTTGTATATAATATTTTAGTACTTACAAAATGATTTTATATTCATTGTATTATTTTTTTGTACTAACCCCCCCCCCATAAAAGCAGAGTGGAAAAGTGGATAAGAGCATCAAATCTGGCCTTATATTACCTCATTTTGAAACCTGATTCCAACATTCATATAGCTATGGAGAGGTTACTTCATCTCTCAGTACCTCAGTTTCCTTATCTATGAAATTTAGACTATTGATTTCAGGCTTATTGTGAGGATCGAGTGAGATAATATATATAAAGCACTTTAAATAGGGCAAAACAGTTGTGTTGTTATTATTGTATAAGCAAGAAAACCAAGGTTCAGAGAAACTAAGGGATATTTGACCTTAAGTTCAAACCTAAATTATTCTTTGTGTCTGTTCTGTCTGCCCCATCTTAGCTGTCTCAGAAACCAATACTTTGTGTTTGTGTGTAGGTAGTTTTTATCCTTGGGAACTCTGGATCTCTAATCTCATTATTTATTACTCAAACTTTCATATGAAGAGACAGAACATATAGGGTTTATTATCTCTTCAAGTAAAAAGGCACAGAAAAGTCCTAGTGACTTAGAAAATCACGAATCACTGTGCTTGATTCTTTCTTCTGAGTGTACCAAATGCCCTCTTGGAGGAGAAGAGACATGCCATTCTTCTTTTTTCATCTTTCCCCTTTCCTGAGTTTCCCTCAGAACCTTAAGTGAGCAGAGATTCTAGAATAGGAAAAGTAAAACTAGTAAGCTCTAGGAGGATGGTAGGCACTCTTGTGGCACAGGGCAGTCTCAAGTGGTGAAGAGGAAGAGTGGTTGAGAGGTAGGAAAGAGTGTTCCTCAGCAGAACTGGGAAACATTAGTGTACATCCTTATTTGCTGTATTAGCTGTGGTAAGAAGTTATGTTTATCCCTTAACTTTATCTAAAATTAACAGCAGAGGTCTTCCTAATTGTGCCACCTATTGGTGCATTTGGATTGTTTCAGTATTTGACCTGAGATCTCTTCACATTAGCCTAGGTTCCAGGGAAAGTGGGGACAAGGGAGGAGAATAGATTCAAGAGATATTTGAGAGATAGATTTAATCCTAACAAAAACCTTGTGAGTCGTCAGATGTTAGTATCAGTAGTCTTATGGAGAGAAGTGATTTGCCCAAGGTTGTAAGATAAACTACAAACTTGAACTCAGGTCTTTTGATTTCAAGTAGAGAGATTACCCACCATATATCATCCCCAAGTAGGTAGGAAAATGGCCCAGGTGATTAATATAGATGATTAGTATAAAAACTGAGCCTAGGACATAGGCAATGGTGCTGAGTGTTGGACATTTTACTCATGAAGAGAAGCTACAGATTGGGCAGGCTGTCTTTCACATACCATAAAGTTGGTAAGGAACCATCTTAACTTTTTAATAATTCTCTAATATTTCTGTTTTATTTAGGCTATCATTTGGGAGCAATGAGTTTAAAACCCTTCACCTACCCGTTTCCAGAGACGAGATTTCTTCATGCAGGACCCAATGTGTATAAATTCAAAATTAGATATGGCAACAACATCAGGTAATTTTAAGGCTAGGAGAGTAGTCTTTTCAAATACAGGTTAGTACATTTCCACAGGTCATCCCTTCTCTGCCTTCACTCAGTCCATGAGACTGGCTAAAAATAGCATCTTGAAGGACTCTCTTTCCCAGGTATTTTATATTCCATACGTTATTATTCATGTAAGTTTCTAAATTAGTGATGGCATACCTCTGGAGTAGTGGTTCTCAAGATTTTTTATCTCAGGATCCCTTTTTACTCTTAAGATTATTGAGGATCCCAAAGAAGTTTTGATTATGTGGGTTATACCTGTCAATATGTATCATATAAAGATTTAAAAAATCAAAATAATATACTTATTAATCTAAAATAATATTAAATATTAACAAATAACTCATTTTATTAAAAATAACTATATTTCTAGGGGCACCTGAGTGGCTCAGTTGGTTAAGTGTCTGACTCTTGATTTGGGCTCAGGTCATAATCTCAGGGTCATGAGATGGAACCCCAATCAGGTTCTGTATTCAGTAGGGAGTCTGCTGGAGATTCTTTCTTTTCCTCTCCCTCTGCCCCTCCCCTTGTTTGTTCTCTCTCTCTCTCAAATAAAAAATCTTTTTTTTTTTTTTTTTAACGATAGTCATACAGAGAGAGAGAGAGAGGCAGAGATACAGGCAGAGGGAGAAGCAGGCTCCATGCACCGGGAGCCTGACGTGGGATTCGATCCCGGGTCTCCAGGATCGCGCCCTGGGCCAAAGGCAGGCGCCAAACCGCTGCGCCACCCAGGGATCCCTCAAATAAAAAATCTTTAAAAAAAGAACTATATTTCTAAAAAAATTAATTGGCATTAAAACAATTGGCATTGTTTACATGCCTGGGATTTACCCCAGGAATGCAATGATGGTTCAACATACAGAAATCAACCAATAAAAAAAAAATCAATCAATATAATACACTGCATTAATAGAATGAAGGGGGAAAAAAACACATGATCATCCCAATTGATAAAGAAAAGGCATTTAAGGTAGATGGCTTCTCCTTTGCTGTCCTGCCTGCTGCTCCCTTTTGATGTATTCAGTAAACTCCTGCCTACTTAAAAAAAGAAAAAAGAAAAAAAAAGCATTTGACCAAATCTAGAACCCTTTCATGATAAAAACACTCAGTTAACTAGGCATAGAGGGGAACTTCTTCAATATGATAAAGGCCATATATGAAAATCCACAGCTAACATCACTCATTTATGAAAAACTTCAAAAGTTTTTCCCTTAAGATCAAGAACAAAACAAGGATGCCCCCTTTTACCACTTCTCTTCATCATAGTACTGGTTTCTAGCCAGAGCAATTAGGAAAAAGAAATTAAATCATACAAATTGGAAAGGAAGAAGTGCAGCTATATCTGTGGAAGACATGATCTTACACATAGAAAACCCTAAAGAATCCACATATGCACAAAAAAAACCCTGTTAGACCTGATCAATGAATTCAGCAGTTTCAGGATACCAAATCAACACACAAAATCAGTTGTATTTGTATGCAAAACAATCTGAAAAAAAATTGAGAAAATTCTGATTACAATAGTATCAATAAGAAAAAAAATAATTAGCAATGAATTTAACCACAATACAAAACTTGCACACTAAAATCTGTGAAAAGTTGCCAAAAGAAATAAAAGCCTTAATAGATTTATGTTTGTGTATTGGAAGACTTAATATTATTAAGGTGACAAAGCAATCTACAGATTCAGTGAAATCTCTATCAAAATCCCAATGGCATATTTTTCAAAAATGGACAAGTGCCCTCTGAGGAAGATGTGGTTGCACCTACAGTGGAGCCTTGGACACCCCACTCCTGCTCCTAACTCACCACTGTTCACTCTGGCCAAGGAACAAGTCAGTCAGGAACCACGCCACAGCCATGGCTTTTAAAAACACCAGGGAGACACTTGTGGAACCAGAGGTGGCAATTCACTGAATTAGAATTACACTCACCAGGGGAACCTGGGTGGTTCAGTGGTTGAGCATCTGCCTTTGCCTCAGGTCGTGATCCGAGGGTCCTGCTCGGGGAGCCTGCTTCACCCTCTGCCTGTGTCTCTGTATCTCTGTGTCTCTCACGAATAAATAAATAAAATCTTTTAAAAATGCCAGAATTATGGACGCCTGGGTGGCTCAGCGGTTGAGCATCTGCCTTCTGTTCAGGATGTGATCCCACAGTTAGGGATCGAGTCCCACATCAGGCTCCTTGGGGGAAACCTGCTCCCTCTGCCTATGTCTCTGCCTCTCTCTGTGTCTCTCATGAATAAATAAATAAAATCTTTTTAAAAAATTACTCTCACCAGCTACAACAAAAAATCTCTAGAAAAGGTATATGCTGACTTGATCAGAGGTGCAAAGGAAAAGAATCTCAAAGTAGAAGGACCAGTTCAGATGACTACCAAGACTCTGAGAATCACTACAAGAAAAACTTCTTGTGAAGGTTCTGAGATTTGGGATCGTTTTCTGATGAGGATCAGCCCTTCTGAGATTGTTAAACAGATTACTTACATCGGTATTGAGCCAAGAGTTAAGGTTGAAGTCACCACTGCAGATGCTCAAATCAAACTTTTTAATAAATTGTTTATAAGTTACTTAAGAAAATGGATAAGCCCATCTAAAAAATTGATAGGGAATTTCAAGAGACCCTGAATAGCCACAATAATCTTGAAAAAGAACAAAATTGGAAGACTAATACTTCCCAATTTAAAAACTTACTACAGGGATCCCTGGGTGGCGCAGCGGTTTGGCGCCTGCCTTTGGCCCAGGGCGTGATCCTGGAGACCCGGGATCGAATCCCACGTCGGGCTCCCGGTGCATGGAGCCTGCTTCTCCCTCTGCCTGTGTCTCAGCCTCTCTCTCTCTCTGTGTGACTATCATAAAATAAAAAAAAAAAAAACTTACTACAAAGCTGCAGGTAATCAAAAAGTATGGTAATGGCATTAGGACAACTTTATAGACTGTAGAATAGAATTGAGAGCCCAGAAATAAACCTTCACATCTATGGTCAGTTGGTTTTTTACTAGAATGCCAAGACCATTCAATAGAGGAGGAACAGTGTCTTTAATAAATGGTTCTGAGAAGAGTGGATATTCACATTCAGAAAAATGAAGTTAGACCCTTAACTATACTGTATACAAAACTTAACTAAAAATAGATCAGAGATCTAGGGGTACCTGGGTGGCAGAGTTGGTTCAGGGACCAACTCTTGGTTTCAGCTCAGGTCATGATCTCAGGGTCGTGAGACTGAGTCCTGTGTTCGGGTCTGTTTTTCAGCAGGGAATCTGCTTAAGACTCTCTCTCCCTCTGCTCCTCCCTCCTCTAAGTAGGTAATAAATCTACCCCCCCCCTTTTTTTAGCTAACCTTTTGGCCTCTTTATTGATCTTGGGTCATTTACTTGACTTGGAAACAATGTACAACAAATAGTTCCGATTAAGATGCCACAAACTAAATTTTTCTTCCAGATTTCTAATTGCTCATGGAGAACCAACTTCCACGGTACATGGCATACAGCATAGACTTGAGAGTCAATCCCACAGAAAATATTCATGTAAGCCAAACAAGAAAAATGCTATTTGTTTCTCAGTACATAAACATCACCTGAATTTATCTAACCAACAGACTTATTTAAAAAATTTTTTTTTAAGATTTTATTTGTTTATTCATGAGATACACAGAGAGAGGGAGAGGCAGGCTCCATGCACCGGGAGCCCGACGTGGGATTCGATCCGGGGTCTCCAGGATCACGCCCTGGGCCAAAGGCAGGCGCTAAACCGCTGCGCCACCCAGGGATCCCTCCCTAAAATTTTTTTAATTTGAAAAGAATAACAGGAATTACAGGATTCTTCTTGTTTTCAAGAGAACTTCCCAGAAGGAGGTGGAGGACCAAGAAACCACCTGCCTGCTTGGTGGCAGCTCATGAAGGGGCAGGACCAAGAATCTTCTGGATGTTCTGTCGAATTGACATGGTACAGAAAATATACAGAAAGATGAAGGAACAGTCTGTGGTGTCATCCCCCAGCAGGTTTTGATAAGGTAGACCTTGGATATAGGAGAGGGGGGTGAAAAGTAGTTTTGCTGCCACTCTACCATCAAATATGGAATTGAACATTCCCATTAGGGCAGTAAAACAAAAGCCAATTGCAAACATGGATTTCATTCGGATAGGTCCCTGTTGTTATTTTTCAGTTTTGTGTTGTCTACCAAATGACTGTCATTGTTTCCTTCTTATTTCCATTTTTTAAAATATTTTATTTATTTATTCATGAGAAACGGAGAGAGAGAGGCAGAGACACAGACAGAGTGAGAAGCAGACTCCATGCAGGGAGCCCAATGTGGGACTAAGACTCGATCCCGGGTCTCCAGGATCACGCCCTGGACTGAAGGTGACGCTAAACCATTAAGCCACCCAGACTGGCCCCGATTTTTTTTCTTTCTTTCTTTCTTTCTTTCTTTCTTTCTTTCTTTCTTTCTTTCTTTCTTTCTTTCTTCTTTCTTTCTTTCTTTCTTTCTTTCTCTTTCTTTCTTCTTTCTTTTTCTTTCTTTCTTTCTTTCTTTCTTTCTTTCTTTCCTTCCTTCCTTCCTTCCTTCCTTCCTTCCTTCCTTCCTTCCTTCCTTCCTTCTTTCCTTCTTTCTTTCCTCTTTTCTTTTCTTTCTTTTTAATTCATGAGAGACACAGCAAGAGAGGCAGAGACATAGGCAGAGGGACAAGCATGCTCCCCGCAGGGAGCCCGATGCGGGACTTGATTCCAGGACTCTGGGATCACCACCTGAGCCAAAGGCAGATGCTCAACCACTGAGCCATCCAGGTGCCCTTCTTTTCCAGTTTTTTACTCTGTTTTTCCACCTCCGCTTTTAGTGTCTTGTACTTGTCTGTCCTGTAAACCAGGACCCAAGTGATAACCTTGGCGAGAAGAGCCATACACACAGAGATAAAAACGATGAGCACTGTGTCTGCAAACATGATGTTCATCTTGGACTTTCTGCAGTCTCACCTGTCGGGGGGGAAATGCTTGAGAGCTCCCAAAAATGAAATGACAACTTCTCTGGATTTCTGGACCACCAAAGAACATGCTAGCAGACTGGGCAATAATAAAATCATTTAAAAAATAGATCAAAGAGGGATGCCTGGGTGGCACAGGGGTTGAGTGTCTGCCTTTGGCTCAGGGCATGATCCTGGGATCTGGGATGGAGTCCTGCATCCAACTCTTTGTGGGGGACCTGCTTCTCCCTCTGCCTATGTCTCTGCGCCTCTCTCTTTCTGTCTCTCATGAATAAATAAATGAAATCTTAAAAAGAATAGATCAAAGAGCTAAAACTATAAAACTGTTAGGAGGAAACAAATCTTCATGACTGAATTTGGCAGTGGTTTCTTAAAATACAATACCAAAGGCATAGGCAACAAAAGAAATTAGATACATTTGAACTTCACTAAAAACTGTGCATCAAAGGACACTATCAATAGAGTGAAAGGGAACCCACAGATGGGAGAAAATACTTGTAAATCATATATATGATAAGAGTTTAATATATAAAATACAGAAAGAAGTATAACTCAACAGCAAAAAATAAAATCAATTTAAAAATGGACACGGGACTTGAATAGACGTTCTTCAAAGGAGATATTTGAATGGCGAACAAGTACATGAAAAGATGCTCAATATCATTAGTAACTAGGGAAATGCAAATCCAAATCACAATGAGATGCCACTTCACACCTACTAGGATAGCTATATTAAAAAAAAAAGCAGAATAGCAGCTGGCAAGGATGTGGAGAAATTGGAAGCCTTGTATAGTGCTGATAGGAATATAAAATAGTGCACCTGCCACGGAAAACAATTTGGCAGTTCCTCAAAAAGTTAAACATAGAATTACCATATGACCCAGCAATTTCATTCCTAGGTATATGCCCAAAAGAATTGAAAATGGGGACTCAAGCAGATGCTTGTACAAACAATGTTCAAGCCTGTATTATTCACAGTAGCCAGAAGGTGGGAACAACACAGTGTCCATCAAATTGGTGAATGGATAAACAAAATGCAGTTCGTATGTGTGGTATATACATATATACAATAAAATAGTATTTAGCCATAAAAAGAAATTGCAAAAGCAATGAAGTTCTTTTGGTACAACATAGATGTTCTTCAGGTACAACATAGATGAACTTTGAAAACATTATGCTAAGTGAAGTAACCCAATAACAAAAGGAAAAATGTATGACTCTGCTATGAAATATTTTTTTGCTTCTATGAAATATTAAATAGGAAAATTCATAGACACAGGAGACTAGGAGTCACCAGGGGGGAGGTGGAAGGCAAAATGGGGAATTATTATTATTTTTTTTTATTTATTTATGATAGGCACACAGTGAGAGAGAGAGAGAGAGGCGGAGACACAGGCAGAGGGAGAAGCAGGCTCCACGCACCGGGAGCCCGACGTGGGACTCGATCCTGGGTCTCCAGGATCGCGCCCTGGGCCAAAGGCAGGTGCCAAACCGCTGCGCCACCCAGGGATCCCAAAATGGGGAATTATTGACTAATAATTACAGTGTTACTGTTTGGGAAGATAAACTTTGGAAATAGTGGTGGATGGTTGCACACCATAGTTATGAGTGTAATTAATACTATTGAATTGTATACTTAAAAATGGTTACAATGACAAATTTTAGGTTATATGTATTTTACCACAATTTAAAAATAATAATGCATCCATTAAATATTAACACATTTTAATTTTTTTATTTTTTTAAAATTTTTATTTATTTATGATAGTCACAGAGAGAGAGAGAGGCAGAGACATAGGCAGAGGAAGAAGCAGGCTCCATGCACCGGGAGCCCGATGTGGGACTCGATCCCAGGTCTCCAGGATCGCGCCCTGGGCCAAAGGCAGGCGCCAAACCGCTGCGCCACCCAGGGATCCCTTAACACATTTTTATTAAAAATAACCATATTTTCTAAGAGAAAATATTAATGAGAAGATTGGCATTGTTTTAAATTTTTGCAAATTTCATTAGTGTCTGGTTTAAAAGAAGGCTGCTAGATTATATCTGCTTCTGCATTCAATCTGTTGTGAATTTTTTTTTGGTAGGGGGTTGAGTTATATGAAAAAAATCCAGCCCCACATAGATTTGTAGTTGGGAAGCATAGAGATTTGGTAATAGATTTCACAAATCATTGTGAATATTCTTTTGACCCTGCATCAAAACTTAGCAAATGGTAGTTGTTTTGTTTTAACATAGGTTTTTTTTTTTTTTTAATTTTATTTGAGAGAGAGAGCAGGTGGAGAGGTGGAAGGAGAGTCTTTAAAAAATTTATTTATTTATTTATTTTAGAGAAAGAGAGAATGCATGCCCATGCATGAGCAGGGGGAGGGGCAGAGGGAGAGAGAGAGAGAGGCAAAGAATCCCAAGCAGACAGCATGGAGTCTGGCTGGGGGGCTCTATCTCATGTCCCATGATATCATGACCTGAGCCAAAAACCAGGAGTTGGACACTAAACCACCTGAGCCACCCAGGCTTCCCTAATGCAGTAAGTGTTTGTTTGTTTAAAGACTAGAGAGAGAGAGAATGGGTGATCAAGGGGGGGGGGCAGAGGGAGAGGGAAGGAAAGAGAGAATCTCAAGCTGACTCCACGCTGAGCAAGGAACACAAAGTCAGGAACCCAAGGTGGAGATTTATCCCAGGACCCTGAGATCATGACCTAAACTGAAATCAAGAGTCAGTTGCTCATCCAACTGAGCCACCTAGGTGCCCGTTAATGTGGTAATTTTTTAAAGGTTTAGTTGCAATATGGAATCTGAATTATATCAGTGAACTTTTTGAACTCTGCTACATTAAAAGCCATCGATCTGTCTTGTTCTGTGAATGAATCTTTACCGAGAATGATTTTGTAACATGATGTGATTTGTGGTCATTTGGAAAATACTGGTTTACTGACATATAGATCATTTAAATGTCAACACATTTCATTATACAATATCAAAAAATCATATTTGCTAATATCACTACCAATCTTAGAAAAACATTAAAATATTTGAAAGTTGTCAACCTCAGTGTGGTGGATAGAAGTTTTTCAAAGTTTAAATTTTTGCTTGAAATCTCAAAAGTAGGGATGCCTGGGTGGCTCAGTGGTTGAGCCTGAGCCTTTGGCTCAGGGTGTGATCCTGGAGTCCCAAGATCGAGTGCCACATTGGGCTCCCTGCATGGAGCCTTTCTCTCTCTCTCTCTCTCTCTCCTCTCTCTCTCTCTCTCTCTCTGCCATAAAATCCCAAAAAGTTATCATTGACACAAACACTTTCAGTTGTTTTTCTTGAATTGATAAGGTCACTGTTCATTTTTGAGAAAATGTCACATTCCTAAATCCAAATAACAACTATAGTTTGTCTGTTAGCTGGCCATTGAAGTAAAATAACATTCCATGAAAAGACCAGCTAGTTCAGTTTGCAATTTAAACAGTTGCACAAGTGCTTTTCCTCAAGACAATCATCATATTTCAGTATGCAGCAGAAGTGCTTTATGAGTACTTTCCGCTTTATCACGTAATGTACTTAAGGGTTGAGATTTTATAAAATTATTAATATATTTGATTTATTTTTATATTTATATTTAATATTTTTCCCCGTGTGGCAGTAAGGATTACCACAACTGCTAGTACAGTTTAGTGCAACTGGCTAGATTTGCACAAAGGCACCAGCAATTTTGCCCCCCATTGCTTTTGCAGTAATGATTGAAATGTTAACACAAGGAAAAAAAGGGCAAATAACATCTACTATAAATCTACTATAAATTACTATAAAAATAGTTTTAGTGCTCGCTTTGGCAGCACATATACTAAAATTGGAACGATACAGAGATTAGCATGGCCCCTGCGCAAGGATGACACGCAAATTCGTGAAGCGTTCCATATTTAAAAAAAAAAATAGTTTTACCCTTCGAGATCCCTTGAAAGGGTCTTGAGGATACCTGGTGGCCCACAGACTACACTTGAGTACGACTAGTCTAACAAATTATTAATTCTCACAATGGGAATTTCAGGTCTTGGCTGGTTAAAGAAGATACTTTGGTACAGCCTTCTACCAATTCTCAGACCACACCACCTAGGTGATCTCTTCTTCCTGTGAGCCCTGTGTCAACACACACAACTGTTACTTAGTCATGTTTCTGTAGCTCAGTGGAAGTGTCATTTTTGCTCTGCTGTCTTCTCTACTGACAATAAAGTCTACTGTCTTCAGAGTTTTCCTTCTTGGTTTACTTATGTCTTGTCTGTTTACCTTCTAGAGGGGAAGAAATAGAGGATAAGGAAGTCATCGTCCAGGAGCTGGAGGTAGGGAAAGAAGCAGATGACTTCTGGGAAAGTTATTCTTTAAGCCAAGGATATGTCCATATTCAGATTTTAATTATTTCCTGTGAACTGAGTCACAACCTCCATTTGATCACTTGGCTTCTCCCTGCCATGTTTTCTCTGCAAAGAAACTTCACTGTTTTTCCAGGGAAATTAAAGCCTGTATCTTTTCTCAGTTCTCCTAGTTGAAGTGTCAGCATCTTTGAGGCTGAGTTCTATTGTTTCCACCAGAGTTCCCAGCCCTCTGCAGCTCTCTTCTGTGGCAGCTGGCGTAGAGAAAGCTTCTGGAGGACTGCTGCCTTCCAGGGCCCTGGGAAACCTCACCCTCCCAACCACTGCCTGGTACTTGACGTTCAGGAAACTCAACTGTAAATAGACAAGACTGCTGTGTCTTCACTTTAATTGGAAACATTTGCAATTTGCTTTATTCCCACTTCATTTTCATTCCTTTTCTACCCAGCTTTAGGTTCTCCCACAGGAAGAAGACTGAGCAAATGAACAGCTTTGTAAATTGATAAAAGCATTGCCCAAGGAGTTAGAGCTCTGAGTGCTGGCTCTGGATTCCATCTGTGTTGAGCCACTGATTAGCCATGCGACCCCTTGCAAATAATTCTCTCTCGTGGTCTTAATTGCTTCATTAGTAAAATGAGAGTGCTAAACGAGTTTATTTCTTTTCTAACTTCACAACTCAGTGATTTATGACTGTTCTAATTTATGAAGACATATACTGCTGTATTTCAAAGAATTTGAATACAATGACATATACAAACAAAACTCCGTGAAACTAAAATTTTGAGTCATAGCCTTAATGGTATTTATGTATAGCTCTTTGGTTAAGTGTTGAAAGATGCATTAGGTTCTTACAGGAGCTCACAGACATTGTTATAAATAATAATTATTTTAATATAAGACCCTAACAGTTTTCTGCTTATTTTAATTGTGAGTAGAGCAGAGTTTATTTCACTTTGCTTCCATTAATTTGGGCAGAGAAAAGCTCAAGGCACCATAGTAAAGTGGAAAGAGTGTAAACTTAGAGCCAGTCACACCTGGATTTAAGTTCTGCCTTCACACTGGGATTTTGGGCAAGTCACCTACTTTCTCTGAGCCTGTTTGCCTACCTGTCAATGCGGTTGATAAATAATACCTATTTCCAAGATTCTGGTGAAGATTAGAAATAGATGTGTGCAATGCCTACCACACAGTAAGTAGCTCAATAAATAGTAGCATCTGTATACATTTATAATCCTACCAGATTTTTCAAAGAGCTTTTTATACATTCTTACTCTCAGTTTTGAGTCAGATGTTATCATCCTCTTTTATTTTTTCAGAAAAGGTTTGTTGATAGGCAGTGAGCCTAATGGTTAAAAGAGTAAGCTCTGGAACCCCACTGGTCCTGGGTTTATATCTTGGCTCTACCGTTACTAGCTGTGTAGCCCTCAAAAAGTTATTTCACCTCTCGTTGTCTCAATTTCATTGTCTGTAAAATGGAGATAGTAGAAGTGCCTATTTCATGAGGTCTCTGTGACTGTTAATACATGTAAAAACAATAACACTTGCTATTGTGATTATCAATAAATATTAGCTATTAAAATTATAAGCCAGGGGCAGCCCTGGTGGCACAGCGGTTTAGCGCCGCCTGCAGCCCAGGGTGTGATCCTGTAGACCTGGGATCGAGTCCCACGTCGGACTTCCTGCCTGGAGCCTGCTTCTTCCTCTGCTTGTGTCTCTGCGCCCCCCTCTCTCTATGAATGAATGAATGAATGAATGAATGAATGAATGAATGAATGAATCTTTAAAAAAAAATTATAAGCCAGGGGCTCCTGGCTGGATCAGTCAGTGGAGCATACAACTCTTAATCTAAGGCTCATGAGTTGAAGCCCCATGCTGGACATAGAGATTATAAATAAATAAACTTTAAAATTATAAGCCAGAGATTATAAATAAATAAACTTTAAAATTATAAGCCAGGTACTATGATAGTACAGAGAATACAAAGATAAATAAGGCACCTTCTGTGAGCCCTAATACAAGGAAATTGAGGCTTAGAGAGATGAAATGACAAAGCTAAGACTGAAATTCAGATGTTTTCCCCATAGAAATCCTGTAGTCTTTTTATGATACCAAATTGTTTAATTGATATATACTAATAAGCATGGATTAATTAGAGACTAATCAAGATTTTAAAAGAGTGGAAGAAAAGATTCGGCTTAAGCTAAAGTAAAATTATATATCAATAAATACCAGTATTATTCATTCATTCAGTATACATTTACTGAGGATGCTAAAATAGAAAGGATGCTAAAATAAATCAGGTATATATTCTAGCTCAAGGAGATTTCTTCATAAAAAAATAAACATAAAGTATGGATAGAATGTAGTAAAGATTCAAGACTAACTACTGTGAAGTTTGAGACTAATAGTTAATTTCCAACTTGGGGAATCAGGGAGAACTTTCTGGAGGAGATAGTTTTTGAACTGGACCGTAAAGGATAGGTAGGATTTGGACATAGGCTGATTAGTAGAAAGGGCATTTCAGGCAGAGGGAACAGACTATGCAAGAACACAGAAATGAAGAAGCAGAAGACATGTTCAGGAAACAGTAAACAGTTCAGTTTTAATAGAATATAGAGCATGTGAAAAACAGTGACAGGTATAAATGGAAATATTGGCTGGGACCAAACAATATTAAAGTTATTTCACTTTTTTTTTTCAGGATTCTATTCGTGTAGTCTTGGGAAACCTGGACAATTTGCAGCCATTTGCTACAGAGCACTTCATTATATTTCCCTGTATCCTTTCATTTCTGGATAGAAATGAGCGGCAAGCCACATTGTAGATTCAAATGGAAGAAGCAAACCCACAGGGCAAACCAGGGAAAGGAGAGGGCCTTATCCCTAAAATAGTACTGAGGGATTCACATGACTAACTTCTTTCCTCATTCCTTAGCACCATTTCCCAGATAAAAGCAAATGGGAGAGCATATCCCACCTGAAATTCAAACATGGGGAAATTGTCTTGGTCCCCTATCCATTTGTTTTCACTCTGTATGTGGAGATGAAATGGTTTCATGAAAGTCTGTCACCAGGTAAGTAGAATGTTGGAAGTGTGAGTGGAGAGAAGAAATAGGGAAGGTTGAATGTCCATGGGTTAGCAATGCAAGCTCAATATGGCAAAATGGTCAGCCAGACTGGGCCCCAATACCACACAGTGCAGAGGTTAGGAGCAAAGTGCTCCAAGCCAGACTGCCTGGTTTAAATCCTGGTGGATTTTCCACTTAATAGTTGTGTGATCTTAGATGAATTAGTTCATCTTTCTGTGTCTCTTGTGAAATGGTGAAGAAGAATAATAGTACCTATCTTGTTGGGTTCTTAAAAGGATTAAGTATATATAAATACTGGTAGATGGAAAGTAGTAAAAAGTCTGACAGTAATCACTCAATGAAAGTGATCTATTATATAAAAATACTTCCATTTTAGAGTGTGCAGTGACTTTCACCTTATGGGTATCTTAAAGGTGTCTCCCAGTTTTTAATCTCTGAAGGCTATGGCTATTTTTATTCATAGAGGGACAAATAGATGCCTGCCAGTTTGATTTGAAAAAGTGCAAATGCCTTGCCTCAAAATATCTCCCCAATTCATTTGTCACTGATATCTGAAGTTCCATTCCCTTTTAAGTGGCATATCATTAGAATACAGTATGACTGTAATACTTCTGAGCTTGTAGATGACAATAGTTCTAAAATAGGGGAGGAAGAGAATTTGAAGACACTGTATCTCTAGCAAAAGTGGTACCAGACAGAAAGGAGAAGGGCAGACACAGAGGTTTTTGTCTAGAACCAGTTCTGAGAAATAAATGATAGCCAGAAATCCAGGTGAAACAGCATCTTGATTCATTATGACATTCAAATTTCCTGTTGTAGGGAAACCAATAAAAGACAGTCCTCTTGGATTGGTAAGTTTGCCTTTTCTGTACAAGATGAAGATTGCCTTTATTGCCTTGTATTGATCAAAAGGTCCTGCTCTTATCTTTTCCTCTTACTTTGCTCTTTGGCCGCTGCTCAGATGCAGTCAGAATTGTATATATGAGACCATCTTTTTCTTCATGGCCAGAGTTCTGAGTTGGTCTCTAACAGAATATCTATTCTTACTTGAAAAGCGGGTGTTAAATGTTGCTCTTGGCAATTTAAAGATGGGGAGTTGTCCTCACTGCCCTCATGAACTGTGAGCAACTCTGGAAAAGGAGTCACAGGAGTGTGGTTCTTCTCTGAAGGTCCTCACAGAGAGGAAAGCAGCAGGAGCCAGGAAACGAAAACGAGTGGAAGTGCTCAGCTCCCCCAGCAGGCCAGGGCTGGACAGGTCAGTGGTGTTGAGAGAGTCTAAATCCTGCACCCTCGTTAGGCTTTGCCAGCTATTGCTGCCAGTTGATTTTATCCTTTAGTGAGTCACTTTTTGTCTTGGGGCTTCATTGGTACCTGCCTGTTTCTCTGGGGTGGACTACAATTTGAACACAAATCTTTCCTCAGCAAAGTAGGATTCTTCTGTTCATCAGACAATGGCTGGGAAGAAATGCAATCATATCTATACAATTGAATCCAATCCATATTCAGTGAGTATTAATATGGTCATACTACCAGAAGGCATATGACTTAAGAAATCCCAGTATATTATACAAGAATATAGAGAAACCCTCAATAGAGTGGGAAAAAATAAAGTATAATCCTACTTTAACTAGTAAGCTACTTACTAGTAAGCTTACTTACTAGTAAGTAAGTAAGTTTTGGAACTCTACCTTAAGAGATAGAATAGGCTAAATGTAAATGTCTGCAAGATTATTGCATGGAATGCTGCAATATTAGGGGCAATGTTGAACACATCCCTAACATGTTGAAGTTGCTATTGTGGAGGCTACTTATTTTCTTCTTTTGAATCTCTGTCAGGGACAGAGTGAGTCAGTCAGTAAGGTAATTCAGTCATTCTCATTAGCCCCAGAGAAGGCAGTTGGAATAATCCAAGATGTGGTTTGCTCCCTAGCCCAACATGCTTTTAGCCCATGTTCACAGAGCAACTGCTCCTTTCCGAGGACCATGTGGGCACACAAGAGCAGTGAGTGTGAACCATGAGGGAGCTGACCCCTCTACCCTCCAAATGCACATGTCAGGGAAGAGTTAGGAAATTTATTTCCCAGCCAGGTGGAATGTGAAGGTACTTGGAGGTGTGAAGCTTTGCTCAGTTCTATTTGATTGAATTTTCCATGGGGATGAGGCCTCACAGCTTTTCTTTCTATGGGTTTTGATGTAGTCAAATATTTCAAAATCTGATTACCTGATGTCCATCACATTTTCCCTTTCTCAACCCCTAGATCGCTAAATGTCTTAAATTGGGATTCTGCTGTGAATTAAAGCAGCACCCAAAGAGAATTTGGCCACACAATTTATTCTGCAGGCCAGGAGTGGTATAAAAATAGCTAACCTGCTGAAATATTCATTTGGGCCATATTTGCTTAAAAGTGGTGATGTTGCTGCTGCCAGTAACATTTCCTGGGCTTTTCCCCCCACTTCAGGGCTAAGATCGGGATTTCCAGCCAAAGCCCCAGCAAAAAGAAGCCCCTTATGGAAACCAGGAGGGTAAGCACCAAAATGGAGGCTTCAAGGCTTCTGGCTGTTCCTGCTCTGTTACAGTCAGGATTTCCATTACCAGCACATCTTCATCCTATGTACAGCCTGAACTGACTGAATTCATTCTCAAGTTTCACCATCTGCAGAACATCCAACCATTCCATCCTTGCCACAACCTGTCCCAAAAGTGGCCACGTACTATACACATCAATGAATCCTTTTGTCGAAAGGTCTTTTCTTCTCAACTTAAAAAGCTGCTTCTTATACTCTGCAGTAAGATAAGAAAACAGGTCTGTTGAATTGTGGTGAGATCCAGTAGAGAATTCCTTCATTTTAGAAACATTTTTGCTATCATCTACACTGGGGTCTGAGCCTGGGAACATGTAGTGTGTGTGTGTGTGTGTGTGTGTGTGTGTGTGTGTGTGTGTGTGTTTGGAACATGTAGTTTTTATAGATGAGGTAGGCATGTATCAGCATGGGATACTGGTAAGAGAAAACTTCATTTAGGGCAGTGATGGGCTGGCCCCAATAGTATTTTATTTCATTTGTGATATTTATTCCCCTTTTATTTTTTTTTTAATTTTTTTTTTTATTTATTTATGATAGTCACAGAGAGAGAGAGAGACGCAGAGACACAGGCAGAGGGAGAAGCAGGCTCCATGCACCGGGAGCCCGACGTGGGATTCGATCCCGGGTCTCCAGGATCGCGCCCTGGGCCAAAGGCAGGCGCCAAACCGCTGTGCCACCCAGGGATCCCTTATTCCCCTTTTAGATATTCCTGTATCTGCTGCTTCTCCATTTCAGAGCTGCTTTTCCAAAGTAGGCTCTAAAAGAACACTTTTTAAATTTTCTTTTCCTCTTGAAATAGCTGTTATTTGTGCCTTTTTCATACTTATTACTTACCTCTCTAAAGTATCTCTGACCTTAAGTATTTAAACATTCCCAGTTAGCCTCCCTCACCTTCCCGAGACCCATAACATGATCAGTTACAGAGCAAGCATCTATGTGTGCATTTATTTATTTATTTATTTAATGATAGTCACACACACACACACAGAGAGAGAGAGAGAGGCAGAGACACAGGCAGAGGGAGAAGCAGGCTCTATGCACCGGGAGCCCGACGTGGGACTCGATCCTGGGTCTCCAGGATCGCGCCCTGGGCCAAAGGCAGGCGCCAAACCACTGCGCCACCCAGGGATCCCCCTATGTGTGCATTTATTCAACAGACTTACTGTGTGCCAAGTATTAGCAATACCAT
Source organism: Nyctereutes procyonoides (assembly GCF_905146905.1). Classification (NCBI taxonomy): domain Eukaryota; kingdom Metazoa; phylum Chordata; class Mammalia; order Carnivora; family Canidae; genus Nyctereutes; species Nyctereutes procyonoides. The sequence goes on from NW_026575025.1 coordinate 11,541,850, forward strand.
GCTCTCCTCCAGGATGCCGACGGTATGAAACTAGGCAGACAGTTATTGATAGATGTGCTCTGTGTGGGAATAAAAGAAGCACCAGGAATGAAGGGACCACAAAGGAGAGCCTCACCTAATTTAGGTGGTTGTGAGGGAGAGTTCCCAGAACAGCTCAGACAACTAAGGCCAAGAGGAAAGAGTACATACAGTGAGTACATTTGGTGCCTGCAAGCCAGGGCACCTGGAGCTTAGTTAGAGTCCAGTGCTCAGACATGTTACTGAGGAGGTCAGCACAGGCTGGATCATGAAGGACTTAAGGCCACCTTCAAGTTCACAGGATTTCCCCAAAACATTTTTTACATAGAAATATAAAGCAATTTTCATTTCTAAGTGATTTTTCTGCCTCCTCTTTGCAAGGTATCATGTTAGCTGCTGAGGTACATGCTAACACATAGTTGGGGGAAGAGAGAACCCTCAGGGACTCACACTTCTGCTCCTGTGGGTAGAGGCAGGGTAGAGGACCCATTGTACCAAGGCCAGCTGGCCCACTGAGTGGTTATAGGCTGATGATTGCCCTCTACTATACTCCCATCCTTTCAAGAAGGAAGATAAAGAAATGAGAAAGTACAGGAGTACATGAAGATCTGAAGAACAAAGACACTTTATACAACCAAGATAATTACTATTAAAAGAACATTTCCCTCACTTTCTATCCTTCATACCTTCCTATTCTTAGTTTGACACATCATTTCCCTGAAGAACAGTACCCACAGTTTCTTACTCAACATAATTACCTTTCAACCTGATACTGGGTTTAGAAAAAACTGAGAAAAAAAAAAAGGAACATGTTTATTGATTTTGACTCAAAGCCCAGTGATGGTCTCCACCGTAGACCCTATTCCCAGAGAGAGGATTTCTCCTGAATTAAGTGATCACAGTGACTCTCAGTGTAAGTCACTTGAGCTGGAAAAATTGAATTTCCTCCTATGGTCCAGTGGTTAATATTTTCTCTCCCCTTTGGGGAACTCCCGGTATAGGTTCACAGTCAGTGTGGACTGTCATGTCTGAACATGACACCACTGGGAGCTGGTACAAGGAAAGCTTAGAAGAACACAGCACATATTTGAATAAGGTCTCTGTTTCATAAGAGGTGTTTTGGGGAGAATGGGAAGGAAAGGCAGACCCATTCCTTTTATTACTTCAGGCTTCAGACTAGAGATCTGGACTTTGTAAGGATAAAAAAGTGGGGGAGGGCAGATGAATGGTTCAGAAGTAAAACAGACTGTCATGTGTGTAGTTTTTTTGTTTTTTTGCCACCTCTCCCTGAACTGTACTTCCAAGCAGATCTGGCTCTGAACATACAGAGAACAACCTTGTGTTGGGTTGTAAGTTTATAATGTCTTATTGGATGTCCCAGATGATACTCTCAGTCTTATTTCAGGCTGTGTTTTTCCTTTCTTATGACACTTGTCTGAAAAGACACCTGTCAAGATTTCAGAAGAGCACAAACGCTAGACTATTTTGTGAGGGGAATCTACCCTGGTTGGGAAATCTTTACCTCTGCTCTGGGGGGCCTCTGCCCTTCTGTTTCCTTCTGCCGACCTAAGTAGAAGCTTTCATTAGGGCCAATGCAGCAGAATTTAAGCTCTAAATCATAGTTTCATTAAATTTGTAAGAATCATTTCTTCAAACCACAAATCAGAGCTATACCCCTGTAAGCCAGTACACCTGGAGACTTAGAGGTAAGAGATGGTTTCCTTCCTCCCCAGAGTTCACTTTCACTTTCACAGGAATCTGGCTTAGGTAGCAGCCGATGTGTTCTGAAATTTGAGGGTTTGTGGAAAATCTTCTCTTAGAAATACAGCTTTTGCTTTGGATGGGGGATATATCCTAACTTTCCTAGAGGCTCATCATGCCTCTGCCTGCTGACCTACCTTGACAGTCTGTAATCCTTTGCTATAGAATTCTTCACCAGCACAATGGCTCAAGGAACTTCCCAGCACTGCTGGGTAGTCAGGCCCTCAGGTTCTTTCCAGGGGAAGGTAGTGGCCAGTTGGCAGAGAATACTAAATATATGAACCATGATTCTGAATATCAGGGTGTCAACTGAAAATGTTGTGGGCTTGGAACCAGATTATAGGATGTCCCCTTCACAGTACAAAAGAAGTAGCACAGGGAGAAGATTGAGTTGTACTGTGCTGGTTGCTTAGGCCATAGTCATGTTTCCACCACCCCAGCTCTAGCCATGCTCATCACATTTACTTGTTAATGGTACTTTGCCTTTGTACATTATATCCCTATCAAAAATGCCCTGTTCTCTCTGACCATCTCCCTGCCTGGAGATTATGACAAAATCTCACTCATCCATCAAGGCCCCATTCAAATACTACTTCCCCTGTGAAGTCTTCATTGACTAACCACCAACCATCAAATAGCATTCAGACCACCAAGCTATATAGGAGTAAAGTTTAAAACTTTTCTTGATCTTCTTTTAATCAGAACAGGGAAGGAAAAACCCATCAGGAATGGCAAGAGACCCCAGCATTTAATATCACTGATGTCCAGGAACAGGGTAGGTTCTGAGAAATTTATTCTCTTTTAATAATTGTCCTGTCTTTAGTTCTCTGATGAGCAGAGCAGCATAGAGCTCTGAGTCTGGGCACACTTGCTGGGTGATGTGCCTTGCTCCCGTGGAGATGCCTGTTGGCCATCCTCTGGTCTTGGGGCCTGCCTTTGAATAGTAAAAGCTGACCCAGCACCCAAGAGAAGTGAAGGGAAATAATGCATGTCCTTCCCATGTTTCTAATGCTGAAAATGATGCTCCTGCTATTTGAAATATTTCCATGTGGGGTAATAAGTTTAACACAAAGGTTGGGAGGGATGTACTTCACTTGTCTTGTTGGAGAATAATCTTCCTACAGGGCATTAGTGTTAATATTGAAGGTGCAGTGGATATTTGGCAAGGGCTAGGAATGCATGTTAAGGTGTTGTCTAGCATAAGGCTTCAGTATGGACTGTAGATATCAGATTCAGGGATGTAAGCACATGACTTCTTCAACAAGTCATCATTCCATGATAAGACACCATCCGTGGCAGGTGGCTAGGACTTGAGCAGTGTAAAAATCTCAGGGGCCCAACTAAAAATACTCCAAGGTCAGAATAGCATCTCAGAACTGAGCTGAGATGAAACTGGGAAGGTCAGAACAAACAATTCACCTGGCTTCAAACCAATCTTGGTATGAGGCTGCCCTTGGCTCATTGGATGTCACATGAAAGTAGCCCACAGACTAATACTTTTCCCCTGTTTTCCTTGCAGATTCTAAGTCAGAGGACAGCCCAGCAGGACAGATCATCCCCCCACTACAGCAAAACAATCCACTTCCACCTAAAGGACCCACAGAGCTGGTAACTGGTGGCTTCTTTGGGTTTCTAAGGTAGGACAGATGTCTCTCCTACCATCAATCTGAGACTCTGGCTCCAGAGTCTGCCTCATTGAGTCTCCCAGGGAAATTAGAAAAGAAAGCAGATTACCTGCGTAATCTCTATTTTCCCCAAGACACATGACGGAAATGAGACTCAGCACAAGGGCCCTAACTGAATTTAATAAAGACTATGTATGTCTTGTTCATTTTTATCCAACCCACCCCAGTGTGCCTAGCAATTGGACCTCGTTCCATAAATACTGCTTGGGCAGAGACTATTCATATTGTTGGGTCATTCAGATGCTTTGGTTATCAAATGCTTCCATTCTCCCCTCTGAATCTTGGCTGTGTTTTCATAGTCCTTTTTGCAAAAGACAGTTAGCAAATCCCTTTATCTCTCTAGAGCTCAGCCCCCCCCCCCCATTGCAGTTCTCCTTCTTCATGCCCCACTCCTAAGTATAAGCTAATTTGGGTACCTTTTCAAATGCTACTCCAGACTTGAATCCATTCAGTGGTTTCCCCAAAGCAAAAATGCCCCAGGTAATGGAGCCCTAATGGGACTGGGAGAAGGGAGGGACCTTTAGAAACTTAACCCATTCTGCTCTCCTTCCCACAGCTCTCTCTTCCCCTTTCGCTACTTCTTCAGAAAGAGCAGCCTGTGAGCTTTCCAGATGCAGCAGTGGGAGAGTGTCCTCTTGCAGTGACTCTTCCCATTCCATCCTGTGTATGACATTTCAGTCATGGGCAGTGTGGGCCCCAAGCTCCCAGAGTCCTCTTGCTGATTTGCCCTGTTCTTTGCCCCTTTACAATGGATTTTTTTTTAATTTAAAACACTAAGAAAAGAATAGAACTTCCTAAAATGTTCTAGTCTGAGAACTGTACTGCTCTGAAGGCCAGTTTAGGTCTTTCATCTCCAGCACTTAGGATCTCAATGAAAATAAATTATTTATGAAGAATTATTGACTGAACTTCATGAAGTAGAAAGAAAGCAAACTCTTTCCTGAAGATACAGGGAAGCAATGCCTGAAACCTCCCATGGGTCTACCTGGTTATTGTTGGCAGGATGCTTTGGGAGTGTGGGATCTGTACTTGACCTCAAACCTTAGTCTTAGCCTCCCTGCCACGGCTTAGGGAATGGGGTCTTATAATGGGGTCTTTCCTGAGCCCTGCTGACCCTCAAGATATCATCTATTCCCAATTCACCCAGTTTGGCCCCAAAGCACACTCTCAGTAGGTAAATGCTTTCCACTCACCTATCCCTCTGGCTTTTAACAGTAACTTAGTTTAGATTCTCATATTAACTGCAAGTCAGCCCAGGTTAGGGCCCCTAGGGAGAAGACCAGGGCACCTGAGCTCTGACTTCATGTAACCCAAGGGCTGACCTGGGACAGACAGGTTAGACTTCTGTTGTGTGGCCACAGAAGATCAAATAGGTGGGAATTTAGGGAAACTCAATTTAGCTCAGAACAAAGGAATCTGTTATAAATGTCCAGTATTAGAATGGGCCACCTTGTAAGATAGTCCTTGTCACTTCTAGTCTTTAAACAGAGCTGATGGTCTGTCACATGCTGGAAGGTTCCCATGATGAATGGCAGAATTGGGGCTGGGATGTTGAGGTCCTTGGAGTCCCCTTGTTTTGGTTGCCTTACCCTGAATAGGGAGATGTGGCTGCTGTAGACAGGCCCAGGTCCTGAGAGGAATTGGGCTGAAGGGGAACTGGAGGAATAAGGACAAGTTGGGTTCATTGCCTTTGTCCTACTGTCCCGAACAAGGCCTGCTTTACAAAGCCACTGAAAGGTTCAACTCCAGAATCTAGAGATCTGCATGCCATTTTGACTCTGACTAGCTTACAGTGAAGCCTTGACAAAGTCACTTTCCTCTCTGGTTCTGATTTTCTCTTCTCAAAAATGAAGGGGTAGGATTCAATGAGCTCTTAGGCACCTTCAAGCTATAGTGGTGTATGTGGCGGGCTCTGCCTCTCTGAGCAAATCAGTGAGGCAGTGGCCCTGGTGTGTGTATGGGGGGGGGGGGTGGCAACTACCATAGAGTTCTTTCTGATCTGATCTCTGGCCTGCCCTAGCCCATGCAGCTAGTACTGACAAGGGGAATCTTTTCCAACTTGCCACATTCTTGCCCCAAGTGTAATTTAGCACCATGTATGGAGAACAGATTTGGCCTGACATTAACTCTGTTACCTTTAGTAGCTTTCCTTCTCTAAGCCTTAGATGCTTTACCTGTAAAACCAGAGCCAGAGCTAGATGAAATAATGGGATTTGCTGGGGTTGACAGCTTCAGACAGTTCTAGGAGTCAGGTCCCTGTTATTCCAGGGACTAGGAGGAGCCCCACTTTGTGCCTGACCCCCACCCAGGATGAGTCATCTGCCTAACAGTGAAAATGAAGCTCTGAAATGGACTTAGAACCCTCCATTCTCCCCAACTCCGCCACTAAGCTTATCTCAGGAGGCTCTTACTAGTGTCATTTCCCTTGTCTAAAAAAATATCCTCCCCACACTTTTCCTATATAGTGGATAAGGGACAAGCAGGAATGAGTTTAGTAGCTTCAAGGTTGGGGTAGCAAGGCCCTGAACAGGGGAGTGTCTTGGCCCAAGGCCACACAGCAAAGAAGGAAAGAGCCCTGGTGGCCAAAACGCAGCCCAACTGGGGCAGTCTCTTTCCCCAGTCACACATATGCTACCTGCTGCACCAGCTCCTAGTTTTTTTTTTCCACATCTCACTTCCTCCAACCCTGGACCTCAGGCAGCAGAAAGCAGAAGCCTCTGAGGACCACACCTCAGAGAAGAGCTGGATCTCCCAGGTGGGATTGCTCTGAGGCCTCTGGCAGGGAGGCAGGCCTGTAAGCTGATCTCCAAGAGGGCGTGGCTCCAGAATGCTGGCAAATAAAAATCCAGAGAGCCAGCACTGTCTGGAGACCAGCAGAAGACCTGAGGAACCCATTCAGCAAACCATTCAGTTCCTGGGCCTTGGAAGTGGTAAGCCCCCTGAGGAGGGAGAAGCTCTGGGAGGCCCTGGGGCCTGCAAATGGGGGAGATGGAGGCAGATGTTTGTGCTTCAGATAGTAGAAGAAATTCCAGGGAAGAATCACTGCAGTGGGCTGACAGCTGCTCACACTCACACCCATCATGAGAGATACACAGGCAAACACAACATGCACCCAAAGGCAGACACAGGGAAAAGACATCCCCACTCACAGGCTTGCCTCACCCCAGCCCGAAAGACCAGCCTAGGGGCACCTGGGTGGCTCAGCGGTTGAGTGTTTGCCTTTGGCTTGGGTCGTGATCCCAAGGTCCTGGGATCGAGTCCTACATCCGGCTCCCTGCAGGGAGCCTCCTTCTCCCTCTGCCTGTGTCTCTGTCTCTGCCTCTCTGTGTCTCTCATAAATGAATAAATAAAATCTTAAAAAAAAAAAAAAAAAGATAAGCCTAACCCTGGCTCATTCACCTGGAGGCACACAGTAAGGAACTCCCCCTCCCACCTGCACACTTATCTAGAGATAGGTATCCACCCACTGTTTCAGATACCCATGGCATCTCCCCAAACGCTGTTCCTCTGCCTGCTGGTCCTGGCGGTCACTGAAGGTTGGGGTCGGCAGGCGGCCATCCCAGGCTGCCACTTGCACCGTGAGTAACCCTGAGAGCAGACAGCTGGGTGGGAGCAGAGAGCTAATGGACAGGTCCAGAAGGGCAGGCAGCACCCTCAATGGACCTACACTGAGATTCCAGTGACAGAACTAGGTGAGGCTTCGCAGAGGCACTGTCTCCCACTCGCCTGTCTCCTTTTAGCCTTCAATGTGACAGTGCGAAGTGATCGCCAAGGCACCTGCCAGGGCTCCCATGTGGCACAGGCCTGTGTGGGCCACTGTGAGTCTAGTGCCTTCCCTTCCCGGTACTCTGTGCTGGTGGCCAGTGGATATCGACATAACATGACCTCCGTCTCTCAGTGCTGTACCATCAGTGGCCTGAAGAAGGTGAGAGGGTCCAGCCCAGCAGTGGCTCTTTGGCGGTGGGGAGACAGAAGAAATGGGAACCTAAGATGGCCCAAGGAAGGTGAGTGAAACACGGATACTTTTCTCCCACAGGTGAAGGTGCAGCTGCAGTGTGGGGGGGACCAGAAGGAGGAGCTGGAGATCTTCACAGCCAGGGCCTGCCAGTGTGACATGTGTCGCCTTTCGCGCTACTAGCTCATCCCTTCCCTTCCTCCTTTGCCTTGGTCAGAGGGTTTGAGTTGGAGTATATCTTGTATATCCCAAGCCTCATTCAGGACAATTCCAGCTTCCTTAAGATTCTGTGATTGTCCCCAGTTTCTGCCTCTCTCCTACCTCTGCCTGGCCTCCTAACCAGACTGTCATCATTTCACTCCCCTCTTTGTACCTACCCCTGAATAAAGCAAGCAGTTCTCAAGTTTCTCTCTTTATTAAGTCTACCCCCAGCCAGGGGAAGGGGGAAAGACCATGGTAACTGTGACACCCCCCCACCCCAGGACACGGGGAATCTCTTCTGCCTGTGCCCTCACCCCTCCCCCTGCCCAATAAATAAAAAGGGGACAAGGAAGTACAGGGTGAGGGAGAGGAGGGAAAGAGGATGCCCCAGGCCCAGGACAGTGTCTGTGTTGGGGGTGAGCTGGGGAGAATAAATAGACCATGGATCCCATGGTAGGGTGAGGAAGGACCTCATGCTGGCACGAGGCGGGGCAGGCAAAGGGCTGAGTCCCCTTGTTCTAGGCAGGAGCATGGTGGGAACCTGCCTGCAGTCTGGAGTCCAGCTTTTCAGGGCAGGTACAGTACCCAGTGGCAGCTTCCTGGTCAAGCCTGCCCTGGTCAAGTCCTGCCACATAGGCCTGAGAGTTCTGTTGCCAGGACCACCATCTCCTCTCCTCCTCTCCCCACAGTGAAAGCTGCCCACAGTGGGCCAAACAGGGTGCCCTCCAAGCCCACTCTGGCAAGGCCAGGGGTAGGTGTGTGTCTCTCTGGGCCCCTGGGTAGGAGAGGGGATGGAGGAGCTGATAGCTCTGGATTTAGCTCCTCCCCTTCTAGGGGATCTCTAGCTCTGACCCCCACTGGTGGCCACCTGGGGTGTAAGCCGTTGGAGGGGTGCCTCTTTGGCCCCTTGGGTCCCCTGTAACCGGCGTAGCCGTAGCTCCTCCAGGCCTTGCCATAGTTCCTGACGCTCCCGGGCCTTCTGCTGCTCCCTGGGGAGAGAGAGTGAGGCAGTTCCCCTGCCCGGGCCCACCCACAGTCCAGCCTCCCTCACCACCACCCAAGTATAAACGGACTTTAGGGCAGCCCTGGTGGCCCAGTGGTTTAGCACCGCCTTCAGCCCGGGGTGTGATCTTGGAGACCTGGATCGAGTCCCACATCAGGCTCCCTGCATGGAGCCTGTTTCTCCCTCTGCCTGTGCCTCTGCCTCTCTCTCTCTCTCTCTCTCTCTCTCTCTCTCTCTGTCTCTCATGAATAAATAAAATCCTTTAAAAAAATAAAATAAAATAAATAAAATAAAATAAAATAAAATAAAATAAAATAAATAAAATAAATAAAATAAAATAAATAATAAAATAAAATAAATAAAATAAAATAAAATAAAATAAAATAAAATAAAATAAAATAAAAAATGGACTCTATGGGATCCTCCACTTAGGAAAGAGAGCACAGGGAAACTGTCCCCTGACCGCAGTCATGAAGCTGAGGGGGAGGAAGTTCCATACCTGTAAGAAGACTTGGGAGCATGACTGGAGGGTGCAGTGGGGAGCCGGGCATGGATGGCCCAACAGGAACACAGGGAGAGACTAAACTTCTGATCACACAGGACATGGGCCATCCTCCTAGGCTCCTTCCAACCCCAAGGAGCCAGCTCCTCCCTGCCTTTTCCCCTCTCCCCCCATGCCCAGCCCAACACTCACTGCTGCTTTTCAAGCTTGTAGGAGGCTGTGAGCTCATCAAACAGCTTTCCATTCATCTCCATGAACGTCTTGAGCACATTGTAGATCAGAGACACGATGGTTCTTGGCAAGGTCCAGGGAAGGGTGAGGAAATGGGAACCACTTCAGTTTGGCGCTGCCTCCCTCCCTTGCACTCTGCCTACCCCTGTTCCCCAAAAACACATGCAGCTCTGAACACCACAGGCACTGCTCTCTCCCTGCTCCTTTCCCCTCCCTGATCCTCCCAGGTCTGAACTGCCTGGCCCTGGACCCAGCTTCTGTGGGTTAGGCCAAGGCCTAGGCACTCACTGATTCCAGTGCTCCTTAGAGACTTGGTAGAGGGTCCCAAACACAGCAGGCAGCACAGTGTGGCAGTTGTCCTCGATGAGGCTCAGGATATACTCATTGTTCCAGAAATACAGAGCCCGCTCTGCAACCTGAGGCAGCAAGATGGCAAAGGGAGTGCCTCGTAGGGGCTTCCCTGAATGTGCAAGGCCTGGTATCCACCCCCACCCCTAAACCCAGGGTGCCCTGCCCCCAATCCTCAGGGCTCATCTGACCCACCATAGGAGGCAATGTAGTGAAGAGAAAAGAGCTGGATTTGGAGTCCAATGCTCAGGGTTGAATCCTAGTTCCACTACACACTGGACATATGACCTAGGGTGAGGCATTTTAACTTCCCAGCCTCAGTGTTCTCAGCTATAAAATGGGCTAATAGTAGCTATCTCCCTAGGGCTATTGTAAGAATCAAACAAAGTGTTTAATAAATGTAAATGCCAGAGTCACCATGAGGAAGACCTGACTTCCACCACATTAAGGCCCATAAGAATGGGCAAAAGTCTGCACACATGTATAGGAATATAGCAATTACAGCCAGCCTGAGGAAGTGGAACCAAAGGCTGGGCACTGGAGGGGGACTAATGAAATCAAAAGCCACTAAGAAGAGGGGAGCAGAGTTAACAGCTCCTCTGGAGCACACCTCAGTTTACCAAACAGGCTGGCACTACACTCATCACCACCTTGTGAAGAGGTCACTGTGGTCCACTTTACAGACAAGGAAGCTTCTATCAGATTGAAGTGGCAAAGTGATTGCCCAGGGCCCCTCAGCCCATGGGGAGCATGTCTGAGGCCTGACCCTAGGTCTCCTGATCTTAAATCCAGCATCTCCCCCATCAGACCCTGGTGGGTCCAGAGGAGAAACTGAAGGTGAAGAGAGCTGCGTTAGGTGGACTGGCCAGCCCTCCTAGTCCATACCCCAGCTCCCACCCTTCCTTCTTCCCACCCCATACCTGGAAATGGGGGCTGGAAACACAGCGGGCCACCTGCTTAAAGAGGGGCTCCTGGATCTTCACAAACTGGGAGGGCTCAATGACATCAAGAATCTCTTCCATCTCCCCCAGAAACATCACCTGGGGGTAGGGACACAGGAAACAGCTGTTCCCATTTCCCCCACACACACACATTTGACTCCTCTCCAGAAACGGAGCCCTCCTGACCCCCCCTCTGGAGGACATCAGAGCCTTTCCTCATACCTCTTTCTGGGTACAGGTTTTTGGCCAGTATTTGAGCAGCCCTCGGATCACCTGTGGGAGATGAAGTAGAAAAGAGTCAGACCTGAAGGGGTGGGGCCTGCCTTTCCCCCCAGAGGTACTCACATGCTCTGTCAAGGTGGCATCCTTCTCCAGGAACTGCACCACACAGTATGCCAGCTGAGGGGGGGTGGGGGTAGGGGGAGAGGAAAACCAAGGTCAGGAGGGGACCTTGACAGGACAGATGTTTGCTCACTTACTGTGTCTCCTCTCTCATTCACTGAACATTTACTGACTGACTACCTAGGATGTACCAGGCACATGCTCTGTGTGCAGGGACACAACCATGTTCTCCCAAGGGGAATATTCAGCAAACTAGACCTTGTAAATTTTACAGAAGTTTCCATAATTGAAATCTACATCACAATCTGTGGGAATATGGAAAGAGAAGAGTTTAATCTTGCCTAGGGCAGGTCAGGAGGGAAAAGGCTGGGAAGGCTTCACAAAGCTGATGTCCAAGATCAGCCTTAAAACATCATGGAAATTCTCTAATGTAGATGATGTTTATGGAACAGAATTAGCAAAGAAAAAGAAGGTGAGGGAGGATCCTATGAATTCATGACTTAGTGTGGCTTGGAGCAGAGTGTTGGACTGACTGAATGGATGCCCTAACTCTCTCAGGATCTCTTTGCTGTGGCAGGGCCAGGCCTGGGCCTTACCTGGGCATGAAAAACAGACAGTGACTTGACAGAGTGTAGGGGAATCAGGACCCGGACCAGGAACTGCTTGTGCTCAGTCTTCAGGGGCAGTGCAAAGCCATTGATGATGCTGAGAAGGGGACAGAAAAGAGGAGGAGGGCTCAGATGACTGGGCCTCAGTCTTTTCTCCCAGAATCTTGATGCTCCAGCAGAGGCCCAGAGACAGTCACCTTCCTAAGATCTCCAGCAGTTCAGCCACACCATTGAAGTGTTCAAATTCATAGATGAATCTGTGAGAGGAACAGGAGGATGTGGAAAGGCTCAGAACAATGATAGCAGGCCCAGGCTCCTCTCAGCCATCCTGCCTGCCACCCCACCCTGCACAGTAATCCAACTCTCTCCCCACCCAGAGACTGAGCTCCCTTCCCAAGCCAGGCCCCACTGAGATCCACACCCACCTCTGAATCACCCTCCTCAGCCTAGGCACTGGTGCTCAAACCTCTCTTCTATGAGGCATTCCAACCTCTTTCTCCCCTAGACCCTAACTCTCATTTTCTGGCCCCCATCCAGTCAGCAGACACCTAGCCCGCAACCTTTTTTTATGCCTCTCAACCAAAAGAATGACAAACATAGTATCTATTCTGCATTACGAACTTCCGAAAATTATCCTGAAAGATATGGCTTATTAGATCCATTATACAGATGAAGAAATCAAGGCTCAACAGTTCAATGACACCCGCCCCAAAGTTAATAAGCAGAGGATTTAATGGACTCTGAGATCCTGGAGGACAGGGATCATGTGTCACCTATTTTGTAGCTAACAACCACAAGAGCTAATGTTTCGGAGTCCCAGCCTTGGTCAAGAAGCTACATACTGTATACTTTGGAGGCACTGTCTCATTTCACCCTGATGACTGTCCCTGGGTGAATACAGCTATCATTCCCATTCTAGAGATGAGAGAAAATTTGCCCACATTCCCCTAAACATTTGAACCAAACTCAAAAAGGCCAGTGAGCTCCAAAGCCAATCTCAACTGTAAGGCCATATGAGCCCCTATGCCCATGGGGCACTGCTGCTCAATACACACCTGCAGGAAGAATCTCTTTCTTTGGGTTTTTACGGCCTGGCACATCAAGGGTCAGAAGATTTGATCCCAGGCCCCCAGGACTGACCTAGTTAGTCTCTGAAAACCAGTTCATCACCCTCAGTCTATATTTCCTCATCTAGAAAATGGAAATAAATACCCTTCCCCTGCTGACCTCATGGGAGCCTCTGGCTCCATCTTCTCCCCTCCAGCTCTCCCCTCCCTCCCCAGAACTCAGCTGGGCAGGCAGCAGGCACCCACCGGAGAAAGATGTGGCTGCACTGTTTGCGGATGTAGGCCCGGAGCCCCAGGAACTTGCCATAGACCCGGTGCAGGATGGTCTTGAGGTACTCACGCTCCCGGGGGTCCTCACTATCAAATAGCTCCAGGAGCTAGGGGACCCAGGGTCAGGAGGTCAGGGGAGAGAGGCCAAGCCCAGGTCACTTCCATCCTAGCCCAACACCCCTCAGAGAGCTTGCCCCTGTCCCATGGCACCCCCCAGCCTGGGCTCCCCACTTCACCATCAGGACAAACTTTTGATCCACATATCTCTTGGCCACGGAGGGTTGGAAATCTGGACTTTCCAAGAAACGCAGGAAAAACTCATATACCAGCTGGGAGTGGGGACAGACAAAAAGGTGAGTTCAAGAACAGCCTCCTTCTTCCCCTTGCCCTACTGCCCCCCTCCTCCAGTCTAGAGACTCTCTCCCATCTCCTGAAATCCAGCTCCCTGCCTTCCCCAGTCCCCATACCTGCAGATGTGGCCAGGAAGGCTCAAGGTTGGGTTCATCCTCTTCAGGATCAAATTCAGGGTTCTCACTGGGTGGTAGGGTCCGGAAGATATTCACTGAGATCTGAAGAGCAGGAGCAGGGCTCGTTTAGGAAGAGTCCTCAAAGGCAGAAGCCAGGAGGTCCCTTATCCAAAGTTCTAATGAGCCTCAGCACCTGCCCTAGCAAGCAATTCACTCGTCAACAATCACTACCTGAACACATGGAAGCCCTGGGCTGGGGGCTGGGGACCCAGGAGTAAACAGGATACATCCTTGCCCTCTACTGGGCACAGTCCAGCAGGGAAGACAAGATGTTAAGTGGTAAGGTCTATCGACATTCTAGTCAGCAAAAAGGAGAGTTCTAGCTTGAGCACAGAGAAACTTCATGGAAGTGGCAGCACCTGAGCCAGACCATTGAACTAAGGGATGTGGGGTAGTGCACGCCAGGCCTTGGGAGAGCATAAACCAAAGTGCAGGGTGGGACAGGCCCAGCAGGCATGGAGGTGCCTACTTGGGCCAGATGCAGTGGGGCTGGGGGCAGGAGGAAGAAAGATGCAGGCCTTGAGGCTAAGCCAAAGAGTGTGGGGTTAGTCTTCACGGAAGAAGGGAGCCCTGAGCAGTTCAGTGGGGTTCCATGTCCCCCAATCCTCCCCCAGAGGTCAGGGGCCAGGTGCTTACCATGCGAATGATGTCTGGGTAGACAGGCTCAATGAGGACTCCCCGGGTGCTCCCCACACACTCCACCAGCTCATTGAGTGCTGCCCGCTTCACCTCCTTCCCCTTCAGGTCAGCCACACAGTCCAAAAAGTCAAACATCACCCCACATTGGGCCAGCTTCCGGCTCAACAGCTCATGCAGCTCAGAGGCTGGCACATCTGGGGAGAGGGAAGGGGGCTGAGCCTGTGCCCTGGTGCCAGAGCTCTGGGCATGGGCGTACCCTCCTAATCCATAGAGCAGCCTCCCCTGCCCCCAGGCCCACTGCCCTTGTGTCATCCCCCACTCTCTGCAGAGACCAAATCTTCCATTCCTGCAGGGTAAAGGAGCTGCGTCTCTTCTTCCTAACCCAGGCTCAGAGAGCATGATGGCCTGATTGAAAGCAAGGTAAGAGACCCCAGATGCCCGGGCTTTCCACAGGTGCCTGAAACAGCCGTGCCTCCCTCTCAGAGCTGGCACGCTATTCTAAGAGCCAGAAATGGGAAGGAGGTTGGGGGCTGAGGATCGCTTAGGTGCTCTTTGACTCAGCCGGTTGGGGGCCCTGTGGCTCAGAGATGGGGAGACTACATAGCGATCCACAGGGAGCCATGCTGAGTACCTGCTCCAGGACCCAGGCAGTGGCCTCCTGGAACCCAGGCTGTGAGCCCCACCCTTGGCCCTAGTCTGCCCCCCAGGGTGGCGCCACTTCCACATGCCCCACCTCCAAGGATGACAGGCCAGTCAGGCCATGCGTCAGCAGAGAGGGCTGGAGGGCTGGGGGTGGGGGTCATCTCCAGTGCCAGAGTCCCTCATCTGGAAGGGGCCATCTAAACCTTCTAATTGCAACTGCCAGCTGCTGGTCACCACTCACTGCAGCTTTGCTTGCCTTCCCTGGGACACAGGTACCCTGGTAGCCAGCAGCAGGGCTCACCTTTGAGCAGGGGCAGTGGAGTGAGCTCTTGCTGGTTGCTCTGATAACGGAACTGAGAGGAGCTATGGGAGCGCCGGGGCCGGGCTCTGCGAAGGGAACGGCGGGAGAAGCCATCCACCTTGTCGGGTGGGGGCACAGGCGATAGCCCTGGGGAAGAAGGGCTGGTGGGGGTGCTTGCAGGGGGCAGTTTTGTCTCCATGGTGGCCAGGTGGTGGGTCAAGCCTTCAGAGCCCCAGGGGTTCCCTCTGGGCCTGGAGGATGCCAAATGAGGTGAAGCTGACTAACTTGGGCCCATCCTGGAGGGGGAGTGCACACAACCACAGTCCGCCCCCCCCCCCAGGGCCTTTGGCAACTGCCCAGGCCTGGGGGGCAGGCAGAGTAGAGAGAAGGATGGCTCAGGTCTCAGGTCCTTCCTGGGGGTCCCGAAGAGTCCAGTTAGGGTTCTCACCCTGGACCTTTTGAAAATGAAGTCAGGGAGAGAGACCAGCAAAAGAAACAGAGAGAGCCTATCAGTTCTTCCAGGAGAGACTGTGTAGGGCTGCTCAAGTCTGAGCGCTTAAGTCTTCTTTTTCCTCCTACCTGCACCCAGACACTAAATACAGGCACAGCCCCTTCCCACAGAAGCATGTTCCACCCTTCTCCCAGACTGAAAAGCCCCAGGTTCCAAAACAATCCCTCTTGGAATGGGGCCTATTCCCCAAACCAGCCCCTACCTAGAATGGGGAACCTCGTCCTCATCCCTGGCCCCTAACAGAACGGCCCCCTTCGGCTCCACTAATCCAAGCTAACAGCGACTTCCCCAAGAATGGGGGGCTCTATCTCCAAGCACCCCTCCCTCCTAAAATCTAGCAACCTCCCCCCACCTCAGCTCCTCCTTCTTGGCTCCCCAAATCTTATCTGCCTCCCGGTGGGGGGGGACACTCACTTCTCAGAAGCCCAGACTTCCGTCCCCAACCACCGGGGGCTGCGGGTGGGGAAGGGGCGGCTGGCTGTTCAGGGCTCTTTCGCAGCGGTTCCGCTCCGGGCGCTGGCGCTGGGTGGCGGCGCTCCTGGGTTCTCTCTCCGGCTCCGCGGGCCCCGGAGCATGCCCCCAGGTCAGTCCCAGGTCGGGGTGCGGGTGTCCGGGGCGCTCTAGGCTGCCCGGGCAGCGTGCGGACCTCTCAAGTCTTGGGGCCAGACCGAGCGCGGCGCGGCGCCGCGGGAGCTCCGGCTCTGTGCGCACCGGCACCCGCCGCCCAGCAGCTCAGGATGACATCAAGTCACCTCCCCCCGCCCCCCCCCCCCCCGGCCCGCACCTCCCCGAGGGCTGGGGGGGCGGAGGCGCTGCGTCAGGAAGTTCCTGGGGCCGCTGGGAGATGTAGTTCCTTCGCCGCTTAAAGGGGGCTGTCAGACCAACGAGGTAACCCCTGCAGGGGCCTGGGGTCAAAGCTTAAGCAGAGTGGGATGGGGTCCACTGGGGCTAGGCCCCCGCGTTCTAGAAGGGAGACGGCTTGGAAGAGAGGACTCAGGACTCTGCACCAGGAAGATGGGGGTGATGCCAGGACCCTGGCAGGAAAGAAGCTCAATCCTATACCAGGCCAAAGATGTGGTCGGCTTCATCTGTGCCCCAGACATTCCACCCGCAGGGGAATCCCACCCTTACCCCAGAACTGTGGACACTTCAGAACCCATTTGGACACTGGCGCGGAATTAGTTAATAGTCTGCAGTGAGCCAGTGTCTGCTGGGAGAGGTGTGGTGCACCCAAGACTGCTGGGAAATGCAGTCCGCCCTCCGGCCTGCAGTCCCCCTCCCATCCTTCGCTGTCTATGGTGACATCATGGTCTGGGGTTTAAAGAGCCAGCCTTGGAATGGCAAAGCATCAGAGCAGGAGGTGCTCCCTGGTGGTGCTGCCATTCCACCCCAGGCAAGCTGGCCTCTCTGGACCTCCTTTAGCCCCTCTGGGCCCTCAGATGTGATAGTGGGGTTTCTTGTTCAAAACCTTACTGCAGGGTATCCAAGGTACAGGTGGAATTCCAGGAGTTTGGCATTCTGGACAAAAAGTTCCTGGCCTCAAGTCGTGGGTCTCCTTTATAGGACCCTAGACCTCAACAACGGTTATTTCTCTTAACTCCATCCCCCACACTACACTGTGAAATCTCCACCCACGACATTGAGGTCAGGGAGGGGTCTAGGGCCATTTTCAGAATCTTCTCACTCTGCCTTACACCTTCGTGACCACTCAGCTATCTTCCCCGCTACAGAGGGAACCTGGGTGCCTCAGTGATGCCCACCTGCTGTAGCAACAGAAAGCAAAGACCATAGTTTAGCCAGGCTGGTGTACAGGGCTATACGATTAAAGAGCTGGCCAGCAGCCTCCCTGCTCAGAAATCTTCAACATGCCTTGTCCACCTGACCCTTGATGTCCTCATCTGTCAAAGGAAAACCCATAATTTTCTCCTTGCCTACATCCCAGGCTCAGAAAGTGAAGCCCATCCTGCATCCCTGCAGAAAAAGCTGGGGTAAAGCAGGCCCACAGAGCCTTCTACACCCAAGGTGAGGACCCCCAGGCCCAGAGAAGAGAAGTGCTTTGCCCACAGTCCCAAAGCTGGGGCCATAGGCCCTCCAGCCTAAGTTAGGAGGACACCAGCTCCCACCTCTACCCTACACTCCCTAGGGGCTAGTGCCCTTAACTCTGAGTCTGAGGGTCTCCAGGCCAGAATGACTGTGGCGAGTTCCTGTTTTACAGAAAGGGTGTGTTCTGTTTGAGGATTTGGGGGCCTGAATGGTGGAAGACATAAAACTTCCTATAAGTGTTATTGGAACTGGGTCTCAAAATAGATACAATGTCACCTGGGGGGTACAGGGTAAAAATTCTTTTTTAAAATCATCATTATTGAGATGTCATTCACTTACTATACAGTTCACCCATTCTGGCATTGTTGTTTGATGATTACAGAGTTTTGGTTTTGCAAGATGAAAGAAAAAATTCTCGAAATTGGTTGCCCAACAATGTGAATATCCTTAACACTACTGAACTGTACACTTAGAAATGCTTAAGATGGGCAGCCTGGGTGGCTCAGCGGTTTAGCACCGCCTTCAGCCCAGGGTATAATCCTGGAGACCTGGGATCAAGTCCCACGTCAGGCTTCCATATTCCATGCAGGAGCCTGCTTCTCCCTCTGCCTGTGTCTCTGCCTCTCTCTCTCTCTCTCTCTGTGTCTCTCACGAATAAATAAATAAAATCTTAAAAAAAAAAAAAAGAAATGCTCTTTAAAAAAAAAAAAAAAGGGAGGCCCGGGTGGCTCAGTGGTTTAGCGCCTGCCTTCAACCCAGGGCGTGATCCTGGAGTCCTTGGATCGAGTCCCGCATCAGGCTGCCTGCATGGAGCCTGCTTCTCCCTCTGCCTGTGTCTCTGCCTCTCTCTCTCTCTCTCTCTCTCTCTCTCTCTCTCTGTGTGTGTCCCTCATGAATAAATAAACTCTTTAAAAAAAAAAAGAAATGCATAAGATGGTAAAATTTGTTATTTGTATTTTGCCACAATTTAGACAAAATGCAAAACCCAGGCCCTCCACCATGGACCAAGTAAAAAACCACAGCCCCCAGGCTATCTTCCATGATCCCTTCCACACCTATCCAGATGCCACTGAAGGAATTCCCAGAGGAGCTTCTGGGAGGGCTGTCTCTGGGAAAGGGACAGCCCCTGCCCCCTCAGGACCCTTGAGGCCTACAGTACCTGGTTTGCCTGATGAGTTTCTACCTAATATAATAAGGAGAGGCCCCCAAGGAGCCCCACAAAGCCTGACCCTCCCCCTTTTCTCTCTTTGGAATGGAACCATAGCCTGAGCCTTCATACCAGAAATACCCCTGTGGGACCCCCACACCACCTTCCCTCCCAAGAGTATACCGTCTTCTTTCCTCTGTATTTTTATTCTTCCATTCAGCTCCTGCTCCAAGGCCCCGGGCCAGGTTGTGGAGTGACTATGTCTTTGGAATTGGTCTTTGGTGGATCTCATGGTGCACTGAGGGACGCAGTGAGAAGACTTTTGTGCTCCCCTGAGTCCTATTTATTCCTCTACTGTGATGCAGACACAGTGGTATGTCACAGATATGAGTACAGCCTCACTGGAGGGAAGCTGATCCAAGAAGCAGCTACCCCAGATTGGGGCCTGGATATTGGGAATGGCTCTGTGTTCCCAACTTTTATACATAATGCACCCTGTTTTCACAGCAGGGGAATGACTGTGTCTTAGTCTGGACATCAGGACAACTTTTCCTAGACTCCAGAATACTAATGCCTTTGGGAGAAGTGATGCTTGTTCGTTCACAACAAGCTCTTGGACACACAGCCTCAGTTTTCCTGTCCTGTAAAATGGGGATGTTAGTAGTACCTCCCTCCAAAGGTGTGGTGAGGAGCAGATGAAGTAATGCCTATAAAGTGACAAGCCTATGGCCCAGGACATCACACAGGCTCAATTCATGGTGTCTATCACTTTAATAAACATGTGATGAACACAACACTGCCCCTGGCCTGTCATGGGGAGAAGCTGATCTCTCAGTTCATTCCATGGGCATTTTCCTATTAGCCTGCCTCCTTTTAGGGAAACTTATTTCCCAGTGCTTCACGAAATTCTTTGAGGCTGTTCCTTAGCGCCCTCCCAGTAAAGAAGTGTACAACCTACTAACCCAACCCTAGGTTACAGGGGATGGCTCCCAGAGGAACCGTGACTTGCCTGAGGCCACAGAAGACTGGAATCCAGGTTCCTGCCCCTCAGGCCAGGATGGTTGCCCTTGCTTCAGACTGACTTTTGGCAGTAGATTGCAGTAGAGGCCACCTCCCTAGTAAAGCTAAAGTAGGATTATAATTACCTGTGGGTATCCTTTAAGTCACCCATGATGCAGAGGGCTTGGGTGACCAACCCTGTTGAGCAGGAGTTGGCAAACTTTCTGTAAATAGCCAGAAAATAATTATTTGAAGCTTTGCAGTCTCTCTCTTCCCCTGCCAAGTGCTCAATTCTGCTACTGTAACAAGAAAGCAGCCCAAGACAGTACTCAATTGAGTGTGGCTGTGTTCCACCAAAACTTTATGGATACTCACATGTGAATTTCATAACATTTTCATGTGTCAGGAAGTCTTATTCTTTTGATTTTTTTAAAAAACTACTTAAAAATGTAAAAAAAAAAAAAGTTGTACAAAAATAACAGACCCCTGCATAAGGGATTTGGAATCCATTCGTTATTAATTTTAGGTTAGAGATAAGAAAAACTTTTTTTTTTTTTTTTTCCAGAGAGAAGCTGGAGGGCTGACCAAATGCAGAGAGAAAGGGTGGGGTGGGGTGGGGTGGTAAATCTCCTGATCAGCACTTCCAGGTGAGGGGTGGTGAAAAAAAGACTTCCCTGGTGATGGACTTACAGCAACATTTATAAATTTGTTTTCTTACTTGTAAGATGTTTTTCTTAATTGTAAAATCGCCACCTTAGAGGGTTATGAGAATTGAATGAGATAAAAGATGGTAAAGTGTTTCGCAAAATGCAAATGCGTACTCACTTAATTGTTTCTACGACGCGCCGGAGCTCTCGGACTCTCTCTCCCTCTGGGAAGCTTCCTATTAAGTTTGATGGGACACTGTCCCTTTAAATCTCCCCAACCACCTCAAGCAGTCGGACGCGCCCGCACCTGCGCGTTCCTCTGCGGGGCTGGCACCTCCAGTCCCAGCCTTCCCAGAGCCCCTCCGCTGGGAGGCTAAAGGTCCTCCCACACAGAATTTTTACGCAGGCGTAAATCAACCTTAGGAGCACTATATCATGCACCGAGCCCAGTCCCTTTTTCATGCTCGAAGACTCCGCCCCCCGCGGCCAATCAGTAGGCCTCGCCCTTTACAATGGCGAATGGCAGTGAGCGTGGGGGGCGTGGCTGAGGGTCCGGGGGCGCGGCCTGGCGCTGAGAGAAGCGGCGGGGACAGCCGGGGGCTCTGTTGAACAGCGTAGCCGGACGGGGATCGCCGGCGGGCGGCGAGCGGAGGCGGTCTGGGCCCGGCGGTCTCCGAGATGTCACGATGGCTGTGGCCATGGTCGAATTGTGTCAAAGAGCGGGTATGCCGCTACTTGCTGCACCATTACTTGGGGCACTTCTTCCAGGAGCACCTCAGCCTGGACCAGCTCAGCCTCGATTTGTACAAGGGCAGCGTTGCCCTGCGGGATATCCACCTGGAGATCTGGGTGAGGAACCAGGCCTGAGATCGGGGAGGGGGCCGTGTGGCGCGCAGAGACCTGAGGATCCTGGCCCAAGGGTCGGGCTGGGGAGACCAGGCGCAGGGTGTGGAGAGGCCGTGGGAGTCAGGCCCTTTCCAGGCGACTGATTGGCTTCAGAGCCAGAGCTGGGTGGGAAGGGGGTCCTTGCCTCCGCTTCACGGTAGGAGAAACCGAGGCTGAGGAGGGGGTGTCACTTGTGTGGAGAATGCCAGAACAAGCACATCGAGTTTGGGGCCTGAGTTGAGAAGTGTGGTCCTCAGGGGCTAAGGAGAAGGTGAAGAGGAAGTGGAGGGATTTGGGGGCTCTGATAGGACCAGGCCAGGGCAGTGGCAGAGTTGGGGCCTTGCAGCTAGCCAGGCGGGCAAGGCTGGTAGGGGGTCCGGAGTCCTGCTGAGAGCACCTGTGGGAAGGTGCCCTCACCTCCTGACCCTCCGATCCTGGGCCAAGTGGGTGGGGTTCACCTCCGGACGTGGATGTCAACAACCGCGTCAGCAGCACCCGTGTTGATCAACACCTCGTGTGACTGCTGCAGCTGCCTACTTCCTGCTTTTGGGAGAGTGGGATGGACCCAGTGGTGTTTGGGGAGGGGCTTGGGAATCCTGTCTCTACCTGCTTGGAAGACTCTGAGGAAAGTTGGAGAGGTTTAGCTTCAGGCAGGGAGGAGGCCAAGGGAGATGCTGGGGAAGCTGGGAGGAATAAGGTCTGGATCAGAAGCCTGAGGCTGGGGGCAGTGAGGGGCAGTGACTCACAACTCAGCCAAACTGGGAAGTTGCAAAGGAGTCACCAGTTAGAGGCACCAGCCCCGAGCTGGCACTGGGTCAGCCCCCCACTCCAGAGCAGCAGGGGTGGGCATGGGGTCAGGGGCTTCTCAGTTTTCTGGCTGGGCAGACAGGGTGCTTGGCCTAAATGCAATCTGGGGCAGGAGGAGCTAAGCTTTAGGGGTAGGCCAGGACTTCCCAAGGACTACCCCAAACATAGGGGTATAGGGGGAGACATCCAAGCCCAGAGGTGGGGACACTTGCTGAGAGCCTCTTGTCTAGGAATCCTAGTAGAGGCCTTTTCTGATCTCTGACTTTGAGGCTGGCCTGAAAGAAATGGCCAAGACCTCTAGGCTGCCTCTTTCTACTTCCAGTCCCAGGAAACACTCCCTGCCCTACCCTGCCCTGCCCTGCCCTCTTGGTGGGGATTGAAATGGCTCCTAGCTAGGCTGCGTTCGGGCTGGCCTCCAGGGAGGAGTTATCCCTGGTGGAAAGCAGGTACTTTCCCCATAGCCAGCCCCTCCCCCAGCTGCTCACCCTGCAGGTCTTGTCTAGAAGACCCCAGAAGAAGCCGAGTGCCTGGGGATCCTGGGATGGGGTAAGAAGAGAGGTCTGTCTCACAGTTACACTGAACCATTAAACTGGTTTCTTCTGTCTAGGCCTCAGTTCCCATCTAGCGACCTCTGGGTAAGGACTTTCAACTTGCTCTCTGCAAGCCTTCTGGTTCTGCCATGTGTCTGTTTATTCTTGGTTCTAACAAGAATTCACTGGGAACTATTCTGGGTGATACCACGCAGCACCTGGGATCACACAGAGCAGGCAGGTGGGCTCCTGCCTTCAAAGAGTTTCCTGGATGGTGCTGGTGCTCTTTCCCCATTTGTAACCTGCGGCTCTCAGCCTGGTACCTCAGAGAGGCACAGCTATATCAAGTGTTTGGAGTTGGTGGGAGGGGGTCCCCCCTCTCAGATGAGCCCTCTGCCAGCCTCTCCTGTACACTCCCCTTGAACTCCATATTTGCCCAGAGAGAACATGGGTGCTGCCACACTCTGCTGGGCCTTGCCACGTGCTGTTCCCATGCCTGGGTCATGCCACCTTCCATCCTCTCCGCTTGGCTCCTTCTTTTTCATCCTTCAGCTCCCCCCTTCTCTGGCATTAAGGATGGAACACATTTGGGTAGACCCCAAGAGTAGGAATCAATTAGAGCAATGGTAGCACTCAGGTAGCATGGGGAGGGGCAGGGAGAACCAGGGAGCTCTCCAAGGTCAGAGCAGACCAAAAAGTGCGGCCGCCAAGGAGACAGCCACATTTGGAGTTTCCCTAAGCCGGATCTGTCCCTTCCCTGCTCCCAGTCTGTGAACGAAGTGCTGGAGTCCATAGAATCACCCTTAGAGCTGGTGGAAGGCTTCGTGGGCTCTATCGAGGTGGCCGTGCCCTGGGCTGCGCTGCTCACCGACCACTGCACCGTGCACGTGTCGGGCCTCCAGCTCACCCTGCAACCTCGTCAAGGCCCGGGTGAGGGCAGGGCAAGGCTGGGGTTGGGGGGTTGGGGAGCAAGTGGTAGGAGTAGGCCTACTGACTAGGCCTGCCTAGTTGCTGACTAGACCTGCCTCTCCTGAGACCC
This sequence comes from Nyctereutes procyonoides, assembly GCF_905146905.1. Lineage (NCBI taxonomy): Eukaryota > Metazoa > Chordata > Mammalia > Carnivora > Canidae > Nyctereutes > Nyctereutes procyonoides. Next base: position 11,565,499 of record NW_026575025.1, read on the forward strand.
TCTTCCTACTCATAGGGTCAGGGGCTGCCGACTCGCAGACCTGGGCCTCATGCATGACCACCAGCCTACAGCTGGCTCAGGAGTGCCTTCGGGACGGGCTGCCTGAGCCCTCTGAGCCACCACAGCCCCTGGAGGGACTGGAAATGTTTGCCCAGACCATTGAGACAGGTAAGTGGGCCTCTAATGGCTACCCTGCTCTCTATACCTCCGTCGCCCACAAGACAGGCCCCAGACGACAGGATGGCCACACTGCTGCCCCAGTGGGGAAACTCTGCCTGCCCCTTGCTGTTCCACCTGGCCTGAGACCCCTTTCTACCACTTAGTGCTGCGAAGGATCAAGGTGACCTTCCTGGACACTGTCGTGAGGGTAGAGCACTCGTCGGGTGATGGGGAGCATGGCGTGGCAGTAGAAATCCATGTACAGAGGTAGGGGCATGCCAGGCGGGGTGGGCTAGTATGAAGAGGAAGGGGAATGAGGGACTGCTGAATGGTGTTGGCCTTGCCCCTGCCCCTTACCCCTGCTCAGGCTCCTGGGAAGTAACAGGGCAAATCTTGGGTGGGCCTGGGTGATAGTGGCTATGGTGGTAGAGAGACCATATTGTGGGAATGGAGTCCAGGGGCCGAATTGTTGCGGCCCCAAGGATCAGGTTACACACTGAGGGTCTGAAGAGCAAGGGCTGGCCATGGGGGTCCATGATGGCCTGGCTATGGTGGGGCAGCTCTGCTGGCCAGACCCTCTGACCCCAGACCCCTAAAACACAATGCTGAATAGGGAGAGGGGCTCCAGCCTGGGGTGGCTGGGGTAAGGGCTGATCCTACACTCCCCAGACTGGAGTACTGTGATGAGGCAGTGCGGGACCCAAGCCAGGCACCTCCAGTGGATGTGCACCAGCCTCCTGCCTTTCTGCACAAGCTGCTGCAGCTGGCAGGAGTCCGCCTGCACTTTGAGGAGCTCCCCCCACAGGTGGGCTGACTCTGATCCCTAGTTTCTTTCTCCTAATCCCTGTCTTCTCTCCTGTCTGCCCCACTGCACCCCATCCCTTCTGACCATCTGTGACCTCATCTTCTCAACCCTTTCCCTCCTGTATCCTCTTGCCTTCAGGAAGAGCCTCCGAAGCCCCCATTGCAGATCGGCAGCTGCTCAGGGTATATGGAGTTGACAGTGAAATTGAAGCAGAATGAAGCCTTCCCAGGCCCAAAGGTGGGTCCCCAGCTCCTGTGGAGGAGGCAGTATGCCCCGTTTCAGAAAGTCCTCAGCAGTGGTGATCCCCACTACAAAGCAGGATCATTGTGTGGAGGAGATTACTGACTTCTTGGCAATAGAGAACCAAGCTCAGTGGACAAGTTTTGGCCAGGGTCACACAACTAGTTAGTGACAGAGCTTAGCCTGGGAACTGGCATCCCGAGGAGGTGAGGGCAGGTGGGTGGTGGCTCTCAGAAGGCCACATTGTTGCCCCCTGGTCCCTTTTATCCCAGCTGGAGGTGGCTGGACAGCTGGGTTCCCTGCATCTGCTCCTGACCCCTCGGCAGCTCCAGCAGCTTCAAGAACTGCTCAGTGCCATGAGCCTTGCAGGTGAGGCCTCTGGGTGCTGCAGGGGATGGGATGGCCAGGGAGGGGCCACCCAAGCTGGTCTGACACAAAGAAGTGTCCTCCTCCATAGACCCAGAGGGCCTGGTTGGCAAGCTGAACAAGAGCCGCCCACTAGGTGCTGAAGACCTGTGGCTGATTGAGCAGGACCTGAACCAGCAGCTGCAGGCAGGGGCTGTGGCTGAGCCCCTCAGCTCAGAACCCCTTACCAATCCTCTTGTCAACCCGGACAACACTGGTGGGTGTGGGGCCAGACCTGGCAGTTGACTGGGCAGCTAGCCTGGGTGCAAGAGTCATGGGGGCCAAGTACAGCTTTCCCTGACCTCCCTTGCCCTGGCCCACAGACCTCTTCTTCTCCATGGTGGGTCTCACGAGCAGTGTGGCCTCAGCCCTCTCTGAGCTCTCGCTCTCGGATGTAGACCTAGGATCCTCTGTGCACAGTGACATGGCCCCCCGCCGGCTGTCTGCTCATGCACACCCAACTGGTGAGTGCTCCCAGGGCAAGAAGAGCTGGAAGAGGCCTCAGTGCCCACGTGATGGCATGCACATGCAGGAGGCCTCCATCGATGCTTTGAGGATCACTGTGGTGACTTGGTTCCCTTGGGATGCTTGGGGAACCTGATGGATAGAGGCTAGGTTTCAAAGTCAGTGATCCTGGGCCACGCGCTTAAATTCTTAGAGACTCAGTTTCTCCTTCCATAAAAAGGGCATAAGATCTGACCTTGCCAGGCTATATGTTTCTGGCCGATGTTTATCGCGAGATTATGTATGTCAAGTGCTGGCCTGAGTGCTTTATCACCCCTTATTCTTCCAGCTCCTTGAGAGAGTGGAATTGAGCCTAGGCTCAGTATCTGGCATAACGAGGCTCTGCATCACCCCTGACCAGCCACGCCCCATGCCAGAGTCACATAGTCCATCTGGGCCAGGGCTTCTCCCAGCCCCCAGCCCAATATCTGGGGTACTCATGAGCTCTGGGAAGTCCCTGGTGAAACCTCTGTCCTCTCAGGCAAGATGGCCCCCACGCCCCTCCCGGACACCCTGCGCCCTGACTCGCTGGTGAAGATGACCTTGGGGGGCATGACCCTGACTTTGCTTCAGACGACTGCCCCATCTTCTGGACCACCTGACCTCACCACCCACTTTTTTTCGGAGTTTGATGCCACCAAGGATGGGCCCTTCGGCTCCCGTGACTTCTACCATCTCCGACCGCGCTTCCAGAGGGCCTGTCCCTGTAGCCATGTCCGGTACAAGCCCAAGGCAGGGGCCCAAGGAGAGACTCCCTCAGCCCCACAAGCCCAACCTCTGATGCCCAGCTTCTTCCTTGCAGACTAACGGGCACAGCTGTGCAGCTGTCCTGGGAGCTGCGGACAGGCAGGGGCCGGAGGACTACCAGCACACAAGTGCACTTTGGTCAGCTCGAGGTGCTGGAGTGCCTGTGGCCCAGGGGTACCTCAGAGCCTGAGTACACAGAGGTGAGGGTTGAGAGCGAGTGTGTATGTGGCAAGGCCTGCAGGTACAAGTGGGTGTGGAGGCTCAACCTGACTTTTGCCTCCTGTATCCCATCCCAGATCCTGAGCTTCCCCAGCAGCCTAGGTTCCCAGGCCTCAGCTCGGCCCTGTGCCCACCTGTGTCATACACAGACTCTACGCAGGATGTCCAGGGTAATCCACCCCCTCCTATGCCTGACCTTTGGCTGTTTCCCGTGGTACATTTACCCCTCCCCACGTCTCGGCCTCTGCTGGTACCTCCCTGTTCCTACCTCCTTCCCCCTTTGCCTATGCTCCAGGTAGAGCATACCTCCCAGTCTGGGCCCTACATAAGGCATCCTCTTGGCCTGGTGGTCTCTTCCCTGGCTCATCTTGGCAAATCCTTGCCAGTTTCCAAATATTAGGTGGCTTTTATTAAATTAACATGGTCCTCTTTCTCAGACAATGTGGTGAAGATTTCCCGGTCCCCTGTTCAAATTTCCCTTCCCACCACCACGGAGGACTATGTGTTCTGTTTTTGCTCCTTCCCATCCTACCCTCACTGACCCCCCGCCCCCCACAGCCCTCACTGACCTGAACACCTTCGCCCCCAGAGCCGAGCCCGGCGCCCAGCTGCCTGCCATTGCCACTCAGAACTGGCCCTAGACCTAGCTGACTTCCAGGCAGACGTGGAGCTGGGGGCCCTGGACCGGCTTGCTGCCCTGCTGCGTCTGGCTACCATATCCCCTCCTGAGCCACCTGCCGGCCTCCTGGTAAGATACCCAGCTGGGACAGGGATCTGGCATGGCCCCTCTAGCTCACAGCCACGGTGTGAGGCCCCTGGCAGCAGCTCTGATGACCACCATCCTCTCACAGACAGAAGCCGCACCAGCTGCTGAGCAGCAGACAGTGGTGCGGCTGTCAGCACCCCGGGCCACACTGCAGCTGCGCTTCCCCATTGCTGATCTGCGGCCAGAGCGGGACCCCTGGGCAGGCCGGGCTGTGCGGACCGAGCAGCTACGGTTGGAGCTGAGTGAGCCCCAGTTCCGGTCAGAGTTGAACAGTGGTCCTGGTCCCCCTGTCCCCACCCGCCTGGAACTTTCCTGCTCCGACCTACATGGTGAGAGCTCCCCAGGGGACAATACCCAGGACAGGGCCCCAGGCCTCTGGGAGAGGTGGGCTCAGGGTTACAGAAGGGACTGAGTCGCAGTTAGGACAGACTCTGGCCCAACCCTCAACAGCTCTGTGAGGAGCCAGCATTGCCTGTCTCCAGGCTTGTCTGAGAATGATCAGAGTGGACCCTTTTTCGCTGGACTGCTACAGATTGTGTGTGTGAGCGAGGGCACGGGCCTGTAAGCGATAAGGACAGTCACCACAAAAAAAAAAAAAAAAAAAAAAAAGGACAGTCACCACAAGGGAGGTTCCAGGCCCCTACTAACCCCATCTGACACTGGGGAAGAAATGGGGAAAAGCAGCAGTGACAACACCCCATTCCTCCTTATCCTCCCAGGTACCTATGAAGATGGAGAGAAGCCACCCATCCCCTGCCTGCGGGTCTCCAAAGCCCTGGATCCCAAGAGCCCTGGGCGCAAATACTTCCTCCCCCAGTAAGTGGGGGGCTCTAGAAGGGAAAGACAGGAGAGGAGCACTTTGCTACTGAGAGTGGCTACTGAGGTGGGATCAGGGGCTAAGGGGGCCTTGTAGGCCAGTGACAGGCCTGTGCCCTGGCAGGGTAGTGGTGACCCTGAACCCCCAGCTCGGCAGCACACAGTGGGAAGTGGCCCCTGAGAAGGGAGAGGAGCTGGAGCTGTCGGCTGAGAGTCCATGTGAGCTGCGGGAGCCTGAGCCCTCACCCTTCTCCTCCAAGAGGACAATGTACGAGACGGAGGAGGTGAGGCCCTGAACCAGGGGAGCCACTTGGTAGCTGTGGGACAGGAGGACAGGACCACCTGGGGCACCAGCAAGAGTTTCATCTCTTCCATCATCTTAGACCAATGGAGAATCAAAAGCACACCAGCTCATGGGGCTTGGGGGTGAGGACACTGGTGAGGGTCAGCCCCAGGAGGCATAGGTCCCTGGTTGGGAAGATCAGGACCCCACCTATTGGCTGTGTACATTTGAACATCACCTTCTCTGAAGGTGAGGAGGTTTGAGTGAGAGACAGTTAAGGGCCTGGCCTCTGGGGCAAATGGTCTGGGTTTGAATCCAGGCTCTTCTATTCAGTGGTTTCATCCTCTTAGAAGTGGTCTAATCTCAGAGAATTAGACACAAATGAGTTTCTTTGTCTTGAAAGTGGATACAATGACCTGCATCAGAGGCTTATCATGAGGATAAAGGAGTTAAAATATGTGAGACTCTCATAGCAGGTTTGGCACGTGATCAGCGCTTCACATGAGCTGGCTGTCATATATCCCAGCAGAGAGAGGTTCCTATGAATGAATAGATGATAGGAAGTCAGGATGTAGACCAGGGTCTGATTCCTGAGCCAGCAGCAGACCCTGACATCTCTCAGATGCCTTTCCCTGCTCCCCTGTCTAGATGGTGATTCCTGGAGACCCTGAGGAGATGAGGACCTTCCAGAGCCGGGCTCTGGCCCTGTCCCGCTGCAGCCTGGAAGTGGTCCTGCCCAGCACCCACATCTTCCTGCCCAGCAAGGAGGTCTATGAGAGCCTCTATAACAGGTGGCGCCTCGGGCGGGTAGGGGGAAGGCAGGCCTCCTCACTGCTGCTGTCCATCTGCCTGTGCTGGGCCAGGCCACCCTCACTGCTGCTGTCTATCTGTCCTAGGATCAACAACGACCTGCTCATGTGGGAGCCTGCGGACCTGCTTCCCGCCCCTGACCCCGCTGCTCACCCCCCTGGCTTCCCAGGCCCCTCAGGCTTCTGGCACGACAACTTCAAGATGTGCAAGTCAGCCTTCAAGCTGGGTAGGAAGGCTGCCCCAGCAGGGGTCCCAAGCACCACCACCCCACAGAGCTGGACAGGGCTGGGGCAGCAGGGAGCAGGGTTGGGCAGCCCCCCCTAGTGCTGGGCAGGGCTGGGGCAGCCCTCTCAGGTCTCCTTCCCACTTCCACTCCTTCCATCTCACCCCAGACTCAGACTCGGATGAGGAAGATGCCCACTTCTTCTCAGTAGGGGCGTCAGGCGCTCCCCAGCCCCCTGCCCCTGAGTCCCCAAGTCCTCGCTCCCAGAGTACCGTCTCTACATTGGTAACAGTGCTGAAGGGTCGGATCACAGCCTTCTGTGAGACCAAGGTGAGGGCAGCCTGGGGAGGTGAGCCCCGCTGACTGCAGTGCCCCCCACCCACCACTGCAGGAGAGCAAGACCAGTATGAACAGCTCCAATTTGGGAAACTGGGAAAAGAAGCCCCAGTGTGACTGAGAGTGGTCTGTTTGGCGGCAGCACCCACCCACCACCCACGGACCCACACATGCCACTCCAATGATCCCATCACACCCCATTAGTACCTGTTGTGTGTAAGGCGCAATGCTAGGGATCCAGATGGGCACTGTCTCATGCTGGATGGCAGATAAGGCAGGGATGACTTCCCTTCTGGCAAAAGAGACAAGTGATGGGGTGCCTGGGTGGCTCAGCCAGTTAAGGGTCTGTCTGACTCTTGATTTCAGCTCCGGTCATCTCAGGGTCGTGAGATTAAGCCCCACATCAGCCTCCACACTGCATATGGAGCCTGCTTAAGATTCTCTCTCCCCCCAAAAAAAAGATTCTCTCTCTATCTCTCCTTCTGTCCCTCACCCTCTCCCTCTCTAAAAAAAAAAAAGAGAGAGAGAGAGAGAGAGACAAGTGCTGCCCTAGGCCTTCAGTGGAGTCCTGATAGAGCTAGAGCTGGTCCTAGTCAGGCCAGGCCTCCAGGAGACAACCCCTCTGAGGGAGTGGGGGCTGCTGAGTGCTCTGGTGAGGCCACGCCACATCCTCTTTCCACAGGATGAGCTTGGAAGGCGGCTAGAGACTTCACACGGGGAACTAGTGTTGGATGTGGAGCAAGGCACCATCTTCAGCGTCTCCCAGTACCGAGGCCAGCCGGGACTTGGCTACTTCTGCCTAGAAGTGGAGAAGGCAAAGCTCTACCACCGAGGTGTGAGGGGAGGGGGCTTGAAGGAGGGATATGGGCCCTGGGTGGAGGGGACAATAAGCCAGCTCAGCAGGGGGCTCACCAGCTGCCTCCCCAGCGGCTATGGATGACTACCTGCTGCCCAGTCACCTGGAGCTGCCCAGCTTTGCTCCTCCGGCCCAGCTGGCCCCAACCATCTACCCATCAGAGGAAGGGGTGACTGAACGGGGAGCCTCAGGCCACAAGGGCCAGGGCCGGGGTCCCCACATGCTATCCACTGCTGTGCGCATCCATCTGGACCCCCACAAGAATGTCAAGGTACAGCAGTGTCTGCTTCTGATCTACCCGCTTGGCTGGGGCAACTGCCTCCCTGGTGCCTGGTAGGCTGCGCCCCACTATGCTGACTATGCCCCACCTCCAGGAGTTCCTCGTGACACTGAGGCTCCACAGAGCCACCCTGCGCCACTTCATGGCTCTGCCAGAACAGAGTTGGCACTCCCAGGTGAGCATAAGTGGTGTGGGCAGGCAGGTCTCTGAGCTGGGGGGAGGCCAGTGTGAGGGACCTGGGCTGGGCCAGAGCTGACTTCCAAGTGAAGCCCCTGAGCAAGGGGTGCGTAGTGGGGGGTGGGGGGCATGCTGTGGTGGAGGCAGGGGTTACAGGAAAGAGGAGGCCCCTGATCCTCACTGCCCCTCCTGTCGTGGCCCCCAAAGCTGTTGGAGTTCTTAGATGTGCTCGATGACCCAGTGCTGGGCTACCTGCCCCCAACCGTCATTACCGTCCTACACACTCACCTGTTCTCCTGCGCCGTGGACTACAGGTACCCAGGCTAGGTGGGCTAAGAGCGAGGGGTAGGCTCTCATGTGTAAGGAGCCTGCCCTAGTGCATGTGTACCCCTCAGGCCCCTCTACCTCCCTGTGCGTGTCCTTGTCACCGCTGAGACCTTCACCCTCTCCAGCAACATCATCATGGACACCTCCACCTTCCTACTCAGGTATGTACCACCCTCACCTGGCACAATTTCCATTCCCCCTCAAGCTGAGCTGCAGCTGCTACTCCCCCAGGGTCCCACCTACTTGCTGTATGTTCTCAGGCTGGTCTCTGAGCCCTCTGTACACTTGGGTGATGATCCCTCTCTCAGGAATGGGAATTGCTTTCACCTTCCTGGATGACAGTTGTGCCTCTGCATCAGAGCCTTCAAAGCGCTGGTGCTCTCTAACCTGATGTCTCACGGAGGTACCTGTTCTAAGGATACAAGGAAAACAGGTGGAATGCGATGCCTTTGTAGTATAATTTAAAATTTATAAACAGTCTAAATGCCCCCAAATGACAACTTGAGTCAGTAAACATGGCTTACCCAATGATGAAAGTCAAGTCAAAGAGTGACATTGAAAAATATGGGAAATGCAGCAATGCAACACATCCTGAAGAATCTAAGATACAAAGTTCTATGGAGCGTTGTTTTCTTAAAGATTTATAAGGGTTTATTTGTATATATGTCTGTGGCTTCACAGAAAAGTTGAAGAAAATATATATGATGCTTTTCTCAGAATTTGAGATTAGGGAATATGATAAGAGATTATTTCTTTTTTATTTTAAAATGTCTTAAAGGAGCTTGTGTTGTGTTGCCATTAGAATAAGGACCTAATTTGAAAGAACAATGAATGCTGTAGCAGGGAAGCAGGACACTTGCCTCCTGGGGCCACTGTGAGGCCTGGATGAGGTAGAGAAGCGGGAAGTACTTGGAGAGCACTACCTGCCTTCTGACCTAAGCGAGCATGCACTGTTTGGGGCCTGCAGCACAGGAGATAGGACCAGTCTCCCCAGTGTACAGACAAGAACACTAAGGCCAGAGAGGACCCAGCGCTAGTTTCCTGTGGGCTCGGGACCTCTTGTGGCTTCCCCTCTGCCTGTCTCTAGGAGCCCCACCCTTCTGGCTCCCATGGAGCTGCAGCCTGCAGCGGCTCCTGGGCCCTTCTCAGCCCTGTTCCCCACCAGGTTCATCCTCGACGACTCAGCCTTATACCTGTCCGACAAGTGTGAGGTGGAGACCCCGGATCTGCAGCGAGGTGGGCAGGGCCTGGACTGGGCTCCCTCCCCTCTGAGGGAACACAGCCCCCGGCCACACTCAGAGCAGCCAGGTGTCCTCACCTAGCTGCACCCACACATTTGTGCACGCACACAAGGGCTATACTCAGATAAAGCCCAGATTCTCCCCTCTGGTGGTGGGCCAGGGGCTGGGTGTGAAGAAGCAGTTGGAACTTCTCTTGCTTCCTGCTCAGATTACGTCTGTGTCTTGGATGTTGACCTTCTGGAGCTTGTGATTAAAACCTGGAAGGGGAGCACCGAGGGCAAATTGGTGAGTGTTGCCCAGAATCCCCTGGAGCCAGAGCAGAGCCAAGGGCCGAGGGAGCCTTTCCCCTTGCACTCTCCTCCCTTCTGCTCCCTGGGCCTGGGCTTAGGTTACAGTCACTACCTGCCCTTTGTGCTGGGCTCTGGTTAGTGGCCCTCCTGGAAAGGGCCCGGCCTACCCTGGGTGTCCCATAATATGAACCCCACCACTAGAGGGCGAAAGCAGGGCCTAGGGAGTCAGATAGCCTTTGTGGGACCTGCTTCCTCCTTTGTAAAATAAAGATAGTAGGCTCCACCTGGCCAGGCTGAGGTGAGCAATAAAGGACTGGGCACTTGAACACTTTCACACGGGGAGTGCACTCCTGCTTCCTTGAGTGACTCTGGACGAAGTCCCTTTCACCCTCTGGACTCAGTTTGCTCCATAATTCAGTGGGTTTGTTGGGCAGCAGGCTGAGCAGCCTGGGGAAGACCTGGCCAGGTCCTACGTGTGTGTGGCATGGATAGAGCCTGAGCTGATTGCGCCCCATCCCTGCCACCCAGAGCCAGCCGCTGTTTGAGCTGCGTTGCTCCAACAACGTGGTACACGTGCACAGCTGTGCAGACTCCTGCGCCCTGCTGGTCAACCTGCTCCAGTACATAATGAGTGAGGGCGACCTACACCCCCCTCCCCGGCCCCCCAGCCCCACAGAGATCGCCGGCCAGAAAGTACAGGTGAGGCCTGGCCCTACAGGCTGCTAGAACTCTGCCAGGCCCACTCCTCTGCCTCAGCCCCCAGGGGCCTGCCTTTGGGGGAGAGGCGCCCCTTCCTCCTGTGACTCATTCATCACTCCTCCTCTGCCTGGCCCAGCTCTCCGAGAGCCCTGCCTCCCTGCCCTCCTGCCCCCCAGTGGAGACAGCCCTCATCAACCAGCGGGACCTGGCTGACGCCCTCTTGGACACTGAGCGCAGCTTGCGGGAACTGACCCAGCCTTCAGGTGGGGTGGGGCGTGCTTTGGGGCCAGGGGACACAATCAGGCACCCAAATCAGACATCCCCCCAAAACTGACATCTCTCTCCACAGGTGACCCTCTCACTCAGGCCTCGCCCGTGTCAGTCTATCTATTCCCAGGGGAACGGACTGGGGCCCAGCCCCACTTGGCCCCTGCTGTGACCCCTGCTGGCAGCTTGGGGTCCTGCTCAGAGGCCAAGGAAGGTGGAAAGGAAGAGGGAGATGGAGACACTCTGGACAGTGACGAGTTCTGCATCCTTGATGCTCCTGGCCTGGGCATCCCGGTGTGTGGGGGGCAGGCTGGGCAGGGCCACAGAGTGGTAGGAGAGGGTGGCTCCTTTCTATGCCCCTTCTAGAGCTCCTGCTGTTAGAGGAGCAGGTGCACCTGGGTCTGTGGCAGAGTTTGGGGGTGGGGTGGGTCTCTCTGACTCTGGGCTTTGAAGGAGCAAGTTGATTTTCAGAGGAAGAGAGAAAAAATGGCATCCAGGACAAAGGGAAGGACATCAAGGGGAAGGAGAGGGAGGAGCAGGGTGGTTAGCAGGAGCAGGAGGAGAACTATTTGACTGCAGGGGTGATGACCTGCTGGCCTCCAGGAGCCAATGGAATGTCACATGCAAGCAAGACCCAGGGAGATAGGGCTGGCGAGAGCAAGGGGCACTTTGGTCCCCCCTGGACAGAGCACTGTGATATAAGTTCAGGGGAGGGAGCGGGCAGGAGACTCATCTTTTGTAAGAAACAGGAAGGGAAGTGTGAGGATGGGGAAGAAATTGGGCCTAGACTGGGAAAAGTATCTGTGCACATGTGTTCACTTGGCCTCCTGCCTACAGCCCCGAGATGGAGAGCCCGTGGTAACACAGCTGCATCCAGGCCCCATCATCGTGCAGGATGGGTACTTCTCACGGCCCCTGGGCAGCACAGACCTGCTACGGGCGCCTGCCCACTTCCCCGTGCCTAGCAGCCGTGTGGTGCTACGTGAGGTCTCCCTTGTCTGGCACCTCTATGGGGGCCGAGACTTTGGGCCCCACCCTGGCCACAGGTGAGTAGGACGGGTGCAGGTGGCAGCTATGGCAAGGGGGCCCACCCACCTGGGAGATGGGACACAGCCCAAGGTCCAGCTCTGACTTCAGCCACTGATAACCTTGAGCAGGATCCTTGCCTCAGTGGCCTCCGTTCTTTCTCTTCCCCACCCACCTCCCACGGCTGAGGCTGGAGAGGGTTTCCTGCCTCAGGTAGAAGGGTCTACTCTGAGGTGAAGGGGGTTCCCCCGAGTCACCTTGTCCCCTGTCCCTCTTTCCAGGGCAAGAGGCAGCTTCATGGGCCCTAAGGGCTCTCCTTCTCGCTGCTCTGGCCCCAACCGGCCCCAGAACTCTTGGCGTACACAGGGGGGCAGTGGGAGGCAACACCAAGTCCTCATGGAGATCCAGCTCAGCAAGGTGAGCTGGGGGCTCAGAGTGCAGAAAGCCACCTGGGTGGGGGACAGGGCAGGCTATCCCATCCCTGGCACCCAGCCAGCACCTCACCATGACAACTTCCTTCACGGTCCCTAGTCATGCACCAAGTTACAAGTAGTGTTTGCAGAGTGGCTGCTGTTCTGCACACTAGGTGCTGTTGTAGATGTTAGACATAGCAATGAGCAAAGCGGACAGAAGCCCTGCCTTCCTGTCACTTGTGCGGTAGTGAAGGGAGCCACAGATCTATGCTGTGTGGAATGCAATAAATGCTTGGGGAAGGTGAGCTGGGGAGGATCAGGAAAGTCTTGAAAAGATGTCATTGGTACAAAGATCTGAGGAAGGGGGCAGGAGGAGGGCAGTCGAGGCCACTGGGAACTAGGCCGCATACAGCCCTGCAGACCACGGGACGGTTTTGGATTTTCCTGGAGTGAGATGCAGTCAGCAGGCTGTTAGCTGCAGAGCCAGTGACAGCAGTCAGATTCTGGAGAATGTGGATAGGGAAGAACCACAGGTTGGGTGGGCTGCTGGGCCGACCTGAGATGGTGCAGGCAGAGGTGCTGCTGCAGGCAGAGGTGCTGCTGACTGGGAGTGAGTCCATGTGGGTCCTCTCCTCAAGCACACAGGGCTGTTGTGCCAAGAAAACTGGGGCTCTCTGCAGCCCACTGGGCAGGGGAGCCAGCACTGGGTGTGGGAGAGAGGGGAGGCCAGGGCAAAGTTCTGAAGATGAGAAAGGCCTTGGCCTGTTTAAGGAGCAGAAGACAGGCCAGTGGGGCTGGCAGGTCAGAAGCAAGGTGGAGGATGGGCTTTGGAGGGAGAGGCTGGGCCTCACCAGGCCAGGGGGAGGTGTTTGCAAGGTGCAAGGTGGGTGGGCATGTGCTTTATGAAGATCCCTCTGGGTGTGTGGAAAAGGGCCTGAGGGGCCCAAGCAGGGAGGCCATCCAGGGGAAGAGGGAACAGCAGCCCTCAGACCAGGTGGCAGCAGTGGAGATGACACAAGTGTAGAGGGATTGGAGAAATGTGCCGAGGAACCAAGCCAGATGGCCTTGGTGATGGAGAGGCTGGAGGGCAGTGTTGGTGCTTGGTGACAGGCAGATGGTGCCTCTTAAGTGACAGGAAGGGAATGGGAGCAAGTAGATGCAGGGGAGGTCAAGAGTTCAGTATGCCAAGTAGAGTTTGAAATGCATATGGGACAACCATGGGGAGGCAGCCAGGTGGGGGGCTGAGGTGTGGCTGGGAGAGACAGGGCCCTGCCTATCTGGCTTAGGCCTCCATCCAACCCGCAGGTGAGCTTCCAGCATGAGGTGTACCCAGTGGAGCCAGCCACAGGCCCTGCAGCCCCGGGCCAGGAATTGGAGGAGCGGCCGCTGTCCCGTCAGGTGTTCATCGTGCAAGAGCTTGAGGTCCGAGACCGGCTCGCCTCCTCCCAAATCAACAAGTTCCTGTACCTACACACGAGCGAGCGGATGCCACGTCGCGCGCACTCCAACATGGTACCGGCTGCCCCCACTGCCCACCATGTGTGCACATAGCAGGTGGTTTGGGGATGCTGGGAGAATGCTGGGGCTCAGGCAGGCCCAGCTGGGGGAACAGTGTATGCAGATGCAACACCAGCTGGGCACAGGGTGGGGCAGGGCTGAGGCCCAGCAGCTACCCAGAGCTTGCCCTCTGCCCCCAGCTCACCATCAAAGCACTGCACGTGGCCCCCACAACCAACCTGGGTGGGCCCGAGTGCTGTCTCCGTGTCTCTCTGATGCCCCTGCGGCTCAACGTGGACCAGGTGAGTAGGCCAGGTGGAAGCAGAGCCTACAGTGAGCCCCACTGCCACTGGGCCTCTGAACCTGACCTGCACCTTCTCCTGTAGGACGCCCTTTTCTTCCTCAAGGACTTCTTCACCAGCTTGGTGGCTGGCATCAATCCTATGGTCTCAGCAGAGACGTCCGCTGAGGGTGAGGGGCTGAGCTGGGAAGGGAGGGCCCAGGCCTCCCGCCTCCCAGCCATCCCTGGACCCATCCTCCATCTATGTCCCCCACCCTAGCTCGCCCTGAAACCCGGGTCCAGCCCAGGAGCCTCCAGGAAGGCCAGCTTGAGGACACAGAGATGATTGGCTCCCGGGAAGCCGCAGGCGGTAGACACAGCTCCTCTGCTGAGCAGCAGCCTATCTACTTCAGGTAGGGCTGAAGACTGGGGTCTTTGCCCAGGCTGCAGGGGGCTGGGTCAGTGACCAAAAGCCCCATCTCCCAATTCCCCCTCCAGGGAGTTCCGCTTCACATCTGAAGTACCTATCTGGTTGGATTACCATGGCAAGCATGTCACCATGGACCAGGTGGTAAGTGGCGCTGTCAAACAGAGTTGCTGCATGTGCCATCCCTCTTGGGGGGCCCCGTTCTGCCCAGGTGTGGCTTAGTCTTTTGGAGGCTAGGGCTTGCGTCCAGGCAATAGTGGCTGCTAGTCGGCCTCCAATGGCTCCTGGGTGCCGGGGCTGGGCCAATCCATGTCCCAAATTGTGAACCCCAAATACCTTCTCCTTCCCCAGGGCACTTTCGCTGGCCTCCTCATCGGCCTAGCCCAGCTTAACTGCTCGGAGCTGAAGCTGAAGCGGCTTTGTTGCCGACACGGGTGAGCCCTCCATGCCCTCCAGCATTCCTAGCCTCTCTTCAGGGTTCCCTGTCTTCCCTTTACTGCATTCCTGACCAGTTGTGTGGCCTTGGCCACACTTCTGGTGCCTCAGTTTCCACTCCATAAAGTGGGCACAAACATCCTTCACACTGGGCTGGGAGGCTACTGTGGACAGTGTTGGGGTGCCTCCGGTCCTGGCCCTGTGACCCCTCAATGTGTGGCTCTGCCCCTGTACCCTCCTCTCCTTCCCAGACTCCTGGGTGTGGACAAGGTGCTGGGCTATGCTCTCAACGAGTGGCTGCAGGATATCCGCAAGAACCAGCTGCCTGGCCTGCTGGGGGGCGTGGGCCCCATGCACTCAGTTGTCCAGCTCTGTGAGTGGCTGGCTGGCTCTGGGGGCTCTGGAAATTGCTCTTACTCTTGGGAAGCCAAGAGGCTGCCCTGGAAATAGGGAGAAGGTCCTAAGTCAGGGTAGATGTGGGCAGCACAGCCTTGGGCTTCTCTGAACTCCCTGTTCCTGCAGTCCAAGGGTTCCGGGACCTGCTTTGGCTGCCAATCGAGCAGTACAGAAAGGATGGGCGCCTCATGCGGGGGCTGCAGCGAGGGGCTGCCTCCTTTGGCTCATCCACGGCTTCAGCTGCCCTGGAACTCAGCAACCGGCTGGTGCAGGCTATCCAGGTGAGTGGGCATCTGGTTCCAGGCCTAGTAGGGCAAGGAGAGTGCTCCACAGCACCTGATCTGTTCTCAAAGCTCTACTAAGGATGGACAGTCTGGGTCTGCGGTCTCACTTTTATGAGACACAGTCATGGACAGGAGACGCCAGTGACTGGCCTGGGGCCCACAGCAACTCCTTGGAGGATAAGTGCTCTCCAGGCTCTACAGCCCACTGGGTGACTGCTCATGGCCACCTCTTAAAGAGGAGAGAAGGGGGGCTGTGGCTCTGTTTACAGACAAGAAAACTGAGGCACAGACTGGCCCTCACTCATTTAAGCCCCATACTTTGCTAGGCCCAGACAGATCCCCAAGGAGGCCAGGGAGTTGTCCTGTAAGCAGCTGTGGTTCATGAACTCTAGTAGAAGGGCTAGGATGGGCAGGCCCTCGTGGGGCAGGCATGACAGAGGAGGGTGAGCGTGCAGATGCAAGGGGAGCTCACTGCTTTCTGGGATCTGCAAGCCCACCCCCTTACAGGCTGGAGGCAAGATCTTTAGAGAGGAGGCTAAGGATAAGCAGGCCCCAGAGAGTCCCCCAAAGACACAGCTAGGTGAGGCAGCTGGGTGAGAAGTGAGGGGGCAAAAGGAACAGAGACGCCAGAGTCATAAAGTAGATCAGACTCAGAGGGGGTAGCCAGGGGAACCCAGCACTCTGCCCGGGCTTCCTCTGGAGCTGGCAAGGCCAGACCAGGTGCCGGGTGGGGAGACGGCACAGTCTCAAGAACGCTGCACGTGGGGCACCACACAAATGGGACAAGGGTGTACATGTGGTCCACACAAGGAGGGCTTGGGGTCCAGAGGACATTAGGAGAATCCCCTCAGGAGGCATGCACTCCACCTGACCTGGGTGCTGG
This sequence comes from Nyctereutes procyonoides, assembly GCF_905146905.1. NCBI lineage: Eukaryota > Metazoa > Chordata > Mammalia > Carnivora > Canidae > Nyctereutes > Nyctereutes procyonoides. The sequence continues at coordinate 11,581,590 of NW_026575025.1, forward strand.
AAGCCTCCCCAGGACCCCAGGAGTAGCACCATAATATACAGCTGTGGGGGAGGCAGAAGCGTGATGCCCCCTGCCCCCCGCCATCCAGGCTGGCTGTCTGGGGCTGGCTTGGGGGCCATGGGGCTGGGTGTGTGTGCCCAGACTGGCTGTCCTCATTTGGTGTCCTCTGTGTCCCCTCAGGCCACAGCGGAGACAGTGTACGACATCCTGTCCCCAGCAGCGCCCATCCCCCGCTCACTGCAGGACAAGCGCTCTGTGCGAAGGCTACGAAAGGGCCACCAGCCTGCTGACCTCCGGGAGGGTGTGGTGAAGGCCTACGACACAGTTCGAGAGGTGATGAGGCCCTGCCCTCCTTCCAGTCCCACACCCACCTCCCCACCCAAACCCCTGCACTGACCTCCGACTTCCACAGGGCATCCTGGACACTGCTCAGACCATCTGTGATGTGGCATCTCGGGGCCATGAGCAGAAGGGGCTTACAGGCGCTGTGGGGGGCGTGATCCGCCAGCTGCCCCCAACCGTGGTGAAGCCCCTCATTCTGGCCACGGAGGCCACGTCCAGTCTACTTGGGGGGATGCGAAACCAGATTCTTCCTGATGCACACAAGGACCACACTCTCAAGTGGCGTTCGGATGAAGGCCAGGACTGAGCACCAGGAGCCCAGGACCCAAGGCACTGCTGCCCGCCTCGCCCAGCCAGCCCCAGTGGCATCATGGCTCGTGCGCCTCCCCAGAGCTTTGGCCTACAGCTGGGTGGGCCCTCAGGGGAAGGACCTGGAAGGACCCCGTCTGGCCTACCCTGCCAATCGCTGTGAGAATGAGGCCTCCCTGCCAAGGGCCTCAGCCCCATCTCTGCACTTTTCTTCTGGGGAGAAAAGACACTGCCTCCACTGCTACCTGGGCCCACACTGCCGCCTTGTCCCAGGCGGAGGCTTTTGGACCCTCAGACCCCAACCCCACTCAGCCGAGTGTCTCTGTGTCTGGGGGAGGTGGGGGGCAGACACTGTGGTTCAATGTATTTCTAAGCTCCTTGAGCGTGTGGGTCAGTGTCTGCATGGAGTGTAGAATAAACTGTGCCCACCGCCAGCCCCCTTGTCCTGTGTACCTGTGCTGCCCCGGCCTCCACCTTAACCACATCCCACCCATGTGCCCAGCACCTCTGGTGTTACCACCAGGGGTCACTGCACCCACCAGCAGGTTCAAGCTGGCCTCCAGCTACCTGCCCACCCTGTACTCCTTCCCCTGGCTGCCCTGTCTCTGCTCTGTGCTCCTGGCCCTAGTCTACTGTGGCAGGAGCTGAGTGAACTGGGAGAGGAGGAGGCCTGGAGCTGACTTCACCCCCCACAATGTTTCTTGGCTCTGTCCCTGCAAAGCCCAGGATCCAGCCTTACCTGGGGCCAGATGTGAGGGGACAGCTAAGAGGAATCTGGACCAGAGCAGAGGGTTGGGCTGTGGAGTGCCCCAAGAAGGTTCAGACCCTGACCATGTGGTCTGAGGCTGTGCCCTTGGTTTCTGAGCTTTGGGTCCCTCCTGGTAATTCCTACCTGGGATCTGGAGGGTCAGTCCAGGCCATTCCTGGAAGGCTGCCTGCTGCCTGCCCCCCACCAGAGGCTGCTCCTGCCACCTGTAGCAGAAGGCTTTTCAGGTGACTAGAGCCTCTGCCCTGGGGTCCCAGCGCCAAGGTACTAGATGGGGAGGGTGCTGGGGGTAGCACTTGCTAGCAGGGGTCAGGCATTTGCACATAGGGGGTAGGGAAATGCCCGTTGTAAAGCACCCCCCCCCCATTACACACACACACACATAACCTGTTCCTTCAGAACAAGGGACTAATCTGTTCATCCCCCACCCCATCTTGTTCCTCAGTAGCACTGCACTGAAACAGGTAGGCCTGTGGGGAAACAGGCTCAGGTTAAGAGGCAAGACTTAGAGAACCCTCACCTGCTGGGGTCATCGGCAGACCTCTTCCCCCTCCCCCAATCCCCTCTGTGTCCTTGCTGTCCCCTTTGGGCACCAAATAAACAGCAAGAGTTTTCCCGGTGGATCCTGGGGTCCTGGCTGCCCAGGGTTGGTCACCTGGGGCAATAAGCCAAACAGAGAGAGGGGGAGTGGAAGAAGACAGACTGCAGGTGGCTGGGGTCTGATGCTACCAGAAGGAAACATATGGAGGCCCAGCCTTATGCTTCCTAGAAGTGCCCCACCCTGCCTGGGCACAGTCCAGGGTTTCATGCCCTTCGAACCACACTTGTGATCGGTATTGACAAGCAGCAGGATAATCATTAACCACCACCAGGGGCTGGGCCAACGGCTCAAAAGGCACTGGGCCCAGGGCGTCCCCGCTTCCTCCTTGTGCCCAGAGGGCCAGCCAGGTGCCCAGGTAAGAACCTGCCCAGACAGTCAGACCCCCGCAGCCCCCCTGCCTCAGGGCTCTCCTGAGCCTGGCCACCTGCAACAGGGACCCCAGCCCTTCTGACAGGGAAAGGAAAGGGCCGAGGCAGCCGCTGGGTAACCCAAGCAAGTCCCTTCCAGCCCGGGGCCTCCATTTCCACCTGTGAGATGAAGGAGCTGGGACTCCTGCTTGGGGGGCCACCACCGCTGCCTCCACCAAGTTTGGTGCTTGGCCTTGCCTGGTGTCTTTGGGAGGGCCTTCTGGGCTTTGGAAGGGGGGAGGTGTCACCTGCTCTGGTGTCTTCATTCACAGGCCTGTCCTCCCGGGCAAAGGACTCCTGCCCAGGGACCTCCCATCCCGCCTTGACTGCATCCCAAGAGGAAGGAGGCCACTTCAGAGAAGCTGCCAGACAGAAACAAACCTCACGGCCCTGCTCTGTGACCTTGGGCAGCCTCCTTTGCCTCTCTGGGCATTTCCACTGCCAGGAGAGGAAGGCATGGCCCAAGTCTACTCTCGAAGCTCAGAATCCTAGGTCCCCTTCCTTTCCAGATGCATGGGTTCTCTAAAGTGTCCCCTTGGTGGGTAGGACTGGCATTGGAGCCTGTCCCTGAAGCCTCTTGAGCCAGATCCTATCTGTGGGATGGGAGGGTAGGTGAGAACACACTTTGCAGGAGAAAAGTCTGCTCCCTCGGGGGTCCTGAGCCAGCTCAGGGACCAGAAGCAGAAGTCCCTTCCACTCCCCACAGCAGGAAGGGAACCAAAGGTTGAAGGGAGGGTGGCTTCCCACCAGTCAAGGCCAGAGTGCAGGACAAGCCCATATTTGCATGTGAGGAAGCAGCAGCCACTCAGAGAGGTTAAGCCAAGTGCTCAAGGTCACTCAGCTCTCAGACCCCTGCTGGCTCTCAGGCCACAGAGGTGCTAAGTGTTCCTCCAGATGGCGGTTGCTGACAGCCCTGTTCTTAGCACTCTGCCAGCAGGTTTGTGTATCAGCATCTTTTCATGGTTCCTGTTCTCCCTCCCCCCATGGCTTTTTCTGTCCCTCTTTGCTCTGTTCCTTTCCAATCCTCTCTTGTTCCACATCTGCTGCTCTCCTGGCCTCTCTGCCTCACTCTCCTACTTTCTGTGTACCCCCCTCCACAGCCTCTGTCATGTCTCCAGCTCCTCATCTGGGGCCATCCTCGGGAATCTGAGTAGTGGAGTGGGGGGTGGGGGTCCCTGCCCTGGAGGCCGACCGATGCCCTGCCATCCCTTGCTGTCCCTCTGTCCTGTGTCTGCGGCAGGAAGGGTGGGCAAAGGGCAGAGGGTGGAGGCTGTGGTGGCCCAACCTGGGGCCCAGCTCTGGTTGGGAAAGAAAGGAGGAAAGAAGGAACTTGGGGACTGAGGGTGTGGGGGTGTCAGTGGGCAAAGGCTGCCCAGGAGCTGTAAATTGGAGCCACTCCCGGCTTTATGAGCAGAGCTGGGGCTGAGCCCGGACTTCACCCAGAGAAGGGCTGGTGTGGGACTCTGGGTGTGGGCCCTGGATGATAAGGAGCTTCAATAAAAAGACCATGGACCTCGAGGTGTTAGGACCCAGGAAGCCCAGATGGATGGGCATGAGGTCCTCCCAGACTTCTGCCCAAGGGGAGATACCAGGCAGGCAGGGCCAGGCCTCCAGTTGGTTCCTACCCCCTGTAACAGCAACTCCATGTGGAAGTGCCCACTGGTTCCAGTGGGGCTGCTGTTATCGGGGATGGGGACCTGTACCCACGGAGGAGGAGAGGTAGCTGCCACCCAGCAGACCAGCAGGGACCTCCATGGCCATGCTCCCGGGCCCAGGATGGCAAAGGGTGGCGGGCTGTCAGCAGGCTGCTGAGATCGAGTGCACAGGGCTCTGACCTATGAATTGACAGCCAGTGCTCTCATCTCTCCTCTGGCTGCCAATTCCATAGGTCACAGGTATGTTCGCCTCAATGCCAGCCACCAGGATCTGTGGGGGAAGGGACGGGGCTGGGGTGTCCAGAGGGCAGTGAAGACTTGCTACCCCAGTGCAGCACTCAGGCCCAGCTCCCTCCTGTTTCATTCCTACCTTTCCTCCTGTGAGCCTGCACTGCTTTAGGTCCCCACCTAGACGGACTGTGTGTGACATGCCTCTGTGCTTTACCCATCCTGTTCCCTCTGCTTGGAACACCCTTCTAGCTTTTTTTTGCCAGGTTCACCCTTACTAACTGTTCCAAGATCTGCCCAAGCATTTGCTGCCTCCAGGAAGCCTTCCTGAAGCCCACCCACTTGATCCCTACTGCCCACCTGGGCACCCCCAGCACCCTGGGCTTCCCCAGAAGACTGAACTCCCCCGGTGTTTCCACCCTCCCCACCACCTGTGAGGTCAGCTTCCAGCCCACGCCGAGCCCAGGTGCGTGCTCAATAAATGTCTGAACAGATCCTAAGCCTTCATCTTGTACCCCAAGGAAGCACCACCAATGTCCTGTGTGGCCAAGAGGGGGCCAAGGGCCCTGGGCCCCAGTCTGTGTCCTCCCCCCACCCCCGGACAGGGACCCAGAGCTGCCTCCCGTCCACTCACCCCCTTTCTCTTCCTTCTCTCCTCCCACTCTCCTCTGTCTCTCTCTCTCTTTCTCTCTCCGCCAGTCCCCAACCCTGCAGGCTCCCCCAGCCCAGCTAGCAGTTGTGGTGGTAGCAGAGAAGGCACCTTAGGGGGCAGGACTCCGACCTAGCCCCCGCTCCAGCTTCCCACACAGCTTCACCCCTGCCTGGCTTTAATATGATGCAGTTCTGGAGACATCCTCATTGGAATAAGAAGGCTTCTGCTGCTAAAAGATAAACTTTTCAAACCTGGAAACACAGACCTAAGAATAAAGTTCGAATTGCTTAATAACAAGATCCGGTTCTTATGTCCTCTCTGTGCACTGGGCACTTGCACACATTGGTCACGTGGAATTAACTTGACAACCTTGCAAAGCAACTGTCATGAGCCTGTGCAGGAGATGAAGACAGACTCAGAGGGTGAGCATCTTGCTAAAGTCACAGAGTCGTTGAACCTTCCCTCTCCATGGGCTATGCTGCTGACAAGCCTCTGGCCACCCTCTCTGGCTCTTGGTGACGCTGTCACTTATCCCAGTGTGGCTGCTTTGCTCACGCTGCCCCAACGGCTCCGGATCCCTGGGCCCCCATCCCTATGGAGGCCCAGCTCAGATGTCCCTCTCATGACTGCTGGAGCCCACACCTTGGGCTCTGTGAGCCTCTCCCACCACCCCCTTATCTTATTTCTGCGGGGTTGAGAGCTCTGTTGCACTTATCTTATCCTTGTGCTGGTCTGAGACTCCTTGAGGGCAAAAGTCCACTATTCACTCATCCTGCCTGAGCCCCCCCACCCCTGCCACCGCCCCTGCATGGTAGGTGTTCAAGATACACCAGCCAAATGGCAAGGAGTTGAACTCTGACCCTCTTAGGGGTTGTCAGGCCCCAGGCCCAGAGTACAGGCTTAGGCTGGAAGGTGGTGGCAGGCAGCCACCCCTGCCTTGGGGGTCCACCTCCATTAGCCTCCGCAGAGCCTCTGCCAGCCCCAGCTCCAGCAGATCAGGTCCCAGGTCCCAAGCAAGGCAGACCCAGCTGCCTCTGACTGGCTCCTTTCTCTTCACTGACTGGTAGCCGCTTTTGGACAGGCCCTGGGCCTGTGCATGTCTTGCCTAGCCTAGGTCCTGCTCCCTTTCTCCTGAGCCCTCCAGGACAGGAGGGTTCCATCCTCTCCCTCGCTGGCTCCCAGGATGTTCTGTGACCTATCTCTTTTTTTTTTTTTTAAGATTTTTTAAAAAAAAGATTTTATTTATTTATTCATGAGAGACAGAGAGAGAGAGAGAGAGAGAGAGAGAGAGAGAGAGAGAGAGAGAGAGGCAGAAACACAGGCAGAGGAAGAAGCAGGCCCCCTGCGGGGAGCCCAACATGGGACTCCATCTGGATCTCGGGTCTCCAGGATCAGGCCCTGGGCTGCAGGCGGTGCTAAACCGCTGCGCCACCGGGCTGCCCTCTGTGACCTGCCACCGAGCCTAGCTATTTCCCGCCCAGCTCTGAACCACCCCACCCCACCCCCCCCCCCCCCGCAACACCCCGCCGCAGCCTTTTTGTTTCCTGTGGCCTCAGACTGGCACAGAGTAGTAGCGTCTTAATAAATGCATGCTTAAGGGCTGACCCACGGGGGGCGGGGGAGGGGGCAGGCGGGAGGCCCGCAGTAATTGCCGCCCGTGGGCTCCATCTCCAGCGCCACATATTTGTGAAACAACAGGATGCCCACCAGGCATCCTGAGAGTATATGCAAATCCACTGTTCAACAGCAGAGAAAGGCTAGGGGATGGAAGGGTCAGAGTACCGGCTTTGAGGCGGGAAGTCTCCCTTAGAGGGGAGTCTGAACTTAGCGTTTGCTGAGGTGAATAACGGGGAAAAGCGCAGAAAGGAGATGGGGCTGGGGGCTGCGGGCAGGGGTGGGGGGCCTGGGGGCCTGCTCTTCTGCCAACCTCACTCCCTGCGGCCACCACCAGGGGGCGCACTGGGCCGCATCCCTGCCTCCCGAACAGAGTGGGGCGCGTCCTCCCCATCCTCCTCCCCAGCCCTTCCGGGAGCAGGCCCCAGGCTGGTGAGGCTCTGTCTCTGTCTGTCTGTCATGAATAAATAAATAAAATCTAAAAAAAAAATTATAAAGTAAATTATAAAGTAAGAAAGAAAATCTCTGGGGGCGCCCGGGTGGGGCAGTCAATTAGGCATCGGACTCTTGATTTCAGCTCAGGTTAGGATCTGGGGGTCCTGGGACCAAGGGGGGGTTGGGGGACTCCTTGCTCAGCATGGAATTTGCTTAAAATTCTTTTTCTCCCTCTTCCTCTGCCCCAACCCCCCTGTGCACTCTTGCTCATTCTCTCTGAATAAATAAATAAATCTTGGGGCACCTGGGTGGCTCAGTGGTTGAGTGTCTGCCTTTGGTTCAGGTCATGATCCCAGTGTCCTGGGATCCAGTCCTGCATCTGGCTCCTCCTCGCAGGGAGCCTCCTTCTCCCTCTGCCTGTGTCTCTCTGCCTCTCTCACTCTGCGTCTCTTATGAATAAATTAGAGGCAGAGACACAGGCAGAGGGAGAAGCAGGCTCCATGCAGGGAGCCCAACGTGGGACTTCATTCCAGGAATCCAGGATCATGCCCTGAGCTAAAGGCAGACACTCAACGGCTGAGCCACCCAGGGGTCTCTCAATCAATCTTTTTTTTTTTTTTAACATTTTATTTATTTACTCATGAGAGACACACACACACACAGAGAGAGACGGAGACACAGGCAGAGGGAGAAGCAGGCTCCATGCAGGGCGCCTGATGCGCAGGACTTGATCCAGGCATTCCAGGATCATGCCCTGGGCCGAAAACAGGGGCCAAACCACTGAGCCACCCAGGGTGTCCCTCAATCAATCTTGAACAAAGAAAATCTCAGTGCTGCAGGGCCCCGTCACATGGTCTTTCCAGGGGACCTCTTCCCAGGTCAGCTCAATGGTACTCTTAATGATAATCATTTCATCACCCTTCCCTGCAGTTCACCACCCGTGTACACAGCCTAAAACAATATGTGTTCATTTTGCCTGCATTTGTTGTTGCTGTCGTTGTGTGTTTACCAGACAAGTGGAACCCTGCCCCTGGGTCCAGCTGTCCGCATAAGGTGGCTGGAGCCATCGTTGGTTCCCATTCATTCACTGCTGTGCGGCATTCCATTGTATGAAAACAGTTGGTTTCTCCATCGTTTTACTATAAATGGACTTTGGCACCGCTGGATGGTGCACGGGACAGCAAATAACACGGGACCAGGCTGTAGGGTGCCTGAAGGAGGAGCACCTAGTCACAGGCCTTTTGTTGTTGACAGTCCTGAAATCTTCAGAAAAGTTGCAAGAAAAGAGGAACACCCACATACCCTTCACCTGGATTCACCAATAGTTAACATTCTGCAACATTTACTTTCTCTTTCTCTTTCTCACACAGCTCAGGAATTTCTTCTGAACCATTTGAGAGAAGGTTACATGTGTTATGACCCTTCACCCTTAAATATTTCAACATGTATCCCTCCCCAAAATGACATCTCTTACACAACCACGATACAGTTACCAAATTTAGGCCTGGCAACAGTGAAGCAATTCTGTGATAAAACTGAACGTGCTACCCACTTAAAAAAATTAAGATTTTATTTATTTATTTGAGAGAAAGAATGAGTGCAACACTTGAGAGCAGAGGGAGGAGCAGAAGGAGAGGGAAAGAGAGAATCTCAATTGGACTCTGTGCCCAGCCTGGAGCCTGATGTGGGACTTGATCCCATGACCCTGAGGTCATAACCTGAGTCAAAAATCAAGAGTCAGATGCTTAACCGACTGAGCCACCCAGGTGTACCTGCCATCCACTTTCAAATGTCACCAGCTGTCCCAATAAACTGAGATCACACTTCACATGTGGTCGCCAGGTCCCTTCAGGCTTCTTAAGTCTGAAACTGTGCACAACCTTGCTACGTTTTTCATGATCTTGACATTTTTGAAAAAAAAGAAAAAAAAAAGATCTTGACATTTTCGAAGAGTACAGGACAGTTGTTTTGTAGTGTGTCCCTTAGCTTATTCCCTCCTCCCCCCAATTAAAATCAAATATGTCCATTATATCAAATTTGGGCAAGAGATAAAAATAAACAAAAATTGCCCCAGGTTCTATGATGCAAGCATAGCTCTGTAGACATTGCCTGTAATCACTCAAGGTAGCTGACTGTCATTCTATGCACTCTGTACATTAACTCATTTAAGCTGAGAGGTAGGTGCTTTCCTTAGAGCTTGCCCCAGAGACCTTAAGTCTTGCTGAAGATCACATGGTTGGTAGGACTCGAGTCTGTCCTTGTACTTGGCCCTTATGGTGCATTGCCTCTTGACAGTGGCTGGGTGTGAGTGGATGAGTCTCAAACTTCTATCAACTTTTGGAGCTGGATAAGTCTCTGTTGGGGGCCGTCCTGTGCATTGTGGAATGGTAAGCAGAATCCCTGACTCTGGCCTGCTACATGCCACCAATGCTCCCCAAGTTGAACCACCAAGAATGTCTCCAGATGCTGCCAGATGTTTCCTGCGGAGCAAAACTGCCTCTGGTTAAGAATTTCGCGTGTGGGGCACCTGGGCTCAGTCGGTTAAGCATCTGCCTTCAGCTCAGGTCATGATCCCTGGGTCCTAGGATTGAGCCCCACATCGGGCTCCCTTCTTAGTGGGGAGCCTGCTTCTTCTCCCTCTGCCCCTATACCCTCGTACCCTCATTAGTTTCTCTCTCAAGTAAAATTTTAAAAAAAAGAAGAAGAACAACCTCGTGTGTGTGTGTGTGTGTGTGTGTGTGTGTGTGTGTGTGTGTGTCAAGCCGGGCCACACTGTGTTCAGTTCAGTCTTACAATCTGCTTTTTCAGTTATTGATTCCACCATCACTTTAGTTTTCCTTCCTTTTCTTCTCATCAACAGTTCAATGGCCACCAGGTCCAGGTGCTTCCCATCAAATAAATCATCAATTGACCAAAAGACACATCCATTGCCACAATAGTCCTTCATGGCTGTGCAAAAAAATACCACAAACTTAGTGGCTTTAAACAACCTGCTCATGGTTCTGCAGGTCTGAAGTCCAGAGTCTCGGATGCTGAAATCTTGTGTTAGCCTGGCTGAGTTCTCAGCTGGAGGTTCAGGGGTGGAGGAAGTCTCCCTCTACCCTTATTCTTGTCCCTTGGCAGGGACTGGGCTTCCTTGCTGGTCGTCAACTCTAGATTCCTAGAGCCCACCACATTCCTTCCATGGGACCCCCTCTGTCTTTAAGCCAATAATGGCATGTCGAATTCTCCTTGTGCTTTGAATTTCTGACTTCCTTCCTCTGCCACCAACTGCAGAAATCTCTGCTTTTCAAGAGCTTATTTGATTACATCAGATCATTGGGAGAATCTCCTATTGAAAGTCAACTATGGGGGGCACCTGGGTGGCTCAGTCAGTTAAGCATCTGCTTTTGGCTCAGGTCATGATCCCAGGATCCTGGGATCAAGCCCCATGTTGGGGTGGGGGGGTGTCCCTGCTCAGCAGGGAGCCTGCTTCACCCTCTCCCTCTGCCCCTCCCCCCTTATCTCAAATAAATAAAATATATATTTTTTAAAGGTTTTATTTATTTATTCATGATAGACACACAGAGAGAGGCAGACACACAGGCAGAGAGCCCAATGTGGGACTCGATCCCAGGTCTCCAGGATCACACCCTGGGCCAAAGGCAGGCACTCAACCGCTGAGCCACCCAGGGATCCCCTAAAATCTTTAAAATAAATACACAAACAAAGTCAACTGTGCCATTGAACATGACCTATCCCAGAGTAAACCCATCGTAGTCACAATCGTAGGCCCTGTTCCAGGTATGTGCACCAGAGTGGGGAATCCTGCATACAGCTGAGAATTCTGTCCACCATGAGGACTAAATGGTGATTAGGGTGTTTCAGGGCAAGCTCTTAGAACCAAGGAGCCAGAGGCCAGGCTAGCTGAGCAGGAAGTGGAGGCTCAATGCCAGCTCTCAGGAGGGTCCTGCTGCATATCCCTGCCCTTGGAGAAATCCCAACATGTATTTCTGGGAGCAAGCATGGAACTTGGGCAGACCTGGGTCCTCTCATCTCCCCAGCTGCCAGTCCCTTTTCAGATGACTCATTTTCACTGCCTGTACTTAGGACAGAATGAAGACAAAGGGCAGGGGAATGTTCCAGCTGGGCTGGAAGGGAAGTGAGAGGCTGACTCTTGGCAGAGTAGGTCACCTGGGGCAGCTGCATGGACCCCCCAGCTCAGTGGGACTTTTGCGGATACTGATGTGGGGAAAGGAGGGAGCTGTAGGCCAGTGGAGGGGCCTGGTGGGTGGCGTTGGGCACAGTGTTTGACCCCCACACTGAGGTATGGGTGTGAGGGGCTGGGCCAGAAGCCAGAGGAGCCAGGCTTGTGCCCCGGTAGCCAAGTGTGACACACTATTGAGCACAGAATTGCTCCCCAGCCCCCAGCCTGTGAGGCCCACAGAGTGGCCCAGGGCAGCCCCCAGCCACAGGGGAACAGGAGCTCAAGACTATGATGAGAGAGAGTCAGCTGGAGCAGAAATGCCTGCCTGGAGGGGACGTGAGGAGGGCAGCGGCCTGCACTCCCACAGTGACCAGTGGTCACTCAGCAGCCATCTCGGAGCCCCTATGTGTACTCTCCAGCTGCTGAGGCCAGACCTCCCAAATCTCATCTTGTCTCAAACTTTGCCACGAGCCCTGGGAGCCTGTTGACTGGCGAATGGATCCACATCCTGTGTCCCCCGCTGATCTCAGCATCTTCCTGCCATTTGTCCTCCCACACCCTCCATTTCCACCAGTACAGAATAAGGAGACCCCAAGACCCTGCCATAGGACTCCTGACAGTATCACGCAGAGGGCAGAATTCTCACGTGCCAAATAATAAATGACCACTGGGTTCCCAGACCCGATGTGTCCACCACAGCAAAGACCTGGAGGGCAGCACAGGGGTGGTGCCTGAGCGCCCCAGGGAGCTGAGGGTAAACACTGCATCCTGAGCTCAGCTGCAGCTCCTGCCTCGGCAGCCCCTGCAAGACGGGGCGCTGGGAAGCCCTGCAGTGGGTAGAGTTTCTACCACAAGTACTCAAGAGGCTTCTGTGGCTCAGCTCTGCAAAGCACTTTCAGGTTCTGTACACACAGCACCCTGGTCAATATGCAGGCTGGGCTCCCAGGCTGCTGAGCTTACGGGTAGAGTTCACCCCGGGCCCGCACCTGGGAAGGTGCTGGAAACCCCTCCCTCTGAGTGGCCACTGGCCCGACCTTGCAACTTCAGGATTTGAGCGTGAAGAGGGCAACGTTAAGATTCCAAAGGCTCAGCTTCTTATTCAGCCTGAGTGACTCCAAGCAATGCACTCACCATCCCTGTGCCTTGGGCTCTTCTCATTGAGAGTTGAAAGCAGAGATCCTGAACAGCCCTGACACTCTGTCACCTCCAAGCTGGGCCTATCCTTGATCCTGGACAGCTTCTGAGGCCCCTGAAACACAGCAACTGTCGCCAGGACCCTCCCCCGTGGCCATGTGCCTTTTAAGGAGAGAGGCTTCTTTGGGGTGCCAAGGATCCCCTTGTGGCTGGTGCTGGAGACCCCAGGCTACTGAGGAACAGACGTTCTCCTTTCTTTACTTTGATAAAACTCATCTGTTGGCCAAATTTATTCCTCTTGACTGCAAGAAAAGCTGCATCTGCACAGACTTTCTTTATAGTCTCATCCCAGGGACAAACCTATGGGTTTTTGGTTTTGCCCAGCCTGACTCTTCTGCCATATTTGAACAGAAGTTATTTTCTTCTTCTTTTAAATTCTATTTATTTATTCATGAAAGACATAGAGAGGTAGAGACATAGGCAGAGGGAGAAGCAGGCTCCATGCAGGGAGCCCAGTGCGGGACTTGATCCTAGGACTCCAGGATCACGCCCTGGGCCGAAGGCAGGCACTAAACTGCTGAGCCACCCAGGGTCCCCCCCCTCTTTTTAAAGTTGATTTTAGGGGCCTTGTACATAGACCCTTCTCTAAACCAGGCCATTATGGGACTGAGCAGACCGCCTTGAGAGAAAGCAGGTGACCCTTTTCTGCTGAGAGCAATCTCTGTAGAGACCTAGTGGCACAAGGCCAGGTTGCGCAGGTGTGCGTTTCTGAATCTGAAAGAAGGAAACACTGGGAGTGGGGCATGGTTATAATTTCCACAATAAAGGAAAACATTTGAACTCTTAATCTTTTGTCAGTGCCCTGGGCAAAGACAGTGAAACAGAGAAACCAAAAGTGAAATGCTTCATTCATGTTTTACAAAACTCCCACTGAAATCAATCTACTCTGCTCCAAAAACAAGAAGAAAATTAGGACACTTTTACAATCTGGGAATTACTAGATAAGGAAGCTCCCCAGGACCTGAGTGCCAACTCCGTGAAATTGGGAAAACTAATTTCTGTCCCCTTGAGCCTCATGAGAGAAAGAGAGATCCCTTCTTTCAGTCCTTTGCGCTCCTTGGAGAAAGTCAAGTGGCCATATAGAAGAAACAGTGGCTGAAGTTTCATGTATAAATAACCCAGGAACATTTTGTTTTCAATTTTATTGGGCTGGCTATTCCCAGCACAGAGGACTCTGGGGAGATGTGAAGACCATGTGAAGGCGGGTCAATGTGAATGCTGCCGAGAGGGAGCTCCCTGAAGCCTCATTCAGGCCATTGAACAACCACCTCTTTCAGGATCCTCAGCCCCAAGCCCTTCCCTGGAACAGCAGAAACTACATCTCCGGGGTGGACCCCTCAAAGTGTCACAGAGGAGGCAAGTTCTTTGGCTTCTAAGGCTGGCCCAGGAAGTCTGGACTGGGGCCCACCCAAGGCTCCTGATCATCAGCTGGCACACAGCCTCTGGTGACAGCCCTGCCTAGGAGTCTCAATATGTTCTTTTGAGGAGTCCACCAAGAAAAGTCTTGCGGCTTCTGGTATACTGGTATTGATGAAAAGAATGCTAATGAAATCCCAAATAAAAGCAGTAAGTTGGAGATTTACAAGAGTGCCAGCTGGCCGGGCTCTCCAATGATCAGGGAGGCAGAGGGAAGAGGGGAAGGCAACTGACTTAACATTTTATTTCTTCAGAAAGAACTGAGCCTCATCCTACATGAAGTGGCAATCGAAACCTCCCATTTTGCCCTCTCTGGCTCCCACTTGACCCAGCTCCCCAAGTAACTCTCCTTGTTCTCAGATTTGAGTTCCCGCCTCCATCGTCTTAGACTGCCAGCCTGCTCTCTTTTCAAGTATAGGCATCTGGTCCTCTGGGCTCTCACATTTCCCAGAAGCCAGAGGTTTGGACACTAGGCCTTCAAGTTCTTAAGTGCAGTTTAGATCTAACTCCGAGGCTCCCCGCCCCCTCCTACACTTTGGTGTCCCGATACTGGTTACATAACAATCACAGTCCCCAAAGCTCTGACATCACCCACTGAAGATTCTCACCAGCCTGGACAGCCAAGGGGGTCTAAGTGTGGCTGGGAATGATGGTGGGGGAATGAGCCTAATGGAACAGCCAGGACCTGGTAAGGGGGGGGGGGGCACAGGTCAGCATAAAGGTTAACTAGTAGTGACCCTGAGAGGAAAGCAGAAGTATTTGGGTTTTTTAATTTCCCCTAAGTTCCCACAAGATTTCATTGTTGCCCCACATTCCCCCCCCTCCCCACACGGGGAATTTCCGATTTCACTTCCTCAAAACTCAAGGGGCCAGAGGGCCTCCACTTCCTTTGTACCCCCACCCACCCTCCCAGACGCAGCCTCCTCGAGAACCATCTTTTCTTCCCACGTGTCAGCTGTCACGTGTCTCCCACTGCCGCGTCCACCTCCCAGTCCCCAGCACCCGGCCTGAGGGGTCCGGCCGCCTGCGGCACCGCCAGATTTCCCCAGGGGCCGCCTTCTCCCGCCCAGTTCTTTCCCCAGTCACCACCCGGCCTGGGACGCTCTACTCCCTCGGCCTCCTCTCTCCACTACCTCGTTCCTATCTCTCCCTCTCCCGAAGCAGGTAAAGCAGAGGGGCAGGAAGGCGGATCAGGAGGTGAGGGAGAGCAGTTGGCGGGGCGAGGCCCCGGGGTTCTGAGCCGGCGGGGCAAGGACGACCGTTCGCGGGGCGACCGCGGCTGGGGCGCGCAGTCGGGGCGCGCGGTCGGGGCGCGCGGTCGGGGAGCCGTCTCGAGGGCTCCGGGAGGCACGTAGGCTCCGGGACCGCTTCGCGCGGGAGCCTCGCTTCGCGCCTTCCCAACCGCAGCGCCTCCGCGAGCCGCCCCAGCCGAGGACCGACCAAAACTGGTGCGGTTGCCCCGGCACCCGGCCGGGGGCGGGACGCGGAGCAAGCGGCGCTCGCGATATTTGGAGCCGGCCAATGGGAGGCGGGGGAGGGAAGGACGTGGCACGGGGTTCGCGGGGGAGGCTCCTGCCTCCGCTGCCCTCCCGCGGCCCCGCGCCGCTGCGGCGAGGCCGGGCCTATAAAGGCCGCACGGCGGGGCGCGCGCTCCACCCCGCAGAGGGCGCTCCGCGGGCCGTGCCGGGCGCCTGCGCAGTGCGGGCCGCTCCCCGCCCCCTTCCCTGCCGCCCCTCCGCCGGCTGGCCCGGCCCCGCCTCGGCTCCGCGCCCTCGCTCGGCTCTCAGCCGCCGCTCTGCCCCGCAGCAGCCAGCCCCGTCCCCGGCAGCATGTTCAGCTGGGTCAGCAAGGATGCCCGCCGCAAGAAGGAGCCGGAGCTCTTCCAGACGGTGGCCGAGGGGCTGCGGCAGCTGTACGCGCAGAAGCTGCTGCCGCTGGAGGAGCACTACCGCTTCCACGAGTTCCACTCGCCCGCGCTGGAGGACGCCGACTTCGATAACAAGCCCATGGTGCTCCTCGTGGGCCAGTACAGCACGGGCAAGACCACCTTCATCCGGCACCTGATCGAGCAGGACTTCCCGGGAATGCGCATCGGGCCCGAGCCCACCACCGACTCCTTCATCGCCGTCATGCACGGCCCCACCGAGGGTGTGGTGCCGGGCAACGCGCTCGTCGTCGACCCGCGGCGCCCCTTCCGCAAGCTCAACGCCTTCGGCAACGCCTTCCTCAACAGGTACCCGCCCCCGCCCCCCGCGGAGCCGAGCGGGACCCCGGGGCCGCACTCCGGTCCGGACCCTACCGCGGCCGCGGCCTGCCCCCAGCTCCCGCCGGTCCTTTGTCTCCGAGGCCCTAGCGAGCCCCTCAGCGACCGCTCCCTGGGACCAGGGCCCCTGCCGCTCCGCACAAAAAGCCCATCCGGAGGTCTCCGCCCCCTCCCCCGCTTTTATCACCTCCAGAATTTTCCAGGTTATCAGTTTAACTCCCAAACCTTCCAGCAGATCTCAACCCCGCTTCCCTCAGGACCGGGGTCAGCCTTGGGAAGGTGAGAGAGTCCTGTCTCCACCTCCTCCTAGGGTCGTCCCAGACTGGATGCACCTAATTCATTCAAACCAACCCCTTCCCCTCTCTCCTTCAAGTGCCTGCTGCCCAAGTGTCATGGAAAAATACGTGAAACTTTTAGTTATTCCCTTTGCTGCTGTGCTGTGCTTCCCCCGTGACCGCTGGTTTTGCGTGGGAAGGAGGGACAGAGAGGATCTGCTGTGGCCTGCTGTATTTGGGGCAGCCCATGAGGTCTCAGACAGAGGGAGTGTGAACACTTCTTCTTGGAGGTCAGCTCTAAAGGGTTTGTGCTCCTTTAGGGGTTGCAGGAAGCAGCCTCAGGCTGTACCACTGGGAGCCCTGGAGTGAGATCTGGGCCCTGAATCCCTCACTAGAGCCTCAGTTTCCCCAGTTTCCCCAATTAGATGGGTGAAGTCTGCCTCATGATCTGGGTCCTCCTCCCAGAGTCTAACCCTCCTGATGCTGGGAATGAAATACTTTGGCCTTCTTTCTTCTTTCCAACAATCAAGTTCACTCCTCTGGAAAGGAACTTGTCCCCACCCTTACCCCCAGCAACCAAAGGACTCCACAGATCTGCTTTTCCTGCCACCACCCCCACTCCCCATTCAAGGAGTGACTCCACATGCCTTTCAAAGTCTGTGTTGGGGGGAAGAGCCTAGGAAAGAATCCTGGACTCCTGTCTTCCAGGTCTCCACCCTGTATGATCACATTCCTTTCCAGACACTGTCCAGCTACACAGGGTGAACCAGCTTGCTCCTGATCCAAGCCAGTGGCCAGCCTGCCTCTGTGCACAAGAGCTGACTTTTAGCAGAGAAGACAGGCAGACTTGTGTCTTGTTTTGTTTTTTTGCCCCTTGGAGGCATTTAAGCCTGTCCACATGTTTGATGGCTGAGGGCATTTGTGTGTCACAGCCGGAGCTGAGTAGAGCCCTTCATGTGAGAGGCATGGCCCTCTTAGCCTTGAGCCCTCCTCTGGAGAATACCTGTGTCTGGGAATTACTGTGCTTATAGATAGGCGACTGGCCCAGACTGTCAGCTGGTGGGCGCCTTAGGATCTTGTGCACGGTTTGGCTGCTAGGCTGAGAATTCCAAACATTATTAGGTCTTGACTTTCACATAGAACTTTGGAAAACTAGAAGGAAGGGTAGCTACACTTCCTGTCCTTGGGCCTCCACTTTTGATTGTGAGAGCAGACTGTTTTTGAAAGGAGAAACGGGATGTGCCACTTGTTTCTGAAGTTGGAAACCTAAAATTTCATAGTTGGAAGGGATCAGAGACATCATCCAGGCAACCCCCATCTTGGTGGTTCAGGAAACCCCAGCTCGGAGGACTCTGCTGATTTGTCAAGCTCACTGGGGCTGCTTAATGCAGTGCTGATTGGCCTTTAAGCATCCGGTTCCCACCTGCTGCTTCTGGCCAAAGGTGCAGCTCTAGGATGCTGGGTTTGAGCTAGGCACTCTGGTGATGGTGCCACAGGATTCAAGAACCACACATTTCTTTCCTCCTTTTTTTTTTAAGTAGGCTCCACACCCAACATGGGGCTTGAACCCATGTCCCTGAGATCAAGAATCACGTGCTCTACTGACTGAGCCAGCCAGGAGCCCCTTATTTCCGTCTTGCCACTTCATCTCCAGAGGGCTCCTGATCACTAACAGCCCTGCCAAAAGGGGCCTTATCAGCTGAGGGTTGGGGGGCCATGGGTTTGCAGTGGAGCAGGGGCCCCAAGCTGTGTCAGCCTATGGAGTACACTGAGTGCTGGCTAGCTAGCTAGGGCACACAAAGGGGGCTCTTCTCTGGCTGACACAGCCTCTCCCTGCTGTTTAAAAGACCCATTGAGACATAAACTTGACTTTCTGCCCTTTTTACCCTAAGTGGCTGCTCTAAAACTAAAATCCAATGGAGCAGACCAAGGCAGGGTACAATCAGGATGTCCTAAGTGCATCTTTGAAAACTCAGTTGTGTAGCTGGCACCAGCCACTTGTCGGGTGAGATGCAGTCGGTGTATATCCTTGTTGGTGAGAGATGAAGCGTCTGTATCTGGACTGTTTGCTCCCTTGTTTCCTGCCAAGCTCCCCAGGCTCTGTGGGGCCTCTTATCTCTGTATCTTACAGATGTTCACTTACTCAGAGGTCTCCTTTACAAGGCATTTTTATGTATTGTTACTTCTCAGTCAGTTCTATTCAGATTCTTCTAGTTTGGTCTTTTCTCCGTGACCCTTCCCCAGCAGGAGCCCCAGACCTGGCATGTAGTTAATCATGGCGTGGGTGCTCTGCTGCTGGCACTGGCAAGGCCCAGGTCCAAGGTCTGCGGGTCAGCTGTTTTTGCTCTGTTGTGCTTGCAGGCAACACCTCTCACCTTGGCCATTTATCCTTAGCCTGGCCACTGGTCACTTGGGAGGTTGAGCCAAAAGGAGAACCTTATCAGCTCAGATTCCCCCCACAATTGGAAAGGCAGTTTAAGCCTGCGTCCTACAGACAAAAGGTCAGTATTTTCTTTGCTCACAATATCTTTTTCAGAGAAGTTTAAAGGAGCCTGTTCTGGGCTGTTCTAAGCTCCGTGAGAACTCAGGCACACATGGCTAAGCACTTGCTCATGAGTTGCCAGCCTCTCTGCTTCACTCGTCCTTCCTTGGTCTGCTCTGGCTTTCAGAGAATGGTGTCTGTACTTCCCCGCCCCACCAATCAGGCCATGTGTCCCCCAGCTTTTACTAGCCGCCCACCGGCAGCTGGGTGGAAGGGGTGGGCTGGTCCCAGCAGCAGGAGGAAAGCTGCTCCCCGCCTTCAGACTGGGAATTTCACCAAGTGGTTGAACATTTTAATATGGAATTCCAAGGTCCCAGTATCCCCTTTCTGTTTTCCTTCTGGAGTTGAACAGTGACCTAGGCAGGTGCAGTTTTCACTAACACATCAGCAACTTGAAAGCTGAACTCTTGAACTCTTGGGGGAAAGCTAACGTGAGGGAACTGCTGATGTAGGCCTGTTTGAGCTGCTGCTTGGATTCCTGGTCACGGAGTTCAGCTGCCGCCCCTGGGAAGAAGAGAAAACCTCCTTTAAATTCCTTGCTTCTGGGAAAGAAGGCAGAGGTGGAGAAGAGGGTATACAGAAAGCCCCACGTTGCTTCCGGAGCAGTGATAGCTGAGTCTATTTTTTTTTTTTTTAAGATTTTATGTATTTATTCATGAGAGACACAGAGAGGCAGAAACACAGGCAAAGGGAGAAATGGGTTCCCTATGGGGAGTCTGATGCAGGACTTGAACCCAGGACCCCCAGATCATGCCCTGAACTGAAGGCAGATGCTCAACCACTGAGCCACCCAGTGCCCCTGATAGCTGAGTCTTGATGTCTCTTCTGGTTCTTGCTCTTGTGCAGGTTCATGTGTGCCCAGCTGCCCAACCCGGTCCTGGACAGCATAAGCATCATCGACACTCCTGGGATCCTGTCCGGAGAGAAACAGCGCATCAGCAGAGGTAAACAGGCTCTGACACCGTACAGGGTGCCTCTGGTGTGATGTCTGTGATGTGGACCAGATGCTGCCTCTGAATCTTTCCCAGCCCAAGTGAGAACCCACTTGACATCAGACCTGGGTCCACCCTGTGCGCTGAGCCCTGATGGGACAGGAGTTGCTCTTTCTCCTTGGCTCTCTTTGTTAAGGTTACTAAGAGCTGTCCAGGGCCAGAGCACAGCCTATTTCAGGGCTCCTGTGCTTTCTGACCCCTGGAGCATGCTGGGAAAGAGGGCAGGCTTGTGAGATGGCACCCTGGGGCCGGCCGTGAGGTCACAGGAAATCACTGGGCTCCAGGTACCTCAGCCAGCATTGCCATTCTGAACGGGCCCTGGGCTCCCCTGGGGCACCCTCACCTGAGTTGGGGTTTAACAGCTTTTCTCCCTGGTATCATATAAATTCCTGGCGAGCCCAGGAGGCCTGTGAGAGAACACTTGACTCGAACAAGACAGCTAAGAGGAGAAGCTGCGGAGACGTGTTAAATGTTTAGGGGCTAGTGGAAACGTGTTTAATTTTGCTTCGGGGGTGGTGTCAGCAGCTTCCCTGGGTGCTGTGTGTAGTGGAAGGTTTTTGTGCAGAGAGTCGGTGTGCCAGGACCCTAGTTGTGTAAACTCCTGTCTCGGCTTTGCCAAGCTTTCCTGAAGATCTGGTAAAGGAGGGGCCTGAACTGGGCGATATTTCTGCCACTGTTCCTTTTGCAGATGGGTGGGGGAACCTTGGGGCCTGAATATTTTCTGGCAGGGGCATGAGGGTTGGCCAGGAGTGGAGCCTACAGCTGCAAATGTGGAAATGAAATAAGATCACACTCAGGGGTTGAGGATAAGCTGCTGGATTTGTGTATCATTAACTTGCAAATCTTTCCAGTGTTCCCTTTCCCCTTGGGCTGCCCGGCATTGGCAAGCTTTGCATTTGAAGCCAGCAGCCTGATATTTGGGGGATGTTCGTGTCTGCTGTAGCTCCAAGGGGGTGGGGCCCCTGTTCTTGGTGCTGAGAAACCTTGCTTCTCCTTTTTTCTAGGCTGTGGGCCCCTGCCAGTAACGGCTTGCATCAGAGCATCCTGAAACTGCTCTGTCTCTCGATCTGGTTTAAGCTTTTAGGTTCTGCACCCTGGTGACACTCTTGGGCGTTCAAGGAAACAGCTTTTGGACCCCTTCTAAAAAGGCAAGGGCTGGGCACCTGCCTGGCTCAGTCAAGGGAGCACGTGACTCTTGATCTCGGGGTTGTGAATTTGAGTCCTACATTGGGTGTAAAGGTGGCTTAAATCTTTAAAAAATAAAAAGGCAAGGTCTAGTTTTTCCTCTTACTGCTATTATTGTTCCAGGCTGGTCTTAAGATATGCCTAGTAAAGCATTCAAAGAAAGACATACAATGGGGAATTGATTCTCTCTTCCCTTCCTGGCCTGAGTTATCATCCTAGGTGGACTTTCTTTGAGGCTCTATAGCATTATCTTTGTAATGACCTGGAAGATTGGGTGGAGGGGCTTCTTCTCACTGGGGTTATGGGATAGAGAACTAAGTTACCCGTGGGGTAATGTGTGCAGTGCTCCCAGCCCAGAGTCAGTTGATGTGTACACATCTTCAGATAGGGACAATAGCTCACGAGGAGAGGCTTATCTTCTGTGCAGGCTGTGTTCACTTTGGCTTTCAGAGCTGGGAGTTGTGGGATTTGAGGGAAAGGGAAAGGGTTCTTGTGGGACCCCGCGATCTGGTGAAAGGGAACCCAGATGCCACCGTTTGCCACCAGTGCTGGGAGAAGTCTCCTCCCAGCTGGGAGGAGTCTTTGATCACTGAGCCTGTGTCCACAGAGTCTAGCAGGCTGACTGGTGAGGAGTGTAATGTTAATGTCTTGCTGCTTTGGGCACCTCAGCCCTGTCTGCTGGGATGTTTCCCTTCCCTGCCTCCTTTCCCAATTGGCAAACAGGTGGGCAGCGGTGTCCAGACTTGCTCTCTGCGACAGGCACCACCAAGGTGCCGTCCTGCGCTCCCCAGTCGGTGGATTGGCAGATGTAGGGTACACTTTGATTGGGGACCAGGGGAGGATGCGGCATGCAAGGCAGTCAGTCCCAGCCCTCAAGTCATCCGTGCAGTTGGCAGATACTTGGAGGAGGAGGCCAGTGAGAGGCACCAGGGCTCACCCCTGCTTGCCCATGCCCCCTCTGTCCTGGGGCAGCTGCAGAAGGCCTCCCTCACCCCATCATGGCACAAAGGAGGAGGAAGGCTTCTTCTGTGAAATAGCAAGATTAAACTGATTTCACTAGATAATTTCTCTTTCCCTCCATGACCCTAGGTGTCTTGGTTTCAAGTACTTTACCAAAACTTATCCAGTTGGGATTTGCTCTGCAATGTTTGGTGTCAGTGTTTTATCATTTTATCAAACAGAGAGAGATCATGGCACAGTACCTGTACCTCTCAAGTATGCTAGCTGTGGTCCTTAAGGGGTGACTGCTGGGTGGGTGGGGAAGGAGTGGATCTCGGCTTTGAGGCCCCACCCATCAGTGATGGGAGGCCCCATGTTGCCCTGTCCAGCAGAGGAAGTCATGGTAGGGCAGCGCGTTCCAGACTCCCTGGCTAGCGTGCCTGTCTGCTCCCTTTGCTGACAGCGTGGAAAGCAGGTGTTTCCCTCTCAGAAAGATAGGACCAATAGAAAACACGGGTCCTGGGCAAGCAGCGAGAGTTTCTGTGGTCTGCCGCCCTTGCTCTCTGGAAACAGAAGGTTCTTCAGGAGGTCACATATGTGTTAGAGTTGTTAATTACGTTTACTTCCATTTCCCACCCTATCTGCCTGGCCCCTCCTGGCTTTTTTCCCCCTTTCCCCATGGTCCCTAATGTGTGCAGGAAATTCCATCTGGAAAGATAACATAGGCCTAGAGCAGTCAGGCTATAGGCCAGGCTGTGCAACAGGCCACTGAGAATTTTTCCGGGAAGGAGATGGGGCCTCCATGGGGGTCTCCAGCTGAACTTCCCTATCATGCTAATCTGAGCAACTTTATTTTTCCTAACAGTTTGATTTATTTTTTAAAATTTTATTTATTCATGAGAGACAGAGAGGGGGCAGAAACACAGGTAGAGGGAGAAGCAGGCTCCCTCAAGGGAGCCTGATGCGAGACTGTCCCAGGATCCCAGGATCCTGACCTGAGCCAAAGGTAGACGCTCAACCACTGAGCCACCCGGGCGCCCCTAATCTGAGTAGCTTTAAAGATAAACGATCTCCTGTGTCAGCAAAGAAAGGTGCACTGTAGGGACAACATTTATTCTTGAGTGCCGTGTGAGTGACAAAGGGCATTCCAAAGGACATCCTGGACCTGGTGGGGCTGGTACCCTTGGCTCCCGGGCTGCCGCCTGCCTGCGCAGTCTCAAGCTGGAGCAGGGATCTCCCACAGCAGGTTCCCAGGAGGCACGGGCACACTCAGGTGGAAACCCCAGGCTAAGGGTCAGCGGCCTGCCCAGGGCACTCCCTGCCATGTCACTACGTGGCTGTGAGCTGGCCATACTATTGTGCCTTGGTTTTCACCATGCGAGTCATGTCAGCAGGGAAGTATTACTTAAACTTGCGTTTGGAGACTGATGCCCGGCCGGCCTTGTGCCTGGCTTTCCACAGACCGCCCGTACTGTCGCCATATGAACCGGCTCTACTTAGCTGTCACACAGCCACACCCGTGAGGACGCTGCTGCTTTCCAGATGAGGAGGCCAAGGCTTGGGAAGGTTGAGTAGTTTGTGCAAGGCCTCGCAGACTAGTGTGTGTCTGTAGGCCTGGCAGGAGCTGTGCATATGCCACCCCGTGCTGAGAGGGATGCTCCCGCTTGAAGGAGTGTGGGGGGCGGGGGTGCAGATCGGGCAAGTCTTTGACCCTGTTTGGTGGACTGTGCAGGGTTTCTGAGCTCTCCTGACAGGCGCAGGGACCACTTCTGGCTTCTCTCCCCGCGTAAAATCAGACTCGGAACCAGAAATGGACCTGAGGTCCAGGGCTTGACCATGCTGGCATCTCTGCCTTGAGCAGAAATTGGCCCCCAGACCCCTTGGGGATGGGTACTAGGACCCCTGGCCCTAGTTGGCTGGTTCCCTAGCTTCTCACTTGCCCTCCTGCTGACTGTCCCTGGTTCCCAGGCCCCATTTAAGCCTGGAAGCCACCTCAGGAGGTAAGGCAGGGCCTTCCAGGTCCAGACTTGGGGTCCTCTAACTCCGAGGAGGGCCTGCACTGTGGACAGCCCTCCCTGCCTACCAACCATTGTGCTGACTACCTCCTGAGATGCCCCCAAGCATTTTCTGCAGCCCGTAGAATGCCCCATGAGGTTGCCTGCCAGCCTTGGGTCAGGCCAAGGGCTACATCCCTCCTGGATTCTTCGTGCCCTCGGTACAGATGATGACAGAAGCTTCAGGCCCCAGCGCACTACTTTGGGAGCTGGGGACCCCAGGGAGTTATTGCATCCTGTGTGTTTACCCCTTGCCCTGTTACCTAGTGCTCAGTTGCATGTTCAGCACATGTCAGCTAATTCTAGATAACACCAAAAAATCCAGGGATTCCCAGACTTTGATTAGAAAGACCTTTTTCTGACTAACATGCCAAAGAGGCCAGAGGCTAGGGAAGCACTGACTCAGCTGGAGTTTCCCTTCTCAGGGCCCCGGGCTGCCTCCAAGCCTGCCTCTCACCACCGCACCCCCTGCCATTCCCCGCCCCCTGTTCTGGTCCCCTGGACAGCTTTTGGCCGGAGCCTTTGGTGGGAAGGGTGCAGCTCTGCCTAAGGGCGTGGGCCACCACCCACGGAGGAGCCATACCAGTCTGTGCCGGGGCTCAGCACCTGTTGGATCGAAGGCTGCGAGCCGGCAGGCGGCCCCGTAGTAGCTGGTGCGAGCGCCTGCAGACATTCCATTTATATCTGGTGAGATGAGGCATTCTTCGAGCATTAGAAGTGGTCAGCGCCCACACACCCCTGAGAATCTGAGCTGCTTGAGCCCAAAATACAGTTACTGTGTGTAAATAACAGCAAACATTTACCAAGTGCTTACAGTGTTCCAGGCGCTCCCTCGCTGCCCACAGCAGCTAGACAGTCACACCTTCACATTATAGACAAAGAAACGAGGCTCAGAGAGAGGCCATGGTGCTGGGGTCACTTGACTGGTTGCCAAGGAAGGGGCTCCAGAGCCCGATGTCAGCCTGATGTCAGAGTCCACCTGTCTTCCCCTGCCCTTTGCCCATTTACTGGTCAGATTTGTAGAGGTTTTCACCCTCATTAGGTGCATAGCTCTGTGAAGCGGTCATGTAACCATCGCCACCACCATCAAGATCTAGTCTTTCCATTCAGCCCAGAAAGTTCCCTGCTCCCCTTTGCGGTCTCCTCTGGTCCCTGGCAACCACTGAGCTGGTACTTATCCCTAAGTTTTGCCTTTTCCAGAAGGTCCTATATGGGTCTTCCATGCCTATCCTCCTCCACTTAGCATGTGCTTTGCGGGTCATCATGTGTGGGAGAGCATTGATCCATTGTTCCCTTTTGTTGCTCTCATTCTTCCCGTCACGAGTCTGCGCTCTCATTTCTTACCCTTCACCTGCTGAAGAGCCCTTGGGTTTCCAGTTTGGAGCGATTTTGAGTAAAGCTCCTACAAATATTGGGTATAGGGTGGATTTCAGTTTCTGAATTTCTCTTGGCATCAACCTAGGCATCAGGAGGCCCCCTGTCTCCTCGCTGTTGGGTGACCCCAGCAGAGTCCTTTCCTGAAGAGCGTGCCCCGGGAGAAAGCTCGCCAACCATGGGGGTCCTCTCCGTGCTCCTTAACCTTCGTCTTGGGGTCCTGTGCCCCCCCCCCCGGGCCCAGCACCCGTTGGAAATGTGTGTGGTAGGGGCTACAGCAAGAAATACCGAGGCCCACGCAGCTTGAATGGCAGGAAGTGAAAGTCGATTGCAGACAAACCCTGTATTGTTGATGTTCTAGAAACTTGGAATGTATGAAAGCAGCTTTTCCCTCAGCCACTGGAACTACCTGTGTTTGGAGGGTGCCAGGATTGGCGAGGACCTGTCATAACTTCCCCTCTTCCCACCTTTGTGCCTGTGGTGGGGAGCGGGACTCTTGTTGGAGGACAGACCCGGTGAGGAGGCCAGCAGGTGCTCCCGAGAGCAGGAGGGGCCCAAGGAGGCGTGGTGGGAATGGACTGGAGACGGGAAGCACGTTTGGACCCCCTGTCCACATCTCCCTGTGTGCTTATGTCCCCAAGTCTGAGCCCAGCCCTCAGCCTGGTATAATGTTTCCAAAGTTCCAGAACTCTTTCTATGTGAGAGCTTGTCCCTTGTCAGAGATGGCACCGGCTCTTCCTTACACTGTGGGGTTGGCCTTCTCTTTCCAGCGAAGCCCCCTTGGACTGTGTTGTCCAAGGGACACAGGTGTCAGCGCCCTAACTCCTGTCTGCACCCAAGGCAGATGAAGCTACAGCAGGTCCTGTCTCCACTGGTGAGGATGTAGTTTGCTCTTTTACCAGGCGTACCAGGAACTCCTGCTTTGCAGAATTGCTGTGCATTAAGCCCTGTCTGATGCCCAGTGCAGGGGCCAAACGTATCCTGTCACTGAGGCTGACATCTAGCATGTCCCGAAGCCTGGAGGCTCACTGCCTTGGGCAGTGCTGCGAGTGGGAGCCCTGGCTGGCACACTTGTCCATGTACTTGTCACCTGCTCCCCTGGTGGCTACAGCCACCCTGCTGATTGCATGGACTTGATTGATGTTTTGGTGCTGCTGCTGTGAGTCCGGCCCTTGGTTCCTTTCGAGACACCATCACGGGCCAAGTGACAGTTTGGTGGACAGATGTGTGCTGGGTGGGCCTGGAGGTGGCTGCAGCCACATGGTTGTGTGTGGTCATACACCTGTGATGACATCACACACGCCTGTGTATTATGACCTTTTTCATGACCCGTGGACATACTTGGCCAGCCATCATGTCTCCCTCACTGAAAGTGTGAGCATTTTTCATAATAAACAGGAAATTTCATTCACCTGCAAAAAAAAAAAAATGGACTGAGCTCTCTTGGCTCCAACTGGAGATGTTGGCAGGTAACTGGGATGCAGGTGGGGCAGGAGGGGCCACTTGGGGTCCTCCACTC
Source organism: Nyctereutes procyonoides (assembly GCF_905146905.1). Classification (NCBI taxonomy): domain Eukaryota; kingdom Metazoa; phylum Chordata; class Mammalia; order Carnivora; family Canidae; genus Nyctereutes; species Nyctereutes procyonoides. Next base: position 11,608,538 of record NW_026575025.1, read on the forward strand.
TGCCTGTAGTGACTCTGGTGCCACGATTCAGAAGCAACTCCTCCCCCTCTTCTGTTTGTTCTTCCTGGAGTCATCTTGGGCCCCCTCCATTGGGGAGGGGGTATGAGGCCACATTGGGTAGAGTCTGGGGGGTGAGCTCAGCTCCCTGTGCGCCCTCCTGACTCCCAGGCCAAAGCTAACTTGGGCTGGAGCCCAGTCCGTCAGGGCGCCCCCATTCCTAGTACCTCGCCTCTGGCACTGCTGCCTTCCCAGCTATGTGAATTTGTGGTCATTCAGCTTGTGGCGGTCTGAGGACGAGCAGCTTGACCAGGGGAGGAATGGGGCCTCATATTTGCTGAGAGGGAGCCGTCATTCAGTCCTGAGTCATTGCTTTTCCAGCACTGACCTGCCGCTCCCAGAATCAGCCATAAAAGGCGCTGGCCGTGCAGCCCAGGCAGGCACTGCAGCCTCCTTGGCCGCTTCCTTCGCCAGCCCCTCTGCCTTCCTGTTCTTGTTTTCTGCTGGTGGCATGCCGTCCCGTGGCTCTTGGAGCCAGCTGCATAGTGTCCAGGGACTGTGGGGACCCTGTCCTCTGGACCCGGCAACCTGTGATATGGGCTGGCTGCTGGCACAGGGGTGACCATGCCTTCCCACACTCTCTGAGCACAGAGAATCAGGTGGTCTGGCTGATTCTGACCATCGGCATGGGCCTCAGGAAAGTTGGTGGCTGCCCTGCTCAGGCTCAAGTTCACATTCATGGGGGCTTTATTGCCCTCCCCTTCACCCTGTTAGAAAGTCCGGCCTTTCAAGGGGCTGCTTCTGATCAGAATGCTCCGTTTGCCTGGGTTGCTGTGGCAGGAACAGGCTGCATGTTGCTGCCATCCCGAGGCTGCTGCGCTAAGTCAACAGAAACAGTGAATTGGGGGTTTTCCTTTCAATGTCTTACCCCAATGACGAAAGCTGGCCTCTAGCCTCAGAACCAGGCTAGACTTTTGTCACTGTTCCTGACCAGTAATGCTGTCCTAGGCCAGTTAGCCCCTCCTGCCGTGGGTGCTAGGAGCCTGCTGTGGTGCCTGATCTAACCCTCCCCATGGTCATAGGAGGAAGAATTGTTATTTGAATTTTACCGAAGTAGAAATTAGAACTCAGAAGTTAAGAACTTCAGATCGCAGTCAGTAGCCAGTGCCTGGAATTGACTCCAGAGCTGTCTTGTTTAAGAGCCTGTGTTTTTTCTGAGCGCTGAAGTGTGGGGAGAAGCTTGGAATGCTGTGCATTCGGGTACACAGACAGCTCTGAAGCACTTAAACCTGGGGGGCTTTATCCAGAAGGTTTATCCAGCCCAGCAGACCTTCACCCCCTAGACATGCCCCAGTGTTGACTGTTGGTCTTAAAGCCCTTGTGAGTGAGAGGGGCCTAGTTCTGGCCCAAGTGGAAGCAGCCTCTCAGGGACTCTCCTGTGGACTTGTCTTCAGTCTGGGAGGCTTGGCAGGACCAGGAGCAGCTGAATACCACTCTGATGACCAACTCAGCAGGTTCCTCACCGGCAGGGTGGGGAGGGCTGCCCTCCCTCCTCACAGCACTGTGGTCGCTCTGTTCTTTTATTTGTTCTCTCCTTCTACGTGCTACTTTCCTGTAACCTGCGGTCTAGAGAGTATGTCTCCATCCCAGTTTGGTCAGGAGTAGTGGCGTGTTTTGTGAAGGATGTGAGCTAGAAGCAGGCTGTCAGGGGGAGGAGGTTGGTCTGGTCCCGTTTCTGGGCAGCGTCTCTGGGCTCTTCTCTATAGGAGCAGCTTCTCTGGCTTACTTTCAGGAGCCTGACTGCATTCTGGGATGAATTTGTGCTGGTTAAGAGGGCTGGCCTATGCTTGAGGTGGCCTGTGGGTAGTGGGTGAAGAACGAGGAGGAGCCCAAGGACGAGGAGGCTTGCCCAGAATTACCCAGAGAGGAAATGGCAGCTCAGGGCCTTTGAACCAAGCTTCCCTAAGACTCTCAGGCTGTGGCCATCACATGATCTTCCTATCTCTCCTCATCTTTTATTCCTAAAAGGTTAGAAATAGAACCATCACTTCTTCTGGAGGCAGTGGTAAGAAGTAGAAACATTTTAAGAGTTGTGATTGTAAAACAGGATACAAACTAAACTGCTGTTAGAGAGACCCAAAAATCCATGGGCTTAAATCAGTTACATGGAAAATAACAGTCCAAGGCCATCTCTGAACTCAAGGTGGTTGCTCCAGTTCCTACCATCACATCTGCATTCCATTCTTCAGGAAGGGAGAAAAGCAAAGGGCACATAAACGTCTTTTGTTCATCTGCTGCAGGAGAGGCTAGGGAATGTGGTCTTAAAAGGAGGGGCCCTGAATTCAGCTGGAACTAGGCTGTTCTGTTATTAAAGGAAGAGCTCCAGTTAGCAGTCTCTGCTATAGTTGGCCACGTCCACTAAAAAGGGCTTCCAGAGGATGGTGGGAAACAGCATAGAAGCATTTAAGACCTAGAGAGGGGAAGTGGTGTGTCACACTTTGTAGGCTTGTCATAGGGCAGGGGCCAGCAAAGTTTCAGAAGGGTCAAAGTTAATATCTTTGGCCTGGGAGGCCTGTGGTGTGTGTCACAACAACTGGACTCTGCTATCGTAGACAAGAGCAGCTGAACAGAGGAGTGTGGCTCTGTTCCAATAAAACTAATTTATGGGGGCACCTGGGTGGCTCAGTGGTTGAGCATCTGCCTTTGGCTCGGGTTGTAGTCCTGGGATCGAGTCCCACATCCAGCTTCCTGCTCAGCAGGGGGCCTGCTTCTCCCTCTGCCTGTGTCTCTCATGAATAAATAAATAAAATCTTTAAAAAAAGAAAAAACACACACACAAAAAAAACAACTTATTTACAGAACAGGTGATGGGCCAGCTGCAGTTGGCCAGCCCCTGTTGTGGAGAATAAATGAGGTTCCTGGAGAATGGGAGCCCAGCACAAGCACCCCACGAGTAGCAGCTGCAGGTGTTATGGCTGTTCCTTACTGTCCTTGTCATGTAAGGACATCCAGCCAGCAGGTGGCAGACCCCAAGTCTCTGTCCTTCTCGCCACACGGTGCCGAGCCTCACTGCTGCGTTCTCCTCTTCACTCTTGACCTGGTCTGAGCTACTTTAGGGCTCAGACTTTGTGACAACTTTTATTTTTTCCTTTCTAAGATTTTATTTATTTGAGAGAGAGTGAGTGAGCACAGCGGGGGCAGGACCAGGGGATGGAACAAGCAGACTCCCCGCTCAGCAGGGAGCCCCATGTGGGGCTCCATCCCAGGACCCTGGGATCATGACCCAAGCCACAAGGCAGACACTCAACTGACTGAGCCACCCAGGTGCCCCTGGGCTTTGTGACTTCTTTTGCATTATTTATCTGTGGCACACCTCTCCTTGCCAGGTGCTGTATGTGCTAGGGTACCGAGTGGGCACAGAAACGGGAGCAGGAGGGTGCTGTGCTGGCCCCTTGAGTATGTGGTGGAAATTTAAATAAATAGCAACTTGAGTCCAGGAAGAGAACCATCAGAGCTGCCTGGCCATGGTGCCCCTGAGCTCACCCTGCTCTTCCCGTAGGTTACGACTTCGCAGCTGTCCTGGAGTGGTTTGCTGAGCGGGTTGACCGCATCATTCTGCTCTTTGACGCCCACAAGCTGGACATCTCTGACGAGTTCTCCGAGGTCATCAAGGCCCTCAAGAACCATGAGGACAAGATCCGCGTGGTGCTGAACAAAGCCGACCAGATTGAGACCCAGCAGCTGATGCGGGTCTACGGGGCTCTCATGTGGTCCCTGGGGAAGATCATCAACACCCCCGAGGTTGTCAGAGTATACATCGGCTCCTTCTGGTCCCACCCACTCCTCATCCCTGACAATCGCAAGCTCTTTGAGGCGGAGGAACAGGACCTCTTTAAAGACATCCAGTCGCTGCCCCGAAATGCTGCCCTCAGGAAGCTCAATGACCTGATCAAGCGGGCACGGCTGGCCAAGGTAGACTAGGAGTGGGGGGCTGGGCCCACTGCTGGGTGGGGCCCAAGGGGATCCAGGACTGGCACTTGGGGCTCTAGGATTGGTCTGCTTTGGCTTTTGGGGTGCCCAAGACCCATTCCCACAGCTACACCTGTGTGTGCTGTGTCTGAACGAGTCCTCTCTGCACCAATGGGTGTAGCCCTTGATTCTCAGCTGAGTCTTCTTGATGCACGCAGACATTCAGCGGGAAGGTAGCGCTGTGCCCAGGGGCAGCCTGAAAAGTGGGGTGCAGGCGGGGGTGCAACTCCAGTCCTCACCTCCCAGGCCTGTTGAGCCCTCAGCCTGTGCTGGGGACACAGTGGGGACTGACACACACAGTCTCTGCCCTTCCAGCACACATTGGTGGCAACGGGAAAGTGAACACGTAAAGAAAAACCAAGCTTGGTTTATTTGTCCTGTCATGGTATGCCATAGAAGCCGGCAACTGGCGGGCCTCAGGTGGGTGACGCTGCATAAGCCAGCACAGGAGGGAGCTAGTGGAGAGATGGGGCACAAGAACCCTGGGTGGCCTGTGCCCCCAAGGGTCTTGTAAACCATCTCCGCCCCTCTGTGAAAGCACAGGACCTGCTGGCACCTGCTGGGTGGCATCTGAATTGCTCAAGAGCTTGGAATCTTAGTGCCTGGCCAAGTACTGCGGTGAGACCCTGGTGTGGCTAGGGCTGGGAAAGAAGGTTGATGGCACCAGTGGGCCCCTCAGACACGAACATGTGCTCTGATCTAGCACCGTAGCACATCATAAGCCCACCTGGATAAGTCTGTAGGCCGCATCAGTGCACACATGAGAATCATGGATCCTTGGGCTCAGAGCTCAGCTTCAGCCCAGGCCCCATCAGTGATGGTTGTTAGCTGGGACCCTGTAACCCTGTGCATCACCACTTCGCTGATGAAATGGCCACAGAGGATGGGGGTATTTACACCTGCCTGTGGCTTGTGGAGGAGTAAGAACATGTTCTCTGGGTGTGAGGGCTTCGGCGAAGGCAGTCCGGGGAGGTCCAAAGAGGAGCCCCACAGGCCATGCTTCTGCTTCCAGGGAAACAGCCCTGGATGTAGCTCACAGCTTTTGAGAGTCTGCTGTAGGCCAGACATAGTGGTTCAGGTTCCCCGCACTATCTTGCGGTGTGAAGTCGAGTAGCATTTTGGTGCTCAGTCTTGAGTAAAAAGAACTGACCTTTCATCTTCTCCACACTGGTTACCCGGAGTGCTCAAGGACCATATTGGAGCATGCTAGAAGTGTAGGTTCCCTGCCCTACCCTCCACTACTAAACCATCTGCATTTGAACACCATCCCCTGGTAATCAGTATGCACAGTTCAGTTGCAGAATCCTGCTCTGGGGGATCCAGGGCTACACGGTTTCCCACATTCTCACTTCTGGAGCCTTCCCAGTGAGTGGAGCTGGTTTTAAGAAAGAAACCCATGAGGAAACCTGCATAACTGGCTCCTGGTCTTTCCCATTTCCAGGCTGCAGGGAAGGGCAGCTCTACTTTCTCTTTGAACAGCCTCCCATTGCCAGGGCCGCCTGTGCTCTCGTACAGCCTCCTTTGAGGACCGAACAAAGGATAGGCTCTTCAGCAACAGAAATGGTGTGTAGTTGCTGGGCCTGCATGCACACTGAGTCACCATGCCTGGAAAACCCCAGGGCCTCCGATCTCATCCCGCACCTGCGGTTTCCAGACTGTTTCCTTTTCCTGGAGTGAGTGGCTCTCTGTGCCAACTTGCACAGGCCCTTGATAGGCAGTGTGGTGACTGCCACTTTCTCACACAGCCCTGCTTACCTCGGGCAGTTCTCAGCCAGGCTCCCAGCCTGTGGCAGACAGGGTCAGGCCGGTGGAGGGGTTTTGATGGGGTAGAGCTTGGCAGCCTGGGAGAGGAGGGTGAGGCTGGCTCAGTGACCTGATCAAGGGCTGGCCGCAGCCCTTCACGCCTGGATGTTTCTCGGAAGGCGGAGGGATCTGAGGGCCCATGCCCTCGGAGGGTTTCCAGCGTCACTGGCCTGCTGTAGGGAAATGAAGGATGTGCCGCCCTCAGTTGGCAAACATCTAAGTAAGGTATTGAGCTTAGATAAACTTCAAAACATCTAGGAAAAGCTTTATGTGGTTTTCCTAATCCTTACTCATTCTGAGCCAGCAGGGTGATAAATGGAGCATAATATGGGCCGTATTGGAGTTTTGTGAACTTGACAGCAGCCACTGCTATGCGTGTGTGGGACATCGGGGCCCTACCTGGCTCTGGACAGTGTGCTCCACATCTCTGCTGCATGGAGGGGGAACTGGGGGTATGCCCAGCACCGCGGAAGACAAGAGCCCTGGATGGCTTCGGGCAGCCCCCAGTTTCTGGAGTGTCCTGGGAGCGCCTGACGACCTGACATCTGCCCTTTCCTGTCTTCTAGGTCCACGCCTACATCATCAGTTCCCTCAAGAAGGAGATGCCCAATGTCTTTGGTAAAGAGAGCAAAAAGAAGGAGCTGGTGAACAACTTGGGAGAGATCTATCAGAAGATAGAGCGGGAGCACCAGATCTCCCCCGGGGACTTCCCAAGCCTCCGCAAGATGCAGGTATGGCCATCCCGCACACCCTCCTTTGGGCGGGGCCTCCCCAATGGGAGCCCCTGAGTTAGTCAGCAGCACCCTACCCGAATGGAAGAAGGTGACACTGCAGAGGGGAATGCAGTGACTCACTCTAAGCAGTGGGGAAGGGGTGGGGCGCCTGGCCTTCCAGCAGATCCACCGCCACCCCCAAGCCCTTCGGGGAAGGTATTCTTGTCACCTCTACTTCACAGACTAGGAAGCCAAGGCCGAGGGAGAAGTTAGGTCACCTGAGTGGTTGGGTGGTTGGGCCTGTGACCTGGCACCAGTTCTTTTGCTTGGGAACCCCAGCTCCACCCACTCAGCCTGGAGTCCCCAAGGGACCTGACCGACCCATCCCCTCCCCTGCCTGCTACAGGAACTCCTGCAGACTCAGGACTTCAGCAAGTTCCAGGCCTTGAAGCCCAAGCTGCTAGACACAGTGGATGACATGCTGGCCAATGACATTGCCCGGCTGATGGTGATGGTTCGCCAGGAGGAGTCCTTGATGCCCTCCCAGGCTGTGAAGGGCGGTGCCTTCGACGGCACCATGAACGGGCCCTTTGGGCACGGCTACGGCGAAGGGGCCGGCGAGGGCATTGATGACGTAGAATGGGTAGTGGGTAAGGACAAGCCCACCTACGACGAGATCTTCTACACACTATCGCCTGTCAATGGTAAGATCACGGGCGCCAATGCCAAAAAGGAGATGGTGAAATCCAAGCTGCCCAACACGGTACTGGGGAAGATCTGGAAGCTGGCCGACGTGGACAAGGATGGGCTGCTGGATGATGAGGAGTTTGCCCTAGCCAACCACCTCATCAAAGTCAAGCTAGAGGGCCATGAGCTGCCTGCCGACCTGCCCCCACACCTGATCCCCCCCTCCAAGCGGAGGCATGAGTGAGCGTAGCACCCCCGCCCAGCAGGGCTGCTGTGGGGAGGGGAAGGGCCATAAAGACTGAGCCATGATTCTGCAGCTCTTGCAAAGAAAAACCACCATCTTTCTTTTCAGGCTGTTCCTGGGCCCAGCAGGGAGGCGGGTAATAGTCGTATGTGAATGATGGAATTTTGTGCACAAGAACTATGGATATTTTTAATATATAACGTTAGAGGCAGTATTCTTTCGTGCCTCCTCCGTCTGACAGCCCCATGCACACGAGCCCCTGTCCTGCCCTGTTCTCCTCTGCTGTACAGCAGCGCCTCCCATGGCTCACTGACCTCCCTATCCTGGCAGCTGCGGGGGCCCCAGGGCCCTGTGTAGACAGGAACCCCAGGATTCCAGTTCATTTCTGAATTTGACTGCTACTTTGCTGGGCCAGTGGCTCCTGCCCTGTCCAGCTCTGCCCTCTCCCCCTGCTCCTGGATTGACTTGGTTCTGGTGCCTTCTTCCCTTGCCCTGCCATGCACAGGCCTTGCTCTTTGTTCCTATCCACCCCCCGCCCCCAGCTTGACTACCCCAACTACCTTTATGAGGTCCAGGGGATGAGCAGGGATGCGAGAACATTTCCCAGAAAAACATAAGCTAGCTGTGTTCTGTAAAGTGACACCTTCCGTACTTGATGGAATTTTCAGTAACTGCCCAACCACTTGTTCAGAAGCTGTGATTTCTGTCTCCTTTCCCACAGTCCAGCTAGGGGCAGCTCCACCCAGGGGCCATTGGATGTGCAGAGTACACCATTGGGAACCCCAGAGTTTGTGTTTCCTGGTTTTCCCTTTCACTTTCCCGGAACATTCTGGTTTGCCTCCTCCCCCCACCTTGGCTGGGTGGTGGGCCCTCACGGACCTGGCAGGCTCGGTGCTCCAACCTAGGCCTAGTGTCCAGACAGCAGAGACCAGGGACAGCCCAACCCCTTCCCCCCTCCTGTGACCATTCATTTCCCATGGAAGCTCTGTCCTCCCTCCTCCCATCAAGCAAAGGAGGGCAGCGTATGTCTTGGATCTCCTGAAAATGACCTCCTTCCAGGCTGAGCATCCAGGCTGCCTCGTCAGCTTTGCTGTGGCCAGGTTGTCCCAGCACACCCAGAGGGCCTGGATGCACTTGCTGGTTCCTCCCGGGCCCCTGGTGGGGGAGCAAGCTTCGCACCAGGCACTCCCAGGGTAGGTCTCAGGGACTTCTCCATCTGACCCCTTCTGGCCCCCACCGAGCCCTTCAGTGCTGCTCTCTGGGCCTCCACTGGGTCTGACTCCCTGGCACTGGCCTCTGTACCTGCAGCTGGCTTTGGCCCACCACTGTGCAGCGTTAGGCGAGGATGGAGGCAGCCTCCTGGTCGGGAAGTCACTGCAAGGTGCTGTGGCTCATCTGCACTTGGCTTTGGGAAGAAAGGGCAACTGAAGACAACTTTCTTTCTTGCATTAAAAAAAAAAAGTTTAATTGTGCCAAAGCTGGCTTTTGGTGCTTAGTTGTGTCTTCCAGGGCCTGCACCACACAGTGCCTACTGGGACGCTGGCGGAGCATCTGGAGTGCCAAGATGCCAGCAGAGACAGATTGGCAGGCCCGCAGGGGGGTGAGGGCTAGTCCTTACCCGCCATGCTCAGCCCAGCAGCAGCTGCTGCCTCCTATTAAAGTGAGGCCTGCGGTGGGGCTGACACACACACACTCCCATCCCCCACCCCGTCTTTGCTTAGGAGCGGGCTGAGCGGGAGTATTTTATTTGTGGGGGGAGATTGAGGTAGAGAAATCAGGAGAACTTCTGGTGACTGAGGATGAGGCTGGTCCCCCAGGGTCTTGGGAAGAAGGTACTCTCTGCCTTCTGTGACCTTCACAGCTTCTCCAACCTGGGCCCCTCCCCGGCCTCAGACATGGGGACGTCATGGGGCCCTCGGCACTGGGAGGGGTCCAGTAGACAAGGGTTTATTGTGTGTGTTCCCTGCTAGCCCCAGGGTGGCTTGGAGACAGTGCGGCAGGCCCTCTGAAGACAGACCAAGCGGACATACCAGCGACAACAATTATGAAAATTATGAAGGGTGGGGCCAGCCGGTGCCAGATAGGGGGCCTGTTGGTACCAGCGGAGGGAGGGGTGAACACTTGAGGTGCAGTCAGGGTAGAGACTGTTCCAGGCCGGCACATTTGTGATGGTAGGCAGGACGCACACAAGTGCCCACAGGTTTTCAGGGCCAGGTCATGTGCCACAGCTCATGTGACAAGCGTCCGGTCTGCTGGCCAGTAGCTGAGCTAGTGGGGGGTTCACCAGCCTTCCCGTTACCACTCAGAAGGTTTGTCTTGACCATTGAGACCTAGAGGTCACTTTTTCCCCATTTCACAGCTGGGAACCAGAGACTCCACAGAACTGGGAAAGCCAGTGAGACGTGACACTCAAACCCAATCCACCTGACTCAAGCATGAGCTCTTGCAAGTAGCCTTATTTTATTTTACGATTTCTTTGAAAGAGAGAACGAGAGAGAGAGAGCATGCACATGAGCCAGGGAGAGAAGCAGAGGGAGAGGAAGAAGGAGAAGCAGATTCCCCACTGAGCAGGGAGCCCACTGGGCTCAATCCCAGGACCCTGGGATCATGATCTGAGCTGACTGAGCCACCCAGGCACCCCTGCAAGTAGCCTTTAAAAAGGAAAAGCGAGGGATCCCTGGGTGGCTCAGTGGTTTAGCGCCTGCCTTTGGCCCAGGGCGCAATCCTGGAGTCCCAGGATCGAGTCCCACATTGGGCTCCCGGCATGGAGCCTGCTTCTCCCTCCTCCTGTGTCTCTGCCTCTTTCTCTCTTTCTCATAAATAAATAAATAAATAGATAAATAAATCTTTAAAAAAGAAAAGAAAAGCTTGCAGCTCTCTGTGCCCCAAAGTCTGCTCTGAAGACTCAGATTTGAGAACCCCACACTGAAGGTCCAGTGCAGTCACTCCAGCCGAGGGCCTTCAAGACATGGGGCAGCCCTCCGTTTCCAGGGGTCACCCAAGAGGTGGAGTGCACTTGTTTCAAGCTGTTAGGGAATAAACAGAACTTTATTTATTTATTTTTTTTATGATAGTCACACAGAGAGAGAGAGAGAGAGAGAGAGAGGCAGAGACACACAGGCAGAGAGAGAAGCAGGCTCCATGCACTGGGAGCCCGACGTGGGATTTGATCCCGGGTCTCCAGGATCGCGCGCCCTGGGCCAAAGGCAGGCGCCAAACCGCTGCGCCACCCAGGGATCCCTAAACAGAACTTTAAAACAGTTCTTCCAGAATGTGGGTGAGAGGCGCTGCTGGCTGGCTCTGCCCTTTGCAGGCTCTCCAAGGGCCTGCATTCAGCACGGGGTGCTTCCCCAGGAATTGGCTGTGCCTCTAAAGCTTGAGGGAGAGGCCCTCAGCAGGTGTCTGCCCCCTGCTGCTTCAGAGCTCAGGTCCCCGGTCTGGGTCTGTGTTTTACAGTTGGGGGCGGTGAGGGGCTGCTCTTCTCCCAGGCTGAGGTTTAGGCATGGCCACTCTCCTGAGGACCAGTCCCTCATCCCTTCCCCCTCCCCCACTCCAGGATCCTGGGCAGAAGACCTCCCCTTTAGAGATTAGTCTGCAACACAGGGGGGCTGTTGCCACCCAGTCCCCACAGCTCCTGGAATAAGATGCATCTGGGGTCGTCATCTACCCACATGGCACCTCAGAGTCCAGCACCCAGGAGGCACTGGGGCCTACCCACTGACTAGGCCCCACTCAGCAGTTCTGTTTTATATATTGACATCCTGTGAGAACACCTCAGAATGAACATTCCTCCTAGGCTTAGTAAACAAAAAAGTAAACCATGAATCCAACCCAGTGTCCTGTTCTTATCTCAAGTGGGCTGGTCTTAGGATTTGCCCAAAGCCACCAGGTTGTGATAGGATTAGGACACCAAGCCACCACTCCTGCCCCTCCTCATTCAAAACACCACAGCTGAGAAAGTGCACAGAAGGCAGGCCTTAGGCCAGACAGGCAGGAGTTAGAATCCCAGCTCTGCCACTTGCTGGGACTCTGCCCCTCCCTCCTGGAGACTGTTTCCTCATGCATTAGATGCAGTGACCCCAGCTTCACAGAGGCTGGGCCCCTGGGGTGCCCAGCTTGAGTGGCCCATGTGGTGGGCCAGAGGGGCTGGTAAGTCTTGGCGCAGGAAGCCCAGCACCCCACCCCACCCAGAACAAAGCAGGCAGGACCCACCCTTCCCTGAAGCAGCTCGCAGACTGGGTGGCGCCCATGGGCCAGAGGGGTGGTGGCCAAGGGGGGGCTTAGAGCCTGGCTTCCTGTGCACCCAGAGGGATTGATAATTATAAAACCATGTGGAGTTGCAGCCGCTGTGGAGTGTGGGAGCCCCTATAGTGTTTTGGAGCAGCCCAGAGAAGGTTTTTGGAAGAAAAACCAGGATGATGAAATCACCATATGTCCGTCCATTTGGAGCTTTGGACTTTTCAAAGGACACACCCCTGGTGTGCTAGGGAGGGCGGAGGATTGAGTATGTGGGGCTGCCAAGACTAGCTTGGGGAGTGGGGACCCTTAACCCCACCATCTCTACCAGCACTTCCCCAAAAAGCCATCCCAGTGGACACTGAAATAAACTCGAGTGCCTGAGCAGCACGACATAGCTTTTATGTGAGCTCTGTACCACCCCCACCTGCCCCCCTCAACCACACACTCTTCTAGGCAGATGGGCTCCAGCAGCCATTGGTGGCCATTCTGGGTTCCATTTGCCTCTCACACCTGAGCTGGATATTTCTCCCTTGTGCACAAAGACTGGCCCAGAGAGAGGAAGTGACTTGCCCAAGGCCACATGTGTGCGTGGTTAAGAGTAGGCAGGGCTGGATGACGCCGCAGCCAGCCTCATCTTTCCCTGGCTCTCTGGGGCAGGAGTAGGTTACGACTTATGGTGTGGCCAAGGGCAAGGGCAGTCTGCCACTCTAGTTAGCCTGCAAGACCATCTGCTGAGAGCAGCTTCCAGGGCAGCTCCAGGAGGGGTCATCCTCAGTCACTGGAGCTGAATCTTACTTTTGCTTCACTGGGGTGGGGGGTGGGGGCACAGACCAGGCTGGGGAGGCAGGAGACCCTGGAGACTGTCTTGCTTCTGGTCCCCTCGCAGACCCGGAGGACTATGTTCAGGGGTGGGAGAAGCTGGGTTCCCTATCACTTACTTGGGGCCCCCTTATCTGGGCTAGCTTCTCCCTCACCCCCCCCCCCCACCGCTAGGCCTGGGTCTCACCATCTAAAGGCCCTTGGCAGAAGGTCTATGTCAAGTCCACCGCAGTTTGGCCTTTCCTCGCCCCTGTCCTCAGCATCTGAGCACAACACGCTGCCCTCCTGAGCTGCCAAGCACTGGCCGAAGCCCGCAGCCTAGGTTAGGAGGCAAAGCTGGCACCACTCACCTCCCATCTCCTCTGCCTCAAGGTATTAATCCTTTTTGTTGTTGTTGTTAAAGATTTTATTTATTCATGAGAGACATAGAGACAGAGTCAGAGACACAGGCAGAGGGAGAAGCAGGCTCCATGCAGGGAGCCCGACATAGGACTCGAGTCTGGGACTCCAGGATCAGGTCCTGGGCTGCAGGCAGCGCTAAACCGCTGAGCCACCCGGGGCTGCCCTCAAGGTATTAATCTGTCAAGGGAGGGTAATAATACGTCCTGAAAATAACATATCCGCAGTCACTTTGAAATGCCAAGAAGCATCATAGGAATATTTGTAAGGTGTTATCCAGGTGATCTGCTCCCTGCAAGGCTGGGTGAGAGATAGTGCCGGGCACCTCAATACCAAAGGGACTCAGAGGGGGAGGGAGAGGTTATGAGCAGAGAAGCTGCCCCTGCACCCAGGAGGGCCTCCTACAAGCAGTGACTGAGAAGGTAGTGGGGGTCTCCTGCTCAGACTCACCTGCTGAGCACCCACTGAGCTGGGCCAAGATCCTCGCCCCACACAGGGCTCTGTGGGGCAAGGACTCTGTGGCCCTGGCAGTCTGGCTCATACAAGCTCAGAGAACAGATCTACTGCGGTGAAGCAGCACCACATGCAAGAACTTTCTGCTGCCAGGGCTGGAGGACAGGCTGCTTGTGAAGGCTGGAGCAGTTCAGGCACAGATGGAGTCCCGAGAGGCTTTCTGACCTTGGAGCCACAGTGGAGTGGGCAGGGTGCCCAACCGCCTTTTACAGGCAAGGAAACTGAGGCTTGGAACAAGAATGTGACAAAAACGAACACAGGACCAAACAGAATCAAGTATGGGATGGGATGGGGAGTGCTGTGCACCAGTCCCAGCTCTGTGCAAGCAGACCTCGGCGGCGGGACTCAATCCTTGTTGCCTGTGACTCAGTTTCCTCTCTGCTGTCCTATGTGGGGTTGGAGTCTTTTTTTTTTTTTTTTTAAGATTTTTAATTGTTTAAAGTGATTTCTATACCCTGGGGCTTGAACTTAAAACACTAAGATCGAAAGTCCCATGCTCTAGGATTGAGCCAGCTAGGTGCCCCTATTGTGACAGCTTTTATAGGGAGCCCCAGTAAAAGGCAGGAATTCCAGGCATTCAGGTCCAGGCGCCCCCGTGGGCATGGTCTTCAGGGCTAGAGGACAGCCTTGTCTGAGAACAGCACTCAGAGAGGCTAGGGACTTGCCAGAGGCTGCACCTGCAGTGATCCAGGACCCAGGGGCCTCACTGGTTGGCCCGTGACTGCTGACCCCTGGGGGCCGTGGTGGGCCGGGCGGGGAATCAGGCTGTCCAAGAGGGGCCGCGGGGAATAGAATAGTCCATCTCCCCATCCAGGACACCTTCCCTCCGTTCCTTAGGAGATGGCACTTGGGCTCCTCCGGGGCACCTGGCCCTCCTCTGGTCTCTGGCGCCCCCCTGTGGCCGTTGGTGGGGGGCTCTCCCTGCGGGGTCCACCCGGCCCTGCCCCAGGAGCAGGACCTAGAATGCTTCAGGTAAGAGTGCACCAACCGGCCGGACTCCTGCCCCCACGCCTGGCCAGCAGTGAGTGAGCCGGCCTGACTCCGTTTCCCCATTTCGCAGACGGCGGGCACAGGGAAGCCACAGGGCATGTCTCAGAGGACGGCAAACGGGAAACCTGATAGAAGGCCCCCTGTGTGCTGCCAGGGAGGCTCAGCCCAGCTCCAGACACCCAGAGCGCCTCCTCCCTGAACGCTGGCAACGACCCTGTCTGGGCTCAAGGAGGTCCCCGTCAGAGCGGGCAGGCAAATCCTCAAAGAGATCTTTTAATGGAAGAATTTGTTGTCTAAAGCCACTAAAATGCCCCACCCTTCGTTCCCTCCTCTTGGACCGACGCACGGCCCCATGGCGTCCGGGCCAGCCCAGCTGCAGACAGCTGGGCAGAAATCAGAAATGCCACTGGACAGACTCAGTCCCTCCCCGCTCCTACCTCGTCCAGCCCAGCTCCCACCTCTCTCTGGCCCTCCTGTTCCAGGCCGGCCGCAGGCCTTGCTCCCGCCTAGGCTTGAGGAGCCTGTGGGGAGTTCCAGCCGGCCCCACTCCGAGTGGGGCTAGTTGCGGGGCCTCCTCAGCCTCAGCCTCCCCATTCCCCTTCGTCCTCCTCAAGCCTCGGTGTGTCCATCTGCCAAATGGGTGAAATCATCCCTGCCTCACCTACCTGTCTCCCAGGTCGGCAGTAACGATACAAACAAAATGAAATCAGAAACTAGCGAGTTACCCCCCGCCCCGCCCCCGCTCAGGGGTGGGAGGTTTGCCAAGCGCTGCGGGATCCCGGGGAGGGGACTACAACTCCCATCCGGCTCCGGGGCCGCGGGCGTCTCCAGGCCCCTCTCCCAGAGCGGAGGGAGAGGCTGTCGCTGTCCCAGGGGGCGAGGGAAGCGCTCCTGCCGCCGGCATCCCCTACCTAGCTTCGGGGCCGGCGACGGGCCCGGTGAGGCTGGCCCTGGGGCCGCGCGGGGATCTAGGCAGCCTTCCCGGCCCCCACGGGAGACCCCCTAGCCCAGCCCCGCCGAGAGCTTACTCTTTGGGGTCCGCCCTCCCCACTTCCTGGCCGAGGGTTGGCCGGGTTCCCGCGCGCCTCCGCCCTCCCACCTTCACCTCCAGTCCATTGGCCAGCGCTCACCTGCCCGTCCGTCGAGGGGCGGGGCAGAGGGCGGGGCGCGGCGCCCAGGTGTGGGCGCGCAGGCTGCGAGGGAGGAAGGTGACAGCGGGGAGGGCGGGAGGGGCGGGGGGAGGACTCGCGGACGACCCGCGGACAGACGGACGGACGGACGGGCCGACGGGCGGGCATGCGGACGGCGCGGCTCTAGCCCGGGCGCTCCGGCCTCAGCCATGGAGCGGCGGCTGCGCGCACTGGAGCGGCTGGCGCGGGGCGAGGCCGGCGGTGGCCCCGGGCTCGACGGCCTCCTGGATCTGCTGCTGGGGCTGCACCACGAGCTCAGCAGCGCCCCCCTCCGGCGGGAGCGCAACGTGGCGCAGTTCCTGAGCTGGGGTGAGTGGCCTGGGCGGGACCGAGGTGGGGTGGCCCCGGGGGACCCTGTGCCGGGACTCTCCCCGCACACCCCGCGCCCTCAGATTCTCCCGCCGGGAGCGGCACCCCCGCGGGCTGGCCTGACACGTTACTGGACCCCTTGGGCCCTCTCAGCTGCACACCTTACCCTCCCTTAGACTCACAACACGCTCCTTACTACTCAGACCCTGGCGCGTGTGCGTCGCTCACAACTTACACAGACACACACAAACTTGGCCCCAAGTATAGACCTCGGACTCAGGTACGTAATGCGTGTGCTACGGGGTCACGTCAGAGAGTCCTCACTCACACTCATACCTCCTGACCCTGGAGAACAGTCACACATGCAGACCTCCATGTGTCTCATGCACTGACACACATGCTTTCTCTGGCTCCCACATACCACACGGACACACTGAGGTACTCACAGCTCAAGGAGAGACCCAGGGAGCCCCACACTTCACCCCAAACACCATCCGGACCACCTTGGCTATTACATGCTTGCCTACTTCTACTCACAGATCCATAGGGATTGCACACCTACACACATTCCCACATGCACACTTCCATCTCTCGGCATCTCTCACACCCCAAACTGGACACAGAAACCAACCTCAGCCCCTTTCCCTCTGCAAGTCACCGGCCAGGCTTCCTGAGGTCTATTCCCCAGCGACAGGGAGGGGGGCCTGGCTGGAGGAGGGTCTGTACCCCTTCCTGGTTGACTCATCTGAGTCACCGGAAGTGGCTGACCTGGAGTAACCCTCCACCCAGTGTGGGCACCGGCACCAGCCCCAGGCCTCCCTGGTTATGCCTGGCCAGGCCAAGGGGGAGGGCTGAGGGGCCTGGCCAGGAGGAAGGGGTGAGGCTGGTGTTTGCCCGGTGGGTGACCAGCGTTCCCGGCACACCTTAGCTCTGAGCAGGCCCAAGGCCTGGCCTGGCATGGTTGGGGGCCTGTAAGACATTCTAGTGAGCTGGCCCCCAGCCCAGGCCCGTCCTCCAGAGTGAGTGCAGCTAGGAAGCCCCTACCTCTGGTGCCTGCCACTCTCCCTGGGACTTCACCTTATTCATGTGTATCTGATTGTGTTGTCATCACCTGCTGTGATGCCTACGCACCTGTGTGTGTGTGTGTGTGTGTGTGTGTCTGTGTGCGCACACACATGTGCTTCTCCCTGCCTGCCTCTGGCGTCTCTGCCTGAGACCCCGGCATGGGGGCTTGTCTGTTGACATCTCCCAAGGTAACTGGCAGGGTGGTGACTCACTCTGCTCCCGCTCCGACTTGTCCCTGCTCCTGCCCAGAGCCCCCATCCCCTGCGGCAAGGCAAGAGGACTGGGCAGCCTGTCCTGGGGACCTTGATCCTCCTGAACATGGACTCCAGGTTTTGGCTCCTGTCTGGCTGATAGGTAGCCACCCTGGCCTCAGTTCCCCCTTGGAGGCCTGTGGCTCCTCCTCTCCAGCTGCACACACAGACCTGGGAAAGAGACAATTAATTTCTGTAATGAGGTTTCCACACCACCCCTGCTGCAGGGGTTCTCCCTGATAAACCTGTGGAGCAGCTCCCTGTCCTGCCCACAGACCCGCCCAGCTGGCAGGGAGTTACCTGGGGGAAACTGAGGCAGGGGGCCAAACTGCAGCTGCCCCCAGCCCCCACCAGGCACTCTTGCCTCCCTAAGCCTCCAGACCCCACTTCCCTCTCCGGGCCTGGAAAGGGTCCGAGAGTGGCTGGAGATGCCCCTCAAGGGAGTCTCAGGACTGGGAGAGGAGGAAGTTCTTGCCCAGATAAAGGCCAAGTCCGGATGGGAGGCAGTGCCTAGAGTTGTAGGGTTGGTCAGGCCTGCAGGACATCTTGAGCGCTCACTCCCTCAGGTGCCAGCGTCAGGGGCCAAGGAAAGGTTTTTTGGCTCTGTTTTTGAGTCTTGTGAGAACATGGGCAGAGCTATTTATGCCTCCAGACCCAGAAGGCCCCACACGGGAAAAGCCTATCCTCCCAGAGCAAGCCCTGCAGAACCATCTGACCTCTCCTCCAGGGCTGCCCCAGGCCTCACTCCCAGCCAGATACCTCTGGGCCTGCAGGCTCCGGAGAGGAGGGCTCACAGCTCCCAGTGGCAGGGAAGCCTCTCTGGGGACAAGGAATGTTGCCCGTCCAGTTTCCCAAGACAGGCCCAGGCCTGGTCCTGCCAGGCGCCAAGAACTGTGAGCTGAGGGTGGGAACGGTATCCCCTTCCTCCCCAGGGTGACCTGGTCAGCCAGGTTCAACCCCACCCAGGCTGGGAAGGACTACAAGTTCCATCAGCTCCTGGGATGGAGACTGCCTACCTAGCATCTGTGGACAGGGGTCCAGGGAACCATGGATTCCAGGAGGTCTCGGGGCCAGGTGGTCAGCAAAGCCTGGACCCCACCTTCCATGCTTCCTACTCACAACTGAGGGGGTTGTGGCCCCTCCCAGTCCTGGCCTCATGGGGGTCGCAGCTCCTGCTTTCCCCAGGTAAGAGAGAGAGCTGGGACCCTCCCTGCAGGTGCCCTGAGCCCCACTCTGTGTTCCCCTCAGCTAGCCCCTTCATAGCGAAGGTCAAAGAGCTGAGGCTACAGAGAGAGGACTTCGAGATCTTGAAGGTGATCGGCCGAGGGGCATTTGGGGAGGTGAGCAAAAGGCAAAGGCCTGGGGTAGATGGGAAAGGGGGTTCGCACCCAGGCAGAGCTGACCCCTATGCTCCCCATGGCCTCAGGTTGCCGTGGTGAGGCAAAGGGACAGTGGGCAGATTTTTGCCATGAAGATGCTGCACAAGTGGGAGATGCTGAAGAGGGCCGAGGTCAGTTTGGGGTCGGCTGGGACTTTGGCAACCTACGAATGGGTGGGGGTGTGGGGCAGGGTGAGGGTGCTGCCTGTGGGGAAATCAGGGCATGCTGGGGAAGGGGCAGGCATGGCTGCTGAGCCGGCAACCATGTTCAGTTCAGGTTGGCTGAACTGCCAACCTCCCCCATTGCTTTCCCACGATAGGCCTTTCTTAGAAGCTAGCCTAGTTCCCATTTTCCTTAGAACTCTGAGGCCTGGAGCCATAAAGCACAGGCCCACCTGTGCCTGGCCCACACAGGCAACCTTGACCAGAGCTTCTAGACTTATTCTTCCTCTGTCCCCTGAGCTAGCAAGGAGAGTTTCCAGGGCTCTGATCCCATCCTTCCCCCTGCTCCCCAACCTGCTGCAGACTGCCTGTTTCCGGGAGGAGCGGGATGTTCTGGTGAAGGGGGACAGCCGCTGGGTGACTGCTCTGCATTATGCCTTCCAAGACGAGGAGTTCCTGGTGAGGATACTCAGCAAAGCTGGAGGGTGTACCCTAGGGACAAAGGAGAAGGCCCTTGGGGGCCAGAGGTGCTGGGTCCAAGGAGAGAGAGACCCCCACTCTGGGCACCGAGAGGCACCAGCTGCTGGGCCTGGAGGCCCTGCCTGAACTCTGGCTGGTGGCTGGCTACCCTAGAGCTGCTGGGAGACACTCTTGCCTTCCCAGAACCCCTCAGGACCATGGGGAGGCAGGCAGGAGGCAGGGCCCCAGGACAGGTGCCCCTCACCCTCCCCATCTGATCTTTGCCCCACCTCTCCCCCATCCACCACCACCCAGTACCTGGTGATGGACTACTATGCCGGTGGGGACCTCCTCACTCTGTTGAGCCGCTTTGAGGACCGCCTCCCACCGGAGCTGGCCCAGTTCTACCTGGCTGAGATGGTGCTGGCCATCCACTCTTTGCACCAGCTGGGTTACGTCCACAGGTAGGGCCCCCAAGGCCCCTGCTGCCCTGTCTAGCCCCTGCTAACTGCTCTGGGACAGCTGGCAGTTGCTGAGTGCTTACCACATGCCAAGCCCTAGACCGGGTGCTTTGTACACACAGTGTCTTTGAATTCTCACACCAAAACCTTTATGTGATGGGGGCTGCTCTTGTGCCCACTTTACAGGTGAGAGAGTCAGAGTTTAGCATAGGTAAGCACCTGGCTCAAGGTGACTCAGCTAGTGGTTTGCACCGGGTTAGTCTAACTCCTGCATCCCTCACTGCGTGCCCTGCTGCCTCCAGGGGTCATCCTTATGGGTCGCTTTTCTCAATCTAACCACCTTCCTTCTCAGGAGCCAGGAGGCCTCGCCACCAGCCTCCCTCCTGCATGCATGCACACACACACTGTATCTTGTGAACAGATAGTGAACGCTAGTGTGCATGTGTGCCTGAACTCACACCTACACATGCAGGTCAAGCCCCTCTCTTTCCCTGCGCTCCCTCAGGGACGTCAAGCCAGACAATGTCCTGCTGGACATGAATGGTCACATCCGCTTGGCTGACTTTGGTTCCTGCCTCCGTCTCAACAATAGTGGTATGGTAAGGCCCCAGGGTGAGGGCAGGGGACACCTGGCCTGGAGAGCTCCCAGGGGAAGGAAAGACTGGGTCTAGGCCCCAAGTGGGGTCACCAGGCCAGTTAAGCCTTAGGGAATGGGGGTGTCAGGGCCAGAGCCGGGGCTTTGGTGAAGGGGCATCAGGCCGAGCCAAGTCCAAGGCTGTCTTCATGGCATCTTCACCGCCAACACCACACCCCTAGGTGGATTCGTCAGTGGCAGTAGGGACACCAGACTACATCTCTCCGGAGATCCTGCAGGCCATGGAGGAGGGCAAGGGCCACTATGGTCCACAGTGTGACTGGTGGTCACTGGGAGTCTGTGCCTATGAGCTGCTCTTTGGGGAGACGCCCTTCTATGCTGAATCCTTGGTGGAAACCTACGGCAAGATCATGAACCATGAGGTCAGGCCACCAGCTCTGGGGTTCTGGGAGGACGGCAGGAGGCCTGACCCCATATGGTTGGTATACCCAAGGGGGTAAGATCCTGGACAGCCACCTGCACCCCTTCCCCTGGCCTACAGGACCACCTACAGTTTCCCTCGGATGTGCCTGACGTGCCAGCCACTGCCCAAGACCTGATCCGCCGGCTGCTGTGTCGCCAGGAGGAGCGTCTGGGCCGTGGAGGGCTGGACGACTTCCGGAACCACCCCTTCTTTGAAGGTGTGGACTGGGAGCGGCTGGCAACCAGCACGGCCCCCTACATCCCTGAGCTGCGCGGGCCCATGGACACTTCCAACTTCGATGTGGACGATGACACTCTCAACCAGCCGGTGAGCAGTGGGTTCCACTGCACTAGGAAAACTGCCTTGACCCTTGCTGGCCAAGGGAAACCAGAAGTTCTCCAGAGCAGTTGGTGGGTGGAGGATGAGGCCCTTGCTTTCCAGAAGCTCACGGGAATCATGGTTCACCTGGGCTGGTTCACCTCTACCGAGGTGGGTTGTAACAGGTGAAGGTCCTTGGACCCCAAGTGTTATCCTAGTAACCAGAAGTCTTATCAAGAGGAAGGCTCTCAGCGGCACCTGGAAGGCCATGACCATAAGGGCTCATGGGGACTGTGGTCCGTTTAGGTGGGGGCCGTGGCACCCTCCTAGGTTCCATCTGAGCAGGAGGTCAGCACTCCCAGTCCCAGGGATGTCTCCTGGGTCTTGAGCCTCAGCCTAGAGCCATGCCTGGGAGTCTTGACACTCCTTCCCCTCCTTCTGCAGGGGACCCTCCCACCACCTTCCCATGGGGCCTTCTCTGGCCACCACTTGCCATTCGTGGGCTTTACCTATACCTCCAGCAGGTGAGTCTAGTCATCACATACCTAGTGGGAGGCCAGGGGCTGCCTGGTCTGGTGGACACTGGGAATGCAGCCCACTGGGACCGTGGGAAAGGGGCTAAATGGCCATAAATGGCTAAATGACAGGGAGTGTGCTCTGAGCCCTCAGGAAGACAACTCTCACGTCCTCAAATTCTAGTGGAGCCATGCCTATGCCTCCTATGAGTCCCGTCCCAGCCTCTGGCCCTCAGAGTACCCTCCATAGCAGGCTCAGAGTGTTTTAGCCTCAGAACGAGAGGCCTACAGTTGGAAGGACCCCTCCAAGTCCTGGAGACGCACTTTATGCCTCTTTATGCCCATTTTACACTGGGTCAGATGATCTAGTTCATTCAAGGGGCTGGCCTGAGATCACGGTGAAGAGGTACTCTGTGGTACAAACAAATGTGTCTGACCTGCACTCTGAGTGCCACTGGGTGCCAGACATGGGGCCAGCTGGCCTAAATCACCATTTCCTCGTGGCAGTCCTTGAAAGAGGCCCTGTGAGGAAACTGAGGATCAGATATATTAGGTGACTATTCAAGGTCACACAGCCTATAAGGGCCAGGGTTGGGGCTTGAGCCTGGGTCTGGGATCTTGTGGGCAGTGCCTGGTCTGGTCTCTTTCTTCCGGCACAGAGCCCAGGGATGGACACAGAGCTGAGCTGGCTCACAGAGGGTGTTTCTTGGATGAATAAACGACTGGATGAAGGAAGATGGAAGGGCTCTGGGTGGGGTGGGTTTTTGTTTTTTTTTTTTTTAAGATTTATTTATTTACGATAGACACAGAGAGAGAGGGGCAGAGACACAGGAGGAGGGAGAAGCAGGCTCCACGCCTGGAGCCTGATGTGGGACTCGATCCCGGGTCTCCAGGATTGTGCCCTGGGGCAAAGGCAGGCACTAAACCGCTGAGCCACCCAGGGATCCCCGGGGTGGGTTTTTCTGCCAACCCATGTCACCCTGCTCTCCCCAGTCCAGGCCCTGAGAGCAGCTCTGACCAGTTGGCTGCCCTAGAGCAGAAGCTCCATTGTCTGGAACAGGAGAAGATGGAGCTGAGCCGGAAGCTCCAAGGTACAGGGGGACCCGCTGGGCTAGGGCAAGGGTGGGTCTGACTCAGGAGCTACTGCTGGACTGGCTACTCACCTACGAGTGCCCCCTCTGCAGAGGCCCTGCAGGTCTCCTCAGACTACTGGGAGCTGGAACGGCTACGGAAGGAAGTACAGACTCTACAGGGCAGGCTGTCAGGTACTCCGCCCCCCAACGCCACCCCATCTCTTTCCCCCATCCTCACCCTGGAGGTTGAGGTGCTTTCCTAGTACACACTGGAGTCCAGCCTGGATTCCAATCCTGCCCTTACTGTATACAAGGTGTGATCTTGGGGAAGTATTTTAAATTCTCTGAGCCTAAATGTAGAAAATAAGCCAAGGAGACCCACTTCCCAGGGTGTGGTGAGAGTTCTGTGAGATGCTGCATGTGGAATGTCAGGCTGAGGCTGTCAGTACATGTGGGCCTCAGTGACAATTCTTGGCAGAGACACCAAGGGATGGTGAGGCTGAGATGGACGGCAGCAGCCCAGGCCAGGACTGCAACCTATGGCAAGAGAGAGACCGACTTGTCCAGGTGAGAGCTCAGTGAGGTGGGTGAGTGGCCTGGGGCTCCATGCTAAGGAGGTCAATACCCTGACCCCAGGCCTTGCCCTCCACACCCCCTCGCTGACCCTCTCCCTGCCAGGAGCTGGCCGAGGCTCAGGCAGGGCTGCGGGCGCAGTCACAGGATCTGTGCAGAGCCCAGGAGCGGCAGGAGGAGCTGCTTCAGAGGCTGCAGGAGGCCCAGGAGAGAGAGGCAGCCACAGCCAGCCAGACCCAGGCCCTGAGCTCACAGCTGGAGGAAGCCCAGGATACCAGCAGAAAGGTGAGCGATGGGGGCGGGTAGGGCAGCAGCAGAACCCTGCCCCCTGTGAACCCCAGTGTGGCTGGAGGGAGCCCAAGGAGCTCAGGGCTGGGTGCTGGCAGCACCATGTGCCTTTGCACCCCCAATGGGGCTGGCTGAGGCCCAAGTGAGGGGATGTGTTTAGAGTGGGGCCAGCTGGAGGTTCACTGCCTACCTTCCTGCTAGGGCTGACAAGGCCCAACAGTCTGCAGCGGGGGAGCAGGTTGGGGTGGACAGGGTCAGCAGCGGCTGCCTCTGAACCTTGTTACAGTTGCAGGCCCAGGTGACCACACTTTGCCGGGAGGTGACACAGCTCCAGAGACAGTGGGAGCGAAGTCTTGAGAAGGAATCTTTCCGAGTCAAGGTAGCAAGGTCTTAACCCTCTTCCGAATAGCACTCCCTTTGGCCTGACCTACTCAGGCCTGGTCCCTAGGGTGGGGTGGGCCATGGCCTCTCAGGCCCCTGCCCTGACCCCTCTCCATGTCCTCAAGACCATCCACATGGCCTCTGAGACCAATGGCACGGGGTTGCCTGAGGGTGGGCCGCAGGAAGCACAGCTGAGGAAGGAGGTAGCTGCCCTTCGCATGCAGCTGGAGGCAGCCCACAGCCATGGGTGAGTCGGGCAGCCCGGGTAGGTAGGGGACGGGAGGGGGGGTCTGAGCTGGGAGTCATTGAGTCATCCGCTCTTCCCCAGGCTGAGTGGGAAGGAGGAGGCTCTCTGCTGGCTCCAGGAAGAGAACCGACGGCTGAGCCTGGAGCAGGAGCGGGTGAGCATGGCAGATGGAGGGCACAGAACCGGTGGGGGCGGTGGGGACAGAGGAGGGGAGCTGGCAGGGTGAGTGGTCCATGCTGCTGGGGTCCCAGAGCAGGCTGTCTCCCAGCCCTGTAGGACCCACAGCCGGCAGGCAAGTGATGGTGAGTAAACAAGGGTGGATGTGGATTGGGCTCGGGGGTGCTGGGGTCCCTGAGGCCTGACCCATCTTCCTCCCTGGCCCCCAGCTGGTGGAAGAGCTGGAGCGGGAGCAGCAGAGCAAGCAGCAGCTGGAGGGCGAGCGGCGAGAGACGGAGAGCAACTGGGAAGCCCAGATCGCTGACATCCTTACCTGGTGGGGGCCGAGGGGCTAGTGGGGAGGGGCTGGCCCCAGGCAAGGTGGCTGAAAGCCCAGGCCATGACCCTGAGCCCCCTTCCCAATCAGGGTGAACGATGAGAAGGTCTCAAGAGGCTACCTGCAGGCCCTGGCCACCAAGATGGCCGAGGAGCTGGAGTCTATACGGAACGTGGGCACCCAGACACTCCCTGCCCGACCACTTGTGAGCCCCAGAAATACCCTGGGGGGAAGGGGTAACACTCAGCAGGTGGGGACACTGAGCTCTGGGAAGATCAGGGACTTGCTTGAGCTCACAACACATCAGTGGTCTATCTAGGGCTTTGAGTCCGGCAGTACACTCTGGTGGGCAGGACCTCTGAAGCAGCCAGGCCCAGGGATGTCTTACGTGGGTATCCCCCTGGCCACCAGGACCACCAGTGGAAGGCCCGGCGGCTGCAGAAGATGGAGGCCTCAGCCAGGCTGGAGTTGCAATCGGCCTTAGAGGCCGAGATCCGGGCCAAGCAGAGCCTGCAGGAGCAGCTGACACACATGCAAGAGGCCCAGCTGCAGGCCGAGAGGTGAGAGTGGAGGAGGCCCTGCATGGGGGCTCGGGACCCACGCAGTGGCCTCTGACAAGCCCTCACCCCACTCTTAGCCGTTTGCAGGAGGCCCAGAAGCAGAGCCAGGGCCTGCAGCAGGAGCTGGCTGCATTGCGGGAGGAGCTGGCGGCCCGTGGGCCAGGGGGTAGGTGCTCGTTGGCGTGCCTGTCCCTGAGCAAGGCCCCCACTTGAGCCTCACGGGGACTGGGCCGGGGAGGGGCATGACAGCCCTGCAGTGCTCTGGAGACAAGATCTGGTTCCAGACTCGGCTGCTTTACCCCACCATCCGTTACCCAACACTTACCGAGCACCTGCTGTATGTGTACCCACCACAGCCTGCAGTCACTGCTCCATTTTCCTGCTGGCCCCAGTTCCTCAGGAATGAGTGTTGGGGCTGGGCTAGGGCCACCCCCACCCCGAGTGACCTTTGCTTTCTGTCTGCAGACGCTAAGTCCTCAAACTCCCTGATTCCC
This sequence comes from Nyctereutes procyonoides, assembly GCF_905146905.1. Classification (NCBI taxonomy): domain Eukaryota; kingdom Metazoa; phylum Chordata; class Mammalia; order Carnivora; family Canidae; genus Nyctereutes; species Nyctereutes procyonoides. The sequence goes on from NW_026575025.1 coordinate 11,634,246, forward strand.
TTCCGGTCCCTCTGGAGCTCAGAGGTGAGAACTGTGCGCAGGAGCTGGTTGGGAGGCATCCTCCGGTGAAGCTCAGGGGCCTTGATTCCCCCCCTCATCTCACTCCCCAGAAGGATTCCAGCAAAGACCCTGGCATCTCAGGAGAGGACCTGAGGCCCAGTGTGGAGCCAGAGCTGAGGCCAGAGGGCCGCCGCAGCCTGCGCCTGGGGGTGAGGAGGCGGGAGTCCCGCTTTTGGAGGGCTGGGCCACCCACCACCCGCCGGGCCCTCCTCACCTGTTTGCTTGCCTTCCCCTGCAGGCTGTGTTCCCCAGAGTGCCTGCGGCTCCCACCGCCCCAGCAGAAGGACCCCCTGCAAAGGTCAGCACCCAGAGGGCTGGAGCGGGGTAGGGGCACCAGGCCATCTTGCCGGGTCTCCAAGGACCTGCTTGGGTCCCTCCGCGAGCATCATGGCTGGCCGACTACACTGGGGACGGCGGCAGTGAGTTTGAGTGCTGTGACAGACTCATTGCGGCTGGGTTCACACTGCCCCAGGCTCATTCCCTGATCCCATCAGACATCTCAGGGTGGCCTCGGGGGTGGGACACAGGGCCCCAGGAGGCCGTGGTCAGGCGTGGGTAATGCGTGTCCTGCCTCCCCAGCCTGGCTCACACGCGCTGCGGCCCCGGAGCTTCCCGTCCCCTACCAAGTGCCTCCTCTGCACCTCGCTGATGCTGGGCCTGGGCCGCCAGGGCCTGGGCTGTGATGGTGAGACCCCACACCCCACCCCCGACACCCGCATGCCCACCTCCTGTCCCCAGGTAGAGAGAATGAGACTGCTCTGATCCTGACCCATCCTGGTTTTCCCCTTAGTCCACCCCTCATTCCCGATGCTCCATTTAGTTTGTTTTTTTTCTCACTTGACTGGGGAATTGGTGACAGCTGGAGGTGCCACCACAGCCTCAAGAGTCCTGGTTCTGGGCTGTCCCCACCCAGCCTCACACCGCCTGCTTCTCCTGCTTCCCCCACAGCCTGTGGCTACTTCTGTCACTCCGCCTGCGTCCCCCAAGCCCCGCCCTGTCCCGTGCCCCCTGACCACCTCCGCACTGCCCTGGGTGTACACCCCGAAACAGGCACAGGCACTGCCTACGAGGGCTTCCTGTCGGTGAGCTGGGGCTGGCTGGGGAGGGGGAGGCAGCGGGGGCCATCTCAGAGCCTGGCGGGCCCTCCCATGCCTGCCTTCCCCCCAGGTGCCCCGGCCCTCAGGCGTGCGGCGCGGCTGGCAGCGGGTGTTTGCTGCCCTCAGCGACTCTCGCCTGCTGCTGTTTGACGCCCCAGACCCACGACTCAGCCCAGCCAGTGGGGCATTCCTGCAGGCACTGGATCTAAGGTGGGTGCCAGGGAGGGGCAGGGGCAAAGGGGTGCGGCAGTGGGGGGGTGAGGGGGCGGCCAGAGGCAATGTGGTCTCTGACCAGCCCCATGGACCTCCCCAGGGACCCCCAATTCTCAGCCACCCCTGTCCTGGCCTCAGATGTTATTCACGCCCAGACCAGGGACCTGCCACGCATCTTTAGGGTGAGCACCAGGGCAGGTGGGCTGGGCCACCGTCGGCCTCCATGTGGCCCTGCTCCAGCCACTCTTCTCTGTCTCCTTTCCCATGGCTGCCCTCCTTACCCGCACCCTGGCCCCCCTGTCCCCCATTGCCTCCACAGGGACGGCTTCGGTAGCCTCCACTCCACAGCCGCGGTACACTTTCTGTTTGTGAAGCTGTGTCCTGCTAGTCTTGGGGCCTCCTGTGGCTTCCCATCACCCTCGGGGCGCTCCTGCCCATGGCCTTGAGGCCTCACATGTCTGACCCTGCCAGCCTCCCCAGAATTCCTCTGGAGCCTCTCCCTGCTATGAACATACGTCCCCTTTCCCAGCTCTGAAAGTGCCCTGTAACCATGGATCCTGCACATCCTGTTTCCTCTGCTGGGCCCAGACCACACCCCAAGCGTTTCCCCACCCTGGACCATTCCTGGTTCTTCCACTCATCCCCTGGGCTCCAGCAGAAATGTCTCTTCTCCTGAGAGGTCATCTTTCATTCCTGGCCTGGGTTAGGGGCCCTGCTGCATGTGCCCACGATGCCCTGTCCCTCCCCTACTCAAGCACCGGTTCAGGGCTCTAGACTTACTGGTGTGCTCGTCTAACCACCCTGCCTGGTGAACCACCTGCTGCTGTAAGACAGCTTCTAGCACTGCACCTGGCCACTCACGTTGGTGCTAAGAGGCATCAGTGGGTGGGGAGAGGGGATGGCCAGCCCTCAACCCACAGCCCTCTCACCTGGGTCCCTGCCCACAGGTGACAGCCTCCCAGCTGATGGTCCCCCCCGCTGTGTGCACTGTGCTGCTGCTGGCAGAGAGCGAGGCCGAGCGGGAGCGCTGGCTGCAGGTGCTGGGCGAGCTGCAGAGGCTGCTGCTGGACTCACGGCCAAGGCCCCGTCCTGTGTACACCCTGAAGGAAGCCTATGACAACGGGCTGCCCCTGCTGCCCCACGCGCTCTGCGCTGCCATCATCGGTGAGCTACATGTTGAGGGGCATTGCCCCAGGCAGGCTCTGGGGAGGACTGCCCAGTGACCACTGCCCAGTCTCTATAGCCATGAGCTGTGGTCTCCACATTACATATGTGACCCTACCCTGGGTATGGGTGTGCGGCAGCCTTTGCTGGGGGGGCGGGGGCTTGGCTTCTGCCACTCCATTTCTCTGTGCCCCGGTTTCTGCTTTTGCTCAAATAATCTTAAGTGAGTGAAAAGAGCAAAGGCTTTAGGAAGAGACAAATGAGGGTTCCAGGCCTGGCTCTCTTACCAGCAGCAGGGTGATCACGGGGGAGCCTGGACGCAGCTGAGCCTCACATGACCTCCTGTGGGGCAACTGTGTTCATCCTAGAGCCTGGAGCTCGGCGGGACCTTCATGACAGCTGGGGGAGAAGTGAGGGAGTGGTGCTTCCTGGCTTCTCCGGGCAGCTGCCGGGGCCTTGAGCCAGCCCCTGCCCTGGAGAGCTGGGACTTCCCCTGGCATGCAGAGTGGGAGCTCCTGGAGAGCCTATGTGGCTCCTCCAAGTCCCCTGTGTCAGTCAGGAGCTGGGGGGGACAAGGGCATTGAGCAGGGACTGCTGTGAATGTACTCTCAGCCTGCACAGCAGCAAGCAGCGCTGTGAAAAGGACCCATTGTCCCCACTTTGCATAAAGAAAACCAAGGCTCTGAGAGGTGACAGGTCTTACCCCAAACCCCACAACTTGGGGTAGGGGCTCTCACCCAGCCCCCTGCCCTTGTGGGCCTTCCCTCCAGTACAGTCAGCCCAGACTTTGAGAGAGAAGGGTCCAGTGATGCAGGGACAGTGGGATTGCCATCCCCACATCCTCAGGAGAAACTGAAGCTCAGGAAGGACAGGCAGGCTGTCTCATCTCCGGCTGTCAGATGGGCTGTCTGACCCAATCCTCTCCCTCCCTCTACTAGACCAGGAACGGCTTGCTCTGGGCACCGAGGAGGGGCTATTTGTGATCCACCTGCATAGCAATGGTATGTGCCAGGCTGGGCCGCCAGGGTGGATCCAGGTGGGGGTCAGCCCCAGAGGACAGAGGATGGGCATGGGGCTGTTCTTCACCCACCTACTGGTGACTCTTCTTTGCCAACCCCGAAGACATCTTCCAGGTCGGCGAGTGCCGGCGGGTACAGCGGCTGGCTGTGAGCCCCATGGCAGGCCTTCTGGTCGTACTGTGTGGCCGTGGCCCCAGCGTGCGCCTCTTCGCCCTGGCCAAGCTGGAGAGTGCGGAGGTGGTGGGTGCCAAGATCCCCGAGTCTCGAGGCTGCCAGGCGCTGGCAGCCGGGCGCATCCTGCAGGCCCGCACCCCTGTGCTCTGTGTAGCTGTCAAGCGCCAGGTGCTCTGCTACCAGCTTGGCCCAGGCCCAGGGCCCTGGCAGCGCCGCATCCGTGAGCTACAGGCACCCGCACCTGTGCAGAGCCTGGGGCTGCTGGGGGACCGGCTGTGCGTGGGAGCCGCCGGTGCCTTTGCCCTCTACCCACTGCTCAATGAGGCTGCGCCCTTACCGCTGGGGGCCAGTCTGGTGCCTGAGGAGCTGCCACCATCCCGTGGGGGCCTGGGCGAGGCTCTGGGCGCTGTGGAGCTCAGCCTCAGTGAGTTCTTGCTACTCTTCACCACTGCGGGGGTCTATGTGGACAGCGCCGGCCGCAAGTCTCGAGTCCATGAGTTGCTGTGGCCAGCAGTGCCCACAGGCTGGGGTAAGGCCTGTGGAGGGTCCTCCTGCCTGACCATACCCTGCTTTGCCCTAGGTGGGGTGCACCAGATTTTCCTCTCCCATGCCTCTGCTTATGCTCTTCCCCCTGCCTAAACTCTTCTTGTACCTGGCAAACTCTTAAACAGGTCCTGCCCCAATGCCAGGGCAGGGCCTGGAGCTGGTAGGCTCTCCATAAATGACCACCATGATTTCTGTCATAGTCATTACTGCTTTCATGCTCCCTGCCCTGCCTTCCCCCATCACTGGCCCTTTGTTCCTTTTTGCTCCCCATCTCTGTGTGCAGACCTCTGCCCTACTGCTCTTCGCACTTTCTTGTAATGACTGGTTTGGTACACCGGGGGCCTATGAGGGGCTGGAGCTGGGTGCAGGATGTGATGGTTTCTTTATCACATCCTGCACCCAGTCCAGGGAAGCACACCTTCAGGGCTATGAATGTTTGGAGGAATGAATGAGTGAGTCAATGAATGAATTAATGAATCAATGAACGAGCAAACAAGGCAGTGGAAGCATCCAGCACATTCACATGTAACTGTGAGATGGTGCTCGGGCTAGAAGACGGGGACAGACTCCCTTCATAAGCAGTGGCTCTTCTGGGTTTGGGCCTGGGAGTTGGGTGTAGCGTAGCACAGGCTTAGCCTGTAGGAGTTGGAATCAGACTGCCCTGGGCTAATTCCCAGCTCTCTCCCACCACTGCGTGACCTTGGCCATTACTTAGTTCTGGGGTTCCATTCTGTCATCTATAAGTTAGGGATCATAATAATACTACCTGCCCAGAGCTGTTTGAGAAGTCAAGGAGAGGGCAGCCCTGGTGGCTCAGCGGCTTAGCGCCGCCTTCAGCCCAGGGCTGATCCTGTAGTGCCGGATGGAGTCCCAGCCCGCTTCTCCCACTGCTTGTGTCTCTGCCTCTCTCTCTCTATGTCTCTTGTGAATAAATAAATAAATACAATCTTAAAAAAAGAGAGAGAGAGAAGTCAAGGAGAAAAAAGTTAGCCAAGTGGTTGGAACTATGCCTGGCATGCCACTGAGTGAGTGCTCCATGGACTGTAATCTCTGATTGGTTTGGACGGTGGGTGGGACAACCTGAAGTCTTCAGAAGGACCTTGGGTTGGGCAGGAAGTCACTGTGCCACAGCCGAGGACAAGCCCACAGAGGTGCGGGTCTTGCCAGGGCAGCACAGCACAGTCTCCTGCCCTGCAGGTTATGCAGCCCCCTACCTGACAGTATTCAGCGAGAATTCTATCGATGTGTTTGACGTAAGGAAAACAGAATGGGTCCAGACGGTGCCACTCAAGAAGGTGAGGGTCGTCCCCCGCCAGGCCCCTGGCCCTGGCCTCGGTGCAGTTGGGTAGCACGGCTGACCTCTGTGCCTGCTGCCTCAGGTGCGACCCCTAAACCCGGAGGGCTCCCTGTTCCTCTTTGGCACGGAGAAGGTCCGCCTGACCTACCTCAGGAACCGGCTGGCAGGTGAGGAAGCGCGTGTGCATGAGAGTACGGAGAGTGTGCGGTCACGTGTGGCTGTGACCCTGAGCTCCAGCGGACGGGGGCACTGGGGCTTGTGAGCACCGTCCGGCTCTCTGCTTCTTCCACAGAGAAGGACGAGTTCGACATCCCCGACCTCACTGACAACAGCCGGCGCCAGCTGTTCCGCACCAAGAGCAAGCGCCACTTCTCCTTCCGCGTGTCGGAGGAGCAGCGGCAACAGCGGCGCAGGTGCGCGTGCGCGATGCGGCCGCTGGGCGGGGCCTCCCACGCTTGGGGGCGGGGCGACGTGCAGGCCAGTCCGGGGGGCGGGCCCGTTTCGGGGGAGGGCCGGGGAAGCGTCCCTTTCGCCGCCGCCCCCAGTACTCCCTCTGCCCGCAGGGAGATGCTGAAGGACCCCTTTGTGCGCTCCAAGCTCATCTCACCGCCCACCAACTTCAACCACTTGGTGCACGTGGGCCCCACGGACGGGAAGCCCGGCGCCAGGACCCAGCCCCCGGTGAGTTCCCGAAGCCAATCACAAGCCTCCCTGGTGGGGCTCAGCCAATCACCGGCCCCTCCGACGCGCTGGAGCCAATTGCAGCCCTCTGCTTACCTCGGGGCCTGGGGCCTCAGCACCCCAGGCTGGCGCGCCCCCTGGTCCCAGCCCTGCCGCACTGTCCCCCCAACAGGCTCCGGAAGGGAAGGGCCGAGGTAGCCGCGGCTCTGGCCCTCAGCGTCCCCACAGCTTCTCGGAGGCCTCGCGGCGCCCAGCCTCCGTGGGCAGCGACGGGCTCGCTGGTGACGCGGACGCCAGTAAGGACAACCCCTCCGCTTCCCCTGCCTCCACAGCCCTCCCCCAAATTTCCACCCCTTTGGACACCTGATTTGTGACCTTGGGTTTCTGTTCCCTCTCTCATCCTGCCCCTGGCTCAGGGAAGAGGAAGCCTTGGACATCTCTGTCCAGCGAGTCTGTGTCTTGCCCCCAGGGATCTCTGAGCCCGGCAGACTCCCTGATACAGGTGAGCTGGTGGGGCTGTTCCCCCTCCTATAAAAGGACAGGTAGTTCTGTTCTTGCTAGGCCTTGTGCTGGGACCTGAGGCTAGAGAACAAGCTGAGCCCATCCCTCCCGGGATCCTAAGAGAAAGACTCGCCCCACAGTGGGCCCCAACAGAGGCCTGGAGGCAGGTTGGCCCAGGTGGGCATTTTGGCTCGGACTGCTCCAGGATTGTGGCCCTGGTTGAGATGTCGAGCCCCTCTGAGCTTATTTCACCTATAAAATGAGGTTACTGTTTGATATTATTATTATGTAAGTGATAACCAGATGAGGTGATGATTGCTTCAGCAGGGTACCTGGCACATGGGGAGAATGCCACAGAAGGGGAACTCTTTAGAGGCCCGGCCTGAGGTGGAAGGATCAGGGGAGGGAGCAGTCCACTCTGGGAGGGGACCTAAGAGGAGCTGGGAAGGCTCCCATTCACCCTCTGGCCACTTCTCCACTGCCACCCCCACTTTAGCCACATCAGGCTGCTGGGAGCCCTGGAACTTGCCATTTTCTTTCACACCTTCAGGTTCTTGCGCCTGCCCTCCGTCCTCCGTCCCGTGTCCCCCACCCCCACCCCCACCCCGTGTCGTCCCCCACCCCTGCTTGGAATCCTCTCCTTAACATCCAGGCCACCTTCAAGGCTTTGCGCTAATAGCACTTTTTCCAAAGATCACCTAAGTGCCTGGCAGCCACCAGCTTCTTTAGGGCCCACGCCCTGCTCCCTCCACCCCTCCTTGTCAGTCCTTATGTGCTAGGGTTTTCCTTGGATACCAGTCCTCCTCCCTCAACTCTGGGCTCCCTTATAGTGAAGGTCAAGTTTGTTTTCTGCCTGGAGTAAACCATGTTTGTTGATAGATGAAGAATAGAGTAAATGAACAAACGGATTTTGATTTGGGCTCCAGAGTTAATTAAAGTTGGAGTTGCCAGGGTTCTTCTGTAGGCCCACCCCCACTTCACATCTGGCCCCCTCTGAGGGCCCGGATGCAGCAGGTGATGGGTCCTGGGGAGGCCTCTGGGAGGCACTGGGAGTCTTTCCTTCTGTTTCCCCTCCAGGTGTCAGAACGGCCCCGGAGCCTCCCTCCAGCCCCTGAATCAGAGGGCTCCCTTTGACACTCTTTGGCAGGGGCCACCCTGATCCCAGGACCAAGAGACAGGAATGAACAAAGAGCTTGAGGAATGCCATGCTCCGGCTGGCCCGGGATGTGTGGAAATTTGGACTCAGGGAGGCCCTGTGTTGGAGGCGACTCAGAAGCTGGTCTGGGTACCCAGGCCCTGGGGGACCTTGACTCCCAGCCCTCATCCTGCCTTTGTTCTCTGCTTTCACCCCCTATCTGTGCTAGCTACTGGGAACACAGTGGCCCCCTTTCTGCTCTGGGGGCCCATCTGCCCTGGAGTCCAGGGGCAATCGTGCCAAAGCTCTCCTTTCCAGTGCCAAGCTTCAGAAAGCCTGCAAGCAAGAGTTAGGCTGAGGGATAGAGAAGGACGGAGGCCCTGGGAGCAACCTGGGGTCTTGGCCATGGACTGTCTAGCTCTTAGGTGGGGCCAAGTTGGGGCATATCGCTGTCTCTGCTTGGGGTCAAGGTAGGAAAGACAGTCTGATCCAAAGGAAAGGAGGGTGGGGCTTCTGGCTGGTTCAGTCACTAGAGCATGTGACTCTTGAGTTCAAGCCCCATGTTGGGTGTAGAAATTACTTTAAAAATTAGAAGGATTTTTAAAAAAATAGATGAATTTTTTATTTTTTTTTAAAGAGGAGAGACAAGGAGCAGGGAGGATGTAGGTGAAGGAGGGTGTAGGTGAAGGAAGTGAGGGGGGAAGGGAAAGGAAAGGAAGTGGAAGAGGCAGTGTTAGTGACTGGCAGGAAGGGAGAGGCACCCAGAGGAGGAGACAGATAAAGGAGGAGCTCTGAAGAGGAGCCAAGAGGAGCCAAGGAGCAGAGAGCTGAGGGGAGCCAGAGGAGCACACTACTGAGAGGGGCCTTTCTCTGTGATCAGGAACAGAGAGGGGCCCTGTGAACCAACTGACATTGCATCTAATCCACCCAGGGGGGAGGTAATTCCTGGACAGGGACAGGATGGGGAGGGTATTTATAAAGGCTACTTGGTAGGAGATGGACCCTGATGGGGGCCTGCTGGAGGGTCTCCAGGCACACCCTGGCCCTTGCCAGAAAAGGGGTGGTCCTTTCTCTCAAACCTTCAACCATCTGTGTATTAGGGAGCAATAGGGGGCATTTTATTATTGATCATAGTCATAATAATGACTAATATAATAATTGTTATTATATTGCTATTTTTATTAAACTTCCCTCTACTGATAAGTTGGGGGCAAAATAAGTATTTATCTCTTCAAACACCATATTCCCGGGAGGGATTGACCTGATGCTCTGTGAGGCAGTGAGAAACCAATAAAGACAACTTTTTCAGCTGCTGGCCTCCCTGCTTGGATCTGTCCTCCTGGGGTTCAGAAAACTGGAGTAACAGAGATGGAGGGGGAATGGATGTCTGGGACAATTGTCTTCCCTGCACTTTCGGGAATCAGAGTACACACACAAATGGGGGTAGCAAGGACAGTTCGATAGCAAAAGGACAGTTTACAGAAGTATGGGCAGTGTTCATGGTGGCTACCAAGGAGTGGCAGCACTTTTGAGCCCCAGCAGTGTGGGAAGCTGTTACCACCACCAGGCCACACAGCAGGAAGATACCAGGGTGTCACCTGACAGGAGCTGTGTCTCTCCATAGAACTTGGCTGTGGTTGAGCAGAAAGGTGGCAGCCAGCCCAGGGAATAAATTCCTCATACCTCACTCTACTCCCTCCCTCCATCTCCTGCCTCCCAAGCAGCAGCCAGAGGACTTTAGAGCTTGGTTACTGCAGCTAGTGGAGCGCAGCCTTGGGGGTACTGAGCTGCGGGGAGAGGGGCAGAGGGAGAGAGTTGGAGCTCCAGGTTAGAGCAAGGTGGGAGGGGAAGGGCAGGGCAGGGCATGCCAAGGGTAGCCAGCCCACTCTTGCCCCACCCAGGCTGGGAGGTGTGGGAGGCCAGAGGAGGCCTGGGAAGGCTTCTGTTCTGAGCTCAAGGGTCCCCGACTGAGGGACACCTGGGTGGCTCAGTGGTTGAGTGTCTGCCTTTGGCTCAGGGCGTGATCCCGGGGTCCTGGGCTTGAATTCCACATCAGGCTCCCCACAGGGAGCCTGCTTCTCTCTCTGCCTGTGTCTCTGCCTCTCTCTGTGTGTCTCATGAATAAATAAATAAAATCTTAAAAAAAAGGGTCCCTGACTGAGCAGGACACAGGCCTGATGTGCATGAAGAAGAAGGGTACAGCCTATGCATGCCCTGGGATCAAGGCAGGCCTGGGGAACTGATGGCTATGCTCTGAGACTAGAGCCAGCCCTAAACTGAGGAAAGTACCAAGACAAGGCCGTAGTGTCACATCTGGTTGGGGATGGAAGGGTGTCCAGGGAATTCCAGCCCTAAGAGCCCAACAAATTCAGAGGCATCTCTTAAGAATAAGAAGTCCTGGGCAGCCCAGGTGGCTCAGCGGTTAGCGCTGCCTTCAGCCCAGGGTTCCTGGAGTCCCGGGATTGAGTTCCGCATCGGGCCCCCTGCATGAGCCTGCTTCTATCTCTGCCTCTCTCTGTGTGTCTCTCATGAATAAATAAATAAAACCTTTAAAAAAAAAAAGATTCTGTCTCTCTCCCTCTGCCCCTCTCCCCCACTCATATTCTCTCTATATATTAAATAAATAAATAAATAAATAAATAAATCTTTTAAAAAAGAAAAAGGAGCCACCAGAAGTCACTTTTAGTGTCTCAGATTTAACATTGATAGAAGAATACCATCTAATGACAATCTGTTATTGGGTATACTGTGATCCCCCAAATTCATATGTTTAAGTCCTAACCCAGCCCTCTCCCACAATACCTCACACCCTTCCTTTCCAACTAGGGCCCAGCAGAATGACTCCCACAAAGAAGGGTGGTGAGAAGAAGAAGGGCCGTTCTGCCATCAACAAGGTAGTGAGTGACCAGAGAATACACCATCAACATTCACAAGCGTATCCATGGAGTGGGTTTCAAGAAGTGTGCCCCTTAGGCACGCAAAGAGATTCGGAAATTTGCCATGAAGGACACAGGAACTCCAGATGTGTGCATCGACACCAGGCTCTACAAAGCTGTCTGGGCCAAAGAAATACGGAATGTTCCATACCATATCCGTGTGCGGTTGTCCAGAAAATGTAACAAGGATGAAGATTCACCAAACTCTACACACTGGTTACTTACATACCTGTCACCACTTTAAAAAATCTACAGACTGTTAATGTGGATGAGAACTAATCGCTGACTGTCAAATCAAGGTATAAAACTGCAAAAAAAAAAAAAAAAAAAAGTCCTAACCCCAAATACCTCAGTAAGTGACCTTACTAGGAAAGAGCCATTGCAGATGTAGTTCATTAAAATGAGTTCATTAAGGGGAGCCCTAGTCCAATATGACTGGTTCCTTTAAAAAGGAGGAAACTTGGGGCGCCTGGGTGGCTCAGCAGTTGAACATCTGCCTTTGGAACCAGGGCATAATCCTGGAGTCCCAGAATTGAGTCCCGAGTCGGGCTCCCTGCATGGAGCCTGCTTCTCCCTCTGCCTGTGTTTCTGCCTCTCTCTATCTCTCATGAATAAATAAATAAAATATTTTTTAAAATAAAAATAAATAAGTAAAAAGGGGAAACTTGGGGACACCTGGCTGGTTCAGTCAGTAGAACAGGTGATTCTTGATCTTGGGGTAATGACTTCAAGCCCCACGCTGGTGTTAGAGTTTACTTAAAAACAATTTTATCTTTTTTTTTTTAAGATTCTATTTATTTATTTGAGAGAGTATGAGCAGGGGGAGGGGCAGAGGGCCAAGTAGACTCCATGTTGAGCTTGGAACTCAATGCAGGGCTGGATCCCAGGACCCTGAGATTACAACATGAGCCGAAGTCAGATGGTTAACCAACTGAGCCACCCAGCCACCCCATCCCCCAATATTTTTTAAATTAAAAACGGGGAAACTTGGACACAGACACACATACAGGGAGGAGGCCATGTGAAGGTGAAGCTGCAGGCAGAAATCAGGGTGATGCTTCTACAAACCAGGACCACCACCGATTGCCAGCAAACCCCCTGCAGTTGAGGAAAGGTCTGGACCAGATTCTACCTCATGGCCTCGGAGGGAATCAGCCCTGCCAACACTCTGACCTCAGCCTTCCAAACTCCAGATGGGGAGACAAGGCATTTCTGTGCTTTCAGTTGTTTAAGTTGCCCAGTTGATGATACAGCTGTGTCAAAAATGCTCTTTATAGGGCAGCCCGGGTGGCTCAGTGGTTTAGCGCCACCTTTGGCCCTTCTGCCCAGGGCCTGATTCTGGAGACCCAGGATCGAGTCCCACGTCAGGCTCCCTGCATGGAGCCTGCTTTTCCCTCTGCCTGTGTCTCTGCCTCTCTCTCTCTCTCTCTGTTTCTCATGAATAAATAAATAAAAATATTAAAATTTTTAAAAAATGCTCTTTATAGCATTAAAAAAATAATCAAGTATCTAATTCTGGATCACATGTTGCATTTGGTGGTCCAGGCTCTCTCTAGTCTCCATTAACCCAGAACAATTTTCTTGGTCTTCCATTTTTTTGTTGCCTCCATGATATTAACATTTTTTTTAAGATTTTCTTTATTTATTCATGAGAGAGACAGACAGAGAGAGAGAGAGAGAGAGAGAGGCACAGACACAGGCAGAGGGAGAAGCAGGCTCCACGCAGGGAGCCCGATGTGGGACTCCATCTGGATCCAGGATCCAAGATCACACCCTGGGCCGAAGGCAGGCGCCAAACCGCTGAGCCACCCGGGCTGCCCTTAACATTTGTTTAAAAGTCCAGGCCAGTTATTTTGTAGAATGGCCTGCCATTTACATTTGTTCTGATGGTTTCCCCATTAAATTCATATTCAACTTTTTTGGTTTTGTTTGTTTGTTTAAGATTTTATTTATTTATTTGTTCATGAGAGACACAGAGAGGGAGAGGCAGAAACATAGGCAGAGGGAGAGGGAGAAGCAGGCACCATGTGGGGAGCCTGATGCGGACTCGATCCCGGGACCCCAGGATCATGCCCTGGGCCAAAGGCAGGTGCTAAACTGCTGAGCCACCCAGGGATCCCCTGCATTCAACTTTTTTGTCAAGAATATTATGTAGCGGGGATCCCTGGGTAGTGCAGCGGTTTGGCGCCTGCCTTTGGCTCAGGGCACGATCCTGGAGACCCGGGATCGAATCCCACGTTGGGCTCCCGGTGCATGGAGCCTGCTTCTCCCTCTGCCGGTGTCTCTGCCCCCCCCCTCTCTGTGTGACTATAATAAATAAATAAAAATTAAAAAAAAAAGAATATTATGTAGCTGGGGCACCTGGGGGGGGCTCAGTCGGTTAAGCATCTGCCTTCCGCCCAGGTCAGGATCCTGGGGTCCTGGGATGGAGCCCCTGCTTAGCAGGGAGTCTTCTTTCCCCCCTCCCTTTGCAACTCCCCCTCCCCTCCTCAAGCTCTTTCTTTCAAATAAATAAAGTCTTAAAAAAAAACAAAACAAAAACAAAACTATGTAGCTGATGCTATTTTAAATTAATTTTAATTACACATTTTTTTTTTTAAATTAGAGGGTGAATTCCGTGACTCTCTCTGCCCCGCCCCCCCCCAAGGTTAGTTCATGTCAATGTGTCGCCATATATGTCCATACATAGATACTGGTAGACATCAAGAGGGTCCACCTTACCCCAACCTCCTTGCTTCCATTAGTGGAAATCAAGTCAGAGCCTCAGGGCGCTTCCTACTCTCAGCAGGAAACCCTGCCTTTGGTATAGTCACATCACACTTGCCCCCCTCCCCACCTCACTCCTGCCTTAGGACCATCAGAACAAGTTCTGAGAGACTCAGGCCTCCTAGGTTCTCCAGAGCTCTGACCATCCCCTTTTCTGACCCCCATCTCCAAAATTAGCTCTTAATAGCTGTCTGGGTGCCCTCTGGGCTCATCTCATGGTCCATCTTCAGCAAACCACCCCCCCCTTCTGCAAATGGTCCTCAGCCCACTGCTCTGGCAGAAACCCTGAGGTCACTACTGCCCTCTGCCTTCTGTCACTAGGTCTGGAGGTCCGGTAGGCACTCTCCATGATTCTCATTGCTGCTTACAGACCCCTTCCTCCCTCCTTGCAAACACTCAAGTTGGCATGCACTCAAGTTATCAGGGTATGCTGCCCACTTTGTTTCTGACATCTCCCAACCCATGGATCGCTCCTTTCTTGACTATTCCAGCTCCTGGCTTGCTGTCACTCTTTTCCCTCCTACTCTGGTTTTAATTCTTAGAGACTTTGGTATAACATATAGATGATCCAGCATTGAGTCTCTCAGTTCCTTGGAACCACCCCTCCCTGACCGTGACCGTGTGTCTTCCATCCTGCCCGAGCCACACGTTCCTGTAGCCATACTGGGAAGAAGCTCCAGCCTACATGAGAGCCACCAAGTAGGCTATAAAGCCGTTGACAAGTGATTAGCCTGAAACAAGATGTGCTGTGAGTATAAAACACATAGCAGATTCTAAAAACTTATGTGGAAATATAAATTTTCATTAATAATTTTTATATTGATGACAAGTTGAAATAACCTCTTGAATGTTATTAAAATTAATTTCAATTAAGTCTTCTACTTTTTTTAAAGATTTTATTTATTTATTCATGAGAGACACACACACACACACACACACAGAGAGAGAGAGAGAGAGAGAGAGGTGCAGAGACACAGGCAGAGGGGGAAGCAGGCTCCATGCAGGGAGCCCGACACGGGACTCAATCCCAGGTCTCCAGGATCATGCCCTGGGCCAAAGGCGGCGTTAAACCCCTGAGCCACTGGGGCTGCCCTCTACTTTTTTTTAGATTTATTTATTTATTCATTCATGTGAGACAGAGAGAGAGGCAGAGACATAGGCAGAGAGAGGCAGGCTCCCTATGGGGAGCCTGATGCTGGACTTGATCCTAGGACCCAGGATCACAACCCAAGGAAGGCAGATGCTCAACCACTGAGCCAGCCAGGCGTCCCAAGTCTTTTACTTTTTAATGTAGTTACTAGGGATTTTTAAATTATATATATAGCTCCTGTTACATTTCTACTGGAAGCACTGTGCTAGGTCTTTTCATTGCCAATAATGACAGGTCTCTCCCCACAACCTCAGTCCCAAGCATCCCTAACTGCAAGCATCTCTAACCAACACCCATATCTTTCCAGCTCTCTCTACCCCTTCAACTCCAATAAACTTTTGACTCCACTGGAACCAGAATCCATGGATTTTGCCACACTTTTGCTGTCCCTCATCCCTCATGTGTTCTTAATGTCCCTCCTCACACAGCATAAATTCCAGGTCAATCATTATAGTTACTCTTTTGCATAATGCATTTATTCATTCAGCACGTTTTTGCTGAACACCAGTTATATGCCAGACTCTATTCTAGGCACATGGGACACATCAATAAAACAGACACATATCCTGTCCTTGTGGAGCTTATATTTTGGTGGTAGGAGACAAACAATTAATAAATAAGTAAGTTATATTATATACTGGAATGGTGTTCTCAATTGGGGGTAATTTTGCCCCTCCCCCTGAGGGGGACATTTGGCAATGTCTAGAAACATTACTAGCTGTCACAATGAGGGAAGAAGTACTACTGGCACCTAGTGGGTAGAAGCCAGAGATGCTGCTAAACATCCTGCAATGCAGAGGGCAGTACCCAAATACAAAGAATTATTCAGCCCCAAATGCCAATGGCGCCATGGTTGAGAAACTCTGTTCTAGAAGGTGTTAGTAATTTGGTGTGTGTGTGGGGGGGTGGGGTGGAGTAGAGCAGAGTGGAGGGATTGAAGAGAAATTTGGTTGGAGAGTATGATATATATATGTTTTTAAGATTGTATTTATTTGAGAGAGAAAGAAAGAGAGCATGAGGTGGGAGGGGGGCAGAGGGACAAGCAGACTCCCTGCTGAGCACAGAGCTTAATTGCAGCAAGGGAGGGAGCTCAAGCCCAGGAACCTGAGATCAATCAAGAGCTGAGCCCAAATCAAGAGTCTAGATGTTTAACTGACTGAACCACCCAGACGCCCCAGAGAGTGTAATTTTAAGTAGGCAGTCAGGTCTGGGTCAGCCTCATTAAGAAGCTAACATTTGAGCAAAGGTGTGGAGGGAAAGAGACCACCAACTGGGTTTCCGGTTTCACTGAGAAAATTAAAGTACCCAGGGCAGGAGCCCACACATTCTTCCTTCTCTCCAATTACTTAGATGAACTGTTAGTGCTTCTAGTAAAGGCCACACCTGCCCCTCGGAACTCTCATTCCCTCCCCCCATTCAAGGCCATCCATGTGCAATCCTCTCCTCTGAAACACCACCACCACAGTCTCCTTTGACCCTCTCCTCACTCCCCAGCCACCATCTTATTTTTCCCCTGTCTTTGCTGCAAAGGTTCCTGAAAGAGCTCAGTATTAGCACTGTCTCCAATATCTTTCCTCTCATTTTTTTAAACTTTTATTTTTATTTTTTTAATTTTTATTTATTTATGATAGGCACACAGTGAGAGAGAGAGAGGCAGAGACACAGGCAGAGGGAGAAGCAGGCTCCATGCACCGGGAGCCTGACGTGGGATTCGATCCCGGGTCTCCAGGATCGCGCCCTGGGCCAAAGGCAGGCGCTAAACCGCTGCGCCACCCAGGGATCCCTCCTCTCATTTTTCTTAAGCCCGGGAACTTTAGGCTTTTGCTCCCAAACTGCTCTTAATGTGGTCACCAGGAATACCCACCGAAGCAAATCCAGTCTGTCCTTCGTGCTCAGTTTGCTGATCTATGAACAGCATCTGACATTCTCCGTCACACCTCTGCCTTGGTGCTGCATCATCTTCTGCACGAACGCTTGTCTGGTTTTCTTCCTATCTCTATAGCCAATCTCCTTTGCTGGTTCCTCCTGGCCTCCTTTTTTTTTTTTTTTTTTTTTAAGATGTTATTCATTTATTTGACAGAGAGAGCACACAAGCCAAGCAGGGAGAGCAGGAGAGGTAGAAGCAGGCTCCCTGCCAAGTGGGGAGCTGGATACAAGGTTTGATCCCCGGACCCCGGGATTGTGACCTGAGCTAAAGGCAGATGCTCAACCAACAGAGCCACCCAAGTGCCCCTGGTCTCCTGATCTCTACATGAAGTAGTATCCCAGGACTTTGTCATTGCTGATCTCATCCCCATGTACTCTTCACCCAGCTTCCCCTAATGTTAAATCTGACATAACCATGATATATTTATCAAACCTAACTGATGAAAACTATGAACAAAGCTACAGACTTTATTTGAATTTCACAAGTACGGTTCCCAGGTGCCCTGTTTTTTTTTTTTTTTTTTTAAGATTTTATTTACTTATTCATGAGAGACACACACACAGAGAAAGAGAGGCAGACGGAGAAGCAGGCTCCATGCAGGGAGCCTGACGTGGGACTCCATCTCGGGTCTCCAGGATCACGCCCTGGGCTGAAGGCGGCACTAAACCACTGAGCCACCTGGGCTGCCCTGACTGGTTTGGTTTTAAGACTAAAAGTCCTGTGACTCCTGGGTGGCTCAGCGGTTGAGTGTCTGCCTTTGGCTCTGGTCATAATCCCAGGGTCCTGGGGATGGAGTCCTGCATCAGGCTCCCTGTGGGGAGCCTAACGTCTCCCTCTGCCTATGTCTTTGCTTCTGTGTGTCTTTTATGAATAAATGAATAAAATCTTAAAAAAAAAAAAGACTAAAAGTACCCGTGCTTCTGGAGTCCCCTCAGTCCTGGGCAAACTAGGATGGTCAGTCACCCTATTGACCAGTGTTTCTATTAATCTTTTTCTGTCACAGGATTCAACCCAGAACACCATGTTGCATTTAGTTGCCCTGTCTTCTTACTCTTTTCTAATCTGCAACAGCTTCTGTCTTTCCTCCTCTTTTATGACCTTGACACTTTTGAAGAGTGCTGGTCAGGTATTTTGTAGAATGTCCCTTAGTTTCGGCTTGCCAGATCCTTCCTTTCTCATGATTAGACTAGGCTTATGGATTTTGGGGGAAAATACTCACAGAGGTGAAGAAGGGCAGAAATTTGATATGTTTTACTCACTGCTATATATCCAGTGCCTTAGGACTGAGTGCCTGGCTCACAGGCACCAAAAATCTGTTTGTTGAATGAATAAAGAAGGTGAATGGATGATTCTGTTGAAATTATTTATTATTGTTTTGAAGTTTTAAAATGTTCTTACTAAAAATACTATCTTATACATATTATTTGGAAGCTTTTTTCCCTCAACAATATGCTCTGAAGATCTACTTTAGGATGCATGGAACTGGCTACTTTACCCTTCATTTACGTGATTATAAATAACTATAATGGTTCTTTAGATTTTCCTCTTTACACAAATATTAAATTTTCTCAAGAGCGGAACTAGGGAAGAATTGCTAGATATACAGCAGACATATTTACATGTTGACGGATACTGATAAACATTCAGCTAACGTGGCTGAACGCACCCACAGTGCTCTGGCAGTGTTTGAAAGTACTCATTTTCCTCACATCTTGCTGACACACGTGACAACCGACGCGCAGTGACCGCCTTAGGAATGCCTGGTCACTCCTCGGACTACATCTCCCAGAATACACCGCGGTTCCACGGCCTACCTGGAGGGCGTGAAATGGAGTGACCAATCCCTGAGGATTCCAGGAAGGTGGTGCAGCCTCCACTCCTCACCTACCTCTGGAGAGCCCAGAGCAGCGAGACTACCATTCCCATCAGCTACCGCGGACTGTCCGGCCCAGCCACCATTTCAAGACTCGGCAGGGACTGTAGAGGGCCTGGGACTGCACTTCCCGGCAGGCCGTGCGGCCCAAGGGGCGGAACTCCATTTCCCAGCAGGCTGCAGGCGGCGGGCGCCGTGGTGCCTTGTGTGGGATGTAAGCGCGGAGGTGGGCGCGGGGGACCCAGGCCAGGAGTCTCCTTGGGATTTGGGGGGCTTGGCTTAGGGGCGCCTTCTGGACGGATTCCAGGTGCCCGGGGGTACGGTCGTAGAGGGGGGCGGGGCGGCCATGGAGGGTCCTCAGCCGGGCGCACCCCCTTCGGGGCCGCGGCTTCTGCGGTTGTGGGAAGCGAGGAGGCCCTTTACAGCTTCGGTTGAGGGGTCTCCTACAGAAGAGGGGGAACAGATGAGCGGAGGGTGGGCGGGGAAGCAAGAGAGTGTAGGGAATGGGGGTGAAGGACGTTAGCCGAGCCTGGGAGGGGGTCCCTGGTCGTGCCCGCCCGACCCTCCCTCCGGCTCCTCCGCAGGCCGAGGCCCGCCGCCATGGGGCTGAAGGCCGCCCAGAAGACGCTGTTCCCGCTGCGCTCTATCGACGACGTGGTGCGCCTGTTCGCTGCGGAGCTGGGCCGAGAGGAACCGGACCTGGTGCTTCTATCCTTGGTACTGGGCTTCGTGGAGCACTTCCTAGCTGTCAACCGCGTCATCCCCACCAATGTGCCCGAGCTCACCTTCCAGCCCAGCCCCGCGCCCGACCCACCTGGCGGGCTTACCTACTTCCCTGTGGCGGACCTATCCATCATTGCCGCGTTGTATGCTCGCTTCACCGCCCAGATCCGTGGCGCCGTGGACCTGTCTCTCTACCCGCGAGAGGGAGGTGTCTCCAGCCGAGAACTGGTGAAGAAGGTCTCCGATGTCATCTGGAACAGCCTCAGCCGTTCCTACTTCAAGGACCGGGCCCATATCCAATCCCTCTTCAGCTTCATCACAGGTTGGAGCCCGACAGGTGGCAAAGGGCGAGAATTCTGTTTCATCTGGGAACCTCGGCCCACCTTTTCACAACACTATATAGTTTGCAGAGCCCTTTAAGACCTGTAGGCCTTGCAAAGTGGGGGAGGTGTTACAACCCTATTTGCAGCTAGAGAAACTGAAGCTCAGAGAAGGGAAATGATGTGCCAAAGGCACAAAATGGCAGGGCTGGGACTGGACCCCAGTCACTTGGCTCTGCCTCCTCAGCATACCCATCTCTGCCATTGAACAGCTACAGGAGTCCCTCAGCCCAGTATGAGGCACAAAAGGCAGATGCAGATTTGGGGAACAAAGAGCCAAAATCTGGTGACATCTGAGACACTTAAAGTGAACAGATGAGGAAGGAGCCTCATGTCAAGGAGCTTAAGACTCAGGACTTGCAAAGAATGTTCTTCTTTGCTTCAAGCTCAGTTGATTGTCAGATCCTGGAGTGCCATGTTGAGAAGGAAT
This sequence comes from Nyctereutes procyonoides, assembly GCF_905146905.1. Classification (NCBI taxonomy): domain Eukaryota; kingdom Metazoa; phylum Chordata; class Mammalia; order Carnivora; family Canidae; genus Nyctereutes; species Nyctereutes procyonoides. Next base: position 11,654,318 of record NW_026575025.1, read on the forward strand.
CTGAGGCTGCTTCTGAACCTAGCAGGAAAAGAGTACAGAGATAAATTAGAAGTATCTACCAGTGGGTGTGTGAAGAAAGAGTGTTGGCCAGAGGGTCCTGTTTTTGCTGTCCCTGTTAAAACCTAATGGGCACCTTAAATCGTTGAATTCTAATATGGTTGCAGAGAAAGAGAAGGGATAGAGTCAAAGGCTGGGTGGAGTTGTAGAAGAGCCAAGAAGGTCTTTTGCTGGGGCACCTAAAGTGGGAGGGAGAGGCTTCGAACACATAGGAGGAAATGGCTTGAGAGTTGATGGGCTGGAGCATCTAAGGTTTGGGCACAGGCTCAGAGGCGAGGATGGAAGGGAGCATGACCCATCACCACCTGGCCCTTTCCCCCAGCTCGGAGCTCAGAGGACTCTCTTTCATTACCTTCCCTTCTGCAGGCACTAAACTGGACAGCTCTGGTGTGGCCTTTGCCGTGGTGGGGGCCTGCCAGGCTCTGGGCCTCCGAGATGTCCACCTGGCCCTGTCTGAGGACCATGCCTGGGTAGTGTTTGGGCCCAACGGAGAACAGACAGCTGAGGTCACTTGGCATGGCAAGGGCAACGAAGATCGCAGGGGCCAGACAGTCAACGCGGGTGTGGCTGAGCGGGTACTGCCCCCCCCCCTTGTCCACTTCACATTCTGCTTTCCTAGCCCAAGCCACCTCCCTTCTTCCTATCACCACCTCCAAGAAGAGGGAGTGTCCACTCCTATCTCCTATCCCTCCCCTCTTCCTATCACCATATTCCAAGAAGAGGGAGTATCCCTTTCCTGCCTGTCATTCCCTGGAGCAGGCACAGGTGAGCCATCATGAGACATCTGGTCTTGTCCTCTCCCAAGAGCTGGCTGTACCTGAAAGGATCATACATGCGCTGTGACCGAAAGATGGAGGTGGCATTTATGGTGTGTGCCATCAACCCTTCCATTGACCTGCACACTGACTCCCTGGAGCTGTTGCAGCTGCAGCAGGTGAGGAGACCTGTGGGACCCTGGGGGAGGGTGCTCACCCTTCCTGTGTTTCAGCTTCCCTTTTGGTACCATGGGTTAATCATTCTTGGCCTGGCCTTTCCCAGGTCTCTTGGGGGACTAGAACTAGGATGTGAAAGCACTTTGGGTCCCATAAGGGGCTGGTTCCCGAATTCTGGCCCCACCTACCTGGTGGGAGGTCCCTGCTGGTGCTGGACCTCACATCTACCTGGTAGGCTGAGCCCCTCCTCACTTTCCCCCAGCTTATATCTCTCTCCTTCCGCCCCCTAGAAGCTGCTCTGGCTGCTCTATGACCTGGGACATCTGGAAAGGTCAGTAGGGGGAAGTGACCAGGCTGGGCCTCAGGGGGCCAGTTGGCAGCCTGGACTCATGACCCTTTTGTAGGTACCCCATGGCACTGGGGAACCTGGCAGATCTGGAGGAACTGGAGCCCACCCCTAGCCGGCCAGACCCACTCACTCTCTACCACAAGGTGGGGACATCTCAGGAAGGTACAGAAGGGAGGCCTAACAGTGGCTGGGGTCCCCTTCTACCTGGGGACTGGGAGGGGGCAGGTGAGGAGAGAGGAACTTTATGTGTATTGGGGGTATTGCCCATCCATTTCCCATTTTGTATTTACTATGTGCATATTCAGTGCAGTCTGGGCTGTTTGGGGTGGTGTTCTGGGTTCCCTGGACTGAATTTGTCCCCTTCGCCTTGCTTTTTGTGCTGCCTCTTTATTGTCCTAGAGTATAACAGAGGTCAAATGTGGCTGGAGCACTGAGAAGGGGTTGTTAACTTCTTGGAGGTGGAAGGGGGTAGGAGGGACATTGGGCTGGGTTTAGAAGGCTTTGGTGTTTGTGTAGGAGTGTTTTGGAAAGCCTGGGAAATGGATGTACCCTGAGCTTGGAGGATGGCTCCCTTCCCTTTCATAGCCCTTGTTCTGTGGGAGTCCTTGCACTGTGGCCAGGCCTCAGCAGGCAGTCCTGTAGATTCTGGGGAGTGAGGCTAAAAGTGGTGGAGGTGAGATTGGAGGTGGGCTTTCTGGGATATTGCTGTGCCTTATGGGTGTGACCCAATGGGATTTGTGCCATCCACGGCAACTGGGGCTGCTCCCTGAGGTCCCTCTGCTCTATCCCCAGGGCATTGCCTCAGCCAAGACCTACTACCGGGATGAGCACATCTACCCCTACATGTACCTGGCTGGCTACCACTGTCGCAATCGCAATGTTCGAGAAGCCCTGCAGGCCTGGGCTGATACAGCTACTGTTATCCAGGAGTGAGGATCCCCCCGCTAGGGCCTTAGCCCGTCCTCTCTCCCCCACCCTATCTAATTTCCAACCACCCTCATCCAGGCATGAGGCCTGGGTCCCAAGCCCTATCCCCTTTCCATCCAGTCCAGGCAGCCAAGGCCACCATCACCCAGGAGGTTGGGACCCCTGATGAGGGCCTTGCACCTTTTCTGGCTCCCCTGTCCTCCCAGTTTCTAACCAACGACATCCAGCTGTAGAACCTGCACCCCCCACCCTGTGCCCTTCCTTTTCACCCTTGCTCAGACCCATCATTTCCAAGTGAAGAACCCAACCACTCACCAGGTCCCTGGGGGTCCCTGCCACAGCCAAGACCCCACAGTGCCCTACTGCTCTCACAGCTACAACTACTGCCGTGAAGATGAGGAGATCTACAAGGAGTTCTTTGAAGTAGCCAATGATGTCATCCCCAACTTGCTGAAGGAGGCAGCTAGCCTGCTGGAGGCTGGCGAGGAGCGGCCAGGGGAGCAGACCCAGGTGAACCCAGGTTCACCTTCCCCTGTGAGCAGAGCTCCCCGTCATTGGGCATAGAGACTGTTCCATGGGACTGGGACCTGCCCTGGGGAAGTTGTCCATGTGCAGAGAGCTACATTCTCTGCTGCAGTGGCTGGGGCTCTGGGCTGCCTTTGAAGGAGCTGAGGGTATTTCCAGGGTTTCTAGCCTATGCCTTCAAGTAAAGGGGGGAAGCCCACCTCTCTCATGGTCAGTGCTCCTCATTCAGTTGAAGGGTGGGATGTAGATAAGGGATGGGTTCTCCCTCCCCCAAGTCCTGGCTAAGGACTGGTTTTATAAAAGGGAAGAGGTTCTAAGAGATCTTTTCTCCTATGTTCATCTCTTTTGAAGCCAGGGCTCTTGCCTAGCCAAGAGGCCTGGCCTGTGCCCTGTGACAGGGGGTGCCTCAGAGGGTCTAACCTGTACTTTCCTTTCCCCATGCCCAGGGGGTGCAGAGCCAGGGTTCTGCCCTACAGGACCCAGAGTGCTTCGCCCACCTGCTGCGGTTCTATGATGGCATCTGCAAGTGGGAAGAAGGCAGCCCCACACCGGTGCTGCACGTGGGCTGGGCCACCTTCCTAGTGCAGTCCCTAGGCCGGTTTGAGGGACAGGTGAGGGGAAGCAGTGCAGGGCGGGTGGGGAGGTCAGAACCTTTGTGATCCTGAAGAGATTGGCTTGTCCCCTTTGGGTGCAGTTGAGACTGCGGCCCTGGGCCTCGATGGCCAAGGCTGTCCTGGGGTTCTAGCCCCCGGTCCTGCAGCCTCGGTCCTGCAGCCTCGTCCGTTTTTCCTCCCTGCCCAGGTACGGCAGAAGGTGCGCATCGTGAGCCGCGAGGCCGAGGCGGCCGAGGCCGAGGAGCTTTGGGGCGAGGAAGCCCGGGAAGGACGGCGGCGAGGCCCGCGGCGTGAGTCCAAGCCTGAGGAGCCGCCGCCACCTAAGAAGCCGGCGCTGGACAAAGGCCCTGGTGGAGGCCAAGGGACGATGTCGGGACCCCCTCGGAAGCCCCCAGGGACAGGCCCTGGCACTGCCCGAGGCCCTGAAGGAGGCAGCACAGCTCCGGCGCCAGCGCCCGCAGCGTCGCCACCACCAGAGGGTCCGGTGCTCACTTTCCAGAGCGAGAAGATGAAGGGCATGAAAGAGCTGCTGGTGGCCACCAAGATCAACTCGAGCGCCATCAAGCTGCAGCTCACCGCACAGTCGCAAGTGCAGATGAAGAAGCAGAAGGTGTCTACACCTAGCGACTACACGCTTTCCTTCCTCAAGCGCCAGCGCAAGGGCCTCTGAACTGCCTGTCAGCCCTTGCGGTGGGAGGAGGAGGGCACTCAATCGGATGGAGGCGCCACCCCAGTCACCCCAACTCCCCCACCCGCCCCTCTGAGCCCAAGCCCCGCCCCCGGGCCCAGGGCCCTACACCCCTCCTTCAGGCCCCACCCCCACCCGGAACCCTGGCTGCAAGTTGCTGGAGTACTTACTACTCCAGGGCTCTGCGGTTCCTTGAGATTTAGAGCCCATCCCCCAGAATCCCAGCTGGCCAATGGAAACCTCACTTTGAGCTCCATCATTAATCTTTAAAGGTCCAAGCACTGGAAACGCCCCACTTCAGAACCGAGGCTCTAACCTTGGGCCAGACCAGGTCTGCTCACCGTTGCTCCCGGCCCGCGGGTCTCAGGTTTTGCCCTACACCCAAAAAGCACAGGTCCTGCCTTCAACCCGGGAACCTGGGACTCCGCTCAGCCTCTAGGAGTACATTTCCACATTTAAGAATTCCATCCCTTGGGAACCCAAGCTCCCAAACCCCAAAGAACATAAGAAACTTTCAGAGTTTGGAAATCCTAGCTTCTTCCCCTCTCTGTCCCGCGAGTCTGGGACACGAAACGCAGTCTCTGGCCTGTGAATCCTGAGCCCTGCCCCCTTCCTGACCAAACTGGCCCCAGATCAGAGCAGACCTCTTTCCGACCCTCTGGGAACCTCCCCGAGGTCCAGCCCGTCTCAGGGGACTCTGGAGGAAATCTGCAGGGGTTTACGAGTGGGTGAGGGGAGCCTGATCTCTTCCTGTTTTGTACATAGATTTATTTTTCAGTTCCAAGGAAGATGAATACATTTTGTAAAAAAAAAAAAAAAAGCACACGTCCGTGTTTCATCGGGGAAATGGCGGGCGGGACGGAGGGGGTCGGCCCTCTGCCTCCTGGCCTTCGGGCTTCCCACCTGTAGGGCGCGGGGAACGGGTGTCTGGCTGAAGGGCCGCGGTCGGCTCGGCTCGGCTCGGCTCGGCCCCGCCGGGCCTCGGGGCTTCCCCTCCCCGCAGAGGGCCGGTCCCGCCGGCGCCTCCTCCCGGCCGGGCGGCGGGGCATCTCCTCCCGGCCCCGGCCCCGCCCCCGCGGCCTCCGCGCCACCCTCGCCGGCCCCCGCGGTCCTGCCCCGCCCCGCCCCGCCCCGCGCCGTCCCGCGCCGGCTCCGCGGCTCCGCGGCTCCGCGGCTCCGCAGCTCACGACCGCCCGCCCTCCCGCCGGCCCGCCCGGCGCCGGGCAATGGCGCTGCTGCGGGACGTGTCGCTGCAGGATCCGCGGGACCGCTTCGAGCTGCTGCAGCGCGTGGGGGCCGGGACCTATGGCGACGTCTACAAGGTGCGCCAGGCAGCCGCACGGGCGGGAGAGCGGCGGGGAGGGTACCGGCTCTGCGCCCTACGGCGGATCCAGCCCCAGCCCCGCCCCCTCCTCATCCCGCTTCACCTCCTCCGCCCCTGCAGGCCCGCGACACGGTCACTTCCGAACTGGCCGCGGTCAAGATAGTCAAGCTAGACCCAGGTGAGGGCCCGGGGCCAGGGCCGCTGCACTGGAGGGAGGGCAGAGCGCCAGGCGGGCGCTGAGAGTTGGCCCCCTGAGAGGCAGGCCCCAGGAGGTACTGCCACTTGGGAATATGTCTGGCCCAGATGTGCCCATTTTGCAGATGGGGGCACTGAGAGCAATCCTATGCGCCCCCCCCCATGATGCCCTGTGCTCCCCAGGGGACGACATCAGCTCCCTCCAGCAGGAAATCACCATACTGCGTGAGTGCCGTCACCCCAATGTGGTGGCCTACATTGGCAGCTACCTCAGGTGAGGCTGCTTTATCCCCTTGCCTACCCCCAGGCAGTCCCCTTGTGGCTCTGCCATGTGCCCACCCCAGTTCTGTGCCCCCCTCCCCCAGGAATGACCGCTTGTGGATCTGCATGGAGTTCTGCGGAGGGGGGTCCCTGCAGGAGATTTACCACGGTGAGGGCCAGAACTCCAGGCACCAGAGGGCCACAGCCTTTTTCCCAACCAGCCTTTCCCCAGCATGGGGCAGGAGAGGAGAGCTGGGGTCCTGGACTTGGGCCCTTTACTCCTTACTGGCTGTGTGACCTTGAAGAAATGGTGTCCTCCTCTGGGCCCTATCCCGGACTGTGCAGGGAGGGGATGTGGCCAACACCTCTTTCACATAGTAATGCCTGGGTGGCCTGGGAAGATCAGCATATCCTCCAGACTTCTGTGCCAGCCTTCACCCCTTCCATTACAGCCACTGGGCCCCTGGAGGAACGGCAGATCGCCTATGTCTGCCGAGAGGCACTGAAGGTAGCTGGGCCCTTGAGGTTGTTCATACCTGAAGTCCCCAGGAGCTGTGGGCAGGGAGCCCAGCTAGCCTGGCCAGTGTGCATGCGTGTGTGTGTGTGTGTGTGTGTGTGTGTGTGTGTGTGTTGGGGGGTGGGTGGAGTGCCTCAGGCAGAGCTGGCCTGAGGGGCTGTGGGTCCTAGGGGGGAAGGGGCCCCAGCCCTGTTGCCGGAAGCAGCACATTTCCCTCTTGGCTCAGTCACTTCCTGTTTGGGGAGAGGGGAGGAGGAAGCTGCTTGGGTGGGGGGCCCAGTGGCGAGAGGGGACTCAGGAAAGGGGGGATAGTCCTGGGTGGTTGCTTGCAGGAGCTCCTCTTTGTCTCCAGGGGCTGCACCACTTGCATTCTCAGGGGAAGATCCACAGAGACATCAAGGTAGGGGTCTGGCCAGGGGCATCACAGGAGGGAGGAGGAAGCTCTTGGGGGCACCAGACGGGATTCTCTTTCCTCCATTCCCACAGGGAGCCAATCTTCTCCTCACTCTCCAGGGAGATGTCAAGCTGGGTCAGTACCCCGGGAACACAATCAGGGTGAGGGTTCTGTGGGAGCTCTTGGAGTCTTAGAGTCTATATTCAAGTGTGGGGTGTCCTTGGGCAAGTCACTTTACCACTTAACCCTCAGTTTCCCCACTGAGAAAGTGGATCCTTCCCTGCTAGAAGTTTGACATGGTTGGGTCTGTATGGAGTCTAACGTGGCACTGTGCACTTGGTCAGGGATAGAAGGTGGTTGACCCCTCTCAGAGGGGAACCTTGCCTTGCCTTAGCTTGGACCTGTGGCAGTTGTGGCTGAACCTGGGCTGCCTACTCTCTCAACCCTACAGGTGCATTCTGAGCCTCAGCTCTGAGGTGATTGGGGAGTGGTAGCCAGAGGGCGGGTGGGAATAGCTCTTTCTCCCCACAGCTGACTTTGGGGTGTCAGGCGAGCTGACGGCGTCCGTGGCTAAGAGGAGGTCTTTCATTGGGACTCCATACTGGTGAGGCTGTACAGGCCTTGGGCTCAGGGGGGGCAGCACAGGTAGGGCATCTGGCCATCCCATCTGTGACCCTGCCTCTAGGATGGCCCCAGAGGTGGCTGCTGTGGAGCGCAAAGGAGGCTACAATGAATTGTGTGACGTCTGGGCCCTGGGCATCACCGCCATCGAGCTGGGCGAGCTGCAGCCCCCTCTATTCCATCTGCACCCCATGAGGTCTGCCCAACACTTCTTTGCCCCTTGCCTGACCTCCAGGGCCCTGCTGACCTTCTCCCCTGACCTCATGCTCTCCACAGGGCCCTGATGCTCATGTCGAAGAGTAGCTTCCAGCCGCCCAGGCTGAGAGACAAGACTCGTTGGTGAGGGCCTACATCCCCTGCTGGGGCCTCCTTCCCAGCAGTCTCTGCGGGGGCGGAGAACCTTCTGCCAATTCCCAGGGCGCGCCTGAGGAGCCCTGCTCGTTCAGTTTTTGCGAACCATCTGTGGGAGGGGCCCAAGCCCTGCTCCTGGGCCTGGGGATTCAGGGTAGGCCGGGAGGAAGGGCTGATGGTTAATGATGGAGGTGCTGCCCTGTCACCACAATATTGCTTTCACCAGCTGCCCTTGGCCTCAGTCTGGTTCCTGGGAGCAGACTCCCTCCTCTGGAATGGGGTAGGGGACAGCTGGCAGGATGCCCTACATGTATTCTAACCTGGGTCTGGGGGGCGGGGGGGCTTTTTATACCCACTAGGACCCAGAATTTCCACCATTTCCTCAAGCTAGCCTTGACCAAGAACCCCAAGAAGAGGCCCACAGCAGAGAAGCTTCTGCAGGTGGGAGATGGGAGCAGGGCAGGAGCCTAAATTCTTGAAGTTAGAGGCCTGGGGGCCAGGAGGCCAGGAAGCAACCTGTGCACCCCCTCAATTCTCTAGCACCCGTTCACAACCCAGCACCTCCCTCGGGCTCTTCTCACACAGCTGTTAGACAAAGCCAATGACCCCCACCTGGGAACCCTCTCCCCAGAGGACTGTGACCTAGAGGTAAGTGAGGGGAGCTAAGGAATGGATCTTGACCTCACCAGGTGGTAAGGAATGCAGAAGTGATACAGGTTAGATTCCTTTATTTTTTTTTAAGATTTTTTTTTAAGACTTTATTTATTTATTCATGAAAGACACAGACAGAGGCAGAGATACAGGCAGAGAGAGAAGCAGGCTCCCTGTTGGGGAACCTGATGTGGGCCTTGATCCCAGGAACCTGGGATCACGCTGAGCCAAAGGCAGATGCTCAACCACTGAGCCACCTAGGCACTCCTTTTTTAAAAGGCTTGCTTTATTTATTTATTTATTTATTTATTTATTTATTTATTTATTTATTTATTTTTGAGGCAGAGAGAGAGCATAAGTGGGGAGGAGGGGCAGAGAGAGAGGGAGTAGCAGGCAGATGCTCAACCGCTGAGCCACCTAGGCACTCCTTTTTTAAAAGGCTTGCTTTATTTATTTATTTATTTATTTATTTATTTATTTATTTATTTTGAGGCAGAGAGAGCATAAGTGGGGAGGAGGGGCAGAGAGAGAGGGAGTAGCAGGTACCCTGCTGAGTAGGGAGTCTGATGTGGGGCTGGATCCCAGGACCCGGAGATTGTGATCTGAGCCAAAGGCAGACACTTAACCTACTGAGCCACCCAGGTGCCCCCAGATCAGGTTCCTTAGTAACTTGAATATTTCCAGCACTGGGAGTTTTTCTCCAGACAAGCCCACCCATTAGAAATCTTCCCTGGGCCCATCTTGCCCTCAGTACCCCCCGCTTGATAAACTGCCCTTAGCTCAGGCTGCCCTAACCCTAGCTTAGCTATCTTTTGGTTTCTGTGTGATCTTTGGCTGGTTTTCTCATCTTCTAAAGGAGGGTGCCGCTTAATCTTATAATCTCGGAGGGTTGTGAAAACAAAACACATCCGTGTGTATAAAGCACTTCTGTCATACCTGGCTGGCAGTGAGTGCTGGATGTGTGTCAACCATTTGTGTTCCTTCCTAGACTTACGACATATTTCCAGACACCATTCACTCCCGGGGTCAGCACGGCCCAGCCGAAAGGACCCCCTCGGAGATCCAGTGTGAGTCGGCTTGGGAGTCTACATGTGTGTTTATGTATTTGGTGTGTGTGTGGGTTGTGTGTGTGTGGATTTAGTGTGGGAACTGTGTGTAGATTTGGTTGAGAGTTGTGTGTGTGGATTTGGGGGCTGTGTGTCTGAATCTAGTGGAGGGCTATGTGTATGGGTCTGGTAGGGGAGCCGTGTATAGATCCGGTGGGGCTTGCTGTGGTGGGGATCTGGTGGGAGCCTGTGTGGGGATCTGGTGGGTGGCTGTGGTGGAGGCTGTGTGTGTCTGAATCTGGTGGGGGAGTTGTGTGTGGGGATCTGGTGGGAAGCTGTATGTGTGTGCATGAATCTGGTGGAGCACTGTGTGGAGGCATTTGTGTGAGTATGAGGGTCAATCAGGAGCCCACCTTGCTAACTCGCGTACCCCGGGCCCCTCAGTTCACCAGGTGAAATTTGGTGCCCCACGCAGGAAGGAAACAGACCCACTAAATGAGCCGGTGAGGGGGCTGGTGGTGTGGGAGGATGGTGTGTGGGGGCAGCCGAGGGAGCTGTTTTGGAGGTCGAGTGCCTCAGATCGCTGAAGCTGCAGCAGCTGGGCCCTGAGGCCTAGGAAAGCCATGTGGGTGGGCTTGTCCCCCACCCCCCCCCCGGAACATGGGGCGGGAGGCTCCTTCCTAGGCACAGTGACCACACCTTTCTAGAAAGTAGGCCTGTACAGGCACGAGCCCACCCCCACCCTAGCATGGTTCTCTGCCCATTCTGCGTCTGCACCCAGCCGTCGCACCCACCAGCTCTGGCTCTGGCTGCTACTCTGTCCTCTTCTCTCACCGATCTCCTGTCCTCCTCTTTCATAGTTTCCTTGCCTCTCCTTGTTTCTCGCTCACAATTTTCTTGGCTCTTACCACGTCATTTTCCATCTGTCTGTCTTCTCTCCCACAGTCTCTTTTTTAAAGATTTTATTTTAAAAATAAATAGTAAATAAAATAAAGATTTTATTTATTTATTCATGAGAGATACACAGAGAGAGGCAGAGACACAGGCAGAGAGAGAAGCAGGCTCCATGCAGGGAGCCCAACGCAGGACTCAATCCCGGGTCTCCAGGATCACACCCTGGGCTGAAGGCGGTACTAATCCGCTGAGCCACCAGGGCTGCTCTCCCACAGTTTCTTGATCACCCTCTCATGTTGCTTCTCTTCCCTCTGCTTCTCTTTTGGTTGTTCTGACTTGGTTTCCCCTCAGTGGGAGGAGGAGTGGACACTGCTGGGAAAGGAGGAGCTGAGTGGGTGAGCAAGAGAGAGGGAGGCTCCAGGGGAGGTGTGAGGAGGAGGGAGGCTTCAGGGAAGGGGCGGAGGAGGGAGAGGGAGGCTCCAGGGGAGGGGTGGGGGCTTATCTCATCCCCTCCTGCCCAGGAGCCTGCTACAGTCGGTTGAGGAGGCCCTAGAGGAAAGGTGAGAAGCTGGGCCTGAAACAGGGGTGGGGAGATAGCTGGACCTGGGGCCTGGTCAAATTTCACAGCTCATGTCCCTCTGGTTTGTCCCCCCTCAGGAGCCTGACCATCCGGCCAGCCTTGGAACTCCAGGTATGGAGTGGGGAAGCAGGGCCCCTGTAGAGGTGCAGCTGGGAGTGGGGCCAGGTCACGGAGCCTTGCTGACAGTGGGGCTCAGTCCCCTGACTTTCCTGCCAGGAGCTGGACTCCCCAGGCGACACCACAGGAACCATCAAGCGGACCCCATTCTTGGGGCCAGCCCCCCCTGAGCCTCCAGTGGAAGACCCTCTATCCAGCCCCCTGGGTGAGCCCAGGCTTAGGGGAGTGGGAGGCAGGCTCGGGGTGGGGCTAGAGCTGGAACTCATAGCGGGTCTGTGCCTGCAGAAACCTCACCTCCACCTCTCCCAGGCCCTGCCAACCCCCCTCTGCTCCCCACTGCCTGGGCTACCATGAAGCACAAAGAGGATCCAGAGGTGAGGGGAGACCACAGAGGGGCTGGGACGATGGGACACTGGGGGTGCTACCTTGGCCCTGACTTCTCCCTCCCTTGCAGAGATCATCCTGCCACGGGCTCCCCCCAACCCCCAAGGTGCACGTAAGTGTTTCTTCTGCAGCCCTGCCACTCTGCTGCCTCATCGCCTGCCACCCTCTGGTGCCTGCCTTCTTCACTGGCCTCTTGCCTTCTCCTCAGATGGGTGCCTGCTTCTCCAAGGTCTTCAATGGTTGCCCCCTGCGGATCCATGCTGCTGTCACCTGGATTCACCCTGTCACCCGGGGTAGGCCGGGGCAGGGAAGAAGCAGGAGCCTGGGAATCCACAGCTTGGGCTGGGGATGGGGTGGGATGGGGGGGTATGACTGACCTCTGACCCTGTACCCACACCCCCAGACCAGTTCCTGGTGGTGGGGGCCGAGGAAGGCATCTACACCCTCAACCTGCATGAACTGCATGAGGATACACTGGAGAAGGTGAGGCCTGGCAGGCGTTGCAGGGCAGAGGGCCCAGGGGGGCATGGAGTGCTGACTCCCTGTCCATCTATCATTCCATGGCCTCTAGCTGATTTCACCCCGCTGCACCTGGCTCTACTGTGTGAATAATGTGCTGCTGTCACTCTCAGGTATGGGTCCGGGCAGGCGGGAGGCCAGGGCCACACCCTCCGACCATCACTCTCTGAGCCCCTCTCCCTCCCTGGCAGGGAAATCCACACACATCTGGGCCCATGACCTTCCAGGCCTGTTTGAGCAGCGAAGACTTCAGCAACAGGTTCCCCTCTCCATCCCCACCAACCGCCTCACGCAGCGCATCATTCCCAGGTCAGGGACCCAGGGGAGCCTGGCCAGGCCCCCGGGCAGCGGGTGGGAAGGGGGGAGGCAGAGGAGCAGGGCCAGGGTTGGACTATGGCCTCCGTGTGCCTGGGCTTGGATCTCGGATGTCCCTTGGCCTCTCTGAGTCCAGTCTCCTCATCTGTGAGTCATGTTGGCAGTACCCGCCCCCGGCCCATTGCGAACCGAAGGGACCGAGTGAGGCAGTTGTGGTTATTGGGGGACGGGGCACACATTTACTGAGCATTTGCTGTAGGCCTGGTCATAAGCTAGGCTTGTAGACAGCAGATCAAATGTGTCCTTGACAGTCAGTACCTGGCCCCAAAGTGAGCCAGAGGGAGAGCTGAGAGGGGTGCAGAGGCCTCTGGGAGGCTGGCTGCATAACTGCATGGAGCTGGAAAGTGCATGGTGGGCTTCCAGGCAGGTGAATTTGGGAACAGCATTCCAGGCAGGGGAAGAGCACCAGTGAATTCTTGTGGGTGATCTGAGGAGTTGGAAGGCTGTTTGGCCTGAGGGAGGAGGGTGGAGAAGCCTGAGGGAAAGATGCATGACTGGCAGAGCCCTTCCTTTGATGCCAGGTCCAGGACCTGGGTTTTTGTTCAACTGGCAGCAGCACCGTGAGCATTTTAGGAGGATCACTCTATATGTCACTCGGGACTCTCCTTGTTGCAGGTGAAGCAAGTCATTGACTTAAGTACAAAAGGGAATTTAGTGGTTCATGTAACTGTGAGTTCAGGGGTAGAGTTAGCTTCCGGCCAAGCTGGATCCAGGCTTAAATGGCTTCATCAGGACTCTCCTGCAGTTCTTGGCTCTGCTTTCCTCTATCACTTTCATTCTCAGGTAGGCTTTCCTGTCCAGTGATGGATGCCCATAGTTCCAGGCCAGCATTCCATTAGCTAACAGCCCTGCAGTACTAGAACTTCCATGTCTGAGTAATTCCCACAGAGTCTGGGGGCCAGTTGTCATCGATATAGCTTAGGTCCCTGCCCACTTCTGAGCCTGTCCCTGTGGCCACAGCATGAAGAGCTTGGGCTGGGGGGCATGGGGGCCAGGCCTGGGTTACATGCCTTTTCTTAGAGCTGGGGGTCGAGAAAGTGGGGCTTGTCTCGTCTAGACAGATAAAGACTAGAGGCTGGCTGTGCTGAGAGTGGTAGCAATGACAGGGAGGCTGGTGAGAGGGCACCCAGGAAAGAGGTCGGTGGAGTGACCTGAGGCTGTGGGGGTCAGGCTCCCAGGTGGTGAAAGCTGGATGGCCTTGGGCCAGATTCAGGAAGCAGGGTTGACAGGGTCTGGGGCCCCGACTAGAGTGAGCAGGAGGGAGGATGAAGGGACTAGGAGGCCTCAGGGATGTAGATTATGTCGTGTGTTTGATGAGATGTCCAGGAAGATGTCCGAGGTAGAGTCCCTTGTTCAGTCATCTAGAGAGTATCTACTCAGTACTTAGTACATGTCTGGGGGCTCTGTGAACTAAAAAAGTCCTCGTGTTCTCCAGACATTCTTGTCACAAGAGGCAGGCAACAACCAACCAACATAGAAAAGGTATTCCGTGGTGATGCACCCAGGGGAAAGTGATACAGGAAGAATCAGGAAGGATCTTGCTGAGACCATGCCATTTGAGTTAAGAGTTAGAGCAGGCCTTGTTGATATCTGGGGGGAAAGCATCCCAGGGGGTGGGGGCAGGCAGCTAGTGCAAAGGCCCTGGGGCAGGAAAAGGCTTGGCCTATTTGAGGAACAGCAGGAAGACTGGTGCAGCCAAATGGATGGAGTACAGGGAAGATGATCTGGGGGGCCTTGTAGCCACAGTGAGGCCTTTGGCTTTGACTCAGAGCCGCCTGAGGGCCACTGCAGAAGAGTGACGTGGACTGAGGTCTTCATGGGATCCCTCCAGCTGCTGTGTTGAGAATAGACTGAAGGAGTGAGGGGAAAGCAGGAAAGCCTGTTAGGAGGCTCTTGTAATCATCAGGTGGGAGGTGACTGGCATGGGCCAGAGTAGCAGTGAAGGAACTGAAAAGCAGCTGAATTCAGATTTTCTTTTGCAAGTTGAGTCAGCAGGATTTCCTGATAGTTGGTGGATGGAAGAGAAGGAGGAGTGAAGGATGACTCCGGGGTTTTTGGCTGGGGAAGCAGGAAGGATAGGGCTGTCATTAGGTGTGGGTGGAGCAGAATTCAGTGTTGTCACATTGAGTTTGAGATCTGTCTGCTGTGAGCTGGAGGAGGCTGAATTCGAGGAGAGGTCTGGGCTGTGGGCCTAAAGGTTGCCCTGTCCAGGTGGCTGGTGGGAGCTGGTAGGGATGGTGGAGAGGTCAGGCTATGTGGCTACCCTGGCGGTGGGGGGCGGGGGGCTGGGGGTTCAGTCCCTTCCTGCAGTGGGCTCACTTCACCTACCACATCTGGAGCCCTGTGGCCCTGGGGCTTCTTCCTGAGCTCAATCCCCAAGCAAACCTCTGCTCTGTCCCAGGACCTGCAGGAAACAGGCCCGCCTGAGCCCCAGCGAGTCACTGGGAGCTTTGGGTGTGTGTTTGGAAAACCACAGAGTCACGATGTCCACTTCAGACATAAAAAGTAGAGAGCCAGAATTGTTTGGAATAAAAAAAAAAAAGCAGATACAAAAATATCTGCCTCTGTCCCATTCAAAGGCCAGTTGGGAAAGAGAATGGCCAAAGCAAAGGGAGAGAGAAGAAAAGAGAAGACGGGGTAAAGAAAAAGGGGCACAGGCTGCCTCGGTGGGGCCCACATCCCAGCAGAGGGCCCACACAGCCAAGGGTGCTGGGAGGAGGTGGCAGGCCTTCAGACGTGTAACCCTGTTCCCCAGAGGAAGAAACAGGCTCAGAGGGTCCCCTGAGGGCTTGGGGACAGCTAGTAACCAAAGCAAGGACTCCACTTTTCCCCTGCCACCAAGGCAAAGCCAGCCATCCGCCAGCCCCCTGTGGTGTCGCTGTAGCCCAGGCAGTAGAGGGCAGGCCTTTCGTTCATTTGTGGTTTTCTTGCAAGTCTTTTTTTTTTTTTTTAAAGATTTATTATTTATTTATGATAGAGAGAAAGAGAGGCAGAGATACAGGAGGAGGGAGAAGCAGGCTCCATGCCAGGAGCCTGACACGGGACTCGATCCCGGGACTCCAGGATCGCGCCCTGGGTCAAAGGCAGGCGCCAAACCGCTGAGCCACCCAGGGATCCCCTTCTTGCAAGTCTTAATCTTTTTGGGCCTACCCGGCAGGGCTGGCCCTCAGCTCCTGCACCTTCTATGCTCTTGTTTCCTCATTCATGTCTGCTTTTATACCTTGCCTCTGCCTTTTTAAAGAGGATTTTCACTGACCAGAAGTAGGTGGGGAGGTAATAATTCAGAATGGGAAAAGCCAGTCCTTCATGAGTGGATGCAGCGTGCCAGGCTCTGTGCAAGGCCTTCTCACTACGAGTTCGGTGCCATCGTTACCCCCATTCTACAGATGAGGAAGTTGAGGCAGGAGGTGATTAAGTGAATTGCTCAAAGTTGCACAGTTAAAGGTGCTTCTGCGACCAAAGCCCTGGACTGTAGGCGGCAGATGTGGGTGCTGGTGTTGTGAGACCTGCATCGGATCTCGTGCCATGCACAGCTAAGCTGCTCGGCCTCTCGGAGCCTCAGTTTCTCCCCTATGAGGCAGGGAAGGTGATAGTGCCTATCTCAGGGCTCTGTGGGGCCTTGACCGTGGCTGGCACCCATGACACATACCCCGGTCGTCACCTCCACAGGCGCTTTGCCTTGTCCACCAAGATTCCAGACACCAAAGGCTGCCTGCAGTGTCGTGTGGGTAAGAGCCGGGCTGGGGCGGGAGTGGCAGGGGAGGGCTTGGGTCAAAGGGTCACAGGGTCACAAGCATGACCCGCCTGCCTCTGTTGCAGTGCGGAACCCCTACACTGGCAGCACCTTCCTACTGGCCGCCCTGCCTGCCAGCCTGCTCCTGCTACAGTGGTACGAGCCTCTCCAGAAGTTCCTGCTGCTGAAGGTGCGGGGCAGGCAGGGAGGGGGTACAGGCTGAGGCCTGGGTGGTGGCAATGGGCCCGCAGGGGAGAGATGGAGACCTGAGCACCCCTGCTGCCCCCAGAATTTCTCCAGCCCCTTGCCCAGCCCAGCAGGGATGCTGGAGCCACTGGTGCTGGATGGGAAGGAGTTACCGCAGGTGTGTGTGGGGGCTGAGGGCCCCGAGGGGCCTGGCTGCCGAGTTCTCTTCCACATCCTGCCCCTGGAGGCCGGTTTGACGCCTGATGTCCTCATACCACCTGGTGAGCTAGAGGGGTGTGTGTGTGTGTGTGTGTGTCAGAGAGTAGCTCTGGTGGCTAGGGATTGTGTTCCCCACAGCTTGGAGCTCCCAGCCTCCCCTCTGCCAGGCTTCTGTAAAAGGTTTCATTAGACCACAGGGCTCAGCAGCTAAGAAAAACCTAACTGACGCCGTAGGGGGCCACAGGGACAGAACCAAATGGGCAAGGTGGAAGCGAGAAACCTTCATTCTGAGCAAGCAAGCAGGACACTGGGTTGGGACAGCTCAGGGGAGCACAGTGAGTGGCCAGGGGCCTCAATGCAGGCTTTCATTCTTAATACGACAGCCCTGCAAGGTCGGCATTGTCATGCCTGTGTTACAAACGAGGGAACTAAGGCTCAGAGATTTGTGGTTATGCTGTGATGGAGTCACACAGGGTACTTCTCCAGGCTCCAGAGACCCCGCCCTCCCACAGTTCCCTGGGTCTCACCTTGCCACCCTGAGCCTCAGGCCCCAGCTGGGTGGGGGTGGGGGTGGGGATGACTTCAGTCCGACTGCTGTGGGGTTGAAATGTGCTTGTGGGGACAGCTGACTATAGCCATATCCCGTGTCTTTGTGGGGCCAGAGTGGGGCTGGTGACTCAGCCAAGCCATGTCCCCCTTGTCTGCCTGCAGAGGGGCTCCCGGGCACAGCCCACCAGGTGATCCAGGTGGACAGGGACACAGTCCTGGTCTGCTTTGACCGTGAGTGTCCCTGAGGTCATGGCTGGGGGCGGTAGAAGGGGTGAGGGGAAGGTGAGGGAAGCCATGTGAATGTGGGTCTGCCTCCCCAGAAGGGAAGGACCCCATTCCCACCCACCAGCCCTCTCCCTGTACAGGCTGCGTGAGGATCGTCAACCTGCTGGGCGAGCCCACGGCCATTCTAGCACCCCTGCTGACTTTTGACTTCCCCATCGAGACTGTGGGTGAGTGAGCCAGATGGTGATGGGGTGGGAACATCCCCAGGCTAGAGCATGTGATATTGCCTAGGGGCCTAGGGCTGCACTGGGACAAGGAGGCAGGTGCCACAGCTGTGGTCTATGAGGACCTTGGTGGCCCAGACCTGGGCCCAGGGGGTGGCAGGGGAGCCAGCATCCTCAGGGCAGGTGTAGGGCTCATGGCAGCCTGATTGCTCCTAGTGTGTCTGCAAGACAGCGTGCTGGCCTTCTGGAGCCATGGAATGCAAGGCCGTAGCCTGGACACCAACGAGGTAAGTGGAACCCAGGAACCTGGCTGCCCCTGACCTGGTTGTCTCCACCTCTTAGGGGAGGGCCCATTGGGGTGACCTCAGTACCCCTTTTATTCCCAGGTGACCCAGGAGATCACAGATGAGACAAGGATCTTCCGAGTGCTTGGGGCCCACAGGTAGGATGGGGTGGCCCAGCCTCCCTTTCAGATGCCCCTGAGGCTATACAGATGTGCCCACAGGCCTTCCCTGCCTTACTCACCTCTGGTTCTCTCTCCTCTCCAGAGATATCATCCTTGAGAGCATTCCCACTGACAACCCTGGGGCTCACAGCAACCTGTACATTCTAACAGGCCACCAGAGCAGTTACTGAGAGGGCCAGGTCTGGCCAGTGGCATCCCCTCACCCTGCCCCCAGGCCTTAGCTGCCTTCTCTTTTAGGCAAAAGGGCCCCTCCCAGGTCAGAGGAGCCCAGGCTCTGCTGGTCTGAAGGGCAGAAATAATCCTGAGAAGAGTTTTGGGGCTGCAGAGGAGAGGAGAGCCGACCCCAGACCTCCCAGGCCCCGCAAAACTGGACCAGAGGAAGCTGCTGTCACCTCCCCCTCCCCTGTGGGCAGCCCAGGCCCTGTGGCAAGCGCCCCGGGCAGGGTGGGAGCAGGCCCAGGCAATCCATTCCATTTTGTTCCACATGTCCTTTCCATTCTTCCAGCCAAGAGCCTGCCCCTGCACCCTGCCCTGGGGAACATGGTATTTAAGAGAGAAACTATATTGGTATTAAAGCTGGTTTGATTTTACTCCACTGATCCCTCTTTGTTGGGGATGGGGGGTTGTGGAGCTGAGCCCACTGTCTCGTCTCCCTCCTCCTTCCCTCCCTCCCTCCTGCACATCTTAATGTGGCACCAGGTGCTCTGCATGCCCTGTGGAAGGGTGGGTGGGCCATCAGTGTTCTGGTGGCTCTAATGGGGGAGCCAGCTGGAGGTGAGGGGGAGGCTTGTCGGGGGCACTGTCTACCGGGCATCCAGGGCCCAGGAAGGGCCAGCCACTGGCTGCTCTACCTTGTGCCAGCGAGGCTTCGGTCTCGGGACACAGCCTGCTATGACCTGTATTCCCTGCCCAAGCCTGGGGCTGCCTCCCTGCCTCCCAGCTGCTGTCTAGGTATCCATGTGCTCCATCAGGCCAAGACCACAGATTATGGGCCCCATCATCAGGCTAGAGTCTGGGAAGATTAGTCTGTGTCCATTTAGCAGGTATTCCAGATAGGCTCCTCAGTGCCAGACCCTGGGCTCACAAAGGGGTCAGTACCAGATGTGGACCAGCCCTCAGTGAAGGGAGCATCTTTGCTAGAGCCTGCATCTCAAAGGGGCTGCCTGTCTGCCCATGGCTGACCTTGTGCTTTGCATGGTCATTCTTGCACTTTTCCCTTGGTGGTCTCCGTATCCTCAGGCCAGGGTGCCCCCTTCCATCCCCTGCATGGCTCCAGGCACTGACCAGCCTGCTCTTGACCAGAGTCTTTGGGCAGGTGAGGCCAAAGAGGCAGGATGGCCTTAAATGAGAGGTCAGGTGCACACACAGGACCACGACTGCATAGGGTGGGAAGGCCCTGCCTGGGTCTGGGGGAAGAGCTTAATTAAGCAAAGGCCCACTGGTCAGTTCTCTAATGCAGCCTAATTATCTTTCTTCTGATCTTCAAGGCAAGTGTTTGAATTAAGAATTTCTTTCCACCAGATGGGGAGCTGGTATTTGATAAATGGATGCAAATGGGTGGGTGGGTGGTGGGTAATGGAAGCCTATGTTAAAAGCCTGCAGCAGCCCAGTCCCTAGCACCTGCCAGGGGCCCCAGGCCTCCGCAGGTTGTTATATTGTCCTCTGCCCTCCCACAGAACCCTGACTGCTCTGACTTCTAGGGTTTTTTGGCTGAAATAGATTGCCAGACAGGGAAGGAGACAGAGCTTCTGTGCATCAGCACTCATGCTTGAGTTCTCTTTGAGACCTGAAGGAGGGTGACCTGCACCTCCCAAGATCTGAAAGTCTGCATGTGCCCAGAGAACAGGTGATGGACCAAATGGTGGCATGATGGGGATGTTTGTTCCCTAACTTCCCGTTTTCCAGATTTCTGGTGGAGATGGAGGACTAAGTTGAAGAGTGCTGGAGCTGGGGAGGTAAGCTCCCACTCTACAGAGGCCCCTGACACTGGCCCTAGGTGCCTGGGGAGAGTGGCCCTTCCACTCTCAGAGCAGCGAGAGAGCAGCCGGTGGCAAAGAGCGCCACCTTGTGGCCTATTTGCCACAAGGAGGCTTTGGGGAGTGAAGAGGGTAACAAGCTAATAAAGTCGGGGGTCAGGGCAAAGCAAGGGCTTCTTTTTTTTAAAAGATTTTATTTATTTATGCATGAGAGACACAGAGAGAGAGAGAGAGAGGCAGAGACACAGGTAGAGGGAGAAGCAGGTTCCATGCAGGGAGCCTGACGTGGGACTCAATCCCAGGTCTCCAGGATCACACCCCCGGCTGCAGGCGGTGCTAAACCGCTGTGCCACCTGGGCTGCCCAAAGCAAGGGCTTCTGATAAAATATTCACTGGCATCGCAGGCTGGCCATAAGCCAAAGAAAGGCCAGGCTGCTGGCAGTTTGTGCTGAAAAGACAAAGTGTTACTTTATTTATGTACTTTTAAATACGTGTTCAGTGTCCCTGGCATGCCATTAAAAAAAAAAAAATAGATACAATGAAAAGTCTCCTACCTAGTTCTCAGTTACTGAACCCTTCTGAAAGTATCTAAGCAGTTCCATATGATTTATTCTTCTTTTTATATGAATAGTAACATATTCCATACACTGTTCTCCTCTTTGCATCTTTCAGAGCTAGTGGTGTTCTGTTGTATGGCTTTCCCACAACTCCTGTCCATTCACAGTAATTAGTTCCCTACTGATGTAAATTAGTTTCTATTGCTTTAATACTAAGAGCGACACTGCAATAAATATCCTTGTGCAATAATTATACCAATGGCACTATACACATTCTAGTGTCCTGCAGGATGAACTCCTGGTAGTGGCATTGCTGGGTCAGAGTGGCCTGTGTTTGTTCTTGCAATAGCTGCTGTCAAATGGCCCTCCCTGTGTGTAACCTCTGAGGGCAGCTCAGCCTCTTTAAGCCATTCTGTGGGTAAGTGGAAGAGGCATGGGTGCCTCAGGACGTTTGGGTAACTGGCTTGTAGCCCAAGAGAGAGTCATGGGCCAAGATGACAACCAAAGTGTGGACTTCAGCATGGCGAGGGCCTGGCCATCTGTGGCAGGGCCAGTGCCTGGTCACTGCCTGGTGCACAACAGGCCCTCAGTCATGCTTTCAGAATGAAGGAATGGGCACAAGGTGGTTCTGGGGTGGGCCAGCTTGCTCATTTGTGTTTTCCCGATAGAGCAAATCCTAAATTGGCCAGCAGGGCCTTTGGGAGAATTGAAAATACCATAATACACAAAATGCAACAACAGAGATGAACCTCCGAGATAGAGCACTAAACTAAAACAGCAAATCACATGAAACTACACAGATGTCAAAACCTCAGAAACGAGCAAAATCTAAAAATAATCTCTCAAAAAATAAAACCCTATAATGACTTAGAAAACAAAAGGCCAAGGTAATTTTTCCTAGATTATGAAATCAGTGTTGTGAGTAGGACAATGGGTGAATCCCTCTCTATTGTGTTTTTTTTTTTTAAGATTTATTTATTCATGAGAGACACACAGAGAGAGAGGCAGAAATACAGGCCGAGGGAGAAGCAGGCCCCATGCAGGGAGCCTGATGTGGGATGATCCGGAGTTTCCAGGATCATGCCCCTGGCCTAAGGCGGCGCTAAATCGCTCAGCCACCGGGGCTGCCCATCTCTATTGTTTCTTAAAACAGTTCTGTTGAGGGGCATCTGCCTGGCTCAGTCTGAAAAGCACACAACTCTTGATCTTGGGGTCATGAGTTCAAGCTTCATATTGGGTATAAAGCTTACTTAAACTTCAAAAAAAAAATAACAGCCTGGGGCACCTGGCTGGCTCAGTCAGAAGGATATGCAACTCTTGATTTCAGGGTTGTGAGTTTGGGTGTAGAGACTACTTAAAATCTTAAAGGGGCACCTGGGTGGCACAGTCAGTTAAGCATCTGACCCTTGGTTTTGGCTCAGGTTGTGATCTCCAAGTTGTGACATCAAGCTCTGCAAACAGCAGAGAGTCACCTTGAGATTCTCTCTCTCCTTCTGCCCCTCCCCACTGTGCTCTCTCTCTCTCTCATTGAAATAAATCTTTAAAAAAATAAAATCTGAAAAAAACAGAGGGAAAAAAAAAAAAACAAGGGAAACTGGCATCCAATATACCACATATATTGAAAATGTACTATCTGGTGATGACAGATGTATGCACCTGGGAAACCACCACCACCCCTGTTTCCCTTTCCCCTTTGTAATCATACCCTCCTCCTCGTAGTAACCACTGAGCTGCTTTTTTTTTTTTTAAGATTTTTTTTATTTATTCATGAAAGACACACAGAGAAAGAGAGAGGGAGGGACACAGGCAGAGGGAGAAGCAGGCTCCATGCAGGGAACCCGACGTGGGACTCGACCCCTGGTCTCCAGGATCACGCCCTGGGCCAAAGGCAGGCGCCAAACTGCTGAACCACCCAGGGATCCCCACTGAGTTGCTTTCCATCACTACAGATGAATTTGCATTTTTCAGAATTTATATGAATAGAATCGTATAGTACGCACTCCTTTTTTCTCTGCCTCTTTCACTAAGCAGATGATGAGATTCACCTGTTGTTACATGTGTTCATAGCTATTCTTTTTCATTGCCAAGTACTACTGGATTTTATAGATGTACCATAGTTATTTGAGTGGCTAAAATTATTTTTTTAAACATTTTATTTATTCATGAGATACAGAGGGAGAGACATAGGCAGTTTGGCTAGTCACCTGTTGGACATTGGGCTATTTCCAGTTTTGGACTATTACAAATAAAACTGCTATAAACATTCATGTTTATGTCTGTGTACATATAGCTTTCATTTTTCTTGGATAAATATTTTGGAGTACAAGGGCTGGATCATGTGGTGAGTATTGAACTTTTTAAGAAACTGCCAAATTGTTTTCCAAAGTGGTTGTACCATTTGACATACCCACCATCCAGGTAGGAGAGTTCTAACTCCACTTCCTCAGCAACACCAGGTATGGTCAGTCTTGGTTAATTTTAGCCACTCAGGGACACCTGGGTGGCTCAGTGGTTAAGCGTCTGCCTTCGACTCAGGTTGTGATCCTGGGGTCCTAGGATTGAGCCATGTATCAGGCTCCCCACAGGGAGTCTGCTTCTTCCTCTGCCTATGTCTCTGCCTCTCTCTCTAATGAATAAATAAATTCTTAAAAAAATAATTTTAGCCACTCAGATGTATAATCTCATGGTGGTTTTAATCTGCATTTCATTCATGACTGATGTTAAGTTCCTGTGCTTATTTACCATCTACACAACTTCTTTGGAAGAGAGTCTGTTCAGGGGCATCTGGCTAGCTCCGTCAGTGGAGCATGTGACTCTTGATCTTAGGTTTCAGTTTGAGTTTGAGCCCCACGTTGGGTGTAGAGGTTAAAATCTTTTTAAAAAAAGAAAATAAATACTCTGTTCAAATCTTTGGCTCCTTTTTAAAAAATAAGATGGCCTTCTTGTTGAGTTTTGAGAGTTTGGATACAAGTCTTTTATTAGATATATGATTTGCACATAACTCTTTATACTATGATTTCTAATCTGTCCCTAAGTTACAAATTCCACTATTTCCCTGCTAGTTCAAATTACCTTTGGGACTCCTGGGTGGCTCAGCAGTTTAGTGCCTGCCTTTGGCCTGGGGTGTGATCCTGGAGTCCCGGGATCGAGTCCCATGTTGGGCTCCCCGCATGGAGCCTGCTTCTCCCTCTGCCTGTCTCTGCCTCTCACTGTGACACTCACAGATGTGTCTCTCATGGATAAATAAATAAAATCTTAAAAACAAAAAACAAATTACTTAAAATAATGGGAGGTGGTAGGGATGCCTGGGTGGCTCAGAAGTTGAACATCTGCCTTTGGCTCAAGGGCATGATCCCAAGGTCCCAGGATTGAGTTCTGCATTGGGCTTCCTGCATGGAGTCTGCTTCTCCCTCTGCCTACGTCTCTGCCTATGTCTCTGCCTCTCACTGTGTCTTTCATGAATAAATAAATAATATATTTTTAAAAAGATAACGGGAGGTGGTAAATAAGCAATTTTTCAGGAAAAACAAAATTATGAAAAGTTCTTGATGCACAACAGATGCCTCATTCCATGGTAGATACTATTCCTAATTCAAGTAATGGAATCACAGGGGGAGCTCTCCAAAGGGCAGACACAGGTAAACAGCCATGGACTAGCCCTTCTACAGTGTCAGCTAGTGACATACTACCGATCAATCTTGCCAGGGGTTGGGGTTTCTGAACCACCAGATGTAGAGGGTTTTGTTGTTGTTGTTGTTGTTGTTTTAAAGATCTTATTTGTTCATGAGAGACACACAGAGAGAGGCAGAGACACAGGCAGAGGGAAAAGCAGGCTCCCTGTGGGGAGCCCGATGTGGGACTCAATCCCAGGACCCTGGGATCATGAGATGCTCAACCACTGAGCCACCCAGGCATCCCCAGATATAGAGTTAAAACACGGAAAATGCCAAAGATTAGTAAGAAGGGCTGGAACTTCCTACTGTTTACATTCCAACACCAATTCTCTGACACCAACTGGGTGTCCTACAATCTGATTCAATTCTGACATGAACTACCCTGAGTTGGTGAAGACCTTGCAGGTTAAGGAATTCAGCCAGAAGTCCTGGGTCTCCAGGTAACCCACACCTCTGTCAAACCCAGCTGCAAATTCAGGATTTCCACAACTCCCTTCAAGTTCATTAATTTGCCAGAATGACACACAGAACTCAGGAAAGCACTAAATTAATGATTACTGTTTTCTTATAGAGAATTCAAATGAATCACTAGATGATGAAATGCAGGAAGGTCTGGAAGGGTCCTGAGCCCAGGAGCTTATGTCCCTGTGGAGTCCGGGTGTGTACCACCCTCCTGTCACATCAATATGCTCACCAACCCAGCACCTCTCCAAACTTCATTGTTCATAGTTTTATTATAGGTTTTTAAAGACTTTATTTAGTTATGGGAGGCACAGAGAGAGAGAGAGACAGACAGACAGACAAGAGACTTAGAGGGAGAAGCAGGCTCCCTGCGGAAAATCTGACATGGGACTTGATCCCAGGACCTCAGGATAACATCCTGAGCCAAAGGCAAATGCTCAACCACTAAGCCACCCAGGCGTCCCTGTTTAGAGTTTTTCCTTCTTTTCTTAATAAAGAACTACAGGGGACAGCCCCGGTGGCCCAGCGATTTAGCATCACCTTCAGCCCCGGGTGTGATCCTGGAGACCCAGGATCGAGTCCCACGTCAGGCTCCCTGCATGAAGCCTGCTTCTCCTTCTGCCTGTGTCTCTGCCTCTCTCTGTGAGTCTGTCATGAATAAATAAATAAAATCTTTTTAAAAAACTACATTTTATTTATTCATGAGAGACACACAGAAAGAGAGGAAGAGACATAGGCAGTGGGAGGAGAAGCAGGCTCCATGCAAGGAGCCCGATGCAGGACTCGATCCTGGGACTCTGGGATCACGCCAGATGATCTGGGATCAAGGCAGATGCTCAACCACTGAGCCACCCAAACATCCCATTTAGAGATTTATTTTTTTTTCAAAAGATTATTTATTTATTCATGAGAGACACAGAGAGAGAGAGGCAGAGACAGAAGCAGGCTCCATGCAGGGAGCCTGATGTGGGACTCGATCCTGGGTCTCCAGGACCACACCCAGGGCCGAAGGCAGCGCTAAACTGCTGAGCCACCCGGGCTGCCCCCGTTTAGAGTTTCTTTTTTTTTTTTAAAGATCTTATTTATTCGGGATCCCTGGATGGTGCAGCGGTTTAGCGCCTGCCTTTGGCCCAGGGCACGATCCTGGAGACCCCGGATCGAATGCCATGTCGGGCTCCTGGTGCATGGAGTCTGCTTCTCTCTCTGCCTGTGTCTCTGCCTCTCTCTCTCTCTCTGTGTGTGTGTGTGACTATCATAAAATAAATAAAAATTTAAAAAAAGATTTATTTATTCATGAGAGACACAGAGAGAGAGAGGCAGAGACACAGGCAGAGGGAGAAGCAGGCTCCATGCGGGGAGCCCGATGCAGGACTCGATCCTGGGACTCCAGGATCACACCCTGGGCCGAAGGCAGGCACTCAACCACTGAGCTACCCAGGGATCCCCCCGTTTAGAGTTTTAAATTGAGGTTTTATTAATAGTATGATTGATTAAATCATTGACCACGTGATTGAATGCAATCTCCAGCACCTTTCCCCCTTCTCAGAGGTGAGGATGAAAGTTGGATGGTTTTTCTGATCAGTGAGCATCCTGAAGTGATCCCAGGGCTCTCACAGCTGGAAATAAGTCACCTGGTAGTTTAAACTCAGGTATGGTCCAAAGGGGCTTGTTATGAATAAGGAAGGACACTCTTTATCACTCAGGAAAGCCCAAGGGGTTTTGAAGCTCTGTGCCAGGATCTTGGGACAAAGACAAGATACGTGATTTTTTATTGTGCTGCAACCTTATAGAAAGTGAAGAGGCATCTGTGTCTGAAATCTGTGTAGTTCTTGCCACTGCAGCTCAAGAGGTATCCTATTCAAATCAGAAGTGCTCTCTGATCTCATTCAATCAGCACAGTACCCTGTAGGAGTAGCATCAATGTCTGTACTCTGCAGACAAACTGAGGCATGGAGAAATTAAATTACTTCCCTAGTTGCCAACTGGTGGATGGCTGGCCTGGGTCTGTAAGGCTCTAACTTGCCTCAAAACTTGTAAGAATTAGCCTGATGGTCCTCAACCAGAAAGTGGCATGAACTGCATTCCAACCCATGCCAGGAGTCTTAGACCAGTAGACTATAGTGGTAGACTGTGTGACCTTGGGGTAGTTGATTTAACTTCTCTGTGCCTCTGTATTCTCATCCATAAATTCAAGATAGTAACCATCTCTGAAGGTGGTTGTGAAGGTGAAATGAACTACTCTATGTAAAAAGCCCAGAACAGAGCCTGGAGTGGCAAATACCCAAACTCCTAGCTCTTAAGTTTGTCCTTGAAACACTTTTAAATATTGATTACAGGGGTGCCTGGGTGGCTCAGTCAGTTAAGTGTCTGCCTTTGGCTCAGGTCATGATCCCAGGGTCCTGGGACAGAGCCCCCACATTGGGCTCCCTGCTCAGCAGGGAGTCTGCTTCTTCCTCACCCTCTGCCCTTCTCACCCCTGCTCATGATCTCTCTCTCTCTCTCTCTCAAATGAATAAAATATATTTTTTAAAGATTTTATTTATTCGTGAGAGACACTGATAGAGAGGCAGAGACACAGGCAGAGGGAGAAGCAGGCTTCATGTGGGGAGCCCGATGTGGGACTCGATCCCGGGTCTCCAGGATCAAGCCTGGGCTGAAGGCAGGCACCCAACTGCTGAGCCACCCTCAAATGAATAAAATCTTAAAAATAAGTTGATCACATACTTGACCATAAATAAAATTATACTTTTAAAAAAGGGGATTTTCTTTATTTGAGGGGAGCAGGGGCAAAAGGAGAGGGAAAATCTCCAGCAGACTCCCTGCTGAATGCAGAGCCTAATGTGGGGCTCAATCCCACCACTTGAGCCAAAATCCATAGTTGGCCACTTAACTGACTGGGCCACCCAGGCACCTCCCAAATTATACTTTTTTGAAGAGTAGAGATGTTAAAGGCCATTATTCTATTCTTTTTTTTTTAAAGGATTTTAAAATTTATTTATTCATGAAAGACACAGAGAGGCAAAGACATAGGCAGAGGGAGAAGAAGGTTTCCTGTGGGGAGCCCAAAGCCGGACTCAATCCCAGGACCTGGGGACCACGCTCTGAGCCAAAGGCAGATGCTCAACCACTGACCACTCAGGCATCCCTAAAAGGCCATATTCTGCAAAAATAGAAATTAATAAAGACAACCAAAATATTTTAACTTGCAATTAAAAAATACTCTCCTAAAAATCCCGGATAAAAGAAGAAATGCATCTGAAATGACTAGAAAGTGGTGAGAAGGACTGTTCCATCAGAGGGCAGACAGAGCTGTAGACTTGACTGGGGTCAGTACAGTAGTACCATTATTATGTTAATAGTACATCCCTAAGTATCCAGCTAGCTGAGCCAGTACAGCATGTTAGTTGTAGTTTCAAGCCTCAAGATGGGCATGGAGATTGCTTTAAAAAATACAATCTTGGGATCCCTGGGTGGCGCAGCGGTTTAGTGCCTGCCTTTGGCCCAGGGCACGATCCTGGAGACCTGAGATCAAATCCCATGTCGGGCTCCCGGTGCATGGAGCCTGCTTCTCCCTCTGCCTATGTCTCTGCCTCTCTCTCTGTGTGTGACTATCATAAATAAAAATAAAAATTAAAAAAATACAATCTTTTAAAATATAATACATAATGGGACGCCTGGGTGGCTCAGTGGTTGAGCATCTAACTTTGGCTCAGGTCATGATCCTGGGATTGAGTCCTGTGTTGGGATTCCCTGCGGGTAGCCTGCTTCTCCCTCTGCCTATGTCTCTGCCTCTCTCTGTGTCTCTCATGTATAAATAAATGAAGTCTTTTAAAATAAAATACAAATTTTAAAGATTTTATTTATTGGTGGGAGAGGGAGAGGGAGCATGTGTGCAGGAGTGGAGGGAGGGGCAGAGGGAGAGGGATGCCCCGGCTGAGAAGGGAGCCTGACAAGGGGATCCAATCTCAGGATCCTGGGATCATGACCTGAGCTGAAGGCAGATGCTTAACTGACTCAGCACCCAGGTGCCCCAAAGCACATTTTAAAAATATGTTGAGTTCTTAAAATGTATGGAACAATTTCCAGGTAACCTGTTTCCCTTTCCAATGTCTTCACTAAAAACATGTAGTGAATACCCTTCAGTAGCTTTCTCTATCCTTCAAATGCAGGCATGAACATGCACAGATATATAGAGAGTTTTACAAAAACAATTATCACATAATATGTATTTCTAGGCTTTTCGTATTAAATAACAGCACAGAAGCCCCTCTAAATCATTTGGTATGGATTTTTAAATTTTTATTATTTTTTTAATATTTATTTATTTATTCATGATAGACATAGACACAGGCAGAGGGAGAAGCAGGCTCCATGCCGGGAGCCTGAGATGGGACTCCATCCCAGGACTCCAGGATTGTGCCCTGGGCCAAAGGCAGGTGCTAAACTGCTGAGCCACCCGGGGATCCCGATATGGATTTTTTTAAAAAAGATCTTATTTATTTACTCATGAGAGACAGAGAGAGGCACAGACACAGGGATAAACAGGTGCCAGAGAGCCCGACGTGGGACTCGATCCTGGGTCTCCAGGATCACACCCTAGGCTGAAAGCAGTGCTACACCGCTGAGCCACCCGGGCTGCCCTGCCCTGGTATGGATTAACTGACTTTCAGGTCTGCCTAAAAAAAAAAAAAAAAAAAAAAAAAGCTGCCTAATAATCTAGGTTAGGGATTCCAGTTTGTTGAACCCTTTGCTTATTAATGGAAACTCACTGTTTCCAGACTCTTCACTCTTACAGTACTGTGGTAAATGAAGTAGAAGACTATGAACACATTACATTATATAATCACATGCTGTGCTGTGGGGCAGATTCCCAGATGTGGGACTGATACTTTGAAAGTGCTTATTTTTAATTTTTCTTGAAAGGGGTACAATTTTAATAGACAACAGAACGGTTTCCAAAAAAAAAAAAAAAAAAAAGAAATTGAGTAATGTTAGCACATTTGTTGTTTGCTATTTTGATGGTTAGATTCCTCATCACCTTAATTTGCATTTTCCTGCAGGGGGGCAGTGGTGCCTTTTCATGTTTTTTTTGCGGTTTGAATTTGCTCTTCTGAAATTTGTCTATTCACAGTCTTTGCTCATTTTCTATTGTTTTTGTCTTTTTTTCTAATTATTTTTTAAGATTTCTTTGCATATTAGCCCTTTATCATGTGTGGCAAGTATATCTTCCTAATGTTTTATTATCTGTTGGCTTTTATCCTACAGTTTTAATTTCTTTAGTGATCAAGTATATATTTACTAGACTGAGTTTCTTGTTTTCCTTAAGTCTCCACCTCTAGATAACCCTGTTGGTCTCCTATATTGTATTTTAGGTCTGTTTTATTGTTTAAGATCCTGTACCATTTGTTAGCTGAATCTTTACTGAATCTATTTACACATGGGGAATCTATTTCTAGTCTATTTTGTCGCGCTCATGTCTTTCCTTCAACAAATCACATTGTTTCATTACAGTGTCTTGCACACTATTCCGAAAAGCGAGTTCCTCCTCAACCTCGTTTACAGGTTTTCCCACTATTCTCATAATTATAGGACTTTAAGATGATGTAATCGACCCCCAACCTAGTTGATTCTATGGAAATACAATGTATTTGCAAATTAATTTTGAAATTGAATTATTGTTTTCTGCCTAAGATGATGTGTTCTTCCATAGGCTCAGTATCGCTTTGATCCTTCAAATAGACTATTTTATAGTAGTTTTTTTTTTTTTTTTTAAAGAAAACAGGAAGTCCCTTTTTACCTGCGGCGCGTCAACGGTTCCGGTTTACGGTCGCGCGCCAGCCCCTCCCCCGTCCCTCGGTTCCGGGTTACTATGGGAATCGAGAATTAACGTCACTAAGGGCTTCCGCGCCGGACCAAGGAGTCGACCATGAAGCGAAGGTCGGAGAGGCAGCCTTGCCCCATCTACGCATGCGCTCTCCTGCTCCACTCCTCCCCGGCCGTAAATCTCGTTCTGCCGGGGTACCGCCGCGACCTCTCGCTTAATCCCAGAGAAACTGCTCCCCGGGGGAGGAGTAGAAAAAGAACCGGACAAGCGACAGCCAATCCCATGACACTACGACGCAACCGAGAATTGACTCAATCAACTTCAACCAATGAGGAAGACCCTGCCCCCTACGTCACAGAGTTTGCCCCACCCTATTCCCCTCCTTTCTGGACTCCGAGCTCAGTTCGCGCAGTAACAAATGAAGTGCGCGCTGCGACACCTCCCAGCTCGCCAGACTCGGCCGCCATTTCTTCCCCCTGGCCTAACGGTCCGGCCAATCCCAGCGTGCATCGAGAGGGGCTAAGGCTCCGCCAATCGGAGGCCGCCGATTCGACCCCTTGCCTGGGCTCGGCCCAATCCAGGACTCGGACCCGTCGCCCCCGGACCGCCCCCGCGGCGCCCTCTCTCCTCCCTCTTTGTGCGTCTCGCGCCGCCGCCGCCCGCCGCGTGAGAGGACGGGCTCCGCGCGCTCCGCGGCAGCGCAGTCGGGTCCCCTCCCCCCGGAAGGTTCGCGAAGAAGCCGCCGCCACCACCGCCTAAAAGGAGCCGCCGGTGCCGGTCCCCGGGGGCGCCATGGCGACCGGAGCGAACGCCACGCCGCTGGGTAAGCTGGGCCCCCCCGGCCTCCCCCCCGTTTCCGGGCCCAAAGGGGGCTTCGAGCCGGGGCCACCGCCTGCTCCCGGGCCTGGGGCGGGGCTGCTGGTGCCCGGGCAGCCGCCGCCCCCGCCCGTGGGCTCGGTGGGAGCCCTGACCGCGGCCTTCCCCTTCGCGGCGCTGCCGCCGCCGCCACCGCCGCCGCCCCCGCCTCCCCAGCAGCCGCCGCCGCCGCCGCCCTCCCCGGGCTCCTCGTACCCGCCGCCGCAGCCTCCCCCTCCGCCGGCGCTCTACCAGCGCGTGTCGCCGCCGCAGCCACCCCAGCCGCCCCATCAGGACCAGCAGCCGGGCCCGGCCGGCGGCGGAGGAGGTGAGTCGGGCCGAGAGAGCGCGAGAGGCGTCGCGCGGACGGGCCCGGCCGCCTGAGGGGCGCGCGGCGGCGGCGACGGCGGCTGCACGCGGCAGGGGCGCGCGCGCGCACGGGGAGGCCCCGGGCGGAGGCGCCAAGGGGCGCGCGGCCCGGTTCTCGGGCCCCGAGTGCGCACGCGCACTGGAAGGGGTGGGGGGTGGAGCGCGGAGGTGTTGTGCGCAGGCGCAGTATGGCTGCCGGGCTTTGTGGCCCGATAATAAATGGAAAGGGGGGGGGGGAGTCTGTGTTGCTCTCTACACCCTGGTAGAGGAGAGGGGTGTCGAGAGTGGGTTGAATTGGTGGACGGGTTGAGGGATGTGCGTGTCGGGAGGGCGTGAAAGGGTCAATTGATGACGTGGAGCACCTTCCTGATTCTAGAGAAGTCCAAAAGGTAGGAAAGCGAGAGTAATTTATCTTTCTGTGCAAAGTTTTTACTGCAGTGAAAGGAAGAGCTCGAAAATCCTCAGTGGTGTGGTTGACCCGGTGCACTTTTGGAGGAAGGAATATTTTCCTAATCTCCATTCATTTATCTTAGAGAAGTCTGATATGTCTCCCCTTAGTTGTTGGGGCTTTCCAAGTAGAAGTAGAACTGACTTGTGTGTACCAGATGTGTAGAAAGTTTATGCTTCTGTTTTGGAGGAGGAGTATTTGGCTGCTGTTGGATAGCTTGTATTTTGTTGAACTTTTGATACCTCTTAGGAGTTCTGATGTTAAGTGTCTAAATTAGCCAGGAAAACTGAATGCTTATCTTGACTAAACTTCTGAAGAAAAAAGTGAGCTTTTTGAAGAATTGGGCTTTTTCACTTAGTAAATTGTAAGTTTGGTTGTGTTCTGGTTCCTTTAGAAAGGTGGCTGGTGGGGTTTGGAGGTGGGAAGAACCAACAGTTTTCTCAGCATACTTTACCACATCTGATTATTCAGTATATTTTGTCTCCCCTGGGGTTTTTAAAACATTTGTGGTTGATGTTGCATATCTAAAACTGTAGGGATTAAGATTTGTTAGCTTGTTTACATACTAAACGTTTTTTTGACACGTTATAAATATGAAATATGTTTTTGGACCCAGAGCCAGGTATCTTTGTGGCGGCTGTGTGTATCTGATTTCTTGGGTGTGTCTTCCATTTTTTGCCATTTACGTTTTAGGTCAAGTTCTCAGTTTCCCAGTCTGCCAAGGTTGTATGTAGTATTATAAGTATCGTGAACTGCCTGTTGGTAGTTAGTTTGTTGGTTTATATTTGTATTTGATGGGTTTTCTCTGCCTTTAGACTTCCCAAGTAAGAAGCGGAAGAGGAGCCGCTGGAACCAAGATACAATGGAACAGAAGACAGTGATTCCAGGAATGCCTACAGTCATCCCCCCTGGACTTACTCGGGAACAAGAAAGAGCTTATATAGGTAAATACACGTTCTGCACCCAAATATGTTTTCAGATTGTTATGACTTATTCTGAGCAGCGTTTTATGTGTCCTAAATTTGAGACCTCTTAAAGTCTTGTTCTTTTGAGATGAGGTATGGTCAGGTGTACTTTTATGACTTTGACATAATCCATCAGTTTTTGCTCTGTAAGTCCTGCATTTGAAGCTCCTTGTTTCGGTCTGTTTGTAATAGCAGTGTTCTCCATGAGTGCCAGGAAGGTAGAGGGACCCATTTAGGAGTGAGGGTAGTCCCCAGTCCAGTACCCCACCCTACCCTTTTCAGCTGCTGTTCATTGCCCGTTGGTGAGGTGAGTGTCTTCTGCCTCTCTGGACACGGCCCCAAGTGGAGAACACTGCAGGTATTATAAACTAAGTACCTTTTTCACAGCATGGCCTTTCACCATTTCATATTCTTCCCTCCCCTTCAAATGTGGTCTTTTACTTTTTATAGGTACTTTCTGAAAAACTCAGTTTAATCAAAGAGTGGTCCTGAAAGTGTTGGCAGTATACATCCCTTTTTACGATTTTGTTGAATTTAACCTTTCCTTCAGCATCTTTTCTGGTTTGGTCTTTGGAGAGCTGCCTTAAAACGAGGGCTCTTTTACTATTTATTATCAAAGAATTCTGCTGGGAAAGGGGTACTACTTGGATATGGCACGAGGTGATAGGGTAAAAAAGATCTTAACTGTTGGGAAATTTCAAGACAATAATTACAGTAATTGTCCACAATGTAAATGAAGTTAACCTCAAAATTACCTTTTTTTTAAATGCAAGGTTTTTCATGCGAGTTTCACCTTTATTCATGTATCTGCAGCTGTCTCCAAAAAGTTCACTTGATAAGCATTTCCTACTAACCAAATAAACATCCTCTTTGGAGTAAATTAGGGCAAAGGCCGCCTAGGCCTGGGAGGCTGTAGCCTTCACAGATAAAAAGCTTCAAGGCTGGCATGTGTTATTCTTGAGGATCATAATCTCTTACATTTTTTAACTGCTGAGAGTTTTGAGGTGTTGGAATTGTTTATCTGGTTTTCACAATACTAATATTTCTTCTTTCCCCACTGTTCCAATTTACTCCTATCCACCTCCTTGTCTCATTAGATTGGCCTGGGTCTTTACAACCTTTTGGAAATGTCCCTAGTGGAATGGCATCCTAAGAACACAAGCAGGCTTAGAAAATGGGAAAAACAAACTTACTCTCTACATCTCCAATTATCTTCCTGTGCAGGGAGTTAATGCACTGAGCCCTACAGGCTGTTTAGAGCTATAATCAAAAGTGGATAGAGCCAAAACAGAGGCAAGTATAGATCTCAGCTGTTTCTCACATCAGACCCCACACACCCTTATAGTTAGGAGGGCTGCCTGCTCCTGTGAAGGTGACTTTCACCTTGAGTTCTTTAGCTTAATACTTGAGTCACAAATTTTCTGGCGTAGAAGAGCTTAGGGATCCACGTATCTTAATTCATCTTCTGTTTGTCATGGTACACATTGCTTTGTACAATGACCCCAATATCTTCTCTTGATATGAATGTGGATTTTTAGTTCTTTGGAGTTGGAATGGATATGTGGTATAGCCTATGGGATGTATTTAAAATTAAAAGGATATCTTGGGTTAGACATGCATTAATCCTGTTGTGGAGCCAACTCAACTTCAACACAACCCAATAAGACTTGTCCTTATTAGGGATGCTTGCTCACAACTCTCAGATGCTGCAAAGGTAAGAAACAGAAACAGGTGGTTCTTCAGCACGCTGAAGACCGTGATCTGGCTCTACAGTTCCCATTATCTTGAGAAATCACCCGGGTAACATTTCCCTGAAATCATTGAACTTTTGTGAAACCCTCCTCTCTTTTTCACATACAGCCTCATTTTGTCAAGCTTGGTCTGAGGGCCACACACATCTCCTTGATCCACATTTTCTATTTCTACACCCCTACTTTGACTCCCCTCATGAGGAGCAAGTCTGAGCACAGACTTTAACATCTCATGGTTACTGGTTTATTAAGGTATATGGATTGTCACATAAGATTTGAATAAAAGCAACAGATATTGGGAGTCCTTCTTAGTATGGATCTGGTTGTACAGAAAAAGTATGTATAATAAACTTTACGAGGTGTTGAATTGTTGTTAAATGTCATGTGTTTAAGAAATTTGAACCTGGTATCAGTGAAAATGATCTATGTTCAACTGGTATTTTTCCTTGTCCCATGTTAATTGGGTTTCATTTTGGGCTATGCTTAACATTTAATGAAGAAAAATAAACTCTCAAGAGTCTTGCCCTCAAAGTAATTTGGTTGGGAACAGGGTATTGGTGATAACATATATGGTTTGTGCGGGTGCCAATTGTTTAGCAAGCCTTGGAGGGGAAGGGAGAGGTGAAAGACCTAATAATTGCTTTGATGTTAGCCTTAGTGAACAGTCTATACCGCTAACCCCTCTTCCAACAAACTGTTTGCTTCCTTAAGTGATAACCATTTTGAAGTGAAAAATACCTATAGATGTAAATGGACTCCTGCCGATAGGTGGTTGGGGGTTTTTGCCTCAATGTGTTCACTGATCAGTCGTCCCTTTCAAAGTCTCCGAGTTCTTCATGCTTGTTATTGAGATTTGAGATGTTTTTTGGTAACATTGTCTTTTTTCCATCCTTTTTTTTTCTTTCCTAACCTGGTTTCTTCCAGTGCAACTGCAGATAGAAGACCTGACTCGTAAACTGCGCACAGGAGACCTGGGCATCCCCCCTAACCCTGAGGACAGGTTGGGAAACAGTTTTAACCAGCTGACAGTAACGCTTTTTACCTTTTTCTCAATACGTTTTACTGGTGGCAACATATTGTGTCATTTCAATGAAATCCTAGTAAGACGACTGATAAATACTCTGACCATTCTGGGGCATAGGGTTTAATTAGCAATCTATATGGTCAGTCGTCAGTTAGAAAATTGGAATGGAACTTAATTACTAGCAGAATAAAAAGTTACAGGAAAATGGACACCTGGTTTTCAATTGGTAAGCATGTAGATTTTAACCTGATTTACCCACCCGTAGGGACAGTGAAGTGGCCCGTTAACCACCCTTTTCAGTAACTGCTTTGGTTGAAAGCTGAGGGTGTAGAGCTTTTCTCACAGGTACACGGTGCAGGGATTCAGAATATTTTTGAGCATCACTGAATTTGAGCAGACCAGAAACTGAATCTGGTTAGCTCATTGCTCCAGTCTTCCTGCTCATGGTTTTGAGATGGTTTTAAAATAGATGAGATTTCTAACCAGCTTCCTTCACTGCCAGTGAATTTTCCACCTTGGCCATTGCCTTGGGGGTATTGGGAGGGGCCAGAATATTCTCACCTGTTTTGGGAAGGCTAGTAACCAACTCTAAATCACCTTTATTTTTTAAAGAGTGTGGTCTTCAAACAGCTGTGGTCACGTCCTTTCCGTTTATAATTTCTCTCACCTTTGAAAAGTAAAAAGTGAGAGAAATGAACTTTTTAATCAGGAATTTTATTGGCTGGTTGAACTTGAACAGCTAAAATCCAGTCCATTTAATAGGAGGGCAACATGCTTCCCTCGCATAGAATTGCTCGTAGTGCATGCAGCATTGTTGAAAACACTTCACTTTAAAAAGTAGTGTTTTGGGCTTTTATTACCCAATTAATGGCTCGTTAAATCAGGAAGATGATATAATGGTTTTAGAAGCCACTCACATCTTTCTGCTATCTTTTGCCAGGGAACAAATTTCTCCAAATGGGTTTTTTAATTTTAATGAATTTATCATTTTTTTATCCTGTAGTTTTTGTTTGGAGGGGTTGTGTTGTGTTTTATTTATTTATTTATTTATTTATTTATTTATTTATTTATTTATTTATTTATTTTTAAAAGATTTGCATTATAGGTTGTAGACCACAACTGTTTAGTACTTTTTTGGCCTTTTTCCCTTTAATAATATGTCTAACAGGTTACCAGGCAATTCCTCAAAAGGTTGAATTTTTAACAAACCTTTGCATCCTGGAAAAATGGGATTAGAGTTTAGTTGATTTATATGATGCCTATTCGGAGTGAAGAAGTTGGGCCAGTCTAACCTCTAGAATAGTAGCTTTTGCCTTCCACATCCACAATTTGGGAAGAGGTTAAACGGTTGTGAGGCTTTTAAATGACCAATTTGGTACTGGTAAACCTTGTTTTGTTGATCAGTCAGAAATGCTAATTCTAGATAGCTATGGGTGGGAGTTAGAAATGTCAAGTACATTAGAAGTAAAACCAGAGCAGTTTTTTTTCCTCCCTTGTATTCAGTTTGAAAGAGGGCCTAATGCCTGATTGGTCTTGCTTTTGAGCCCAGGTTGGAGGGAACTGCATGAGTTTCTTACCTTATTTAAGGTTATTTCCTAAGAAGGTGTATTCTTAATATTAAGCCACTATGTTATTTTGATGTTAAGTTGCACAGTAAAAAATGTTTTTTAAAATCTTTGTAGAGTTAAATGTATAAAATGATAGTCTAATGAGCTGGGGTATGTTGCTTTTGTTCACTATTACTGGATTGTTTTAACAGTTTATATATAAATGCTAGAAACGGAGGTGTCATTTAGCCGTCATTAGCCATGAACAAAGCTGACCTTTTATTCCATCGTGTGTGTAACGTGGTATGACATGGTTCCCTTTAGGCTGAAGACAGTGGGAGCAGCCGAGTTCAGTCCTTGCTCTCCAACTAGGCAAGGTTCTCTCAACTAAACCAAGGGTATAGGAGTCTTGACTACTTTCAGGATGTTTTTTTAATAACCTGATCCACATGGTCTCTTCCCTTCTTGCAGCTGCTACTAAATTTTCATTCAGAATATCAAGCTATGGTCCTTTTTGTAATCTCAACTCAGAATTCTAGGAGTGTAACTTCTCTTTTTTTTTTTTTTTTTTTTTTTATTACCGCAAATCCAGCTGTGGTAAACTGACCATTTTATCATTACTATTTTTTTACTTGTAGCAACAGCATTTTACTCCTTAAAAAAAATGAGAGAGAGAAAATCTGCTTTCTGGACTTGTAAACTCTGGTGGAGAATCCTAGGTTTTCCCCTTGCCGTTTGCAGGTCCAGACCCTAGACAAGTACTTGACCAAATCTGCATTTGCAGCCTCTAGCAGAAGCTGCTTTAGCACGTTAACGTTTTTCTCTACCCAGACTCCCCAACCTCGAACAGCCAGAAAACAGGTTGACTCCTGGGCCTTGGACACAGCCAGCCAGGCCATTGAAGGAAAAGCAGAGACGAAGCCTTGAACCATCTCTCTCCATTGTGGGGCCAAGTAGCTGCAGCAGCCTTGAGTCCCAGTTGCATTGGGTTAAAAGAGCTTATACTTACTATGTGGCAGGGGTCCAGACACTCTTCCTGATAGGGCACGAGCTCTGCAAGAGTTCACATTTTACCTAAACTTGGGGTTTCCGTGGTTTATAAAGTTGGAATACTGTACGGTTTTTTAAAATGAAAAATCCGTATCTGGCAAGAAGACTCCAGAGGATGATACTGTCCTTGCCATTTACAACCCAAAGATTTTCCCCAGAAGGACAGACTTTTTTTCTTCTCGACACTTAGAAGCAAAACCTTTTTTTTTTCTCCCTTTCTCACACACACCCCAGTCCCCCTAATGCTAAGCCAGCTTTCATCTCCCTATTCCACACGATCTTGAATAGCACACGTTACGGTCGGTTCCTCCGAAGAGTGTTGTGTTAGGGTCTGAGAGGCAGAGGGGCTGGGAAGACTAATTTTAGCCCGTGTGGGATGAGAAAAGTGAAGGCAAAGCATTAACGGTGATCTGTTTCCCACAGGTCCCCTTCCCCTGAGCCCATCTACAATAGCGAGGGGAAGCGGCTTAACACCCGCGAGTTCCGCACCCGCAAAAAGCTTGAAGAGGAGCGGCACAACCTCATCACGGAAATGGTTGCCCTCAACCCTGATTTTAAGCCACCTGCAGATTACAAGTAAGCAGAGGGACTGGGTTGTCCAGGGCATGGACATGTGCAGATCACATGTGATTTGGGAGAACTATCTTGGTACTAATGTCACACCTCTTATCCTCAGATCATGTATAATTAATACATGGTACCTAGGTTCATTCTAGAAGAGCTGTGGGTTATTTGTGTCCTCTCTCAGAAACATGCAGAGTCTAGGAGTCTTTTCTTTTTTAGACCTCCAGCAACACGGGTGAGCGATAAAGTCATGATTCCACAAGATGAGTATCCTGAAATCAACTTTGTGGGGCTGCTGATTGGGCCCAGGTGAGTAACTGCTCCCCACTTGGGATAATTTCTAAGAACCTATGAGACGTATCTGCCTTAGGCCCAGTTGGGTGCTGGTGGCATTGATGGCTTACCTTCCTGGTCTTTGGTGGGAGTTCATGCCTTTCTGTGAGAAAATCTCTTCAACCACATTTTACTGCAGAGAATCAGATCTTGAGGATTGGTGTGGCTGACCTTAACTTAGAGATCATGGAGCTCTTGGTGGAAAAATCCCAACTCTGTGCACTCAGGTTTCCAGCCAGCGTGCTCAGCCCACTCTGTCCCCTGTGGCCTGTGAACTTGCCTGTCTAGTACAACTCTGTTTTCTGCCTCTGACAGAGGGAACACCTTGAAGAACATAGAGAAAGAGTGTAATGCCAAGATCATGATCCGAGGAAAGGGGTCTGTCAAAGAAGGGAAAGTTGGCCGCAAAGATGGCCAGATGCTGCCTGGAGAAGATGAGCCGCTTCATGCCCT